>NC_052147.1:269110356-270310356 GCF_902713615.1 Scyliorhinus canicula
TCACACCTCGGTTCATTCACACACACAATCCGTCCAGAAGTCTGTCATTGTGAGGCAAGTCCTCGACGCCGATTCTCTCCAACTGCTGCTGGAAGCAAACTGAAGGCTTGAAATCGGCAGCAAAATTAAAAATGCTTCAAGCCATCCCTGAGCAGCTGTCAGAGAAAAAAACTTGAACAGAACATTGTGGTGAATGTAATATATAGATGTATATATGTTAATTCACACTGTCGTTGTAAGCGCAGTAGCGCCGTCCTACCACTAGGGGGAGTAGCGCTGGGAGCACTCAGGAACTTGTACTGGGCTCCACCCTTGGCTCCACCCATGACTCCTCCCCTAGTGCAGCTGTATAAATACCCTTGTCCAGAGTCAGCCTGGGTTCACTACGAGTTCATCAACGGGTAATAGGTTGGCTCTGAAGTAAGTCGATTAAAGCCAGGGGCTGTTTAGCTCACAGGGCTAATCGCTGGCTTTGAAAGAAAACCAAGGCAAGCCAGCAGCACGGTTCGATTCCTGTAACAGCCTCCCCGAACAGGCACCGGAACGTGGCGACTAGGGGCTTTTCACAGTAACTTCATTTGAAGCCTACTCGTGACAATAAGCGATTTTCTTTTTCTTTTCTTCTAGATTCATATCGGAAACACGTGTCTGGTGAATTGATGGTTCCATCAAACATGAAGCCTGTTCCTCTGCGTGTCTCTGCCATTGTGCCTGAGTCCTGGGAACCTTGGGAATTGCAGTCCTCGGTTTCTTCCCGGAAAATCTCCATACCCAACAATACAGATTCCCTCACAAAGCGCGGACAGTCATGTGATACTTTCAATACATTATTAATCGAGCAACTTAGATGAATAGCATTGATGATTTTAAGAGGAAACTATATACTTATATAACCAGGGGGAATAGATGGGCTGAATGGCCTGTTTCTGTGTACTAATTTCAATGTACATTGATATAATTCTACGTAATTGATTACTCATGGGGTAGGGAGCAAGAGCTCAGATAAGGGGGGTGAGAGAGTGGAAAGGTTTTTTGGTGAGAAAAGCTGATGGTGGTCAACAAAACGTTGGTGGATAGTGAGTGCATAATAAAGTAAGATTTTTAACAGATCATAGATAATCTTGCCTTTGCAAAATGTTCACATCCGTGAGGTGCTGGCACAAATTGTTGGATAGGAAGCAGGGATAGGATTTCTGTGCAATTTCCAGAGGGAAGCTGAGGACCATTGTAACACCCTTTACTGCCCTGCCGCATGGCAAACGTCATTTTCCAAGTGAACATCTCCTGTGGAGCTCAGACATGTTGAAATGTCAAAGCTGAGTCTTTCGTTCACCTTCAGATCACCAGGTGCCTCCCGGTCGGGCTCCCCCTTCAAACCTCACCAATGATGAAGTAAGATACTCTCAAGCGTTGCCAAAGTGAAAACATTTGGGGCTGGAAATGTGCCGTGGGTTTGTCTGCACGTTCAGGGGACAGCCTGCACTTCAACACTGGAGATGAAGAGAAAGATCCGCCCCACAATAAAACAAAGTTGCAGCATTTGAGGATCAGCCTCGTTCTATTATGGGATTGAATCTGTTAAGCTTCACAATTCCCACCGAGGGCCGCCATTGCCCCACCCATCCCTCTGACAGTGGCATTTTCAGGAGAATTTTTAAACAATTGTTCAACAATAAGGATTTCTGAGAGGTGTGACACTGAAAAGTTTTGCAATTTAAATAATCTATGATGAGCCAAATTCAAAGATATTCCAAAGGTTGTCGATTTTCCACTTAATTTTTCAAATGATTAGAAATGAAATCAAATCGCTTATTGTCACGAGTAGGCTTCAATGAAGTTACTGTGAAAAGCCCCTAGTCACCACATTCCAGCACCTGTCCGGGCAGGCTGATACAGGAATCGAACCGTGCTGCTGGCCTGCCTTGGTCTGCTTTAAAAGCCAGTGATTTAGCCGAGTGAACTGAAGGCTGTTCATATTAATATTTTACTCTGTAACATAGATGAATTATGTATTGAACTAAATTAAGTGACTTACAAGATGATTTTAGAAGTTAATATTTTAACAAAATTTGCTGAGTGCTTGTTTTAAGTTTTCAGTGAATTTAATATGACAATAAAACTATCATATTTTATTAAATTATATTTGATTAATATTTGAGAAAAGTTGGTTGAATAATGGTTTTAAATATTCAATGAAGGAAGTGCTGACTTTATACGTCAGTTCTTTCAGATAAATGGTTGATAATTTACTGATTAAATCTGATAGGCATTTTTTATGTTAACTGATCGTTGATCTGTTTTGATTTTGTTGTGTTTAACAATTTTAATATTTAATTATTTATATTAGTTCAACATTGTTTCAAATTTCATGATGTACGATCTCCACAGCACTTAATATCAATGCTTACCCTCGAAACCTTAAGGAATTTACTTCACTTTTACTGTGAATGCTATCGGAGATCAATTATGTATATTGTTGCAAGTCTGAGATTTATAGGATTATTGGCGGAATTCTTCCGTACCCCCTCCGGCAGGATCAATGGCAGGTGGGTCAGGGGGGGTGGTTCCGCTGGGGGGAGGGGGTATTTTGGCAGGGGATCCAAACTTAGCGCGAGTCCTCCGACACTGTTCATGCTAGTTATTTCACCTTTTTTCCGTATGGTAATACCTCGACGAATAACATCTCCTGAGTTCTTCTTCCCGTTAACTTTTTTCAGAATTTTCCCTGCAGTTGAATCCTCCTCCTCCCCACATGCTAACCTGCTGCTTTGCTTCTCATTAACCATTACTCTTTCCGTAGTCTCACCAATACCTCCCTCCCCCCCCACTCCCCCACCCCGCGCGCCCACTTGTTAGTTTGAAGTCCTTGCGACCACCCCATTTACCCTTTCCGCGAGAACACTGGTCCCAGATCGGTTCAGATGGAGACCGTCCAGAAGTTACAGACCCAACACTGATGCCAATGCCCCATGAAAAGTAACCCCTCTTTCCCGCACCACTCCTTTAGCCGTGAGCTTACTCCCTAATTTTCTCATCCCTATGCCAAATTGCACATGGCTCGGATAGTAATCCTGAGATTATATCCCTTGAGAACCTGTCATTTAATTTAGTTCCCAATGCCTGATACTCGCACAACAGGTGGAGGGAGTATGAAGGTGGGACGAGTGCCATCAAGCCCAGCCTACTGCGCAGAATTGCTGGATGTATAATGAATTATGCTAGGAGATGAAGATATGACGTGGTATCACATTGGCCTCCAAGGTGGGAAACACTCCCCATCCTCGCCCCCAGCATGGGTCTTAATCCCAGATGGCAGAATTTCATCCATTATGTTTTAGGACTATATCTTCTGGCTTGCATAACTATTAAGCTTGGGACTGTATTTTTAAGTGCCGGCTTGTATGACTATTAAGCTTGGGACTGTATCTTTAAGTGTTGGTTCAATAAAAAGAGTCATATGCCCTAGGCTAGAATCTGTCTGACAGTAAACCTCCATGGTTAGGATAGATCCTCGTGGGCTGGATTCTCCGTTTGGGAGGCTATGTTCTCCCATTGGAGCTGATTCGCTTCTGGCTTGCGCTGGCCCTGGGAGCAATGCCCAGTAGGGATTCATTCTCCCCAGCCATGAAGTGTCGCCCCTTCTACCTTCCACGTGAATTTACCTCTGTACTCATCACAGCAGTCTACAGGCGGAAGTGAAGAAAGCACTTGACGAACTACATTCCACCATCAACAACCAATAAACAAATCTCCCCGAAGCCCTAACAATCGTGGCTGGAGACTTCAACCAGGCCAACCTCAGGAAGATCCTAACCAAACTCCATCAACCTATCTTCTGCTCCACCAGAGGTGCAAACATCCTGGACCAATGCTACACGAGCATCAATGGTGCCTACCGCTCCATTCCCTGACCACACTTTTTCAAATCCGACCAGTCAAGAAATCTGTACAGTGCTGGTCCAAGGAATCTGAGGACATCCTTCGCGACTGCTTGGAGTCTGTGGATTGGTCCATATTCAAGGCCGCAGCAACTAACCTGGACGAGTACGCAACCACCATCACAGACTTAATCAGTAAGTCTGTCAAGGACTGTGTACCAGAGAAGACAATATGGGTATTCCCCAATCGGAAATTCTGGCTCAACCAAAAGGTTCACTCCCTGCTGAAGTACCGGACGGAGGCGTTCAAGCCTGACGATCCTGACCTATATAAGAAATCCAGGTACGACGTACGGAAAGCCATCAGGGATGCAAAAAGACAATACCGCAACAAACTAGAGTCCCAGGCCAACGACACTAACCCACAATGTCTATGGCCTGCGCAGACCAGCTGGCGAATGTATTCACAGATATCTTCACCACCTCACTCTTCCGCTCTGAGGTCCCCATGACCTTCAAGAAGACCACCATAATACCAGTACCAAAGAAGAACAAGGTAGCCTGCCTCAACGACTACCGCCCGTGGCCCTAACGTCTGTTATAATGAAACGCTTTGAGCGGCTAGTCATGAGACGGATCACTGCCAGCCTCCCAGACGGTCTCGATCCACTGCAGTTTGCCAATCACCGCAACCGGTCCACAGCAGATGCTATCTCCCTAGCTCTGCAATCAACACTCGAACACCTCGACAACAAGGACACTACTGCTATTCATCGACTATAGCTCCGCCTTCAATACCATTATCCCAACAAGACTAATAACCAAACTCCGCAATCTTGGACTTGACCCCTCCCTGTGCAGCTGGATCCTCGACTTCCTCACCATCAGACCGCAATCTGTCAGTATAGGCAACAGCACCTCCTCCGGAATAGTCCTCAACACCGGAGCACTGCATGGATGTGTGCGCAGTCCTCTACTGTACTCCTGATACACACATGACTGTGTGGCAAGATTTAACTCCAACTCAGTCTATACGTTTGCGGATGATATGACTGTGGTGGGCCGAATCTCAAATAATGATGAATCAGACAATAGGAGGGAGATAAATCACTTGGTTGCATGGTGTACCTAAAACATGTTGCAAAGACCAAGGAACTGATCATCGACTTCAGGAAGCCTAGCACAAAACACACTCCCGTCTGCATCAATGGCTCCGAAGTGGAGATGGTCGACAGCTTTATGTTCCTGGGGGTCACGATCATCAACAGCCTGTCCCCGTCCACTCACGTTGATGCAACAGTCAAGAAAGCCCAACAACGTCTTTACTTCCTACAGAAGCTAAAGAAATTTGGCATGTCTGCATCGACTCTCACAAATTTCTACAGATGTGCCATAGAGAACATCCTATTCAGCTGCATCACAGCCTGGTATGGCAACTGCTCGGTCCAAGATCGCAAGAAACTGCAGAGTATGGTGAACTCAGCCCAACGCATCACACAAGCTTGCCACCCCCACATTGATTCTGTCTACACCTCCCGCTGCCTCAGGAAGGCAGCACTTTCAGAGACCCCTCCCATCCAGGCATTGCCTTCTTCCAGACCCTTCCATCAGGCAGAAGATATAGAAGTCTGAAGACCCGCACATCCAGATATAGGAACAGCTTCTTCCCCACAGCTACAAGACTCCTCAACAACTTCCCCTTGGACTGATCTGTTCCCTGTAAGATGCCCTATGGTGTTCTTGCTCATTTATTGACCCCTGTGTTTGCCCCCTTGTTCTGCACTGTAACCAATAACTGTTTGTCGATGTGGCATTTGTCAATGTTCTCTGTTGATTATTCTTTTGTACTATGTACGTTCCCTGGGCCGCAGAAAAATACTTTTCACTGTACTTTGGTACATGTGACAATAAATCAAATCAAATCTAATCTATGCATGGTAGGGATTATAAGGGATCCAGTCACGAATCACACTATCGGGCAACCATTTTGAGTAGGCGACCCGATGGCACAGTCTGGCAGCTGACCCCTTTCTCTCTGCAATGCAAATTCTGCCCCCCTCCATGGGCAAGTAGGCATCTTCCCCCCACCATGGGTCAGCCGCCACCCCCCCCCCCCCCCCCCCCCCCCCCCCCCCACCCATCACTGATTCTGCCTGGACTGCTCTTTAGTTTACAGGCAGGGGTGACTGATTAGTGGGGGGAGGGCTCCTTGCCATTGGGGTCATTCTCCTCTTTGGGGCTGGTTCTCTGCTGTGGGGAATTTCCCTGTTATGGGGGATATATGCTCACCCTATGCCTGTGTCTATGTATTTACATTGTGTATTTATCGTATGTCCTATGTTTTTTCATGTATGGAACGATCTGTCTGGACTGTACGCAGAACAACACTCTTCATTGTACCTCGGTACGCGTGGCGATGAACCCAAATCCAATGCAGATTGCCACGAAGGGGAGGGCAGAGGAATCCATTTTGAGGCCCTTACAAACGCCGGAGACATTTCTGGTGGAAATGAAATGAAAATGAAAATCGCTTATTGTCACGAGATATAGATTGTCATAGACTGTCACGTAGTCGCCATATTCCAGGCGCCTGTCCGGGGAAGCTGGTTACTCTTGCGCAGTTTGGGATTTCGAGAGAAATAAAAAAGATGTTGGCCAGGCCGGCAGCTCAAGCAGGGAAAATACTGACTCTACCATTCAGCATGCAGAATGAGGGCCGGGGCGATGGGGGGGACGACATTTGCATTCAACTTGCAAACCAAATTTGTGAGGAATTAAAAGTCAGGTTGGAGGATTCGTCCTGCGAAAGCAAAAGGACGAATCGCCAGGGAAATCTCCCATGGTGGAAGACAGTATTGGGAAAGGAAAAGTACAGAAGTAAACCCTTGGGTGCAGTGAAGCACTTTGGTTTGGTCTAGAAATTCCAATGTCTACTAAGTGCCCCAGGAAAGTAATGAAATGCTTGTCGCTTGTCATTAAAAGTACAGACTGCTGGATATTTTAAAGCACAAGCTGCCTATGAAAATTGAAACGCTTAATGAATAGCATTTCGTCTTTAGTCACTGATACGGGAAAAGTTATTTTCAAATGTAAAGTCCCATTGTGTCATACTTTATGCTAAGAACTGGAAGTTTGATTTCTAGTTAAATCGTTGTCAGTCTCGATGGCGATCCTAGCAGTATAAACATGATTTCATGCATTTCACACTGTGCGGAATATCCCAGTCCAGTCCACCCAGGATATTCCGTCCTGCCAAGTTTTGTTTGGTTTACTCTCTGCTGCCGCTGTGATGGCGCTGAAATGCCCCGGCCATTAATTCATCCATTTTATTCAAAATCCTCTATTCTATGTGAGCCTCAAATTTTAAGTTATATTTTAATTGTTGTCTATTTTCAATTTCCATTTAACATTCCTCACTCTTAGCTCTTATTTTATTACTGTTTTTAACTTTATAACCCATATTCCTTGCAATGAAGCACACATCTGATCTAATTCAACAAATACTATCAGAAAAGAAAACCTTGCATTTATATTGCATCTTTGATGATCTCAGAATGGGGGCGGGATTCTCTGACCCCCCGCCTTGTCCCAAATTTTCCGGCACCAGAGATTCGGCGGGGGCGGGAATCGTGCCGCGCCGGTCGCCGTGCCCCCCCCCCCCCCCCCCCCCCCCCCCGGCGATTCTCCAGCCCGCGATGGGCTGAAGCCCCGTTGCTGTCAAGTCTCTCCCGCCGATGTGGATCAAACCACCTACCTTACCGGCGGGAGCAGGCGGTGTGGGCGGGCTCTGGTGTCCTGGGGGGGGGGCGCGGGGCAATCTGGCCCCGGGGGGTGCCCCCACGGTGGCCTGGCCCGTGATCGGGGCCCACCAATCAGCGGGTGGGCCTGTGCCGTGGGGGCACTCTTTTCCTTCCACCTTCGCCATGATCTTCACCATGACGGAGGCGGATGTGACCCCCTCCCCTGCGCATGCGTGGGGATGACGTCAGCAGCCACTGACGCTCAGGCGCATGTGCGGACTTCCGCCAGCAAACGAAGTCCCTTCGGCCCCGGCTGGCGTGGCGCCAAAGACTTCCGCACCTTTGGGGCGGCCTGACGTCGGAGTGGTTCACGCCACTCCATCACGCCGGGACCCCCCCGCCCCGCTGGATAGGGGAGAATCCCAGCCTGTATCAAAGTGCGTTTTATATTTAAAGTACACAATTTTTAAATTTCCCATCAAGGGGCAATTTCGCATGGCCAATCCACCTACTCTGCACATCTTTGGGTTGTGGGGGTGAAACATACACAAACACGGGGAGAATGTGCAAACTCCACACGGACAGTGACCTGGGGCTGGGATCGAACCTGGAACCTCAGCGGCGTGAGGCAGCAGTGCTAACCACTGCGCCACCGTGTCTCCTGGAAAAGCGCAGTGAAACTAATGATCCGGTATCGGAGTGTAGTCACTGGCGGAATGTACACATTTTGCACACAGTGTAGTCCCACAAATAATGGTTTTGAATGTGGTATTTGTTGGGGTGTAAGTTTTGGTGAGGACTCTGCTGCATTCCGTTGAAAAAGTGAAATGTGCAGCGGGATGTTCCGGACTTCCTGTTCGCGAGATCTTCTGATCCCCCCCCCCCCCCCCCCCCGTCCAAAGGCAACCCCTGCACTGGGTTCCCCAATAGCGGGGGGGGTAACGGGGGGAAGCAGGCAATGATAGACGGCGTAGACTCCAACTGGTCTGGAAAGTCCTGAACGTCCTGCTGGTGGCTAATGGTGATCATCTCTGCTGCCATGTAGGGCTGAGGGTGCGGAAAGTCCCACCCAGGATCTTTTAATCCACCCGAGAGGGGAGACTGGCCCTTAGTTCAACATCTTTCCTGAAAGACAGAACACGTTTCTGGACTGGTCCTTGTGCCTATAAACTTGTGACTCAGAAGATGTCAACTGGGTTATGGTTGCCCTCTTTAAATCAAGGTAATTTGGCTGAAAATACCCCGAGCAGTCTAACAATAGCCTGCAGCAAAAAAACAAATTGACTTATTCAATAAGTAACCCCGATGATAAATTATGCAGCACCAATGAGTAATATGAAGTCCCCTCTGGCTCATCAGGAGTAATGCCATTGGGAAATCATTTCATACTTCCTGTCTATCACGCTTCCCTCCCCACACTTTAAACAGATTTTCATTTCTCAATTGACAGATAGATTCATCGCAATTTTCTGTCATGGCAATTTTTAAACCTAAACAATGACAATGAAGTTGTTGACAGAACCTTAATTAGCACTGGAATGAGAATGAAACTCAATCCGACCAGATAGAGACAAGAGACCAAAAGAAAGCCTCATTGCATATTTTGCCAATTATCTTAAAGCTGTATCCTTTAGTTATTAAGTGATAGGAAGAGCTTGGTTTGTATGCCGAAAGCTCAAAGCAACTCAAATAACATAGTAAAGCCAAGTTAACATTGAGTGCATACCATTTATCAATGCACCCAGGAAAATTAACCAAATTAGATGGTTTTGTTGATTCAAGTTAATAGATTAGATTTAATGGTAGTGTTAGGAAAACAAAGGTAACTTTATTTACATTGGTAAAAATTAGAAATAAGGTGTAATTTTAAGTGGGTTTATTTTAATGTTTTTGTACCTGGAAAGGTAAAGCGCATAGTCAGATTCATGGTGGACAAAGGTATCTGTTGTTGTTGGTTAACGTCCAATTGTGTTTCTATTATGCTTAGAGAGGGCTTTGGCATGAAGAATAAAGAGGCCAGCAGAGGTATGGGGGTGTTGCTTAGCGGGATTTGCCATTCCTGCCGAAGTTAGCAGAGTTTTGAATGGCTCGCTACATTTTATGGCCCCCACTCCCACCATGACAGGGCAATAAAGTTATATCCCTTGAGTCTGCACGTGTCCAGTTAAACGCAGAAATACATCAGTGAATCTATGCTTCTCCAGAGGGTGCACCGTTAAAGTTCCCCAAATCTGTAATGAATTCAAAATCAGTGAACTGAAAGAACTTGCCTTTTTATGCTGTAGTTTCACTGTGAAAAGCCTCAAGGTATATTTGTTGAATGATGTGTAATTAGGTATTGAATACTGTAGTATTCTAGGTTCATAATTACTGTCATTGGCTCTGAAAAAAAACTGATTTTACATTTGTATAATATCAACTTTCTCCATTATGAAAACAAAATTCCACATATTTTAAATGTTTTTATTTTTAAAGTTTGTGTATGGTATTTCAACATTTATCTCAACTCCACGTCTATGACTCAATCACCTATTTCACTTTCTGAAGAGTTCACTCAAAGGTGAAGGATAATCAGTGGATTTTACTTCCTGCTTACGCTCTTTGAGAATTACTCAATGTGGTTTTCAGCCTACCTGCTTGCTGCCATGACTGTTTCTGGATTCTAGGAGATCTTGACTTTGCACCAGATTCAAACTAACATGAGGAAAGGGGACAGAGATTTCTTAATCTTTGGGCATTTTTTTTCAGATCAGTCATTGCTTCACCAATGACCATGAAGTCTGGGCTATTAATTAACAGATAAGGCAACACAAATTTGTAAAGTGAGTGAATTAAGGCCATAGAATCATAAAATTCACAGTGCAGAAGGAGGCCATTCGGCCCATCAAGTCTGCACTGGCTGTTGGAAAGAGCACTCTACTTATGCCCATGCCTCCACCCTATCCCTGTAACCCAGTAACTCCACCTAAACTTTTTGGACGCTAAGGGCAATTTAGCATGGCCAATCCACTTAACCTGCACATCTTTGGACTGTGGGAGGAAGCCTGAGCACCCGGAGGAAACTCACGCACACACGGGGAGAACGTGCAAACGGCGCACAGACAGCGACCCAAGCTGCGAATCGAACCTGCAACCCTGGAGCTGTGAGGCCCCTGTGCTAACCATTGTCCTACCGTGCTGCCCATAGGAATGAAGTCCAAATGGAATGCTTTGGTGAACAAAATATAATTTCAATTCTGCAATAGTTCAGTTTTTATAAGCATTTAAGCAACTCTCAATCCCTTCTGGACTCACACCTTTTTATTCAAGGGTGTTTTTGTATCTGTTTTATACATTCTGACATTACGAGCTATCTCATTTAAAATATAAGATTGAAAAGAGCACATGATTTCAGTTGCGTAAATGAATAAGAAATTTCTTATTTTTAAGATCAGGTTCTCGATGATGTATTCTTAATTGCACAATGCACTGGACCAATTCATATACGCTCAGATCACCAATGTGTGTAATTTATGCTGAGAATTTGTGGCATAATTACATTTTCAAGTATGTTATTCTACTTATGCTACCTGTATTTATGTTGTTTTATATATACCAGCTGCATTCTAGGTTACAGCAAACACAAGGGGGTGGATATATGTTTGACTTACAGTCCCAAGTAATGTTTCCTGTTATGGAAACTAGGTGAATTTAATTTCCATGCAAGACAATGAAAATCAGATTGTTTGTATAACAGGTAACTGGCCTGTTCCACTATTTTGCACCCAGGCCGTCACTGGAAAATTGACCCTATCTTTGTGACCGATTTATTGATCCTGAAGCATATTTATTTTAAGTATATTTATAACATTCTACTTATTGGCAGGACTAATGACACAGGACATCTTTCATACAAAGATCATTTACCTGTAACACAGATTATTATTGGAGACACAGACAGAACTAACTCAGAAGCTGCCTACAGACTTGGACCACTTCGTTGCTATGGTGACAGTAAGTGTCAGCTTCTATTTCAGGATTAGACTCGTGGAAGTTTAACAGCCCATTGATGGCAGTTGACAGCGCCTTGCATTAATATCCTACTTGTTTGCCTGTCTTCAACAGAAAGCAAACTCATTCTGTTCCTTCTTGCTAAGGTGCAATATTGATATGTTTTTAATGCCCAGAACTGTTTTCTATGGGCTCCATATTAATTATGCAGAAAATAATCGATACTTTGTGCGTCTTACAAGGTACCAATCCAATTAAGATGTGAATATACCATAATTACCAACAAAACCAGAAATGTAGAAAATTTACAGCACATTCAGTCATCGTATTGGTACTGGCTGAAAATAAATCTATCCAGGCTAAACTCACCTTGTAGCTTTTGGCCATAGTCCTCTAGGTTTTGGCACTTCAAGTGTATATACAAGTGTTTTCTTGAAATATGATGAGGATTTCTGCCTCAATCACTTTTTCAGGCAGTGAGCTTTGGATCCCCATTGTCGTTTGAATGTAAAATAATGCCCTTCAATCCTCCTCTAATTCTTCTGCGAATTACTTTAAATATGTACTCGCTGATTATTGACCTCTCTGCGTGTGGGGATCTGAGGAGCCTGCTCACCGAAACCCCTCAGTACAGAAAGAGATCTCTTGAGCCCCCGATGCGACACCCGAAACCCCCCCCCCTCCCCTCCCGCCAAGCCCCAAATCACTGTGTCCTTGGGCCCCCCTTCATTCCATCGGGCACGCCACACCTGATCACTGCCACGTACAAAATGCCAGCTTGGCACCTTGGAAGTGCCAGGCTAGCACCAGCATTGCCAGGGTACCACCCTGGCCAGCGGGTATGTACCTGGGGGCCTCCAATTTCCTAGGAGACCCCATGAATGCCCTTCCGTCTGTTCCACCTTTGTGGAGACCAGCACTGAACGGTGCTCTGCCAGAGGTCTCCAAGGTGAAGGAGATAGATCCCAATGCCTTGGTTACCTCAGCGAACTGCGTATGAGAGTGAGACTATCTATCTCACCCAAATGTGCAGATTTGCCAAAAAGTGATTCCGCCTACAATGGGCGGGCTTCACATAGCAACTTCTTGTGAGATTGCATTAAATCTCACAAGGCGTGACGAGCCAGGTAGATCCAGAGAACGGGGGTCTTCCATCACTTACAAGCCATGTTGCTTTTTTGGGTGGTGACCAGTAAATGGGGCCTTGGAAACGTTTCAGTTAGATCGCGCCCAATGTCTGTATGGAGGATATCCTGTTAACTGAATGGCTGGTGTAGGCCATTTTACCCTTCCATAGAATCCCTGCAGCGCAGAAGGAAGCCATTCAGCCCATCGAGTCTTCACGGAACCGCTAAAAAAGCACCTTACCTAGGCTCACTACCCTGCCCTGTCCATGTGACTCCACCTAACATGCAAATCTATGGACGCTAAGGGTCAATTTCAGCATGGCCAATCCATCTACCCTGCACATCTTTGGACTGTGGGAGGAAATTGGAGCATCCGGAAGAAACCCACGCAGACATGGGAAGAATCTGCAAATTCCACACAGACAGTGACCCAAGGCCGGAATTGAGCCTGGGTCCCTGTCGCTGTGAGATAGCAGTGCTAACCACTGTGCCCCCCAATTAAGTCTGCTTTGCTATTCAAAAACATCGTGGCTGATCTATTACCTCAGCTTAACCTTCCCACATTATCCCAATATCCTTTAATTTCCTGAGTATAGTTTCCTACATTACATCAGCAAAGCTAAGTACTTCATTGACTGCAAGGTGCTCTGGGACAAGTGTGAAATTTTATTTTCTTCAGCAGAGGAGAGAAGAAAACTGGAGCAAAATAATAAAATCACAGCAGTTTTCGGGCTGTATTTCCATATTTAACGATTAATCGTGAATTTAAATGTCTCTTTGCCTATCCAGGAAATTACTGGAATGCAGCATCGTTCAACACAGAGTCCTCGTATCTCCACTTCCCCACATTCCATGGCGAGCTGAGTGCGGACATTTCATTTTTCTTCAAAACAACTGCTTCCTCAGGGGTTTTCCTGGAGAATCTCGGAATTAAGGACTTCATAAGGATCGAGCTGAACTGTAAGTAAGGAGGCAATACAACTTGCAAGTATGGTGTGAAAATAGAAAAATGCAATCTTTAGCCTCGTTTCCACTGTCTTAATATCATGGGTGACTAAAAGTGTTTACGAGTTACTGTGGTCCTTGGAGTAGTTACGCAGTAACAGGAGGGTTACACGGGACATTCAATTTGCAGATTTTGACAGCACCCTTTCCAAAATAAATAGCAGAAGAGAATCAAGGTTTTAACTTGACTGTTTTTCAATCAATTTTTTCTCCTACTTTTCTGGAAAAGCTGTCGCGTGGCGGAGTATGAATCACAGGCACCAGACAGCCATAGTGGCCATTTTTCATGAGGGAACTTAGCCTGTGAGTTGAACCACAGAAGGACATGCCAGCAGAGCTTAGTGCTGCCTTCAACTGGCACTGATCGACATACCTTTGAGCAGAGAGCAGTGCCCAGGAGCGGTCAGCTTGGCTAAATTTATGGACCAGAGCCAGCGATTTCTTTGGCGACACTTTTCCTCGGTGATGCTTCAGTGGATGTTTAGTCGAAACCTTGCTCACTTATGCCAATTAGGTTTGCCGCAAACTCACCGAGGTTAGGGCGCTGGGACAGTAGGAGCCCAATGAAATTCCCTGCCGAGGAAATAAATGCAAACCTGAAACTTTGTGGTCTCTAAGAACTATGCGTCTTCCCTTGTGGTTTCTGGAGGAAGTTATGCTGATTGATTAGATAAATTCCTGTAATCAGCCTCACCTATCCATTATTTTATTATTTGAAAAAAAATTAGAGTGCCCAATTCATTTTTTCCAATTAAGGGGCAATTTAGCGTGGCCAATCCATCTACCCTGCACATCTTGGGTTGTGGGGGCGAAACCCACACAAACACCGGAAGAATGTGCAAACTCCACACGGACAGTGAACTAGAGTCTGGATCGAACCTTGGACCTCGGCGCCGTGAGGCAGCAGTGCTAACCACTGCACCACCATGCTTCTCCTCCATTATTTTATAATAATCTTTATTATAATAATAATCTTTATTATTGTCACAAGTAGGCAATGAAGTTACTGTGAAAATCCCCTAGTCGCACACTCCTGCGCCTGTTTGGGTACACTGAGGGAGAATTCAGAATGTCCAATTCACCGAACAAGCATGTCTTTCGGGACTTGTGGGAGGAAACTGGAGCATCCGGAGGAAGCCCACTCAGACACGGGGAGAATGTGCAGACTCCGTGCGGACAGTGACCCAAGCCGGGAATCGAACCTGGGACCCTGGCGCTGTGATTTAACACCATGTTGGTTCTCCAGCAATCTTGCTAGATTAAACAATTTATTTCACATGATTGTTTTTTTCAACCGCAAAATACAATCCAGAGTTGAATGGTATTCAATAGTAATATTTTTATTTTGCGATAATTTTTTTAGCACACAAGCCACTTTAGCTCTATATGTTTTGATACAATGAGCATAGTTTGATACAATGAGGTATTAAATTATAATTAATATTCAGTGCTGTGATTTGTACCCTAAACCTTCTGGACTGCTGGGCTTCAACCTGAGTTGGGTTGCCATCAAACTGAAGGCTGTATGACTGTAAGGAATATCCTGAGTCGGAAACCTTTGTGCACGGCGGTGATCTAATTATACTGTCGGCTTCAGTGAGGAACAGAACAACTGCGTGCATTAGTGACAACCTTCACTGTGACAGGATCAACTGACAGTAGATTTTCATTGTATTTTCTTAATTCTTCATGCTTAATGGGGAACTGCAGTAAAAGCGGTCCTCAGTCACCTCGTCTTGCAATTAAGCCATGGGATATTAATGTACTGACGCTTTGGTCTGAAATATCTCTCTTCTATGCTCGTATTCCACCACCAAGTTATATGTTGGTCTCCTAGATTGTAATTTAAAGGCCTTTAAACACTGAGATGCCACAATTTGATTTCATACACTACATAACTTACTGCGAATTCTAACTGTCTAAGTAAACAACATTACGGTAGCTATTTACATTGAGGCTTTCAAAGCATTTAAAACAAATCCTTTAGCCATCAATAAGGAAATTTGTCATCCTGCTTTGAATGATTTTGCAATTTCTTGGCTGCGTAGTCAGATAAAGCAGCTCAGAAACATAGAAAATAGGAGTCCTTCGAGTCCTGCTCCCCCATTCATTATGGTCATGGCTCACCCTCTGTCACAACGCCATACCCCTGCACTTTCCCCATACTCCATAACGGCTTTAGAGTCTGAGGTGATGAAGAAGCTGAAACAAGATTCCACAATACTATCAATCTTATTCATCTGCATACATTTTGACAATGGAATATCAAAGGATTTTATTTTCCACACCAGCCACACCAGAGTGAGATTGCAATTATCTTCCATAAATCAAGTCCAATGTGACCACAATTGTATTTGGCTCCTTTTGATTGGAGCAGATTTAGATTCCAAAAAATCTCAGATGCATCCTGATCTATACGTTGATAATATTTCCCCTTGCTCATCACATGACATACATATCTATTTTTAACTTGTCTTCAATAGAGGGAAGAGGAACAGGAGGGTGGACTTGCCATCTCAGTTCTTGTTGGGCAGTCCCTCGTGTTCGAGGCAAATTTGCGCCCACTCTAGTTTGGTGGGTTCTGAGATAGTTCTGTGATAAGTCCAGTGCGCGGCCTGCAGACACCGTCACGTGGAGGGCAGGTAGTGCTTGAAGGGTTCAGAAGATCAGATGTTCAGGTGTTTATGCCCTCTCTCCGATGCCTTGACTTTGCCTCAGCGTGCTCCTGGCAAGGTCTCATGATGTGTTCATGGTCTTCCCGAGTACACCTTCTCCATTTTGGTTCATCACAAACCAGGGGCTCCTGCGAGTTGGAGGGAATGCTTCAGCTCTGCGCACTCACTGGCCTCCTGGGAGCCTCCTGCACATCTGAGAGTTCTGTGTAGAAATGTCACTTCGGGTGTCAGGCATCTGTGACCTGTCCCGCTTAATTAACTTGGTTTTGAGTGATCAGCACCTCTGTGTTGGGCGTTGACTTGAGCGAGGACAACGCTGTTGGACTGCCTGTTTTGCCACCGGCTTTAAAGGATTGTGAAGATACCGCTGGTCTCCAGTGCTTTGAGGTATCTGTTGTAGGTCATCCACATTTCTGAATCATGTAGGATTGTGGAATCACTGCTGTCTCGTAAACCATTTCCTTAGTCTCAGGCTTGGGATTCTGATCTTCTAGCACTTTTCCTCAGTCAGGTTGAAGACTGAGCTGGCACACTGGAGGCAATGATGAATCTCCCCATCTTTCGTGCTGCAAAACCGTACCTCACCTCCAGCATGTTGCCCACCGCTGCAAAGGTAATCCACAAAACAAGCAGGAAACTATTCAACCAATGTCGCCCTCATTGCTAAATCAACTTCACTCCAATCTCAGTCATGGAGCTGCAATATGCAGATGCCGCTTATGTCAGCACTCATCAATAACCGAGCGCCAGGTCATTGTTGACTCTTTCTGCAAATCATTTGAGAAAATGGGCCTTGCACTAAACTCTGTGGAAAGCTGAGTTCCTCTTCCAACCAGCTCCCACAGCACAACGCCTCCCCCTTTGATTTCAGTCAACGGCGCGATCCAGGAAAATATCGGGCATTTTCCCTCCCTCGGAAGGCAGACAGAGATGGTGAAATTCCTCTCACGTAGACCCTCTCTCCCCACCTCCATGTGTCCCTCACCATCCCTACCCTCTTTCCATGATACTTTATTTTGCATTTGGAAATTCGTCTCCCTCAAGCTACTTATAGTAATGCTTTGAAATTCCAAGCACTTGATGCTCACGACACTACTAAAGATGCTTATTTGCTCGCTCAATCTCCTGCTTCTAACTTTGATTCTATGATCATCAATAAAATATACCCTGGTCATTTCCCTTTGGATGGCCTCCAGCTTTGTTCCCTGAATTCCCAGGCTCGTAGCCTGGCAGCAGCTTAAGTATATCTGAGTCACCACTGCACAATTTTTGCATCCAAGATTAATCAGCCCAACCCTATTGCTCAGTAAGGTCTGCTCACCAATCACCGATGTCTTCTTTCGGGCTGGAACTTCCTGATGTACTAACCCTCTACCTGCTTGAGGTGTACGCACTTTGGTCGATCGACTTGACGAGAGTTCTGCAGATAAAACACAGGACTGCCTTACCGGCCTGGCATTCCTCTGTTAATCTTAACCTTTTTACTGCAAAGAGGACAAAGGAAAGGTGCTCCTCCGGGAGAAACAACTAGATAATGCTCGTCATGCCAGTGAGGCAACATAACAATTCACACTGAGAGAAATATAAGTAGCAATGGTAAAAAATAAAAAATAATAACAGTAAAAAATTCTATTCATGAGTCTTCTGATGAAGCATTAAAACTAACCCATGTCAATAGTTGACTCCCTCGCAAATCTGAATGTCCATAATAAATGTTACAGCTCTAATGAGGCCACCTTTTCCCCTTCTTTCAATATTAATGATGTTCTGTTTCAGTGCCTGTTTCAGCTGAGAGTTTTCTATTCCTGTTAGTTTTGCTGGTGTGGAGTGTGTGGGCAATAATCTGATGTTATGTATTTTCGCCAAAACTGTGACCAAATTGAGATCAATTAAAACCTTTAATTAGGTCTGTTAATCCCATTCAAAACATCATTGTTCAGAAAAAATCTGCTTAAATGGCATCAAATGCAGTTAACTGCAATCTAAAAATGATGTTAATTAAAACAAATGTTCGATATATCTATTAGGCAAGGAGGGGGAAAAGTTATATGCACTCTTCCCATCAGTGCAATCTTGCTGCTATTGGGTTCAGTAATGTAGTGGTTATGTTACTGGATGAATAAATGCCCCAGAGACTGTGAGTTCAAATCCCACCATGGCATGCTGAAAATATGAATTCAGTTTAACAAAAGACCTGGAAATGAAAAGCTGCTTTCAGGCAACAAAGCTGTTGCTTTCTCATAAAAAAACAGATGGTTCACAAAAGTCCTTTAGGGAATGAAATCTGCTGCCTAGCTGGCCTGTATGTGACCCCAGTCCCCACCAAAGTGGCTGATTCTGAAGTGACCTCGCAAACCGCTCAGTCGTAGAAATGTAAAAGCAGAGAAAATAGGAGCTGGAGTAGGCCATTCAGTCCCTCCAGTCTGCTCCTCCATTCAACATGACCATGACTGATCATCTATCTCAGTGCCAGGCTCCCACACTCTCCCCATTCCCCTTGACACCTTTCGAATCTAGAAATCTATTTCCTTCTTAAATATATTCAGCGACTTGGCCTCCGCAGTCTCCTGTGGTAGAAAATTCCACAGGTCCACCACCCTCTGAGTAAAGGGGTTGGATTCTCCATTGGCTGGATCCTCCCGATTCACCGGCAGCGCACTCACACCTGCCGATTTCTCAACGGCGTGGGGGTGCCCACAATGGGAAACCCCATTGGCCGGCTGCCAGTACGGAGAATCTCACTGGCGGCAGAGACGTGCTGCACCGGAAAACAGGTGCGACGAGACGGATAATCTCGCCCGCAAAATTTCTCCTCATCTCTGTCCTAAATGGCCTGCCCTGTATCCTGAGACTGTGCGCCCCTGTATTTTCTACACAGTGCCATTCAGCCCATCGAGTCTGCACCGACCCACTTTCAGCTCCTATTTCTACCCTGTCCTCGTAACCCAATAGCCCCTCCTAACCATTTTGGACACGAAGGGCAATTTATCATGGACAATCCACCGAACCTGCACGTTTTTGGACTGTGGGAGGAAACCAGAGCACCCGGAGGAAACCAACGGAGACACGAGGAGAATGTGCAGACTCCGCACAGACTGTGACCCAAGCCAGGAATCAAACCTGGGACCCTGGCGCTGTGAAGCCACAGTGCTAACCACTGTGCTACCGTGCTGCCTAGGAAAATCTTACCACAATCTACTCAGGATGCACTAGCAATGGGGAATATTTAGCCAGTGGTGCCCACATCCTGAGCAGGAACTTTTAAACAATGCCTTTCAAAGAACAATACAGCATATGAATAGGCCTTCGGCCTTCCAAGCCTGTACCGGTCATGATATCACCCTTGGCCAAAACCCTCTGCAATTCCTAGTGCCATATCCCTCTATACCCATCCTATCCATGTATTTGTTGAGATTACTTTTGAACGCCATTAATGTATCTGCTACCACAACCTCCCCTGGCAAGGCGTTCCAGGCACTCACCACCGTCTGTGTAAAAGACCTGCCTCGCACATCTCCTCTAAACTTTGCCCTACGGACATTAAACCTATGCCCCCTAGTAACAGACCCCTCCACCCTGTGAAAGAGTGCTTGGCCATCGCAATGCAGGTATATTTATCTACAAAAATCATTTTACTGCAATTGTATATCCCATTGGTGAGGTCACACATGGAGTATTGTGTGCAGGTTTGGTATCCTTATCTGAGGAAGGGTGTTCTTGCTGTGAAGGGAGTGCAGCAAAGGTTTACCAGGCTGATTCCTGTGATGGTGTGACTGTCATATGAGGCGAGACTAAATCGATTAGGATTATATGCATTGGAGTTCAGAAGAGTGAGAGGGGATCTCATAGAAACTTTAAAAATTCTAACAGGATTAGAGAGGGTAGATTCAGAAAGAATGTTCCCGATGGTGGGGGAGTCCTGACCTAGGGGTCATAGTTTGAGGATAAGGGATAAACCACTTAGAACTGAGGTGAGGAGAAATTTCTTCATCCAGAGAGTGGTGAACCTGTGGAATTCACTACCATAGAAAATAGTTGAGGCCAAAATATTGTGTAATTTCAAGAAGGAATTAGATCTAGCTCTGGTGGCTAAAGGGATGAAGGGATATGGGGGGAAGGCAGGATCAGGGTATTGAACTTGATGATCAGCCATGATCATAATGAGTGGCAGAGCCAGCACAAAAGATCTGCTTCTATTTTCTATGTTTCTTTGTTCCTTTAAAATAAATAGAGTGCTAGAAGTAATGAAACAAAAACTACTTCTGTAATCATAATTTATTACACTCAGGCTCTTATCTGTGATATATGTGAAGAGACACAAGTTACACATGGATAATAAATCCACGTCTTGTGTTATTTTTCAAAAAAAAAGTTAGTGCTCATACAGTGGGGATTAATTGCATATTGGCCTGACGAGAAACATTTTGCTTGGGCACTCTTGCAGAAGCCTTCCCTTCACACCTTTGTTTGTGTCTGGTGTGATTTTCAGCTCCAATGGAAGTGGTTCTTTCATTTGATGTGGGCAATGGACCGTTTGAGGTGATTGTGAAATCGGCCACGCACTTGAACGACAATCAGTGGCATTACGTTGAAGCTGAACGGAATATCAGAGAGGCGTCCCTTCAAGTGGATCACCTGCCGAGAAAAGCTCAGGAGGCCCCCTGTGACGGACACATCCAGTTACAGCTCAGCAGTCAGCTGTTTGTCGGTAGGAGCTGATTGTTTGCTGTTGACCTGTCATTCTTTGCGACATTTACACATTGATGCCAAGTACCATTCAATTCGGAGAACCATCGTGTTTCTCTTTGCATTATTTAGAGAGTGCAAAAATGCACAGTGTAACAAGGTGAGCACATGTAAGTCATTGATCCACAGACAAATTCATTGCAGTAACAGAAATCGAGAAACGATGGGAATATGTAAACCTGACTGAAAATAACACTTTTAATTATGTGGTGCATCTGAAGGTTATTGATGTAATTTAATTTAGTTGCCATCATGCAGTGATTGAATTGTCTTCCCATTTCAAATATAGCATACTCTGAGAATTATTGATACATGTTTTAGAATTTGATATGGTACAATTTTGTCCAATTTCAGAATGACATCAAGTGACTTAACTTATAATGCTGACCCACATGAGAATGAGGTGTCAGCAGAAAGAATGCACATTAGGTTAATGTACTTGGATTCTCTGCAATGCATGTGGCACTAAAATACACCCATAATTTTAACCCACTATCAATAATTACAGCCCCTTCTGTTACATTCCAGTTCACAACTGCAAAACCATTGTACATCCCATCTACTACACCCTCGTTTGTTACACACCCAACCCATTACACACCCTTCCTTCCACACAACCCACCCTTTACAAACTCTGTCCATTCCACTCCTAGCTGTTAAAACTCCAACTAATACACTCCGACCCATAAAACACCTCAGCCGTTACACACCTCACCATTCACACACACCTTCCATTATCCCTTACACAGGCAGTCCACGACATCTCCATGCATTAAACAACCTTTCCACTATATAACCATATATTATCCAACCTGCTTGTAACATACCCCACCGACTGCACACTCATTTGTTACACACCCCTTCCACTGCATCGCCATCCTTGCCTGCAACATCCATATTATTTACACAACATGCCCACTGCGCCCCCACCCATTACACACCCAAGCTGTTACATGTCTCACCCACTACATCCTCATTCATTCTACATTCCTCCCAGTACATATCCAACCCGTTCCATAATCCATCTGTTAAACATCCTGACCACCTATTTGTTACAAACCTTGCCTATGACATTCCCCGTCGACCAGACCATATCCATTACACACCCAGCCCGGTACACACCCCACCCAATACGTTCCCATCTATTATCCATCCTGCTCATTACACACTCCACCCAATACTGCCACCAATCCATTACATGCTCTGCCTGTTGCACATCCTGCCCACTGCACACCTGTCCATTACACACCCCAAGCATTACACCCCACCCATTACAGATCGCACCGCTGTACACCCCATCCTATTCACATCCCACCCATTATGCACCAGTCCATGACACGTCCCACCGGTTATACATGCCCATTACACACTTAACAGCAACACCAACTTGTGTTTACATAATGCTTTTAAAGTCATGGCTCTCCAACCATTGATGCCAACCCACATGCATCAGCTTTCTGCCACTGCCAAGGTAAAGATTGTTCGTCTTCAGGTTCCTTCTTCTTGTTGAAGATCGGATGAAATGTTGTGTCTGTCACTTCTGCTGTAAGCAACTGCACTTACGTTACTAGGTTTAATTGCTACCTATGGGGTGATACATGGTAAGGTCCAAATCTTTTACAAGCTGAATGGCAATCAGTCATTGTTCGGAGAGTGCCCTCGATGTGTCACACATCATTCTGATGTCCATCTTCAAGGCCATTGTCCTCTTGTTAGGATAATCTGCCTCTTTCATCGTTCCAGACCTCATGCACTAAGAGGTCTCTACCTGATGGAGCTGTTGCTATACTCCTTTAGTTTAGCTCATCAGCTAAGACCAGGTACCCAATGGTGTCCATTACCATCTACTTGAGAGTCATAAGTGAGAGCTAAAAACACTATTGAACATCATTGAGCCATCCCCTTATTCATCATCTTGCCACAGAAATCCCAGATCTATCCCAAAGTGAAGGTTATCCCCACAGATTACTGTTCCATCCATTTATCTCTTTGATATTGGGTTGAGCATCCCACAAAAGGGAATCAGCAACTCCAGCATCTCCACATCACGTATTGGGTTAACGCAGACTTCGGAGCAGATCCATGTGTATCAATTCCCTAGGTATGGGATTCCTTTAAAAGAACTCCGCACATCACATGGATTCAAAAGATTAAAACAAATTCCATTTTATCTGCCTAACTGCTAATCAATTATTAATAAATAGCGTCATCAGCTTCTGTTGTTCACTGGAAATAGATTTTGTTTTCAGTGTCTGTCTCTGATGAGTATTGGCTACAAGTGTTCCAGCAAGGTTTTCGACTCAGTGATAACAATGATTTTACTTGTATTTCATTTTATTGCATGTATTCAAATTTAAGCAAAGCACAAACTTTTCTTGAGAACGTCTAAATCAACAATTATTGATGCACCCTTTTTTAAATAAATCATTGCTGGTAATGTACCTATGTTCTGTAATGCAAGCAAATCCATCTGTTCCAAGATGTTGTTAGTTTGACTGCTAATAGGGCATTCATTGCGGTGATAATTGGATTGAATTCTGTGGCTTTAGGAAGCAGTTGTCCTGCAGCTCATTTGATGAGGGCTGTGAACAATGATAAGGCCCGATTTAGATTTGGATTTTGTTTATTGTCACGTGTACCGAGATACAGTGAAAAGTATTTTTCTGCGAGCAGCTCAACAGACCAGTAAGTACATGAAAATAAAAGAAACAAAAATACATTATCGGGCAACACAAGGGACACAATGTAACAACATAAACACCGGCATCGGGTGAAGCATACAGGGGTGTAGTGTTGATGAGGTCAGTCCATAAGAGGGTTGTTTAGGAGTCTGGTAACAACGGGGAAGAAGCTGTCTTTGAGTCTGTTCGTGCGTTTTCTCAAAATTTTGCATCTCCTGCCCGATGGAAAAAGTTGGAAGAGTGAATAGGCCGGGTGGGAGGGGTCTTTGATTATGCTGCCCGCTTTCCCCAGGCAGCGGGAGGTGTAGATGGAGTCAATGGATGGGAGGCAGGTTCGTATGATGGACTGGGCTGTGTTCATGACTCTCTGAAATGTTTTGTGGTCCTGGGCCGAGCAGTTGCCACACCAGGCTGTGAAGCAGCCAGATAGGATGCTCTCTATGGTACATCTGTAAAAGCTGGTCAGAGTTAATGTGGACATGCCGAATTTCCTCAGTTTCCTGAGGAAGTATAGGCGCTGTTGTGCTTTCTTGGTGGTGGATGGACCAGGACAGATTTTTGGTGTTGTGTACCCCGAGGAATTTGAAACTGCTAACCATTGGGAGGTGAGGCATGCGGAAATTTCTTGTGGAGATTTGATCATGAGGCCTGTGCCATTTTAACCCCCCGCGTCTCAAGCAGGCAGGAATGACATTAAGGGCTGCAAGGTGGGCTCTGGAATCTGTGCTGGAGACGAATGGAATGGTTCTCCTCTTGGGTAGTCCATCAGGGTCGAGGAGGACTTGCTTCCACTGCGGGGAGATGAGTTCTGCAGTAGCTGCATAGTCCCCACTCCTGGATCTGCAGACTTTGTACAGGTATGGCAGGTGGTCTTGGATGAGATGGGGGCGCTCTGGATTCTGCGCTCTCTTTTCACTGTTTAGCCTTGGACACTCAAGGTGATTGGCGCCTTCACAGCTGCTTCTTCTCCAGCTTGTGCGTCCCAAGACACGTGATTCCCAAGTGCCGATGGGGACGTTGCATTTATTTACAGATCATTTCAGAAAGTACTTATACCATTTCCTCTGCCCTCCTAGTGATCGCTTGCCATTCGGGAGCTCAGAGTAAAGCACTAGTTTTGGGAGTCTTGTGTCGGGCATATGGGCAAGTGGACGTTGTGGCCCATTCATCGGAGTAGGTCAGGCATGACCAGTGCATAGATACTGGGGATTTTGGCCTGGAGAGGATGCTCACGTTTGTACTCCTATCCTGCCAGTGGGTTTGCAGGATTTTGTGAAGGCGACATTGGTGATATCTCTCCAGCCATTTGAAGTGTCTGCTATCCATTGTCGATTGGCCATATTTCTGATGCATACAGGAGGGCGAGAACCACGGCTGCGCTGCAGAGCATGAGCTTGCTGCTGCACTTGAGGTACAAGTCTTCGAACACTCTG
Organism: Scyliorhinus canicula; assembly: GCF_902713615.1. Lineage (NCBI taxonomy): Eukaryota > Metazoa > Chordata > Chondrichthyes > Carcharhiniformes > Scyliorhinidae > Scyliorhinus > Scyliorhinus canicula. The sequence goes on from NC_052147.1 coordinate 269,135,632, forward strand.
TTCGTCAGGCTTCCGAAGACTGCACCGGCACATTGGAGTCAATGCTGGATTTCGTCAACAATGTCGCTCGCGTGGAGAGGAGACCCCCGAGGTATCGGAAATGATCCACATTGTCCAGGGGCTCGCCATGTATTTTGATGAATGCGGTGCAGTTTTGTGTGACAAGAGTGGGTCAGAGAAGAGCATTGGTCTGATGACACAGCCCTGTTTGACTCCAGTTTGCACAGCTTGTCTCCCTTTGGGATGGGGGACAGCGATTGGTTGAGGCTGGAGTAGAATGCCTCATTGATCTCTGCAGTGATCTTTACATGGGTATGTACAGAAGGGGCTGATGGGTAATGGAAAGACCACTAGGGGGCAGCACTGGCGGGTATAAAAGGGGGAATCAAGCAGCCCTCTGGCCTCTTTGGCTGATTAGACTGTGAGGAGAACAGAGGCAGAGATTTAGCTCAGGGCTGCTAGTGTGGTCAGGCCTAGTTGTAGAGCATAGAAAAGTTGTAACCTTTCTACTAGTACAGTTCTTAAACTGAGAACTTACGCAGTTATTTAAGTTGTGTTGCTCAATAAACCTTCTGGACGACTTTGAGCCTTCTTCCAAAGCATCTACTGTAACTGAGTTGAGTAGCACAGATTACCTGCTTTACAGGTAACAAACAGTCTTGTCTCTTGCATCTAGTGTTGGGGCAAATGCACAGCCGGCTGTGATGTGCTGCCTCTTGGGACAAGGTCAGCCATAGGAGCATGAGTCATTCACTCACCCCGCAGTGGGGGGGGATCGTTGAGAGGTCCAACCAATTTGATTTTCATGGCAAGGCTGACCCCACGGAGACAATGGGCAGGATTCTCCAACCTCCCGCCAGGTCGGAGAATTGCCAGGGGTGGTGTGAATCCCGCAACAAAATTTTCCGACACTGGTTTTCGGGCGGGAGCGGGGATCACGCCACGCCGGTAGAGGGCCGTTGGCAGCAGTGCACCGGCAATTCTCCGGGCCGCAAAGGGCCGAGCGGCCACCCATTTTCAGCCAGTCCCACCGGCATGAAATGGACATGGCCATCCTGGTTGGACTTAGCTTGGAGGGCGGCTACCAGAGTCCTCGGGGGGTGGGGGGGCACGGGAGGATCTGGCCCCGGGGTGGGGGGCCTCCACAGTGGCCTGGCCCACTGATCTGTGGGCGGGCCTGTGCCATGGGGGCACTCTTTCCCTCCGCGTCGGCCTCTGTAAGGCTCTGCCATGGTCGGTACGGAGGAGAAACCCCCTGCGCATGCGCCAGAACACACTGGCAGTTCTGTGCATGCGCCAACTCGTGCTGGCCCCGGAAATGCAGAGGGTTCCACAACTTCCAGGCGGCCCAACGGTTCATGCCACTCTTGTCGCCGGCGTCGGGCCATCCAGCCGTTTGCGGGAGAATCCCGCCCAATGTTCTTATGTTGGTTTGCCTTTCGAGGTGAAGGTGCATCCGCACTTTGATCTTTGAGATGAACTTCTCGTTTCAGTCACATCAGATCCCGGTGCGATATTCAGGTCTGTTGCCGTTGGGGTTGTCCACAAGGGTCCTGACGTTCCAGGTCCCGAAATTCATTTAGGTGGGTCTGATGGGATGGGGTGGAAGATGCCTGTGCGTGGATTCTTTTAATGTAGGGTGGTCGTTGCATAGTAACCGTCTAACAAATCAATGGCAGGAAAATCCGACATGCCGGGAGACCAGGATTGGCTGTAAGATGGGGACTAACACACACTCATCATCCTCCAAACATCTGCCTGTCGGTGAGGTCACGTTTAAAGGGGGTTGTCATTTCCCTCTCTCATGCCGAGCAATCTTGCCCCTCCTTGCACTGCTCCTCTCTCCCCGCCTCTGCTCCGCTGCTCCTCCGCTGCTCCTCTCCCCCCGCTGCTGCTCCTCTCTCCCCGCCTCTGCTCCGCTGCCCCTCGCTGCTCCTCTCTCCCCGCTGCTGCTCCTCTCCCCCCTGCTGCTCCTCTCCCCCGCTGCTGCTCCTCTCCCCCTGCTGCTGCTCCTCTCCCCCCGCTGCTGCTCCTCCCCCCCTCCGCTGCTCCTCTCCCCCCGCTGCTGCTCCTCTCCCCCCGCTGCTGCTCCTCTCCCCCCGCTGCTGCTCCTCTCCCCCTGCTGCTGCTCCTCTCTCCCTGCTGCTGCTCCTCTCTCCCCGCTGCTGCTCCTCTCCCCCCGCTGCTGCTCCTCTCTCACCGCTGCTGCTCCTTTCCCCCCGCTGCTGCTCCTCTCCCCCCGCTGCTGCTCCTCTCTCCCCGCTGCTGCTCCTCTCTCCCCGCTGCTGATCCTCTCCCCTCGCTGCTGCTCCTCTCCCCTCGCTGCTGCCCTCTCCCCCCGCTGCTGCTCCTCTCCCCCCGCTGCTGCTCCTCTCCCCCCGCTGCTGCTCCTCTCCCCCCGCTGCTGCTCCTCTCCCCCCGCTGCTGCTCCTCTCCCCCCGCTGCTGCTCCTCTCTCACCGCTGCTGCTCCTCTCCCCGCGCTGCTGCTCCTCTCTCCCCGCATCTGCTCCTCTCTCCCCGCCTCTGCTCCGCTGCCCCTCCGCTGCTCCTCTCCCCCCGCTGCAGCTCCTCTCTCCCCGCTGCTGCTCCTCTCTCCCCTCCGCTGCTCCTCTCTCCAGCATGCTGCTCCTCTCCCCCCCCACTGCTCCTCTCCCCCCGCTGCTGCTCCTCTCCCCCCGCTGCTGCTCCTCTCCCCCCGCTGCTGCTCCTCTCCCCCCGCTGCTGCTCCTCTCCCCCCGCTGCTGCTCCTCTCCCCCCGCTGCTGCTCCTCTCCCCCCGCTGCTGCTCCTCTCTCCCCGCTGCTGCTCCTCTCTCCCCGCTGCTGCTCCTCTCTCCCCGCTGCTGCTCCTCTCTCCCCGCTGCTGCTCCTCTCTCCCCGCTGCTGCTCCTCTCTCCCCCCGCTGCTGCTCCTCTCCCCCCGCTGCTGCTCCTCTCCCCCGCTGCTGCTCCTCTCTCACCGCTGCTGCTCCTCTCCCCCCGCTGCTGCTCCTCTCTCCCCGCATCTGCTCCTCTCTCCCCGCCTCTGCTCCGCTGCCCCTCCGCTGCTCCTCTCCCCCCGCTGCTGCTCCTCTCTCCCCCGCTGCTGCTCCTCTCTCCCCGCTGCTGCTCCTCTCTCCCCGCTGCTGCTCCTCTCTCCGCGCCTCTGCTCCGCTGCTCCTCCGCTGCTCCTCTCTCCCCGCTGCTGCTCCTCTCCCCCCGCTGCTGCTCCTCTCCCCCTCTGCTGCTCCTCTCTCCCCGCTGCTGCTCCTCTCCCCCTCCGCTGCTCCTCTCACCCCGCTGCTGCTCCTCTCCCCCCGCTGCTGCTCCTCTCTCCCCGCATCTGCTCCGCTGCTCCTCTGCCTCCGCTGCTGCTCCTCTCCCTCCGCTGCTGCTCCTCTCTCCCCGCTGCTGCTCCTCTCTCCCCGCTGCTGCACCTCTCTCCCCGCTGCTGCACCTCTCTCCCCGCTGCTGCTCCTCTCCCCCCGCTGCTGCTCCTCTCGCCCCGCATCTGCTCCGCTCCTCTCCCTCCGCTGCTGCTCCTCTCCCTCCGCTGCTGCTCCTCTCCCTCCGCTGCTGCTCCTCTCCCTCCGCTGCTGCTCCTCTCCCCCCGCTGCTGCTCCTCTCTCCCCGCTGCTGCTCCTCTCTCCCCGCTGCTGCTCCTCTCCCCCCGCTGCTGCACCTCTCTCCCCGCTGCTGCTCCTCTCTCCCCGCTGCTGCTCCTCTCTTCCCCGCTGCTGCTCCTCTCCCCCGCTGCTGCTCCTCTCTCCCCGCTGCTGCTCCTCTCTCCCCGCTGCTGCTCCTCTCTCCCCGCTGCTGCTCCTCTCCCCCCGCTGCTGCTCCTCTTCCCCCCCTGCTGCTCCTCTTCCCCCCCTGCTGCTCCTCTCTCCCCGCTGCTGCTCCTCTACCCCTGCTGCTGCACCTCTCTCCCCGCTGCTGCTCCTCTCTCCCTGCTGCTGCTCCTCTCCCCCCGCTGCTGCCCCTCTCTCCCCGCTGCTGTTCCTCTCCCCATGCTGCTGCTCCTCTCCACGCTGCTGCTCCTCTCTCCCCGCTGCTGCTCCTCTCCCCCCGCTGCTGCTCCTCTCTCCCCGCTGCTGCTCCTCTCCCCCCGCTGCTGCTCCTCTCCCCTCACTGCTGCTCCTCTCCCCTCACTGCTGCTCCTCTCCCCCCGCTGCTGCTCCTCTCTCCCTGCTGCTGCTCCTCTCTCCCAGCTGCTGCTCCTCTCCCCCCGCTGCTGCTCCTCTCCCCCCGCTGCTGCTCCTCTCCCTCTGCTGCTGCTCCTCTCTCCCAGCTGCTGCTCCTCTCTCCCAGCTGCTGCTCCTCTCTCCCCGCCTCTGCTCCGCTGCCCCTCCGCTGCTCCTCTCCCCCCGCTGCAGCTCCTCTCTCCCCGCTGCTGCTCCTCTCTCCCCTCCGCTGCTCCTCTCTCCAGCATGCTGCTCCTCTCCCCCCCCGCTGCTCCTCTCCCCCCGCTGCTGCTCCTCTCCCCCCCGCTGCTGCTCCTCTCCCCCCGCTGCTGCTCCTCTCCCCCCGCTGCTGCTCCTCTCCGCCCGCTGCTGCTCCTCTCCCCCCGCTGCTGCTCCTCTCTCCCCGCTGCTGCTCCTCTCTCCCCGCTGCTGCTCCTCTCTCCCCGCTGCTGCTCCTCTCTCCCCGCTGCTGCTCCTCTCCCCTCGCTGCTGCTCCTCTCCCCTCGCTGCTGCTCCTCTCCCCCCCGCTGCTGCTCCTCTCCCCCCGCTGCTGCTCCTCTCCCCCCGCTGCTGCTCCTCTCTCACCGCTGCTGCTCCTCTCCCCCGCTGCTGCTCCACTCTCCCCGCATCTGCTCCTCTCTCCCCGCCTCTGCTCCGCTGCCCCTCCGCTGCTCCTCTCCCCCCGCTGCTGCTCCTCTCTCCCCGCTGCTGCTCCTCTCTCCCCGCTGCTGCTCCTCTCTCCGCGCCTCTGCTCCGCTGCTCCTCCGCTGCTCCTCTCTCCCCGCTGCTGCTCCTCTCCCCCTCCGCTGCTCCTCTCTCCCCGCTGCTGCTCCTCTCCCCCTCCGCTGCTCCTCTCTCCCCGCTGCTGCTCCTCTCCCCCCGCTGCTGCTCCTCTCTCCCCGCATCTGCTCCGCTGCTCCTCTGCCTCCGCTGCTGCTCCTCTCCCTCCGCTGCTGCTCCTCTCTCCCCGCTGCTGCTCCTCTCTCCCCACTGCTGCACCTCTCTCCCCGCTGCTGCACCTCTCTCCCCGCTGCTGCACCTCTCTCTCCGCTGCTGCTCCTCTCTCCCCGCTGCTGCTCCTCTCTCCCCGCCTCTGCTCCGCTGCCCCTCCGCTGCTCCTCTCTCCCCGCTGCTGCTCCTCTCCCCCCGCTGCTGCTCCTCTCGCCCCGCATCTGCTCCGCTCCTCTCCCTCCGCTGCTGCTCCTCTCCCTCCGCTGCTGCTCCTCTCCCTCCGCTGCTGCTCCTCTCCCCCCGCTGCTGCTCCTCTCTCCCCGCTGCTGCTCCTCTCTCCCCGCTGCTGCTCCTCTCCCCCCGCTGCTGCACCTCTCTCCCCCGCTGCTGCTCCTCTCTCCCCGCTGCTGCTCCTCTCTCCCCGCTGCTGCTCCTCTCTCCCCGCTGCTGCTCCTCTCTCCCTGCTGCTGCTCCTCTCTCCCCCGCTGCTGCTCCTCTCTCCCCGCTGCTGCTCCTCTACCCCTGCTGCTGCACCTCTCCCCCCGCTGCTGCTCTCTCTCTCCCCGCTGCTGCTCCTCTCCCCCGCTGCTGCCCCTCCGCTTCTGCCCCGCCCTCTCTCCCCGCTGCTGCTCCTCTCCCCATGCTGCTGCTCCTCTCTCCCGCTGCTGCTCCTCTCTCCCCGCTGCTGCTCCCCTCCCCCCGCTGCTGCTCCTCTCCCCCGCTGCTGCTCCTCTCCCCTCGCTGCTGCTCCTCTCCCCTCGCTGCTGCTCCTCTCCCCCCGCTGCTGCTCCTCTCCCCCCGCTGCTGCTCCTCTCCCCCCGCTGCTGCTCCTCTCCCCCCGCTGCTGCTCCTCTCCCCCGTTGCTGCTCCTCTCCCACCGCTGCTGCTCCTCTCCCCCCGCTGCTGCTCCTCTCCCCCCGCTGCTGCTCCTCTCCCCCCGCTGCTGCTCCTCTCCCCCCGCTGCTGCTCCTCTCCCCCCCGCTGCTGCTCCTCTCTCCCCGCTGCTGCTCCTCTCTCCCCGCTGCTGCTCCTCTCCCCCCGCTGCTGCTCCTCTCCCCCCGCTGCTGCTCCTCTCCCCCCGCTGCTGCTCCTCTCCCCCCGCTGCTGCTCCTCTCCCCCCGCTGCTGCTCCTCTCCCCCCGCTGCTGCTCCTCTTCCCCGCTGCTGCTCCTGTCCCCCCGCTGCTGCTCCTGTCCCCCCGCTGCTGCTCCTCTCCCCCCGCTGCTGCTCCTCTCTCCCCGCTGCTGCTCCTCTCCCCCAGCTGCTGCTCCTCTCCCCACGCTGCTGGTCCTCTCCCCTCGCTGCTGCCCCTCTCCCCTCGCTGCTGCTCCTCTCCCCCCGCTGCTGCTCCTCTCTCCCCGCTGCTGCTCCTCTCTCCCCGCTGCTGCTCCTCTCCCCCCGCTGCTGCTCTTCTCTCCCCGCTGCTGCTCCTCTCCCCCCGCTGCTGCTCCTCTCCCCCCGCTGCTGCTCCTCTCCCCCCGCTGCTGCTCCTCTCCCCCCGCTGCTGCTCCTCTCCCCCCGCTGCTGCTCCTCTCCCCCCGCTGCTGCTCCTCTCCCCCCGCTGCTGCTCCTCTCCCCCGCTGCTGCTCCTCTCCCCCCGCTGCTGCTCCTCTCTCCCCGCTGCTGCTCCTCTCTCCCCGCTGCTGCTCCTCTCCCCCCGCTGCTGCTCCTCTCCCCCCGCTGCTGCTCCTCTCCCCCCGCTGCTGCTCCTCTCCCCCCGCTGCTGCTCCTCTCCCCCCGCTGCTGCTCTTCTCCCCCCGCTGCTGCTCTTCTCCCCCCGCTGCTGCTCTTCTCTCCCCGCTGCTGCTCTTCTCTCCCCGCTGCTGCTCTTCTCTCCCCGCTGCTGCTCTTCTCCCCCCGCTGCTGCTCTTCTCCCCCCGCTGCTGCTCTTCTCCCCCCGCTGCTGCTCTTCTCCCCCCGCTGCTGCTCTTCTCTCCCCGCTGCTGCTCCTGTCTCCCCGCTGCTGCTCCTCTCCCCCCGCTGCTGCTCCTCTCCCCCCGCTGCTGCTCCTCTCCCCCCGCTGCTGCTCCTCTCCCCCCGCTGCTGCTCCTCTCCCCCCGCTGCTGATCCTCTCCCCCCGCTGCTGCTCCTCTCCCCCCGCTGCTGCTCCTCTCCCCCCGCTGCTGCTCCTCTCCCCCCGCTGCTGCTCCTCTCCCCCCGCTGCTGCTCCTCTCCCCCCGCTGCTGCTCCTCTCCCCCCGCTGCTGCTCCTCTCCCCCCGCTGCTGCTCCTATCCCCCCGCTGCTGCTCCTCTCCCCCGCTGCTGCTCCTCTCCCCCCGCTGCTGCTCCTCTCCCCCCGCTGCTGCTCCTGTCCCCCCGCTGCTGCTGCTCTCTCCCCGCTGCTCCTGTCCCCCCGCTGCTGCTGCTCCTGTCCCCCCGCTGCTGCTGCTCTCTCCCCGCTGCTGCTCCTGTCCCCCCGCTGCTGCTGCTCTCTCCCCGCTGCTGCTCCTGTCCCCCCGCTGCTGCTGCTCTCTCCCCGCTGCTCCTGTCCCCCCGCTGCTGCTCCTGTCCCCCCGCTGCTGCTGCTCCCTCCCCGCTGCTGCTCCTCTCCCCCCGCTGCTGCTCCTGTCCCCCCGCTGCTGCTCCTTTCTCCTCGCTGCTGCTCTCTCCCCGCTGCTGCTGCTCCTGTCCCCCCGCTGCTGCTCCTGTCCCCCCGCTGCTGCTGCTCTCTCCCCGCTGCTGCTGCTGCTCTCTCCCCGCTGCTGCTCCTGTCCCCCCGCTGCTGCTGCTCTCTCCCCGCTGCTGCTCCTCTCCCCCCGCTGCTGCTCCTCTCCCCCCGCTGCTGCTCCTGTCCCCCCGCTGCTGCTGCTCTCTCCCCGCTGCTGCTCCTGTGCCATAAACAAAGAGGAGTGGCCAGCTATGGGGAGATTCATTGGGAGCACAGGAAGTGCATTCTTTGATATTCCCAGGCTACCATAAAACCTCACAGGAATTATACTGAAAAATTACCCTGTGCTCTCCTGGTCATTTTGCTTCCTCCGAGTAGATTTTTCTGGTGTTTATTGTGTTGTTACTCGTGTCTTAATAAAGCTCGTAGTCTCAAGTGTGGAGAAGATGCTTTATTGTGAGTTCGTTCAGTTTCCAGAGCTCGACCTAGAACTACCTTCCAGTGCTAACTACCAGCTTTGCTTGCTGTGTGTCCTGCTTACCAGCCCGCCTGCTGTGACGAGTGTCTTGTGTATGTGTTGCTCCAAGTTCTGCCCTCAGTGAAGTGTGTCCTCACTTCCTGTCCTGATCTATTTATATGGCTCTCCCGTGCTCCCTCTAGTGGTTGCTCAGTTGTGTTGCATCTGGTTAACTTGTGATCACCACATCCCCCTTTTTCTCTTTACATATTTGCTGTACATCGTTAAAGAAAATTATAGAAAACAGTTACTTATGATATGCGTATCTATACAGGTGATGGTGCTATTGCATACTGTACAAAGCCAATGTAGTTATATGTCCAATCTCAATAAAAACATTTATGAGTCCAAACTTGATGAATTTGTTCAGAGCTTTTTTTTTCTTTTTGTTGTTGATGACGTGGTGATATTGATATTGCATGTCCACTGTGAATGTTGTTGGTGTTCCTTGTTATTTTAAGTACCCAATACATCATCCCGAGGTGTTTGCATGGTCACCTCACTGATGTTGACTGGCATGGCCTTTTTTCTGTGCTTGTGGTGTTGATTTATTGTCTCATCCGCCTTGGATGCTGGTGTGCTTGCTCGTTCTGGAGTAGACGTGAGTTTGTGCGATTCGTTGTCATCCCATGACATGTTTGTAGTCTTGTCATCGTTTTGCAGTGTGCTGTGGCATTGTCCGTCATGTGCCAAGTAGTGCCATTGTGTACAAGTCGTTGTTTCATTGCTGTTGTTTCTGTCGTTCTTGTTTTTGTTGTTTTCGTTGCCGTACTTGTCGCTGTTTTTGTCGTTTCCGTCTTTGGTGTTGGCACTGTCGTTGTTCCAGACTTTGTTGTGTTTGTTGCCATTCTTGTTGTTGCTGTCTCTGTCGTTGTCGCTATCTTTGTGCCTGACTTTGTTGTTTGTCTTGTCGCGCTTCATGTTGCTTTTATTCTTGCTGTTGTCGTTCTCGTTTCTGCTGTGCTTCTTGCTATTGTTGTTGGTCTTGTCGCGCTTCATGTTGTTTTTGTTCTTGCTGTGTTTCTTTTGACTTTTGTTTTTTTTCTTATACTCTATGAGTGTCCCGAGTGGATAATTTGAGTCATTGAGCATTTCGTCTCGAGAGTGGTGCGAATGATCTGATGTTGCATCGGTGCAGGTGACCTCAATCATTTGTGGAGAATTGGATTCCTCATCTTTGCTTTTGTTGTGCTCCTCTTCCGGAGTCAAATTCTTCTCGATTTCGTTTGACGTGGTGTCTCTGGATTCTTGGCGCTCCTCTTCTGGAGTCAAAACCTCCATGATTACAATTGACGTGATGTCTGTGGACTTCTGGCGCTCCTCTTCTGGAGTCCAAATCTGCATGATTTCAGTTGACGTGGTGTCTCCGGACTCTTGGTGCTCCGCTTCTGGAGTTGAAATCTTCATGATTTTCGTTGATGTTATCTCACTGGACTCCAGGTGCTCCTCTTCTGGAGTCAAAATCTGCATGGTTTCTTGTGGCTTGGTCTCTCTGGACTCCAGGTGCTCCTCGTCTGGAGTCAGAATCTGCATGGTTTCTTTTGGCTTGGTCTCTCTGGACTCCAGGTGCTCCTCTTCTGGAGTCAGAATCTGCATGGTTTCTTTCGGCATCGTCTCTCTGGACTGTTGGGTGGCCCGACTCTGTGCTTCTGTACAGACAAGCTGAGAACTGTCAGTCTCGCTGTGATCCTGTACGTCGAGTGCGATCACCTTGTTACTGTTCTCGCATGCAGTGGGTAGAGGTGCATTGTCTTCTTCTTGTTCATGTGAGCTTGTTAGACTTTCATAGTCTGCTTGCGGTTGCTCAGATACTGCGGGTTGACCTTCATGGTCTTGTGCATGCATGGTGTCAGTGGTGAGATGTACGTTGTCTTCTTCTTGTTCCTGTGAGCTTGGTAGACTGTCATAGTCTGCTTGCGGTTGCTCAGATACTGCGGGTTTACCTGCATGGTCTTGTTCATGCATGGTGTTCGCCAGGGAGTGTTTGCTTGCATCCCTTTTGGAGTCTTTCATTACTCGCACTGTGGAGCCTGTCATCGCTCGCTCTGTGGAGTCTTCCTGTGCTCTCTGTGTGGCGTCGTCTGCGTCTTGGGTATTGCTGTCATCCAATGTATCGACGAGCTGCCATGGCCTCATGGTGTTGGATTCATCTACCATGAGTAGAGTCGTGTTGAGCTTTGCAACGGTGTCGCTGATGCTGTGATCAGCATGTCCAAATAACTCCTCCATGTCTGAGTAGTATTCTTTGATAGCCATTTCATCTTCGTTGGCTTCTTCTACCACGAGTTGATTCGTGTTGAACTTTGCGACCGTGTCGCTGATGCTGTGAGAAGCATATCCGACTGACTCAGCTGTGTCTGAGTAGTACTCTTCGAAAAACAAATCATCTTTTGTTGTTTCGGAATTCTTTTTGTTCTCTTCACTTTGGGTGGTGCAGACTGCTTTTTTCAGGGTGTTGTGCAAGTTGTTTTGAACTGTTGGTGTAAGTTCAGGCGTTTTTCTGTGTTCTGAGGCAAGAAAATTTGTGTTTACCACTTTAAGTGTCTTATTTTCAATTTTCGGGCATTTCCCTTTTAAGTGGGCGTGGCCGGGATGCTCAGACGTCATGACGTCACGCGCAGGAATGCATTGCGCATGCGCACATCGGCCGTCCTCCTTCACTGTGCGGTTTTGTTTCCATTGCGCATGGGCGGCGTGCGCATGCGCATTACGATCCGCGACCAAAACTTTTTTTTGGTGCGCATGCGCGGCTTGCGCATGCGCATAACGATCGGCATCGCGATATTTTTTAAACTGCGCATGCGCGGCTTCCGGTTCCGGCGCATGCGCAGACGCCATTTGTAGTTCTTTGCTTACCGGAGACTGCAAAATGTGCTCCAACGCCATTTTTTGCCGTTTTTCGCGGATTTCAGGGATTTTTCTTGCCCACCAGGACTCTCTCTCCAAAACTCGTAAGTAATTTTCTCTTCCCGATTTGGACAGGGTTTCAGCGTTTTGGCTTTGTGAGAAATTCTTGTCATTTCTTCTTTTTGATCTGTACTTTTCATTCGCGATTTCTTGCTCTTTTCGTGATTTTTTAAGTTTTGCATCACTCAGTCTCTGTGCAGTTTGGACTCTGAGTATGTCTTGCTGTTCAAATTTCTCACAGTACTCTTCAAATTTGTTTAGTACCGTTTGTAAGCTGTTTCTGTCTTCACCTTTTGAGTATTTAAATCCATTATAAACTTTCGTAGCTTCATTTCCTTTGATGAGAATTGCTATTTTAATTTCGTCTGAGGCTTCTGCTGCATCATATGCTATGATACCGAAATCGAACATTTGTTTAAACCTTTCCCAGACACTTCTTACTTTTCCAGTCGTCTCCAGGTGAAGTGGGTATCCAAGGCACATCCTCTCATCAGCAATGTCTTCCCAAGTCGAATGTCCAGCAGGAGATCTCCATGCCATTCTTGGTTGAGATTTCCATGCCATTTTTGTTTTTTGTTTTCTGTATCTGCAGCTGAGTTGTCCTGTCATAAGCGTCTGAAATCACTCCTAGGTACCATGTGTTGTTACTCGTGTCTTAATAAAGCTCGTAGTCTCAAGTGTGGAGAAGATGCTTTATTGTGAGTTTGTTCAGTTTCCAGAGCTCGACCTAGAACTACCTTCCAGTGCTAACTACCAGCTTTGCTTGCTGTGTGTCCTGCTTACCAGCCCGCCTGCTGTGACGAGTGTCTTGTGTATGTGTTGCTCCAAGTTCTGCCCTCAGTGAAGTGTGTCCTCACTTCCTGTCCTGATCTATTTATATGGCTCTCCCGTGCTCCCTCTAGTGGTTGCTCAGTTGTGTTGCATCTGGTTAACTTGTGATCACCACATTTAGTATAAACCTCCCCTTTGCTAATCATTATTATGATGACACATTAAATTGTGAACCGGATTTCCACCCATTGGCCTACTTCTTGAACAAGTGTTTTCGCCAAGTTAAAATAGCCACAGGCAGGAATGTGACGTGAGCTCCTCCCTGATCACCATTTTGACTCTGTACCATTCTCATGTCAAAATTGTAAAAAGCTTGGTGATGTAATCTGAACCATAAAGAATCCTGAAGGAAAGTCACTTTGCTTTTTTTCTGAGGCAAACTAGTCCTTCTGCTGACATTCACCTCCAAACTCATCCAGTTCTTTGTTCAAGGAGCATTCTTCCTTCAAGCTGAGCCTTTTTTCTGTTTCTCTTTGTGTCCCAGGTATTGACAAGCCATTATTCATTGTGATATTGGCTGGTATTTTGCATGGCGGAGCTCTCATCTGCAGTTGGCTTGATTTATTCTGACGAAGCCCAAGAATGAATTTTCTCCCATGGTTGCTGTGCTGTACTCGACCCGGGCACAGATTGGGGCAAACTCATGTCAATTCATTGAAGCAGTCTTTCAATTATATGATTACAAATGTTACATTGACCATGCAGATGGGCACCCATGGTGCTGACTGCCCATGGGAATCAAGTTAAATCTTCATAGTTCAACCAGAAGTGGCACTGTAATGATGCACGTTCACAGGCTTAGTGGTTAGCAATGTTGCTTCACAGCACCAGGGTCCCACGTTCGATTCCCAGCTTGGGTCACTGTCTGTGTGGAGTCTGCACGTTCTCCCCGTGTCTGCATGGGTGTCCTCCGGGTGCTCCGGTTTCCTCCCACAAGTCCCAAAAGACGTGCTGTTAGGTAATTTGGACATTCTGAATTCTCCCTCTGTGTACCCGAACAGGCACAGGAATGTGGCGACTTAGGGGCTTTTCACAGTAACTTCATTGCAGTGTTAATGTAAGCCTACTTGTGACAATAAAGATTATTATTCTAGAAACAGGAACGGTATTAATAATAAGAAAACCTGTACAGCAGCCCCCTTGCTGCCCCAGAGAAACCTATCAGCTGTCCTAGTCCACTACATCTCTTCAACAAGTCTTCTGCCTAAGATGGGACTCCACCCCCTGGGGTAATTGTTCCTTCAAGACGTGTGACCCTCTTCTGCTGTGTTGCCTTTAAAGGGATGATCACCACAAATCACCACAGGCATCATCGTGTAGGCACAGGTAGATAACGGGGAGCCAATGGATGTGGTATATCTGGATTTCCAGAAAGCCTTTGACAAGGTGCCACACAAAAGGTTTCTGCATAAGATAAAGATGCATGGCATTAAGGGTAAAGTATTAGCATGGATAGAGGATTGGTTAATTAATAGAAAGCAAAGAGTGGGGATTAATGGGTGTTTCTCTGGTTGGCAGTCAGTGGCTAGTGGTGTCCCTCAGGTATCCGTGTTGGGCCCACAATTATTCACAATTTACATAGATGATTTGGAGTTGGGGACCAAGGGCAATGTGTCCAAGTTTGCAGACCACACTAAGATGAGTGGTGAAGCAAAAAGTGCAGAGGATACTGGAAGTCTGCAGAGGGATTTGGATAGGTTAAGTGAATGGGCTAGGGTCTGGCAGATGGAATACAATGTTGACAAATGTGAGGTTACCCATTTTGGTAGGAATAACAGCAAAAGGGATTGTTATTTAAATGGCAAAATATTAAAACATGCTGCTGTGCAGAGAGACTTGGGTGTGCTAGTGCATGAGTCGCAAAAAGTTGGTTTACAGGTGCAACAGGTGATTAAGAAGGCAAATGGAATTTTGTTCTTCATTGCTAGAGGGATGGTGTTTAAGATGAGGGAAGTTATGCTGCAATTGTATAAGGTGTTAGTGAGGCCACACCTGGAGTATTGTGTTCAGTTTTGATCTCCTTACCTGAGAAAGGACGTACTGGCGCTGGAGGATGTGCAAAGGAGATTCACGAAGTTCATCCCAGAGCTGAAGGGGTTGGGATTATGAGGAGAGGTTGTGTAGACTGGTACTGTACTCGTTGGAATTTAAAAGGATGAAGGGGGATCTTATAGAAACATATAAAATTATGAAGGGAATAGATCGGATAGATGTGGGCAGGTTGTTTCCACTGGTGGGTGAAAGCAGAACTAGGGGGCATAGCCTCAAAATAAGGGGAAGTAGATTTAGGACTGAGTTTTGGAGGAACTTCTTCACCCAAAGGGTTGTGAATCTATGGATTTCCTTGCCCAGTGAAGCAGTTGAGGCTCCTTAATTAAATGTTTTTAAGGTAAAGATGGATAGTTTTTTGAAGAATAAAGCGATCAAGGGTTATGGTGTTCGGGCTGGAACGTGGAGCCGAGTCCACAAAAGATCAGCCGTGATCTCATTGAATGGCGGAGCAGGCTCGAGGGGCCAGATGGCCTACTCCTTCTCCTAATTCTTATATTCTTATATGAGCAGGTATCTCCTCTATTACTTCTCAGTTCGGGGGACATCATTCAACCATCTCACTGACTGTAAGTTAATATTGACTTACATTACGGTAATAAATCTTCACCAAATCATACAGGATCGAAGGAGGATATTTGGTCCATATTGTGCCTTTGTTGTATTTTTGAAAGATCTTCCCAATCAATTGTCCTCTGTCTTTGGTGCGCAGTTGATTAAATTACAGCCGATTACTATTTTGTGAATGGAGTACACACAAAACAGTTAGAGTTCGGTCGCACTTGGTCGCTTTGCAAACATTATACCTGGTCGAGAAATCACAAAGGCTTTAAATTCTCTCGAGTGAGAAGCCTGGAAAGAGCTGCTTAACTCCCCGGGAAACAGTCCCAGATCCTGACACAAAAGCAGTCAATTTAAAGTCCATTTGATGGATTCCTCAAAGGATTGCCGCAAATATCCACTTTAAAGAGAGAAAGGCGTGTCAACAGTGACCTAAACAGCAGAAGAAAACATCTGACATTTTTTCTGGACATTTGCACTCGTTGAGTGCAAAGGCCGTGACATCAGGCAAATAGATTTCTTACATTACAGCGCATGACTAATGACTATGGGCAAGATTTTCTGGCCCCACTTACGAGTCAGATCTCCCAGTCCTACAAAAGTCAACAGTGATTTAAATAGCTCGCCACATCTGCCGGACGAAAATCTGCCATCGCAGACTTGAAGGTTGTGACATATAAATCTGACTATTGTGTTGATATATTTCGGCCCCTATGCTTATTACTGATTGATTGATTGATAATCTTTATTGTCACAGTAGGCTTACATTAAAACTGCAATGAAGTTGCTGTGAAAACTGTTATTTAGGAATGATGATAGCAGTTGCTATTTAAAATAGGTGGTCATATTTTAATGGCTATCCCTCAGAATGCTTTACAAGTGCTTTATATAATGCTGCTCTCTAAATGTGTTGGTGACATCTACTTGCAGAACATCAGTAATGCAACTGTTTTTATTTATAATATACTGGAGAGTGGTTAACATGGAATATTATTATTTGGAATATTAATTGCCTTGTATTGGATACAGATGTTAATCTGATAAAAGTTGCCTCGACACAGTGATAAGGCTCTCTATCCTGTGACAGAAGGTTGTGGGTTCATAGATCCACTCCCAGGAACTTGAGCACAGTGCAGAAGGAGGCCACTCGACCCATCGAGTCTGCACCGGCTCTTGGAAAGAGCACCCTACCCAAGGTCAACACCTCCCCCTATCCCAATAACCCAGTAACCCCACCCAACACTAAGGACAATTTTGGACACTAAGGACAATTTATCATGGCCAATCCACCTAACCTGCACATCTTTGGACTGTGGGAGGAAACCGGAGCACCCGGACGCTGTAGTGCAGTACTGAGGAGGTGCCTGGCTGTCGGAAGTGCTGTCTTTCAGACGAGACATTCAACCAATGTCCCAACTGCCCTCTGAGTTTGGCGTAAATAATCCCATGGCATTACTTAAGAACAACAGGGCAGGTCTCCCAGTGTCCTGACCAGCATTTATCCTGACCAACTTTCGTCCCTTCAACCAATATTATTAAAGCAAATGATTTGTTTTTGTCCCATTGTTGCTTTTTCTCACATTGGCTGCTCCATTTCCAGACATTACAGCAGTGCATATTACAGTGCGTTGTTTTATTCATTCATGGGGTTTGGTCCTCACTGGCGAGACCTGCATTTATTGCTAATCTGTAATTGTCCTTGAGATGGCTGTGGCACTTGGGACATTATCTGTAAGGTATGATTCCGTGAGCATGACTATGTCAGGCTGTTGCTTGACTAATCCGTGAGACAGCTCTACCAGTATAGCACAATCCCCAGATGTTAAGGAGGATTTTGCAGGGCTGATGGGGCTGAATTTGCCGTTTTTGTCTCCGGTTCCTATCTCAATGCTGGGTGCTCTATCCGGTTCCATTCTTTTAGCAATTTGATATAACTAAGACCATTTAAGAGTCAACCACACTGCTGTGAGTTCTTCATTCTGAAGGAATGTTTCATAACTCAGTCCTGAGACTATGCCTAACCCTAACCCCCCTATTTTAAAAATTCTTTCATGAGATGTGGGCGTTGCCGGCTGGGCCAGCATTTACTGCCCATCCCTAATTGCCCTTGAACTGATTGGCTTGCTAGGTCATTTCAGAGGGCGTTTAAGAGTCTGAAGTCACAGGCACCCAACCAGGCAAGGACAGCAGATTTCCATCTCTGAAGCACATTCGTGAACCGGATTGGTTTTCATGAAAATTGCCATCATTGAGATTTACAATTCCGGATTTTTTAAAATTAAATTCAAATTTCACCATCTGTTGTGGTGGCATTCAAACCTGGATCTCTAGAGCATTGCCCATGCTCTCTGGTTGCTAGTCTAGTAGCAATACCACTATGACATTGCCTTCCCTACGTCTAGACTCTCCAGCCAGGCTCTCAACATGTATGTTCTGTCAAACTCTCTCAGAACGTTATAAATTTCAATAGGATCACCTCTCATTTCTCCAAGCCCCAGAGAATATAGGCCCAGAATATATTTCTTTTTTCAAATGTATTTTATTGTATCAAAACAGGTTACAACACATAAATACACCCGGGAAACATATTTCCCAGCAATCGACTATACAGTCTGTACAAATGTTTCCCCTTTTTCACCCTCCCCCTCCCTCACTGCGACGAACAGCTCCTCAAACACGGTCACAAACATCCCCCACCTTTTCTCAAACCCCACTGCAAGAGCCCCTGAACTCATTTTATCTTCTCCAACCGCAGGAAGTTGTACAGGTCACCCAACCAAGCCGCTACCACCGGTGGTGATGCCAACTGCCACTCCAGTAAAATTTGCCGCCGTGCAATCAGAGAGACAAGGGCCACAACATCGGCCTTCTACCTCTCCATGAGCTCCGGCTTCTCTGGAACCTTAAATATCACTACCAAAGGGTTCGGGTCCACCTCCTCCTCCACTATCCTGGTTAAGGCCGCAAACACTCCCGCCCAGAATCTTACCAATTTTTTGCAACCCAAAAACATGTGCGCCTGATTCATTGGCCCCCGCCCACGCCTCTCACACTCATCTGCTACCCCGTGAAAGACCCACTCATTCTCGCCCGAGTCATATGCACCCTGTGCACCACCTTAATTTGTATCAGGCTCATCCTTGCACAGGAGGAGGTCCCGTTTACCCTACACAGTGCCTCACTCCATACTCCCGAATTGATCTACCCACCCAACTCCCCTTCCCATTTCTCCTTGATCTTCCCAGAATATATTTCTAATTCCTTTCTTTAAACATGAATGTAGTAGGAAAATCAGAAAGTCACCTGTTCCTCACTCGTAATCTTTGGGTTGCAGTATATTGGCTCTGAGATATTTGCCCTTTTCTCATTTAGGGTTATCAGCAAATATCGGTTCTTTGTAGCCTCTACAGTCCATTTGTCTTTGTTGTCCATCACATCATCAGGACGATGCATTGTGACTCACCCAAGCTCTTCAAGGCACAGGAAATAAGCACCTGCTGATTTAACTGCACTGGTGGGGCCCAGTGCACATTTGGGCTCGGAAATTGGCACCACACATTCACCCTATATGAGGCATCCCTATGCATGCAACTAATTTATTGCCTTTATTGCCTTATCCCTACTTAAGGAGGAAGTATTTGCAAACCCACTTAGCTATCTTTGAACCTGCAAATTGAAATTTCATGTGAGACAGAGAGCTATCCAGCCAGTCACTGTGACTTCAGGCGATGTATACACTGGAACGTATTGTTCTTAATGTGTGAGCCATCTGGCCCTAATAGCTCCTCATTGCGTGCATGTGAATTTCAGTTCTGCTTCCGCTAATGTTTTCTGCAATTCAGAATCTATGATGAATTGTTCCATTTGGGTCGCATTTGCATCCCCCGCTTCACCCACCTCCCAATCCCCACTTCAAATTTAACACTTTGAATTCATAAAATCCAAAAGCAAAGTCCTGAATTTTCCGGTCGTCGGGATTCTCTGTTCCTGCCGGCCACAGGTTTCCTGGCGGTATGGGATGGCCCCAATGGGAAATCCCATTGACAAGGAGTAGAGAAACATACAGCGAGGGGACCTGAGAATCCAGCCCAAGAACTTTGAAAGTCTGTTGGATGAAATGTTGAACTGAGGCTCTGTCTGCTCTCTCAGCTGGGGTATAAAATATCCCACAGCTTTATCCAGGGAGAGCAGAGTATACCTCCTGAGCATCCTAAACAATGGTTATCTGTCAACCATGTCACTGAAACAGATAACAGAATCCCGACCAAGTGTTGACGCAGACGTAAAGACCGGAGTGTTTCACGGCGGCGTCAACGGGCCTCTTGGACAGCGATTCACGGGCCAGCACGGTACCGGAGTGCTGCGCACTGCTCCTGCGCCAATACGCGGCCCTGCATTGCCAGCGCAGGCCCGCGCATGCGCACAGTGGCCATTTCCACGCTGGCGCATGCGCGTGGTGGCTGTTTCCATGCCAGCAACGTGCAACATGTCGGAGCCACACATCGGATTCGCACGGAAAGAGGTAGGCCCCCTCCAGATGGGCGCGCCTGCCGATCGGTAAGTCCCGGTCGTGGGCCTGGCTATCGTGCAGCCACCCCCCCCCCCGCGTCTGATCCCCCCCGCCTCCCCCACCAGGGTGGCACCGCGGTCACGGGTCCGAGCTCCTGCCGGGTGGAACCAGGTTGGAGCCACGGTGGCGGAACTCAGCGGGAACTTGGCCAGTCGACATGCGCGTGCGACTGCCACCGATTCTCCCCTCGCCGGAGAATCGTGACCCGGCGTCGGAGCAGCGTGGCGGGAATTCCCAGCGGCATCGCCGATTCTCCAACCCGGCGCGGGCTCGGGAATCCTGACCCATTTCTGTGGGAGCTTGTTGTGTGCACAATTGACCACCAGGTGTCCTACATTAAAACAGTGCCTGCATTTCAAAAGTACTTCTTTGAGTGTGAAGAGATTTGGAATGTCTTCCAGGTTGTCAAAGGCACCATAAAGTCAGTTACAAGGGGTCATGATTTCAAGGTGAGAGGAGGAAAGTTTAAGGGAGATGTGCGTGGAAAGTTTTTTACGCAGAGGGTGGTGGGTGCCTGGAACGCTTTACCAGCGGAGGTGGTAGAGGCGGGCACGATAGCATCATTTAAGAAGCATCTAGACAGGTATATGAATGGGCGGGAACAGAGGGAAGTAGACCTTGTAAAATAGGAGACAGATTTAGATAAAGGATCTGGATCGGCGCAGGCTGGGAGGGCCGAAGGGCCTGTTCCTGTGCTGTAATTTTCTTTGTTCTTTGTTCTTTGTATATGAATTCAAGTCATTCTCTTGAGTTTACAGCACTGATGAGATCAATTGGCTAAGAGTGTGAACAGAAAAATTCTAACAGTGTGTGGTCAATCTCTATCACTGCTGAGGTAGTTTGTGGGGCCGATCTTCATGCCTTGCCCCAAAGTGACACAATTGTCCAGCAGTCTTGGATCCAGGAAGCCTCTGGGACCATACAAAAGCAGCTGAGAGGGAGAGGGCAGCAGCACACACACCTCCTCCACTATTGTCAAAATCCATGGCATCAATTTAGCTGGGGAAGTGTGAATTTTCATCACTTACAGTTTAGACATGCTTACAGAATCATAGAATTTACAGTGCAGGAGGAGGCCATTCGGCCTATCGAGCCTGCACCGGCCCTTGGAAATACAATTGACAGGCGTTGGGAACGGAGAATCCCGCTGAAGGTGACAGTGCGTCGCCGAGGAACACGCGTCTGAGGAACCGGAGAATCCGGCTCCTAGTCTCCCAAACGGAAAATGTCACCCAAAGGCACTTGCACACAGAGCTTCAGGCTCAGAGGCTGGGATATGTCTGCACTGCCTCAAAAATCTATCCTTCCATTCTAATCCCACCTTCCAGCACTCAGGTGCTCTCGCTGCACCACATGACCTCCTCGAACCCATGTTTAATAATAATTTAGTTAATTGTTATTATTTCTTCTGAAAGGCCTTCCACTTTGTTTTCCAGGAGAAATCTGTTGAATTTTCTTACTGTGTGAAGATCTAATACATGTGTATGTATCGAAACATGCACATTTATTATAAATATATATATCATCAAAGGACTATAGAATGTACAGTGCGGAAGGAAGCTAATTGTCCCCTCGAGTCTGCACCGGCCCTTGGAACGGGCACCCTACTTAAGCCCCACACCTCCACCCTATCTCCATAATCCCACCTAACCTTTTTGGACACTAAGACACTATCATGACCGATCCACCTAATTTGCACGGGCGTGATTCTCTGCAAATGCGGAGAGTCGTGAAGGCTGCCGTGAAACTGCCCATGTTTTACGGCAGCCTCCGCATTTACGCAGCCTCCCTGGTCGGGGCTAGCAGCGGGGCCCCGTGAACCTCGGCATCACAGGCTTAGCGAACTTCGCTAAGCCCGCGCGCCAAGGTTAACGGTGGCTGAAGCAAACGATGACGTCAGCCGCGCATGCGCAGATGGACGGCTCCAATCCGCGCATGCGCGGATGACGTCATCACGCATATGCGTGAAACCCGCGCATGCGCGGGCCGCTATGCCCCTCAGCCGCCCCGCGGACTGATCCAGCGGGGCGGCGGAGTAACAAAGAGTGCGCGGGGTTCGGACGCGCTGCCCGTAATCGGTTGGCACCGATCGTGATCGGTGGGCACCAGCCGGGTCGGAGAATTGCCGGGGGAAGGTGTGAATCCCGCCCCGTTGCCCCAACGCCGACTGCTGAATTCTCCGGCACTGGGGTTTTGGCAGGGGCGGGAATTGCACCGCGCCGGTCGCCGGTCGCCGGCCGCTGGTAGCGGCCCCCCTGGCGATTCTCCGCCCCGCGATGGGCCGAGCGGCCACCTGTTTTTGGCTGGTCCCGCCGGCGTAAATCAAACCAGGTCCATACTGGCGGGACCTCGCTCTACAGGTGGCCTGCAGAGTCCTCAGAGGTGGGGGGGGGGCGCGTGGGGGGATCTGGCCCCTGTGGGTGCCCCTATGTTGGCCTGGCCCTGCTCGGGGCCCACCAATCCGCAGGCGGGCCTATGCCATGGGGTCACTCTTTCCCTCCGCACCGGCTGCTGTCAACCTCCGCCATGGCCGGCGCAGAGAAGAACCCCCCTGCGCATGCGCTGGGATGATGCCAGCACATGCTGGCGCTCCCACGCTTGCACCAACTCACGCCGGCCGGCGGAAGCACTTCAGCATTGGTTGGCGCGGCGCCAAGCCCTTCCGCGCCAACTGGCGTGCGCCAACCCTGCCGGTGCCGGCCTAGCCCCTGAAGGTGCGGAGGATTCCGCATCTTCAAGGCGGCCCAACGCCGGAGTGGTTCATGCCACCCCTCGCCACCGGTACAGCCCGCTCCACCGGGTAGGGGAGAAACCCACCCCTCATCTTTAATAAAGCACTCTAAAATCTTACCAATGACCGAAGTCAGGCTAACCGGCCTATAATTACCCGTCTTCTGCCTACCTCCCTTCTTAAACAGTGGTGTTACATTAGCCACTTTCGAGTCCTCTGGGGGCCTTCCTGCCTCCAGTTATTCATGAAAAATCACCACCAATGCCTGCACAATCTCCTTAGCTATCTCTTTTAGAACTCTGGGGTGTACTCTATCTGTTCCAGGTGACTTATCCACCTTCAGACCTTTCAGTTTCCCCAGAATCTTCTCCTTAGTGATGGCCACTGCACTCACTTCCGCCCCGATTCTCCTGGAGCACTGGCATCCCACTGGTGTCTTCCACCGTCCTCTGGCTTCTCGCTAATCCTCGCCACTTTGTCTGCTTTTTCATTTGCTTTTATGCTGTCCTTGACTACCCTTGTCAGCCATGGATGCCTTGTCCTCCCCTTAGCATGTTTCCTCCTCCTTGGGGTGAATTTCTGCTGTGGCTCCCGAATAACCCCCAAAACCTTCTGCCATTGCTGTTCCACTGTCTTCCCTGCTGGGCTCCTTTTCCAATCAACTCTGGCCAGCTCCTCCCTCATGTCTTTGTAGTTACGCTTATTTAATTGTAATACCGTTACATCTGATTCCAGTTTCTCCCTCTCAAACTGAAGGTTAAATTCTGTCATATTCTGTCATATTGATATGATTCAATGCAAATGCTTTCATAGAATTTACAGTGCAGAAGGAGGCCATTCGACCCATCGAGTCTGCACCGGCTCTTGGAAAGAGCACCCTACCCAAGATCAACACCTCCACCCTATCCCCATAACCCAGTAACCCCACCCAACACTAAGGGCAATTTTGGTCACTAAGGGCAATTTATCATGGTCAATCCACCTAACCTGCACATCTTTGGACTGTGGGAGGAAACCGGAGCACCCGGAGGAAACCCACGCACACACAGGGAGGATGTGCAGACTCCGCACAGACAGTGACCCAAGCCGGGAATCGAACCTGGGACCCTGGAGCTGTGAAGCGATTGCGCTATCCACAATGCTACCGTGCTTTGGCCCCCATCGGTGAGGGGGAGACCTGCTGAAAATCTCAGCAATGACGGGGTGATGGTCAACTGCATCGTCCTGGGGTCACAATTTGGGTTCTTCAAAGTTTAAACCCCCGCCCCCAATCAGATGCCACCTGTCCTAAGGTGAGGTTGCGCAATTCCAATATTTCATCAATTTGGTGCCACCCAGGACCCGCCCCCCTCTCCCCTGCCAACCTCCCAACCTCTCAACCCTCGACTCCCAACCAGTGACAATAGCAGCTGAATTGCCATTGATGAAAAACTTTTCCTGCTACACATAAATGCTTTCATTCTCTGAAGATGCCCGGAGGCATATATATGTTTGCAATTTATTTTGCCCAGCTATTGGAAAGAGCATAAAGCCTCAGTTTGAGATGTGGCCGCTGGGTCATGGGAACACTGATGTCTTGAGCTATTTCTGAATCAGTTGTTGTTAGCTGGCTGGGTGTATTTAAAAATAGTGGTTCACCTCCCCAGTGAGGCAGTGGTTTTGCAGTGTTGATATAATTTGCTGAAAAGATCAAACTGGTTCATTTCCTTGATTTAATTAACATCGATTCCCTAACGTGAAGCTGTTTATTCCTCTGCACAGTTATGTACAATTCGATTATGTACCAGTGCTCCGAAATGATGCATTATCGGAGTTGCTATTCTTGATTCTATTATTATTAACAGCACTTCGAAACATGCACAGAATAATTGAATATGCCTTGCTTTACAATATAGCTCCCACACGATTCAAAGTGTCCTATACAGTTGTGCAATTTGTCTTTGGCACGTTCAGACTGAGATGCTGGTATGCTGAAAAGCGGTGTGAGTGTGGGGCTCTCTGCCTGCAACCAGGCAGACAGCGCACTGTTCCTTGGCCACATCTGATCCTTCAAAATGAGCTGCAGCAAGAAATAACATCAGGAAAATTAATGTGTCAAGGCAATGGATTGTTCTTGGAGGCTGTTTACTAATGGGCTGTTTCTGAAGTGTTATGGCTGACTCATGAACGTGTGATTAAATTGGTTTCAGTGTGGGAAGAAGCAGGAACATTATTATTTCTTGGAGCCTAACACTAATCAATCAATTTGTATTCCCTTACAGGATGTTTAAAGTCACAGATATCGGATTTTGAGCGTATAAATTTTTCAACAGACGTTTTCTATGTCATTTAGACTGCACTTTGCCTTATGATTGCACATTCGATGCTCAATGATTTCTACAGTAACTAAGTATCTGGAAGATATTCAGCTCTAAAATGGGTGCCGTTATTAACATCCTGCATGTAATGCAACGGGAGAAAGCTCTTATTCTGCAGTGCATTTAACATCAAACTTTGGAAATAAAAACTACTGTGAACCTTGATGAAGAAATTAAAAAGCTCCCACCGTGAATGCTCTTATATGACACAGAAACCACGCACTGTACTTGTCAGTCTTCTGTCTCAGTTCAATTTATTTGGCATTCATTAACCGACACGTGTAATACAGGAGTTTTCACAGCAGTCCACAAGTTTGCAGTCAAGTCAGTTTGACCTGTTAATAAAATACCACATGCTGATGTACAATTGATGCTGGATATAATTGTTATCCAATTTTTAATTGCACCACAATCGATCTTTTGTCAGATAATTGCTCATACTGTGAAGATGACAATAGCTGGAGTATGCAGCAAATCTGCTGAGGTTCCGTGAGATTCTGAGAATTTAATTGAAATGCCTTATAGACTCATAGAGTAATAGATGTTTACAGCATTAAAACAGGCCCTTCGGCCCAACTTGTCCATGCCGGCCAGTCTTTTACCACTAAGCTGGTCCCAATGGCCCGCATTTGACCCATATCCCTCTACACCCATCTTTCCCATATAACTGTCTAAATGCTTTTTAGAAGACAAAATTGTACCCGCTTCTATTACTGCCTCTGGCAGCTCGTTCCAGACACTCTCCGCACTCTGTGTGACCAAATTGCCCTTCTTTACCCTTTTGTATCTCTCCCCTCACACAATAAACATATGCCCTCTAATTTTAGACTCCCCTACCTTTGGGAAAGGTGCTGACTATCTACCTTATCTATGCCCCTCATTATTTTATAGACCACTATAAGTTCACCCCTAAGCCTCCTACGCTGCAAAGAAAAAAGTCCCAGCCTATCCAGCCTCTCCTTATAACTCAAACCATCAAGTCCCGGTAGCACCCTTGTAAATCTTTTCTGCACTTTTTCTAGTCTATAATCTGAGAAAAATGCTAAAAATTAGAAACTATTTTATTTTCTCTTTCCCTAATAAATACATATAATAGATCGATGTGTGTCTGTGTACAGGGCGGCACGGTGGCACACTGGTTAGCACTGCTGCCTCACAGCTCCAGGAACCAGGGTTCAATTGCAGTCTTGGGTGACTGTGTGGAGTTTGCACATTCTCCCTGTGTTTGCGTGGGTTTCCTCCGGGTGCTCCGGTTTCCTTCCACAGTCCAAAGATGTGCAGGTTAGGTGGATTGGCCATGCTAAATTGCCCTTAGTGTCCAAAATTGCCCTTAGTGTTGGGTGGGGTTACTGGGTTATAGATATAGAGAAATACAGCACAGAACAGGCCCTTCGGCCCACGATGTTGTGCCGAACCTTTGTCCTAGGTTAATCATAGAATTGTGTCTTGAGTCTCAGGTCCATTGCTCACATCTGTGCTGCTGTCCCCATCACTGCTCAGCACCCGGGGCTCCGGCTGTGGCACTGGCTGGAGGAGGGGGGCACTGGGTGGGCCTGCACCATCACCAGCAGATCCTACAAGACACAAGACGTGATGCATGATTAGACCACTGGCCGTGAGGTGGTGGGGGCGAGGGTGGGGGTGAGGCTGAGGGTGGGTCTGGTGTGAGGCTGAGCATGGGGGGGGGGGGATGGTGAAGGTGGCATGGGGGTTGTTTTGGGGGTGGGGTTGACACACATGTCACGGGGAACCGTAACTTAGTGGGGTCTCACTTCCTCACCCGCGGACAATATCCACCCTGGAGACCTCACAACCTACCTTCCTATCTTTGAAGAACTTAATTCTTCTTTGATGGCATCATCCACCTCCACATATGTTTCCATGGTTGTCTCTGCTGGAATTTACAAGATGGGCCTCCTGCACATGATCCGAATGTGCCTTATCATCAAGCTGGTTGGTCCACCCTGTTCCATCTCATTGTCTTATGCAGCTGGTTTTTTTTATTCATTCATGGGACATGGGTGTTGCACGTTGTGCCAGCATTTACTTCCCATCCCTAAATGCCCTTGAGGGGCAGTTAAGAGTCAACCACATTGTTGTGGGTCTGGAGTCACAGGTTGGCCAGACCAGGTAAGGATGGCAGATTTCCTTCCCTGAAGGACGTTAATGAACCAGGTGGGATCTTGCAACAATCAACATTGGTTTCATGGTCATCACCAGATTTTATTGAATTCAAATTTGCACCATTTGCAGGGGTGGGATTTGAACCTGGGACCCCAGAGCAGTACTCTAGGCCTTCGGATTACTAATCCAGTGACAATACCACTATGCCACCCTCCCCATTGTGACCTTATTTGAACCCAGCATGGTGGAATCTGTTGGCAGTTGTGGCTTCCATCACCATCTTCCACACCTTCATCACGAAGATGGCCTTTCGGACACTTGGATTGTGATCCTGCTGTTATCAATGGCCTCGTCGATGGCCTCGATTTCACAAGAGATCAGGTGGGCGTTACTAGTTGGTTTTTAGGTTCATAATCACTCCCTTATCCATTGGACGGAGCTTGACTGGGCTGTTAGGAGGCAAGTACATCATCTGGACTCTCATGATCCCAGCAGTGTTGGGGTGCCTGGGGCAATTCTGTGTAATAAGAACTATCTTCCTTTTCTTTCACTGTTACGGTTTGTCCAATTTCCTGATTCCCTCCTCACAAAAGCTGGAGGTGATCCAGGATGTTTTGCTTGTCTCGTACTGCTTGGCATTCAGGACATTCATGAACCGATGTGGCTACTCAGATTGCCTGTCACAAGAAGAGGCAGCTTTTCAATACCAACTATATTGGCACAGACCATGGCAGTGACGTGTTGCTTTCTCTGCTTTCCATCATTTTTACCTTTAAACATCAAGAACGGTCTGGCAAACGACAGTAAAAGAGAACCGATTTCATCCAAAATGCCTCATGGTGTATATTTCTTCAAGGCGTGAGCAAGGACCATTTTGGAGCCAATCGTCTGTCATTGTTGCCGTAACTCCTGCACCTTCACCACTCACTGAGTGGAAGACATTGCTGCTCCTTGCCTTGAATTGATATTGTCTGTTACTGTAGGTGAACAAATTCCTCGGGGGCGATTTTCTGACCCCCGCGGTGGGCTGGAGAATTGCCGCAACCGCGCCACGCCACCCCGATGTCAGTGCGCAATTATCCGTGGTGCAGAGAATTGGCGTCATTTGCGCTGGTGCGTTTGGCGCGGTGCTGGCCGCGGGCCGCTGGAATCGATTCTCCGGCCCGATTGGGCCGAGCGGCCGCGCGGATACGACAGAGTCCCGCCCGCGCCGCTCACCCCTGGTCGCTGCCGGCCGGAACTCTGCGCGAACGGTCGGGGAGTGGCCTGTGACGGGGGGAGAGGGGTGGGCTCCGACCCCGGGGGGTGACTCCGATGGGGTCCGGCCCGCGATCTGGGCCCACCAATCGGCGGGCCGGCCTCTCCCTTCCCGGGCTTACTTTCTGGTGCAGCCGGCCCGAGCACCGACGCCATGTTGAGTCGGGGCCGGCGCGCTAAAGAAGGCCCCCGCGCATGCGCAGGTTGGCGCGGCCCAACTGTGCATGCGCAGGTTGGCGCGGCACCCATTTGGTGCTGGGAAGGGAGGCTGGAGCGGCGTGAACCACTCCAGCGCCGTTCTGGCCCCCTGTGTTGGACAGAATCGGTCGCCCCGGGCCCGTTTTGCGCCATCGTGAAACGTGACGGGGTTCACGATGGCATGAACGCTTGGGCTCCATTTGGGAGAATCGCCCCCCCTTGTGTCTCAGCTTCTTTGCCAGTCTTCACTTTCCTGGAGGATTGGAATAGACATGGGAACTTTCTACATTCGGACTGCCTTGAACCACATTACCAGAATTTCTTCAGTGTCTGGATTGGCAGACATTCTCACCCTCTTTCTTGTTGGAGAGAATGTCTCCTTGTCAAAATGTTCAAGGGTGTTTGCCTTGTATTTCATAGGGGTGAACAAACCCAATGGTAAAATCGCCCACTCCGGCGAGACGTCCATTTTCCACCCACGCCATAGTTTTCTAATTGCGGTATCAATTTCATTTTCAATTTGACGCCAAATTGTAAATCCCTAACACCTCGATAGCGGCGTCAGTGCATTCCGGAACGCAAGTACAGTACACACTATTTGCATAACGTTAGCGGGCCTGATCCGGTATTCTCCGGGGCCTCTGTGATTCTCCACCTCCGAAAGGCCGGGTTCCCGATGGCGTGGGTTGACTTGTGCTTTTAAAAATTGGGAAACTGGCATGGTGGCTGCTGAGGGAGAGAGAGGAGGTACGGAAAGTGTCCAACGTCGCCATAGTTTGCTGACAGTTGTACCGCTGGGCCTTCTGCCAGGGCCGGGGAGTAGTGAGGGGTGGCCAGGAGGTGGGCTGTGGGGTCGGGGTGGATGGACAGCCATCCAGCTGTGCACGCCGCCAACAGTCCACTCCGAATCTAGTGCCAGGGGATGTATAGGTGTCCCCCCCCAGGCCACCCCCTAGGTGCCCTCTGGCCCCAGCCGATCCATCAGCTGTAGGGGTGCGCTCCAGCACCACCAGTGCCACCTTGAAGGCTGGGATGAGTGTGTGTGGGGAGTATAATGTGTATAGGTGGCTGCAGCTTGTCAGCCTCCTGAATGTCAATCATGGACCCGCCGAATCCTGCACCGTTTATCATTGGAATCGATTGTGTTCCACGCGGCACCGGTGCTAGCCCCTCAATGGTGGTGGAATCAGTCCAGGTGTGCGGCGTTCATTCTGTCGTAAACGACCACTGGTTCTGCGTCACTCTTGTCTCAGAAATGGAGAATCATGCCCCAAATCTTTAAATTACATCTCAAAATAACGCTTGGTGAACTAAATTTCTTTAATGCATAATGCCAAATGCTTTCTCTGAAGCAGTAACCTACAAAGACAGATTTTAGCGATTTACACAGCCAAGACTTTTAGCTTCCTTTCTCAGTTTAGCTGTAATATTTCCCCCTAACAGCTAATATTCTGTATTGAGCTTCAGACAAATCGCTCTCTGCTGTCCCACCGTTATTCTTTGCCAATTCACACACCAATGAAATCAAAACTGGATTCATTTTGCTCCATAAGTTTCCTCAGATCATGGAAATAATTTTAAGGTGAGGAATTGAATCAGATGATAGGTGATGCATCAAGAGCACCCAACCAACCATCAGTGTCTGCTGAAAAATGCAGTTAAACAGGTGAGTTCCTGAATCATTTGAGCTTGGATAAGATTTGCGGGGTTGTGCTGATTGTGGGATGTTGGGGACGGGTGGGGGGGGGGGGGGGGGGGGGGGGGGAAGAGATTCTTCTATAAGTAACCGCCTGTTGAAAACATTATCACATTGCAACCTTGAGGACACCCCCTCAAATTTCTGCCCAAAACACAGGCCGGCATTCTCCCAAAAGAAAACCATCCAGAGCTTTTCAAGACCCAGCCGAAATGTCCCAGTGTAGATAAGATGGAGTGTGACCAATTCTTCTGAATCACTAGGGGAGTTGGGTGTCGGGGTAGCGGTAATGTCCATGGGCGAGTAATCGTGAGACTCAGAAAAATGCCACCATTGCGGCTGGTGGAATTGAACTGTAATTAATAAAATCTGGAATTGAAAACTAGTCTCAGTAATGGCGACCATGAAACTATAGAACATAGAACATAGAACAGTACAGCACAGAACAGGCCCTTCGGCCCTCGATGTTGTGCCGAGCAATGATCACCCTACTCAAACCCACGTATCCACCCTATACCCGTAACCCAACAACCCCCCCCCCCCCCCCAACCTTACTTTTTAGGACACTACGGGCAATTTAGCATGGCCAATCCACCTAACCCGCACATCTTTGGATTGTGGGAGGAAACCGGAGCACCCGGAGGAAACCCACGCACACACGGGGAGGACGTGCAGACTCCGCACAGACAGTGACCCAGCCGGAAATTGAACCTGGGACCCTGGAGCTGTGAAGCATTTATGCTAACCACCATGCTACCGTGCTGCCCCATTGTTAAAATTGTTAAATTGTATCATTGTTAAAAAAAATCATCTGGCTCATTCATGCCACTGGACTACATGTCACTCCAGGGCCGCAATGTGGTTGACTCTTAACTGCCCTCTGAAATGGCCAAGCATGCCACTGAGTTCAAGGGCAATTCAGGATGGCCAACAAATCTTGGCCATGCCAGTGATGCCTGATGCACTATCAATTACTGCAAAGACGAGAGTAGTGAATAATCGATGCTTTATTGAGCAGAGATGTGTGGCCTGTAGCTGCTACCAGAACGGGAGCAGCTCCGGTGAGCACACACATTTATACACCGCCTACTGGGCGGAGCCAGCAGGCAGGGATTTACCCATGTACCTCAGGTACAGGAACCTTACCGTACTACATCTAATATACAGTTTATGGACACTACCATATTCACCCCCTGCTAAAAAAAAGAGTCCGGCAGGGGTGGTGGAAAAATTTACAGTTCAGGCAAAATTTACAAGTTCAGGCAAAATTGGAAGGTTCAGTCAGATATTCCAACAAAGGACAGAAAACGTCCGACACCTCCATCCCCACAATCTAACACGATTATGGATGTTGTAAACGGAACAGGTGATTAAAAAAATAAAATAAATAACCTTCATTGTGACAAATAGGCTTACATTAACACTGCAATGAAGTTACTGTGAAAAGCCCCTAGTTGCCACATTCCAGAGCCTGTTCAGGTACACGGAGGGAGAATTCAGAATCCTCAGCTGGTACGGGAATTAAACCCACGCTGCTGGCCTTGTTCTGCATCACAAACCAGTTGACTAGCCCACTGAGCTAAGCCAGCCCTATTAATAACCTTTATTGTCACAAGTAGGCTTACATTAATACTGCAATGAAGTCACTGCGAAAAGCCCCGAGTCGCCACATTCCAGCGCATGTTCGGGTACACTGAGCGAGAATTCAGAATGTTCAAATTATCTAACAGCACGTCTTTCGGGAATTGTGGGAGTAAATCAGAGCACCCGGATGAAACCCACGTAGACAGAGGGAGAACGTGCGGACTCCGCACAGACAGTGACCCAAGCTGGGAATCGAACTGAGAACCCTGGAGTTATAATAAGCTTTATTGTCACAAGTAGGCATACATTAACACTGCAATGAAGTTACTGTGAAAAGCCCCGAGTCACCACATTCCGGCACCTGTTCAGGTACACAGAGGGAGAATTCAGAATGTCCAAATTACCTAACAGCACGTCTTTCGGGACTTGTGGGAGGAAACCGGAGCACCCAGAGGAAACCCACGCAGACTTGGGGAGAACGTGCAGACTGCGCACAGACAGTGACCCAAACCGGGAATCGAACCTGGGACCCTCGAACTGTGAAGCAACAGTGCTACCCACTGTGCTACCATGCCGCCTAGATGCCTGCAATGGATAGACTGAATGCTGAGGGTCAAACAATTTCCCTCCCAGTTGCCTCTCGTGTGTTCCTAGATGAGCACATTGGATAAAAATTATATCCGGAACCTTTTTACCTTCTGACACAACATGAAGGACCTTCCAGGCAAGAAACATTCCTTTCAATGTTTCGGATTTTTTCAATTATCATGCATTTTCCATCCTACTGTATAAACCCTGGATTTATTTGCATGCTGCAGGTTGTCTTGTTAATTCCTCAGGAAAAATAAAATGCAGTAGTGTGTAAAGTATATTTAATGTAAATTGAGTTTCACATGCAAAGCGCTGGGGTGAATCAAATTCCTCTACTGTAGTGACATGACAAGGGTGTTCATTCTTGAATAAAACATACTAATGGTTTTTAAACAAGTGACATATACTAAGAATGTTCCAATGACATGATTCAAGAGTATGATTACACTGTATTTTTTATAAGATTAGTAGTACCATGATGAACTTAAACAGGGAATCAATGTTGGGTGAGTGCAGCGATGGCAGTTTTCAAGAGTAGATTGTGAAGATTCTTTTGGATAGAGCGCGATTGAGGTAAAACTTTATTTTCATTGAATTTATTGATTTGTGAGAAACAGCATTTTACTTTTCGTTTGATCAGTTCATAGCTCTGCCATTCTAATGACCAAAGTGAATAACTTTATGCTTCCCTACATAGACCCCCAGCTGCCATCTTGTTGTCCACTCATTTTTTTTTAAATTTAGTGTACCCAATTCATTATTTTTTCCAATTAAGGGACACCTTAGCGTGGCCAATCCACCTAGCTTTCACATCTTTTGGCTGTGGGGGCAAAACCCACGCAAACACGGGGAGAATGTGCAAACTGCAGACAGAGACCCAGAGCCGGGATCGAACCTGGGATCTCAGCGTCGTGAGGCCGCACTGCTAACCCACTGCGGTTGTCCACTCACTTAACCTGCCCATTTAGCCACATAACTTGCAGGTTCCCAAACATCGCATTTGGGGTGGTCCCCCAGTGATGCGCTGGACAATGGCTCTGGGAGTTCCCAGCGTGGGGGTTTACCCGGCAATTGCCCAGGAGCGCTAACTTCCTCTAGATAATTGTGCTGGCCTAGAAACCATCCAACAGAGGCAATATATATTACAAATATATATAAATTGCCAGTTTTACCCTGATTGTTATTCTGAAAGAGTTAGAAGGAAGAAGAAACTTCCAACCCCAGAGTAATTTATTAAAAAAGCCAGACTCAGCCTTGTAAGGGACACCCCCAGGGAGCCCACCATAACACACGACGGCACGGGAGGTGGGGTTACTGGGTTATGGGGATATGTTGGAGATGTGGGTTTAAGTAGGGAGCTCTTTCCAAGAGCCAGTGCAGATTCGATGGGCAGAATGGTCTCCTTCTGCACTGTAAATTCTATGATATAAAATGGTTTGTTCTCTCCCGCCTAATTCACTGTTAATGCCCTCTTAGGGAGCAGGTAGTGGAGGGATAAATGTGATAATCTTCCTCATTAGTGCATCACACAACAGCATTCCCAGTTTAGCAATCAGAAAACTAACAGGAATCTTTATGTCACTGCTCCACAGACTCCAAGGGCTGAATTTTCAAAGAAAGTCTGGGTCAGGATTCCGCCTGTTCGGGAAGGCCGGTACAGGAATGGAACCCGCGCTGCTGGCCTTATTCTGCATTAGAAGCCAGCTGTTTAGCCCACTGTGCTAAACCTGCTGGTTTAGCACACTGGGCTAAATCACTGGCTTTTAAAAGCAGACCACGGCAGGTCAGCAGCACGGTTCAATTCCCGTACCAGCCTCCCCGAACAGGCGCCGGAATGTGGCAACTAGGGGCTTCTCACAGTAACCCCATTGAAGTCTACTCGTGACAATAAGCGATTTTCATTTCATTCATTTTCATATAGAACATAGAACATAGAACAGTACAGCACAGAACAGACCCTTCGGCCCTCGATGTTGTGCCGAACAATGATCACCCTACTTTAAACCCACGTAACCCGTATACCCGTAACCCAACAATCCCCCCATTAACCTTACACTACGGGCAATTTAGCATGGCCAATCCACCTAACCCGCACATCTTTGGACTGTGGGAGGAAACCGGAGCACCCGGAGGAAACCCACGCACACACGGGGAGAACGTGCAGACTCCACACAGACAGTGACCCTGCCGGGAATCGAACCTGGGACCCTGGAGCTGTGAAGCATTGATGCTAACCACCATGCTACCGTGAGGCCCCAATCTGATCTGGTGGGATCACATTGGGAAGTGCTTTAAAAATATTTACAGCCCCTGTAGAGCCTGCAAAAACGTACCCCCGTGTAGCTATTTGCCTTCAAACTGCTGTATTTTGCAGCCATCTAAACATTATGGATCCGAAACGGTTTCTGTTCAGTCATCCTCAACAGCAAGTCCTAATTGAGTTAGAGAATGAATGCACTCTGCAAAAATAATCCAACAAGGTGAACTCAGTTAATGAGTTCCTTACTTACGGTGCAAAAGCCATTAATATCTGTCCAATTAAAAGATTAATATATCAGAATATTTGGTTTCTTTCAAGGAAGCACAGTATTCTGGGACAAAACCAGAGAACGCTGGAAAACCCAGCAGATCAGCAGCATCCGTAGAGAGAGAAAACCCTTCTTCAGAACTAAAGAGTGGAAACAAATTGTTGGATTAGATCGAAGAGGAAGTGGGACAGGCGGAGCAGTGATCAATGGGAGCTGGGAGAGATCACAACTAAGATGTAGCAAGACTTAATAACAAGTGATAGACGGCCCAGTGGGGCGGTGGAGGAAGGGTTTTTTGCAGAGGAACAAAAAATGTTTAGGCTGTTTCAAAAAAGGTTAAGATGGAAGAGAAAGGTCACAGTGTAAAGTTGTTGACCTCAATGTTGAGTCCTGAGGGTTGTAACGTGCCTTATAAGAAAGTTTGATGATGTTGCTCCTCCAGTTTGTGTCAGGGATCATTGAGCATTGCAACAGACCAAGGACGGACATGTGGGCAGGAGATCAAGATACTGATTCAAAATGCAAGCAACAGGAAATTTGCAATCCTGGGTGGGATTCTGTCAGCCCGGGGCTGGGCCGGAGAATCCCCGTGACCGGCACGAATTGCACCATGCCGCTCCGACATCGGGACGCGATTCTCCGTAGAGCGGAGATTCGGTGCCATTGGCGCCGGCGTGGCCGGGATGGGCCGAGCGGCCGTCGCAGAAAACCCAAGTCCCGCCGGCATAGTTCACACCTGCTCTCAGCCGGCGGGACCACAGCGTGGAAGGGTCCGGGGGCGGCCTGTGGGGGGTGGGGGTTGGGGGGATTGACCCCTGGGGGGGCCTCCGTTGTGGCCTGGCCCGCGGTCGGGGCCCACCGATCGACGGACCGGCCTCTCGGGCTGGGGGCCTCCTTTCTTCCACGCTGGCCCCTATAGCCCTACGCCATGTTGCGTTGGGGCCAGCGCGGAGAAGGGAGTCACTGCACATGCGTGCGTTGCGCCGGTGCCACTGCGCGTGCGCGGACCCCGTGGCATCCAGTTGACTTCAGGATCAGCAGCTGGAGCGGCGCGACGGCATTTCCGACAGCGTCAACACTTAGCCTCATGTGTTAAACCACTGTTGCACGTGTATTAGGTGATGTACGGTAGGACCTGTACTACAGGTTCACCGGTAGACTCTGCCTGCTTATAAATATGTGTGTCCTCCAGCTAGCAGCCATTTCGCCAGCTGCTGTGGGAGGCCATACATCTTATTGCAATAAAGCCTCAGTTGGATTCAACTATCGTCTTTGTCCCATTGATCGTGCCTCAATTTATTGCTATAAGATTTTCTATAAAATGGACCTCCAAATAAAACCACAGAGCCGCAATCATAATGCAGCTGGATCCGCAATCAAGCAATGCCAAAAAGGACCAATCACTGGCTAGCTTGCTTCGCGGCCGACATCAACTCAGCGACCACCCTGTTCCGGAGGCACAAAAGATACATATCCTGTACTCAAAGTTGAGCTCCAACGTGTTTCCGCTGATCCAGGATGCCCCGAATTACGCAGACGCCATGGCACTCCTCAAAGAAAACTATGCACAGAAAACGAACACGCTTTTCACCAGGCACGTACTCGCCACTCGGTATCAACTCCCGGGTGAGTCCACAGAAGACTTCTGGCAAGCCCTAATCCCACTCGTCCGGGACTGTGACTGTCAGGCCATTACAGCCACTGAACATTCCAACCTTCTTATGCGCGATGCATTCGTAACGGGGATTGGGTCGGACCTCATACGCCAGAGACTGTTAGAAGGGGCCACGCTCGACCTAGCTGAGACAAAGAAGCAAGCACTCTCCATGACGGTTGCCTCACATAACATTCAGGCCTACCCCGCCAGCCACGCGGCCCACCCCTCTTACCCCTTGTCGACCCCACAGACGCCTGCCCCAGCGGGGGCCAGGTGTTCCGCAAAGTGGTTACCCAGTCTGTGCTTTGTCTCCCCAATGTAGAGGAGACTGCGTTGGTAGCATCAAATACAGCAGACCAAATTGAAAGAGGTGTAAGTGAAATGTTTCTTAACCTGAAAGGAGTGTTTGGGGCCTTGAAGACAGAGGGAGGAGGAGATAAAGGGACAGGTGTTTTACCTTCTGCAATTGCAAGGTAGGGTATTGCGTGAAGGGTTTGAGGCATTGGGCATGATGGAGTAGTGGACCGGGTTGTCACGGAGGGAGCAGTCCGTGTGGAATGTTGAGAGGAAGGGTGAGGGGAAGATGTGTTTCTTGGTAGCATCATGTTGGGGTTGGTGGAGCTAGCGGAGGATGATCATTTGAATCTAGAGGCTGGTGGAGTGGAAAGTGAGGGTAAGGGGCATCCTATGATGGTTCTGTGAAGGAGAGGAAGGGGTGAGGCAGGGGTGGAGTATTTTGGGATCATGTGTGACTCTCACAAATAGTGGGATGCTTCGCATAAAACTGCAGCTGTGAAGCCTCAAATTGTTCCTCCATTAAGTGAAAAGGTTGTCTAGTGATGTAGACCTTTGAGTGGCTTCACTCCATGTCTTCTTCTTTCTGAGGTCCTCTGGGAGACTCACCATTCCTGTCCTTATCCCATCTGGTATGTTGATGACGTGACTCACCTCTAAATTACCACAAGCCAACTATTTTCAATCCTTCCCACTGCCCATGTTATGAATTTCAACAAGGTCAATGGTGGATCCTGTTTGTAGACTCCTTCTGGCACTAGTGCTGGGATGTGTCCACTTGAGGACTTTCAAGATCATAGTTTTTATGGTCCTATGGGATTATAAAGATTAAATTCAACTTCAGTCAGGAAAACTAAATTTGTGGTCGTAGATAAGTTGGCTGTTGTACCCCCAGCTTCATTATACTTTCCATTGTCTTTACCTCATTGTTTGAAAATACATAAATGTGGGACTGCTGTGCGGGTGAGGAACGGTAACTTTGATTTAAAGCTGGTCTATTGAGTATGCACCATTGGTGTCGTGCTTGATATGTGCGACATTGTGACAATCTCCTGGAATGTAACTGAACCCGGTGGGTTTACCCGAAATTATGACACTGGTTGTGCTGGAGTGTTCCCATCCCACTGCTGCGTCGGCTGGGGCAAGAGGAGGGGGGTAGCCTGGGAGGCCACCCATATGACCTGTGGTCTGAAGT
Source organism: Scyliorhinus canicula (assembly GCF_902713615.1). NCBI lineage: Eukaryota > Metazoa > Chordata > Chondrichthyes > Carcharhiniformes > Scyliorhinidae > Scyliorhinus > Scyliorhinus canicula. Next base: position 269,172,998 of record NC_052147.1, read on the forward strand.
TCACAGTGGGCTGCAATTGGTGTGCGCAGCTGCATGGCTGCATTGCCAGCTGCGGCAATGGTTTTCCATGCCTGTCCATCCCAACTCCACAGCCCACCTCCTGGCCTCCACCACTATACCCCCAGCCCTGGAAGAAGTCCCCGGGCCAGCATCACAACTGACAGCAAACTATGCTGATGTTGGGCACTTTCCGTAGCCCCTCTCTCTCCCTCAGCAGCCACCACTCCAGTTTCACGATATTTAAAAGCACAAGTGAACCTCGCCGTGGGGAACTCGGCCCATCGGAGGCAGAGAATCACGGAGGCTCCCGGAGAATACCGGGTCAGACTCGCTAATAATACGTGAACGGTGTCTAAGTGCGTTCCACACCACATTTACGCCACTGTCAAAGTGACAGAGAATTGCGATTTGGCATCCAATCGGCATTTGCTGCAAGTTTGGTGTCAGAACCTATTCACTGCTCAATCTCGTTTCCTGATTTTGACATCAGCCAACAGAGAATCCTGTCGAACCTCTTTTTAAAAAAAGCTGTGGTTAGAAAAATAACTGCTCAAAAGAGGAAGCACCTCAGAGTTAATGGACCACGAAGAGCGACAAAAACAATCAAAGCTAATCCCGCTTTTGAAATAGCCTGGAACTGTCAACAAAGAGGTTGTTAAAAGGTAACAGACCATGGAATTGTAGGTAAACAAAGCAGTTCAAAGCTTTTAGGTTTCTCAGCAACCCCAGAGGATTGGGAAAGTTAAAGCGGAATTAAATTGAATGTTTAAAAACATTTCAAAGGATTCCAAAACATCAAAGGGAAGACTTTTACCTTCATCTGACAGATCTTTGATACTGACATGATGGGAGAGGGATCGATACTTTCAAGGCTACAGAGGGAAAATGTTTGCCTTCATCTGACAGACCTTTGAAACTGACATTTTGGGTGAGACATTAATGGTTTGAAGGCAAGATTGTTACCTTCATCTGACATGATATTGACATGCTGGGACAGAGTTTAAAGGCTTTCAAGGTGACAGAAGGAAGACTTGTAACATGACCATATCTTGGAAACTCTGGAGGTAAGTGTGGGGTGGGTGCTCACCCTTTTGCTCCTCCTTGGTGTCAGCAGTGCCTAGTCCCGGCATTCAAGGACCAGTACTGATTTTTGCCTGCCTGACATCCAGCTGGGGAATAGAAGCATCCCAGGAGACCGTAGCATTTTACTTCAATCTTGAAATGGATGCTATTGAGTTATGATCAATTACTCGCCATTTCTCGGTGATAACCTGATCTCGCCAAGGGGAGTGTGCTGGGAAACCCATGATGGGTTTGATGCCCAGCGAGAATCCAATTTTGGGCCCCACACTTGCCTGCAGGAATCCCAGCTAACAGTCCCAGTTGCTCTGAAGTTAGAAGCGATACTTTTCCTCTATCCCTTTCAGAATAACTATCAGGGTAAAACTGGCAGAACCATCCAAAGTTAACAATTTAAGTCGCTTCTGATGGATGATCCCTAGCACAGTTCAATAATCCAGAGGAAGTAGCACATTTGGGTAAGTTCCGGGTAAACCTTTAGGCAGGAACCTCCGAGAGGGATTCCCCAGCGCATCATTGGGGTACCTCCGAAATGCGACACTGAGGAACCAGAAGGTTATGGGCCAATGTTTTCACTCAACGCAAGAAGGCTAAACTTTGGCTGATCTTTCTTCAATTTCATAACTGCTTATTGGGCAGCATGGTAGCATTGTGGATAGCACAATTGCTTCACAGCTCCAGGGTCCCAGGTTCGATTCCGGCTTGGGTCACTGTCTGTACGGAGTCTGCACATCCTCCCTGTGTGTGTGTGGGTTTCATCCGGGTGCTCGGGTTTCCTCCCACAGTCCAAAGATGTGCAGGTTAGGTGGATTCGCCATGCTAAATTGCCCTTAGTGTCCAAAATTGCCCTTAGTGTTAGAACATAGAACATAGAACATAGAACAGTACAGTACAGAACAGGCCCTTCGGCCCTCGATGTTGTGCCGAGCAATGATCACCCTACCCAAACCCATGTATCCACCCTGTACCCGTAACCCCCCCTTAACCTTACTTTTTTTTTTTAGGACACCACGGGCAATTTATCATGGCCAATCCACCTAACCCGCACATCTTTGGACTGTGGGAGGAAACCGGAGCACCCGGAAGAAACCCACACACACACGGGGAGGACGTGCAGATTCCGCACAGACAGTGACCCAGCCGGGAATCGAACCTGGGACCCTGGAGCTGTAAAGCATTTATGCTAACCACCATCTACCGTGCTGCCCGTGCTGCCTTGTTGAGTGGGGTTACTGGGAACTGAGGATAGGGGATAGAGTGGAGGTGTTGACCTCGGGTAGGGTGCTCATTCCAAGAGCGGGTGCAGACTCGATGGGCCTAATGGCCTCCTTCTGCACTGTAAATTCTATGATAATCTATGATAATCTATGATTTGTACCTTTGAAATTAAAATGCAAACACCTAAAATAATACAGTAAGAAGTCTTACAACACCAGGTTAAAGTCCAACAGGTTTGTTTCAAACACGAGCTTTCGGAGCACGGCTCCTTCTTCAGGTGAATGGAAAGGCTTGTTCCAGAAATGTTTATATAGACACAGTCAGAGATGCCCCGGAATGCGAGCACCTGCAGGCAATCAAATCATCAAAGATGCAGAGAGAGAGGTAACTCCAGGTCGGCATCTCCACATCATGGCTACCTAAAATAATAACACTGGCAATTTTCTTCATAACTTTACAGTTCATGTCCTTGTATTACTACGGCTACTACTCTCCCAATTGCTCATCAATGAGCTTTCTGATGGTTCTTTGAAAAGTCCAAAATTGCCCCTTTATTCAAACATGTTTTTGGATAAATAATTTCATTCAGCATGGTGTTTTTTAATGTTTGTTCCTCTTAAGTGGATATTTTGCGTAAGCCATTTCAAATGATGGGAACTTACTGACTTAACTACCATGAGTGCACAGTATCTGGAATAAGAGTTGGCCTGTAGAACTGACAAGGTTAATACAAGGTTCCTTTATTATCCGTTAGACTGGTATCTGCTGGCAAACATTCATTGACATGCATCCCCGATATCTATCGGCACTGAAACTTAAAGCAGCAAAGCTGGATAAGAGGCTTATTTGCAAAGCAGCAAAAATAAACTAATCTGCAAGTGTGTTTTTATGATGACGGATTTTTTTTTGTTTAAAGTATCATTTGTGCAGCTTTATTTCAGGTCAAACTGTGTCAAACGAAGGAGCTGGAAATACAAAATGCTTTAGAGAGGAGAGAAACTGTTGAAATATATTTTTTAAAGCACTGGATGCCTAAAGGGATTATTGCAAGTAGTATTTATAATAGAGTACATTAATCACTGAGCTTTAGCTGTTCAGTTTTATTGCCTTTCTTAAGCTTTATGAATACCTGTATACATCAAGACAACAGAAAAAGGAACTGAGCTTTATTATTAGGATTTAATGTGCAGTTTTCTACTCCACTAATTCTGTAGAGGCTTTCAATAATCATACATTCAATAGTATTTAAATAATATTCAAGCTCAAATGTTGTACCTTAGGTTTTATTGAGTCCAATTTTTTTGCATGCTGCTGTTTACAGATGCAGTTGTGTAAAGGTGGAGGCGGTGGTGCTTTTTAGGTTTCCAACCAGTGTCCTGTACCAGGGCAAAAGTTAATTGGAACAACTCTGAACTGCCATTCAGGTTACTTATGCAGTTGAGATTTGTTCCTCAGGCCAGTAGTGTGTCACACACCACATTGTCCCACACAGTAGACAAGGTCGTGAAGAAAGCATACGGAATGCTTGCCTTCATTGGACATGGCATCGAGTATAAAAACTGGCAAGTCATGCTGCAGTTGTATAGAACTTGGGTATGGCCTCGCTTGGAATAATGCGCACAATTCTGGTCGCCACACTACCAGAAGAGTGTGGAGGCTTCGGAGAGGGTGCAGATAATGTTTACCAGGGTCTTGCCTGGTCTGGAGGCTGTGCGGAGAGGCTGAATAGACTCGGACTGTTTCCATTAGAACAATGGAGGTTGAGGGGCGACCTGATAGAGACGTACAAGATTATGAGGGGCATGGATCAAGTGGATGGGCAGGCACTCTTTCCCAGGGTGGATAGGTAAGTCACTAGGGGGCATAGGTTTAAGGTCCATGGGGCAACGTTTTGAGGAGATGTGCGTGGCAGGTTCTTTACACAGAGGGTGGTGAGTGCCTGCAACGCGTTGCCAAGGGAGGTAGTGGAAGCAGATACATTAACGGCGTTCAAAAGGCATCTTGACAAATACATGGATAGGATGGGTCTAGAGGGATCCGGCACTAGGAATTGCTGAGGGTTTTGGCCAAGAGTGGTATCATGACCGGGACAGGTTTGGAGGGCCGAAGAGCCTGTTCCTGTGCTGTAGTGTTCTTTGTTCAGTGGTGATTCAGTCTCAGGTTACTTATCGCAGCCGCGTTACTGAGATGGGATGCTGAGCAGAGATGCTTCCTCAACTGAAAGGGAGGGATGGGGACATTGAGACTGGGAAGGGAGCCTATTTTGATCCTCCCACCTGAAGGAAGGTGAGCAAGTTAAAAATGAATTAACCACCAACTCAGATCCTGACTGTTCCCAATGTCAACAGGTAGGGTCGTATGGGTGGATGCGATGTCCCCCTGAAGCAGGTGGGAGCCTCACAACTTCATGCAAATTGTCGGGCCTGTTACATCCAATGCAGTTTTAGTCAGAACCTGAGTTGAGCTGCTACTCTTGCTTTCATACTCGGCAGAAGCAGGTCTGAATATGGAAGACACCCTGTCCGTTAAAACATCTGTTCATCAAGTGTGTAGGAGAAGGAGTGCTCTTCCAGGCCAATAAGAGAAGCCAAAGCTCAGGCATCCAGGCCTCTCTTCCATCCCGTGGGATACTTCCAATACCTCATTCCCACCACTTGTTGAGAATTCTGTCCAAACCTCACTTGCCAACAGCTGTTCTGCGCCACCCATTTGCCCGCTCTGGTTAGGAAGTGGACTGGCGGCATTTCAGTGAGTCCTGAGGCTTAAGCCATCCACGGCCTGACATTTAGACCAGACAGTGTGTCTCACACTCTCCCCATCTCCCACCGCCCAAAAACCCACTCTAGTTTAACATTGACACCGGGATCTTTGCTTGTTTATCTCCTCAAGGTCATTTGGACATCAAGGTTCGGATTTATTTTGCCAACCTGTTACTTCCCCGCACCCAGAAAATGTGTATTTAAATTAAAAATGGGAAGGTCTTCAACAATATTAACAGCAGTCACAGTTTACGTAACCACACTCCTTCACAAAAATGGACCCAGATCCCAAAAGACATTTTAACATAATTTTTAAATGTCCGTTACTGACATCAGTGCAAGAACAGATATTCATGTGACATACACTTGCTTTTATCATCGTGGCATAGATTACAAAAGCAAGGAAGTCTCATTGGAGGTATGTAGAGCATTGGTTAGGCCACTGCTGTAGTACTGTGTGCAGTTCTGGTCACCACATTATAGGAAGGATGTGATTGTACTGGAGCGGTGCAGAAGCGTTTCACCAAGATTTTGCCTGGGATGGAACATTTTAGTTATGAAGAGAGGTTGGATCGGCTTAGGTTGTTTTCGCTGGAGCAGAGAAGACTGAGGGGCGACCTGATTGAGTTGAACAAGATTATTAGGGGTATGGACAGGGTGGATAGGGAGCGGCTGTTCCCCTTCGTTGAAGGGTTGGTTACGAAGGGACATAAGTTCATGATGAAGGGTGGGAGGTTGAGGGGGCATTTGAGGAAAAACATTTTTACCCAGAGGGTGGTGCTGGTCTGGAACGCACTGCCTGGGAGGGTGGTAGAGGCGGGTCACCTCACATCCTTTAAAACGTACCTGGATGAGCACTTGGCATGTCTTAACATTTGAGGCTATGGGCCAAGCGCTAGCAAATGGGATCAGGATTAGCAGATCAGGTGCCTTTTATGCGCTGTATTTTTCTGTGAATATGTGATTCATGATGTGGTGAAGGGGCTGAGAGATAGATTCATGATAGCTTCATTCACTTGAGGGTATTTTTCTGTGATTCTGTCATTCTCTGTCAGCTATTTCAAGGTGTGGTTAAACCGTGCCCAATAAACAGGGTAACAAATGTATTAAAATAATGGGCAGAGGAATGCTATGGATATTGAGATTAATCTTCCATTAGCAACACTAATTTCAGTCTTGCATTCTTACTCAATTGAACACTTAGAAAGAAATGTTTTTGCAACAGGATTTATATAACTTGACAACACAAACACCTGGTTAATAAGTATGCATATTCAGTATTCTATCGTGTAATTCAATCCAAAGCTAGGGACCCATAAAGTAAACATTTCACACAAAAACAACTTCCAAATTTTAAACAGAAAGTGCTGGAAAATGCTCAGCAGGTCTGACAGCACCTGTGGAGGGAGAATCAGAGTTAACTAGCGGGATTCTCCAACCCCCCGCCGGGTCGGAGAATCCCCCGGGGGGGGGGGGGGGGGGGGGGGGCGTGAATTCTGCCCCGCCACTCCGACGCCGGCTGCCGTATTCTCCGGCGCCGGCTTTTCGGGCGTCGGCGGGGTTTATGGCACGCCGGTCAGTCGCCGTTGGCTGTGGCCCCCTTCCCGGCAATTATCCGGGCCTCAATGGGCTGAGCAACTGTCGGTTCCTGGCCAGTCCCGCCAGTGTGAAATGGACATGGTCCCACACGGCGGGACCTGGCTGGTAGGCCATCTAGTGGAGTCCTTGGGGGGGGGATCCGGCCCCGGGGGGGGAGGTGGGGGGGGGGGGCCACGGTGGCCTGGCCCACGATCGGGCCACCGATCTGCGGGCCGGCCTGTACCGTGGGGGCAATCCTTCCTTCCGCACCAGCCTCTTTCAGGCTCCTCAATAGCCGGCACGGAGAAGAATCCCCCTGCCCATGCGCAGGAACACGTCGGCTGGTCTGCGCAGTTGCAGAACTACACAGGAGGATTCCGCAACTTCCGGTTGGCCCGATGCCAGAGTGGTTTGCGCCGTTCTTGGCGCCTGCGACGAGCCATCCCGCCAATTGCGGGAGAATCCCGCCCAACATTTCGATTCCAATATGACTTCTTCGGAACCTTTGCTTTTACGTCTAAAATATCCTGGTGTCCAGATGAAATTCAGCTGTTGATTAGAATTCACATATTATAAATTATAAGAAAACACCGTTTGTTCAGCGATCAAAATAGTTGTATCATCGAGGTGCGTGAGAACTGATTTTGTACATTGGATGCGTCCGTTTGCTTATTTGGAATCAGTCCTAAACTGAAAAGGATCATACAAAATTGAAGATTGCATTGTGTGCGCTGAGGTTTATATCTTATTTTTGCATTTGTTCATAGATAGAATTTACAGTGCAGAAGGAGGCCATTCGGCCCATCGAGTCTGCACAGGCTCTTGGAAAGAGCACCCTACCCAAGGTCAACACCTTCACCCTATCCCCATAACCCAGTAACCCCATCCAACACTAAGGGCAATTTTGGACACTAAGGGCAATTTATCATGGCCAATCTACCTAACCTGCACATCTTTGGACTGTGGAAGGAAACCGGAGTACCCGGAGGAAACCCACGCACACACGGGGAGGATGTGCAGACTCCACACAGACAGTGACCCAAGCCGGAATCGAACCTGGGACCCTGGAGCTGTGAAGCAATTGTGCTATCCCGCTTGTTGTGGGAGTATTTTTCTTCCTTAGTGTCCTGTGTGTTTATTGACCATTAAGAAGGCATATTTCACTAACAACTGGAGGAGGACACAAGTCTGTCAGATTTTACCCAACCACACCCCCCTCTGCCCCTCCCAATTTACTTAAAATCAGTCTGTCTGTTTTCAGGTGGAACTGCCTCAAGACAGAAGGGATTTCTTGGATGTGTTCGCTCTTTACGGTTGAATGGAGTCACTCTCGATCTTGAAGAAAGAGCCAAAATGACCCCCGGGGTGAAGCCAGGATGCCTGGGACACTGCAGCAGTTACGGTAACTTGTGTCACAATGGAGGGAGATGTATCGAGAAGTACAATGGCTATTCTTGCAACTGCAGTCACTCTGCTTATGATGGACCATTCTGTAAAAAAGGTAAGCAGATTTGCTCAATTTTCTTTTAGATGGCCGTACACTAGATTTCAGCGAGCTCCCTTTTCCAGATTAATGGGGATTCATTTATTCTGAGTGTAAAAATGTTTGAGTCAATCTCACTAAATTAAATAAAAACATTAAACGCAACCATTTAGATTTTCTCCCATGTAAAGGTGCTGGGCAGAATTCTCTGACAATGGGGCTATGTCCCTACGCCCGCAGGAAAACGGATGCAAATCACTCTCAACTTTTCTGGAGAAAGTCCAGAGTGGTTCTCCATTTTGAAGAGGGCTTGCAGGGCCCCGGAGTGCTCCACACAGCTCCGGCTGCCGATACGGGGCTGCTCCACACAGCTCCGGCTGCCGATACGGTGCCCTGCACTTCAGGCTGTGGGTCCGCCCATGTACGCGGCGGCCAACCGCAGCAGCGGCCCCGCGCAACATGGCGGACCCACACAGCAAGCCGGCCCCAACAACATAGGCCTCCACAGATCGTGCGCGCCCGCCAATCGGTAGCCCTTGATTGTGAGCCTGACCGTCCTGGAGGCCCCACCCAGTGACGGATACCCCCCACCCCCCCACCAGGTGGCCGCGGACTGGGTCCGCAGCCGCCACTCCGAGCCCCCGCCGGGTGGAACCATGAGTAAACCACGCCGGCGGGAACTTGGCCAGCTGCCTCTTTCAATGGTCTCTGACCGGCGCCGCTTCGCCCGCGAGACTGGCAATTCTCCGGTCCGCGGAGAATTGCGGGACAGCGCCGGACCCGATCGCGGGTCTGACGCCCCATTTTCCGTCCCCGCACCGAGCCCGATTTTGGCGCGGAGGTTCAGGGAACCCCCCCGCTGTTCCATTCTGACTCTCCACAGCCATGCTTCTGCACTATGACCTTTGCTGAAACCATTTTCTCTTTGGTTCCTTTTGCCTGGCTAACCCTGTGTCATATTTTCCAGCTGCCCAGATTTGCCTCGGTCTTTGGGCTGTTTTTCAGTGGTGAGATCCAGCGTCTGGTATAATTGATTAGAACACCTTGGGTATGAAGGTGTCTGAATGAATCGGGGACATTTTAACATGGGGATTGGGTTTTGCGCGGGGGATGGCTCGAGTGGGATGGTTTCCTGCTTGGCGGATGCAATGAGGAGCTGCTGTGACTTCTAACGTCTGAGATTCTCTTGGAGGGGGTTGAATCTTTTTCTGGTTTTAACAGACAGTACAAGGGGCCAAAGTCACTGTCATCAGGTGAAGATGGAGTAGAACACAGAACATAGAACATACAGTCGGCTGCCTACTGGCTTCCATCTCGTGGGGCATTGGCACAAGTTGGGAACTGTTTTGCAAGGATACCATACGTATGGGCAGCTCTGGAAGAATGAATAAACACCGGGCAAAATTCTTTGCTTGGGAGTCTGTGTTCTCCCGCCAGAGCTGAATTGTGCCTGATTACTGCTCCCAGCAGGAAGCGATTCCCACTCCTTTGCCATGCAAATTTATGCATGTTGAGGATTGCGAGGGATTTCCGTAGGAATCCTGCCACCGGGCTGGCATTTTGAACGGGCGGCCCAACAACGGGTTCCCACGGCGAGCCCCCCCCCCCCCCCCCCACAGGGCAATTTAACCCCCAAACCCAGATTTTATGGGCTCCCCCTGCTAAATTAGAGGCCACCCAGAAACCCCCAAAATAAAGAGAACCCCCCCCCCCCGAAACGACCTAAATAAACAAACCGCCTCAATAAAGACACCTCCACAGACCTCCCCCCCCCCCCCGTGAAAAGTGACCCCTGTCTAGCGAGAGATCAATTCAGACAGAGGCAGCGAAACAAATTGCAGCTTTCACACTCACCTGGGCAATACACCTGCTGACACACTCACTGAAAGCAGTCCCTGTCAATTCCTGGAAAGAGAAAAACAGCTGGGTTTAAACCTCCTCAGATCTTTGATCTGCAAGCCATTTAGTCATTTCTCTTTGGTATTGATTTTAATAGGCTCTAGTTTACAGCTTCAAACGGAATTAAGTGTTTTCCAATCACGCCCCCACGCCACGGTTGAGGGATCTTGAAGTGGTCAGCTGGAAATTGACAGCACTTAACTCTGTTTGAAGCCACATTAGCTGGTCTCCAGTCCTCTGGCACCTCCCCCATGACCAGAGAGGAATTAAAAATTTGGGTCAGAGCCTGTGCAATCTCTTCCCTTGCCTCCCACAGCAGCCTGGGATAAAATTTATCTGGACCTGGAGATTAGTCCACTTTTAAGCCTGCCAACTCCTCCAATACCTTATTACTCCCTGTGTCAATTTGCTCAAGAGCCTCACAGTCTCTCTCCCTGAGTTCCATACATACATCCTCATTCCCCTGGGTGGAGGCAGTTGTTAAGTATTTGTTCAACACCCTGCCAATGTCTTCTTTCTCCATCCACAGATTTTCCCCTTTGGTTCCTAATGGGCTCTACTCTTTCCCTGGTTATCCACTTCCCATTGATAGACTTCTAGAATATATTGGGATTTTCCCTACTTGTACCAGCCAGAGTTTTCTCATAGGCTTTTTTTGCTCTCCTAATTGCTTTCTTAAGCTTCATCCTGCACTTTTTGTACTCTACGAATGCCTCTGCTGATTTGCTTCCCTTGTACTTGCAAAAGCCTCTCTTTCTCCTCTCATCGTATCCTGAGGATCTCTGTCATCCGTGGTTCTCTGGGCTTGTTACTCCTTCCTATCACTTTAGAGGGAACATTGGACCTGTACCCTCCTCATTTCCTTTATGAATGCCCATCACTGCTCTTCTGTGGAGTGCCCCACAAGTAGCTCTTCCCTGTCGATCTTGGCCAGATCCTTCCTTATTTTACTAAAGTCCGCTCTCCCCCAATCCAAAACCTTTGTTTACAAATTGTCTATTTCTTTGTCCATGAGAAGCTTAAATTGTACCATCTGGTGGTTGTAATCATTAAAATGCTCCCCCACCAAAACCTCAACCACCTGTCCGACATTGTTCCTTAGAATTAGGTCCAGCACTGTGCCATCCCTTGTTGGACCCTCGACATGTTGCCCTGAAACGTTCTCCTGTGTATGTTTTAAGAATTGCACTCCATCAAAGCTCTTAACAGTATTCCTATCCCAATTCATGTTGGGAAAGTTGAAACCATCTAATATAACTGTTAAGGGCCTGCGTTTAGAGAACCCCAAAGTGTATCAGGGAGTTCAGCTGACCCACAACTTATTTTAAATAAATTTAGAGTACCCAATTCATTTTTTCCAATTAAGGGGCAGTTTAGCATGACCAATACACCTAGCCGGCGCATCTTTGGGTTGTGGGGGTGAAATCCACTGAAACATGGGGAGAACGTGTAAACTCCACACGGACAGTGACCCAGAGCCGGGATCGAACCTGGGACCTCGGCGTCGTGAGGCAGCAATGCTAACCACTGCGCCACCGTGCTGCCCCCTGACCCACAACTTTTAATAGATTGTGGTACGGGGAGCAAACGGCCCACTCTACAGGTGTGGTATAGCAGAAATTGAAAAATATTTTTTAAAGCAAAACAATGTTTATTCCATGAACTCAAGTTAACATTTTTAAAACATACAGTGAACATATTAGCAACCATTAATTCAAATACAACCCCCAAAGAATACAACACTAAGTAATGCTTAATAACTTCCCACACAACATCCAGAAAAAAGAAACACCTTTAACAGAAGCACATTAGGTTTACATTCACTACTGAGAACATTTATAATCCTGAATTCACCAAATGATCAAGAGGTAGTCTTTTGAAGGCAGAGAGAACAGTAATACACCTGCTTGGCCTGGCTTCAACTCCAACACTGAAAACAAAACTAAAACACACCCTGCAGCCTGCTCAAAAACGAAAGTAAAAAGCTGACAGTCAGCCCAGCTCCACCCACACTCTGACATCACTTCAGTAGTAAACACCCATTTCTTAAAGGTACTCTCACTACAGATATTTATATACACATCCATTAATAAACACCCATTTCTTAAAGGTACTCTCACATAACAATGACAAAGAGCCACCCAGACTCAAAACAAGCCATTCTGGATTTGGTGATGTGTAGCGAGGCAGACTTGATTGGGGGCGTTAAGGTGAAGGGGGCAGTGGCCACAATATGAAAGAATGGACCCTGTAGTTTGAGAGGGATAAGCTACAATCAGGTGTAACGGTATTACAATTGCATAGAGATAACTACAAAGACATGGGGGAGGAGCTGGCCAGAGTTGATTAGAAGAGGAGCCTAGCAGGGAAGACGGTGGAATAACAATGACATGGATTTTGGGGGGTTATTCAGGAGACACAACAGAAAATCATTTAAAAGCAGAGGAAACATGCCAAGGGGAGGGCAAGGCACCCATGGATGACAAGTAAAATCAGGAACAGCACAAAACCAAAAGAAAAAACATACAAGGTAACGAGGATTAATGGGAAGCTAGAGTATTGGGAAGCCTTTAAAAGCAAGCAGAGGACAACTAAAAAATCAATAAGGAGGGGTGGAGATGAAATATGAGTGTAAGCTAGCTAGTAATATAAAAGAAGATGGCAAGAGGTTTTTTTTGACATAGAAAAGGTAAGAACAGGGCAACAATGGACTTTGGACCACTGGAAAATGAGGCTGGAGAAGTAATAATAGGAAACAAAGAAATGGCAGAGGAACTGAATAGTTACTTTGCATCCGTTTTCGTGGTGGAAGACACCACTGGGATACCAGAACTTCAAGAGAATCAGGGGTCAGAGGTGAGTACAGTGACCATCATTAAGGAGAAGGTGTTGGGGAAGCTGAAAGGTCTGAAAGTGAATAAATCAGCAGGACCAGATGGACTACACCCCAGTGTTCTAAAAGAGATAGCTGAGAAGATTGTGGAGGCATTGGTGGTGATCTTGCAGGAATCACTGGAGGCAGGAAGCATCCCAGCGGACTGGGAAAATGGCTAATGTAACACCGCTATTTAAGAATCATGCGGTGGATTGGCTGGTAAATCCAGCCCCTTATCTCCCTTCTCGCTCCACAGATGCTGTCAGATCTGCTGTGATCACCCAGTATTTTCTGTTTTTGTTTCAGATTCCAGCATCCACTGTAATTTGCTTTCTAACATAATACTAATATAATCACTCATTATTATTTTTACACACCTCCGTGAATTGTGAAAATATTTACTCCTCAATTTCCTGCTGACAATCTGGGCATCTGTAATAAACACCTAGCAATGTGGCTGCCCATTTTTTATTTCTAAGCTCTACCCACAAAGCTTCTTTCCATGCCCGCTCCAAAATATCGGGCGCAATTTAATGGGACAAGTTCTAAGTGCCGTAGCGAGCAAGGTTTCCCGCGAGCTCCATGATGCCACATTGGTGAGGTCCAGTCAACTATCAAAGGCACTTTGTCATTTTTTTCGGCCCTTGCAAGTTCCTCGCTGGGCGAGACAATTCTTTTCACCACTGGCGAGCGAAGCTCGCTGGCCGAACTGGTTTCTCAGAGAAGACGTCACTGTTTTGAAAGAGTGCCCGATCTCTGGGAGAGTTTGTGGCTCCCTCACTCCTGCCACCATGGGCAATGACACCCCCGCACGCATGAGCACTACCACCACCCCCCCCCCCCCCAACTCCGACTGCGGATAACCTGCTGTGTGTTCGCAGAGGCCCTCCTTTTCCAGGCCATCACACACCCCCTTTCAGATCCCCCTTTCCGGGACCCTCACCTTTCACCCACACAACCTTCCGGAGGCCCCCATACCTGCCCTTCACCGCCCACCCTCCAATCCCCCACATCTCACCTTTCATGGGCATCACACCCGACATGCCCTGACACATTGCAGTGCCATTTTGCATCTGGCGCCTATGCACTGCTGCCCTGACACCTTGGCAGTGCTCCTGCCAGCCTGGCAGTGCCACCCTGACACTTTGGCAGTGCCAGAGTGACAGTGCCAAGGTGCCAACTGGGCAGTGCCAAAGTATCCGGGTACCAGGGGGAGAGCCAGAGTGCCACTCTGCCCTGTCCGTGACCACCCAAAAAGCCACCAATGGCCTTGGAGACCCTGCAAGTGTTGTTCCGCCTGGTCTTCGTTTGTGTGGACCAACACTAACCATCACTCATGGGACCTCTCGCTCATGAGCCAATTAGATCCCAGGAGGTCATTGGAGAGGGCGACCATCTCGTTACTGAGATGGAGATTGGCCTTTAAGTGGTGAGTAGTGGGTTTTCGCTGTGCCAAGGCGAGTACTGGGATCTGCCAAAGGGAGTGAGCCGGTTCAATCACAAACTGCTTGGCGCCTGCCGACCTTCGTGATTTAGGCCACTTCTGTGATTGAACCGACTCACACCGATTCTCACCAGGTGCGACAAGGTCGTAACTCACACCCATCATCTCCCCTTACTGTAGTAACTGAGCCCTTAACTAATCGTGCAATGCCTCCTCCTCTTTTATCCCCTCCTCTATTTCAGAATAGAATAGAATCACTACAGTGCATAAGAGCTCATTTGGCCCATCAAGTCTGCACTGATCCTCCGAAAGAGCACCCTAACTAGGCTCAATCCCCTGTTCTATTCTCGTAACCCCAACTAACCTTTGGACACTGAGAGGCAATTGACCATGGTCAATCCACCTAACTGCATATCTTTGGGCTGTGGGAGTAAATTGGAGCACCCAGAGGAGACCCACGCAGGCGCAGAAAGAATATGCACAGTCCACACAGACAGTCACCCGAGGTTGGAATTGAGCTGGTGCTGTGTGGCACCAATGCTAACCACTGTGCCACGGTGCTGCCCCAGATTCTCACCAGAAGATCCTGGGATATTGAGATACCAATCCTGTCCCTCCCTCAACCACATCTCTATGATGGCTGCTATATCACAATTCCCCATTCTCAAACGGGGCTGGTTTAGCTCACTGGGCTAAATCGCTGGCTTTTAAAGCAGACCAAGCAGGCCAGCAGCACGGTTCGATTCCTGTACCAGCCTCCCCAGAATGTAGCGACTAGGGGCTATTCACAGTAACTTCATTGAAGCCTACACGTGACAATAAGCTACTTTCATTTCATTTCTTTTCATCCTCAACTCATCCGTTTTACCTACCTCGTCTCTCTCTTTCATCAACCACGTCGCCTGTTTCCCAATTTTCAAAAGCACAATTGGGACAAGTGGTACCAAGACTTGATGCTCTGAGTTACACAAAGAGGCTGGATAGACTGGGACATTTTTCCCTGGAGCGTAGGAAGCTTAGGTGTGATCTTATAGAGGTCTATAAAATAATGAGGGGCATAGACAAGGTAGACAGCCAACCTCTTTTCCCAAAGGTTGGAGAGTCTAAAACTAGAGGGCATAGGTTTAAGGTGAGAGGGGAGAGACACAAAAGAGCTCAGAGGGGCAATTGTTTCACACAGAGAGCGGTAAATGTCTGGAATGGGCTTCCAGAGGTAGTAGTAGAGGCAGGTACAATTTTGTCTTTCAAAAAGCATTTAGCGAGTTATTTGAGCATTTAAGACAGAGATAGATAGGTTCTTGATTAATAAAGGGATCAGGCGTTATGGGGAGAAGGCAGGAGAATGGGGATGAGAAAAATATCAGCCGTGATTGAATGGCAGAGCCGACTCGATGGGCCAAGTGGCCTAATTCTGCTCCTATGTCTTATGGTCTTATATTAGGAAAGATGAGTACAGAAGGATATGGGCCAAATATGGACAATTGGGACTAGTTTAGTGGTAAAAAGTGGACGGCATGGACATGTTGGGCCGAAGGGCCTGTTTTCATGCTGTAAACCTCTATGACTCCATAAGTATACCTCGCCATTGGGAATTCATCCTAGTGGAGGTGGAGAATCGCAGAGGCCCAGAGAATAACAGATGGGGTTGGGCCCGCGAATGATATGCCAGTGTTGTTCACTGTACGTGCGTTTTGGAATGCAATGCCGCCGCTGTCGGGGTGATGGAAAATTACGATTTTGCGTCAAACCGGTGCCCGCCACGATTTAGGCATTGGAACCGATTCTCCGCCCAATCACGTTTAGTGATTCCGGCGTTGGCTGGAGGAGAATTCCGCCCATGGAATTCCTAAAATGTGCACAGGGTTTCTTCCTGACACAGCATGTTTGTGAGCTTTCAAGTGGAGAGATGTTGTTCGATCCACATACAAGAACCAAAATAGGTGTGGTGGATAACTTAAACATCAAGAGTAGTGACCATAATCTGCTCCAAACATATGCCTTATAAAAGCTTTGGATCAGAATCCTGGGTAGAATCTTGTTGCGGCATTGAGGGTCTTGCCTTCTGGCTGGACAGCCAGTGAGAGACCCAAGTTGCCTCCTTTTGGGAAGGCCTGTTGAACCACATGCCAATCAAGCAGTGGTGAAGCCAGTGGTGAAGCAGTGGTAGGCTGTGGCAGTCCTCCGAATCAAGACCCCCCCCCCCAGAGCCGGAATTCTTGCCTACCGAGAGCTGGTGGCCAATCAGAGGCCAACATCTTTTGTGCTCTGACACGCCATTGGGAAGGCAGTGGCTGGTGCCGGTAGGACAGGATCGTAGAGTGACCCACAAAAAAGTAATGTTGGGGTGGGAGTCACGGGGAGAGGGGTATACCAGGGGTTGGCAGCAAGTGCAGGTGATGGCTCACAGCCAGACTTTAAATTGCAGGATTTTGAACCTCTACCTTTAGTTAGCAATTGTCCAACCTTACGGTTTTGTGCATCTTCGCATGTGATAGCCCAGCAGTGGTTCAGTCCCAGCTCCAGCCTGACAGAATTAGAAAATGCCCCCCGTTGAGGATGAGGCACTTGGGACAGTATACATTGTACGAGATGAAAAATAGAAATATATTTATAGTGATAGCGGATTGATTCAAGAAGTGACTTTGTGCCAGCAGGATTGTGTGCTGTATTTGAACAATAAAATAAACCTTGCCAATGCATTCTGTTTCATATTTAATTCTCACCAAAACCTACCTGAACAATATTTAAATTCACAGTGCATCCTATGCATTTGATCAACGTATCCTCAGTGAAAAGCTCATGTCACATGAGTGGTTAGTTAAATGTTACCTCGTATGAACAATTGCTACAACAATCACCAATTATCAATTGTATGAATATTTATTGTTGTTCAAGTGATAGCACCTCTGGCTAATGATGGGACATGACTTTCTCATATTTTTTTTCAAATACTCCATTTGAACCTCCAAGATATAAAGAAACAGAATGCATTTATATTACATGTATCTCTTATCGTTAATTACAATTTTACACACATTGGAGAGGACGGCAAAATGCCTTAAGGTTGCTTTAGGCAATTTTCTTCACAAAACCTTCCCGCATTCATCAAGTCCCAATCCATTTGAACAGTAAAAGCCACATCTAACGAAATACATTTAAAATTTCTTATCTTATGAGGGAAATTGGATGCATGTTCTCTAAAGTGATGTGCACTATAATTTATTTAAATTGCTTTGCGTCCTGCCATCGTTCACCATAATTTAAAGCTATATATATAGAAACACGATGTAAATTTGCAGACATGGAATTGTTGTAGTCAGGATTCCCACTGTCCCTACACAATCTGGAGAAACTTAAAAATCCACATGAAATAGTTAGCTGGACGAATCCCCCCCTAAACTTATGGTTGAAAAATAATCTGTTGAAACAACGATGAAACATAAGAACATAAGAACTAGGAGCAGGAGTAGGCCATCTGGCCCCTCGAGCCTGCTCCGCCATTCAATTAGATCATGGCTGATCTTTTGTGGACTCAGCTCCACTTTCCCACCCGAACACCATAACCCTTAACCCCTTTATTCTTCAAAAAACTATCTATCTTTACCTTAAAAACATGTAATGAAGGAGCCTCAACTGCTTCACTGGGCAAGGAATTCCATAGATTCACAACCCTTTGGGTGAAGAAGTTCCTCCTAAACTCAGTCCTAAATCTGCTTCCCCTTATTTTGAGGCTATGTCCCCTAGTTCTGCTTTCACCCGCCAGTGGAAACAATAAAACTTGTGAGATGAATGATGTTGCACAATGTGTAAAGACTGTGCGGTTACAGCTGCAAAAATGTTCCTGTGTTCAGGATCCTTCTTCACACAGTAACTGGACAGTCAGACAGTCTGCGGGATTCTCCGTCAGCAGGATCCTCCGCTTCACTGGCAGTGCCCACATGCTAGTGGGTTTCCCGGCAGTGTGGGATGGCCGCAATGGGAAACCTCACTGGCTGATGTCAGAACAGAGGATCCCACTGCCGACGGGGGTGCATCGCTCCAGAAAACGGGGCTGGCGGGACGGGGCATCCCACCCGGTGTGTTTCTCTGAGACAATCCAGCAAATAAATCTCCAGGTCTCCCTCCCAATATAATTCCCAGACGTTATGTAGTCTAAAGTAAGTATAATAAACACAATTCGTTTGGACGAATGTATTTTGCTATTTTTGCAGAGGTATTAAAATAAAGGGCAGCACAGTAGCATAGTGGTTAGCACAATTGCTTCACCGCGCCAGGGTCCCAGGTTCGATTCCAAGCTTGGGTCACTGACTGTGCGGAGTCTGCATGTTCTCCCCGTGTGCGCGTGGGTTTCTTCCGGGAGCTCCGGTTTCCTCCCACAGTCCAAAGATTTGCAGGTTAGGTGGATTGGCCATGATAAATTGCCCTTAGTGTCCAAAATTGCCCTTAGTGTTGGGTGGGGTTACTGGGTTATAGGGATAGGGTAGAGATGTGGACCTGGGAAGGGTGCTCTTTCCAAGAGCCGGTGCAGACTTGATGGGCTGAATGGCCTCCTTCTGTACTGTAAATTCTGTGATTCTAAAGAGCGGGATTCTCTCAGCACACGCCAGGCCGGAGAATCGCCGGGCCGGGCATGAACCAAGCGATGCCACCCTGATGCCGGTCGGTCAGTCCTCCAGAGAGCGGAGAATCGGCGCCATTGGCACCGGGGCGGTCGGAGCGGCGCCGGTCTGGGGCCTCTCTATGCGGCCCCTCCGGCGATTCTCCGCCCGGGATGGGCCGAGCGACCGCAAGAAAAATCCGAGTCCTGCCGGCACCCTACATGTGGTCTTACCTGGCGGGACCTCGGCGTGCATCCCTCTGGTGGCGGCCTGGAAGTGGGGGGACGGGAGTGTCCGATCCCGGGGGGGGGGCCTCCGCTGTGGCCTGGCCCGTGATCGGGGCCGACCGATCGGGGGGCCGTCCTCTCGGGCTGGAGGCCTCTTTTGCCACGCGCCGGCCCGTGTCACCCTGCGCTATGTTGCACAGGGCCGGCACGGAGAAGGGAGCCACCGTGCATGCCCGCAATCGTGCTGGTCGCACTGCACATGCGCAAACCCGCGCCGCCCATTGGACGCCGTTATCGGCAGCTGGAGCAGCGTGGGTCACTCCAGTGCTGTGCTGGCCCCCTGTAGGAGTCAGAATCGCTGCTCCTGGGGGCATATTGACAGCGCTGTGAAACACGACAGCGTTTACGACGGCGGCAACACTTAGCCTCAGGATCAGAGAATCCAGCCCAAAGTAATTTATGCAAATGTGAAATAGTTTCCCATATTGTTATCAAGCAGTAAAACTCGAGGCCATGTTATAATACCATTTCTGGTCGAATCATTCCAGTTCACATTCAAGGGGTGGAGCTAATGAAAATAGAAAGCAATTCAACAGAGGCAAAAGCATAGTCAGAAATCTCAATGGGATAAATGTTCCGAGTTTGCATTTCCAGTGCATTTGATCAGTGGATGAATAGATGCAAATTCTAATGACCCATTGACTGTCATGTCAGGATCTTCAATACACACTTCTGGTTTTTTAAAGACTTATGTTGTGAGTTTAAATTAATAAATTCTACCCTCGTTGTCTGTAAACTGCTCTAATTTATGCTGCCATTGTGGTGTGGATTATCCCCTGAAATGTTTTCACGGTCTGGTGTATGAATTCTCGTCAACTTTGCATGGGGAAGTCAGACTCAAAAACATGTCAATGGATTCTCCGAATCCAGCTCAAAACTTTAGTTAAAGAGTGAAACCTGACTTATGACAATGTGTTTTTAGCTAGATTGTAATGTTTCCAGATTTTATAAGGGTGGAACTCCTCAGTAAACATTATCCCACCATAAGAGAACTGGTGTCAGGTTCATGTGTCTTGGATTATCTTCAATTCTCTTCCTGCATCTCGTGGCGCACTAAGGCAAACTTTCATCTGTTTCCATCGCTAATGAACTGTGAGCTGGCTCCTGTGGTAGAGAACTGCTCAGTGCTCTTGTTCTGTTGCATTAAACCTTTTTCCTTTGACTCAACTTGTTTGGCTCGATGTGGACTTCTTTCCAGGCCTTAAATTACCTCCCTTGGCCACCAAGTCCTGGGGTGGGACTTGAACCCAGAGCTTCTTGCTCAGAGGCAGGGATGCTACCCACTGCGTCACATGTCTTTAACACAGAAAACCAAATGAGACAATTTAAGTTTTAAGTACACACACAAGTTCACCGGAGGAAGGAGCTGCGCTCCCAAAGCTTGCGATTCGAAACAAACCTGTTGGACTTTAACCTGGTGTTGTAAGACCTCTTACTGTGCTCACCCCAGTCCAACACCGGCATCTCTCCACATCATGGCTTAAAAGACACACAAGCTAAAATAAGATTAAATATTTACTTATCCATTGTATGTATTGTGTTACAAACCCAAACAGAACTAATCAAATGCAATTTGCACCGTTTTTATGATCATATACAGATGATAGCTGTACAAATGCAATTTGATTCTTTATGCTGTCCCTGCATTTGATATCTTGGCAGGCAGAGTGGGATTGAACTGGAACATATTCGACCTGACAAAGGATGACTTGTGTTTTTTTTCTGATTGTTTACAGAGATCTCTGCCCTCTTTGAGTCTGAGACATCACTGATATATACCTTAGAGAAATCTCCCATCGTTGTCAAGAATCTAAGTGACCCTTCATCTGCTGTGTCCTCAGACATCACTCTTCTAAAGGAGAATATTGCATTCCGTTTCCGAACTGTACAAACACCCTGTATGCTTCTTTATATCAGTTCTCTTAACGGGGAATATGTGGCTGTGACTCTGTCGAAAAATGGTAAGTCTAATGAAGAGTTAGACCTGACATATTAATCCCTTTCAAAATGTGACCCCTTTTTGTTGTTGGAAACGAGTTGATACAAAAAGTTAGCATATAATCATTTTTTTGAGAGACAAATGATACAAAGTTGAACTCTACATGGTCTTATTTAAGATTTTCAAAGCCAGCTGTCAATGACATAGGGCAAGATTTTCTGCCATTTACCAGTGGTGGAGACGGCTTGTCATTGGCCATCACCGGAATCTTCCCCTCCCGCAAATGTCTACTGCGCTTTGCTGGTCTTGCCCGTTACGCTGCCAGGGAACCCGTGGCAGGGGCGGTCGACTTCGGCAGGGCCGGATAATCCCGCTGGTGGGAAGGGCCGGGAAAATTCAACCCTCAGCGTGTCGGCATGCCACAATGTTTTGGTGATGAGCCAACCAGATCAGAAAGCTTTTGGTTGGGCTCTCCTCTGTGCTACTCTCAATGACGCTGCTTTTGAAGCACTATTGTAAACCGTGGTGGCCCTCAAGCATGTGGACCAAGAAGCAATTAGATCAGCCCCTCGTCACCTAGTTTAATGCTTATGCAGGGACAGATTCAACTCTGATTCTCGCCATGATCAATTACACTAGGATTATTCACCCACTCCCAAGTGCCTCATTAGCCTCATGCCTCCAGCACTAACCACCACAGACCTTGTTACCTAATATGACCAAATCAGGCGAAAACTTTGACCTTAATTGTTTGAGAAATTGAAGATTTTATTCACTTGACAACTTAATTCTTGGCCTTCTGTCATTTAATTCCGACTCTCCTATTGACTAAAGAGTTTGTCCTTCTTTCTCCACATAGGGAGGTTTAAATCCCAGACCCCTGCAGTAGTTTGATAAGAAGTACTACATTCCCAAACCTTACTTGATCGATGATACGACCTGTACACTTGACATTGAAATGCCAGTATCAATGACATTGAGTGTAAATATATTCACAGCACCAACAGCAACTTGCATTTAAATAGCAACTTTAATGTAGTAAGAATGTCCCAAGGTGCTTTGCAAAGGATTGAACACTCTGTGAATCAGACCTGAGCCAAGAAATCACTATTGTGTCCTTTTTTTTGGATCGTCAAGTGGGCTTAAACAGCACTTTTCATGCCCCCAGCAAATTCCCTCAAATTGCAAAGTGATGATGACCAGATAATGGGATTTTGCGAGGTGTTTAAGGGATAAATATTGACAAGATCCATGAGGATAGCTCCTCTGCTCATCTTTGAAAATAGTATCACTTACTTTCACCCAAGCAAGCAAATGGGGCACAGCTCAATGCCTCATCTGATAGACAGCACATCAAACAGTACAGTACTGCTTCAGAACGGCACTGGAATGTCAGCAGATATTCCTGTGCTCTGGAGTGGGGCTTGAACCCCTAGAACCTTAAGACTCAGAGGTAACTGACCTCCACACTGCCCAGCTCTGTGAATCTTTGCCGATCACCAGTCTGAATTGGCGAGCCACCCTGACGCGGCATCCCGTTATTTTCCTGGCTTCCCAGCCTGCCACCTCAGGGCTGGGAAAATCCCGCCTAGAGTTTAAAGGCCGATCATCGGAATCAGGGTCATTATCCTATTTTCTATTTAGGTGACAGCAGAAAGTGAAGCTTGAAGTTAAAAATCGAGAATGGCATTATTACAAAGGGACACTTCTGTCCGCTTATTAACCTTCAGTCGCCTGATATTTATACTGTAAACTATAATTTCAGTTAATTATAGGCTGGCTAGCTTTACTTTCATTGTGAAAAAAAATGCTCAAGGGCTTTTTGGTGATGCATATTTAAAGAGTGCAGCTATCATAAGGAGAAATCAACATGGCTTCAGAGTTGATGGGTCATGCTTGCAAATCTACTGGAATTCCTTCAGGAGATAATTAAGCCTGTTCAGGTATTTAATTCAGCAGATGCAGTTCACTTGAATCTTCAACAAAGCATCTCATGCAAGACCAATGCGGAGAGTTAAGTCTAATTGACAAGATAACGTATTGCTGATCTGGATTCAGGATTAGTTTAGCAGGTGAAGTCAGAAGGTGGTGAGCAATATGCAGAAAGGTCTGCCGAGGAGAAAAATACCCAGCGGTGTTTCATGGGCATCACTTCCAGGACTCCAAACATTTGAAATCCTTTTGAATGTGGGGAAACATATAGGCCAGAATCATCCCAAGTGTCATTTTTGGTGCAGAAATCGAGTGAATCACACAGGCCCATCGGCACGAGCTTGACCAAAATTGTTAGACACTTGGGAAAACAATTTCATGGGAAAAGCGTTGTGCCTGTGGCGCGGTCTGAATTGGTCGCCCCGGGGTCATCCGAGCAGTTCAGTCAAGGGTGCGCTGCATTTAAATGGTTCCACAGCCTTTACTCACACTCCAGCCAAGAGGATGGCGGCAAGAAAGTCAGATCCAAGGTTCATCGAGGGTGCCCTGATACGGGGATGCTGGGTGCTGTGCAGGAGAGGAGGGAAACCATTTACCCGCAGCCGAGTAGGAGAATCTGGAAGCATCCAGTCCATCTGGCTGATCCCTTCCAGAGACTGAGGCACCTCAAGCTTAGCAGACAGAGCAGGGTGGCACCACAACACCTGTGCCATCTGCAAGTAGGTCGAAGCCCTCCAGGTCCTCGTCCTTCAGAGGACGCCTGCTAAGGTCATCTTAGGCATGGGGCGCGGCAAACAGACCGCCTCAAATTCAGATGTAGACCCTGAGAACACACCTAGATGTAGCGGTAGTGCTGGAAGGGTGAAGAAATAGTAGCTGCACAGCGTGGCCATGGATGACGTTAGGCACTTAGGGATGTAGAGCACTGACATTTGTCTATGTTTGATCGCACCATATATTAAACCTCACTTTTCTGAACCACTTTTAGGATGCCCAATCTCCACTCAGTGCATGTGTTTCCTCTGTACAGACCGGACTCAGTAATGATACAGAGAATCCTTCAACCGAACCCCCAGCCCCCCGAGATAGCACCAAGGGAGGTGACTGACTCCGTGCATCATCACCCTGAAATGACCCAAGCCACCGGGAGTTTATGAGCTTCCATCAACCAGAGAGGAGTCAGGCATTCATAGTATCCTTGATGAGCATCACATCTCTTTCCTAACTGTAAATCATCATCACCCTCCAGCACAAAATGGGCAAGTAACATTCAGGGAATCCCCAACACCAGCTGGCTGAGTTGTTGGCCCTCATGAGCCCCCCTGGGTGTGTAGGAGGGGACGTGGCACATTGAAGAGGTCACGTTCTGAAGTGGCACCCAAGTGTCCTCCCTGATTGTGGACCTCCTGCAATGTGTCATGATAGGGGAGTGTCTAGCCCTCCTGTCCATGTGCATGGAACCACTGAAGGCTCTTTCAGGAATGTCTTTGATTTCCTGGTTGCACCTGGATGCTCACATTTTGGACGGTGTGGTGGGTTTTGGGAAGTGGGGGGAATCCAATATGACTGCAAGTGTTGGAGCTGGGGGCCGTCGGGAGAGGTTTACCCTTTGACCCTTGTTTTCAAAGCACTCTCACTAGAATTTGAAGCTCAGCCGTGGATGTGGCGCTGTGGAGAGCTGATGGTTCAAAGGGTTAACTTCTGAGCATCAATCAGTGTCACAAGCATAGATCTCAGTTTACTAACAGGGCATCGTTGGTTCCTCCCTCAGTGCCAGGCTGTGCTAATAGGCACCCTGGTAACTCAAGCGGCAGCCATCAGGGAGTTCATTGTTGGCCTCCCTTCAATATAAAAATCACTGGATGATAAATCCTAAGCTACAACCAACATTCCCCCATCTGCCTTCCACCCCTCTGCTCATCCACACCCCCAAGGAGGAGTTTCCAACAAACATTATCATGTAGGCACACACTCACCCAGCCCAGCTCTGGCTGAGTGGTACAGAACAACAGCCCCCCCCCCCTCCCCCCCCCCCACATCTCTGCTGACCATGACTCTGCTCCCCAGCCTCACAGACACCCCCTGACCTCTCATTCAGGGGCCCTGGTGAACAGACATACAGACGCCCAAAAGTCAATCACATACTACCATGAACTACCGTCTTCTTGGTTACCTCTGCCATACCCCTTCCCAGCCCCCATCCTCAGAGATGCCTCTGTCCCCTTGGACCCGCGGTGGACAGTGGTGACATGCGCGCTCACCTCCAACCTCCTTCTCAGAAGTCATGGCGCCAGCTTTTCATTTTTAAAGAATGGTACTGATTTGCGTTGGCGTGACGTCACGGCAAATGGATGGGAAGATACAACGAGGGTGGACGATACACCGTGACACCTAGTAATGAGATGATGATACATGCAAATCAGGATTAAACCCTTCCCTTCCCAGCCCGCCTCCATCACCGGAAGGAGGCTGGGAAGATCGCAAACCTAAATCGCGCCATCAAGAATCACGTTTCCAGAATCTCATGAGATTTAGCAGCCATTACTGGAATTGTGCCCGCAGTTAATGCAGCTGCTAAATTGAAGTCACAGTGTTTAACTCTCGGGCCGTAGGGATGTGATTCAGAACCTGTTGACTGTTCCATTATGTTAGTATCCATAGAATCCATAGAACATACAGTGCAGAAAGAGGCCATTCAGCCCATCGAGTCTGCACCGACCCACTTAAGCCTTCACTTCCACACTATCCCCGTAACCCAACAACCCCTCCTAACCTTTTTGGTCACGAAGGGCAATTTATCATGGCCAATCTAGCTAATTTTCACCCGGAGGAAACCCACACAGACACGGGGAGAATGTGCAGACTCCGCACAGACAGTGACCCAGTGGGGAATTGAACCTGGGACCCTGGCGCTGTGAAGCCACAGTGCTATCCACTTGTCCTACCGTGCTGCCCCAAAGTGGCAGGAGGGAGGGTGCTGCACTGTTTGTGGGCAGGGCCTTATTGACATTTTGCTGTGGGTGTGGAACAGACACCCAACACCATGTCATGCATGTCCAAGGAGCGATCACAATTGCCGGATGGTCTGTTAAAGAGAGCCCAGATAGGAACTCTCCTGCCTCTAGTCCTCCTGGCTCCACAATAATCAGTCAAAACCTATTGTTGATGTACCCTCTTCTGCTGAACCCCACACCTCTCCCCTTCATTGTATGCAAACCTTGGTGACACGTGCCTGGCACTCAGTCCACCAAAATCATAAGCAGGCATGTCATGAGACTCAGTTTGCACATTGAAAGAGGGTACTGCCTTATACAGACAGGCACTCTGCTTAACCAGTAGAAGATCTCTTTCAGAATGCGGGCAGTTGGAACATCAATGTAGCAAAGCAGTAATACAAAAGCAAAATACTGCAGGTACTGGATATCTGAAATAAAAACAAAACAAAATACTGGAAATACTCACGGGATTCTCCCCCCCCCCAATCTACGTGTTTCTGGGAGGCGGGAGGCAGTGCGATGTTCACTGGTGATGGCATTCTCTGCTCCCACCTCTGTCAATGGAGATTCCCATTGAAGCCACCCCACACCACCAGGAAACTCACGAGCGGGG
The DNA here is from genome assembly GCF_902713615.1 of Scyliorhinus canicula. Taxonomy (NCBI): domain Eukaryota; kingdom Metazoa; phylum Chordata; class Chondrichthyes; order Carcharhiniformes; family Scyliorhinidae; genus Scyliorhinus; species Scyliorhinus canicula. The sequence goes on from NC_052147.1 coordinate 269,199,699, forward strand.
GTATGCTGCAGGCGGGACCAGAGCATTCCATCACCAGCGAACGGCTGGAGAATTCCGGCCACTGTGCTGTGATGTTGCAGACACGCCAATGCCGGAAATGACTTACGCGTTTAAGAAGCTGCATAGTGACCCCAATATGACATCACTGCGTGTGTAAGGCTGGAGGATTAAAGGTACAGCCTCCATGTTAGATGTCCACTTATTGCCTGTGATCCCTACTGCAGATGTGACTCGGTATCAGTAAGTCTGTGTGCCTCATCAGTCAGGCATATAGTCAAGTAATTAACCAGTGTAATTTAGGGCCCAGGCTCGATCTCGGCCCGTGCAGAGCTAGGTATAATTGTTGCTGGTAATAAACATCATGTACTTTTGTTCAACCCAGAATCCTCATCTGTCTCAATATCCTGCTTAGCATAGGGGTAGATAGACCCTTTGAGGTTGAATATTGAGGCTCTCAACATTTATGGTGGAAGTAGGCCATATGAGACCACAATACTCAGCAGCTCAGATCACGCCTGTTGAGAGGGACAGAGTTAACATTTCAGGTCGAGGTGAACTTTCATCAGCATTGGCTACGCCCTGAGCGACAACCGACAGCAAATGTACACAATCTCCAAAAACAATCTGTTCAAATTGAATTGTCAGCGTAACACTTTCTAACCAGCCAAGCAGCCAGCATCTTGTTCCAGATATCCCGGGGGTGAACCTTTCAGTCCGTACTCAGGTTTTGCATCTACCGCGTTGATTGCCTGTCGATCCCACTGGAGGCTTCCGGGCTGGACGCATTATAATTCTCCCCAGTGTACTCCAGATAGAGGCAGCGTCTGGAATTGGAATTTTTTTTTGGAAATCTTTTTATTGGCATTTTCACAAATTATAAACAATTATATACATTGCTGGTCATGTTCATTCACTGCACAATACAGAAAGGTCTACCTTTCCTTCCCTTAAGTTCACTTATATACAAGTCTTCTGCACTCTGGCTCATGTGCGGTCCCTCCTGCCCCCCCAGCCCGCCCCTCCCTGCCCCCATTCCCCTTTGTTTCCCCCCTGGTTAACTTTAGGGGGGGAGGGGGGGTTGTTTCCAACCCCCCTTCCTCTCCCTCCCCCCTCTTTCTTTTCTACCCCCATCATCTTCGGCTGTGTTTCCCCTGTGGCTGGGCCTCCCACGTTGTCCCTTTTGCATCTCTCCAGCCTTTTCTCATCTCCCCCTCCCCTCTCCCCAGGTTGCGCATTCCCATGGTTCCCCCCCTGTCTTTCTTTTTCTTTTTCCTCTCCCTTTCCATTCTAACTTTCCCATTTCCCCTCGTTGTTGCTGGCCTCGAACAGGTTCTGGAACATGCCGACAAATTGCCCTCATCCGTTTAGGAATCTTGCTGGCTGCGGAGTCAGATTCGCTGAAGGAGCAGCAGCAATACTTGTGTTGTTGCATGGTAGCACAGTGGTTAACACTGTTGTTTCACAGCGCCAGGGTTTCGGGTTTAATTCACGGCTTGGGTCACTGTCGGTGCGGAGTCTGCACGTTCTCCCCGTGTCTGCGTGGGTTTCCTCCGGGTGCTCCGGTTCCCTCCCACAATGATGTGCAGGTTAGGTGGATCGGCCATTCGAAATTTCCCTTACTGTCCAAAACAGTTAGGTGGAATTACTGGGTTACGGGGATAGGGTGGAGGTTTGGCCTTAAGTGTGGTGCTCTTTCCAAGAGCCGGTGCAGACTCAATGGGCCGAATGGCCTGCTTCTGCACTGTAAAATCTATGAAATTTTAAAAATCACATGGGTTCCTTTGGACTGGTGGTGGCTGTAAAACCATGTGTACTAACATTTGGAAAAAAACCTTCAATGGGGATTTTGCTTGGTACAAATATAGGAAACAATGACACTTCAATCGGAAAGTCATGGGTCCAAGATCTACCTACTCCTGTGTCTTGAGCGTGTAATCGGGGCTCACGTTTTAATATAGTGACTGCACTGTCGGTAGTGCAATCATTCAAGTCGTAAAGCATTCTGCTCCATCAGACATGTATAAACGATGCTGCGCCATTAAGTGAAGATGAGCAGGGAAGGTTTCCTTCTGGCTTGGCCACCTATTATCTCTCAAACGTCACCATCAGGACCGTTTACCAAGTTTCGGGTTGTGGGATTTAGCTGCTTTGTTTCCCTGTCTTATACCAGTAACTACGCTGAAGAGCTTAGGAATGCTCTAAGGATGGAAAAGACGCAATATGTTCTTCCTTTCTTGAACTCCTGGGTTATGGTATCATTCAATTAGATATTGAGCCCAGATGCAGGAGTAACGAGCCCCACTGTATCCAAGTGATTATCTCTAATTTTGTGTAATATTTTAACATGGAAATTGCAGTAATTTAAATCCAACCGTTGCCAGTGTAGGTTAGGGTGCAGAGGAGCTGGTTTAGCACAGTGGACTAAAAAGCTGGCTTGTAATGCAGAACAATGCCAGCAGAGTGGGTTCAATTCCCATACTGGCCTCCCCAAACAGGCGCCGGAATGTGGCGACTGAGGGCTTTTCACAGTAACTTCATTGAAGACTACTTGTGACAATAAGTGATTATAATAATTATTATTATCGGTGACAGTCGATGTTTAGGATGGATTAAATGAAAATGAAAATCATTCCGGAGCCTGTTTGGCGAGGCTGATACGGGAATCAAACCCTGCTGCTGGCCTGCCTTGGTCTGCTTTCAAAGCCAGTGATTTAGCCCTCTGCTAAACAGCCCCTAGCATTATGAGAAGTCAGGAGGCTACGAGAGTCGCATCTTTAAGGCGCGAAATTAGGAAGCACATTTTCGCGCAAAGGTTGTAACTCTCCTGATGTCAGATCAATTGTTCATTTTCACACTGAGAATGATAGATTTCAGTTAGTCAAAGATATTATGGGATATGGAGTTCGATATCAGATCATCCATGTGTGTTGAACGTAGGAATTCCAGGTGTAGTGTGCTGTAGGTATTTGATGCGTAAGGATTAAAAGCCTGGGTTAGTGTGTATGTGTGTGTGTGTGACTGCTGCAGTCATGTTTTAAAAGAAATCCTATTTTGAAAGAACAAAGGTTTTGGCAGCTGGGGAAGGGCAATTAAGCCATCGTAAAGAGCTTGGGCAATGCAGTTGTGTTTGGATTAAGCAGATTCCCTGAGAAGTTAATTCACTTTCAGCTTAGTAAAATGATGTTGTTACTGATGGGGGAGGTAATATATCGGTCATTTTGTAGAAAGCAGGTCGGTGGAGTTCCAGTTGAAGCTGTGAACAGAAGTTAAGCAGTTTGCTCCATGCAGTTTAGTTAAAAGATCTGCCTGCAGACAGAAGAGCAGTGTGGTTGGGAAGGTGAACAAACCGGCTGAAACAGCTTCTGAAGACATACAGCCAGAGTTTTTGCATGCTTCTGACAGGATTCAGGACTTTTCTCTGAAGATCTCTCTTTCTCAAAGAACATTTCTGTAAAGCAGGCATTCCTGGGTGCCAACAGCATTTTAATAGTGAATTGAAAGCTGAGATGGTTTTTCTTGTTGGTTGAGTGGGATTAAAGAGAGCAGTTAAGGTATTGTGTTCACTGTATTGAGTAGCATTGTTTAAGGGGTAATTGTAAACTATTTTCTGGTATGATGTTAAAGATATTTTAGTAATAAAGTTTGTTTCAAAATACTGGCCTGGATTCTCTGCCCTGTGATGTCATCATGGCACATCACGATCGGACGGAGAATCGGCATCCGGCCAAAATCGAGGTTTACACCGGCCGCTGTAAAGACAGCTATGCTTTCGCTCCCCCCCCCCTTTTCTGGTGGTGGGGTCAAGGTTCATGGCCACGTGCCAGTGAGAGGATGATAATGGAGGCAAATGGGTTATTGGGGCCCACTTAGCGGGCCCCACAGAGACCCCCTCGATAGTAAGGCCCTCCACAGCGACCCCTTAGATAGTGGGACTCCACACAGAGATCCTCCAGATAGCGATGCCCCCCAACAGAGACCTCCTAATTAAAGGGACTCCCCAGAGATCTGCTAACATTGACAGCACTTAATTCTCTCTGAAGTCGTTGATGTTTGCAAATATTGTGGTAACAGCAATTCAGAGTTACTCATCCATGAAGGGATATGAATGAAACGAGGCTAAAACCTGTTTGTGCAAGCTGTGAATCACAGCCCATTAAGGGAAATGAATTAATAGCTTGCAGCTAACGGATCTGAATGGTTTAAACAAAGGTCACTGCTTTCTCTTTCCAGTAACGAGCCAGCAGGTGTTTGCCTAGGTGGGTGTTTCTACTGTAGTTGTTTTCACTGCCCCTGCCTGGACTGCTCTTTAGATTTCAGATAGTAGTCTCTTTTTCGGGAGGGTCTGTAACGGGGGGGGGGGGGTTACTTTAGTTAGGGGGGTCTCTGTGGCGATCCCTTTAGTTAGGGGGACTCTGTATTCAGGGGGTCACTGTAGGGGCTCCCCCAGTCCAAGGGGGTCTCGGGGGTGGGGGGGGGGGGGTCCCCTATCCAGAGGAACTCTGTTCAGTGTCCCCCTATTCAGTCGGTGTCTGTGGTTTTCCCCTATTCAGCAGGTCTCTGGGGGTCTAAGAGTTTCCCACGATTCAGGGGTTCACTGTGGGGAGTGTTTCCTTATCCAGGCAGTCTTGGGGGGGACCCCCTATTCCGAGGGTCTCTAGGGGGATGTGCGGGTCGGGTCACCCCTGTACTCTGGGGAAGGGGTGGACCCAGAAATTCTGGGTGTGGGGAGACGAATCGCGATGCAGGGGGCTGATCCGTGATGCAGGGGGTGGTGGGGGTGGCGCTTTGCGATGCGGGGGGAGGGCACTGAACAGCCCCGGGGCATCCCTATTGGGCCGCCTGCTCGAAACAGCGAGCTGATGGCGGGATTCCCTCGAGAATCACTCATATTCCTTACCATGCATAGACTTGCATGGAGAAGGATCACAAATTTCTTCCTGATTTTGCGGGAGGGAAAACCAGTTCCACTTCACCTGTGGCGGGAGAACATATGGAGAATCCCGGCCACCACATTCCGATTTCTTTGTGTAACTGCTCCTGGAGTGAGGGGCACCAAGCCCCTTCCGCGGGGGCCGCGTGACGCAAACCACTCCGGCGCCGGCCTAGCCCCTGAAGGCCCGGAGGATTCCGCATCTTTGGGGCAGCCCGACGCTGCCGGTTTCTGAAGAATTCCGCCCCAGGTTTGCGATTCCAACAAATGCTTCCCTGTAGACAGGTCCGTTGATTCCTTCCACACAACAAAGAACAAAGAAAAGTACAGCACAGGAACAGGCCCTTCGGCCCTCCAAACCTGCGCTGACCATGCTGCCCGCCGAAACTAAAATCTTCGTATCCCTGTATTCCCATCCTATTCATGTATTTGTCAAGGTGCCTCTTAAACGTCACTATCGTCCCTGCTTCCACCACCTCCTCCGACAGCGAGTTCCAGGCACCGACTAACCTCTGTGTAAAAAACGTACCTTGTAAATTTCCTCTAAACTTTGCCCCTCGCCCCTTAAACCTATGCCCCCTAATAATTGACCCCTCTACCCTGGGAAAAAGTCTCTGACTAGCCAATATCTTCAGCTGCTCCAGATTGATGCCTTGTTTTGTGGACAAAGTGTGCAGCAATGATGTGGAATGCATTCATTAGACTGTACTGGAGCATTTGGGGGGATTTGGTTCGTGTTTATGTGGGGAACCACACTGGCACAAAGCCCGGCTAAACCCAACACAACTTATCTGTAACATTACAAGCCAGGTGCAACCCCATGCCTCAGAAGGCTGGAACCCAGTGAACATATTCGATAATAATCCCTGGGTTGAAGTCATTTCATTGACGTCTGCAACAGCTAAGAAGAACCCTGAGTCATGGCTCCTGAGGGCAGCAGGGTCACTTGAGACCTTCAATGTTTCTCGCTGTTTGAAATATTGGAAGCACTCTGGAATAACTTATGATAAAAGTGATTCTGTCTAATGCTGCGACCTGAGCAGTGACCTGCATTATTCCACCCTGATGGTCAGGAGATTAAAGATACTGCTCTTGATGCATAAATATGCACGGGTTGTGAACGGAGAACCACAGGTGCCATCAGTTCTGCCCTGAAATCTGAGCAATCTTGCCGTTTGGAACAAATGCAAAGCCTTCTCATGAAATGAAAATGAAAAATGAAAATCGCTAATTGTCACGAGAAGGCTTCAATGAAGTTACTGTGAAAAGCCCTTGGTCGCCACATTCCGGCACCTGTCCAGGCAATGTGAGGAAGTAGTTGAACTGCTGCAAACAGCGCTGCAATAAGTCTGAAGGTCCCGTGGACGTTTATGTTCAATAATTCAAAGCTGGCTCTGTATTGGTAACAGTTACAATGTTTATTTAAGCATAAGTGGGATTTGGTACGTCACGGTACTCGAGCAGCTTTTTATAAAGTGCAATTGAGAACGAGGCGACCTGCCATTTCCTTTTTGGTGGAACTCACTAAAAGGTTTCACGCACTAAAAAGGTTGCTTCTACTTATCGGGAAATCTCGAACATGGTTGGGGGGGGGGGGGGGGGGGCATATGGTGGGGGGGGCGGGGGGGGGGCAGCGGCGAATGGCCTCCTTCCGCACTGTAAATTCTCTGATACTTCTTTCGTTCTCATGTTTTTCTCTGTGCTTGTTTTTTGCTTTCATCTTTGATAACCCAACCAGGTTGAGGACACCAGGTGTTCGAACTATAAATACAATGTTGGGTGGAATAAATGCCCCCACACCTTCACATCACTGGTGGCCCATTTAACCTTGAAAAAAGGTGCTGGATGGTTACCCCACCATCTTCTTGCTTCCGTCTGATTAAATCCGGAGCAGGAATGCTCACTTAACAGCACCACCCTGCTGCAACTAGAGGCGGGCTGGGGAGTCGCGATAATGGGTGGTCCGAAAGCAGGTTGTGTCGCCTTTGCCCGTGTGCTCCTGGGTGGCGTTGCTCCTTCGAAGGAGTGCCAGATCCGGGGACCCGGCATTGCGAACAAGTGTTCGCAGGAAGCCAGCCTGTGCCTCTGGCACCCCCCTCCACCCCTCCTCCCACGATACCTAACCCCCATTCTGCCCTCACTCATCTTTGATCTACTTGAGCCGATGCCTCTGGTGGATGCATTACAAATAGCTACCACTGCTCTCAATGGCACTGAGGATACAGGGGAGCTGCCAAGTTCTGACTGGCCAACAGCTCATGGTATTTTTGCCTCCAGTGTATGCAATCCAGGAAAAGGCCTGACGCTGGTCATGAAGTGTCCATGTGACAAGCCTTCCCAAATGGAAGCGACACAGGCCTGCCGCACCCCTGTTACAAACATTAAATTCTGCTCCCAGGGCTGGATTTTATGCCCCCTGATGCACGATCAATTGTACAAAGATTAAGGTTGGATACAACTGTGGCTTTATTGCAGTAAGATGTGTCGCCTCCCACGCAGCTGGCGAAATGGCTGCTGAATAGAGGACATGCATATTTATACTCCTCCTACTGGGCGGAGCCAGCAGGCAGGGGCTACCAGCAAACCTGTAGTACAGGTCCTACCTTACATCACCTAATACAGGTGTAACAGTGGTTTACCACCCCCCCCGCTGCTCGGCGTGTTTTTGGTGCTGAGGGAGGGGGTGGGGAGGGGGGGGGGACACGTAAAAAATGTTGGGCCCATTTCCTACCTGCCGTCCCTGACCTACTTCCGACTATACAGGGGAGTGGGTAAGTCGGGTGCAAACCACCTTCCCTTGGGCCTATTGAGGCCTTTAACTCCATAATTAATTGGCAATTGAATACCGCAAACCACCCCCACTGCCATAAAACAATGGCAGTGGGCTCAGTAGGAGGCAGGGAAAGAAGAGAAATAAACCTTCAAATAAAGCTCCAAAGACACCGGGAAGCTGAGTGGAGCTGTCACACTGTTCAATCGCTGGCAAAGTCTCAAGGAGATAGATGGATATTGTTGTGGAGTGGAGTTGTAAAAAAAAGGGAAAAAAAAGCAATGGCACGTAGGTGGGCCAGAGTATAAAGGCTGGTTTAGGTAGGATCTTTGGAAGGATGGGAAGGAAAATGGGGGGGGGGGCACATTAATCTGCGCGGGTTATCCTTTGGGCATCGGGGCAACCTCCCCTTCCCATTGACGATGTCACCATCACTTTGTTCCTCACCATCAGCCCTCCATAATCTGGCTCTCCTGCACACCCCTCTCTCCCCTCTTCAGGCTGTCTGATTCCTCCCACCCTGCCACCCCCCTCCCTCCTCCGCAAAAACCCAGGACGTTCCTGTCTCCGCTCACCGCTACGATTCTTCTTGCATCTCCTTGCAGTCCCAGGAGCTTCCAATGCTGAGGCTGCTGGAGCTGCCAGCCAGTCACATTCGCTGGCAGCACTCAAGTGGCTTTGTAACCACTGAGGGGCGGAGGTCTGACCCTGAGCTTGTCTCTCCCCACCCGCCCCCAGCGCGTCTCTCCCAGCAGGCTTTTATAAAAGTCGTCCCGACCCTTGTAGAATCCAGCACCCAGACTTTATCATACATTTTCCTAATTGTAATAATGAAATGAAAAATGAAAATTAGAGAAATACAGCACAGAACAGGCCCTTCGGCCCACGATGTTGCGCCGAACTTTTGTCCTAGGTTAATCATAGAATTTTGGACAATTTGTCATGGCCAATCCACCCAACCTGCACATCTTTGGACTGTGGGAGGAAACCGGAGTACCCGGAGGAAACCCACGCAGTCACGGGGAGGATGTGCAGACTCCACACAGACAGTGACCCAAGTCGAAATCGAACTTGGGACCCTGGAGCTGTGAAGCAATTGTGCTATCCACAATGCTACCGTGCTGCCCTTAAGAAGTTAACCTACACTCCCTTATTCTACCCTAATCCAAGTACCTATCCAATAGCCGCTTGAAGGTCCATAAATTTTCCGACTCAACTACTACCACAGGCAGTGCATTCCATGCCCCCACTACTCTCTGGGTAAAGAACCTACCTCTGACATCCCCTCTATATCTTCCACCATTTATCTTAAATTTATGTCCCCTTGTAATGGTGTGTTCCACCCGGGGAAAAAGTCTCTGACTGTCTACTCTATCTATTCCCCTGATCATCTTATAAACCTCTATCAAGTCGCCCCTCATCCTTCTCCGTTCCAAAGAGAAAAGGCCCAGCACCCTCAATCTTTCCTCGTATGACCTACTCTCCATTCCAGGCAACATCCTGGTAAATCTCCTTTGCACCTTTTCCAAAGCTTCCACATCCTTCCTAAAATGAGGTGACCAGAACTGCACACAGTACTCCAAATGTGGCCTGACCAAGGTTTTGTACATCTGCATCATCACCTCACGGCTCTTAAATTCAATCCCTCTGCTAATGAACGCTAGCACACCATAGGCCTTCTTCACAGCTCTATCCACTTGAGTGGCAACTTTCAAAGAACAATGAACATAGACCCCAAGATCTCTCTGCTCCTCCACATTGCCAAGAACCCTACCATTAACCCTGTATTCCGCATTCAGATTTGTCCTTCCAAAATGGACAACCTCACACTTGTCAGGGTTAAACTCCATCTGCCACTTCTCAGCCCAGCTCTGCATTCTATCTATGTCTCTTTGAAGCCGACAACAGCCCTCCTCACTATCCACAACTCCACCAATCTTCGTATCATCTGCAAATTTACTGACCCACCCTTCAACTCCCTCATCCAAGTCGTTAATGAAAATCACAAACAGCAGAGGACCCAGAACTGATCCCTGCGGTACGCCACTGATAACTGGGCTCCAGGCTGAATATTTGCCATCCACCACAACTCTCTGTCTTCTATCGGTTAGCCAGTTTGTTATCCAACTGGCCAAATTTCCCACTATCCCATGCCTCCTTACTTTCTGCATAAGCCTACCATGGGGAACCTTATCAAATGCCTTACTAAAATCCATGTACACTACATCCACTGCTTTACCTTCATCCACATGCTTGGTCACCTCCTCAAAGAATTCAATAAGACTTGTAAGGCAAGACCTACCCCTCACAAATCCGTGCTGACTATCCCTAATCAAGCAATGCCTTTCCAGATGCTCAGAAATCCTATCCCTCAGTACCCTTTCCATTACTTTGCCTACCACCGAAGTAAGACTAACTGGCCTGTAATTCCCAGGGTTATCCCTATTCCCTTTTTTGAACAGGGGCACGACATTCGCCACTCTCCAATCCTCTGGTACCACCCCTGTTGACAGCGAGGACGAAAAGATCATTGCCAACGGCTCTGCAATTTCATTTCTTGCTTCCCATAGAATCCTTGGATATATCCCGTCAGGCCCGGGGGACTTGTCTATCCTCAAGTTTTTCAAAACGCGCAACACATCTTCCTTCCTGACAAGTATCTCCTCAAGCTTATCAGTCTGCTTCACGCTGACAAAATTGCTTATTGTCACGAGTAGGCTTCAATGACGTTACTGTGAAAAGCCCCTAGTCGCCACATTCCGGCGCCTGTTCAGGGAGGCTGTTACGGGAATCGAACCGTGCTGCTGGCCTGCCTTGGCCTGCTTTCAAAGCCAGCGATTTAGCCCAGTGTGCAATAGAGAAGTGAAGCTGAAGTAACAAATCTGTCATCTAGCAACCTTAATATTAGACTTCAATCTAATAAAGCTCAATATATTAAAACATAGTCGACAGGAACTATATTCGGGGAAATTTCAACATTTTGCAGAGGTTTGTGCATTCAGAAGGTTGACAGCTTTGAGTCTCATTCTGTCCTTTTCCTGTTCTGCTCTCAATAATAACTTGTTTTTGCAAAAACAAGGCCACTTGTGATGCTGCACCCGTCAGAAGGCTGCAGACACTTCAGAACAGAGCAATTTTGTAGCACAGTAGATTTAGAGAAAAATGTAGGTTCATTTAACACCTGCAATGTCTAATCCCTCAGAACACCTTTATATGTGCCCAGTAGTGTTACAGTGCACCAGCGACATGCTTCATACATCAGCGCATTGCTGACTGATGTCTTCTGTGGCATAATGGAAAGAGCCTGAGGCATGAAAGTTGAATGCTGTGGTGACCTTGACAGCCTCTGGCACTTCTGTGGGGGGGGGGTTTGGCTGAATGTCAAATTGCAGCACATGGCATCTCCTCTCTTGTGAATTTTAGCCTGTGCAGACACAGTTCCTCAAACAAATGCAGTTCGGTCGATCTCTGTTGAGGTGCATGGATTGAGCAGCAATGACTGAACAGTGTTAACTGTCTAACATCCAGCCGAGTCTCTTGCCTCTCTCTTTCCACGTAACACGCAGATGAGCATAAAATGTTGCACAACGCCAGCCAGGCCAGGCATGCAGCCGTGCATTTTGCATTGGGCGATGTACTCTGTCCCCATTGGAAACACACAGTATCAAATTGAAATGGCTGCAAATGAAAATGGCAATGCCAGAACCCATGGCACAGATATTAAGGAAATAAATCAAACCAGATTTAAATAGCAATACAAAAAAAATCAAAGTAGGGTTTTTGTTGCAATGGTAAAATGAATCATTGTTGGGTGGAATTTCCAACCAACCCGTACCTCAGCCTTTCGCCTGACCGAACTCCCGAATCACAAACTCTTTTTGCTGGGACCCATTGGCTGAAGATACAAGAATTTCCTCTTCTTAAGTTGTTACTTTGACCATGAGATCCATCATTCTGCAATCAATTGCACTCGATGATAAAACAACCCTTTATAATGCAAAGCGACTTAAAATAGGAGCAAATGTAGACCATTTGGTCTTTTGAGCTTGCTACACCATTCGATACAATCATCCAAACTCCTGTCCCTCACCCTTCCGCACTATGAAAAATTAAATGAAATGAAAATTGCTTATTGTCACGAGTAGGCTTCAATGAAGTTACTGTGAAAAGCCCCTAGTCGCCACATTCCGGCGCCTGACCGTGCTGCTGGCTTGCTTGGTCTGCTCTAAAAGCCAGCGATTTAGCCCAGTGAGCTATTGTCATACCCCTAAATTTCCTTTGTGTCCAAAAGCCTTTCAATCTCTGTTGTGATTATTTTCAATGACCGAGGACGCACAGCTCCCTCTTGAGGCTCTGGTCCAAACCAACTTGCAAAGCTTGAGGGAAGACGTTGAGCGGATCAGGAGTGGCACTCTGGGAACTGACAAGGCTGTTCTCCCTCAAGAAGGCAGCAATTCTGATCCCCAACCATCCCCTCAACCAACGTTCACTTGGTTTTAGGATACCAGTGGGCATAGACTACCCCAGCAGCAACAACCCTCTCAGGTCCACTAACCCCAGCAACTGAGGAACCTTTATTCGAGCGGGAACATCCACTTCACCTCTTACGTTAATACCACAACAAAGCACCTCATGGGAGCATAAAATTGGTTGATACGTTACCGACAACAGGTTCAAGTCTCAAATTTGTACATGTACCGGCAGAGGTTATTCATGAAGGCCCATCTTCCCAATCTTGCCCCTCGCCTGGTCGTCAGGTTAAATCACCACCAGTCAGCCCTCCCCCTCAAAGGGGAAAACAGCCTATGGTCATGTGAGACTATGGTGACTTTACCTTGATTTGTACATGTTAGTGGCAGTTACACCTTGTGTTTTCTGACATCCTGTGCACAGTTGGTGAGTATATTTTGACTGGGTATTTGAGATAAACACAAATCTCTGGTCTGTAGATGATCTGTGGAATGATGGTGGGGTAGAAGCAGGGATGGATTGAGAAAGTGGTCTTTGATGATCTTCTGTCAACCATCTCTGAGTCGCCAAGATAGGTGGATTTTGGTCTTCTCTTTTCCGTTCTCTGAGGCTTCCTATTTACTTGCTGTTTGAAGTAGGCAGCAAAACTCATGGACTGCCTGTCTGGAACAGCTAAGCTTCTGCACACACTGTGAATTGCAGCTGCAAGCCATTGGCCTGCATAGCCTGGTGAACGGGATAGGTTTAAGGCTTTTGTGAGCTTCTATTCTTCTGTCTCCCCTTCCTGAAACTGCGTTTGCTTCAACCTCTTCATCCAGCATTCCTCTCGCAATGTCCAGAATGCCACAGAAGGGTTTTGCCTCCTGGCTCAAGTAGAACCCGAAGCTCAGTCCTACTGCGTCCAGAAGCATCAGTTTGGTTTGTGTTGGTGGTCAATGAAATTGGGAAAAAGAGCATTTTGCTTTGCAAAGGACAAAAAGCCCAATGTTTTACTGGTACGTAGTGTGACAGCTATTACACGTAAACCTAATTATCAATGAAACCTTCTCAGCGTCAACGCACCCGGAAAAAATCAGCTTGAATTTCTACAGTGTATTCTCAAAATTGTCTCCAGGACCTATTGTGTGGAAGAAAAGGAACGTAAAATGACCACAAATTTATTTTCTCATGTGCAGAGCCAAAATTAATATTTTTTAATTATAACCACGCTAGATACACATAACCGTTAAGTGACTAACTCAGATTGGCTATGATGTGAACTTCGATAGGTCCTCATTAGACAGCGGGAGAGCATAATGCTTGCCTGCTAGATGGCTTGGAGACTCGGACATATATCCAACAAATTCAAAGAAGCAGAAATATATTCCATTCGTGGCTTATATTGTAAAGAATTAAACTAGGGCGCTTTTTAAAAATAAAAAGCTATTCCTCAGGAACCTGACAAATGTGAAGGTTCAATGCTCTATCACACAACTATGGAATTATTGAGCGAAGTCTTTGTGCTCTTATTCAAAAATCATGTAGCACTATGCAAAATTCATAAAAGCTATAATCATTTACATGACATTGATGAATGCAAAACAAAAGAAAACACTCGATCATTTTTAACCCATTTCTGCAGTTTACATATATTAAGGCATCTGTATTATGATTTCAAACCAGCATTTTTGTAAAATTTAATTGAGAGTGCTATTTCTGTCACGGATTTTTCAGTTGTAATTTTTTTATCGTAGTCAATACGTTCCTGGTAAATTTATTGCTGTTTTCAAACTTTGTTTGCCACATGTAATCTTGGGCACTAAATAATATTTATTGAAGGCTGATAAAATATGTTGAATTGTTGAGTAGCATGAATCAGATAACTATCTCATAATCGTACCTAAATCCCTAGATTTTTAAACTTGTGCCTTGAGAAAATAATATCCAAGAAAAACCTTCATCCGTTCCAACATCGTCATTTCAAAATGTTGCTCACACTTTCCAGTAAAATCCTTAAGATGGTTCTTGGATATTTTGGTGTGGAGGTAGAGTCATTGCTCAATGCCAAATGTGTCACAGCATTTATCTTCTAAATTGCTGACAGTTTTGCCACCTTGATTTTATTTACTCAATTGAACATGAGACCCATGCTCTCTCCACATTGTTCAGTGTTTCCACCTGTGTGCTGGTGAAAGTCAGCGCTGACTCACCTCCGCCTCGTTTGACTCCTCCACTGATTCCAAACTGTCAGACTGCCTGCCCCACATACTGTGCTCGATGAGAAAACATTTCTCCAACTCAGTATTGGGAAATCTGACGTTAGTGTTGTCAGTCCCTGTCACAAATTCTGCTCCGATTTCACTGACTCCTTTCCTTTCCCTGGCAGCTCTCTGGGACTGAACCAGACCTGCCGATGAGGTTCCTGCCATTTACCCACACGATCACTAAGACCACCTATTTCCACTTCTATAACATTGCATGATTCTGTCCTTGCTTCAGCTGCTGAAACTTAAATAATAATAATCGCTTGTTGTCACAAGTAGGCTTCAATGAAGTTACTGTGAAAAGCCCCTAGTCGCCACATTCCGGCACCTGAACGGGAATTGAACCGGGGCTGCTGGTCTTTTTCTGCATTACAAGGCAGCTGTCTTAGCCCACTGTGCTACACCAGCCCCTGAAGCCATCCAAAAGGCTGTGTCCAAAATTGCTGCTAGTTATGTTCACCCAATAATCATGTGATCGCAGACCTACCAATGGTTCCCAATTAAACAACATCTCAGTTTTAAAATTCTCATCCATGGTGTAGCCCTCCCCCCATCTCTGTAATCTCTGTAGAATAAAGGACGGTTGCTCTACATCTGTTATGTCTGTGACGGCTCTCTGTGAGAGCAACTCAGCTAGTCCCACTCCCACTTCCCTTGAAAAGATCTTCTCTTCAAAAGATCCAACATTCTTTTGTAAGTCATGAATGAATCTGCCTCCACCTGACTCTTAGATTCCAGATCATAACCACTTGCTGTGGTTTTTCCTCACATCCCCCTTGGTTCCTTTGTCATTAACCTTACCTTTTTAAGTTTTGACTGCTTTCCCACCCAGTGGCCAGCCTGATTGACAGGTTTCGCTTCCAATTGGATGGAGAGAGTTGTGGAAGGCGCTGCAACCAGAGGTGGGTTATCTGGTGTGGCTATTGGGAATGGGGTGAAATTGGATTCTCCGCCCGTTCAGCGCGGGGCTGCGGAGAATCCAGCCCTAGGTCTTCCTCTTTCATGGAGCTACTCATTTGATATGCCAAATACAATTTGGTTATGCATCATCGATGTTTTAAAATCGCTAAAATTGCAGGTCTGGACCTTTAGCCTCAAGTCATTTGCAAAACTGTCGACAGATTCTCCTGGCTTCCGGGTACATGTACGAAAAATGTATCTTTCAAATGTTACATTTTTCTTTGGGGAGCAATACCAAACAAAGTACTTGATCACTGCATCATATCCTTTCTCTCCTCTTCACTGTCAAAAGCAAAAGAATCATGGGCGCGATTCTCCCAACGGGAGACTGAGTGCCGACGCCAGCGTCGGAGGCCACTCCTCGCACCCTATTCTCCCCCCCAGGGGGCTAGGAGCGGCTGTTCGTGAATCCCGAATGCCTGGCCTTGACGCTTGCGTCAAAGCGGCGTGCAGGGAATGACGTGGCCGGCGGCGCCGAAGTGGCATCTGCCGCGCATGTGCAGTTGCCGTCTTTCCCTCCGCTGCCCCCGCAAGACATGGCGGCTTGATCTTGCGGGGCGGCGGAGGGAAAAGTGTGCGTCTCTTAGAGACGCCGGCCCAACGATCGGTGGGCGGTGGGCACCGATCGCGGGCCAGTCACCTCATGAGCACGCCCGTGGTGCTCGATGCTCCCTCCGCCCCCCACAGGCCCCACACTTACCTGTCGCGCGCTGTTCACGACCAGGTGTGGTTGACGCCGGCGTGAACCGGTAGGGTTCGTCAGGCTGCTCGACCCATCCGGGCCGGAGAATCGCCGGTCGCCATGAAAAACGGCGAGCGGCGATTATCCGAGCGGCGTCACGCAAAACACGACACGCCATTTTGGGGGGGGGTGTGGTGGGAGAATCGCGGGGGGTGCCAGGGCAGCGTGTTGTGATTCGACCGGCTCTCCCGCGATTCTCCCACCCGGCGTGGGGAGCGGAGAATCGCGCCCTATATATTTCAATTGCTTGTGGACCCGCCGTCGTGAGCAGCAATGCAATTCACCTTTGTCAAGCTGTGCCTGCAGGCCAAGGGCTGAGACATAGAATTTAAACTGCTGTTTGAAAACGGGTCAGTTTTCGTCTACATTACCCAAGACTTGAAGCTCGTGGGGGACCTTTGAACATTCCATCTCGTACTTCAATGTCGTTTGTTGCGTTGAGTCGCCAATGGTCGCAGTTCTCCAGCTCGGGGGTAGAATCTTCTCTTTTTTTCGTTTTTTAGTCAATTTAACTTCACCGTTTCTGCTGTTACCCTCAAATCTTCAACACACCTAGTACCATGTTGTGTTCTATGATCTTGTCTTTGCAATGACTGTACAGAACTGCTGGTGACTTAACCAGAATGATGATTTATTCATGTAGACATGGTAAGGTAACAATAAGAATGCTTTACAGACCAAATTATTGATTGAGTTGCATTAGACCTTCATGGAACTACCCTTGTGTGCAACTGTCCTGGTGTATGCCTTACAACCTTCTACCGATAGCAGGATGTCACATGACTGATGCCTGATTCCACCTGCTGATGGGAGGTCGCACTGCTGAGTGCATGCAATATTATTCACAGGCATATCATCACTGAACCCAGATGTGGGTAAGTGGGAGAGGTTGCGTTTGAGATTTTTAGAGCTTTAATATTTTGGCTAACCCCCAAACTACCCATATTTGGGGGGGGGGGGGGGGGGGGGGTGGGTTCTAACTCAGCCAGAGTTTCCAAACTAGAGCAAATAAAGGAACAAAATAACAGCAGAGTCTCCTGGTAAAAGCAGAACTGTTTCTCCAGTTAAATGCAGTGTGTGAGGGATAGTTACATACAACAAATTACTCACAGTCACTTACACCATTGTCAGTAAACGGTCTCCAGGCATGATTAACAAGGGATTTGTAAGTAATTTCCATGCTGACCGAGGCTCGTGTTTTCACAAGATGCAGTCTGACAATTTTGACGGTTTCTTTGTCTTCGATCTGCCAGGCATGTAGTAATGGTTGAAAAACTATCTGCTGAGTGCGCAGAACATTCCCATATGAGAATTCTGGTATGCCTCAAGACGGGTTCCTTTGCTTATCCTCATTCATCTATATTCCATATTTTTACTGCACTCAATGTTTTATTTGCTGTTCTGCGTATTTTCTAATCCCCCGACTTTGTCAAAAGGCACTGGCTGACTTCCTATCCCTTCCAAGCAGGAAGTGGTTGGAAAGCAATGTAAGTTTGCACACCCTTAGAGGCTGCCTCCTCCTTACCCTTACCCCATCCTCCCACCATTCCACCGCCAATGTGATAAAAGCGTGAAATTGAGGATAACCATGCTATTTGGATTGGATTGGATTGGAATTGTTTGTTGTCACGTGTACCGAGGTACAGTGAAAAGTATTTTTCTGTGAGCAGCTCAACAGATCATTAAGTACATGGGAAGAAAAGGGAATAAAAGAAAATACATAATAGGGCAACACAACATATACAATGTAACTACATAAGCACCGGCATCGGATGAAGCATACAGGGTGTCGTGTTAATGAGGTCAGTCAATAAGAGGCTCATTTAGGAGTCTGGTGACAGTGGGGAAGAAGCTGTTTTTGAGTCTGTTCGTGCGTGTTCTCAGACTTCTGTATCTCCTGCCCGATGGAAGAAGTTGGAAGAGTGAGTAAGCCAGGTGGGAGGGATCTTTGGTTATGCTGCACGCTTTCCCCAGGCAGCGGGAGGTGTAGATGGAGTCAATGGATGGGAGGCAGGTTCGTGTGATGGACTAGGCGGTGTTGACGACTCTCTGAAATTTCTTCAGTTATTTCCATGGGGTAAGGGGTGGATGAACTCATGGAGAGAGGCACGGTGGCACATTAGTTAATACTGCTGCCTCACAGTGCCAGAGACCCAGGTGACTTGGGTGACTGCGTGGAATTTGCACATTCTCCCCGTGTCTGTGTGGGTTTTCTCCGGGTACTCAGGTTTCCTCCCGCAATCCAAAGATGTGCAGTTTAGGTGGATTGGCCATAATAAAATTGATCCTTTGTGTTCAAAGAAGAGAGGTTAGGTGCATTGGCCATGATCAATGTACGTGGTTACAGGGCTGGGGGGGGGGGGGGGGGGGGGGAGAGAGAGGTGGGGGGGGGGTGAGTGGGACGAGGTAGGGTGCTGTTTCAGAGGGCAAGTGCAGACTCGATAGGCTGAATGGCCTCCTTCTGCACTGTAGGCATTCTATGGATTTTAAGACTTCTTGGTTCCAGATTGAAACAAGAGAAGTTTGGGGCCTCACGGTAGCATGGTGGTTAGCATCAATGCTTCACAGCTCCAGGGTCCCAGGTTCGATTCCCGGCTGGGTCACTGTCTGTGTGGAGTCTGCACGTCCTCCCCGTGTGTGCGTGGGTTTCCTCCGGGTGCTCCGGTTTCCTCCCACAGTCCAAAGATGTGCGGGTTAGGTGGATTGGTCATGCTAAATTGCCCGTAGTGTAAGGTAATGGGGGGATTGTTGGGTTACGGGTATACGGGTTACGTGGGTTTAAGTACGGTGATCATTGCTCGGCACAACATCGAGGGCCGAAGGGCCTGTTCTGTGCTGTACTGTTCTATGTTCTATGTTCTAAGTAAAGTCAGACATAATTTTATCGGTTTCACTTGCCTTAATCATCTCCTGCACTGGGATGATCTGGTAGGATGTGGACTGCCGTACAAAGTGTATATGGGTCTGGTTAACATTGGCAGGACTCATCGTGCATGTGCTATAAAAGGACCTGGTCTGACCTGGAAAACAGTCTTGAAGGCTTGCGGTGACAATTTCAGAAGATGAGTTCCTCAGAGGTCCTGGTGGGTAAATGCCTGACTGCGGTTTCTGTAAGTCCGCCCCACTTTACTCTGTAATTGATCTCCAAGTATGACGTTGGCAGAAATTCCAGAGAAAAAAACTGAAATTTTTTAGAAATTAGTTTTGAACAAATGTAAAATCACCAGTGAAGGAGCCCGAAACGAAAGGCTGCAGCTTCTCTATTGCATCAAAATGGTATAGAGAAAGAGTTAACGATATGAGTTACAAAAACAGAAAATGCTGGACATTCGCAGCAGGTCTGAAAGCATCTGTGGAGAGAGAAGGGAGCTGACGTTTCGAGTCCGGATGACTCTTTGTCAAAGCTGGGGAGAACTGGAAATGGGGTCAGATTTATACTGTAGTGGGGGGGGGGGAGATGGAGCGGTGGGGCAGGATAGAGGGCCAGTGATAGAGATAGACAAAGATGTCGAGGACAGAAGACAAAATAAATATAAATGGGGTGATTAAAGCTAAGAAGGGTGCTGAAAGTGGCACATAAAGAGATCAGAATGTTGAATGGCAGAACAATGGAGAGCAGCGTGTCAAAGGGCAACTAGGAACAGTTGGCCCAAGTGGAGTGGAGGGAGAGGGGGAGAACAATGGTGAGGGAAAAACAGCTCGTTGGAAGAAATTAAAAGTAAAATTAGTTGATGGAAATAGAAAAGGGGTGAAGATGGAGGAGAGCGTTCACAGTCTGAAGTTGTTGAACTCAATGTTAAAAACCGGAAGGCTGCAATGTGCCCAATCTGAAGATTAGGTGCTGTTCCTCCAATTTGCTCTGGGCTTCACTGGAACATTGCAGCAGGCCAAGGACGGACATGTGGACAGGAGAACAGGGCGGTGAGTTGAAATGGCAGCGACAGGAAGGCCTGGTTCCTGCTTGTGGACAGACAGGAGATGTTCTGCAAAGTGATCACGTATTCTGGGTTCAGTCTCTCCAATGTAGACTGCATTGTAAGCAGCAAATGCAATAGACCAGATTGAATGAGGTGCAGATGAAGCGCTGCCTCACTTTTAAAGAATGTTTAGGGCCTGAGATGGTGCGCAGGGAGGAGGGGAAGGGGCAGGTGCAATTGCATGGAAAGGTGGCGTGGTGAGAGGGTGAGGTATTGGGGTATCCGGAAGGAAACAGACCCTGTGAAATGCAGGCAAGGGGAGTGACGAGAAGATGTATTTGGAGGTGAAATCATGCTGGAGTTGGCAGAACTGGCAGAGGATGATTCTTTGAATACAGAGGCTGGTGGGGTGAAAAGTGAGTGAGGACAGGGGGAACCCTATCTTAGTTCTGGAAGGGAGGAGAGGAGGTGAGGACAGAGGTGTGGGAGATGGTTCGGACATGGTTGAGAGCCTTGTTGACCTCAGTGGGTGGGAAGCTATGATTAAGGGAGAATGAAGATATGTCAGCAGCACCGTTTTGGAAAGTGGCATCATGAGAACAGATGTGTCGGAGGCGAAGGAACTGGGAGAATGGGATATTAGTGGACAGCCTATCCCCAGAAATTGAAATGGAAATGGAAAGGTCAAGGAAGGGAAGGGAAGTATCAGAGATGGAGTATGTGAAGATAATAGAGCGGTGGAAATTAGAAGGAAAATTAATACATTTTTCCGGGTCCAGATGGGAACATGAAGTGGCACCGAAACATTCGTCGATGTACCGATAAAAATATTGTGGGATGGGGCCAGAGTAGGACTGGAACAAGGAATATTCCACATACCCCATAAAGAGTCAGGCAAAACTGGGATCCAAGCGGGGACCCAAAGCCACAACTTTGGTTTGGAGGAAATGAGACATGTTTGAGGAAGAATTGTTGAGTAAATGGACAAGTTCAGCCAAACGGAGGAGAATGTTGGTGGATGGGGATTGTTCAGGCCGCTGTTCGAGGAAGAAGGACTGTACACCCCGCTGTCTATCAACGGGGCCGAGGTGGAGATAGTTAACAGCTTCAAATTCCTAGGGGTGCTTGGCAATGAACCAGGTGTTAGATATGTCTTGGTGGGACAGCATTTCGGTGACAATGACCACAACTCCTTGACCTTCACCATAGTCATGGTGAGGGATAGAAACAGATAGTATGGGAAGGTATTTAATTGGGGGAGGGGAAATTATACTGCGATTAGACAGGAACTAAGGAGCATAAATTGATGTTGGAACAGATGTTCACAGGGAAATGCATAACAGTAGTGTGGGGATTGTTTAAGGAGCACTTGCTGCGAGTGCTGGATGGTTTTGTCCCACTGTGACAAGGAAGGAAGGATTGGGGAACACTCCAAAGCTATCTACAGTTATGTGAAAAATAAGGGAATGATCAGAGTGAGAGTAGGGCCGATCAGGGATAGTGGAGGGAACTTGTGCCGAGAGTCTGAGGACGTAGGGGAGGTCCTAAATGAATATTTTGCTTCAGTATTCACCAGAGAGAGGAACCTTGTTGCTCATGAGAACAGCACGAACCAGGTTAATAGGCTCATACAGGTTGATATTAAGAAGGAGGATGTGCTGGAAATTTTGAAAAGTATCAGAATAGATAAGTCTATTGGAGTTGGCCAGATGGGATATACACAAGATTTCTATGGGAAGCGAGGGTGGAGATTGCTGCGTCGTTAGTGATGATCTTTGCATTCTCACTGTGCATTGGAGTTGAACATAGAACATAGAACAGTACAGCACAGAACAGGCCCTTCGGCCCTCGATGTTGTGCCGAGCAATGATCACCCTACTCAAACCCACGTATCCACCCCGTAACCCAACAACCCCCCCCCCCTTAACCTTACTTTTTTTAGGACACTACGGGCAATTTAGCATGGCCAATCCACCTAACCCGCACATCTTTGGACTGTGGGAGGAAACCGGAGCACCCGGAGGAAACCCACGCACACACGGGGAGGACGTGCAGACTCCGCACAGACAGTGACCCAGCCGGGAACTGAACCTGGGACCCTGGAGCTGTGAAGCATTTATGCTAACCACCATGCTACCGTGCTGCCCATTAAAAAACCACAGTTGTGCCAGATGATTGGAGGTAGGCAAATGTTGTTCCCCTGTTCAAGAAAGGTAATAGGGAAATCCCAGGCAATTACAGTCAGTCAGTAACCCTACCTAACCTTTTGAACACTAAGGGCCAATTTAGCATGGCTAATCCACCTAACCTGCTCCTCTTTGGAACGTGGGAGGAAACCGGAGCACCCGCAGGAAACCCACGCAGACACGGGGAGAGCATAGACTCCATACAGTCTCCCGTGGCTGGAATTGAACACAGGACCCTGCAGCTGAGAGGCAGCAGTGCTAACCACTGTGCCACCGTGCCGCCCTTGTGTTCAGCAACACCTGAAAGGAAGAGAAAAAGAAATGACATGAGTTGCTTTGCTGACACATCTATCCCCAGTAACTAAGCCAAAGAAAAATAGCTACTTACACAAGTATACTGCTGATAATTTTCACAGTTTTAACGTAGCAAAAGGTGATCCCATACACATAAACATTTGCATAAATAAGGAAAAATAGGACACACATAAACAATACATGGGGAAGAACAGTAGGCTGATCATGCAGACAAGGCACACATTTAGCATGGCCAATCCACCAGCCTGGAGCTGGTTTAACACAAGGCTAAATCACTGGCTTTAAACACAGACCAAAACAGGCCAGCTGCACAGGTTCAATTCCCATACCAGCCTCCCCAAACAGGCACTGGAATGTGGCAACTAGGGGCTTTTCCCAGTAACTTCATTTGAAGCCTACTTGTGGCAATGAGTGATTTCCATTTCATTTCCAAGTTTTTCTAATGACTGACAACAGGAACACTTTACAAGTTTCAGCTCAGGCTTAGGAATGGTATTGTCACAATAAGAGCAGAGTGTAGTTCTAATGGATGAAAACATTTAAAATTGCAATCTGAATATTTTTTAGAAAGCCAGAATGCTTGAAATAAAAGGTGTTGAAAGATTAACAAATCCAGCTTTAACTCTCATTTCATTAAATATTTCTGACACCGAAGGCACTGACATGTCTCATCTCAGTGTGGTGATTCATGGGAAACATTGAAAGAGGAAAACACCATCCCACCTCATCTAATCAGTCTTGCCAGTTAGATCATGGGTGATCTGTGGCTTAATTCAATTTACCTACCTGGGTCCCATACCCATTAACACCTTTACCTTGCACAGTTATATTCAACATTGCACGTACAAAGACGTCAATCCAATATCAGTAGACATGCCATCAATAAGACTAATTCTTGTTAATACAGTTTGATGCATTGCACAATGCTGAATTCAGCTTAACTAATCAACCACAGGGCCAGTCTTAAAGGAAACTGTAAGGCAAGAAAGGTTCAATCATGTTCCAACTATTTAAAGTTACCCAACTTGAGTGGCCAGCGGTACCAATTGAAATAATTGTCGGTGATATCGCTGCTTCCCTCTGTCGCCAAGTGGTGTCCATAAGTCGGAGAACTGAGGTTTAGGACCTTCATGTCATGCTTGCAAGCATCCTTGAAGCAGAGCTTTTGGATGTCTTACTGATTGCCTGGCTGCATCTACCCTGCCAGACAGAAAATCCTTAGTTATATGTGACCGTCGTCCATCCTGGAAAGTTGACTGAGGTGGCAAAGTCTGCTCAGCATGCTGCTCCAACATTCTTGGGCGCATTTGTGATTGGGCCTTCCATGAGATGCCCGGAACGCGTCTCGGCTTATACTTCAGCTACTGTAACCTGACTGAGGAAACCGTTTCACTTTCAATTAATGTGATATTCCGGATTTGAGCTAAGCTTCAACCCAGTGCTTCAAGTGAAGTGATATTACTGAGGTGTTACAAACATCATCTGCAGGTGTGGACACTGCACGTCAAGCTGATGAACCTGTCAGACGTCCAGAATAATTTCAGCTACTTTGTCACCTTTCAGTTGCTTGGATGTTCCATCTGTACAAGTGGACAGTGCAGCGTTCAACAGCGATCAATTTCCATCCAACTCGGGGCAGCTAAAGCAAAAATTGAAGAAATGCGGCCAGCAGTTAACTACTGATTCGGTTATTGCTCATTCAAGTTGAATTCCCCAATGTGGATAAAAATAAACAAAGAAAAAAAGGATGTGGATAATATATTCTAAAAGACAACTGCAACTTATACTTACTGATCGCCTTTAATGTCATTAAACAACGGTGCTGGTTTAGCACAGTGGGCTAAACAGCTGGCTTGTAATGCAGAGCAAAGCAGCAGCGCGGGTTCAACTCCCATTGCGGCCACCCCGAACAGGTGCCGGAATGTGGCGACTAGGGGATTTTCACAGTAACTTCATTGAAGCCTACTTGTGACAATAAGCGATCATTATTATTATTTCAAACCAAGGCACTTCACAGATGCATTGTGAAACCAAGTACCGGGGTATGACACCTAGTCACGTAAGGAAATATTACGACAGATAGTCAAAGGTTTGGTCACAGGGTAGATTTTAAGGCTTGTTTTAAAGGTGGACAGAACAAAGTTGAGAGGCCAAGATGTTTTGGGATGAAACTCTAGCGTTTCAGGTCCATGCAGCTGATGGCACGGCTACCAATGATGGAGTCTTTAAAATCGGGGATGTGGAAGAGGCCAGAATTAGAGAAACGCAGCAGTCATAGGCCTGTGTAGGGCTGCATAAGAGATCACAGCGCTAAGGAGGGGCCAAGCTTGAGATCGGACAGTACTGTATTTAGCTTTCACATTTATAGTAGAAATCTGGGGCGAAATCGCCCGGGGCCGCTGAAAATCCCGCCCCCGCCGTGGCAGAAATTCTCCACCACCCGGGAATTGGCGGGGGCGGAAATCGCGCAACGTCGAGCGGCGAGCCCCCTGCGGCGATTCTCCAGCCCGCGATAGAACATAGAACATAGAACGATACAGTGCAGTACAGGCCCTTCGGCCCTCGATGTTGCACTGACATGGAAAAAAAAAACTAAAGGCCATCTAACCTACACTATGCCCTTATCATCCATATGCTTATCCAATAAATTTTTTAATGCCCTCAATGTTGGCGAGTTCACTACTGTTGCAGGTAGGGCATTCCACGGCCTCACCACTCGTTGCGTAAAAAACCCACCTCTGACCTCTGTCCTATATCTATTACCCCTCAATTTAAGGCTATGTCCCCTCGTGCTAGCCACCTCCATCTGCGGGAGAAGGCGGCGCGAGAGGGCCCCCGGGGTCCTGGGGGGGGGGGCGCAGGGCGATCAGATCCCGGGGGTGCCCCCACGGTGCCCAGGCCCGCGATTGGGGCCCACCAATCGGCGGGCGGGCCAGTACCGTGAGGGCACTCTTTCTCTTCCGCCACCGCCACGGCCTCCACCATGGCGGAGGCAGAAGAGAATCCCCCAGCGCGCATGCACCGGTGGTGACGTCAGCGGCAGCCGCTGACGTCACCACCGGCGCATGCGCGAACCGGCGAAGGCCTTTCGGCCAGCCCCGGTGCCGGGCGGTGGGCCTGAAAGGCCACTGGTGCCGGTTTTGGCGCCAGTCGGCGTGGTGCCAACCGCTCTGGCGTGGGCCTAGCCCCTCAATGTGAGGGCTTGGCCCCCACAGGTGCGGAGAATTCTGCACCTTTGGGGAGGCCCGCGCCGGAGTGGTTAGCACCACTCCGCTACGCCGGGACCCCCCGCCCCGCCGGGTAGGGGAGGGTAGGGGTAGGCCCCTGGTGCCAGAAAACATATTGTTAACAGTAACTGTTTTTTAAAAAAACATTTTAAAATTTAATTTACTAATTAATTGACGCGATGTCAATTAGAGGGGTGCAGTGCTCTGACTGTGAGATTTGGCAGGTCCGGGAGGCTTCCAGCGTCCCGGATGGCTTCATCTGCAGAAAGTGCACCAACTAGAGCTCCTCACAGACAGCATGGTTCGGTTGGAGCAGCAGTTGGATGCAATTAGGAGCATGCAGGTGGCGGAAAGCATCATAGATAGCAGTTATATAAATCTGGTCACACCCAAGGTGCAGGCAGAGAAATGGGTGACCACCAGAAAGGGCAGGCAATCAGTGCAGGAATCCCCTGTGGTTGTCCCCCTCTTGAACAGGTATACCTCTTTGCATACTGTCGGGGGGATAGCCGATCAGGGGCTGGTTTAGCTCACTGGGCTAAATCGCTGGCTTTTAAAGCAGACCAAGCAGGCCAGCAGCATGGCTCGATTCCCGTACCAGCCTCCCCGGACAGGCGCAGGAATATGGCGACTAGGGGCTTTTCACAGTAACTTCATTGAAGCCTACTCGTGACAATAAGCGATTTTCATTTCATTTAATTTCATTTAATTTCATCAGGGGAAAACAGCAGCAGCCAGAGCAGTGGCACCACAGCTGGCTCTGATGTTCAGAAGGGAGGGTCAAAGCATAGAAGAGCAATAGTCATAGGGGACTCTATAGTCAGGGCACAGATAGGCGCTTCTGTGGACGTGAAAGAGACTCCAGGATGGTATGTTGCCTCCCTGGTGCCAGGGTCCAGGATGTCTCAGAACGGGTAGCGGGCATCCTGAAGGGGGAGGGCAAACATGCAGTTATTGTACATGTTGGAACTAATGATATAGGCAGGAAGGGGCATGAGGTCCTGCAGCAGGTGTCCAGGGAGCGAGGCAGAAAGTTAAAAGACAAGACCTCGAGGGTTGTAATCTTGGGATTACTCCCTGTGTCACGTGCCAGTGAGGATAGGAATAGGAAGATAGGGCAGCTAAACATGTGGCTAAACAGCTGGTGTAGGAGGGAGGGTTTCCGTTATCTGGACAACTGGGAGCTCTTCCGGGGCCTGTATAAGAAGGGCAGCTTGCATCTAAACTGGAGAGGCATAAATATCCTGGCCGCGAGGTTTGCTAGTGTCACACGGGAGGGTTTAAACTAGTATGGCAGGGGAGTGGGTACCGGAGCAATAGGTTAGAAGGTGAAAGCATTGAGGGAGAACTGGGGATTAGGGCAGTATGGCTCTGAGGAAGAACACACAAGGAGATGTTGCTGAAAACAGCCATTACAGAGACCTGGTTGAGGGAAGGACAGGATTGGCAGCTAAACATTCCAGGATTTAGATGTTTCAGGCGGATAGAGGGAGATATAAAAGGGGTGGCGGAGTTGCGCTACTGGTTAGGGAGAATATGACAGCTGTACTATGGGAGGACACTTCAGAGGGCAGCGAGGCTATATGGGTAGAGATCAGGAATAAGAAGGGTGCAGTCACAATGCTGGGGGTTTACTACAGGCCTCCCAACAGCCAGCGGGAGATAAAGGAGCAGATGAGTAGACAGATTGTGGAAACGAGTAAAAACAACAGGGTTGTTGTGATGGGAGACATCAACTTCCCCAATATTGACTGGGACTCACTAAGTGCTAGGGGCCTGGACGGGGCAGAGTTTGTAAGGAGCATCCAGGAGGGCTTCTTAAAACAATATGTAGACAGTCCAACTAGGGAAGGGGCTGCACTGGACCTGGTATTGGGGAATGAGCCCGGCCAGGTGGTAGAAGTTTCAGTAGGGGAGTATTTCGGGAACAGTGACCACAATTCAGTAAGTTTTAAAGTGCTGGTGGGCAAGGATAAGAGTGGTCCTAGGGTGAATGTGCTAAATTGGGGGAAGGCTAATTATGACAATATTAGGCGGGAACTGAAGAACCAAGATTGGGGGAGGATGTTTTGGGGCAAATCAACATCTGGCATGTGGGAAGCTTTCAAATGTCAGTTCAAAGGAATTCAGGACCGGCATGTTCCTGTAAGGAAGAAGGATAAATACAGCAAATTTCAGGAACCTTGGATAATGAGAGATATTGTAGGCCTCGTCAAAAAGAAAAAGGGGCAGCACGGTAGCATGGTGGTTAGCATAAATGCTTCACAGCTCCAGGGTCCCAGGTTCGATTACCGGCTGGGTCACTGTCTGTGTGGAGTCTGCACGTCCTCCCCGTGTGTGCGTGGGTTTCCTCCGGGTGCTCCGGTTTCCTCCCACAGTCCAAAGATGTGCGGGTTAGGTGGATTGGCCATGCTAAATTGCCCGTAGTGTCCTAAAAAGTAAGGTTAGGGGTGGGGGTTTGTTGGGTTACGGGTATAGGGTGGATACATGGGTTTGAGTAGGGTGATCATTGCTCGGCACAATATCGAGGGCCGAAGGGCCTGTTCTGTGCTGTACTGTTCTATGTTCTATTTGTCAGGGCTAGAAGGCTGGGAACAGACAAAGCCTGTTTGGAATATGAGGAAAGAAGGAAGGAACTTAAGCAAGGAGTCAGGAGGGCTAGAAGGGGTCACGAAAAGTCATTGGCAAATAGGGTTAAGGAAAATCCCAAGGCTTTTTACACATACATAAAAAGCAAGAGGGTAGCCAGGGAAAAGGTTGGCCCACTGAAGGCCAGGGAAGGGAATCTATGTGTGGAGCCAGAGGAAATGGGAGAGGTACTAAATGAATACTTTGCATCAGTATTCACCAAAGAGAAGGAATTGATGGATGTTGAGTCTGGAGAAGGGTGTGTAGATAGCCTGGGTCACATTGAGATCCAAAAAGACGAGGCGTTGGGCGTCTTGAAAAATATTAAGGTAGATAAGTCCCCAGGGCCAGATGGGATCTACCCCAGAATACTGAAGGAGGCTAGAGAGGAAATTGTTGAGGCCCTGACAGTAATCTTTGGATCCTCACTGTCTTCAGGTGATGTCCTGGAGGACTGGAGAACAGCCAATGTAGTTCCTTTGTTTAAGAAGGGTAGCAAGGATAATCCAGGGAATTACAGGCCTGTGGTAGGGAAATTACTGGAGAGAATTCTTCGGGACAGGATCTACTCCCATTTGGAAGCAAATGGACGTATTAGCAAGAGGCAGCATGGTTTTGTGAAGGGGAGGTCGTGTCTCACTAACTTGGTAGAGTTTTTCGAAGAGGTCACAAAGGTGATTGATGCAGGTAGGGCAGTGGATGTTGTCTATATGTACTTTAGTAAGTCCTTTGACAAGGTACCTCATGGCAGACTGGTACAGAATGTGAGTCACACGTGATCAGGAGTGAGCTGGCAAGGTTTATACAGAACCTGCTAGGTCATAGAAGGCAGAGAGTAGCAATGGAAGGGTGCTTTTCTAATTGGAGGGCTGTGACACGTGGTGTTCCACAGGGATCAGTGCTGGGCCCTTTGCTATTCGTAGTATATATAAATGATTTGGAGGAAAATGTAACTGGTCTGATTAGTAAGTTTGCAGACGACATAAAGGTTGGTGGAATTGCGGATGTCGATGAGGACTGTCAGAGGATACAGCAGGATTTAGATCGTTTGGAGACTTGGGTTGAGAGATGGCAGATGGAGTTTAATCTGGACAAATGTGAGGTGATGCATTTTGGAAGGTCTAATGCAGGTAGGGAATATACAGTGAATAGTAGAACCCTCAAGAGTATTGAAAGTCAGAGAGATCTAGGTATACAGGTCCACAGGTCACTGAAAGGGGCAACACAGGTGGAGAAGATAGTCAAGCAGGCATACGGCATGCTTGCCTTCATTGGCCGTGTCATTGAGTACGCGAATTGGCAAGTCATGTTGCAGCTATATGGAACCTTAGTTAGGCCCCAGTTGGAGTACAAATGTTCAATTCTGGTCGCCACACTACCAGAAGGATGTAGACGCTTTAGCGAGGGTGCAGAAGAGATTTACCAGGATGTTGCCTGGTATGGAGGGCAGTAGCTATGAGGAGCAGTTGAATAAACTCGGTTTGTTCTCACTGGAACGACGGAGGTTGAGGGGCGACCTGATAGAGGTCTACAAAATTATGAGGGGCATAGATAGAGTGGATCGTCAGAGGCTTTTCCCCAGGGTAGAGGGATCAATTACTAGGGGGCATAGGTTTAAGGTGCGAGGGGCAAGGTTTAGAGGAGATGTATGAGGCAAGTTTTTTTACACAGAGGGTAGTGGGTGCCTGGAACTCACTGCTGGAGGAGGTGGTGGAAGAAGGGACGATAGTGACATTTAAGGGGCATCTTGACAAATACATGAGAATAGAGGGAT
The DNA here is from genome assembly GCF_902713615.1 of Scyliorhinus canicula. Taxonomy (NCBI): domain Eukaryota; kingdom Metazoa; phylum Chordata; class Chondrichthyes; order Carcharhiniformes; family Scyliorhinidae; genus Scyliorhinus; species Scyliorhinus canicula. The sequence continues at coordinate 269,229,861 of NC_052147.1, forward strand.
ATGGACCCAGGAAGTGTAGAAGAATTTAGTTTAGACGGGCAGCATGGTCGGGGAGGCTGGTGCGGGAATTGAACCGTGCTGCTGGCCTGCTTTGTCTGCTTTAAAAACCAGCGATTTAGCCTGGTGAGCTAAACCAGCCCCTAATGGATGGACCTCCAACCTGAAACATTGGTTGGAATCTGACCAAAATAATGGCACAGTGTCAGGATCTCACAGAAAATTTGTGTGGAACTCTCCAGTTCCACAGGCCAAACATAGAATCTTGAGGCACTTTGTCAGAAAAAGTGAGTGGGTGTGGTTTACGGCGTCACTCTGGCGGGGTGGGGAGCCTTTATGGCTGGCGACCGGAAAATTCCGGCCATTAACTGTTTCTTGGTCCACCCTTCAAGCCTGTCCGCCATTCATTATGATCATGGCTGATCATCTAAATCAATAGACTGATTCCGCTTTCCCCCCCATACTCTTTGATCCCCTTTGCCCTAAATGCTATATCTAACTGCTTCTTGAAATCATGCAATGTTTTGGCCTCAACTTCTTCATGTGGTAACAAATTCCACAGGCCGACCACTCTCTGGGTAAAGGAATTTCTCCTCATCTCTGTCCTAAATAGTGTACCCCATGTCCTCAGACTGTGACTTCTGGTTCTGGGTACACCGACAATGGGGAACATCCTTCCTGCATTTATCTGTCTAGTCCTGTTAGAATTTGATAGGTTTCTATAATCCCCCCTCATTCTTCTGAACTCCAGCGAATTCAATCCTAACCGATTCAATCTCTTCTCATGCACCTTTGCTGCACTTCCTCTATAGTTAGAGCATCCTTCCTCAGGTAAGGAGACCAAAGCTGCACACAATATTCCAGGTGTGGACTCACAAAGACATTTTGCTGTATATTTGCAGCAAGACGTTGCTGTTCCTGCACTTGACTCCTTCTGCTATGAAGGTCAACATAGCTAAGATAGACTGGGAGCTAAGACTTTATGGTGGAACAGTTGAGGAACAGTGGAGAACCTTCCAAGCGATTTTTCACAGTGCTCAGCAAAGGTTTATACCAACAAAAAGGAAGGACGGAAGAAAGAGGGAAAATCGACCGTGGATATCTAAGGAAATAAGGGAGAGTATCAAATTGAAGGAAAAAGCATATAAAGTGGCAAAGATTGCTGGGAGATTAGAGGACTGGGAAATCTTTAGGAGGCAACAGAAAGCTACTAAAAAAGCTATAAAGAAGAGTAAGATAGAGTATGAGAGTAAACTTGCTCAGAATATAAAAACAGACAGTAAAAGTTTTTACAAATATATAAGACAAAAAAGAGTGGCTAAGGTAAATATTGGTCCTTTAGAGGATGAGAAGGGAGTTTTAATAATGGGAAATGAGGAAATGGCTGAGGAACTGAACAGGTTTTTTGGGTCGGTCTTCACAGTGGAAGACACAAATAACATGCCAGCGACTGATAGAAATGAGGCTATGACAGGTGAGGACCTTGAGAGGATTGTTATCACTAAGGAGGGAGTGATGGGCATGCTAATGGGGCTAAAGGTAGACAAGTCTCCTGGCCCTGATGGAATGCATCCCAGAGTGCTAAAAGAGATGGCGAGGGAAATTGCAGATGCACTAGTGATAATTTACCGAAATTCACTAGACTCTGGGGTGGTCCCGGTGGATTGGAAATTAGCAAAAGTGACGCCACTGTTTAAAAAAGGAGGTAGGCAGAAAGCAGGAAATTATAGGCCAGTGAGCTTAACTTCGGTAATAGGGAAGATGCTGGAAGCTATCATCAAGGAAGAAATAGCGAGGCATCTGGATAGAAATTGTCCCATTGGGCAGACGCAGCATGGGTTCATAAAAGGCAGGTCATGCCTAACTAATTTAGTGGAATGTTTTGAGGACATTACCAGTGCAGTAGATAATGGGGAGCTGATGGATGTGGTATATCTGGATTTCCAGAAAGCCTTTGACAAGGTGCCACACAAAAGGTTGCTGCATAAGATAAAGATGCATGGCATTAAGGGTAAAGTAGTAGCATGGATAGAGGATTGGTTAATTAATAGAAAGCAAAGAGTTGGGATAAATGGGTGTTTCTCTGGTTGGCAATCAGTAGCTAGTGGTGTCCCTCAGGGATCCGTGTTGGGCCCACAATTGTTCACAATTTACATAGATGATTTGGAGTTGGGGACCAAGGGCAATGTGTCCAAGTTTGCAGATGACACTAAGATGAGTGGTAAAGTGAAAAGTGCAGAGGATACTGGAAGTCTGCAGAGGGATTTGGATAGGTTAAGTAAATGGGCTCGGGTCTGGCAGATGGAATACAATGTTGACAAATGTGAGGTTATCCATTTTGGTAGGAATAACAGCAAACGGGATTATTATTTAAACAATAAAATATTAAAGCATGCCGCTGTTCAGAGAGACTTGGGTGTGCTAGTGGATGAGTCACAGAAGGTTGGTTTACAAGTGCAACAGGTGATTAAGAAGGCAAATGGAATTTTGTCCTTCATTGCTAGAGGGATGGAGTTTAAGACTAGGGAGGTTATGTTGCAATTGTACTAGGTGTTAGTGCGGCCACACCTGGAGTATTGTGTTCAGTTTTGGTCTCCTTACTTGAGAAAGGACGTACTGGCGCTGGAGGGTGTGCAGAGGAGATTCACTAGGTTAATCCCAGAGCTGAAGGGATTGAATTATGAGGAGAGGTTGAGTAGACTGGGACTGTACTCGTTGGAATTTAGAAGGATGAGGGGAGATCTTATAGAAACATTTAAAATTATGAAGGGAATAGATAGGATAGATGCGGGCAGGTTGTTTCCACTGGCGGGTGACAGCAGAACTAGGGGACATAGCCTCAAAATAAGGGGAAGTAGATTTAGGACTGAGTTTAGGAGGAACTTCTTCACCCAAAGGGTTGTGAATCTATGGAATTCCTTGCCCAGTGAAGCAGTTGAGGCTCCTTCATTACATGTTTTTAAGGTAAAGATAGATAGTTTATTGAAGAATAAAGGGATTAAGGGTTATGGTGTTCGGGCCGGAAAGTGGAGCTGAGTCCACAAAAGATCAGCCATGATCTCATTGAATGGCGGAGCAGGCTCGAGGGGCCAGATGGCCTACTCCTGCCCCTAGTTCTTATGTTCTTATGTTCTATACCATTTACCTTCTTTACCTCTGATGTACCTTGTTTTTGTAAATTCACCACTCTGTCTTAGAATTCCCCCTATACCAAAAAGGGCCGATATTCCAAATGGTGAACAGGGATTCTCACTCACTGACTCCGATGCAGGCTTCTATGGGTGCCATTCAGGTCAAACTATATTTCCAAGTTACTCCCCGATATAACCCATACCTTCACCGAAGAATTTTACCTACTTACCCCTTAGTAGCATCGATGTCCTGGGTCCTGCATTGCTAAGGAAGTGAAGTAGGCTAATAACCACTTTTTCAGGTTAAGTTATTTTATTATTATTATACTTTTTTTTAATAAGTTGCAAACACTTTCTTTACAGAAAGGAAAAACGATTAGTGATTCTGGATGCTGCTGGTTTGTTGTAGGGACCTTCAGACTATCTCTCTCTTGTAGTTCTCCTCCCCTTCTCTCCTGTTGCTGTTTCTCTGTTTTCTCTGTTCTCTGTGTTCTGTCCTCTGTCCTCCCCATTGCTGCTGCTGGTACACTTCCTTAGATTGGGCCAATTTTATTTCAACCTTGCCCTTCATAGCCTGAGCTTTCTTGGGATCAATAACTCTCCCATCAAGTTTGTGCTCCCCATTCAATACCCTGTCTACTCTTTCAGGATCCATTTTAATTAAGCAGTCTACAATCTCTCCACCTCCAGAAAAGCAGTCCCTTAAATCTTTCTTACTTGTTTCCCAGCTGAGTCCACCAACAAACATCTTCCTTCTCATCCTCCTCATTCTTGCTGCCGTTTCTTTGAGCGTTCCACCTCCTTGAGGGGAGCGGAGCTCCCCCGGGCCGTGCCCCGGCCGCCAGCTGTTGCTGCTTCGCGTTCTGCTGCTCTCTGTTTCTGCCTCACGCGTGGGGGGGAGGGGGAGGAGCGAGGGGAGCCCGCGCTTAGTGCTTTTTGGCGGGAGAAATCGGGACCTCCGATAGGGGATGGGCTACAGGGCTTAAAGGGGCATGGTGGGACACAACCAGGCCAATGGGTCCCCCTCTATTCAGTACATCACAGTGCTTCAACACAGCACAAAGAAATCTATGCAAACTCTCTTTTTCTTTTTCCCTTTCTCCTGCTGCAGGTTGTAATAACAATTCTGACAGACTGAAATTGACTGCATTTTTGACAGAAGAGCTGGCCACAGTTTCTGCTCTTTTCAGCTGCCACCAACCTCTTGTGGGATCTTTCCCTGCACTCTCCCAGATCAGATATTGGCAGACTTCTATGTTTCAAATGACACATTCTGTATTTTCCAGAACACCCCGTCTTGACATTTGAAACATTACTATAATTTGGTTTATTTTCCCCCCCCATCCAATTGTACTAACATACATCCCCGATCTTTGTCATTTGTATGCACATCACAGACCAGTGTCAATAAGATTCTTGTTTTCCGTTCCAGTCCAATTACCGTGAACCATAGCCATAGCCGTTCAGGAAGGTAACACAATAGCTTTCCGTGTGTTCCACTACCTCCAAAGCATTTTACTTCCTTGGGATAGCAGCACCGTAGAAGCTTCCTCATGTCCCTTAGAAACAGCACACAACTCAGTTCATCAGTAACCAAACAGATCTTTTGTCCATCACTGGCTGTTACGTGTCCCATTTTTCCATTGTCCAAATTGTTTTCCATTTCTGATTGGAATGGGGTCATTATATCATGTACCACCAACTGATCCCCTTGTTTTATTAATTTAAAATGTTCAATTGATCCTGCTTGTATTCCTAACTTCCCCATTAATGTCTAACATTAATGTCTAACATTGTCGTGAATCATGTAAGTCTGCCAACCTCTGGTTTACATGAGAGAATATCTTTCTGACAAAGTGTATATTTTCCATTACAGCATTTGCAAAACCACATTGAACCGTCTTTTTTTTTCAAACAAATTCTCCCTATTGTTAAATACATAGTAAAAAAAAAATCTTATCTTAACACATTACTCATTACTTAACCACACAAATAGACTGTGTGCTACAACTTTACATATTTTCAACTGTTAACAAAATTTAATATCAATATCGAAACATTCCTTCTTGGCTTTGGGAACCATAATTATTACATACTAAATATGGCATATAAACAACATCAATATTATTTGTAATGTACTATATAGTTAAATCAAGAAAACACACTAAACTACCCCTCTATTAAAACATTCACACAGTTTAGAAATGCGGATCAAGTTCTTTAATGACACACATACCCCCCTTATCATATATATATAACAGTCCCTATCAATTTACATGAAATTTTTTTTATTTTTTTTTATAACGATTACAGCTCTTCAATGCAATATTGTTTTGCTGCATTGGTAACAATTTTCCCGCCGTGGTATCAAGCTACAAAAATTCTTAAACTATTGTCATTTATCATATTGGGGTTCCTCGTCAGTCGCTGCTATCTGCCGAGACCCTTAATAATTCCACCGCGTAGTACATACTCCATGGAGACCGCAGATCACCCATCAGCTAATGTCCAGTTAGAGATGTCTGACCAGAGGTTTCACTGTCCAGTTATAATTTGATATTTTGATTTGTTTCTAACCCGTAAAGTTTTCCTCCGGGTTCTGTCATTTAATTCCCTCAAATATGTAGCCAATTGTATCATTAGTTTCCCCCCAATCCTGTCTAAAAGATTCTTCTCTGGAGCGTAGTTCTCTTCCTTCTTGTGAACTGGTTCGTTATTTATTTTTTCCATCTGAAAATCAAATGAACAGATCAAGGGTGGAGAGGGCCCTATTCTTTAATTTGTACTTTCTATTTTCATTTGGATTATCCCAGAAATGCCCTCTCCAGGACTTCCGGATTTCTTTTGCCACCATTTCTTTCCTTTTTCTTTTTGAACTGGTTTATTTTCCTTATCATTGATGTACATCATACAATTAAAGCCTGTTAAGCCTCCTCCTTCTGTCATTGCACCCCTGAGTGAGATACAATTTCTTTTGCTCCAGATACCATGCTTCTCTAATTCAACTGTATGTGTACCCAGAATCTCAACAATCTTGTCTTTACATTTTACAGCTTCACAGATTATTTTCCCTGCAGTCTCAGTGGGTAGCTTCACCCAAATTTCCTCTGTATTATCAATTGGTTTTAATATCTTTATTTTCTAAAGCTCCTTCTTCAAGGTATTTAGCATTCTAAACATCATTATTTCTGCATATGACTTTGTGTGATCGCCAGGCACTAGGACCCAGCGGAGCCATGCAGTTTCAATTTCAACGCAGCAATTTCAAAGTCTGCAAAGCAGCTGACTGCTGCCTGCTGCCCAGCACAAACTCTTTATCTGTTTATTCTGAGACCAATTTAGTTCTGAACATACCGATTCACTATCCCATAATACTGATCACATTTCTACCTGCTATTTATAACTTCCAATTTATGTGAAAATCGGCTTTACAAAATACAACATTTTTTTAAAAATACAAACATTAAAGGAAATTCACAATTCCTTATTAGACATACACACACACATTCATCCACTCAGATCTTGGATCTCTACTCTGTAGGATTTCACAAATCCTTATTAAACACACACATACACATTTATCCACTGAGATCTTGGACCTCTATTCTGTAGGGTTTTAGTTATTCTTAACAAAATTTTGAGACCCCTCCATGCGGTTAAGTTTCACTTCTGCAGGAGTTTTTTTTGCCTCTGTTAAGATTTTCTACTCTTGTTTCAACTCTCTTGACCATGTTTCAGAGCAAGAGAATTATTCTCATTGTCATTTTTCGGAATTCAAGTTCTGTTCCTGGTTGTCCCTTTCAGTTGCAATCTGAAATTAAGGATAAGTACCCTTTCTGGGCCCCATCCAAGGCTGACTAAGGCACTATCTTCCTGTTTTAGTTAAGGGTCGATTGGTTATTGGTCTCTGAATTCTAGGCGTCCCCATTTTCCAGAAAATTTTCCGCACAATCTGCCTTACTCTAAGGATGATTTATTTTTTGGCCTCCTTTTACCAGTAATGGATGCAAGATTTTTAGTGCTGTCACCAAGATGTCTTGCAGACTTTCACTCAGGGTCAGCATCTTCTAGTCTGCTGATTCACACCCAACCTGAGTTTCAGTCCCCTCGATCCACAGAATATCCTTTCCAGACTAAACTCGGCAGGTAAAGTCTGACTCACACATAGACCAGAAACTTCTAATATTCTAGCCTTTGTGCCGGTTAGAAACTTCTAATATTCCAACCGTTTCTTGGGAACTAGAAACTTCTAATACTCTAGCCCCTACTCTAGCCCCCATTCTGCTCAGCTAGAAACTTCTAATATTCTAGGCCTCCACGCTGGATGCCATGGAGAAAGCAAAAAAAACAGGCTGGGCGTAATTATGGGCTTCTGCCCCACATTGGGCGCCATGTAATTGTAAATTCACCACTCTGTCTTAGAATTCCCCCTATACCAAAAAGGGCCGATATTCCAAATGGTGAACAGGGATTCTCACTCACTGACTCCAATGCAGGCTTCTATGGGTGCCATTCAGGTCAAACTATATTTCCAAGTTACTCCCCGGTATAACCCATACCTTCACCGAAGAATTTTACCTACTTACCCCTTAGTAGCATCGATGTCCTGGGTCCTGCATTGCTAAGGAAGTGAAGTAGGCTAATAACCACTTTTTCAGGTTAAGTTATTTTATTATTATTATACTTTTTTTAATAAGTTGCAAACACTTTCTTTACAGAAAGGAAAAACGATTAGTGATTCTGGATGCTGCTGGTTTGTTGTAGGGACCTTCAGACTCTCTCTCTCTTGTAGTTCTCCTCCCCTTCTCTCCTGTTGCTGTTTCTCTGTTTTCTCTGTTCTCTGTGTTCTGTCCTCTGTCCTCCCCATTGCTGCTGCTGGTACACTTCCTTAGATTGGGCCAATTTTATTTCAACCTTGCCCTTCATAGCCTGAGCTTTCTTGGGATCAATAACTCTCCCATCAAGTTTGTGCTCCCCATTCAATACCCTGTCTACTCTTTCAGGATCCATTTTAATTAAGCAGTCTACAATCTCTCCACCTCCAGAAAAGCAGTCCCTTAAATCTTTCTTACTTGTTTCCCAGCTGAGTCCACCAACAAACATCTTCCTTCTCATCCTCCTCATTCTTGCTGCCGTTTCTTTGAGCGTTCCACCTCCTTGAGGGGAGCGGAGCTCCCCCGGGCCGTGCCCCGGCCGCCAGCTGTTGCTGCTTCGCGTTCTGCTGCTCTCTGTTTCTGCCTCGCGCGTGGGGGGGAGGGGGAGGAGCGAGGGGAGCCCGCGCTTAGTGCTTTTTGGCGGGAGAAATCGGGACCTCCGATAGGGGATGGGCTACGGGGCTTAAAGGGGCATGGTGGGACACAACCAGGCCAATGGGTCCCCCTCTATTCAGTACATCACAGTGCTTCAACACAGCACAAAGAAATCTATGCAAACTCTCTTTTTCTTTTTCCCTTTCTCCTGCTGCAGGTTGTAATAACAATTCTGACAGACTGAAATTGACTGCATTTTTGACAGAAGAGCTGGCCACAGTTTCTGCTCTTTTCAGCTGCCACCAACCTCTTGTGGGATCTTTCCCTGCACTCTCCCAGATCAGATATTGGCAGACTTCTATGTTTCAAATGACACATTCTGTATTTTCCAGAACAACCTACATGCTGACCTTCAATGACTGGTGTATGGGGCCACCCGGATCTCATTGCACATTTCATTCTCCTAATTTATGGCCATTCAGACAATAGTCTGCCTTCTTGATTTTGCTACCAAAGTGGATAACGTCGCATTTCTCCAAATTATATTGCATCTGACATTTATTTGCCCACTCACTCAACTTGTTCAAATCACACTGAAGGATCTCTGCAACCTCCTCACAGCTCACCCTCCCAAACAACTTGGTGCCATATGCAAATTTTGTTCCCTCACCTAGATCATTTATATATAGTGTGAATAGTTGGGGTCCTAGCACCGATCTCTGTGCTACCCTACTAGTCACTGTCTGCCAAATTGAAAAAGACTCATTAATTCCTACTCATTTTCTGTCTGTTAACCAGTTTTCTATCCATCTTAATACATTACCCCAAATACGATGCGCTTTAATTTTACACACTAATCTCCTTTGCTCATTTCTCAATAGCCTTCAAACAGTCCAAGTACACCACATCCACTGGTCCCCCCTTGTCAACTCTACTAGTTACATGCTCAAAGAATTCCGTTAAATTTATCAGGCATGATTTCCCCATGCTGACTCTGTCCGATCCTGCCACTACTTTCTCAGTACTCTGCTATTAAATCTTTGATAATGGATTCTAGAATTTTTCCTACTACTGATGTCAGGTTTACTGGGCTATAATTCCCTGTCTCCCTTTTTAAATCGTGGAGATACATTAGCCACCCTCCAATCTGTAGGAACTGTACCAGAGTCTACATTATCCTGGAAGATGGCCACCAATGCATCCATTATTTCCAGAGCCACCTCCTTCAGTACCATGGGATGCAGATTATCAGGCCCTGGGAATTTATCCACCTTCAACCCCATCAATCCCCCAACACCATTTCTCTACTAATATTGATCTCCTTCAATTCCTCCCTGTCACTAAACCCTGTGTTCTTCAACATTTCTGGTATCTGATTTGTGTCCTCATTTGTGAAGACAGAGAAAATGTATGTATTTAGTTGCTCAGCCATTTCTTTGTCCCCCTATTATACATTCCTCTGTTTCTGACTGTAAGGGACCTACATTTGTCTTCACCAATCTTTATCTCTTCATGTACTATGGAAACTTTTACAGTTAGTTGTTATATTCCTTGCAAGCTTACTCCCCTTCTTAATCAATCCCTTGGTCCTTTGCTGAAATTTAAACTGCTCCTAATCCTCAGACCTGTTGCTTTTCTTGGCCAATTTCTACGCTTCTTCCTTGGATCGAATGCTGTCTCTAATTTGTCTTGTAAGCCATGGATTGGCCACCTTTCCCATTTTACTTTCGTGCCAGAGAGGAATAAACAATTGTTTCAGTTTGCCCATGTACTTCTTGAATGTTTGCCATTGCCTATCCACTGTCACCCCTTTAAGTAAGAAGTCTTACAACACCAGGTTAAAGTCCAACAGGTTTGTTTCAAACACGAGCTTTCGGAGCACGGCTCCTTCTTCTTCACCTGAAGAAGGAGCCGTGCTCCGAAAGCTCGTGTTTGAAACAAACCTGTTGGACTTTAACCTGGTGTTGTAAGACTTCTTACTGTGCTCACCCCAGTCCAACGCCGGCATCTCCACATCATGACCCCTTTAAGTAACATTCCCCAATCAATCAAAACCAACATGCGCCTCATACCATCATAGTTTCCTTTATTAAGGTTCAGGACCCTCGTCTCAGAATTAACGACTTCACTCTCCACCTTGATGAAAAATTTGATCATATTATGGTCGCTTATCCCGAAGGGGTCTCACACAACTAGATTGCCAATGATTCCATTCTCAGTGCACAGTACCCAGCCTAGGATTCTTCAGCATATTGGTCCAGAAAACCATCCTGTGTACAGTCCAGGAATGCATCCTCTGTGGCATTGTGGCTAATTTGATTTGCCCAATCTATATGCAGATTAAAATCACCCATAAGTACAGATGTGTCTTTATCGCATGCGTCTCTAGTTTCCTGTCTATGCCATTACCAACATCACCACTGCAGTTTGGGGGGTCTAAATATGACGCCCCTTGGTGTTTTTCAGTTCTACTCATACTAATTCCACATTGTCAGAGCTAATAGCCTTCCTTACTATTGGGTTAATTTCCTCTTTAACCAGCACTGACACTCAGCCAACCTTTCCTTTTTGTCTGTCCATCCAAATACTGAATACCCCTGGACATTCAGCTCTCTTCTCTGGTCACCCTGCAGCCGTGTCTCCGTAATCCCGATTATATGGTTTGTGATGCAGAACAAGGCCAGCAGCACGGGTTCAATTCCCGTACCAACTTACCCGAACAGGCTTCGGAATGTGGCGACTAGGGGCTTTTCATAGTAACTTTATACTTGTGACAATAAAAGGTTATTATTATTATCATCACACCTATTTACATATATTTACGCAATTAGTTCATCCACTTTATTGTGAATGCTCCACAGTTAAGGCGCAAAGCCTTTAACCTTGTCTTTTTAACATTACTTGTCTCACTTCCACTATTTTGCCCTCTGGCTCTATTGAATCTGGTCCTTGATTCTCTGCCTTTCACTTTTCTTATTCCCCTTTCAGTCTTTTATTTTTGTCTGTTTCTCCCTCCTCTGACTCCTTGCATAGGCTCTCATCCCCCTGCCATTTTAGTTTAAACCCTCCCCAACCACTAGAGCAAATACTGCCCCTAGGACATCAGTCCTTGCCCTGCCCGGGCGTAACCCATCCAGTTTGTACTGGGCCCACCTCCACCAGAACTAATCCCAATGCCCCAGGAATCCAAGATATCTTCTTCCAAGATATCCTGCTATTTCTACTCTGACTAGCACGTGGCACCGGGAGTAATCCTGAGATCACTACCTTTGAGGTCCGACTTCTCAACTTTCTTCCGAACTCCCTATATTCTGCTTTTAGGACCTCATCCTATTTTTTACCTATGTTGTTTGTGCCACGCATGTACCACGGCCACAGGCTGTTCACCCGCCCCTTCCAGAACGTCCTGCAATCGCTCTGAGACTTTCTTGAGCCGAGCAACATGCCATGCTTTGATGGGGTTAAAAACCAGATCTTCAGAAAGTGCCATCCTTCCTTGTTGACTGTCATGAATAATCCAGGTGTGTAGTTAATGAGATCTTCGACACTGGAAACATCACAATCTTTCCCAAAATGTCTGTTGACCTGTTCTCTTGGTGACTTGTAAACAATGACTAATGTATCAAAACAGCGCCAAACCAGGCTATTGTTTTCTTAAAATGCAAATGGACTAATTGTTATTTGCAGTAAACACTTTCTCAAAAATGCTGAGTACCACCAATATTACGACCTAGTACTGGCAGCATTCTGCTGACGGCGCTCCTTGGCTACATGCCTGCTTACAAGATGAAGCAGAATTCATTAATGACTTCTTTGATGACAGGAAAAGAAAACACTGCAAAAATAATTCGGAGTGAGCTCGAGGTAAATGCACCGTCATCGACAGATGGAGGTTTTGCTGATTCTCCGCATACCTGCTTGATCCTTCGTAAGATGTTGTTTCTCCGTCAAGATAAGGGGCGGGTTTCTCCGATCTGCCAGCTGTGTGTTTGTCGGTCCCGCTCCATTCGCTGGCGGTGGGATTCTATCTTCCCGCCGATTGTCAAAGGAATTTCCCACTGTAAACCCCTTCCCCCCCCCCCCCCCCCCCCCCCCGCCCCCGCTGCCGTGATACCCGCTGGCGGGGCTGCGCTGGCGGCAGAAAAATTCAATCGCAATGACTGGAGAGTTGCAGCTGAGGCTTGATGATTCTCCCACACTACTCTGTTCTCTTCCTGATTGTTGGTGCTGGGCCTTTCTGACTATTCTGCTTCAACATGGCCTTTAATGTAGGTGCCATCAATGCCACATGATTTCCAAGGCTCACATAGGCATGTATGTACCATGAAGTAACTGTTGATGGCAAGTTTCTTGAACTTGCTTCAAACCAGTTTCTCCTGAAAATAGTTTTCCAGCAAAAAAACATCAGGCAAGGTTTTCCACACCCCTCTTGGGGACGGAGAGATGGCTGTGGTGTTCTTTGTGATTCTTGTTATCAGGATAGATGTCGGAGTGTTCGCAAAGGCCACAGAAGCTAAGTTAATGAACAAAGCTAACATTTATTTACGCTACTTATTAAAGCTCGACCGCGTACTCCTAAAGTGAACAATAATCTAGTAATCTACAATCTACACTCAACTAGTCTCTACGCCCTATAACTGCACTCTGATCTCTCTCACTACTCCTATGCTCTCCTCTCTGATGTGTTGGGTAAGCTGGGTCTGCGAGGACTGCGTTTACTGTCGCAGTGAGAGAGACAGGTTTCCAACACTTGAAGAAATGCAACTCTATTTTATTGAACTCTTAACTATCATACACACTTTAACTGTGGGTTGACACTATGCTGAGTTGACTGGAGACCTGAGGCTAACCTGACCAGAAAATCTTGCTACCACATGGTGGATGTTCGTGTTGTTGCTCACGGGCTCTGGCTGTCTCAGAGGCTGGATCCCGAGAGTGGGAAAACTAGTGCCCTCTGGCTTCATAGTGGTCATGACCTGTCTGGTGATTGGCTGCTGTGTTCTGTGTGTTCATTGGTCATCTTGTGTGTCAATCAATGCCTGTCTGTGCCCCATCATATACGTGTTTATATATTATGACACTCTCCAGCCTTCTCCCAGAAGCCTGGGAGTCAGTGCTTTATGTAGTTCTACATCTAGCTCCATCTAGTGGTTAATTATGATATGGCATTAACCCTTTGTATTCTGAACATTTCCCATAATGTCACAGGGTATCCCATTGTTTGCACCCCCTGCCACTGGGAAGCCGATGGCACGGGTTCACCAGCAGCGTGTGTACTACACTGTCAGAGATACTGGGTTAAATTCTCCGCTCCGTTGCAATTTACTTTTCCTGTCGACAGTGCACCGCCGACACGAGTTTCCTGGTGGTGTAGGGGGGGCTACAATGAGAAATCTAATTGGCAAGCGGTGGGAGTATAGAATCCCACCATCAACAAAGGATGCACCATGGAGGAACCCTTGGCTGGTGGGTCGGAGAATCCCAAACCTCTGGCCATTCGATGAGATGTTAAACTAAAGTCCCATCGGCTTTTTCGGGTGGCTCGAAAATATCCCATGACATTATTTCAAAGAAGAGCAGAGGGTGTTTTCTCAGTGAGTCAAGGACCTGCCTTCCAGAGCATATATGACATGGCGGGTATGACTTCGCGGCCTTGTCTCAACCGACTTGGTGCCGGGACGTGGCCGTTGAATCATGTGAGAGGCCTCGCGAGATTTGCGGTGCTCAAAACGTCTCGCAAGATTTACAAAATCTCGGGATTCCTCACGATCTGGAACTCGCCCTCACTGGGCGTGAACAAGATCTGCATATTTTAAGGGGCCGTTAGGGGGAAAAAGGGGGGAGAAGGCGCTGAATGGCGATGGGGTGGTGATCGGTGTGGCCAGACGAAATGGCACACCAGTGGGCAGGGACCTTTTCCTGCTGGGCTCGGCAGCAGGAAATGACTCACGTGCGGCCTAGTCGGAATTAAACTCCCCGAGGTCAAAAGAAATGCCAAAGAAATGGCACTGCAGCCATCGAGAAACACCCCGTCAAAACGCACCCAAAACTGTACCTCGATTTATTTTCTGTTGAATCGCGCCCAGCGTTTAATATCTTCTGACAAACGTGAACATCCCAAAACGTTCAATTGCGTTAATCAGCCATGATGTACCCATCAATGATTCCGTGCTGAATCTTTGACCACGTCCTACTTGAAAATGCTGCATTGCTGACCTGGCAATCTATGTCAATAGAAATCTAACTGCAAGTCGCCTGGGCTGACTCATTTGATTCCAGTTACATTTGCACCAATTTCAAGTTCAAACGTTGCTTTCTGTCGAGAAGAAAGATTATTGGCAAGGGGCCCAGGGGAAGCCGTTCCAATAAAATAACTTTCTTCCTCCATTCGGACCGTTGCAATACGAGCGAAAGCTATTCGCTCAACTCTGGAGCCAAAGACATTTATGGAGGCACTTGAGCAGAGCCTGGCACTGACAAAAAAAATTCATTTCGCAGCAAGTTTCAGCAGCAAAAGAAAATTGCTCGGTTTCACTGTGTGATCAGCGGTTATATATCGGAATTTTAACCTCATGTTCATTTAATGTGCAGCTAATTCGGAACATCCACTGGACGTGCGCACATTTCTTTTAATGCAACTGCCAGATAATCAGTTACTTCACAAAATACCATTTTAACGTTGCCCCCGCAGCGATGTTTTTTTCCTTATTCTGAAAGTTTGTGGTACTTACGAAACCCGTTGGCTCCTGCAACCGACAAGAAGGGCACTTTCTAAGATCGGAAATCCATCCCCTCACGGTATGGTGAACATGCAACATCCTTCATCTGTTCGTTAAACATGAAATTACTTCAAATAAATGTGCTTTTTCTAGACATTCAAACCTACAAATTGCTGTCGATTTTCTGGTCAGCACAGCCCGTGGGCGTTACAAGCAACTTGAAGTGCCCTTTCACAAGCTGTGTGCAAGCTTCATTTTCTGAATGATAATGAGATGAATATTGACAAAGACACAATTTCCTGATTTTTCTCACGGAATGGGTTTGAAGCGCAGATCATCACCCCTGTAAAATATAAAATGGGGGCAATGTTTTGAGCTTCGAGGGCGACCATTTATATATTTTTATTTGGAACATTTATCCAAATGGGCCTTTTACTTCAGGCGTGGGAGAGTTGAATTATTCAGTGTTTCTTTTTTCGGCAGTTTTTTTTCCCCCAGCGCAAACTCAACTCTTCATCCCTTTCATCGGTTCACAGTTTCTTCCCAACCATTCCCCCGAAAGTCTTGGAATTAAAGGGGTCAATTCCATCAGTCCAGCTAATGAATGTTAATGATAATGTGTGATGTTCCCCACAGCTATGAAATGTTAACTGGAGGGTAAATCTTGTGCTGTCTCTTCACAACTTCTAGATCTGTCAGTACAGAAAAAGCCCTAAAACGTAACTCGATTTTGGAGTCGAAATGTTAATTGTATATGCGTGGCTAAGATTTGTGCTCCTTGTTGTGTTCTGTGATATAACCATTGTAATGATGGACACAGAACATATCGTTGTTTACCTATAAAGATGATTTATTAACAAGCACGTGGAAAAGATAACTGATTAACTTCAATACAGACGATGGAGACTAGATAAATTCAGTGAATTCTCCTGAAGCTACGCTAAGTGCGATCGTCTTCTTGTATGGCTTACTACCAATTGGCGGGTGTCCCGAGTCACGTGATAGATCTCTGACGCCACCGACTGGTTGAAGGTTGTACCAATAACTATGTGCACTGATAGACAACTACATACATTAGTGTGTACATGCATATCACCATTCTCCTGATCTTGCTGGGCTGGGATTACTGGGCTTACTCGGGGCTGGTTTAGCACATTGGGCTAAATAGCTGGTTTGTAATGCAGTTCAATTCCCGTACCAGCCTCCCCGAACAGGTGCCAGAATGTGGTGACTGGGGGCTTTTCACAGTAACTTAATTGAAGCCCAGTTGTGACAATAAGTGATTATTATCATTATTACTTTGGGCCAATAAATGTGTGGCAGGAGTACATGAGATAGCTGGTTGCTAGGCATCAGTAGGAGCATCTGGGATGTGATGAGCTTCTGCCTTTCTGTGCTGGTTCATAGGAAGCTCGTGTGACTGCTTGTGTCACATGGAGAGGCGTAGTGGCTAACCACTTGTGTCATGCATTTTCTGTCAAATCTTTTGCCATTTGTGGGGAAGGCTCTGGATCTGGGGAACTGGCACATTGGCTGGCGGGACTACATGTCACGCCCATTTATGAATTAATATCTGGGGCAGGATTCTCCGACCCCCCCCGCCGGGTGGGTGAATCGGCGGGGGGGGCGGCATGAATCTTGCACTGACACCGGGTGCCGGATTTTCCGGCGCCGGTTTTTCGGCGGGGACGGGAATCGTGTCTCGCCGGTCGGGGACCGTTGGCAGAGGCCCCTCCGGCGATTCTCTGCCCTGCGATGGGCCGGGCGGAAGCCTGTTTTCGGCTGGTCCCGCCGGCGTGAATTACACCAGGTCCGTACTGGTGGGACCTGGCTCTGCCGGCGGCCTGCGGGTCCTCGGGGGGCGCAGGGGGATCTGACCCCGGGGGGGGGGCACGGTGGCCTGGGCCGCGATCGGGGCCCACCGATCCACGGGTGGGCCTGTGCCGTGGGGGCACTCTTTCCCACCGTGCCGGCCGGTGTAACGGTCCGCCATGGCCGGCGCGGAGAAGAACCCCTCTGCGCATGCACTGGGATGATACCAGCACACTTTGGCGCCGACCTAGCCCCTGAATGTTCGGAGAATTCCGCATCTTCCGGGCGCCACTCCACGGCGCCGATACGGCCCGCCCCGCCGGTTAGAGGAGAATCCCGCCCCTGGTCCTGGCGGCCATTGAAAATCCAGCTGCCGGGCGTCCAAACCATTATTCACTGGCACAACATATATACATACAAGCTAGCCAATAAATATACTTTGTAGCAGCACTAACATGATTTTGTTGGCTAAAGTACTTTCTGGTGAACAATGCTAACACACCATAAACCATCAGCTCGAACCACATATTAACTTATTATCAATTAATTCATCTCTGATGAGCACTGTTCTGAACCTCAATCCTCCCTTAAAGCAACTGAACCGTAAAAGCTTTGTGAATTGTTCTTTCCTTGTTTCAACAAGGAATGTGCCCAAAAGCAGTGTTTAGAACACTGTACAGAATGTCCTTCTGCAGTAATCATAGGTATGCAGACAACAGTTTTTCAGGATGTCTGATCAATTCAAAGAAATTGAGTCAGATTCCTGAAGTCCTCACAGCAGGACATGTATCAATGGAATAAAGGAAATCTGGAGACAGCATTGATTTTCAAAGATAATGGGACAATGAAGGCAATTATTCTGCTGATGAACGTCGTCTTCAAATTTTTAGCTGGAGGTGGTTAGATTAAAAGGATTTGTGGAGAAGGTGGGTAAAGTAAAGACCTTTTTTTTTTGCAAAGCCTTAGAACCATAGAATTCTGGACCGACCCTCTGAAAGAGCACCCTACCTAGGCCCACTTCCCCGCCCTATCCCCATAACCCCACATAACCGGCACATCTTTGGACACTAAGGGGCAATTTAGCATGGCCTATCCACCTAACCTGCACATCTTGGGATTGTGAGAGGAAACCGGAGCACCCGGAGGAAGCCCACGCAGACATGGGAGAACGTGCAAACCCCACAGAGACAGGCAGCCAAGGTGGGAATTTAATGCAGAACCCTGGCTCTGTGAGGCAGCAGTGCTAACCATTGTGCCATCGTGCCATATTTTTTTCAGAGAAATTCAGATAGCTGTTTGAAACAGAGAATGAGAGGGTTTAGGAAGGGAGCAGGATGGGATTAGACGAGGTGGCAGATCAACTGGACGTTGCTTCACTAATTTCACCTGCACAGAAGGAGCCCAGAAAGAGGCAATTTCATGATGCTGACTCCAGGCACTCAAATCCACTGAAAATATGTCCAATTCCAAACTGAGTTGGCTTCTGAAATGGGTGCAAAATTCTCCACAAGTGTTGACATCAGGACTGAATTGCGTGAGGCTTGGGTTCCCTTTGCGGGTGCTAATTGGGGAGTAATTCAGGACATGCAGCAATTCAGCATCTGCCCTGGTAAATCCAGACCAATTCTCATTCACCCTGGTGTTGGTTCGCTGGGGCCATCACTTGAGAGCTTGATAAGCTGGAACTGCTTATAAGCACTCCGCTCCCCGCACACTCTCATTCCAGCCAAGAAGATGGCCCAGAGAAGACTCGCGCCATGAGTCACAGACACAGAGCTCGGAGGAGAGGCAGGATACCCTCGTCCCCAGTGATGTGTTATCTGTGTTGGTTCAACATCGACTGCAACTGGAAGCAGTAAAACGAGAAACAGGCTTCCGACGCAGGAGATGGTCCAACACTGTTTTATTGAACCTGTGGATTGCTGTACATAACATGCTGTGGGTTCACACTATATTTACCTAACTGATAACCTCCTACTGGCTTGACCAGACTAGCTCTCTACCACATGGTGATGATGTTTATTGGCCTGTGCACTGCGACTATCTCCCTAGCCGTGTCCTGTGAGAGAGAGAGAGCCTTAATGCCCTGTGGGCTTTATAGTGGTGGTGTCCTGTCTGGTGATTGGTTGTTCTGTGTCGTGTGTGTTCATTGGTTATCCTGTGTGTCAATCACTGTCTGTCTGCATCTCATTATATACATGAGTGGATATTATGACATCTCCCCCTTTTAAAATAAAATTTGGAATGTGGCTGTATATGCATGCATAACTAGGTACAAGTGGGGAATAAATGAACATATGTACATGGAAAGGTGTCCATCGTGCAGATACAGAGAAAACTGAACAATATTTACAAGATTTAAGTCTATAGATTCAGTCTTTGTGGTGGGCGACGAATTCTTGTCGATCGCCGCAGAGGTGGAGGGGGGGACGCCGGCACCTGGACCGGCGGGATGGAAGCCATCTTGGTGGCCTTGTGGACAGGTGGGATCGCTGCCAGTTCGGTGGCCTCGTGGTGCAAGACGTCCGGAGGAGGCATGATGACATGCGGAGAAGTATGGTTGACTCAATGACGCTCCTGGTTGCTACCTGGGCATCATTATAGCGGTTCTTCATGTCATTTTGGGACCTCTGGACAGTTGTCATTAGCCAAGATCTCAGTGGATAACCCTTGTCAGCCAAGAACCAACTCCTCACTCGAGGGAGTGCCTCGAAGGTGCTGGGAACTGACAAGTGCATAAGGCCATATGCATCGTGCACGCTGCCTGGTGGTCACACATGAACTGATCATTCAGAGAGTGGAACCCTTTCGGGTTGATAAACGGCACGCCCTGATGTGCTGGTGCTAATAGGAGGACATGTGTACCATCAATCACCTCCTGGACCTGGGGCATGCCAACGGTGGCTGCAAATAATGCTTCTCGCGCATCCTTGGCATCCGGGTTTGCCTGGTCCAGAGTATTTATACAGTCTGTTGCCTGGGCGCATAGGGCATCCATCAAAGCACAGATGCACCTGTGTGCAGACGTCTGAGAGATCCCAGACAGTTCCCCGCTCGGCCTCTGGAAAGATCCAGAGGCATAAATGTTTGGGGCGACTGTCAGCTTGACAGCCACCGATAGCGTGTATCCACCTCCATACCCTTGCAGTGCCAGGTGTGCTATCAACTGGCACAGGAGGCGCACAGATTAGCTGAAGACTTTGGCAGCACACGGGGTTCGTTATGTCCTCAGAAGACAGGCGCTGCCGGTATAAACGTGGCCTGATCCAGCGCCTCCTTCGCACCTCCTCTTCGGCCTGTTGGAAGGCTGGCACCCGACCTCAATGGCTGACCTCTGCTCTTCTGGGACAGGTTTCTCTGGTGCTAGATCCTCCCTGAGCAGGCCCTGTGCTCCAGCTTCCGTGTATCTGCAGCAGTAGCTGTGGCCAGGTGGATAATGAGCATTCCTGGCTGTACTCCGAAATTCATTATCTGCAGGGGTGGGAGGAAGAGAGGATATATGAGCAAGGTGAGTATTTCCTTGCCCCTTCATCCAAATCCAGCAGGCGGCATGGTGACCCTGGTGTTGTGTTCTGTGATCTTGTCCAGCAATGACTCTACAGAACTGTTGGTGACTTAGCCGGAACTAGGATACAGAACGTAACAATCAGATACAGACCAAGTTATCATAGAGTTACATTAGGTCCTTCTGGAACTACCCTCATGTACGCCTCACAACCTTCCGGCCGTAGCCAGAAGTCACCTGACTTATATCTGACGCCACCTGCTGGTGGGAGGTCACACTGCTGAGTACATGGCCACCTGTTGGTGGGAGATCACACTGCTGAGTATATGGCTACCTGCTGGTGGGAGGTTACACTGCTGAGTACATGGCCACCTGCTGGTGGGAGGTCACACTGCTGAGTATATGGCCACCTCCTGGTGGGATGTCACACTGTTGAATACATGGCCACCTGCTGGTGGGAGGTCATACTGCTGAGTACATGGCCACCTGCTGGTGGGAGGTCATACTGCTGAGTACATGGCCACCTGCTGGTGGGAGGTCATACTGCTGAGTACATGGCTACCTGCTGGTGGGAGGTTACACTGCTGAGTACATGGCCACCTGCTGGTGGGAGGTCACACTGCTGAGTACATGGCTACTTGCTGGTGGGAGGTCACACTGCTGAGTACATGGCCACCTGCTGGTGGGAGGTCATACTGCTGAGTACATGGCTACTTGCTGGTGGGAGGTCACACTGCTGAGTACATGGCCACCTGCTGGTGGGAGGTCACACTGCTGAGTACATGGCTACTTGCTGGTGGGAGGTCATACTGCTGAGTACATGGCCACCTGCTGGTGGGAGGTCATACTGCTGAGTTCATGGCTACTTGCTGGTGGGAGGTCACACTGCTGAGTACATGGCCACCTGCTGGTGGGAGGTCATACTGCTGAGTACATAGCCACCTGCTGGTGGGAGGTCACACTGCTGAGTAAATGTAATATTATCTATGGGCATATTACCACACCTGAGTTGCACCTCTGCTCCACCCTCCACATGTGCCCCCCGAATCCTCAGTTCCTGTTCCTGTCAACAGGGGTATCGGTGACTGGCACAACCCCTGATATCGACAGGCTCTGTGGCCCCTTTGCTGTTTCCCTAGAGGGGTCTACTGTGGGTATCCTCATTCAATGGTTCATGTGTCACCCTGCCAGCAGGGTGGCATCCTGTTGTGCGGTGCTGAGGGCACTATGTGCCACCAATCGCCTCCATGCTTAGAAGCTTGTACGTGGGCATATCCTACAAATGAGGGTGAGGCAGGGAAGCTTACATCTGCTGGGAGCTTAGCTTCAGTGTGATGTGGGTTATGGGCATGACACACAGGTTGTGACAACCTTTCCAGGGGCAGGATGGCTGGGAGCAGTGAACAGGCTGGGTTTGCAAACAGCTGGTGGTCCTGTGGAGGGGGCTAGCTGATAGTGCCACTGGAGAGGCCTCTGCCCTGAGAGGGGCAGAGTGCCAGGGTGGGTGCCAAATGCCAGGGTGCATGCATCCTTTGTTTGGGGTGAGCTCTGCTATTCCCCTGCTTGCCCTGCAGCGGGACTCAGACTCTGATGAGGGCACTGAGGAGTGGCAGCACCTGATGCGCCACTGATTGAGCTTGGCCACGCCCATCCCGTTGATGGGTCAGCTAGGTTCTGAGGGTTTTCAGAGGGATGGCCTGGGTGGGTTCCCAGATGACCAGAGGCTCTGTGAACATTTACAGTGAGCACAGTGAGCAGCCAGTGGCCTGTAGCAATTTCCAAATGTGTGTGTTTACCACAAATACCGCAGCAATGGCAGCCTGAGCCAGACCATCCCAAACCCCAGAGCAGCATCCCGAATCCACGGAGCTGTCGGAAAGTCGTTCCCCACTTATGATGCTCGGCCCTGGCAGCCACCCCCCACCAAGCACTGTAATTTTCAACAGTATTTCAAACGTGGCTTACCTTCTCTCTCCCCCTCAGCAGCCATGGCGCCCAGTCCCCATTTGTAAATGCCTGTAGTAAATCGCGCGAGCGGAACTTCCGCCTGAGAGTGGTGGAGCATCGCGGAGACCTGGAGCATGGTGGGTCAAACGCGCTAATCACATTTAAATGAATGCAAATGGGCAGCACGGTGGCGCAGTGGGTTAGCACTGCGGCCTCACGGCGCCGAGGTCCCAGGTTCGATCCCGGCTCTGGGTCACTGTCCGTGTGGAGTTTGCACATTCTCCCCGTGTTTGCGTGGGTTTCACCCCCACAACCCAAAGATGTGCAGGGTAGGTGGATTGGCCACGCTAAATTGCCCCTTAATTGGAAAAAATGAATTGGGTACACTAAATTTATAAAAAAAAAAAAAAAAAAAAAAAAAAATGAATGCAAATGCCGGTTTCGTATGCCACCGCTGACACAGGGCACGACCCTCGTTATCACCACCAGCGAGAGACCGAAACATGGCCCCCGAACCGGCAGCAGGCGCCGACCTCAATTTTGGCCGGACTCCCGATCCTCTGCCTGATCACGGTACACGTTTGCAGCATGATGAGGTGGGGAATTTCACCCCGGATGTTGGAAAAATATAAAAGACAATCATTTGCACAATGGCCGAAATGCTCCGGCCATCTGGATTCTTTGTTCCCACCAGCTGTGTACTCCTGCCTGCGGGTTTCCCAGCGGCGTGGGGCGGCTTCAATGGGAAATCTCAATAACAAGCGGAGGGAAGAGAGAATCTCGCCGCCAGCGAATGGCACGTCGCCGGGTAACATGCTGCTGGGGAACCAACGAATCCAGCCCAATGCCTTTCACAAACTGAAAGTGTCCAGAACCTCTTTATATCCAATGACGTACTTTTGAAGTACAGCAGCTGTTGTACTGTAGAAACGTGGCAGCCAATTTGTGCACAGCAAGCTCCCATTAACAGCAATGCCATGATGATCAAAAAATTGTTTTTATTGAGGTTCTTTGAGGGAAGATTATTAGCAAGGACACTACATGCTGCAGACGCAGCACCAGTTCATAAAGGGCAGGTCATGCCTAACTAATTTAGTGGAATTTTTTGAGGACATTACCAATGCAGTAGATAACGGGGAGCCGATGGATGTGGTATATCTGGATTTCCAGAAAGCCTTTGACAAGGTGCCACACAAAAGGTTGCTGCATAAGATAAAGATGCATGGCATTAAGGGTAAAGTAGTAGCATGGATAGAGGATTGGTTAATTAATAGAAAGCAAAGAGTTGGGATTAATGGGTGTTTCTCTGGTTGGTAATCAGTAGCTAGTGGTGTCCCTCAGGGATCCGTGTTGGGCCCACAATTGTTCACAATTTACATAGATGATTTGGAGTTGGGGACCAAGGGCAATGTGTCCAAGTTTTCAGATGACACTAAGATGAGTGGTAAAGCGAAAAGTGCAGAGGATACTGGAAGTCTGCAGAGGGATTTGGATAGGTTAAGTGAATGGGCTAGGGTCTGGCAGATGGAATACAATGTTGACAAATGTGAGGTTATCCATTTTGGTAGGAATAACAGCAAACGGGATTATTATTTAAACAATAAAATATTAAAGCATGCCGCTGTGCAGAGAGACTTGGGTGTGCTAGTGCATGAGTCACAGAAGGTTGGTTTACAGGTGCAACAGGTGATTAAGAAGGCAAATGGAATTTTGTCCTTCATTGCTAGAGGGATGGAGTTTAAGAATAGGGAGGTTATGTTGCAATTGTATAAAGTGTTAGTGAGGCCACACCTGGAGTATTGTGTTCAGTTTTGGTCTCCTTACTTGCGAAAGGACGTACTGGCACTGGAGGGTGTGCAGAGGAGATTCACTAGGTTAATCCCAGAGCTGAAGGGGTTGGATTATGAGGAGAGGTTGAGTAGACTGGGACTGTACTCGTTGGAATTTAGAAGGATGAGGGGGGATCTTATACAAACATTTAAAATTATGAAGGGAATAGATAGGATAGATGCGGGCAGGTTGTTTCCACTGGCGGGTGAAAGCAGAACTAGGGGACATAGCCTCAAAATAAGGGGAAGTAGATTTAGGACTGAGTTTAGGAGGAACTTCTTCACCCAAAGGGTTGTGAATCTATGGAATTCCTTGCCCAGTGAAGCAGCTGAGGCTCCTTCATTACATGTTTTTAAGGTAAAGATAGGTAGTTTTTTGAAGAATAAAGGGATTAAGGGTTATGGTGTTCGGGCCGGAAAGTGGAGCTGAGTCCACAAAAGATCAGCCATGATCTAATTGAATGGCGGAGCAGGCTCGAGGGGCCAGATGGCCTACTCCTGCTCCTAGTTCTTATGTTCTTATGTACAGGGAACGTCCCTGCTCCCCTTCCCCTGTAAGCAGTTTTGGGCCCCATATCTAAGAAAGCATGTGCTGGCCTTGGAAAGGGTCCAGAGAAGGTTCACAAGAATGATCCCTGGAATGAAGAACTTGTCGTCTGAGGAACGTTTGAGGACTCTGGATCTGTACTCGTTGGAGTTTAGAAGGATGAGAGGGGATCTTATTGAAACAAGATACTGCGAGGCCTGGATAGCGTGGACATGGAGAGGATGTTTCCACTTGTAGGAAAACTAGAACCAGAGGACACCATCTCAGACTAAAGGGACGATCCTTTAAAGCAGAGATGAGGAGGAATTTCTTCAGCCAGAGGGTGGTGAATCTGTGGAACTCTTTGCCGCAGAAGGCTGTGGAGGCCAAATCATTGAGTGTCTAAGACAGAGATAGATAGGTTCTTGATTAATAAAGGGATCAGGGGTTATGGGGAGAAGGCAGGAGGATGGGGATGAGAAAATTTCAGCCATGATTGAATGGCGGAGCAGACTCGATGGGCCAAGTGCCTTAATTCTGCTGCTATGTCTTATGGTCTTCCCGATCCACAGGATTTTCTGATCCACACAAATAGATTGACAGGGGTAGCTTTTCTAGTCCTGCCTGCTGCTGGAATTGTTGTGGGCAGGACAGACAATTTGACAGACCTTTGAAAGGTTTATTGACCTCGATCGTGAATTCCCAGTCTCGGGACCAGGAAATCCCACCCACTTTCTCACCCAACGAATGCCACCTCTACAGTCCTCCTTCTTTGCTCATGGCTCTGGACTGGGACTTCATCCCAAAATCTTCTGGCTCAGAAGCGGACATTCTACAAGTGAACCACAGCTGATGGAGTGTGATCCGCCAGCAACCCTATCTCCCCAACCCTATTTCTCCCTTCCTCTCCTGCTGTGTCATTGCTGTAATACCAGTTCTGTCCTCCATCTTGGTGGCGATATCCGAAATGTGGCCCAAAAGCAGAATCTTTCCAAATATTTACTTTCTCCTTCATAGAATCATAGAATCCCTATTGTACAGAAGGAGGCCATTCTGCCCATTGAATCTGCGCAGACCCTTCGAAAGAGGACTCTGCACATGTCCACTCACCCGTCCATCCTGCCCTAGCACTGTAACCCCATAACCTAAACTGCACATCCGTGGACTCTGGGAGGAAACCGGAGCACCTAGAGGCAACCCATGCAGACATGGGGAGAATGTACAAACTCTACACAGACAGTGACCCAAACGGAATTGAACGTGGGTCCCTGGCGCTATGAGACAGCAGTGCCAACCACTGTGTCACCATGCCACCCATGCTGCGCAAAGGATGAAATGAATTGTAGCATCATGTGTCATTCAGTTCATACAAAGTTCTTAAAGCCTCGAGCAAAATTGATTATCCGCTTTATATGGGGCACTTTTTAACTGAAACCTTAACGTCCCAAATGCCAAATAATATTTCAATAATTTCAGTTGCGTCAGGTCCTGTCGACTGTTAAAGTGCCAGAAAGATCACATCTTGGTCGAACAGTAATAGCAACAAAATTCAAATGCCAAATAACCTGCTTCTTAATTTTATCCTGTGATTTTTAAGTTAAGCTGCTTATAGCAAATGTTGTCAGTCACCATCTGTCTCACAGGATGACTCATTGATGCACCCGCAGCAATTGAATATTTTATTATGAGGTTAGTTGCATTCCTGCACGCCCCATCTTTGATGTGTCCATGTGTTAGTATCTCTGCCAATCTGTTTGAAAGCTGGCACATATTCCACTTGCAGGTATGATGCTTAACTGGTTAAATGATATGGAGATGCCGGCGTTGGATTGGAGTGGGCACAGTAAGAAGTCTTACAACACCAGGTTAAAGTCCAACAGGTTTATTTGGAATCACCAGCTTGCGGAGCACTGCTCCTTCCTCAGGTGACTCGCCTGATTTTACATAGAATTTACAGTGCAGAAGGAGGCCATTCGGCCCATCGAGTCTGCACCGGCTCTTGGAAAGAGCACCCTACCCCCTACCCAAGGTCAACACCTCCACCCTATCCCCATAACCCAGTAACCCCACCCAACACTAAGGGCAATTTTTGGACACTAAGGGCAATTTATCATGGCCAATCCACCTAACCCGCACATCTTTGGACTGTGGGAGGAAACCGGAGCACCCGGAGGAAACCCACGCACACACGGGGAGGATGCGCAGACTCCGCACAGACAGTGACCCAAGCGGGAATCGAACCTGGGACCCTGGAGCTGTGAAGCAATTGTACTATCCACAATGCTACCGAAAATTAGTGATTCCAAATAAACCTGTTGGACTTTAACCCGGTGTTGTAAGATTTCCTACTGTAACTGTAAGAAGAATTTGAAACACTGAATTTAATAAAAGTAGCCTTGAAATTGTTCCTGATAAGATCCTAAGAGATAGGAGCAGGCCATTCGGCCCATTGATCTTACCCCACTATTCAATAAGATCATGGCTGATTTGGCTGTGGCTTTAACACTATTCCCCCACTCGCAACCCCCACCACCCGCCATAACCTTTAACTCCCTCGACAATCCGAAATCTAATAAATGCTCATTTGACAATTTGAACAACAATTTGCGACATGCAGGAATGAGACTCAGCAGCTTAAATTGTTCCCTTTCTGGACCAAGGCGAGATTTATTGGCAGTATATTAATAAATATCATGGGCGTGTTTCTCGGCGCGCCATTAACTCAGGGCGGGATTCTCTCTTCCCGCTGCTTCCCATTGGGATTTCCCATTGAAGCCACCCCAGGGCACCGGAAAACCCCCATGCGGGGGTGCTCTGCCAGAGGGAAAAGAGAATTCCAACGGCTGGAGAATTATGGTCCATATCATTTAAATGGTGTTTGCAATATTAACTGTGAGCCATAACATTCTGCGGTAGGCTTAATGGGCAATTAATATGCAAATCTTGCAAGCCCATAAACACAATGGGAAGACAAAGGGAGAAGACTGAGATGTGTAAATTGACCAGCATGTTCTGGAGATTCATAACTCCCCATCGGAGCAGAGTATCTCCCCATTCCCTCAACCTGCTGGTGTGCACATTAATAATGGCGTGCATGCTGTTAATTTTCCAGCAACATTTGGCCCAATAACAGTACTTTTCAGAATGTCAATTTGGTAATATAGTCAGATCTCCAACTTCCAATCCGGGTGAACCATGTAAGATACTATTAATTGGACAGATGCATGGCGGGACAGGGAAAATGGGTGCAAAAATAAACATGAATCCATTTTACTCCTTTGCATTTGTGTGCGGTTTCCTGAAAGGGAGAGCAACCTCTCAAGCAGCCATGATTTGTTTCTTCCTTAATGGACATCCAGGTCAAGCTTGGACTATGTTGGATTTTCAGTGCTGCCCTATTATTCTCCATCAATCATTTGGAAAAAAGTTGAAAGCATCATTCTGCCCTGAAATGCTCCCACGGATTCTACTTGCTGAAGACATGTGAAATGGATGTACCTCATTATGTACAATCAAGGTCACCGGCCATTTCATTTTCTTGCGGGATTGTCCTGCCTTTGAGGTCCTGTGACCTGTGTCGAATGCTGCCGGGATGCTGTCTTTCTGTTTTTCGATCCTCTAAGTCCTGCGCACACACAGGACCCGCTCTCCTCCTTTTTGCCCATTCTCACAGCCCTTTTACCCCTCCCCACCATCCCAACCCTGGAAGCCCTCCCCCCTTCCCCTGCACAGCTCTTACAGCTCTGATAGCATTCCACCCTCCCTACCCCACCCCTGCTCACAGCCCCAGTAACCCCCGCCCCCCCATCCCTCCCTCCCTCCCTCCCTCCCCCTCCCCCTCCCTCCTCCCTTCCCCCTTCCCCCCTCCCTCCCCCCTCCCCCCTCCCCCCTCCCTCCCCCCTCCCTCCCCCTCCCTCCCCCTTCCCTCCCTCCCTCCCTCTCCCCTCCCTCCCTCCCCCTTCCCTCCCTCCCTCCCTCCCCTTCCCTCCCTCCCTCCCCCCTCCCTCCCCCTTCCCTCCCTCCCCCTCCGTCCCCCTCCCTCCCTCCCTCCCCCCTCCCACCCCCTCCCTCCCCCTCCCTCCCTCCCTCCCCCCTCCCTCCCTCCCTCCCCCCTCCCTCCTTCCCTCCTCCCCTTCTTCCCTCCCTCCTTCCCTCCTTCCCTCCCTCCTCCCCTCCTTCCCTCCCTCCCTCCCCCTGACATTCCCCACCACCCCTCCAGTTCTGGCAGCACCCGCTTTAAAGGACCCCCGTGCAGAGTGCCTCATTCCGTGAGATTTGGTCACTCCGGATATTGCAGGATTTACTATTTTATCTGCAGCACAAAGGACAATGAACGTGTTGATGCGGTTGAGCAATGTATTTTCCAATACATTAATATTGAATGGTAAGTTATTGGTTCAAAATATGACTGCGATAGAAAATAAAAGCACATTAAAATGACAAATGAACAAATATGACTAATAAAAAAAAAACCTTCCAGTGTTAAAGATGGCAGATTTTATCATATGAGTAAGCAGGCTGAATTCGTGTTTTGCTGTATACCTGAACACGTGTTTTTTTAATTTGACATACCGTATATACTCGCGTAACTTTCGATCTCGCGTATCATGCGACCCCTAAATTTTCGGCCCAAAAACATGCTTTTATAGTATACCTCATGTATCATGCGAGTCACCTTTTTGACATGACAGCTGACACTCAGGTAAGCTTTCCGCCTAAAACTGCCGAATGAGAAACAGCTGTTTTGCTGTTTCTAATCACGGAACTAAACCCGATAATAAACAGTCATGGTACCTAACAGGTGACACAATCGACCCTTAGCAAAAATGGAGAAAAGATCAGCGAAGAAATATACAGCCAAATGGAAACTGCAAGTTGTTGCCGAAGCGGAACAAAGCAACAATGTTAAAGCTGGAAACCTGTTTGGCGTCGGAGAAATCTGTGTCCGAAACTGGAGAAAGCAAAAAGAACAATTGATGGCAAGTCCTTCCTATAAATGCGCAAATCGAGGGTCGAAATGTCATTGGCCGCAGTTAGAAGATGAAGTCTCAAAGTGGGTGTCCGAAAATTGGGAAAATGGTTACATAATAACACGATCTAAAATAAGACTTTATGCTTTACGAGAAGCTAGAAACATGGGCATTCGTGAGTTTACTGCAAGTCCCGGATGGTGTACGCGGTTCATGAAAAGACATGACTTTGTGTTAAGAAGAAAAACAAAAATAGCACAGAGACTCCCAAAAGAATTAGAAGAAAAAGTGATAAGTTTTCATAGATTTGTTATCAAACATCGCAAAGCTAACAGCTATAATTTATCGTGCATTGGAAACATGGATGAGACACCCGTTAATTTTGATATGCCATCAAAAGTAATTATCTTTTCTTGAATACAAAAACTGATTTGGTATTTGAATTTTGACCTGTGTTTACATCCTGCGAAGCGGATCATTTCTCCACAATTGAAATCAATCAACTCTTTCCTTCCAGGGAGCTTTCAAGTAAGATACAAACTGGATGGTGATAAAGATCCTGCTTTCCTGAGCATTGATACCAGGAACTGGGCAAATGGCCAGCTTCACAGTGTCAAGATCAATCGAGAAGGGAAGGACATCTACATTCAGGTAATACACAACATTAAGTAGTGCACTTTTTAAAAGAGCATTTGATTCCATAGTCGGTGGTAATACTGTGGTCACGCACATCATTTGGATGTGGAGTTTTTCAACCAGGCAAACTCCAGATCCTTAGGGTGTGGATGCATGCTAAGCTTGAGTAACCTTGGGTTACTGCCTCCAAAGTAATTACGTGCCCAGAGTTTGTGCTTTGGGCTGTAGTGAGGTTATGAAGGCATCATATGAATACATGTCGTTCTATTTCCTTCCTTCTTCCTTTAAGGCAGTCAGAATTTTTCTAAGGCTGCGTGGTCTTATGAGCCCTTGTGATCCGAACTTCACAAATAGTACCAACCAATGCCCGCTGATGCAGAGAACTTGGAAAATGTTCTGGGTAATGAATAAACTGCAGGAAGGCTCCGAGTTTACCTCTCTGTATGCAAACATTTAATTTCACAGCCTTTGTGCTTTCAGCAACAACCCAAGATTGGCTTGGCGAGACATTCATCATTGTGACCGCACGGACCACATCAAGGGCCGCACGGTAGCATTGTGGATAGCGTAATTGCTTCACAGCTCCAGGGTCCCAGGTTCGATTCCCCGTTGGGTCACTGTCTGTGCGGAGTCTGCACATCCTCCCCGTGTGTGCGTGGGTTTCCTCCGGGTGCTCCGGTTTCCTCCCACAGTCCAAAGATGTGCAGGTTAGGTGGACTGGCCATGCTAAATTGCCCTTAGTGTCCAAAATTGCCCTTTGTGTTGGGTTGGGTTATGGAGATAGGGTGGAGGTGTTGACCTTGGGTAGGGTGCTCTTTCCAAGAGCCGGTGCAGACTCGATGGGCCGAATGGCCTCCTTCTGCTCTGTAAATTCTGTAAGTGACGGCTGCCTTTAGCTCTTGCACCCTGCAGCCACGCTATACAACTTTAAAAAAAAAGAACCAAAGCAGGCTCCCCTGGAAGGTCAGAGGGAAGGCTACCATCTCTGAACTACAGTCAAAAAAAAGGACTCAGTTGACTCTCTTTTTTTTATAAATTTAGAGTACCCAATTACTTTTTTTTCCAATTAAGGGGCAATTTTAGTGTGACCATTCCACCTACCCTGCACATCTTTAGGGTTGTGGGGGTGAAACGCACGCAGACATGGGGAGAATGTGCAAACTCCACACGGACAGTGACCCAGGGCCGGGACTCGAACCCGGGTGCTCAGCGTCGCAGTCCCAGTGCTAACCACTGTGCCGCATGCCGCCCTGACTCGGGTTGACTCTTGTTCTGCGTGAGTGATGTGGAGGCTGCTCTTCATCTGTCAATAAGCATCCGTCGTGCATGGAATTAGATAGGTTTGAGCTTTCTGAAATTCATTATAAGCAGAAGGAACACTTTGCCGTAGCTGTACAGAGAATTGTCAGAAACAAATGATCTTTTTAAGGTTTGAGTGGGGAGATAATGGTTTGAGCAGATCCTGTGCTCATTCTACATCAGGCTGGCTCAGAGATGCGACTGGTACCATTATTTCTGAGGAGCTCGGGCTGAAAAAGTCAGGTGGTTGAACAATGCCATGATCAGAGTCTGGCCTGGAACTCATTGGGGGAAAAGGATGCTTAATAATTCATCAAATTGTGGCTTTGTCTTGGCTCTCTTACAATGCAAAGCCTAATCGTTCAATTTTCTGGAGTTGGTTAATTAGTGGTGTGGACATGATCTAATTGGATGTTGCTCGTACAGCTCAAAGACTAGTGTGAATTAGTCAAGCAGGATACTGTCCAGTAGGTGCTGTGATTCATTTTAATTGGGATCTTCAATTTCAGTTACAATGAATCAGAGCAATACTTACTTGGGCTTAAAAGACAATTGTTTGAACTGAAAACTTCATTCAATATGTGCTCACAATACTCCAAATGGGGTCTGACCAGAGCCTTATACAGCCTCAGAAGTACATCCCTGGTCGTGTATTCTAGCCCTCTTGACATGAATGCTGACATTGCATTTGCCTTCTTAAGCCAACTGAATAATAATAATAATCCCTTATTGTCACAAGTAGACTTCAATGAAGTTACTGTGAAAAGCCCCTAGTCGCCTTATTCCGGTGCCTGCTAGGGGAGGCCGATACGGGAATTGAACCCACGCTGCTGGCATTGTTCTGCATTACAAGCCAGCTGTTTAGCCCACTGTGCTAACCTGCACATTAACCTTAAGAGAATCGAGAACAAGGACTCCCAAGTCCCTTTGTGCTTCTGATTTCCTAAGCATTTCCCCATTCAGAAAATAGCCTATGCTTAAATTCCTCCTTCCAAAGTGCATAACCTCACACTTTTCTACATTTGCCTCTTCATTGCCCACTTTCCTAGCTTGTCCAAATCCTTCTGCAGCCCCCTTGCTTCCTCAGTACTATCTGTCCCTCTGCCGATCTTTGTATCATCTGCAAACCTCGCAACAGTGCATTCAGTTCCTTCTTCCAGGTCATTAATGTATATTGTAAAAAGTTGTGGCCCCAGCACAGACCTCTGAGGCACACCACTAGTCACCGGCTGCCATCCTGAAAAAGACCCCTTTATCTCCACTCTCTGCCTTCTGCCAGTCAGTCAATACTCTATCCATGCCAGGATCTTACCCTGAACACTTATTTAACAGTCTCTTATGCGGCATCTTGTCAAAGACCTTCTGGAAATCTATATAAATCACGTCCACTGGTTCTCCTTTGTTTAACGTCCTTGTTACCTCCTCAAAGAACTCTAACAGATTTGTCAGACGTGACCTTGCTTTGACAAAGCTGTGCTGACTCAGTCCTACTTTACCATGCACTTCCAAGTACTTTGCGATCTCATCTTTAATAACAGATTCTAAAATCTCACCAATGACCAAAGTCAAGCTAACCGGCCTATAATTTCCCGTCTTCTGCCTCCCTCCCTTCTTAAACAGCAGTGGACATGACACATTTGCATTTCCAGAAAATCTTTGACAAGGTACCATACAGGAAGCTCCTAAATAAGATAAGAGCCCATAGTGTTAGCGGCAAGGTACTGGCATGGACAGAGGGTTGGCTGACTGGCTTAAGGCAGAGAGTGGGGAGAAAGGGGTCTTTTTCAGGATGGCAGCCGGTGACTAGTGGTGTTCTGCAGGGGTCAGTGTTGGGACCATAACTAGTCACGAAACATATTAACGATCTGGAAGAAGGATCTGAGGACATTGTTGCTAAGTTTGCAGATGATATAAAAATATGTAGAGGGTCAGGAAGTGTTCAGAAAGCAGAGAGCCTGAAAATAGTGCTAGACAGTTTAGCAGAGTTGGTAAAGAAGTGGCAGATGGAATACAATGTGGAAAGGTGTGAGGTTATGCATTACGGTATGAATGGAGGCATGGATTATTTTCTAAATATGGAAAGGCTTTGGGCAGCACGGTAGCATTGTGGATAGCACAATCGCTTCACAGCTCCAGGGTCCCAGGTTCGATTCCGGCTTGGGTCACTGTCTGTGTGGAGTCTGCACATCCTCCCCGTGTGTGCGTGGGTTTCCTCCGGGTGCTCCGGTTTCCTCCCACAGTCCAAAGATGTGCAGGTTAGGTGGATTGGCCATGATAAATTGCCCTTAGTGTCCAAAGTTGCCCTTAGTGTTGGGTGGGGTTACTGGGTTATGGCAATAGGGTGGAGGTGTTAACCTTGGGTAGGGTGCTCTTTCCAGGAGCCATTGCAGACTCGATGGGCCGAATGGCCTCCTTCTGCACTGTAAATTCCATGTAAATTGGAAGCACAAAGGGATATAGGAGTCTTGGTTCAGGATTCTGTTAAGGTTAATGTGCAGGTTCAGTTGACAGGAAGGCAAATGCAATGTTAGCATTCATTTCGAGAGGGTTGGACTACAAGACCAGGGATGTACTTCTGAGGCTGTAAAAGGCTCCGGTCAGACCCCATTTGGAATATTGTGAGCAGTTTTGGGCCCATAGATGTGCTGGCCTTGGAGAGGGTACAGAGGAGGTTCACAAGAATAATCCCTGGAATGAAGAGCTTGTCATACAGGGAGTGGTTGAAGACTCTGTGTCTGCACTCAATGGAGTTGACAAGGATGAGGGGGGATTCTAATTGAAACTTACAGAATACTAAGAGGCAGAGATAGAGTGGACCTGGAGAAGATGTTTCTACTCGTAGGAGAAACTAGAACCTGAGGGCACAGCCTTGACTGAAGGAACAATCCTCTAAAACAGAGATGAGGAGGAATTCCTTCAGCCAGAGAGTGGTGACCTCACTGCTACAGAAGGCTGTGGAGGCCAAGGGCAGGATTTACCGACCACCCCGCAGTGTGTTTTTCGGTGGCCCGCCAGTGGGATCTACTGACACCGTCGCTCTCAACGGGATTTTCCAGTGCCGGTGACAGCACCTCTTGTCGCCAGGAAACCCTTGCCCCAGCATGGGACCGGAATTTCTCGTCAGTGTGAACAGCCGGTAAGTTCCGCCTCAAGTCACTGAGTGTCTTTAAGACAAAGATAGATAGGTTCTTGATTAATAAAGGGATTAGGGGTTACAGAGTAAAGTCAGCAGAATGGGGATGCGAAGCATATCAGTCATGATCGAATGGCGGGGCAGACTCAATGGGTCGAATTGCCGAACACTGCTCATCTATCTTATGGTCTATTGTGCTATATAATGTCATGCGAGAGTACCTTTAAGATATGGGTGTTTATCAAATAGCTGTAGTGATGTCAGAGTGTGGGGGAAGCTGGGCTGTCTGTCTGTTTTACTTTTGTCTTGAGCTGGCAGCTACAGTGTGTGCTTGGTTTCGTTTTCAGAGTTGGAGCTGCAGCCAGCCAAACAAGGTGTAATTTTGATCTCTCTGCATGAAAAGAATGTCTTCAGATCATTTGGTGATTTAAAAGTGATAACTGCTCTCAGTAGAGAATTTAAACCTGCTATCTTTGTTAAAGAGCGTATTTGTCTTATGGATGTTGCTCGGAAAGATTAAGGGTTACTTATAGAGTACTGTATTCTTTGGGGGGAGTATTTAAGTTGATAGTTGCTAAGATGTTTACTGTGTGTTTATAAAATGTTCACTGGATTCATAGAATAAACATTGTTTTGTTTTAAAAGTACTTTAGATCTCTGTTGCATCGCATCTGTAGAGTGGGCCATTGTACTCCCCATAACCAAAATCTATTAAAAGTTGTGGGTCAGGTGAACTCCATGATACACTTTGGTGTTCTCTAAACCCTGCCCCATAACAATAAGTACAAGTTATTTTTGTAAACAAATAGAAGCGTATGCTGGAGCTTTCCCTTTGAGTAGCTATAGGTTCCTGGAGGTGTGTCAATATTTACAGGTGGTCATCAACCCCGATACGTTTGTTAACCTTTGTCTTCAGCTGATGAGGTTGAATGGTTGACTCAGACAGCCCGAGAACCTTAAGGTACTGTTTTATACTGTTTTGGGATGTTGAGCAGCCAAGGTATTCATAGAGGAGTGCTTTGAATGTGTAAAGATAGAAATAAGGAGCCTTGGGCACAACCTTCATGGCTTGTTGAACACAGACAGTAGCAGATGGCTGAAAACTAACTAATGTTACTTCAGGTTTGAAAAGGTGAGAGCTATGTTCTTCAGAATTGCAGCCCTGTTAGCCTGCCACCTAAAATGGGCACTCCAATTATTAAGGAATTAAAGTATTTCCGATTTAATGAGAATTATGCTAATAAATTCAAGGCATCGCGGGGTTATGCAAGACAGGACATGTCAAACAAATCTCTTGGAAATCTTTAAGGATGTAAGAGTGTTAAACAATAATGCTAATCTAATTGGTCTTGTAAATCTCGACTTTTGGAAAGCTTCAGATGAGATCCCATGCTAGAAATCAAACTAGAACTCATGAGGCTAAGTAGGAAGCTGTAAACTGATAATGATGGGGTAGATAATGGCAACCAGAGAGTACTTACCAATGGTAATAGCTCTATTATAGGATAGCTAAGATCAGCAAACTCTCCTGAAGCTCTGGCTGGGACTATTATTCCCACCAAAATATGTATTAATGATCGTGAACGCATATAGAGAATAGAATACCTAACTTTATTTACGGAAATTACAAGTTCTGCAGGGAAAAGATACATTTCTGGGGAGGGGCATGGTTCAAACAGATCAGTACAGGCTATAAATTTGCAAATGAACAGTGGGGGTGGCATACTGAACATGTGAAGTTATTCATGTTATCACAAAGTTGGCAACAAAGAATTCTTTGCATCATTATGGAATACTTCAAAGTATTTCTAATGCTATTTTAAATGGATCATGTCACAACTTTTATCAAATTAAATGGATTTTAAGACAACTGCTTGTGCAAGTACCGGGGCCCGCAAGGCTGCGTACTTCGCGCCCCCCCCCCCCCCCCCCCAATATACTCCCTGTACACACACGACTGTGTGGCAAAATTTGGTTCCAACTCCATCTTTGCTGACAATACGACCAAGTTTGCTGACAATACGACCATAGTGGGCCAGATCTTGAATAACGATGAGTCAGAATACAGGAGGGAGATTGAGAACCTAGTGGAGTGGTGCAGCGACAACAATCTGTCCCTCAATGCCAGTGAAACTAAAGAGCTGGTCATTGAATTCAGGAAGCAAAGAACTATATACACCCCTGTCAGCATCAACTGGGCCGAGGTGGAGATGGTTAGCAGTTTCAAATTCCTAGGGGTGCACATCTCCAAATATCTGTCCTGGACCACCCAGGGCGACCCTACCACTTAAGAAAACACAACAGCGTCTATACTTTCTCAGGAAACTATGGAAATTCGGCATGTCCGCATTAACTCTCACCAACTTTTACAGATGTACCATAGAAAGGACTCTATCTGGCTGCATCACAGCCTGGTATGGCAACTGCTCGGCCAAAGAGCGCAAGATACTTCAGACAGTCGTGAACACAGCCCAGTCCATCACACAAACCTGCCTCCCATCCATTGACTCCATCTACACCTACCGCTACCTGGGGAAAGCAGGCAGCATAATCAAAGACCCCGCCCACCCGGCTTACTCACTCTTCCAACTTCTTCCATCGGGCAGGAGATACAGAAGTCTGAGAACACGCACGAACAGACTCAAAAACAGCTTCTTCCCCACTGTCACCAGACTCCAAAATGACCCTCTTATGGACTGACCTCATTAACACTACACCCTGTATGCTTCATCCGATGCCAGTGTGATGTAATTACATTGTATATCTTGCGTTGCCCTATTATGTATTTTCTTTTATTCCCTTTTCTTTTCACGTACTGAATGATCTGTTGAGCTGTTCGCAGAAAAATACTTTTCACTGTAGCTCGGAACAGGTGACAATAAATAAATCCCAAATCCAAGTTCTGATCAGCAGAGGTGGATTCTGCTCTTTGGGAAAACGGTTGAATCATTCCACTAGCTAAACCAAAAAGAAAGAACGGTCAAAGGCTCACTCCTTCAGCTGTT
Organism: Scyliorhinus canicula; assembly: GCF_902713615.1. NCBI lineage: Eukaryota > Metazoa > Chordata > Chondrichthyes > Carcharhiniformes > Scyliorhinidae > Scyliorhinus > Scyliorhinus canicula. Next base: position 269,267,619 of record NC_052147.1, read on the forward strand.
GATTCTGCTTCTCCCCCCCCACTTCCTCTCCTCCTCCCTACTGTTTCTCCCCCCATTCTACCTCCCCCGTTTACCCACCTAGCTACGGTGTACCCCCCCCCCCACCCGCCCACTTCGCCAGGCACTCTCTCCCCGGTGGAAGATGAACCGTGACCCCCCTTCACTCATACCTCCTGGCACTAGCTTTCCCACTCGTGTGGTCGCCCCCCCCCCCTCCTGGGGTCGGTCTAAGCCTCTCCCTCGCCCGTAACCTTTCGTCCCTCTCTTCTTCGTCCTCCCCCTTTCCTGCATTCTGCTGCCCTTGCCCTCTTCTTTCTGTGTTGTAGCTCCCAGGTTCACAGCGAAGTGGTACAGTCCCGTGCAAATTGTCTTTTTGTGTTTCAGTCTTTCCAATTTCCTTGCTGCTCCTGTTGCTGCCTCTGCAGACTGTGCCCTTGGACAAATTTGTCCGCGTCCGCAGGGCCTGTAACGTAACACTCCCTATCCTGAAAGTGACCCAGAATTTGGCTGGGTACAGCATCCCAAACTTCCCCCCACCCCCCCGATTTTGAAGAAGGCGCCTTTCTTCTATTAAACTACGCCCAGCACTTGGCCAGGTCTGCCCCAATGTCCTGATATACCCGAATCTGGTGTCTGTCCCAGTTGCAGGCCTTTGTCTGCCTGGCCCAGCGTAGGATTCGTTCCCGGTCCTGCTGCCGCTGCATCTTGGCGATCAGGGGCTGGTTTAGCACAGGGCTAAATTGCTGGCTTTGAAAGCAGACCAAGGCAGGCCAGCAGCATGGTTCAAGTTCCGTACCAGCCTCCCCCAACAGGCGCCGAAGTGTGGCAACTAAGGGTTTTTCACAGTAACTTCATTTGAAGCCTACTTGTGACAATAAGCGATTTTCATTTTTCATTTTATCTCCTTCAGCTGCTCTCTGGCACCTATGGGCTCAATCTATCTCTGGCAGGTTTGGGAAGCTGTCCCTTCCTACCAGGTTTCCCAGCATCTGGGCCACATAGTCTGTGGGGTTCCTGCTTCGGTTCCCTCCGGCAGATCCACTATCCACAGATTTTGACATTGTGACTGGTTCACCTGGTCTTCTATTTTCCTTTTAGGTTCCCCTGTGTTGCACCAACCTCGCTATTCCCCTCTCCAGGGCAACAATCCGGTCGCTCTGGTCTCTTGAGGCCTTTCCCAGTTCTTTAATGGTGTTCCCCTGGGCCTCTAGTTGCCTCTCCGCCTTGTCCAGGACCATCTGCTTGACGGCCAGTGCTTCCACGACCGCCATCTTGACCGCTGCTTTTATGTCGATCTTGATGTAATCTTTGAGGTCCCTTAGCTCCCTGATGGGGAACTTCTTCCATCCGTCCTCTGGTGAGGGGGAGCCCCGCGTGCAGCTTGTTGGTCCCTCTTTTTTGGGTGTGGCCAGAATTTCTTCACCTCGTGGGTCTGTCGTCCTGTTTGCTCATTTCTTCTGGCTTCTGTTGTTTTTTGCCTCTTTTCGGCCTCTGGAGCTGCCATTGTTCAGCATTGCTCATTGTATTTCGATTGGAGAGGGTGAGGGGATGTTTTTTTCCTGTTTCTGGAGGACTATTTCGGACGAAAAATGCCTAATTTTAAATTCTTCGGAGGAGAGCCACCGTTTGTACATCCGTTCAGTACATCCCCGTCAACTGGAGTCTATCTTTTTGCTTCTGACATTTAATATTCAATCCTTTGGGCAGAATTTAATGCTCTTCTCTGTTGTGTGTGTCTGGTGGTGGGGGCATTAATCGGGTGGGTGTGCAGTGGATGGCGACCGTGCTACCTTCGCATCTCCACTCTGATCAAATCCAAGACAGAGTGATCCATGGACGGCCTTCCCACTCCACTATCATTTGAGACCCATTAGATGAGCAATTAATGTCTCTTCCCACAGCTGCAGTTACTAAAAGTAAAGTCTTCATAGTCTCTGACGACCATAGGCTGCTTTCCCCTTCGAGATGGTTGAGCTGTCTGGTGGTGGTTTAACCTGAGGATCACCACACCTCAGACGAGGGGCAAGGTTGAGAAGGCAGGGCCTTCATGAATTTTTAAAAAAAAAATAAATTTAGATTACCCAATTATTTTTTCCAATTAAGGGGCAATTTAGCGTGGCCAATCCACCTACTCTGCACATTTTTGGGTTGTGGGGGCGAAACCCATGCAGACACGGGGAGAATGTGCAAACTCCACACGGACAGTGACCCAGAGCCAGTATCGAACCTGGGACCTCAGCGCCGTGAGGCAGTTGTGCTAACCACTAGGCCACCGTGCTGCCCCAGGGCCTTCATGAATAACCTCTGTTCATGAATAAACTTATTAACCGGGCAGCCAGTGAGGGTTTGCCCCAGGAGGGGGCGAGGAGCGGAGGGCTGCTCAATCCTTGCTGCTGCCGCACTTTCCCTGGCCACTCGACACTGTAACCCTCTTCCTGCCATCACCCACCTGTGCCCTGGTATCTGGCAATATTCCAGTCCATGAGTTGGGTGTTTTAACAGCAATAGCCACCGCTTCACTGAAGGTGCTGCTGTCCAATAGAGCTCCCAGCCCCTGATTGGCTGGCCACTCTCCAAGGGAGGGACAGCCACGACCTCGGGGTCCTTGATCCCAGATCGTTGTTGGTCTGTCAAGTACCTGACTGGCAATAAATTTGGAGGGCCTTCATGAAAAGAGACAATGAAAGGCTCTCACTGACTCTCAGCTGATGGGTGAGACCCTCATCACCTCCATTAAATCTAGTTGTTTGTGTGGGGTTGTTATCACCTCTGTTGTGTACCAATATTTCCTTTCCTCTAAATTACTCATGTTAAATATTAACTGAAAGTACTTTTTGTGGTGATTGTATATTGCTTAATTAACACTATATAGCATTATGTCCTTGTGGGCTCTGTCTGTGAGCCGTTGCGCGGCTCTGCCCACAGGGGGAGATGAGGAGCTTGTACAGGGCTCCACCCTTGGCTCCGCCCATGGCCCCTCCCACTACCGGTAGTATAACATGCTGCAGTCTTGTGAGTCTGCCCTCAGTTCTTCTGGTCGCAGGCAGGCTCAGTTGTAAGTCTATTAAAGCCACAGTTTACTTCCTCTCGTGTCACGAGTGAATTGATGGTCACGTCACTTTTTAACCTGCTTTACTGCTGTGAACAAAGGGTCTTGAGATGGATCGGAACCACATCTTTCCTGATAACATTTCAATCAGACAGTTTGCTTTCTTGACAGTTGGCTAAACTCTGAACAGGAGCATTTCTAAGATTCTTAGTTCCATCACTGGATTGGCCACCATGACAGGCAATCTCACCCCCTGGTTTTGTTAAAATATGTATATTTTTTAACAAGTGTTCCTTCAGCTGGTTGCTTGCACTGATGCCTCCTCAATTTTGTCTCTGTTGAACATCCGAAAGATGGTCCTCATGACAGTGAAATAACCTTTTAGTAATGCATTGGATGATCAACCTAGATCGTGTGCACAAGTGGAAGAGCCTTCATCGGATGGGGTATTGAGTACAAGAGTCGGCAGGTCATGTTACAGTTGTATAGGACTTTGGTTAGGCCACATTTGGAATATTGAATGCAGTTCTGGTCACCACATTACCAGAAGGATGTGGATGCTTTGGAGAGGGTGCAGAGGAGGTTCACCAGGATGTTGCCAGTTATGGAGGGTGCTAGCTATGAAGAAAGGTTGAGTAGATTAGGATTGTTTTCATTGGAAAGACAGAGGTTGAGGTGGGACCTGATTGAGGTCTACAAAATTATGAGAGGTATGGACAGGGTGGATAGCAACAAGCTTTTTCCAAGATTGGGGGTGTCAATTACAAGGGGTCACGATTTCAAGGTGAGAGGGGGAAAGTTTAAGGGAGATGTGCGAGGAAGGTTTTTTACACAGAGGGTGGTGGGTGCCTGGAACGCTTTGCCAGCGGAGGTGGTCGGGGCGGGCACGATAGCATAATTTCAGATGCATCTAGACAGATATATGAATGGGTGGGGAACAGAGGGAAGTAGATCCTTGGAAAATAGGCGACAGGTTTAGGGGCTGATTTAGCTCATTGGGCTAAATCGCTGGCTTTTAAAAGCAGACCAAGCAGGCCAGCAGCATGGTTCAATTCCCGTATCAGCCTCCCGGGCAGGCGCTGGAATGTGGTGACTAGGGGCTTTTCACAGTAACCTCATTGAAGCCTACTCGTGACAATAAGCAATTTTCATTTCATAAAGGATCTGGATCGGCGCAGGCTGGGAGGGCCGAAGGGCCTGTTCCTGTGCTGTAATTTTCTTTGTTTTTTTTTCTAAACCCACAAAGCTCTGACTCGGGTACTTCCACTGAAGAGGGTTGAGCAAGGAGCCGTGCTGTGCTGTGCCATATTTTTATAATGATATAAAAGCACCAATCACTCAAAAGATATTGGGTAAGCACATTAAGGGCTCATTTATTGAGACAAGGCACATGTCTAGATCTATACAGAGGCATAAAGCTCGAAGATATCAGCAGTGGACTTCTTTCTGTGTGTGTCTGCTCCAAGCAAAGGTGAAAGTAAAGCTTGACTGCCTGACACACTTACTTTACGGTGATGCCATGCTGCATTCCCGTCAAGGCCCATGCTGTGAGACTTCACCCCTGTAGGGTCATGATGAAAATCAACTCCCTTCTGCAGGTCATTGTTGATCTCTGGCATTCTGAAGACATGATTCAGGTGCGTGCACGTGTGGGAAGGAGTAGGGAGTACACTGTGTGATGGTCAGAGTACACCTTTTTGTATTTCTGCACTAATCTCTTCTTAACCGACTTCTAAATCCTTTGAGCAAATTGAATTTTCAATTCTTAGACAGGTTTTATGTAAACGTAGACTTTCTGAACAACCCTGCGAGTGATTTCCTCCAATCCAGCGATGACCTCGTGTGAAGACATTTGAGCAGTTTAGGAGACTGAGAGGAGATCTAATTGAGGTGTTTAAGGTAATCAAATGTATTGACAAAGTAGGCGTTGAGCGGATGTTTCCACTTGTGGGGCAATCTAGAACGAGAGGTCACAGTTTTAGGACAAGGGGTAGCAGATTTAAAACAGAGATGTGGAGAAATTACTCTCTCAAAGGATCACAAATCTCTGGAACTCACTACGCCAGAGTGTGGGGGATGCCAGTACAGTGAGTAAATTTGAGGCGAGTTACAGGTATAGGGCGGGGCAGTGGGTAGAGTAGGGTGCTCTTTCAGCAAAATGGCAGCCTCCTTCTGCACTGTAGTTTTATGGTTCTGTCGACAGATTTTTAATTAATAATGGGTTGAAGGGTTGTGGAGAGCGGGCAGGAAGGTGAAGTCGAGGCCGAAATTAGATCAGCCATGATCATATTAAATGGCAGAGTGGACTCGAGGGGCTGAATTGTCGACTCCTGCTGCTAGTTCTTATGTTCCTATGAACCTTGGTACCACCATCTATCATATTCACTGGTCAGAATAAACATCCTTTTGGTATGACATCTGCGTGCAGTCTTCATGCAGTGCAAGAAGGCACAGAGACCGGGAGGAAAGGAGTGTGCGGGAAGAGGTTTGTGTCATTTGCAGAACATTCCCGGAAAATTTCATTTGGTGCTTAACATAGCAAGATCACAACGTCTGCAGCCAAGAAATATGCTCCTTACGTTGTTTTAAGATTTGTTAGGTACTGCTGCATTCTGTCCCCTGAGCTTTCTGCTGGAGATCAGTGAGTCTCTCTACTTGGCATGCATGTTTAAGGACGTGTGGGTGCCACTGACTTTTACTGCCACCCCTTCCGAAGTGCTAAATACCAACATCACATTCTTGATCAACCTCCTTTCTTCAATTCCTACGGGAAGGCACCCCTTACTCATATCTTAGAGAGAAGAGTCTTTACTGTCTGTGCGGAGTCTGCACGTTCTCCCCGTGTCTGTGTGGGTTTCCTACGGGTGCTCCGGTTTTCTCCCACAAGAGGTAATTTGGACATTCTGAATTCTCCCTCTGTGTACCTGAACAGGTGCCGGAATGTGGCGACTAGGGGCCTTTCATGGTAACTTAATTGCCGTGCTTACGTAAGCCTAATTGTGACAATAGAGATTCTTATTATTATAAGGATAAACCTGATACTTGATCAAAGTCCTGTTCCGAGACACAACCTGTAATTTGTCACTGGGCACATCAATTTCTCCTTTCAGTAGTTGCAGCAATTCAAATATTTCTGCTGCACTAAATGCCCTGCCCTGTCGTCGACACAGGAGCACTGGCCTCTACACGTCCTCAATAACTAACGAGCCCACAGTGAGGAAAACAGTCAGAGGAAAAGCTACCCTTCATGGCTTTCCATGCAGTAACCAAACCCACCACTAGATGGAGGTGCATTCCTTTGTCATGACGACAGTCCAAAGGGTGAGAGTATTCTCCATCCCACTGCACCTGGGTTTAAACTCAGCCCTGGACTAGCTTACATGGAACACACGTGAAATGAATATGAATATTATCAATCCAGTTTCTAATCAATGGTCAAGAGTACAACACTTCTCACAAAGTAGGACAAAATTCTAATTGCACGTGCATTAATTTGACAATCTCCGTTGAAGCATGTTGAAAAGCAATAGTTTGAGATTGGCACTTGGTAGCACCTCCTGCATCGCAAAATGTCCCAAGACATTTTGCAGTTGCACTATCAGAGAATATTTGACCCTGAGCAAGGGATGTTAGAACGCAGGACCTAAAACTTGTTCAAAGCGAGAGATTTGAAAGAACAATGGAGAGGTGAGGCGGATAGGCCGACACAGAGTCTCTGGGAGGGATTTTCAGAGCTTGGGACCAAGGCGGCTGTAGTCATTTCTGCCAGACAGCGGAGAAAAAGGAACCAGTCCCAGAGCACAGGCGGATTTGCTCTGCAACCTCAAGAGAGGGAGACCGTCCCGGGGTGCATTGAAATGGTCAAGTCTGTAGTAATCTATACATGGGTATGTACAGAGAGGGTTGATGGGAAATGGAAAGGTCACTAGGGAGCAGCACTGGCGGGTATAAAAGGAGCTGATTATACTGTGAGGAGAGCAGAAGCAGAGATTTAGCACAGGGCTGCTAGTGTGGTCAGGCCTAGTTGTTGTATGTAAAAGTTGTAACCTTTCTACTAGTATAGTTCTTGAAGTAAGAACTCACGCAGTTGTTAAGTTCTATTCCTCAATAAACCTTACATAAACTTCTGGACGACTTCGAACCTTCTTCCGGAAGCCTTTGCTGTAACTGGATTGAGTAGCACGTTACCGACCACACAGGTAACAAAACCAAGTCCAGAGGTCCAAATCACCTCTGCAAGGGTTTTCAAATCAGTGCTAGACCTTGGGTTTCCCTAATGTTGCTGCCTGGTTTTCAATTGGTATTCAACAACAGTCTTTAAAGTGATAAAAGTTCCGAGCTGCTTCTGGGGGAGCCATGAAGCAAAATTTGACCCACAGGAGGCGATATTGGGGCAGATGGGCAAAAGCTTGATCAGATGGGTTTTCGGCCGCGTCTTAAAAGTGGAGGGAGAGAGACAGAGAATTGGAGAGATGCACAGAGCACGGTCATCGTGAAGGCCTAGACATGTGGTCAGGAGCTCATCTCAAGGTTAAATATGACACCAAGGTTGCAAACAGTCCAGCTCAACAAGAACAGCAACACAAAACTCAGTCAGGTGAGCGAGGGTGGCAAATCAATTCAGCACACCAGATTGTCATCTGCTTTAGTGCCTTCAATGCCTTAAAATGGGAGAGAATAATTAAGATGGTAGTGTTCTGATGAAGTAAAATGCCGCAATTTTCCTTGATGACCGTACACAGCGGTACCCAGGATTGCCAAAATTCTGAGAAGCGATGACATTAAACCAGTCATTCACCATTCTGTGGAGAATTGGAATTACAGTTATGGCGAATTGGAAAAGTATATATCAACAGCACCAGACCTCTCATAAACGCTGAAGGTTTGGTAAAGCAGATATCTGGAGTCAGAGGAAATAATTCTTCGTTAGGGAGATGAGTTGCCTTTAGTTAAAAACAGTAAGTAGATTCTGTGCAAATATGTGTGTTTATTGAGGGTAGACAGTCTGATGTTCTGACCTGCATTATGCTTAATTGTGTTTTAATAGATTTGCATTGTAGATAAGATATAGAATAAAAGCTAAAGGGCTTCAGGCAAAGTCACTTCATACGTCTTCCTAGGTCAGTGCCACACTCGGGAGAGGGTATTAAGATGCTGCTTGTCCACATCCTTTAACACTGCAGTATCTTGTCCTGCTTTTTCTAGTTGCTATTACATTTCTGACGAGTGCGGGTCTTTGAGATAGATCTGAAAACCTTCCTGGAAGCTGTTATCTAAAACCTTCTCCATGATGGCTTTGTCAGAGTAATGTTTAAATAATGAGAACAGTGACTCCAGTTTAATTAGTGTAGGAGCAGTGCTGAGAACTTACATTTCTCCCGACTTGACTTGCCATGTCCTGAGGGCAACTGGGCTAATGACACTACCTGCAGTTGTCTGCACTGTACCGTTTTCCCGTAGTTGTAGCATTTCATGGCTATGAACATCTGATTGCGTCCGCACGTACCCCGTGTCGAAATCTCAAAAGCCTCAGTCCCAGGAGTGGCTTATCCACCATCTGCACCTTGTTTGAGTGACATGCTGGTTGGGGCATTTGGCTTGCTGGGGACTTGTAACGATGATGGCACACAGCGATACCACAGCTTTCCTTCAGAATTCAGAATTAGCGATCATCAAAAGGCAAGAACAAACGGCATGAAATGTTATATAATTCTGTACTCCCCAGAGGTATTCAGAAAGCATCAACATCCTCCAATCAGATGCATTAAAAGCAGTGGATGTGTTTTTATGATGAGGGCCAAAGAGAGTTTATCGCAGGGAGTCAACATTGGCTGTTTAAATAATTTATTGGAGGATATTTCTGTTCATGCGGAACTTGATTTCTGGCAAGCATTCTGATAAACCAGAGACAGTGGAGGATACGAGAGGTGTGTTGGTGAGGGAGAGCTGGGTGTACCTTTGAATGATGCTACTGAGGAGCAGCAGATAGATAAGAAACAGGAGATGGGGGGGGGGGGGGGGGGGGGTCAAGGATATATTCTTGGGTTAAACCAGAGATAACGCAAAATCAGGAAGCAAGACCATTCTCTGTCTATAATTAAACAGATGACAAAACTAACAAATGCAGTCCCGCCCAGTTGGACAATGGTGGAGAGGCATATTGGAGGATCACGTGGTGAACATTGTGTTATGGGGCAGGGTTGAGAGAACCCCAAAGTGTATCATGGAGTTCACCTGACCCACAACGTTTAATAGATTGTGGTATGGGGAGCACACGGCCCACTCTACAGGAGTGGTACAGCAGAAATGGAAAAGTATTTTTTTAAAGCAAAACAATGTTTATTCTATCAATTCAAGTTAACCTTTTTAAAACTTACAGTGAACATCTTAGCAACCATAAATCCAAATACAACCCCCAAAGAATACAACACTAAGTAATGCTCAATAACTTCCCAAACAACATCCAGAAGATAGAAGAAACACCTTTCAATAGAAGCACATTAGGTTACAGTCACTACTGTTCTTAGTTTTAAATCACCAGGATCGATTTACAGTCACCTTCTGGCTGTGACTGCAGCTATCCAGATCTGAAAACGAAACTAAAACACTGCCTGCAGCCTGCTCAAAAACGAAAGTAAAAAGCTGATAGAAAGCCCAGCTCCACCCATTTCTTAAAGGTACATTTCTCAAACACCCATTTCTTAAAGGTACATTTCTCAAACACCCATTTCTTAAAGGTACATTTCTCAAACACCCATTTCTTAAAGGTACATTTCTCAAACACCCATTTCTTAAAGGTACATTTCTCAAACACCCATTTCTTAAAGGTACATTTCTTAAACACCTATTTCTTAAAGGTACTCTCACATGACAATTGTCAAAGGCAAGTTGAGAAGGAGGAGGAGGAAAAAATTATCTTCACCACAGTCACACCCTGGATGTCATTTGCGGCTTTGATAAGGGCATGTCCTGTACTGTGGCATGGATGCACGGGAAATGTGGCAGGCATTTGGGAGGCGACAACATTCCAGGACTTCGGAGGAATGTCCGATTGGAGATGGGGCAGTAGCTTTCAAAGAGGGTTGGATTGATTTTAATGGAGAGGGGTAATCTCAGCTAACATGGGAACCAGGAGTAAATGTAGGTGGTCAGAAGTTTAGGGGGAATAGGACTGAAGGAGCAGATGGTGGGCCTCCTGGACAAGATGAGCTCGGAGAGGCCACCGGAGGTGGAGGAAACAATGTGAATTCAGGGCTAGGGCCGAGAGAACCTTTACAAAGAAGAGAAGAAAAATCAACTTCCATTTATATCGCACCTTTAATGGGATGAAACATCCCAAGGCACTTCACAGAAGCATGAAAAAGCAAAGCTATGCAAAGGAGATATTACATGAGATGACCAAAAGCTTGATCAAAATCAAAACAGGTGAATTTTAAAGAATGTCTTTGTTAAGACCCCCTACAGGGACAGAGCTGTATAGCATCCGCTTCCCCGCCTACAAATAATTTAATTTTAGTGACAACTCATGAATACAAAAGAATCAGCAACATGCTAAAACCAGTCTCGAAAATCAGTAAGATGCTAAAAGCATTTACAAGACACCAAAAATACGAAACCAACAGTTCACAAGCCAGTACTCCTCCAAATCCACCCCCCCCCCCCCCCCCGCGTCACGCGCCCCCTCCTCCCCAGTGCAGGGCATGGTGTGAGAGAAAGAGTGAGAGAGAGGGAAAAAGAGGGAGAGGGAGAGAGAGGGAGAGGGAGAGAGAGAGAGGGAGAGAGAGAGAGGGAGAGGGAGAGAGTGAGGAAGAGAGAGGGAGAGAGAGAGAGAGAGATGGATGGCGATATCCGTTTACAAAAGAAAGACAGAATACAGAGCAACCACAAGAAACCCAACAGAATTAAGTACAAGGCAAAGCCGCCAGCACTCAACCCAGCACACACTCCCCCCCCCCCCCCCCCCCCCCCCCCCCCCCGGCTCCAGCAGCAGCCCATTGTGGGTGAAGGGGCACCCGCAAGCAGCACAGACCACCAGAACAGGACAGTCAATGCACGGTTGAGGAGAGCGAGGGAGCAAACACCCCTCCTACTCACTAGCACCAAGCAGGTTCCCTCAATCTCCAGTGTACATAAGGAGGGCCGCAACTGGTGAGCACCCAGCCGCTAGCCGCCAAACAAAATACAATAATAGCCATACAATCCCCCAGCAATAAGACAAACCAACATCAGTACAAGCAGTGCACATAGTCAATTAACTGGGCCACCGCCAGATGCAGCAAGAGCTCAGAGAAGCACGTGCATCAGAGTATCAGCTACTCAGGTGACTGGGCGGGGGGGGGAGGCGCAGAGCTCACACCTAATTGGAGGAGCTCCCCACAGAATATAAACCCCGACCTGGAAGCAGTTTATGGAAGGAGACCCTGCGGGGGGGGGGGGGGGGGGGGGTGGAAGCGTGGAGAGTGGAGGGTGGAGAGTGGAGATGAGTGATTATTGTGACTCGTGTGGAATAAAGTGAGTTGTTCCCTGTCAGCCTTGTCTCTTGTGGAATCTTAAAGGAGGATGCCAAGGTAAAGCAAGAAAAGAGGTGTCGTATTCCAGAGCTTGGGAGCAAGACAATTGAAGGCACTGCCAGAAATTATGGCACAGCTAAAATTGGGATGCACAAGGAACCAGAACTGGAGGAGCACAGGTACCCTGGAGGGATGTGGGGTTGGAGGATTTGAAAAAATGGAGAGGAGAGACAAGGCCATGGAGAGACTTGAAAAGTAGAAATAGAATTCTAAAATCAAGATATTGTTTGACCGGGAGTCAATGTACGTCAGTGAGAATTAGGGTGATAGGGGGATGGAACATGCTGTGAGCTAAAGAACAGCACTTTGGATGATCTCTAGTGTATGACAGGGAGAATGTGGGAGACCAGCCATAAGTCCATTGAAATAGTCGAGTCTAAAGGTAATGAAGACCTTCAGCAGCAGATGACCTGAGACAGGGGCAAAGTAAGGTGATATTATGGAGGTAGAATAAGGCTGATTTTAGCGATGATGTGAGCATGAGGTTGGAATCGGCACGTCATCTTTTAATTCGTCACTTTAGAGTTTTCTGGGCTCAACATTGAGTTCAGCAATTTCAGACTGTAATCTCTGGCTCCATTTTACTTCCCTTTCCTTTGCATGTTTTGATTTCACTCTCATTATTTTGTTATTTTTGCTTTTCGGCGACACTGTTTAATATTCTGCCATTCACACTTCTTGACGCGTTTTTTATTTCTTTACTTGTCCACGGCCGTTGCCAATTCTTTTTTCAGTTCATGCTTTGCATCTTCTCTCCATCACAGACATTGTCATCGATTCTCTTTTTATAAACCACCCACTGATTTGTCTCTTGCATTTGCAAGTTTAATGAAAGGTCATGGATCTGAAACATGAACTCTTTTTCTCTCTCCAAAGATGCTGCCTGACCTTTAGGGTATTTCCGTCCTTTTCTTTTTGTCAGGTTTCCAGCATCCGTGATATTTTGCTTTTGCAAGAGTTCCTCTCACCTGCTGGTTAAAATGAGGATGGAGGAGAGCACGGTAGCATAGTGGTTAGCATTATGGCTTCACATCGCCAGGGTCCCAGGTTCGATTCCCGGCTTGGGTCACTGTCTGTGCGGAGTCTGCACATTCTCCCCGTGTCTGCGTGGGTTTCCTCCGGGTTCTCCGGTTTCCTCCCACAGTCCAAAGATGTGCAGGTTAGGTGGATTGGCCATGTTATATTGCCCTTAGGTTAGATGGGTTTGCTGGGTTACGGGGATAGGGTGCAGGTCTGGGCTTAGGTAGAGTGCTCTTTCCAAGAGCTGGTGCAGACTCGATGGGCTGAATGGCCTCCTTCTGCACTATAAATTCTATGAAAAGAGATAGGGAAGTGGGATTTACAAAGCTGGTTTAGAGTAGAGAAATGAAACCAGGGCTTAAACTTGCTTTCCAGGGTGACCTTGGAATAGTGATCAGTTGCGGCAGGTGAGAGTAGGTCCTGTTAGTGCTTTACCACTGTGTTGGCCTTCATAGCAAGAGGACTCTAGTACAGGGAACAGTGATGTCTTGCTGCAATTATACAGGGCCTTGGTGAGGCCACACCTAGAATATTGTCTGCAGTTTTGATCTCTTTATCTGAGGAAGGATGTTCTTGCTACAGAGAAAGTACAGCAAAGGCTCACCAGACTGTGGTGTTCTTTGTGTTGCTAAATTCAGGCAGCACGGTGGCGCAGTGGGTTAGCCCTGCAGCCTCTCGGCGCTGAGGTCCCACGTTTGATCCAAGCTCTGGGTCACTGTCCGTGTGGAGTTTGCACAGTCTCCCCATGTTTGCGTGGGTTTCGGCCGCACAACCCAAAGATGTGCAAGCTAGATGGATTGGCCACGCTAAATTGCCCCTTAATTGGAAAAAATGAATTGGATTCTCTAAATTAAAAAAAAAATCAGGATGATTATTTTAGTGTTCACAAAGACCACAAATAGCTTTAAATTGAACAAAGCTATACATTTATTAACACTACTAATTTGGATTCGACACTTACTCCTATTAATACACAGTTGATAATAAACATACAATCTACACTCATCCACGACCAATCTCTACACTATTGTATTAACTATGATCTGCTCTCAGTCACACTATCTTTCCTTCAGGCTGTACTCTCACTATCTCCTTAACTTCCCTCTCCCCAAGGCTTAGCATCAATGTCTTATATACGTGTACATCTAGCTCCCTCGAGTAGTTGATTTAGACATTCCATTAACCCTTGCAGTTATTACATTTATGATAATGTCACAAGTCTGATTCCTGGGATGGCGGGACTGACGTATGAGTAGAGATTGAGTCCGTTAGGATTACATTCGCTGAAGTTTCAAAGAATATGGGGTAATTCATAGAAAACTATGAAATTCAAACAGGACGAGACAGGGTAGATGCAGGAAGCATATCCCTGATTATGGTGGTGTCCAGAACCTGGGGTCACAGTCTGCGGATATGGGGTAGACCATTTCGGTCAGCGATGAGGAGATATTTCTTCACCCAGAGAGTGGCTGGCTTGTGGAATTCACTATCACAGGAAGTAATTGAGGCCAAATCATTCTATTTTTCGAGAAGAACTTAGGTTTAGCTTTTGGGGCTAAATGGATCAAACGATATGGGGGGAAGGCAGGATCAGGTTACTGAGTTGGATGATCAGCCATGATCATAATGAATGGGGGAGAAGGCTTGAAGGGCCAAATGGCAGCCCCCCACCCCTATTTTCTTTTGTCTGTGGGCACAATTGTCTGGAAAAATGTGTAAGTGTGGTAGCGAGTGGGAATTGCCGCGAGCTTCCCGGCGCTCTGCCCAGCGAGGCCGGCAATGCAATTCAATGTTAATTGGTCCACTTAATGAGGCCTCACGGGCTTCTCATCGCAAATAACAGCCCACCAGCTGATCTGCCGGGACCGAGCTCGCCAGCCCCCTACTAACAAGTTCGAGCAGCACTTAAGCTGCGCTTGCCCAGCCAACCCCAGCCAGCTCACAACAATGGCGCTGAGGAGATTAGCCCCAAAATTCGGGAACACTGACCTGGTGAGGCTCCTGGATGCAGTGGAGGCCAGGAGGGATGTCCTGTTTTCCCGAGGATCCTGGAGGGTGAGCCATGGGGTGAGCCAGTGCTGCCTGCAATGAGGTAGCGGCGGGCGTCAGTTCAAGTAGTATGACCAAGAGGATTGGCCAGCAGTGCAATAAGAAGATAAATGACCTACACCAGGCAGCATGACGGGGTAGACACCAATGCCTCACACCCTTCCCCCCCTCCCCACCACCACCACCACCACAAGACCCTTCTGCCTCCAGGGGAGTATCCATCCTCAACTCTCCATGAGTCCCCCAGCAGTCCCTCCCCTCAAATGGAGCTGATGGAGATGATAGGGAGTGGCTGGGATATTCAGAGGGAGATGTTAACGTCACTCCAGCAGGTCCGTAGCAGCTTGGAGGAGTCTCAGAGGCTACAGGCTTAGGAGATGGCGCCGGCAATGAGTGGCACCGAGGCCAACACTGCTCGGGTGGCGCCCCCAGTGGAAAGCCTGGTGCACAATTTTGGCACCATAAGTGAAAGCTCACAAAGAATCACACAGTCGGTGACGGCCATGGCTGAGCTACTCACTGGGGGATGTCACCGTATCCAGGCTGATCATGATGAGATTCTGCGTGACATGTCTGGCACTGAGATGGGAATGGCTGAGGCATTGCATAGCTTGTCCCAGTCACAGGTGGACATGGCTGAGGAACTGTAGAGCATGTCCCAGTCACTGAGGAGCATCGCCGTCGGCACAATGGTGTGGGCCATCGGGAACCACCAGGGCTGGCAGAACCAGGTGATGCTGGGGCAGCCGTGGCTTGGACCAGCTGCCTCTCTGTCCCAAGGTTAATGACAGGTCCCTATGGGCAACTATCGGGAGGAGGGGGCACTGCCAGGCCAGATCCATCCCATGGAGTGTCAACAGTGGGCACCAACTCTTCCGAGTTCCACTCCTCTGATGAGGCCGCATCTCGAAGTCAGCACATGGAACAGGGTAGCACGGCTGTGCATGTGCTGCAGACAAGTGATACGGGGCCCTCCAGTGCCAGAGCCCCCAGAAAACGCCCGCCAGGGGCATCAAAGACAGCGGGACTAGCTAGGTAGCTGGCTGCCTCCACCTTTGATGTGCATCCTACGGAAAAACCTAGATGTAGTGGTAGAGCTAGGAGGGTCAAACACATTAAGGATTAATGAGGGCACCAGGGGACGGGGAGGGAGTGGGAGGGTAGGTGGGGGGGGAGGGGCTATTGGGGCCAGGGGGGGCGGCACCATCAGGAATGGCGTATTGTGAAACACATTAAAGTCCGTTTTGCACATCCACTATGATGCCTCTGTCACTTTCTTCCGCAATGCAGATCGATCTCTGGACCCTTTGCCCATCTCTCCAGGCATAACCCCTCCCCATGGCGCTCGCCCACCCTCTGGCCATAGACATGTCCCCGATGTTGTGTCCCATTCCCTGGGTATTCGGATGTTATGTGTGTGGTGTTGCCTCCCGCAATGTTTACGCATAGTCTCCAGGCATCAAGGTGTGATTGGGATGCTAGACAAATGCTAGATGGCCCGCCCACCCACGGGAATCCACTTGGCATGTGTGAAGTGCTCACTTAACCATGATTGCCTATTCCCTATTGGCAGTAGACTTCAGTCACGCAGCCAGAGACCTCATCAGTTGTTGGAGGGTATGGTTGATAGGTGGGCAGATGGGCAGGGACAAGGATTGCCCCCGGAATGAGTACACACAATCCAGGGTTTGGCATAGTGATGCCTCGAGCGGTTCCCCTCTGGTTACCCCCACCAGTGCCTTCCCCTCATCCCCCCTGGGCGGCCCACCCCTGCGGAGGGTCCCCTGCCCCCAGCCGAGCTCCCCCCGCACCCCTGGCGAGCACTGGCGTGGCAGTCCCAGCCTGTGAGAATGGCTACTCACCTCCTCGGCTCCCCGCAGAAACCGATCCGCCAGGTTCACCTTTTTCAAAAGAAGAACAAATCGGCGGCAGCGAGACCACTTACTGAATGATGGGAGGCCGTTGGATGGTAGGTGGCTCTCATTGGTTGTATGGAAATGGGCCTTAAGTGGTGATAATCTGATGAGATCCGGATTTTATCTATAGGAGCGGGCCGGTTGCATTGCAAACTGTTTGCCGCCTGGCACCGATCTCGTTTTTGGCCTCTCCTGCTATTCACCAGCCTCGTTACGTTCGAGCGAGATCGCAACGAGGCCGGAGAAGCACGTCCTATGTTTCTACCCGGCTCAGCCAGATCTTGTGCTGAATGGCTAAGCCATCTGTCTGCCCTATCCCTTCAAATCTGTATCCCTTGGACGTCAGACAGCAGAGTTGAAAACCATACCAGGGAGGATGACCAGGGTGAGAGAGAGAGTAATGTCATTGCGAGGAATGTACTATCAAAGGTCAGAGGCCAGTTGCGAACAATCTGCTTCAGCCTGAGAAAGCGACCAGGAATACAGAATGCAGTTAATGGCGTTAGTGTGGAGTTGTTGGCCGGTCTTCTCAGTGGCTAAGCGGCATGGAGACTGGGCAGGGATCCTCGGGGGCAGAATAAAGCTGGATGTAATCAGCATGCCGTTGGAGGCTTCACTGGGAGCCATCAGAAGAACTCTGGAAACCAAACGCATGCCTTTGAGCCCTCCAACAGAAACACTCAATCTCACTTTCATTTTCAGATGGACAAGCACACAAGGTGCCCACCTGTCATGAAAAAATGAAAATCGCTTATTGTCACAAGTAGGCTTCAATAAAGTTACTGTGAAAAGCCCCTAGTCGCCACATTCCAGCGCCTGTCCGGGGAGGCTGGTACGTGAATCGAACCGTGCTGCTGGCCTGCTTGGTCTGCTTTAAAAGCCAGCGATTTAGCTGAGTGAGCTAAACCAGCCCCCATTGGATGGCTGGTTAGAATGCTGGGACAGAGGCAAGGCAGACCTCATTGGAGGGGACGCTGTAAATGTGTGCCTTTTTTCTATGTGTAGTGACAGAAGGAGCTAAATATTTTATGGACTTGTCAGGCTTGTTTTACTGAACAGTAATTTTGATTCATTTCATCTTTGACGGGCAGCCGGCTGCATATCTTTAAATAAGAGAATAACTCCTTGTACATTTGTGTCATAATTTATGCAGAAAGAAACAAACCAAAATGTTCTAATTACTGTAGTTACATCCCACCAGCCTTGCGCCTGATGCGTTTCTGTTTTTCGCAGGAAAATGATGGAACTCTTCAAGGAGCTTTGAGAGAAATTTATGGCGAAATGAATCCATTACTAATCCACGACCAAAATAAATCAACAGAATTGTTTTTTATATATATAATCCTTACGGGTTAGCAAGTACCCCGACCTGTGATACAATGACTAGTGTTGCGCCTTCAACAAATAAAATGACTGATTGACCTTCCAGCTTTCTTCTTGATTGTACTAATTTCCCCTATTCATTACTTTTCACAACCAATTCCTGCCTCAGGTACTTGACCGTCATCACTAACGTTTTTGAACTAAAATGGCACAGGCAGGGATTTATACAAAAACTCCTTTAAGTCGCTTTATAAAATTAGTGGAAGAAAATAAATTATACCAAACTGCTGCTGGAAACAACCACTCCTCTCAATGAGCACAATAAGAAGTCTTACACCAGGTTAAAGTCCAACAGGTTTGTTTCAAATCATTAGGTTTTGGAGCACTGGTCCTTTCTCAGGTGAATCATCCTCTCAATGAGTAAGAGACACAATGAATGTTAGGGATGGATGTTTCTCTCTCTCTGTCAGATACTGTATAGTATTGAATTTGTTTCTTGTCACGTGTACCGAGGTACATTGAAAAGTAATTTTCAGCGAGCAGCTCAACAGATCATGAAGTACATGAAAAGAAAATACATAATAGGGCAACACAAGGTACACAATGTAACTATATAACACCGGCACTGGGTGAAGCAGGGGTGTAGTGTCAATGAGGTTAGACCATAAGAGGGTTCATTTAGGAGTCTGGTAACAGTGGGGAAGAGGCTGTTTTTGAGTCTGTTCGTGCGTGTTCTCAGACTTTTATATCTCCTGCCTGATGAAAGAAGTTGGAAGAGTGAGTAAGCCGGGTGCTTCCCGCTTTCCCCAGGCAGAAGGAGGTGTAGATGGAGTCAATGGATGGGTGGCAGGTTTGTGTGATGGCCTGAGTCATGTTCACGACTCTGAAGTTTTTTGCGGTCTTGGGCCGAGCAGTTGCCATACCAGGCTGTGATGCAGCCAGATAGAGTGCTTTCTGTGGTGCATTTGTAAAAGTTGGTAAGAGTTAATGTGGACATGCCAAATTTCCTTAGTTTCCTAGGGAAATATAGGCGATGTTGTGCTTTCTTGGTGGTAGCGTCGACGTGGGTGGACCAGGACAGATTTTTGGAGATGTGTACCCCTCGGAATTTGAATCTATTAACCATCTCCACCTCGGCCCCATTGATACTGATTGGGGTGTGTAAAGTACTTTGCTTCCTGAAGTCAATGACCAGCTCTTTAGTTTTGCTGACATTGAGCGATAGATTGTTGTCCCTGCACCACTCCACTTGGTTCGCTATCTCCCTTCTGTATTCTGACTTCGTTATTCGAGATCCGACCCCCTATGGTTGTTTTGTCAGCAAACTTGTAGATTATCATAGAATTTGCAGTGCAGAAGGAGGCCATTCAGTCCATCGAGTCCGCACCAGCTCCTGGAAAGAGCACCCTACCCAAGGTCAACACCTCCACCCTATCCCCATAACCCAGTAACCTCACCCAACACTAAGGGCAATTTTAGACACTATGGGCAATTTATCACGGCCAATCCACCTAACTTGCACATCTGTAGACTGTGGGAGGAATCCAGAACACCCGGAGGAAACCCACGCACGCACAGGGAGGATGTGCACGCCCGGCACAGACAATAACCCAAGCCGGAATCGATCCTGGGACCCCGGAGCTGTGAAGCAATTATGCTGTCCACAATGCTACCGTGCTGCCCCAAATTGGAACTAAATTTTGCCATGCAGTCATGAGTGCATAACGTGTATAGTAGGGGGCTAAGTATGCAGCCTTGCGGGGTATTGAGGACTATTGTGGAGGAGGTGTTTATCACTGATATAAGTGTAATATCACTTATATCTGAGTTTATACAAGAGATAAATGACCATTTTCCCCTGTACCTAGAGGTTAATGGTTGTGGATTCTTCTCGATATTCGTGTACGCTCACGAGCATTAGGAGATATAAAAATTAACAACTATTCGGATTTACATATCACCTTTCACTACCTCAGGATTTTCCAAAGTGTTTTGTCCAAACAATGAAGTACGTGTGAAGGGCACTTCCTACTGTGACGGAGAGAGAATGGCAACCAATGTGAACACAGCAAACGTCCAAATACATTTAATGAATGGATAATCTATTTTTGCAATTTGATTGAGGGGTTAATATTGACCACACTCCATGGATAAACTCTCCTGCTCTTTTCAGGTCAACCTCTTAACCAAAAGACAGATAGTGCAATACTTCCCTCAGTACTCCATTGGGATGCCAGCCTAGATTTTTGTGTTCAAGTCCTGGGGCAGAATTTCATGCCTTCCCTGGGGGTGAGTTGGTGGGGGCATTTAATAAAGTCAGATAGTGTGAGACGGGGACTACCCTGTCCTCTTACCTCTAGTCCGAGTCAGGTAAGCCTCGTGATCAACCGTCCTGCCCCGACGCCAATTGACGCTCTTGAGGGAACCAGCTTTGGATAGGAACAGGGTGTTGGCACTGAATCCACTACCCAAGCCTTACTGCTGACCCTTCCTCCTTTCCTGTGACCTTTGACCCTGAAACGCCCTCACTACTATGGTTTCGACCCAACTCCAACTCCTATTTTTCTCCTCTGCAAGACACAGTCCTGAGGGTTTTAATCTGCCTCAGTATTCTTGGCCTTAATGCAAGACGTCTTGGAGGACATCATCATGAGCTGAATGGAACAGCAATTTAACCGCATTGCTGGAAAAAACAATTGAGGGTTGAGAATGACAAAAGACTGATCCAAGAGAGAAGACTGAAGAGCATCGATCTTTGGACTCTCTGGGACTAAATGAGAAGAACTCCAGTCTCTTGGAGGAATCTGTTGCTCCCTCGAAGCACACAGGGAAAAACCTTCGGAAGAGGAATGATCTTCAACTCCAAGGACGATTGTCGCAGCTTTATGATTAAGATCCCATTGAAGATAAATGTAAAAAAAATACCAAATTCCAATAAACCTTTCCGGCAAAGTTGAAGGGATGCCTCCCCAAAGATATTTCAGGAGAACTGTCTAATTTTCTGTAGGCTATAGTAAGTGAGCCCCACCTCACGCTGTGTGAGGATTCAATTCAATTTTGTTATGCAAAGGCTCTAATCGGGCTGGAGGCAAGCTTGGTGCCCAATTCGTGAGGTTGAGCACTGGCCCTGGAGGATGATTTTAAAGGGCAGCTATGACTGGGCTCACCATTTCCTGGAGAATGGAGCTGGTAGGAGTGAAGAGGACCAGTACAAAGTCTCACGGGGTGCACAAGTGTCTCATAGTTCACTCATCAGTTACTTAACCCACTCTGCTCAAGCAATGGATGCATTGTGCCCCCGTAAATGCACATCCTCAATCTGACTTTCTTTCGTTTTAAGATTTCAGATCAGCAGCCATGATAGAAGTGGCTCCTTGCCGTGGTTCCTACATCTGCGCACTGACTGTCCTCCATCATTCGCTCTCCCCTTTCACGTGTTTGGAGACTGCCCCTCTCCAGCCAAGCAACAAAACAGGGGGGGGCACAGATTTACGGTAAAGGGATACAGGTTTAGTGAGGATGTGAGGGGAAACATTTTCACCCAGAGGATGGTGGGAGTTGGAACTCACTGCCTGAAAGGGTGGTGAAGGCAGAGACCCTCACAGCATTTCAGAAGTATTTAGATGTGCACTTGCGATGTCGAGGCTATGGGCCTACTGCTGGAAAATGGAATGAGAATATTTAGGTGGTTGTTTTTGACTGGCGCAGCTGCGTTGGGTCAAAGGGCATTTTCGGTGCTGTAGATTTCTGTGACTCTTCAATGAGCTTCGCCACTAGTTAATGGTGACATGTGGGTTGCAGCCTACATCCCCTATTGTCGCCGAAGACTATCACATCACTTGAGAGCGCTACGTTCATAAGTGCCAAAACCCAAACTTGGCCTCATGGATGTTTGTAAATCTCACCTGGGGCAACAGTTTCACAGCTGGGGTGAAATTTTCTGACCCCCAGCAGGGTCGGAGAATCGCCTGGGAGTGCCTAAAATCCCGCCCCCGCCGTGGCAGAGATTCTCTGCCACCTGGGAAGTGGCGGTGGCAGGAATCTCGCCCCGCCGATCGGAGAGGCCCCTGCGGCGATTCTCCGGCCCGGATGGGCCGAGGTCCCGCCGCTGGGAGGCCTCTCCCGCTGCCGAGGTTTAAACCACCTCTGGAACAGCGGGCTCAGCGGCGCGAGCAGGCCCCCGGGGTCCTGGGGGGGCGGGGGGGCGATCGGACCCCAGGGGGTGCCCCCACGGTGGCCTGGCCCGCGATCAGGGCCCCCCGATCAGGGGTCGGGCCAGTGCCCTGGGTGCACTATGTTCTTCCGCGCCCGCCACGGCCTCCACCATGGCAGAGGCGGAAGGGAACACCACAACGTCCATGCGACGGCAGTGACGTCAGCGGCTAGCTGCCGCTGACATCACTGCCGGCGCATGCTCCGACCGGCGAAAGCCTTTCGGCCAGCCCTGCTACCGACGGCGCCGGGTGTTTGCGCCAGTCTTCTGGTGCAAACCGCTCCGGCGCGGAGCTGGCCCCCAAAGGTGGGGAGAATTCCCCACCTTTGGGGAGGCGCGACCCCTGAGTGGTTGGCGCCACTCCCCTACTCCGGCACTCTCCGTCACGCCGGGTAGGGGAGAATACCGCCCCTCATTAGAGAGTTACCGACCTGAATTCTCCGGTTATTGTGATTCACGTTTCCTGCCGGCAGCGCACCCCCGCCCATGGATTTGGCAGTGGTGTCGGGTATTGGGAAGGTAGAATCCCGTCGGCAGCGAACAGCACGCGGCCAAGGAACACGCAGCTGCCGGACCCGAGAACCTCGCCCACCACCTCCAATTCTTTCACTGCTACAATGAAGTCCCAACCTAGATCTTTCCACTTGGTAGTCTGGCGTGGGACTTTGAGCCTACATACCTTCTGACTCAGAGGCAAGAGTGCTGCTCGGTTTACAACAGAGCCCAACTGTATTGCTACCAAAAGCACCTACCTGAAGTCAGTAGAATCTGGGCAGCGCCGATACCAGTGCTATTCATTGCTGTTCCAATTACCACATCTCATCTGCTATTATTGCAGATTAAATGCTATGTTGTGTTCTGTCTTTTCACTGAAAGTTTGGAAAAAACAAAGTGAGAGGATAAATTGATCCCAAGCTTCAAAATGTAAAAAATATATGAATGACATTGTGAAAGGAACCACTGCTCGAAAGGTTACTGTCTGAAAACATACATTGATCAATGCTGAAGAGTGCGGCATAAATTGGGAGTCCACCACAGGAATACACTGTGACATTTAATATTTCTACCCTTTATTTACAGATTGATCAACTTGCCACCGTGAAGTACAGCCTCCCCTCATTTACAGATCTCGAATTCAATACCATTAAATCTCTCATTCTGGGCAAGATTATGGGTAAGCAATTGAAAGGTTCTCTTCACTTGAGTTCAAGCTCTGATTGTATTTGGTCTGTAATGCACTGACTGAATAGGTGGCGGATGCAGATTCAGTCGTAACTTTCGAAACAGATTTGCATAAATATTTGAAAACAGGAACATTTCCAAGGCTACGGATGTGGGTCTAATGAATCGCTCTTTCAGATAGGTGTCGCAGGCACAGTGGACTGTTCCCCCTGTGCTGCACAATTCTATAATTCTATGCTTTATATACATCTGACTTAGTGCCTGCAGAGTCGGGAGTGCCACAGATTGTTATGTTTGTATTGACAGGGCAGCACGGCGACGCAGTGGTTAGCACTGGGTCTACGGCGCTGAGGACCCGGGTTCGAATCTCGGCCCTGGGTCACTGTCCGTGTGGAGTTTGCACATTCTCCCCATGTCTGCGTGTGTTTCGCCCTCACAACCCAAAGATGTGCTGGTTAGGTGGATCGGCCACACTAAATTGCCTCTTAATTGGAAAAAAATAATTGGGTAATCTAAATTAGAAAAAAAAAATTTGTATTGCCGGCAGTTGCTTTATCTTGGGAGAATTCTGCACAAAGAGTAAAGGACCCTTTGGTTCCATGGGGTGGGATTCTCCCCTACCCAGCGGAGCGGGGGTCCCAGCGTAGCGGAGTGGCGCCAACCACTCCGCACCTTTAGGGCCTAGGCCCGCACTGGAGTGGTTGGCGCCACGCCGACTGGCGCCAAAACCGGCACCAACGGCCTTTGACACCGGCCGGCCGGCGTTGGGGCTGGCCCATAGGCCTTCGCCAGTTCGCGCATGCGCGGTGGGGGGGGGGGTCTCTTCCGCCTCTGCCATGGTGGAGGCCGTGGCGGCGGTGGACGAAAAAGAGTGCCCCCACGGCACTGGCCCGCCCGCCGATCGGTGGGCCCTGATCGCGGGCCAGGCCACCGTGGGGGCACCCCCCGGGGTCCGATCGCCCCTCGCCCCCCTCCCCCCCCCCCCAGGACCTCGGGGGCCCGCTCGCGCCGCCAATCCCGCCGCCACCAGAGGTGGTTGAAACCACGTCGGCGGGAGAGGCCTGTCAGCGGCGGGACGTCGGCCCATTGCGGGCCGGAGAATCACCGCAGGGGGCACGCCGATCGGCGTGGTGCGATTCCCGCTCCCGCCGATTCCCGAGTGGCGGAGAATTCCGGCTACGGCGGGGGCGGGATTTACGCCAGCCCCGGGCGATTCTCCGACCCTGCGGGTGGGTCGGAGAATTCCGCCCATGGTGTATGGGAAGGTTTAATACACAACAGCAATGCCAGCGCCTTGAATGCCGTTGGTCAAATGTCTTGGCATGTTGGTCAGTGAATTTCAATACGAAACATGACAAAGTTACTGTAAAAGCTTCTTCTTTGAGAGCCTATGTCGCAGTCCAGAGCGGTACGCACAAAGTGAAGTTGGCATTCTGAGAGAGAACAAAGAAGTGTTTGTGCCTTTCTTCTCTGTTTGACAAACTCTGAAGATCCACCAAACCTCTGAGATCAGGAATTTGGGATGGGGGCTGTCAAATACCTGGCAATGACTATCCCCACCAAGTAAAGGTCCAAACCCCTCACCCTGGCCTTTACAGGCATCACAATCGCTACTCACCAGGGCTCCTCAGACACCACCTTCCAAACCCATGACCGCTAACATCTGGAAGGACAAGCGTGGCAGACACATGGGAACATGGCTTCTCAGAGGTTCCTCTCCAAATCACTCATCATCCTGACTTGGAAATATATCACTGTCACTGGGTCAAAATCCTAGAATTCCCCCTCCTAACAGCAGTGTTGGTGTACCTACATCACAGTGACTGCAGCGGTTCAAGAAGGCAGCTCAACAGCACCTTCGCAGGAGCAATTTGGGATGGGCAATAAATGATGGCCTAGCTAGCAATTCCCACATCTCATAAAATAGTTATAAAACAACTCGTCCCTCAATATAAATCTACAGGGGTCACTGTTGGCCAGCTTAACCAATACTTTTCACAACTTTGCCAGTTATTTCAACACAGTAGCTCGTTTCCCTTAACAAAAACACTGAAAACATTACCATAGCTGAGTACTAATTGTTAAATTTAGTCCATAAACCAGAGTTTGCAGAGTATTTTGTTGGCTCTGGATTTTTTAACTGTTTATTTGTCTCTTCCGGGAGAGAAACACTCTGCTATCTAACAGGACTTGAAATGAAAAAATAAAAATCACTTATTGTCACGAGTAGGCTTCAATGAAGTTACTGTGAAAAGCCCCTAGTCGCCACGTTCTGGCACCTGTTCGGGGAGGCTGGTACGGGAATTGAACCGGGCTGCTGGCCTGCCTCGGTCTGCTTTGAAAGCCAGCGATTTAGCCCAGTGTGCTAAACCAGCTCCTTGGTTGCAATCCGGGGCCTGAGCGGGTTATTCCCCGCCAAAGCTGTACTTAGTCACGTTTGATGCACTGAGGAGCTCCGCTCGCCGGAACTCCTCAATGCAGGAGGAGATCACAACGCCATTTTTAAATGATATCCCAGTCTCTCGACCCTCTCGACTCGACCCCCAGACCCACCCAAAGCCCCAACTTACCCGTAAGGGGCTCCTTGGGGCCCCCCTTGCACCCCACCTCATGCTAGACAGGGCACTCCGTGGAAAAAATGCCAGCTTGGCAGTGCCCCTGCCAACTGTCAGGGCTACTTGGGAACCTTGGCACTGCCAGGGTGACAGCACCAAGGTGCCCAGGTGGCACGCAAAGTGACAGGGTTCCACGCTGCCCAGAAGGCAACCAGCTGGGTGATCCTCCCCCAAAATGCTGTTCTATCTGGTCCCCATTTGTGGGTCCAAGCACTGAAGGGTGCTGACCTGAGGTCTGTGAGGCAAAGGGGATAGAATCCCAGTGCCTCAGTAAAACAGGCGAGCTGCATGTTCGAGTAAGGCTAGCTGTCTCACTCTAATAAACAGATTTGCAAAACACTCATCCCGCCCACAATGGGCAGGATTCAGTTTATAACGCAAGATCCCGTTACAATATATAAATGCATCTTCTGCCCTCTTCAGCTGGACGGGAGAATTGAGAAAGCCAATTTCCCAGCTTAAATTTTTTCTCCCCCATGTCAGGTCGGGGGATTGAAATCTTCCAACAGCTGTTGGCTGTTCACTTCAGTAATCCCTTCACTTCTCATCACACAAAAGGCTTTTTCCGAACTTACTAAGTAAATCCCAATGCATTGTAAGGGAGCCCTTGACAGTTTGGAGTGATTCATGAGTTTAGGCTATTCCATCAGCAGGTCTATTTAGCATGGGATGTTAATGAGGAAATTGATTAATCATTGCATACTAATAGTGCGCACCAGCCAGTGGGCATGTTTGTGAGAGAGAAATTAATTGTCCGACTGCAGTCTGAGGGTGATGGATCTGGGGGGTGGCGGTATTGGAAGCTGTTAATGGTAGATAGTGGACTGGGAAGTGGAACAGCAAGACATGGCCTAGGTAATCCACTTTATCAGAGTTGCACCACTCTTTCAGCATGGCACAACATCGCCTTGCCACAAAGAAGCATCCCTGGCACTGATGACGCTTCCAGCTCTGGTGCCATCATTCCACGATCATCCTCAACCCCGGTGCCCCACAAGGCTGTGTCCTCAGCCCCCTACTCTACTCCTTCTACACCTATGACTGTGTGGCCACATTCCCCTCCAACTCGATTTTCAAATTTTCTGATGACACCACCGTAGTGGGTCAGATTTGAAACAATGACGAGACAGAGTATAGGACTGACATAGAGATTCTGGTGAACTGGTGCGACAACAATAATCTCTCTCTCAATGTCAACAAAACGAAGGAGATTGTCATCGACTTCAGGAAGCATAGTGGAGTACATGCCCCTTCTACATCAATGGGAATGAAGTAGAAAGAACAAAGAACAAAGAAAATTACAGCACAGGAACAGGTCCTTCGGCCCTCCCAGCTATGCGCCGATCCAGATCCTTTATCTAAACCTGTCGCCTATTTTCTAAGGATCTACTTCCCTCTGTTCCCCGTCCATTCATATATCTGTCCAGATGCATCTTAAATTATGCTATCGTGCCCGCCTCTACCACCTCCGTTGGCAAAGCGTTCCAGGCACCCACCATCCTCTGCGTAAAACACTTTCCACGCACATCTCCCTTAAACTTTCCCCCTCTCACCTTGAGGGTCGAGAACTTGAAGTTTTTAGGTGTACAGATCACCAACAACCTGTCCTGGTCCCCCCATGCCGACACTATAGTTAAGAAAGCCCACCAACGGCTCTACTTTCTCAGAAGACTAAGAAAAATTGGCATGTCAGCTACCACCCTCACCAACCTCTATAGATGAATCATAGAAAGCATTCTTTCTGGTTGTATCACAGTTGGTATGGAGCCTGCTCTGCCCAAGACCACAGGAAACTACGAAAGGTCGTGAATGTAGCCCAGTCCATCACGCAAACCAGCCTCCCATCCATCGACTCTGTCTACAATTCCCGCTGCCTCAGAAAGGCAGCCAGCATAATTAAGAACCCCACGCACCCCGGACATACTCTCTTCCACCTTCTTCCGTCAGGAAAACGATACCAAAGTTTGAGGTCCCGTACTAACTGACTCAAGAACAGCTTCTTCCCTGCTGCCATCAGACTTTTGAATGGACTTACCTTGTATTAAGTTAATCTTTTCTCTACACCCTAGCTATAACTGTAACATTATATTCTGCAGTCTCTCCTTCCTTCCCTATGTACGGTACGCATTGTTTGTACAGCATGCAAGAAACAATACTTTTCACTGTCTACTAATATATGTGACAATAACAAATCAAATCAAATCAAATCAAATCATCAACTAGCCAGTCAGAAAGCCTTTATTGGACATGGAGATAGGTTCCATGGCCTACTGAAACCTAATGATCCCTGAAAACCCGGTGTAAATTGAAAAACCATTTTTTTGGACTTGCCATCTTAAATATCTTTCCGAGGAATTACTTGCATAAGCTTCGGAGGTATTTTAATCATAGATGTTACAGCAGCGCCAAATGCTTGGAACGAGCTGGAATTCAGCATTACAGTGGGACAAAGAATAAAAAATATGAATGCTATTACATTTCTTGTCCAAGTCCAGTCATAGTAATAACTCCACAATTGGTGGTCATGCTTTCAACTGCCCAGACACATGAAAGTCTGGAATTCCTTCCCTAAAATCTCTCCGGCCCTCTATCTCTGTCTCTCTCTTCTGCTTTAAAAATATCCTGAAGGGAAGAGTGTGCAGCAGGTCAGCATTAGTGTGAAGAGACCAGGAGGAGTGTGAAACAGGTCAGAATCATTGTGAAGCAGACCAGGAGGAGGATGAAGCAGGTCAGAAACACTGTGATGCAGACCAGGAGGAGTATGAAGCAGGTCTGGATCACTATGAAGCAGACCGGGAGGAGAATGAAGTAGGTCTGGATCACTATGAAGCAGACCGGGAGGAGAGTGTAGTAGGTCTGGATCACTATGAAGCAGACCGGGAGGAGAGTGAAGTAGGTCTGGATCACTATGAAGCACAACGGGAAGAGTGTGAAGCAGGTCAGAAACACTATGAAGCAGAGCAGGAGGAGAATGAAGTAGGTCTGGATCACTATGAAGCCGACCGCGAGGAGAGTGAAGTAGGTCTGGATCACTATGAAGCAGACCGGGGGGAAGAGTGAAACAAGTTAGAATCACTGTGAAGCAGAACGGGAAGAGTATGAAGCAGGTAAGAGACAAATGCAATGTTAGCATTCACGGCGAGAGGTCCAGAATACAAGAGCAGGGAGTATTGTGAGCAGTTTTGGGCCCCGTATCTAAGGAGGGATGTGCTGGCCTTGGAAAGGGTCCAGAGGAGGTTCCCTGGAATGATCCCTGGAATGAAGAGCTTGTCATTTGAGGAACGGTTGAGGACTCTGGGTCTGTACTCGTTTGAGTTTAGAATAATGAAAGTGGATCTTATCAAAACTTACAGGATACTGCGAGGCCTGGATAGAGTGGACAGGGTGAGGATGTTTCCACTTGTAGGGAAAACTAGAACCAGAGGACACCATCTCAGACTAAAGGGATGATCCTTTAAAACAGAGATGAGGAGGAATTTCTTCAGCCAGAGGGTGGTGAATCTGTGGAACGCTTTGCCACAGAAGGCTGTGGAGGCGAAATCACTGAGTGTCTTTAAGACAGAGATAGATAGGTTCTTGATTAATAAGGGGGCCAGGGGTTATGGGGAAGAGGCAGGAGAATGGGGATGAGAAAATTTCAGCCATGATTGAATGGCGGAGCAGACTCGATAGCCAAGTGGCCTAATTCTGCTCCTATGTCTTCTCGTCTTAATATTAAGGAGACTATGAGAAATGTGTGGCAATTCATGATCAATGAAGTGGGAGAGAAAAAGATCAAACACCACAGGGAGGTGTGAGTTGAATTGCTTCTGAGCATTGTAACTTTGTTTCTCTTTCTTCAGTTAGGAACTGAGTCTAATGAGCTGGGACATCAAAACATTTTTAGAGGGTAATAAAGGTTAAATAACCTCCCTATTTTTAAGTGATAACAGAAAAAGAGAAACTGAGTCTTTTTTTATATAGCACTTTTTATTGTCGAATAGAGGAATGGCATATTAGCTGTTAGTTGGGTTGCATATCCTGTTCAATGGGGCAGCACGGTGGCACAGTGGTTAGCACTGCTGCCACACTCCACCAGGGACCTGGGTTCAATTCCAGCCTCGGGTGACTGTGGAGTTTGCACTTTCTCCCCGAGACTGCATAGGTTTGCTCCGGGTGCTCCGTTTTCCTCCCACAGTCAGAGAATAATAATCTTTACTGTTGTCACAAGTAGGCTTACATTAACACTGCAATGAAGTTACTGTGAAAAGCCCCAAGTTGTCATATTCCGTTGCCTGTTCGGGTACACAGGGGCAGAATTCAGAATGTCCAAATTACCGAACAGCACGGTCTTTCGGGACTTGTGGGAGGAAACCGGAGCACCAGGTGAAAACCCATGCAGACACGGGGAGAACGTGCAGACTCCGCACAGACAGTGACCAAAGCCGGGAATTGAACCTTGAACCCTGGCGTTGTGAAGCAACAGGTCCAACCACTGTGCTACTGTGCTGCAGATGTGAAGGATAGGTGGATTGGCCATGCTAAATTGCCCCTTAGTGTCCAAAAGGTTAGATTGAGTTACTGGGTTGCAGGGATAGGGTGGAGGCATGAGCTTAGGTATGGTTCTCTTCCAAGCGCTGGTGCAGACTCGATGGGCTGAATGGTCCCCTTCTGCACTGCAGGGATTCTATGTGGGAACTCCAGGATAGTTCCTGTGCCCTGGATAACCGTATGCGCAGGGAGTGTCGATAGCTACAGCAGCTCAATCTCTGGCTTTTGGAAGTCAAGCATCACTGCAGCCCACAGGTTAAGAGTATGCAGGGAGAGAGGCAATACGTAACCACCAGAAAGTCAAGAAGAAATGGGCAGCAATGCCCTGAGTGCACGTCAGCCTCCAGCCAGTATTCAGTTCTCAATACTCATGAAAACAATGATTCATCTGGAGAGTGTAGCCAGAGCCAAGTCCATGGCACCATTTCTGACTCAGCTTTCCAAGGCCCAAAAGAACAGTGGACAAGCAAGAGTGATGGGGGCGGGATTCACCCATACCCGGCGGCATCTTCAGGGGCTAGGCCGGTGCTGGAGTGGTTTGCGCCACGCCGTGGAAGGCCTTTGGTGCCGCGCCAGCGGGGGCCGAAGGGACTCCGCCGGCCGGCGCAGGTCCGCGCATGCGCGGGAGCGTCAGCAGCTGCTGACGTCACCCCACTCATGCGCAGGGGAGTTCACCTTCGCGCCGGCCATCACGTAGGCCTACACGGCCGGCGCGTAGGAAAAGAGTGCCCCCACGGCACAGGCCCGCCCGTGGATCGGTGGGCGCCAATCACTGGCCAGGCCACCGTGGGGGCACCCACCCGGGGCCAGATCACCCTGCACCCCCCCCCCCCAGGACCCCAGAGCCCACCTGCCTTGCCAGGTCCCGTCGGTAAGGGACCAACTCTAATTTACGCCGGTGGGACCTGCATAGAATGAGCGGGACTTTGGCCCATCGCGGGCCGGAGAATCGCCGGTGGGGGGGGGGGGGGGGGGGGGGGGGGGGGGCACTGTGAGCGACCGCCGACCGGCACAGTGAGATTCCCACCCCTGCCAATTCTCCGGCCACCCGATAATTCGGCGGCCGGCGTGGGCAGGATTCACGCCACCCCCTGGTGATTCTCCGACCCGGCGGGGGGGTCGGAGAATCCCGCCCAGGGTATATATATGGGAACAACTGTTGTTTCTGAAGCTGCAGACCTGCGCCAAGGATGGCATGTTATCTCCCTGATGCCAGGGCCAAGGGTATGTGTATAAGTGTGCTTAAGGCGGGTGGGGGGGGGAACGAAGGAGGGGGAGGTTCAGTGGATGGTGGTGGGGGAAGGTGTTGAACCCATTGGTCGTGGTCCAATGCAGGTGTAATGAAAGATGCACGAGGGATGTGGGCCTGCAGTAATAATTTGCGAAGCTAGGTAGGAAATTAGCATGCGAGGGCCTGAAAAGCAATAATCACTGGGTTATTTCCAGTGACACTCACAAGTGAGTATAGGAATGATAGGACAAAGAAGACAAATGAGTGGCTGGGGAGATGGCGTAGGTAGGACTTGAGATTATTGGAATATTGGGATCAATTCTGGGGAAGATTAGACTTGTCCAAATTACTGAACAGCACGTCTTTCTGGACTTCTTACACCTGAACAGAGCTTGAACTGAGTTCCTTGGTGGGTCCTGTTTCTTGTGTCCCCACACTGCAGGTGCAATGAAGATGTGGTCCTGTAGTAATAATTTGCAAAGCTGGGTAGGAAATTAGCAGGAAATGGGGCAGCACGGTAGCACAAGTGGATAGCACTGTAACTTCACAGCGCCAGGGTCCCAGGTTCGATTTCCCCACTGGGTCACTGTCTGTGCGTAGTCTGCACGCTCTCCCCATGTCTGCGTGGGTTTCCTCCGGGTGCTCCGGTTTCCTCCCAGTCCAAAATCGTGCAGGTTAGGTGGATTGGCCATGATAAATTGCCCTTAGTGTCCAAAACATTGATAGGAGGAGCTATTGGGTTACGGGGATTGGGTGGAAGTGAGGGCTTAAGTGGGTTGGTGCAGAATCGATGGACCGAATGGCCTCCTTCTGCACTGCATGTTTTATGTACAAGACATAGCTGGGAAACTTTTCACAGTGCCAGGTAGATGCCACTTAATGTGGTGGAGATCCAGAGTTCAAATTCTTTCACGGCAACTTTGGAATTCAAATCCAATTAAATCAACATGGAATATAAAACTAGTGTCATTGTGACCATCATAGGAAAAAAAACATCTGTTTCATCACTTCCCATTAGGGAAGGAACTCTGCTGTTCTTTCCTGGCCCAATCTGTATGTTACTGCAGATATACAGTTAGGTGGTTGACTCTTAACTACCTCTGAATTGCTTGCACAAGGCTCTTTGTTGGATTTAGGGCGGGGAAACACCACCACCTCCTCAAGGGTGTTTAGGAATGGGCAATAAAGGCTGACATACATAAACATACACAAAAAATAGCCATACATACCCACATGCCATGAATGAATTTTCAATAATTGTCAGCCAGTAATATGCAGGTAAGATTGAATATGGCAACCTTCGGATTGTCATGAAAACCACTCTACTCATAAGTATCAAAAGATTTTGAGGTCTCCTTAACCTCTGTGGATATTTTCAAGTGGAGTTCATCATGCATGAGCTGGAGTTAGTACGATGAGCAGCAAGTCGTACCTTTTGAAGTTTGGTTTCCACACTGTCATGATTCACAACCTTCTTTGGCAGACAGCTGAAGAGTTCGCACCACAATTGGGAACAAGTACTGGGAGGTTGTTGATTCATTGCCCGCAGGGATAGATGAAACATTTGAATGTTTTTGAGGAGCTGTGACAGTTACTTAACCCTAATTCACACAAAGCACCAAAGTACATCAAAGGCAGTAGACTGACATAGTCTTGTAATTGGCCCTGATGCCGGTTTACCCATCCGTCGATGTAACAGCTCCAATTCTCTGTTAATTAACAAGTCTTCCCACCGCCGTGAATGTTCTCACGTCAGGTTTGAAAATGTCAAGATGAGTGTGTAATTTCCTTCAGGTGAAGTATTCACCAGGTGCCATACAGGTAACATTATGAAGTTAGTCGGATAAATCAAAATGCTGATTATTTCTGACGCATGATGCCAGGATCCACTTTACAGAACGTACACTCAGCCTGCTCAGATTCCCCATTTGACTACAGGTGTCTGTTTAACTGAAGGGGTAACATGAGGCACATCTTCTGGTGTAAAAGATTGACATCAGAAGCACATGGTGCACATATAACTATGATGTAATAACATGTGACTGAGATCTCAAGAGAAAGAGAAGTCCAGCCTCATGCTGAGTTCCTAAGATATAGAGCTGTAAATAAAAATGAATGGTCTTCATGATCTACAATTTATAATGAGCTTTCATAGGCAAACAGGCAAATCCTGAAGTTGCCCCATCTGGACCCCAAACACATGACAACACAATGGACAGTGAGTAAAAGACTAGAAAATTCCAAGAAAAGCAGACCTGTCAGATCTACAAATCTTTGGCAGAAAGATGTGGGAAGGCAGTGGCATAGCGGTATTGTCACTGGACTAGTGTTTTAGAATAATTCTCTGAGGACCAAGTTCGAATCCCACCACTGCAGATGGTGAAATTTGGATTATTATTTCAAGAAACCATCGTCAATTCTTATAAAAACCAGCCTGGCTCAGTAATGCCCTTTCGGGAAGGAAATCTGCCGTCCTTACGTGGTCTGGCCTCCATGTGACTCCAGATCCACAGCAATGTGGTCGACTCTTAAAATTCCACTCAGTTCGAGGGCAATTGGGGAATGGCAACAAATGCTGGCTTTGCCTGTGATGCCCACATTCGATGAAATAATAAAATATGAATAAATGAAAAGAAAACTGATCGAAGACTCACCGGAGAACTTAGAGCATCATGGGTGCAGCAGATACAAGTTGAACCAGAGTCCAGACGACAGTGAGAACAGATGACAATCTGCAAGCCAGATTACTGGAGCAGCAGCAGATCCCGAGCTTCGGACAATAATGGAATCCACTGCCACTCCCACTACCATTCTGAAGTGCCAACCGCTCAACATTTGGACAACTGGAGAAAGAGATTTTCCGGGTACAGAACAGCTTCATGTTTGTACAAAAATGAACAGAAGGATCAGGTCAATACTTTATACTATGCAGTTGGAGCTGTTCCCAATGACATAATCGCAAAACAGAGTGTCAACGAGGCTTCAAACTTTATGATCAAGTCTTCCAGATTTATACTTCAGTGTTTGAATATGTTTAATCATCAGATGAGTGAAGTGTTGGCTAGTGTAGACTTGAGAGATGAACAGACACTTCCAACACTGATGAAGGTTCAGCTCAATTTTATTAACTACTTCTAACTAACTAACACACAATGACTGTGGGTCTAAATGGTGCTAACTTAAACTAGAGACCTAAGCCTTGTCTGAACCAGTTGACTCTCTCAGCATGTGTTGTGAGTCTGTGCTGGGCTGGATGAGTTCTTGTTACACTGAGAGGCAGCACCCAGAATGAACGGGAACCGTGGTGCCCTCTGCCTTTATAGTGTGTGCATTCTAACTGGTGATTGGCTGCGGTGTTTGTACATGTTGATTGGTCCCTGTGTGTGTCCATCAGTGTGTGTCTGCACCATGATACACTGGTGTATATTATGACAATGAGCAAAATCAAATCAACGGAAAAAAAAAACTAGATGAATGTTTGGAGTCATTCATTAATGATCTGTGCAGCCCCGTAGAAAACTGTGATTACGGAATCCTGTGAGATGAATTCATATGAAAGTTCAGAATTGGGGGACTTGATAAATCTCATTCTGATCTCTTGCAAATGACAGAAAATCTCATTTTCACAAAGGCAGTCCAAACCGCGGAACCAACCCTGTTTAGAAAGAAAAACAAAATGGTTGTTCATGGGGAGCGTGCTGTCCCTTGTATACTGAAGAGTGAGGCCATTGAATATATTGGGCAGAAGAGAGAAAGCATAATAAAATAGAAGTCTGTGAAATCAGGGACAAACACACCAACCACCATCTTGAGATATTTTTGGCGCAGTGGGAAGAATGCCGGACAGCAGGACCAGAGTGTCACAACTGTGGAAAGTTAGGACATTTTAAAGTTGCCTGCTGAACTAAAACACAGGGGGCCACAAGAAATGAGAGAATTTAACAAGTACAAACCAAAGACAAGCAGCAAAATTCTTTATTTGAGTGCTGATGCCTGGACTGAACGCGGGTATTCCACATTGACAAAGGCGGTGCCAGTCCCGGGGCAATTCATGACCCGTTAATAGGCTAGTCCTCGCATCATGTGGAACTAGTGCCATTCCAATGCATGACAGTGTCTGATTCCCGGGATCAGGAGCAGCACTTGAGACCTTGACTCCTTGCAGCTGCCAATAAGCACTCCACTCACCAAACACTCATTCCGGTCAACAAGGTGGCACCCTGAAGTGCGCCACTCTGCTGGATGCCATGGAGGAGAGGCGCCATCTTGTTCCCCAGGGTGGGCAGGCGGCTGTCACCCACGGACATCAACTGGGCCTGGGAGCAGATGGCAGAGGCCGTGAGTGCCGTGGGCCCCACCGCCAGAATTGGCCAGCAGTGTTGCAAGAAACTGCACAACCTCCTGCGGGCGGCCAGGGTGAGTAACCAGCCCCGCACCCCTAGCACCATCGCAATCCCACACCCCTACCCCCTTTCTCCCCCTCCCTGTGGCCCCCACCAGGTGACTGGTCGACAGTGCTGGGCATGCGTAGGCAACCCCTCAGGCCAACCAGGGTGGGCCACACAACAACCATGACCCTGGCATCAACCCCTGTCCCACAAACCCGTATTGCCCCCCCCTCCCACAGTGCGCATTAACCCCACCAACCAGCAGGGCACCTACACCCCACCCCGCACCACATGCCAAAAAACATACTGCCTATAATGGCTGGGTGTCCTGCACACACAGGCCACCAGCCACAGACGCTTTGTGTTGCCTGTGTCCAAGTGTCTCACGCTATGCATTATCTGTACCCCGGGAGAAGGTGGCCCACAACCACAGAGAGAGAGAGAGAGAGAGAGAGCAGACGAAGGGGCCCGCCGGACCTGCACAATCCTCACCGCTTCTGACTGGAGGGTTGGATTGGGGGCACTTGCCAAGGCGGAGGTCAGCATCGGGGAAGCAAGTGGGCCCCCGATGGATTACGATATTCCTATGGCACATGTGGCACCCCTCTCTGCACCCCCACCAACCTCTCCCCCCCCCCCCCCCCCTGCACCACCCACACAACTGCACAACTCCCACCCTCTCCCACCATCCTATCTAGCGCCCCACCCTCCTCATCCATGATCTAACCATGTGTCTAATCTTATGCCTTTCAGGATCACCTGGCGACGAGACAAGCCCATCTTGTGTCCCCCGCCCCGGCCCCAACCTCACGACACATCCAGCGATGCGGCGGGACCTGCTGGTGTCACGCGCCCCCAACTGCAACCCTGTGACACCCCGGAGGACACGTCTAGGGACAACTCCGACTCAGCAATACCCTCCACCATCCCAGAGACACTCTCCTCGGTTGGGCTTGTTAGTGAAGAGGCTCCTGGGGCACCATCTGGAGTGTACCACACACATGCTGCGGTATCTCAGGTGGAGGTGGGAACCCCCGAGGTGGTGGAAAGTCGGAGGGCGGCCTGACCCCAGGGAGTTGCTGCTGTCCAGACAGGTATTGGACTTCTGGAAAAGGCGGTCCCAGCAACGCTGGAGATGCAGGAGCAGAGTCAGGGACGACATGAAGGGTTATCCACAACCATCCAGTGCCAGCAGGTGCAGGAGACAGTGCTGACAATAATAATAATAATAAAAATCTTTATTATTGTCACAAGTAGGCTTACATCAACACGCCTGGCGCTGTTTGAACTGAGCTACTCACACAGCGATCAGGCATGATCACTGAGGGACGTGGCAGTCCCAGAGGGATGTGGGCCATCCAGAGGGACATCGCACATTCCTTGCGCTCCATTGCTGTGAGCATTGAGACACTGGTCGATACATAATCAGGCATCCAGGACTGGCAGCGCCAAGTGGCGGGGGTGTCCCTGGAGCTCACTCCGGTTGCACCCCCATCCCCAGGAATAGCCCAGGGGCCATTGAGCCCCCCCCCCCCCCCCCCCCCCCCCCCCCCCGAGGGGGGAGGTGGTGCAGGAGCACGTGCCGGTGATTCCCACAGAGGAGTTGCTAGAACACTGGAAACGCAGCACTTCTGATTCCCCCCTCCTGACACTGGCGTATCCGGTGGGCAGCACCATCAAGAGTGACACCATCAAGCTAATGTATT
This sequence comes from Scyliorhinus canicula, assembly GCF_902713615.1. Classification (NCBI taxonomy): domain Eukaryota; kingdom Metazoa; phylum Chordata; class Chondrichthyes; order Carcharhiniformes; family Scyliorhinidae; genus Scyliorhinus; species Scyliorhinus canicula. The sequence goes on from NC_052147.1 coordinate 269,305,411, forward strand.
GTGCTGACAGGGCCTGTGCAACGAGGTCTGTGAGAACCCTGATGGTCCCCACTCGGCATCTGGAAGGACCCCATGGCATAAAAGTTCAGGTGTCACCTTGACGGCCACCGAGAGCGAGTGTTCTCCCTCATACCCCCACTGTGCCAGATATGCCATGATCTGGCAGAGATGTCGCATGGTCCCCTGCTCAGCTGGAGTCTTCTGCAACACGCTTGGTCCGTCAGTCCTTGAATGACAGGTGCTGCCGATACACATGAGGCATGTAACGGTGCCTCCTTTCCATCTACTTCTCGGCCTGTTGGTCTCCACCCTCACCAGCTGGCTCCTGTTCCTCTGGGGCATTCTCAGGTTCTGCAGTCCCCCCCACCACCCCCCCTCGCCACGTTTTCTGCTCGTACATGCTCAATATATACAACAGCAGCAGCAACTTCCTTTGCTGCTCACTCCTCTCTCTCCCTGGTTCCAAACTGGCCAGCTCTATTTATGCAGGGAGTCTGCTAATGATTTATTCGCCCCCCCCCCCCCCCCCCCCCCCCCACACCATCCTAACTAGCGCCTCATTGGGGAAGCTCATACTCCCACAGGATTGTGGGATTGTCATTAGTCCCCAGCCAATGGTAAGCAGGCCGGTTATAACATCCCTCCCCCACAAAGTCCAAGGAATCCACCGAAGACCCTGGCGAAGCCGGACATCATTTGCACGAGGCGCTGGATCGGGCGGCGTGTAACGAGGTGGAGACCGGCGCTTCCGTGATGAACCGTGTAACGGTTGTACATCCACAGCCCTTGGGCCCGAGGATTCCCCCTCTCAGGTGTCTTGTGTCTCCATCTCGGTGTCAGAGTCTGCTGCCTTCGTAATCTCGGCATCTTTATCTCCACGCGGTTCTGTCACGACCTGCGCAGGCTTTGAGTGAGGCACCAGAGGAAGATTGTGAGGAATACTCTCCATTGTGTCTGGTTTCTGCGGCTGTAGAAATGAGCTCCTGGGGCGGGGAATCTTTGGAAGGGATAGTCTTCTAGACCGAACATGGTTTACATGTTTACGCTGGAGACGACCCTGGGCTTGCACCTGGTAAGAGATAGGGCCCGTTTGGTGAAACATTACGCCAGGGACCCACTGGGCACCACCAGCAAAATTCCGAACGAACACTGGGTCACCGGGTGTAAACTGCTGAATTGGCCGATGCCGAGAAAAACCATGTCCCTGCCGTTCTTGTGTGCGGCGTACTTTTGCACTAATGTCTGATAAAACCATGCTAAGGCGGGTGCGAAGTCTCCAGCCCATTAGGAGTTCTGCGGGAGTTATCCCATCCTCGACGGCAGTTTTGTGAGGGCCACGAAGAATCCAGCACGAGTCTTCAGGATACAAAGAAATAACATTTATTTACAATAACGTATATATACAACAGCAGCAGCAACTTCCCTTGCTGCTCACTCCTCTCTCTCCCTGGTTCCAAACTGGCCAGCTCTATTTATGCAGGGAGTCTGCTAATGATTTCTCCGCCCCCGTCATTGGGGAAGCTCATACTCCCACAGGATTGTGGGATTGTCATTAATCCCCAGCCAATGGTAAGCAGGCAGGTTATAACACATGGTATGTACCCCGTGCCCAATCAGGCCTAATGGGCCACACGGTGACCCTGGCCTGCATTACAGCCCCTGTCTCCGCATGTCACCCTCCTACCTCCCCTCCATGGTGGGGCCCAGGAATGTGGGGGTGGGATGTGGGCACCAGTAGGGCCAGTGGCACTCTGCGCAACCATCGGCCACAGTGGGCAGTCCCGGGGGGGGTCACACCGATCAAACGGCCCATGCCCTGGTCACTCCTTGCTGCTCTCCCGGCCCTTTCAGGCACCCTCCCCCCCCCCCCCCCCAAACCCGCAGCAGCACCAGCAACCCACGGTTGTGCCTTTTGGAACATGTCCTACCTCCTCCCTCTCCCTCAGCAGCCAAGGTGCCTGCTTCCCGATTTTATGTACCACAAGTGAATTTCGCCATCGGTAATTCCTCATGGTGGAGGCGGAGCATCACCGAAGGCCTGGAGAATACTGGGTCGGGCCCTTTAATGATATGCCAACGGTGTTCACTGTACAATATGCATGGCCACATTGGAGTGCGGCGTAGATTGCATCCACACCGCTGTCGAGGGGCCGGAGCACGGAATCCCGTTTGGTGCCCGGCGCAGGGCACGATTTTCGGCTGACGTGCGATTCTCCGCCCAATCGTGTTTCCCAATTCCGACGTCGACCGAGGGCGAATCCCACCCATGAAGTGTAAGGGCCACGGATAAACAAATAACCTTTCTCGGGGAAGTTAATGAAACATAAAATAATTACTGGAGCATTCAACTGCAAGTGGCCAGGCACTCCACAGAGTTTAAATTCGGCACAGGGGCTGGTGTTTCAGACTTATCCAATCAAGTAAGTGGCTTAAATACATCACACTTCAATCATTATCCATCCAGGTACAGGAGGGCTACACTGCAAGTCATGGGTCAACACTTAGCAAGATTAGGATACAAGGATAAAGAAAGCATTGTACTGCTGTGATTCAGCATGAAAAATCATTGTTATGAAGCTGGAAAGCATGCTCACAATTGAAGCTGATCTGTACGGTTGACGAAATTGCTGATGAGCAGGACAGTAACACATTCAGAAATGAATTTCCGCCAATATTTTCAGGTTTAGGAAAGCTGAAGGTCGAATACCATGTAACCCGAAGAGCTGATTCCGAACCAAATTGTCTCTTCACACCAGGAAAGGTCTTTCATTCACCCTTGGACCAAGTCAAGAATGTGGACTTAAGTCAACTGAACAAAGCAATGGAAGGTGGGATGTACCTGGAAGCCAGGGTGGATGGGAGTCTTCCCAACTAGCTTAAAGTACACTATTCACCAAATTAGTTGCAAACAATGGCTTTTGGCAGTTGCCTCTGGATAAAGAATTCACATAACTAACCACTTTTATTGTCCCATTTGGTCATTATTGTTTAAACAGGATGAAATTTGAAATTGCTTCTGCACCACTTGTATTCCAAAGATTGTCTCAGACCCTTGAAGGTACGAAAGGAGGAATGTGATACATGGAAGGCACACTTGCACGTGGCTCCATGAAGGAAGACGATGACTGTAGAGGGACAGCACGGTGGCGCAGTCATTAGCGTTGCTGCCTCACGGCGCCGAGGTCCCTGGGTCGATCCCAGCCCTGAGTCACTGTCCGTGTGGAGTTTGAACATTCTCCCCGTGTCTGTGCGGGTCTGACCCCACAATCCAAAGATGTGCAGGGTAGATGGATTGACCACGTTAAATTGGAATTTTTTTCTTCAGTAAAACAAATAGTGGCAGACCAGCAGTCCTGAAAGTTCAACAGGCTACAGGTTTGGCATTGAGAAATGCGAGTTTTGCAAATTCTGCAATTGATTTTTAGGGGCACATCCTGCAAGCCTCAGGAATCACAACCGACCCACAGTAAACAAAAATGATTAGAGAGCTCCCACCGCCTCGGAACATTACACATTTTCTAAGATCCCTTTGGATAATTAACCAAGTCGACAATTAACAACCACATTTGTTGGATAATAATGAGCCATTGACACAGCTATGGAGGCAAGGTCAACAGTGGTGCTGGAACAAGGACCACCAAAATGTTTTTGACAATTTCGAAATTCTTCTTATTTTGCCTGAGATTCTCGCGCAGTACAATCCAGAACTGCCAACAATTATACCAGTGGATAGGTTTGGGTGCCATTTTGTTTCAAGTTCCAAACGACAGTAAAGAAGTGCTGTTTATCAGGCCTTAAGAACATTCACACACACACACAGAAAGGGTGCACAGCAGATTGGTGTGCGAGGAATTCTCAAACTACGTGATGGGATTGAAGTTTCAAATTGAAACCAACCACGAGCCATTAGTCACTCTTCTTAACCTAAAGGTGTTTGCAAAAATGTCACCTAGAAGCCAGCATTTCAGACTGAGACTAATGAGGTATGATTCAGTGACTGAGTATGTTCAAGATACGTTGCCACATGATAGCTGATGCACCATCAAGAATACCAATGGAAGGAAGATAACTGAAAGAATAGAATTTAATTGACAGAGTGGAAATGTATACTTCACTCATTACCAAACACTTACCAGCTGCAGAAAAGAGGCTGCAGGAGATGAGCAAGCATAACAACAGGGTATATCCAAATAAAGAGTACTACCCAAAAGGATGGACAGATTATATTCATAACAACCCAGTACTACTCCAGTACTTTGAGCAGAGCGAGAGTACTGGGCCAATGGTAAGATTCTTGGTAGTGTGGATGAGCAGTGAGATCTCGGTGTCCATGTACATCGATCCCTGAAAGTTGCCACCCAGGTTGAGAGGGTTGTTAAGGAGGCGTACGGTGTGTTAGCTTTTATTGGTAGAGGGATTGAGTTTCGGAGCCATGAGGTCATGTTGCAGCTGTACAAAACTCTGGTGCGGCCGCATTTGGAGTATTGCGTGCAATTCTGGTCACCGCATTATAGGAAGGATGTGGAAGCATTGGAAAGGGTGCAGAGGAGATTTACCAGGATGTTGCCTGGTATGGAGGGAAGACCTTATGCAGGAAGGCTGAACGACTTGAAGCTGTTTTCGTTAGAGAGAAGAAGGTTAAGAGGTGACTTAATTGAGGCATACAAGATGATCAGAGGATTAGATAGGGTGGACAGTGAGAGCCTTTTTCCTCAAATGGTGATGTCTAGCACGAGGGGACATAGCTTTAAATTGAGGAGAGATAGTTATAGGACAGATGTCAGAGGTAGGTTCTTTACTCAGAGAGTAATAAGGGCGTGGAATGCCCTGCCTGCAACAGTAATGGACTCGCCAACACTAAGGGCATTCAAATGGTCATTGGATAGACATATGGATGAAAAGGGAATAGAGTAGATGGGCTTTAGAGGGGTTTCACAGGTCGGCGCAACATCGAGGGCCGAAGGGCCTGTACTGCGCTGTAATGTTCTATGTTCTATGTTCTCACCATAATTGATGATACAAAGTTTTTAATATCAGACTAGTGATCTCTAGAATGCTTTGATTCCAAATTCTTTGAATATGCCTGGTCACTTGGCAGAGAAAAATGCAGAGAAAGAGCCCAGCAGTCAGTTGCTGGCCTGGCATTAGTCGTTCCATTGAAGAACGAAACTTGAAATGCCTTACGTGTGTAGTGAATAGCCAACAGCAGAGTGAACAATTAGCACCCTCCACTTTTCCAGCAAGGCCGTGACAGCGCCTGGGAATGGATTTATTTGAGTTTAAAGGTAAAGTATTTGTCATTACCATTGATTAATACTCCAGATCGATTGATGTGAGTCGATTGCGCAGCATCACAGTGGTGCCAGTTATTCAATCATTGAAGATAACCTTCACGACACCAAGCCAGACAACGTGGTGTCAGATAATGGCTCCCAGCTTTGTCAATGTATTATTCTATAAATCTGCACATGAATATGGTTTTGTGCATGTGGCCAGCTCGCCTAGATAGCCTCTTTCGAATTGGAAAAGCCAGAAAAAGGAGTTTGAGCAATCAAAGAATTAGTGTAAAATAATGAAGGTGTGAACTTTGTCCTTCTTAGAGTCACACCTCTACAAAACGGGTTCTCACCATCTCCAATTATTAATGGGAAGGGGACTGCAAAAAACAGCTTCCAGCTCTCCAACAGAAACTAGAAGGTTGCGAGACTGGAACTGTCTTCCTAAAAAGGCAGTGGAAGGCAGAGTCTTTGAATATTTTTAAGGCAGAGCTGAACAGATTCTTGATTAAAATGGGGGTGAAAGGTTATTGGGCATCTGCTGGAACGTGGGGGTTGATCATATTGAATGGCAGAGCAGGCTCGAGGGGCCGAGTGTAGCTTACTCCGGCTCTTAATCTGTATGTTCGTATGTACTCCTGTATGGAGGATCCATTGTCAGAGACCAGCGCCGCATCAGGTGTGATACCACCACCGCATTGAGCCTGGCGTGGAGCTGGTGAATCCCACAAGAGCACCAAATGGGGCTCCTTGAGGGTGTGAAACCTCACACGCGTCACTCGACTCGCTATGCCATTTGGCTCATTTAAATGCCTGGATGCAGCTTTCACCCTTAACCCCCGAGACCTCAACAGGGCGCCATTCAACAATAGTTTCCATATTTGTGGACCAGGCGTGACGGCATCTCAGACCGTCTCACAGACCATTGGACAGGGCAAGGTAGTACCCTGCCTCTCTCCCTGGCACCAGGGCACCTTGGCACTGCCACCCAGGCACCCTGAGTGCCATCCTGGCACTGCTAGGCTGCCAGGATCACTTCCATGCTGGAAGTGCCAAGGTGCCCAGATGCCAGGTTGGCACTCAGGGGTCGGGCCCGGCAGGCCATGCCCATTGGTGGGGGGTGAGGGGGTTACAGGGGACAATAGAAGGTCCAGGGGTTAAAACTGGAGGGGCAGAAAATGGGATAAGCCTGATAGTTGGGTGTAAAGTTTGGGACTCCCGGACAAAATGGCACCCCAATTGACAAGCCATTCCTGCTGGCGAGTGGCCTTAGCAGGGAGACAATCCCTGAGGCATAATAAACCGGAAAGTGGCTGTACACCCCGCCAAATGTGCCCAAAACTGGACTTTGTTTTAAGTCCGCTGAATCCTGCCCAAATTGTACAAATCCCTTCACGTCACTGTCACTCTTGCATCTGTCACTGCCGTAATAGAGGGCAGCAACAGTGTGCAATTTAAATTCATAATGAAAGTATGCTGTTCAGATGGGGACAACAATCTTGTATTGCCATGTCCTTTGGACTGGAAAAAAATACACATAAACATGTGAGCGGGGGGGTGGCATATTGGTTAGCACCACTGTCTCACAGCGCCAGGTACCCGCGTTCGATTCCGGCCTTGGGTCACTGTCTGTGTGGAGTCTCCCCGTGTCTGCGTGGGTTTCCTCTGGGTGCCGTGGTTTCCTCCCACAGTCCAAAGATGTGCTGGATTGGTGGATTGGCCATGCAAATTGGCCCCATTTGGGTTGCAGGGATAGGGTGAGGTTTGGGCCGTGATAGGTTGCTCTTTCATAGGGCTGGTGCAGGCTCGATGGGACGAATCGCTCCTCCTGCACTGCAGGGACTGGATTTGCCGGTTTCCCACTTTCGTCTTTTTCGGCGGCATGGCGTTCTCTGGCATTGGGATTGTATACCCCGCCACTTGTCAATGCGATTTCCCATTGAAACCATTGAAGCCGGCTTCCAACAGGAAAAGTGAATCCCGATGATTCACTTTCCGGCCACTCTCTATCTATCTCACAGTGTAGTGTGGTTTCTTTCTCATGTTCCTCGTCAGAATGGATACTCAATTTTTGTTCATACCCCTGATGATTGCTCACAGAGCCATGATATGACTTGGAGCCGACTTTCCTCTCCATAAATCAAACTCAGCAGCTTTTACTGGCGTCAGACAACATCCACCAATTGAGGTCTTCAGTATAACCCGTGCTTGGAGAAACAAGGGTTATTCTTCTTCAAGAAGAGAAGGTTGAGAGAAGATTTGATAGACATCAAACCATGAGAGGTTTAGTCAGAGCAGATAGAGAGTGGCAGTTCCCATTAGCAGAAGAATTGAGAATCAGAGGACAGCAATTTAAGGTGATTTACAAAAAAAAACAATCTTAATTTACACAGTGTGCAGTTAGGATTTGGAGTACACTGTCTGAGAGTCATCAAACATACAGTGCAGAAGAAGGCCATTCGGCCCATCGAGTCTGCACCCACCCACTTAAGCCCTCACTTCCACCCTCTCCCCATAACCCAATAACCCCTCCTAACGTTTTTGGTCACTATGGGTAATTTAGCATGGCCAATGCACCTAACCTGCACATCTTTGGACTGTGGGAAGAAACCGGAGCACCCGCAGGAAACCCACACAGACACGGGGAGAACGTGCAGACTCCGCACAGACAGTGACCCAGCGGGGAATCGAACCTGGGACCCTGGCGCTGTGAAGCCACAGTCCTATCCACTTGTGCTACCATTGAGTCAGGTGGAGGCAAAATCAATTGTGGCCTTTCAAAGGGAATTGGTAAGCACCTGATGGGAAAATGAATGTAGCACCATGGAGAAAAGGTGAGGAGTGTGGTGAGTTCAATTGCTTTTGGCGGATGGCAAAACTGCTGCCCTCTACTTTTACACATGTCTGTATTTTGTGTGTCAAAGTATTGTGTAAGTGGCAATTTTTAAAAAATTCTTCCATGGGATGTGGGCGTCACTGGGAAGGTTGCCATTTGTTGTCCTTCCCTAATTGATTTTGAAATGAGTGGCAACCACATAGCTGTGGCTCTGGAGTCACACGTGGGCCAGACCAGTTAAGGATGGCAGATTTCCTTCCCCAAAGGACATTAGTGAGCCAGATGGGTTTTTACAATAATCAATAATGGTTTCACGGTCACCATTACTTTTCAGTTCTAGATTTATTAATTGAATTGATATTCCACCAGCTGCCGTGGCGGGATTTGAAGCCATAGACCATAAGACCATAAGACATAATAATAATTTCTTATTGTCACAAGTAGGTTTCAATGAAGTTACTGTGAAAAGCCCCAAGTCACCACATTCCGGTGCCCTGTTCCGGGAGGCTAGTACAGGAATTGAACCCGCGCTGCTGACTTTTTCTGCATTACAAGCCAGCTGTTTAGCCCAGCGTGCTAAACCAGCCCCTGGTTTAGGAGCATAATTAGGCCACTCGGCCCGTCGAATCTCCTCCGCCATTCAATTACGGCTGATATTTTTCTCATCCCCATTCCCCTGCCTTCTCCCCATAACCGGTAGCATGGTGGTTAGCATAAATGCTTCACAGCTCCAGGGTCCCAGGTTCGATTCCCGGCTGAGTCACTGTCTGTGCGGAGTCTGCACATCCTCCCCGTGTGTGCGTGGGTTTCCTCCGGATGCTCCGGTTTCCTCCCACAGTCCAAAGATGTGCGGGTTAGGTGGATTGGCCAGGCTAAATTGTCCTTAGTGTCCTAAAAAATAATAAGGTTAATGGGGGTTGTTGGGTTACTGGGATAGGTGTACGTGGGCTTGAGTAGGGTGATCATTGCTCGGCACAATATCAAGGGCCTGTTCTGTGCTGTACTGTTCTAAAACCCCTGATCCCCTTATGGATTAAAAACCTATCTATCTCTCTCTTAATGATACGCACAGCTTGCTGTGGCAAAGAGTTCCACAGATTCACCACCCTCTGGTTGGAGAAATTCCTCCTCATCTCTGTTTTATAGGATCATGCCTTTAGTCTGAGATGGTGTCCTCTGCTTCTAGTTTTTCTTACAAGTGGAAACAATCTCTCCATGTCCACTGTATCCAGGCCTTGCAGTATCCTGTAACTTTCAATAAGATCCCCCCTCATCCTTCTAAACTCCAACGACCCAGTGTCCTCAACCGTTCCTCATACAACAAGCTCTTCATTCCAGGGATCATTGTGGCTGTCCTGCGTTGAAGCTTTCCTGGATTTCCTGCAAGCCAGCCATGAATTGTTTTTCTTTTGTAATCCCTAGACACTCCTATAAGCAAAAAGTTAAAAGCTACATTAGGTAGGAGCATTAAATACACAAATTACAAGTCAATACTCACATTTGTGGTTATGGTCTTCCAACTTCGTCAGGAAGTCAACATCCAACATCAAACAAATAGATTGTTGTCTCCCACATGATGAACTTTTTATAGAAACATTTTTATCCTCCCACACACCCTAAATTAAATTGCAAGCAGTTTTAATAAGCTTACATCCACAATGTGTTTATGTTGAAATCTCCTGAAGATTTGGTGGCTGGTATTCCATTTTCCATGGGTTAAATTATCCCAATTCACTTCATCCTTGGTGCTAAATCAGAAGACGACCTGCTGATGAGAACACCACAGCCAGATTCAATGTGTAAAAATCAATACAGACAGCAATATTGTTTGTCATTTGGCTTATCCTTTGTTACTTCAATTAATGATCGAATACTGAAATTACACTCAGAAGAATGAATTAATGGGTATAACATGCATCAACTCCAAGCCAAATATTTTATCAGATTGATGTTGCTTCAGTCTAACCTTGAAATTGAAGAACTACCATTGCATCTATCTAAGGTCATTCAGCAGGAAGTTCACATGAATTTCTTGCCAATGAAATTGGCTTTGGGAGCCATCAATTAAAGCAGGTTTTTGAGAAGTGGGGAATGGCTGGCTGGTGGAAGGGAATTAGTACATGATATAAGTCGTGGCAGATACGCTTCAGACATTGATTTGGAACATTCCTGTCACGTAAATCTCCCAGCAATATCTGAACTGCATGTTGTAACAAAAGCAATGTCATAATCGTGGAGGGACTTTAATCTTTATAGAAACTGTTCAAGCGAAATTGGCAGAGGCAGTCCGAAAGGTGATTTTTTTTTTTTTACAATGCTTTTGCAACAGTATACTGGAAGAACAGAGTTGATATAAACTAGGGATAGAGCTATTTTAGATGTACTGAATTCATAATCTCACAGTAAAGGGATCCTCTGGAGGCAAAAGTGATCAGAATACTATTGAATTCTATGTTAAGTTTGAAAGCAGATTCAGGTCCCAAAAAAACTCTTGGGTTGGATTCTCTGATCCTGCCGCTATGTCCTCAGGATCCGTCTGGTCTAACAACCAAAAAGTTGACGCCACCCTTCAACCAAACCTCCGCTAGGTGGAGGACTAGCAGCCACGCTGTGTAAAGCGATTTACCTTTAATTATGGCCGCAGAAGGGCCGGGTCCATGGCCGTGCATGCGCGCAGTGGCAGGCGACCCTTTGGACCACCCACACAAGTCTCTCAGCCCCCGCCAGTGGAACTGTTCCTCTCCACCCCCCCCCCCCCCCACCCCCCGACTGTGACAGCATTGGACACAGTCTGCAGCCATCACGCGAGGTCCCCGAACGATGTGAGCACACGCGAACGATGCTGTCGGAGACTAGGCCTATCAGGGATGGAGCAAGGGGGGAGGGCCTCAGGTGAGGCCATCCATACGATGTGAGGCGTTCTCCCCGAGTACGAGTACTCTGTTTTTCAGGGAGCGGAGCGACTCAAAAACGGCGCCGCCCCTGATACCAGCGTAAACATGGATTCTCTGGCCGATCGCCAAACCCGCCCCTTAAACTTAAACAAAGCCAGTTCCTATGTATGAGGGGAGATTTGCCTATGGTTGGTTCGGAAAGTAAATCAAAAAGTATGGCAATAAATGAACATTGGGAAATAGTTAGGGCGTGATCCTTCGGCTTTCCAGCCGCATGTTCCCTGGCGGAAGCAGACAGCACGCCGTTCGCTTGCGGTGGGATTCTCTGCTCCCGCTACTTTCATTGGGAATTCCCATTGAAGCCACCCCATGCCCCAGGAAACTCCCAAGGTGGGGGCACGTTGCCGGTGGGACCAGAGAATCCTGTCACCAGTGAATGGCCAGGGAATACCAACCTTAAAGAAACAATTCAACATGTTCAACAAAATGCATGATATTTTTGCTCGGGAAGTTAAGGCGAGAATAGAATTAGCTTACTATAAGTTTGTGAAGAATAGAGGTTCACTTAAGACTTGGAATGTTTTACGAAACCATGAAAGTATGAGCTTAAACAAAGGAGATTACAATGGGATGAGAGAAGAGCTAGCTAAGGTAGACTGGGATCAAAGATTTTATGGTGAAACAGTTCAGGAACAGTGGAGAGCCTTCCAAGCGATTTTACACAGTACTCAGCAAAGGTTTATATCAACAAAAAGGAAGGATGGTAGAAAGAGGGAAAATTGGCCGTGGATATCTAAGGAAATAAGGAGAGTATCAAATTGAAGGACAAAGCATACAAAGTGGCAAAGATTAGTGGAGACTCGAGGACTGGGAGATCTTTAGGGGGCAGTGGAAAGCTACTAAAAAAGCTATAAAGAAGAGGAAGATACATAATGAGAGTAAACTTGCTCAGAATATAAAAACAGATAGTAAAAGTTTCCCCAAATATATAAAACAAAAAAGAGTGGCTAAGGTAAATATTGGCCCTTTAGAGGATGAGAAGGGAGATTTAATAATGGGAGATGAGGAAATGACTGAGGAACTGAACAGGCTTTTAGGGTTAGTCTTCATTGTGAAAGACACAAATAACATGCCAGTGAATGATGGAAATGAGTTTATGACAGTTGAGGACCTTGAGATGATTGTTATCACTAAGGAGGTAGTGATGGGCAAGCTAATGGGGCGAAAGGTAGACAAGTCTCCTGGATCTGATGGAATGCATCCCAGAGTGCTAAAAGAGATGGCTAGGGAAATTGCAAATGCACTAGTGATAATTTACCAAAATCCACTGCACTCTGGGGTGGTCCCGGCACATTGGAAATTTGCAAATGTGACACCACTGTTTAAAAAAGGAGGTAGGCAGAAAGCGGGTAATTATAGGCTAGTTAGCTTAACTTCGGTAGTAGGGAAGAAGCTGGAATCTATCAAGGAAGAAATAGCGAGGCATCTGGATGGAAATTGTCCCATTGGGCAGACGCAGCATAGGTTCATAAAGGGCAGGTCGTGCCTAACTAATTTAGTGAAATTTTTTGAGGGCGTGTGGTAGATAACAGGGAGCCAATGGATGTGGTATATCTGGATTTCCAGAAAGCTTTTTCCAAGGTGCCATACAAAAGGTTGCTGCATAAGATAAAGATGCATGGCATTAAGGGTAAAGTAGTAGCATGGATAGAGGATTGGTTAATTAATAGAAAGCAAAGAGTGGGGATTAATGGGTATTTCTCTGGTTGGCAATAAGCAGTTAGTGGTGTCCCTCAGGGATCAGTGTTGGGCGCTCAATTGTTCACAATTTACATAGATGATTTGGAGTTGGGACCAAGTGCAATGTGTCCAAGTCTGCAGACAACACTAAGATGAGTGGTAAAGCAAAAAGTGGAGAGCATACTGGAAGTCTGCATTGGGATTTGGATAGGTTAAGTGAATGGGCTGGGGTCTGGCAGATGGAATACGATGTTGACAAATGTGGGATTACCCATTTTGGTCGGAATAACAGCAAAAGGGATTATTATTTAAATGATACAATATTAAAACATGCTGCTGTGCAGAGAGACCTGGGTGTGCTAGTGCATGACTCGCAAAAAGTTGGTTCACAGGTGCAACAGGTGATTAAGAAGGCAAATTAAGTTGTGTCCTTCATTGCTAGAGGGATGGAGTTTAAGACTAGGGAGGTTATGCTGCAATTGTATAAGATGTTAGTGAGTTAACAATTCCAGAGTGTTGGAAGCTAGTAAACATATCCTCGCTATTCAAGAATATAGAAGAGGGAAATAAAAAATATGTAACCAGAAGCCAATTAGCCTGACATCAGTTATGGAGAAATTACTTGAAACTCTTACTAAGGAAGTCTTAACAATGCACATACAAAATCATTGTGCGATTAGACAAAGTCAACATGAAAGGAAAAACATGGTTGAGGATGGAACTGTTCTGAAATTGTTCTAGTCAACTGTAGAAAATTTGGAAAACCATTGCATCTCTGCAGCTACATTTTTTAGAACTTGAAGATGTAGACCAACGAATTATGGAGATTTGTCAACATTTAGTCCCTCATGTTTCCCAATAATTTTCTCTGCAGAGTTCCTCTTATTAGCTTCTTGGACACCTTCTATTTCGAGCATATAATTTATGTCTATTTCTTCTACTGGGAATTCAGACACAAACATGTTTGAGGATGGAACTGGGTGGGTAGCTAAAGGGAAACAATCATGTATGTCTACTTGGATTTCCAAAAGGCCATCAATAAGGTACCAAACAAAACGTTAATATACAAGACAGAGGTTTATGGAGTTGGGGCATCATATTAGCTTGCTTGAAAGATTGGTTAATGGCATGAAATAGAAAGTAGTGAATAACGGGCATTTTCAAGTAGGCAGGCTCTCACTAGTAGAATATCAAAAGAATCAGCACTTTTTGCAATCTATATCAATTAGATAGGAGACCAAGAGTAATGCATCTAAGGTAATAATCATGATTAGGCTCACATGCAATCAATTACTGTGAAAATCCCCTAGTCACCACTCTCTGGCACCTTTTAGGATACACCAAGGGAAAATTCGGAATTTCCAATTCACCTAACAAGCATGTCTTTCGGGACTTGTAGGAGGAAACTGGAGCACCCGGATGAAACCCAGGCAGACACGGGGAGAATGTGCAGACTCCGCACAGAGAGTGACCCAAGCCGGGAATTGAACCAGGTCCCTGGCGCTGTGAAGCAACAATGCTACCCACTGTGCTACCATGCAAACCCGAGACCTCTACCACTTAGAAAGACAGGGCAGCAGCTGCATGGGAGCACCATTACCTGCAGGTTCCTCTCCAAGCTACACACCATGCTGGCTTGGGACTGGATAGCCATTCCTTCAATGTCGCTGGATTTAAATCCTGGAACTCCCTTCCTGACAGCACTTTGTGTGCACCTACACCTTAGGCACTGCAACGGTTCAAGAAGGCAGCCCACTATTACTTTCTCAAGGGCAATTAGGGATGGACAACAAATGCAGGCCAGTGATGCCCAAATCATATGAAAGAATATTAAAAAACTAATATAAAAAATGTTTGGTGAAATTTAAAAAAAATACCCCAGTGATTTCTATCTGGGCTGCTCAGGGCAGTGTACTGAATCATAATCTTTAATTCCTGGAGACTCCATGGAAATCCTGGAGGGTGGATAATCCTCGTTAAGTGTAATGATTCACAGACTTCATTGGTGAACATAAAAGGTATTTATTAATAAGAATTGCACAGCAAGCACATGGCTGGAGCTAGCTCCCAAAATGTCTCTTTGCCTAAGAGGGTTCCATCCCCCTGGGGTGATTCCCCATGCTGAGTCCCAATTGGTCACCCAGGCCAGGTGACCCTTACTCTGATGTGTTGCCCTTAAAGGGACAATCACCACAATAAGCCTGTCAAATTCGTAACATCATTACAAACCCGTGGGAACCAAAAAAGCACCATATGGTTAAAAGGAAAGAGGAAATCTAAAATTATAACAGAAAATTCTGGAAAGGTGCAGCAGGTGTTGTTAGCATTCTTGTGGAGAAAAGATGCGTTAGTATTTCAGCTGCAGCTATTGCATCAGTGTAGTTTCTTCTCCAGAGTTCATCTGACTGACGTTTTTGATCCTCATTGAACCAGTCAAGTTTTAATCTGAAAAAGCACTCATGGTTAGGCTTTAAGGATCTGTTATGTTGTGAATATGCTAATAACAAAATTCTTTCTTCCCATTAGTCTGCAAAATGAAATTAAAGCTTGAAATGAGATATGTTCGTGTCATCCAAATTTTATTGAATAGTTTCACAATGTTGCTGCATCTGAATGCATCATTCCACTAGATTGAGAGGGAGGGTGTCCCATTTGAAATCAATTTTCATAGGGATCAATTTGCAGCCAACCAAATCCACACAATGGACTGTAAAGGCCTCAAACTGGGGACCTATTGCAATGCAAATGCTTCCACTGCTGTTACATTTAAAGGGGTCTTCTCTTGGATTCCAAGTGTGTTCCCTAGGTTGACCTAGCAAAAGAGAAAATTGACCCCAAAATCTGCTGTTTGGGCAGATCAAAACCAAATTTAGTTTTATTGTAAGTTTGCTTTGATTCCAGATTCCCCGTGTCCTTTTCCCTGGGTTCTGGTTTTCTGCTGATACAGTCATGTCCAATTGCTACTTAGCTGCAGGCATTTTAAAGAGTTTTGCGACTGACTCTGGTGTTCAAAGCTCCGAAAGGATTTGATGTTTGCATACATTCTTGTCCCAAAACTATTAAAATCAGAGAATTGAAGTGAGTAGCTGGTCAGCAGACTCAAAGCTAAACTTTTGAACAGAACATTAACATCAAATTTCAGATACAAAGTAGTATCTCGGATCCATTTAAGATCAAAACATGGAGTCATCTCAGATACTGCAGTTCAAATGTTCCTGCCCTGGTAAGTTTATCAAAAGAATAGCAGTGTGGTGCACGTGCAGAGATGCATAAATGTCTGTTTATAGATGGCGATCATTGACTAATTGTCATCTAAGTTCAAATAGTCAGTTCCTGCCTGAACTCTACTGGGCACGTGTACACCAGATGGGAACAAATGCTAAGCTTCCATGGTCATGTTGAAAACCCTTAAACGGGCATATAGTTGCCCACTTCCATTCTCCTTGAATAAGAAGCAGCCACAGCTGGGCAAAGAGGAGGTCCTGCCGCTCTGCAAACACTGATACCATTGGAAGGGGTACTGATGCCATTGGCAAAGGACATGGGATTTGAAGATGGTCCAGAAATTGTTTGAGCATCTTTTTTCTTTCATCTAAGAAGGTGGCACAGTGGTTAGCACTGCTGCTCCACAGTTCCAGGGACCTGGGTTCAATTCTGGCTCGGGTGACTGTCGGTGTGGAGTTTGCACTTTCTCCCCGTGTCTGCTGGGTTTCCTCCGGGTGCTCCGGTTTCTTCCCACAGTCCAAAAATGTGCAGGTTAGGTGATTTGGCCATGCTAAAATGCCCCTTAGTGTCCAAAAGGTTAAGTTGTGTCACTGGGTTACGGGGATAGGGTGGAGGTGTGGGCTTAAGTAGGATGCTGTTTCCAAGGGCCCGTGTAGATTCAATGGGCTGAATGGCCTCCTTCTGCACTGTAAATTATATGATTCTAAGTCATATGCTCAGTGTGACTACCTGGTGATGCATTAAGCTGCCATTCATCTGCTACTATTTAACGAGGAAATATGTGTCAGCCCTTGTCTGCTCTTTGTCAGGTTCATCAGGTGATTCAAACAATGCCGTCACAATGGCCGTCACAAGGGCCGAAGAAGACAGCGCTCCATAACATGTAGCTTCACCTTGGCATAGCTGCTTGAGTTACAGGATTCCGCATTGGTGATTCACTGAATGGCAGTCAACCGGAGGTGGGAAACACTGCCTTGAATCAACTCACCAGAGGACCAGCTGATGCCCTAACTCCACTGAAAAGCCATGATATGGAGATGCCGGCATTGGACTGGGGTGAGCACAGTAAGAAGTCTTACAACACCAGGTTAAAGTCCAACAGGTTTGTTTCAAAAACTAGCTTTCGGAGCGCTGCTCCTTCCTCATTCACCTGAGGAAGGAGCAGTGCTCCGAAAGCTAGTGTTTGAAACAAACATGTTGGAATTTAACCTGGTGTGGTAAGACTTCCTACTGTCCACTGAAAAGCACAGAGGTGCAGATTCAAAAACAAGCTTGAATTGCTGAATTCAATGGATCACCTGTCAGGGAGCCTCTGCAACATATTAGAGAGCTTGATGGAATGAAATTCCAATTGATTATGCAGAGTGGTGTTGACAGGTTTCAGAGAAGTATGGGCACCTCTGTAGATGCTACAATTCGACCCTCCTTGCAAGTACCAACATGTCTCACTTGTGCTTATAGCGGTGCAGTGAGAGCTGGGGCTGGAATTCTCTATCCGTTCACGTCAGCGGGAATCTCTGGCCACTCTGCAGTAACTTGAATTTTAGCTCAGCGTTAATTCTCCATTCTCGCTGGCAGTGGTGGTGGGGGGGGGAACTCACATCTCAGAATCCCGTCCATGGTCTCAACTATCTCCCCATCTTGGAAATGTTGGGAGGCCAATAGTTAGGGGTTTCAAAAAGATCACAGATATCCTCCAGATGTCCACCCACAGTTAATTAGTTAGGCCACAGCAAGAATATTGTTTGCAGTTCTGGAATCCACATAATAGGAGGGATTCGATAGCATCGGAAAGGGTGATTGACCAGGATGTTGCCTGGGCTGGAGAGTTTTAGCCATGAGGATACATTGGATAATCTGGGGTTATTTTTCTTGGCGGATAGGAGACTGAGGGAGAACATGATTGAGATGTGTATGATTATGAGACGAATAGATAGAGTAGACAGGAAGAAACCTTTCCCCTTGGTGGAGGCGTCAATGGCCAGGGGGAGTAGATTTAAGGTAAGGGGGCAGGAGGTTTAGAGGGAATGTGATGGAAAACATTTTCACCCAGACGGTGAAAGTCTGGAACTCACTGACTGAAAGGGTGGTGGAGGCAGAGACTCACATAACATTTGAGAAGTATTTATATGTGGACTTGCGATGCCAAGTGTTATAGGCCAGAGTTTAGAGAACGCCAGGGTCTATCATGGAGTTCACCTGACCCACAACTTTGAATAGATTTTGGTTATGGGGATCACAAGGGCCCACTTTACAGGTGTGATGCAACAGAGATATAAAAGTATTTTTAAACAAAAACAATTTTTATTCTATGAATCCAGCTAACATTTTATAAACACACAGTAAACATTGTATCAACTACCAACACTGATACCCCCCCCCCCCCACAGATACAGTACTCTAGAGGTAACCCTTAGTAACTTTCCTAACAACATCCATAAGCCAAAACACTTTTCAACAAGTAGAATTCTCTACAGAAACAGGTATTACTTTGAAATCATGAAGTGATCTGGAGACATTCTTTCGAGAGAGAGATATACACCTTCTTGTTTGAATGCAGCTCTCCAACTGAAAGAGAAACTAAAACACAGAGCCACAAAGAGCTTCCAGCTCAAAACGAAAGTAAAAGCAGAATCACATTCCAGCTTCACCCATACAATGACATCACTGCAGCCATTTGATAAAACACACTTTTCTGAAAGGGACATTCACATGACACAAGGCATACAAGGCTGTGGGCGAAGTGCTGGAAAATGAGATTAGAGTAGTTCGGTGGTTGTTTTTCACCAGTGCAGACGTGATGGGCTGAAGGGACTTTTCTTTGCTGAAGGTCTCTATGAATCTGTAGACCAATAAAAGTGCTGAATCACAGACCAGTAGCAGAAGTGTTACACCATCAAATGAAAAGTATACATGTTGCCCCCAAGGTGTGAGAAAAGTAGAAAGGCCAGGCTGTCATGGTAGATGCAGAGTTGCCATGGTCTGCAGCCGATCCTGCCAGGAAGGAACGAAACATGGTTATAAAACGCAACCATTTTGTGAGCCCTAGGATGCGCCATAGCAAGCCTTTGATCTCCTGAGCCTAAACCATTGGCCTACA
This sequence comes from Scyliorhinus canicula, assembly GCF_902713615.1. Classification (NCBI taxonomy): domain Eukaryota; kingdom Metazoa; phylum Chordata; class Chondrichthyes; order Carcharhiniformes; family Scyliorhinidae; genus Scyliorhinus; species Scyliorhinus canicula. Next base: position 269,324,482 of record NC_052147.1, read on the forward strand.
ACTCAAATAAGCACTATATAGGGCAGCACGGTTAGTACTGTTGCTTCACAGCGCCAGGGTCCTGGGTTTGATTCTCAGCTTGGGTCACTGTCTGTGCGGAGTCTGCACCTTCTCCCCGCGTCTGCGTGGGTTTCCTCCGGGTGCTCCGGTTTCCTCCCACAAGTCCTGAAAGACACGGGGCGGAATTCTCCGCTCCCCATGCGGCCTGGGAGAATTGCGGGAGGGCCCCTCGACATTTTTACGCCCCCCTGGCGCCCCCCTGGCGCCCCCCCGCGATTCTCCCTCCCAGCGACACCCCCCCCCCCGGCTTGGACAAATCGGCACAACGAGGTCGCTGCCGAGAAAGACGGAGGCCTGCTCCTAGCCCCCCGCGTGGGGGTGAATTAGGTGCGTAGTGCGGGCTCCGAGGCCATCGTGAACTCAACCAAGGTTCACGACGGCCTTCACGAATTCGGCCCCCTGCGGAGAATTCCGCCCACGCTGTTAGGGAATTTGGACATTCTGAATTCTCCCTCTGTGTACCCGAACAGGCGCCAGAATATGGCAACTAGGGGATTTTCACAGTAACTTCATTGAAATGGAAAAAAAATGAAATAAAAATCGCTTATTGTCACGAGTAGGCTTCAATGAAGTTACTGTGAAAAGCCCCTAGTCGCCACATTCGGGCACCTGGTCGGGGAGGCTGTTACGGGAATCGAACCGTGCTGCTGGCCTGCTTGGTCTGCTTTCAAAGCCAGCAAATTAGCCCTGTGCTAAACAGCCCCTAATAATTGCAGAGCTAATGTAAGCCTACTTGTGACACTAAAGATTATTATTATTATATAAGTGAGAAAGCACTCGAGACAGGCACATTATGTACAAATGATCAGAGGTGGCACCTTCTTAATGCACTCATTCTGTATTTCCGATCATTGTCCGTTTTTGAAAATGTCAACATCCGGGTGATATGAGTCAACATTGGTCAAATCGAAGCAGATTAACACTAAGAGCTCATTTGAGTTCCTCGTGACACAGTGCGGATGACGGGAGCTATTACGTCTGTACGGATTCCTATTCATTCCAGTGGCATAGCATCTCAGTTTAGATTTTCTCTCAGCTATGAATAGAGCCATTTCAATGCCAAAGTTCTAATTTCGCTCCAGCATTACATTCTAACATGTGTACAGCGTATGATAGTTTCCTGCATTATGCACAAAAGCAAAGTCCAATATCACTGTGGTTAAATCAAAGCCTAATACCACCTCACTTCAAATCACAGGATTCCATTGTGATGACAGCAAGCCACCTTCCCCTAGCCGTACAAAAAACAAACAACTGACTGAAAACAGCAGAAAATTGCACCCACCCACAAGTTCCATTTATATATTGCAGAATGCAACTGGTTCAAATGATTTTTCAAGGATGTAACATAGTTCAAGCTTGATAAACTGTGACACAAAATACAACAGCATTTTCCATTTTCATTTCAGTTTTCCAGAATTTTGTAGATTTTCAGTTGATGAACCGTTCAAGCATCCTTCATCTGATCTGTGACAGGACCGATCCCCACAATGTGCTATTACCTCGAGACAGTCACTGAATTACCCAATAGGTACTCAAATTACCTATTCATTTTCTTCAGTATTGTAATGCAGATGTAATGGAGAGACAAGTCAGCCTCCATTTAGTTCATTGGAAGCTGCGTCGTGCAGAAAGCAAAATCGTGCCCATGATACAAAGAACAATAACAACATATATAGTGTCCTTTGAGGTCTTGTGGAGCAATGGGTACCATCGCTGCCTCTGAGCTAGAAGCTCAGAAATATACAAGGACTAAGTGCTGGAAAATGGGATTAGAATAGGTGGATGCTTGATGACTGGTGCAGACTGGTGCTGTAAGACTCTGTGACTGAGGCTCCAGGGTCAATTCCCAATCCAGGACTTGATGGCCTTGGAAGACACCTTTATATCGCAGCCAAACAGGCTGAATATCAGCTTGTAAATCCTCCAACACACGTCAATGGCAGGTGGTAAGAGCGGGAGAGATTCCTGATCAGCCAGGTGGTGGGAAGAAAATTGGAGCCTCGACCACCACTATCCATAACTCCAGACTACACCATGCCTGTAAGCGTGCACGTTCCCACAGCAACTCGGACTCCTTGGGGGGGGCAGGGTGGCTCAAATGGCTTGACAGCTGGCATGGAGCACATTGGTGGCAACAGTATGTGGTTCAGTCACCATTCCGCTGGTGCGAATTCAGCATCTTCCCTATCCATGGTGGAGGTCATAACGCCTAGGCTCAGACCTTCGTTCGGGCAGAGAACTGAAGAAAGGTAGTGCCATTTATGTAGTAAGCCAAAGGTACTTCACAGGAGGGGGTGGCACAGTGTCACAGCGCCAGGGACCCAGGATCAATTCTGATCTTGGGTGACTATCTGTGTGAAGTTTGCACATTCTCCCCATGTCTGCATGGTTTCCTCCAGGTGCTCTGGTTTCCTCCCACCGCCCAAAGATGGGCAGGTTTGATAAATTGCCCCTTGGTGTCCAAAGATGCTCAGGTTAGGTGGGGTTAGGAGGAATAGGGCACGGCAGTGGGCATAGGTATGGTGTTCTTCCAGAGGGTTGGCGCAGACTCGATGGGCCGAACAGCCTCCTTCTACACTGTAGCAATTCTGTGGTTCTAAGGTTTAGGAGTGATATCAGACAAAATCTGATAATGAAATGAGGAGATAATATGACAGGTGATCAAAAGCCTATTCAAAGAAGTAAGTTTTAAATCTTAAAGGATGAGAGACAGACAGTGAAGTGAAGTTTTGTGATCAAATTCCAGATGCCTTGGTAACTGAAGGCATGACCACCAACTATGAGGCAAAGGAAATCAGGATGCACAAAGACACCATTATTCGAAGAGTGCAGAGATCTTGTCGGGTGAGGCTGTGGAGTGATTTCAATGTGATACGAAGAGCAAATAACTATACAGCACAGGAACAGGCCCACAAGCCCTCCAAGCCTGTAACGGTCATGATATCAACCTTTGCCAAAACCCCTCAGCACTTCAAAGTAATGATGACAGTTTTAAATTTGAGGCATTGCTGGCCCGTGAGTTGATGCAGGTAATCGAGCAGAAGTGTGCTGAATAAATGGGAATTGCTGCAAGTTGGTGTATGGCAACCGACAATTAAACCAACATTAACAACAAACTTGAAACCTTTTTGTTGACGATATGGGCAAGGTTTTGACTTATTTAAAACCCACCCATTCGCACAGACTTATAATCATCCCTAGGTGTTTGGATAGTATCAAAATGAGCACAAGACAAAATACTAGGCTTATTGAAGTGGCCTTTCAAATAACTCACAATTAATCGATGTCAGTATAAACTCGAGTTGAATTCATCCTAACAAACCTTTCCTTAAATCGTGGGCGGGGTTCTCCGACCCCCCACCTGGTCGGAGAATTGCCGGGGGGTGGCGCGAATACCACCCCGCCACCTGAACGCCGACTGCCGCATTCTTCGGCGCTGTTTTTTGGGCAGGGGCAGGACTCACGGCACGTCCCCCCCCCCCGGAAATTCTCCGGAACCCGATGGGCCGAGCGGCCATCCGTTTTGGCCAGTCCCACCGGCGTGGGTTACGTATGGTCCCACATGGCGGGACCTGGCAGGTAAGCAAGTGGGTTAGTGGGGCAGTCCTCGGGGGGCGCGGCGGGATCCAACCCGGGGGGCGGGGGGTGTGGGGGGGGCGGGAGGCCCCCCCGGTGGCCTGGCCCGCGATTGGGGCCCACCAAGCTGCAGGCGGGCCTGATTTGTGAGGACACTTCTTCCTTCCGCGCCGGGCACTGCCATGACCGGCGCAGAGAAGAGAAACCCCCGTGCATACAGCAAAATACGCCGGCCAGTCTGCGCGTGTGCGGAACCACGCCGGCCCTGTGGCACATCTGCAAACTCGCGCCGTCCCTTCGACACCAGCTGGAGCGCTGCCAAACCCTCCGGCGTCCACCTAACCCCCAAGGCAGGTGAGAACTCCTCACTTTGGGGGCCCGTTGACGCCCGAGTCATTGGCGCTGGTTTTCCCGCCAGCGTGGGGACTTAGTCCCCGGAAGGGAGAATCCCAGCCTATGCGTTAGTCCCATTACAATTAGATTAATGGTTAACTTTTCAGAAGCATTGCCTTAGTGATCAGCAAGAATTTCTGCAAATAAGATTCACTGGAAGGACCTCTGTTAACTGCTCTTCCAATTGCTTATGGCTTGGAGCAGGTCAATGCTGGCTCTATTTGTGTCTCCTCTTATTCATCTCACCCTATCAGCATATTTCACTCTTCCTTTCTCCTCTATCTAGGGGCTGGTTTAGCACAGTGGGTTATAATGCAGAACAAGGCCAGCATTGCGGGTTCAATTCCCATACCAGCCTCCCCGAACAGGCGGCGGAATGTGGCGACTAGGGGCTTTTCACAGTAAATTCATTGAAGCCTACTTGTGACAACAAGTGATTATTATTATTATGTGCTCATCTAACTTCCCATTCAATAAATCAATTCTGTTCCCCTCAACGAATACTTATGATGGAGAGTCCCACCCCTTCTTGACATGCTATGGATAAAGCAATTTATCCTAAATTGCTCATTAGTGATGATCTTTGCAGATATACTTTGGTTTTGGATTCCTCCCTAAGTAGAAACATTTATCTAGGCTTATCAAACTGTTACACAATCATAAAGACTTTAATGAGGTCAACCTCCCAGCTTTTACTTTTGGTGGACAAGAGCTTAGCCATTTCCACCTGTCCTGTTTAGTATATTCCTGTACTTCTGATATCTGTCTCTCTGATATCAGCTCTGGGGCGAAATTCTCCGACACCACCGTGGCAGAAATTCTCCGCCACCCGGGAATTGGGGGGGGGGGGAGAGAAATCTGCGAGCCCCCTGCGGCGATTCTCCGGCCTGTGATGGGCCGAAGTCCCGCCGCTGGGAGGCCTCTCCCGCCGCCGAGGTTTGAACCACCTCTGGTGGTGGCGCAAACGGGCCCCCGGGGTCCTGGGGGGGGGCCATGGGTGATCGGACACCGGGGGGTGCCCCCATGGTGGCCAGGCCCGCGATTGGGGCCCACCGATCGGCGGGCGGGCCAGTGCCGTGGGGGCACTCTTTTTCTTCCGCCGCCGCCACGGCCTACACCATGGCGGAGGCGGAAGAGAATCCCCCAGCGCGCATGGGCCGGTGGTGATGTCAGCGGCAGTGAAGTTACTGTGAAAAGCCCGTTGTTGTGACACTCCGGCACCTGTTTGGGTACACCGAGGGAGAATTCAGAATGTCCAATCCACCTAACAGCACGTCTTTCAGGACTTGTGAGCAAAATCGGAGTACCCGGAGAAAACCCACACTGACAAGGGGGAGAATGTGCAGACTCCACATAGTGACCCAAGTCAGGAATTGAACCTGGGACCCTGGATCTGGGAAGCAACAGTGCTATCCACTGTGCTATTGGATGTGTTTATCTCTACCACTAGGTCACTTTGTCCTTTAGCAATTTTGACTTCTTGTCCAAATAATAAGTGGCCTTCTTATTTTTCAAGACAAAATATACAACTTCACATTTATCTCCATTGAAATTTACTTGCCAATTGCAGGCGCATTCTGCAAGTTTATCAATGTTCTGTTATATTTTGACACATTGGGCAGGATTCTCCGCCGGCGTGATTCTCCGTTTTGCGGGCGCCCGGGGGTTTCACGACGGCATGGGGCTTGCCATAATGGGAAACTCCATTGACCGGCCGGCGTAACGGAGAATCCCGCCGGCGGGTCGGGGCAGAAATGTGGTGTGGCGGAGAATCCTGCCCCATTCCTCAGTGTTAGCTAGCCCCAAATTTGGTATCAGCCAAAATCTGTGAAGTTGTATTTCTGATAGCCCAATCCAAATTGCTGAAGTAAATGGTGATCATCTGAGGTCCCAGCTCCCTGTGAAAAGCCCGTCCCAGCGCCAAAAGCAAGAATTCATGTCGAGAGGGCTAGAATACAAGAACAAGGATGTACTTCTGAGGCTGAGGCTGGTCAGATGCTAGTTGGAGTATTGTGAGCCATTTTCGGCCCCGTATCTAAGGAAGGATCTGCTGGCTTTGGAAAGGGTCCAGAGGAGCTTCACAAGAATAATCCCTGGAATGAAGAGCTTGAGGAACGGTTAAGGACTCTGAGTCTGTATTCGTTGGAGTTTAGAAGGATGAGGGGGGATCTTATTGAAACTTACAGGGTACTGCGAGGCCTGGATAGAGTGGACATGGAGAGGATGTTTCCACTTATTGGAAAATCTAGAACCAGAGGACACCATCTCAGGCGAAAAGGATGATTCTTCAAAACTGAGATGAGGAGGAATTTCTTCAGCCACGGTGTGATGAATCTGTGGAACTCTTTGCCACAGAAGGCTATGAAGGCCAAATCACTGAGTGTCATTAAGACAGAGATAGATAAGTTCTTGATTAATAAGAGGATCAGGGGTTATAGAACATAGAACATAGAACATTACAGCGCAGTACGGGCCCTTCGGCCCTCAATGTTGCGCCGACCTGTGAAACCATCTGAAGCCTATCTGACCTACACTATTCCATTTTCATCCATATGTCTATCCAGTGACCACTTAAATGTCCTTAAAGTTGGCGAGTCTACTACTGTTGCAGGCAGGGCGTTCCACACCCCTACTACTCTCTGAGTAAAGAAACTGCCTCTGACATCTGTCCTATATCTACCACCCCTCAATTTAAAGCTATGTCCCCTTGTGTTGGTCATCACTATCTGAGGAAAGAGACTCTCACTGTCCACCCTATCTAACCCTCTGACTATCTTATATGTCTCTATTAAGTCACCTCTCAGCCTTCTCCTCTCTAACCAAAACAACCTCAAGTCCCTGAGCCTTTCCGCGTAAGACCTTCCCTCCATACCAGGCAACATCCTAGTAAATCTCCTCTGAACCCTTTCCAAAGCTTCCACATCCTTCCTATAATGTGGTGACCAGAACTGCACGCAGTACTCCAGGAGCGGCCGTACCAGAGTTATGTACAGCTGCAGCATGACCTTGTGGCTCCGAAACTCAATCCCCCTACTGATAAAGGCTAGCACACCATATGCCTTCTTAACAGCCCTATTAACCTGGGTGGCAACTTTCAGGGATTTATGTACCTGGATGCCGAGATCTCTCTGTTCATCGACACTCCCAAGAATCTTGCCATTAGCCCAGTACTCTGCATTCCTGTTACTCCTTCCAAAGTGAACCACCTCACACTTTTCCGCATTAAACTCCATCTGCCACCTCTCAGCCCAGCTCTGCAGCTTATCTGTGTCCCTCTGTATCCTATAACATCCTTCAGCACTATCCACAACTCCACTGACCTTCGTGTCATCTGCAAATTTACTAACCCATCCTTCTACACCCTCTTCCAGGTCATTTATAAAAATGACAAACAGCAGTGGCCCCAAAACAGATCCTTGTGGTACACCACTAGTAACTGAACTCCAGGATGAACATTTGCCATCAACCACCACCCTCTGTCTTCTTTCAGCTAGCCAATTACTGATCCAAACCGCTAAATCACCTTCAATCCCATACTTCCTTATTTTCTGCAATAGCCTACCGTGGGGAACCTTATCAAACGCCTTACTGAAATCCATATACACCACATCAACCGCTTTACCCTGATCCACCTGTTTCATCACCTTCTCAAAAAACTCAATAAGGTTTGTGAGGCATGACCTACCCTTCACAAAACCATGTTGACTATCGCTAATCAACTTGTTCTTTTCAAGATGATTATAAACCCTATCTCTTATAACCTTTTCCAACATTTTACCCACAACCGAAGTAAGGCTCACAGGTCTATAATTACCAGGGTTGTCTCTACTCCCCTTCTTGAACAAGGGGACAACATTTGCTATCCTCCAGTCTTCCGGCACTATTCCTGTCGACAAAGACGACATAAAGATCAAGGACAAAGGCTCTGCAATCTCCTCCCTGGCTTCCCAGAGAACCCTAGGATAAATCCCATCTGGCCCAGGGGACTTATCTATTTTTTACGTTTTCCAAAATTGCTAACACCTCCTCCTTGTGAACCTCAATTCCATCTAGCCTGGTCGACTGAACCTGAGTATTCTCCTCGACAACATTGTCTTTCTCCAGTGTAAACACTGACGAAAAATATCCATTTAACCCTTCCCCTATCTCCTCTGATTCCACACACAACTATGGGGAGAAGGAAGGAGAATGGGGATGAGAAAAATATCAGCCAAGATTGAATGGCGGAGCAGACTCGATGGGCCGAGTGGCCTAATTCTGCTCCTGCCTTATGGTCTTATGGACTTATGGGCGGGATTCTTCACCAGCATGATTCTCTGTTTTGCTCGCGCACGGAGGTTTCCCGACGGCTTGAGGTTGCCCCACAATGGGAAACCCCATTGACCGGCCAGTGTAATGGAGAATCCCGCCGGCGGGTTGAGGCAGAAACGTGGCGCAGCGGGGTGGAAAATTCGGCCCATGGTCTTTAGTCCCAATGTCAGGGCCACCGCAGCCGATGGGAAAATTCAGCACAAATTTAAACGGCGATGCTGGACTCCCTGAAGACTTATGACTTTCCGTATTGATCTACTGGTGGTAAACTTGATGATAAATGCTCTCATGATAGTAATGAGTTTCCCTTGCCGATGGCCTAGGGATGTCAATGAGAAAGTTAGGATGACACACAGGCAACTTTGATTAAAATTCTGATGAATTTACAATTAAGGAACTGCAGCATGTGAAAAATTGACTTCAATGTTTTCTATTCTCCCTTAAGTCTAATTAACAATCAATTTTTAGATGCACTTTGCACTTAGGATGTGGAGTGAATCGATGAAAGGGATGACAAAGCGCATGAATAATTTAAGAATTAGTATAAAACCGATTATAAAGATTGTATTTATTTAAAAATTTGTAACGTCTAACTTCATTATGTGTGAAGTGATCATACATTCATATATAAAGCATTATGATGAAGATTGTGGCTGATTTTGATAAATAATGTGTGGGCAATTATAAGTGCTAATTTGTGCTTAATTAGCCTGTTGTCAACTTTTATCATGTCCTGCAACTGACTAATTACACATGATGTTTAATTCATGTTTCAGACAGTGATAACCTAGATAAAGAACTGCTGAGGGCAAACACAGAGGGCTACGTTGGCTGCCTCTCATCGGTCCAATTCAATGGGATTACTCCGCTGAAAGTTGCATTGCATCATCCCGGCTCTCCCCTAGTCTCTGTAAAAGGGCATTTGGTCGAGTCAAACTGTGGATCCTCCATTGCGGGTGAATTGATAACAGTCACTACGTCGTACTCGTTAACAGGTATCTTTATTTTTAATAATAGGAACCACAATTATTTGAAGGTAATGTTTTTAATATAGACATTTGATTACAATATGGCGAACAATTTGGTGCTGTGCTATTTTGTACCGAGACTAACTCGCTACTAATTCAATGACTTTGGAAGCGAATGTATCTTCATGTGGTATTGTACCAAACCATTTAAAGCCTTTCCATTTCCATAACAGAAGATCCAAAACTCCCACAAGCTAAGCCCAAACATCTTTGGACTGTGGGAGAAATCAGGAGCACCCGGAGGAAACCCACACAGACACTGGGAGAACGTATGAACTCCACAGTCACCCAAGGTCAGAATTGAACCTGGGTCCCTGGCCAGGGCTGGTGCAGACTCGATGGGAGGAATGGCCTCCTTCTGCGCTGTAAATTCTATGATATGGGGGCAGGGGGGAACAGGCTATCGAGTTGGATGATCAGCCATGATCATAATGAATGACAGAGCAGGCATGAAGTGCTGCTCCTATTTTCTATGTTTCTATATGGAGCTGCTTATAGAGTTTAAGCTAAACACTTAGCATCTCGACTCAAAAAGGATGCACTCGGCGCTCGTAAAACATTTTCTGCCTGCTTTACTGCCTGGGCCACATGATTCATAAACTACAAATTACTTATGACAGTCACACCCAAATCCTTTTCAATGGTTGAATGTGCTAAAGGCTGGCTATCAATATGATGCTGCGAATTAGGATTATTGTGACAAAAATGGAAAAATGAACACTTGCCACATTGAATGTAAATTACCACTCCGTCCACTGCACCATAGTACAGTGTTTACTCTGGAGAAGTGCGCTGAGGAGCCCTGGATTATTTTTCTTAACTTCCAATTAAGTTTTAATATCATCCGCATTTTTCCAAACTGTACTCTGCTGAATCTGACCATCAATGTCAATATAAGCAACATTGAAAAGGGCCCAGGACACTCCTTTGAAGGAATGCAGAAATCATCTGTGTTGGATTTGATAGTTTCCCATTAACAGTGACTACTTCTACATGGTATCACAAAAATGTTTATCCACTGGTAAAGTTTCTCTTTAATCCCCAGTGCATGGCAACTTGTTCAATAATCACCTATATCGTTCTAAATTAAAGGCTTTTGAATAATCCAAGCAAATTACATCACACCATTGGCCTCTTTCAACTATAGCAGTCACATTGACTAAAAATCAAAATAACTGTAAGGCCCATGAACCCTCAGGGATGAAGCCAAACTGGTTGTCCTCAGTAAGGCCACACTCCTTCCAAAAGGTCCGGATGGTCTCGGCAACACAAGATTCCATTCGTTTTCTAATGTGGCAGGGACGGCACGGTGGCACAGTGGTTAGCACTACTGCTTCACGGCGCTGAGGACCTGGGTTCAATCCCGGCCACGGGTCACTGTCTGTGTGGAGTTTGCACATTCTCTCCATGTCTGGGTGGGTGTACGCCCACGACCCAAAGATGTGGAGGATACATGAACAGCCACGCTAAATTGACAGAATCGTAGAATTTACAGTGCAGAAGGAGGCCATTCGGCCCATCGAGTCTGCACCGGCCCTTACAAAGAGCACCCAACTGAAGCCCACGTATCTACCCTATCCCCGTAACCCAGTAACCCCCACTTAACATTTTGTGGACACTCAGGGCAATATAGCATGGCCAATCCACTTAACCCACACATCTTTGGACTGTGGGAAGAAACCAGAGCACCCAGAGAAAACCCACGCAGACACGGGGAGAATGTGCAGACTCTGCAGAGCCAGTGACCCAGCTGGGAATCGAACCTGGGACCCTGGAGCTGTGAAGCAACTATGCTGCCCACATATTGCCCCTTAATTTGGAAACAAAAAATTGGGCACTTAAAAATGTTTTAAAATTTTTTTCCAATATGGCAAGACAAACTGACCAGCTGACAATTTCCATTATTTCTGCTCCGTTTAAAAAAAAACAGGCACCAAGAGCAGTTTTCCATTCTTTAGGCGTTTCTCCATCTTTTAAAGCGCAGACAAAGCAGGTGCAACAAAAATAACCTCCCTCTTTACAGAATATAATATTATCTAGTCCAGGAATTTAAAGTTCTTCCATCTGAACAGCCTTTATTGAAGACCATTAGGAGTGAAGCGCATTGTCTTCAATCAGTCGGCTGTACATAGAGAGGTGACCGAGGCTTGATCTAAATCTTCGACTGTGCAGACTGTTGAATAAAAATCACTAAATATCTGAGCACATTGTTGGGATTTATCAGTGACTCTCCCAGTTACTGGATTGAATAGTGGACCAGTAAAGTTTTTAACTTTCTGTTTGGACTTCACATAGTTCCAGAATGGTTTCTGTCCCCACTTCCTCAAACTGTCCATTCAAAATTCAGCACTGCTTGTCGCACTGCAGATTTGGGATTGTTAGCAGACATATTATGATTAATCCAAGTTTCTTCTGTCCTATGCACTCAATAAGTCAACTTGGTGATCCACCGTTGTTTCTTTGCTTCTCATACTTGCTCTATTTCCCAGAGTGGTTTTAATTTGGGACGCCATTTTTGTCGTTGCAATACATTCTCAAAGAACCTCGCAAATCACTGATGACTGTGGAAGAGAATAGCTCACCAAGTCCCATTATGTATGCTTAGCCGACAGCCAAGACAACAATTAGAATATGTGATCAATTGCTCCCTGAAGAAGTGTTCGAGCTTGATATAGGAGGCATGAGGGGATATAGGGGGTTGGTGGAAGGACAGAAGTTGGCATAATGAAAAATGAAAATCGTTTATTGTCACGAGTAGGCTTCAATTAAGTTACTGTGAAAAGCCCCTAGTCACCACATTCCGGCACCTGTCCGGGGAGGCTGGTATGGGAATCGAACTGTGCTGCTGGCCTGCTTGGTCTGCTTTAAAAGCCAGCGATTTAGCCCAGTGAGCTAAACCAGCCTCTGGGTATGAAGGGCCATAGTGAGCAGGTGTAAGGACAGAGTTTGGCATTGGGGACATGAGGCGATATAGGGGCTGTGTGTGCAGCATTAAGTGGCATAGATGGTGCATGGGGAGTGTTTGGAAGGTGAAGGGGATGCAAGTGGTGAGTGCAGGAGGACCTTTATGTTTTATTTTTTCACTGGGGCAAATTCACATGACACTGAGACAGGCCTTTTAAACAGCCTGCCTCCACATCCAGCAGCGCCTGTAGCTGCCTCTGCATTTCCTGAGTCAGTTGACCTGACTCCAGCCCACACTTAGTCCCCAGCAATGAACAAAAAACAAAGAACAGTACAGCATAGGAACAGGCCCTCCGACCCTCCAAGTCTACGCTGATCCTGATGCCTGTCTAAACGAAAACCGCCTACACATCCAGGATCCATATCACTCTTTTCCCTTCCTATTCATGTATTCATCACGATGCCTCTTAAACATCGCTGTCATATCTGCCCCAACCACCTCCCTGGCAGCTTGTTCGAGGCATTCGCCACCCTCTGTGTAAAAAACTTGCCTCACACATTTTCTCTAAATTTTCCCCCTCGCATATGACCCCGAGCATTTGACTTTTCCACCCTGGGAAAAAGCTTCCGACCATCCACTTTGTCCATGCCACTCATAATTTTGTAAACCTCTTGATGGTCACCCCTCAACCTCCGTTGTTCCAGTGAAAACAATCCGGGTTAATCCAACCTCTCCTCATAGCTAATGTCCTCCGTACCAGATAATATCCTGGTAAACCTTTTCTGTACCCTCTTCAAAGCATCCATATCCTTCTGGTAGTGTGATGACAGAATTGTACGCAATATTCCAAATGTGGCCTAACTAAGGTCCTGTACAGCTGCAACATGACTTGCCAATTTTTATACTCAACGTCCTGACCAATGAAGACAAGCAATCTGTATGTCTTCTTGACTACCTTATCCACCTGCGTTACCATTTTCAATGATCTGTGGGTCTGAACACCAAATCTCTCTGCCTGTCAATGCTCCTGATGGTTCTGTCATTTACTGTATAATTCCCACTAGTATTAGACCTTCCAAAATGCATTACCTCACATTTTCCCGATTAAACTCCATCTGCATTTCTCCGCCCAAGTCGTCGACCAATCTATATCCTGCTGTATCTTCTCACAATCTTCTTCACTATCCACAACTCCACCAATCTTTGAGTCATCTGCAAACCTACTAAACAAACCAGCTAAATATTCCTCCAATCAATAATATATACTAAAAACAATAAAAGTTCCAGCACCAATCCCTGCGGAACGCCACTAGTCACAGCTTTGCATTCAGAAAAGCATACTTCCACCACTACCCTCTGTTTCCATTTCTGTATCCATCTTGCCAGCTCACATCTGATCCTGTGCCACTTCACCGTTTGTACCAGTCTGCCATGAGGAACATTGCCAAGGCTTTACTGAAGTCCATCTAGACAACATTCACTGCCCCTCCTTCATCAATCATCTTTGTCACTTCCCCAAAAAATTCTATCAAGTTTGTGAGACATGATCTCCCCTTCAGAAAACCATGCTTATTATTGCGAATAAGTCCATTTGTTTCCAAATGTGAGTAGATTCTGTCCCTAAGAATCTTTTCCAATAATTTCCCTACCACTGATGTGAGGCTCACCGGCCTATGATTTTCTGGATTAACCCTGCTACCCTTCTTAAACAAAGGAACAGCATTGACCATTCTCCAGTCCTCTGGGATCTCTCTTGCAGGCAATGAGGATACAATGATTTCTGTCAAGGCCCCAGTAATATTCTCCTTTGCCTCCGTCAGTATTCTGGGGTAGATCCCATCAGGCCCTGGGACTTAGCTACCTTAGTACTTTTTAAAGCGCCCAATACCTCCTCCATTTTGATATCAACATGGCCCAGAATATCTATACACTGGACTCAGCATCCACCAAGTTCTTCTCTTTGGTGAATACTGATGCAAAGTATTCATTTAGTACCTCACCCATTTCCTCTTGCTCTTTATATATGTGTCAAATACCTTGGGATTCTCCTTATTCCTGTTTGCCAAGGACCTTTCATGACCCCTTTTAGCCCTCCTAACCCCTTGCTTAAGTTCCTTCCTACTTTCCTTTATATTCTTCAAGGGCTTCACTGTTCTCAGCTTTCTGGACCTTATGAATGCTTCATTTTTCTTTTAGAATAGGCTCACAATATCCCTAATTATCCAAGATTCCCGAAACTTGCCATACTTATCCTTCACCTTCGCAAGTACATGCTGTTCCTGAATTCTAATCAACTGAAATTTGAAAGACTCCCATGCGTAAGAGTCACGTTTTTGCAGGCACTTTCTTCCATGGAGGGCAAGTTGAGTCAGGAATTTTCCCGACATCCCCTCCCTGCCTCAAGGATGAAAACGCAGGCCCTCATCTCCATATTATTAATCCAAGCCTCGAGATTTCGAGTCCAGTAACATAGCCACTATGTTATCATACTCCCATAGTCAGCTACATAGAATCATAGAATTTACAGTGCAGAAGGAGTCTGCACCGGCTCTTGGAAAGAACACTCTACCCAAGGTCAACACCTCCACCCTCTCCCCATAACCCAGTAACCCCACCCAACACGAAGGGCAATTTTCGACACTAAGGGCAATTTATCAAGGCCAATCCACCTAACCTGCACATCTTTGTGACTGTGGAAGGAAACTGGAGCACCCGGAGGAAACCCACGCACACACTGGGAGGATGTGCAGAGTCCGCACAGACAGTGACCCAAGCCAGAATCGAACCTGGGACTCTGGAGCTGTGAAGTGATTGTGCTATCCACAATGCTACTGTGCTTCCCTACAATGCTACCGTGCTGCCTTACAATGCTACCGTGCTGCTCTATATACCGTGATGGAATACTCTCCACTTATCTGGATGAGTGTAGATCCAACAACACAGAATAAGCTTGACAATAACCAAAGGAGGCCCTTGTTCGACATTCCATCCATCACCTAAGCAATCACTAGTGGCAGCGGTGTGTACCATCAACAAGATGAACTGCAGTGACTTGCAGTCTTCTTCAATGGCATCTCTGCAAACTAACAACCTCGACTACCCAAAAGCACAAGGGCAGCAAGCACATGGGAACAGCCCTATCTCCAAGTTTCCCTTCAAGTCACGCAGTATCCCGACTTAGAAATATATCTCTGCACCTTCCTCACTGTGGGGCCAAAATCCTGGAACTCCCATCCTAATAGCACAGTGGCAGTTCCTCAACCAGTTGGGCTGCAGCCGTTCAACAAGTTGACTCAGCACTATCTTCCTCGGGATGCGCTGGCCTTGTCAGTGATCATAGAATCATAGAATCCCGACAGTGCAGTCGGAGGCCATTTGGTCCATCGAGTCTGCACCGACCCTTACCTGGGCTCACTCCCCCATCCACCTAACCTTTGAATTAAATGAATGAATGAAATAAAATTGCTTATTGTCACAAGTTGGCTTCAAATGAAGTTACTGTGAAAAGCCCCTAGTCGCCACATTTCGGCGCCTGTTCAGGGAGGCTGTTATGGGAACTGGAGGCTGGACACTGAGGGGAAGGTTAGCGTGGCCAATCCACCTAACCTGCACATCTTTGGACTGTGGGAGGAAACCGGAGCACCCGGAGAAACACCACGCAGACTTGGGGAGAATGTACAAACTCCACACAGACAGTCACCCAAGATCGAAATTGAACCCTGGTCCCTGTTGTTGTGAGGCAGCAGTGCTAACCACTGTGTCACCACGCCGTGAGGGACGCTCACACTTATGAAGGAATAAAGCAAATGTTTGCTTGGTTGTTTGAATTCAAAGAGCTCCACTTCAATAGACCCGGCTGCACACTAAGTAGCCTCCCATAATAACAATATCAGTTAGTCCTGATGATATTGAATCATCCTTTAACAACCTCTTCATCAGAGTGAGAATCAGTATGTGGACGATATTACAGCCTGACACAAAGAAATAAAGACCGATGGATAGACACACGTTTTCATGACTCCTTGACACGTGAATATGTTTTATCTCCAATGAAGCTTCGTGATTGTTGTAAAGTAGAAGTTGCAACAGCCAATTTGTACACTGCAAGATCTCACAAACCGCAATGCAATAATGACCATGTAATCTGTTTTTGTAATGTGACATTGTCACTGGACTAGCAATCCAGAAGTCAATGACCTGGGTTCGAATCCCACCACAGCAGATGGTGAAATTTGAATCCAGTAACTTAAATCTTATGGATGACCATGAAATCATTGTCGATTGTCATAAAAAACGATCTGCAAGGGCGGCATGTGACGCAGTGGATAGCACTGAGACTGCGGCGCTGAGGACCCGGGTTCGAATCACGGCCTGGGGTCACTGTCCGTGTGGAGTTTGCTCATTATCCCCATGTCTGCATTGGTTTCACCTCCACAACCCAAAGATGTGCAGTTTTGGTGGATTGGCCACATTAAATTGCCCCTTAATATAAAAAAAAAGATCTGCGTCACTAATTATCCTTTGTATGTCCTGTAAGTTTTTACAAAGGGGGATGTGGTGGCATAATGGCATTGCCAATGGACTAGTAATCCAGAGACTCAGAGTAATGATCCTGGCACCTGGGTTCAAATCCCTCCATGGCATATGGTGAAACTTGAATTCTATGAAAATCTGGAATTAAAAGTCTAATTTTGATCATGAAACCATTGCCAATTGTTGTAAAACCCCATCTGGTTCACTGTGTCCTTTAGAGAAGGAAACCCCCAATCCTCACCTGGTCTGGCCTATATGTGACGCCAGACCCACAGCAATGTAGTTGACACTTAAATGCCCACAGTTCAGGGGCATTAAGGGATGGGTGATAAAGCTTCCGTAGCGAGCGATGCCCTCATCCCATGAATTAATAAAAAATAAGTTGGGCAAAAAATATTATCTCGGGCCTCAGGAGCAAAGCAAAGCTTAGACGTAAATGATGTTGACATCGTTTTACTTACGTTTCTGCAAAAATGTCCATTTAAGTTACTGTAGTAACCCAGGAGACATGAAGATAAATGTTGAACCAAATCTGTTTTAACTCAAACGTAAAGCCGCGCTTGCGGCGTTTGACATTAGTGTCCCAGCCCAGGATTGGTATTTAAAATGCTCTACAATGAGTCCCAGCTGGATTGGCCTTCGCCTGTTACCATGGGAACTTACACTCCCCAAGCCTCGTGGGGAGAACAATGGGTGATTCCCCATGGTCCTCGTGAGGGTCATCACAGGTATGATAGATCACAGAAGAACCTCCGCAGAATTCCATCCCAATTATATGTATGCATTAAGATGCTCGTAATTTAGCACACACATGGTGCGGCTGTAGATCTGCAATTCTATGGACCAAAGAATCAGAATCCTTCTTGAAAGGAGGAGTAGTTAATGGGCATGGACAAGAATAACAGATTGGACTGTTGACAGGGGAATTGGCCAAATTCTCTTTGCAGTCTCAACAGAGTAGCTCTGCGCTTACAAAAAAAATGACTTATGTCAGCAATTTGAATATGCTCAGTCTGCCACTTTACTTCAAAGTAGAACCCACAAAATCTGACAGTTCTCAAATTACTTTATGGTTACCCTGTACTGGTTTCAAGAATTGACGTAAGCAAAATTCCGCCGATGCTGGAAATGTAAAAGCAGTAAACGCTGGAAAGCACTGGCAGGTCAGGTCAGCATATTGAAAGGAATTGAAATGCTCACTGTGTTGCTCCCATAAATGCTGCCCGATCTACAATCATAGAAGCATAGAAACTCACAGCACAAAGGAGAGGCTTTTCAGCTTCTTACCTTTTCTAGCATTTGTTGTTATTGCAAGGATTTACGAGATTGATGGTGTAGCATCAGCAACACTCTCCCTAACAGCACTGTGGGTGTACCTACAACTCGGGGTCTGCCGCGGTTCAAGAAGGCAGCTCACCACCACTTTCTCAAAGGCAATTAGGGAAGGGCAATAAATGCTGGTCTAGCCACCGACGGCCACATCCCGTAAATTAATAAATAGAAATAACACTGGCACTATGGGCGGAATATTGCCATATTTTCTCGAAGTGTTGGGTCTGGTGAGAAACGGTGCAAATCCCACTGGCAGTGGGAAATCTCATGGAATATTGAACCTCTTTAACAATTTTTGAAAAATTATGTGAATCATGCTGTGCTCTTGGTGGCCTGCTGATGATTCGCTCACCCTGGACAATTTAATCTCCGCAATCAGCGGGGTCCTCCTCATAAAAGTCTCCCCAGCGCTTGTTCCAGATGCAGTCTGGGGGATGGCTGCAGGAAGCCACCACCAAGATTCTCCAAAGGAACCCTGACCAAACCTCTGGATGGTGCGCAGCAGAGGCGGACCGTCCCACAGCCACTTTCCCGCAGACGTCCATCCACCAAGGTAACCACCCCCTGCCTGGGAGGCCGTGACAGCCTTAGTTGGTGCCAGCTTGCTGCAGAGTGGATGGGGCAACAGTGCTGCAAGAAGGTGAATGACCCTCTTCGTGCAATGGTAGGTCTGCCTCCTCATGTCTCCCGCTGCACCCCTTCACAGTCCCTTCACTCCTCAGACTAAGCCACCTCATGGGTTATCAACTCAGAGCATGGTTGGGGCGTGGTTTGTGCAGTCACCCTGGCAGGGCATGACCTGATAGAGGCAGAAAGGCTGGCTCCACAAGGATTGCTGCACCATCACTAAAGGGTGCCCCGATCTGTGTTTAAAATAGGTCCCCCCCCCCCCCCCCCCCCCCCAATCTCCCAGGGACACAGAGGACCAGCCGCCAAGCTTTGGAGTGAATAACCCTACCACATTCAGCCCCCTCTCTCTTCATCTACCATGGAAGTACGATGAGGCACTATCCACCGTCTCCATTCCCCACCCTGTGCTGTAACTGGGCATCCCCCACCCTGCACTGTTGTTGGGACTGTTCCCTCTCCCCCCCCCCCCCCCCCCACCCACCCCCCCCATCCCCCCCACTACCACCATGCATAAGGGGAACCCCACTCATAATGGAGGGGGTTTACCACCCCCATCCCCGCAGGATCCCACTTGGCAGCGCCTGCTTCAGTGCCAACCTGGCACTGTCACTGGCACCCTGGCCGGCCATGTCCCTCACCACTCGGGGGTTATACTCCCTTCTGAATCCCCGGCATGATCACCAGGACTGGTTCTCATTTTTGAAAATCAACCGTGATTTGCGCCGCTGTGATATCACACCAACAGGATGGAAGGTTAAGCATGGGCGGACAATACTGTGTAAAGTCTTGAAGTATATTTGAACTTATTATAAACGGTGTGACCCAGATAACATCACTGGCCAGGGACGGGGAAGATCTGAAACCGAGATCCTGCCGATACAAATCCCGTTATGGCCCTCTCGCGAGATTTTGCCCCCATAATGCAATTTGTACCCGTGGAGAATGAGCCCTCTAAATTCCACCCACCGTACCATTAAAAATGGTATGCTCCTGTTTACACTACTTACTACACCTCCAATCTTCATGCCATCAGCAAAATAAAACATCAGTTAAAACTTAATCTTGTCAACAGACAATGACACATCTGGTCTACTTGTCAAGTACCAAAAAATCTCAGAGCTTGGTATAATAAGCAATCTATTCCACTTGTTTCCTTTCCCTGAGCCCTCAAAAAGTGTAGTCAAGACTCAATTATGCAGACAGATGACACCCGTGGCATTGCCTGCCAGGTTTCTAAACATTCATATCAAGGATTAGCTTTAGAAACAGATAATACCACAAGGGATCCGGTCTCTCATCCTCCAAGAACTTTTGTCAAAACTTGGTCTTATAAACAAAAAAAAATGTGGAATTTGTCAGGCAGGCTCCTGTTCTAGTGCAGTGGTTCTGTCACGATACTGAGGGATGGCTGGTGGTGCAGTTTGACAGTAGATTAGAGTCGGTAGTGGATCAAAGCCTCGGGGGAAACTAAAATGCCATAGGTGGCAGATCGAAACACCGAGAGGGAAACGCGATGACATAACAGCACTGTTCAGATGACCTGTCATTCTAGTCATTGCATTTCTCGTCGAGTTTGCCTGGTTGTGGTCTTCATTTTATAAATTTTGTAATCTTGGTAGAAGTAGTTAAGATTAGGAGTGATGAAATTAAACTTGGTAAGGGTGTAAAATAGGTGGTTGTGGCTCTGTCACCCATTAAAGTCCCCGCCCGATTTTCAGCTCAACTGGAGCAACAGAAAGAAAAAAAATAAAAGCACATGCTGCAATTGGAAACAAAAAAACAGAAAACGCTGCACAATCTCAGCAGGTCTGGCAGATTCTGTGGAGAGAGAAGGGAGCTGACGTTTCGAGTCTGGATGATATTGACGGAGAGTAATCCAGACTCAAAACGATAGCTCCCTTCTCTCTCCATAGATGCTGTCAGACCTGCTGAGAATGTAGGAGCAGAAGTAGACCATTTGGCCCATCGAGTCTGCTCTGCCATTCAGTAAGATCATGACTGATCTGAATGATAATCTGAAACTCAATTTTCCTGCCTTTTTCCAAGAACCGTTGATTCCCTTACTGATTAAAAATCTGTCTATCTCAGCCATGGACATATTTAGTGAGCCTGCGGTCCTTTGCAGTAAAGAATTGCACAGATTGATTGCCATCTGAGAGAAGACATTCCTCTCCATCTCTGCCTTAAATGGGCAACCCCTTACTCAGATGATGCCTTCTGATCTGCGACTCACCCACAGGGGGAAACAACCTAACACATCTATCCTATCAAGCCCCCTAACGCCCCTATATGTCTCAATAAGGTTACCTCATGTTCGTCTGAACTCCAATGAGTACAGGCCCAACCTACTCAACCTCTCCTCACAAGAAAATCCCTCCATACCCCAGAACAATATAGTGAACCTTCTCTGGGCTGCCTCCAACGTCAGTATGCCTTCCCTTCGATAAAGAGAACAAAACTGTTCACAGTAATTTAGGTGTGGAGCTTGAACCCGAAGCCTCCTGATTCAGACAGGAGTTCAACCAACATTAATTTTGATTTGATTTATTAATGTCATATATATTAGTATACAGTGAAAAGTGGCGTTTCTTGCATGCTGTACAAACAATGCATACCGTACACAGGGAAGGAAGGAGAGACTGCAGAATATAATGTTACAGTTATAGCAAGGTGTAGAGAAAAGATCAACTTAATACGAGGTAGGTCCATTCAAAAGTCTGATGGCAGCAGGGAAGAAGCTGTTCTTGAGTCGGTTGGTATGTGACCTCAAACTTTGGTATCTTTTTCCTGATGGAAGAAGGTGGAAGAGAGTATGTCCGGGGTGCGTGGGGTCTTAATTATGCTGGCTGCCTTTCTGAGGCAGTGGGAATTATAGATAGAGTCAATGGATGGGACGCTGGTTTGCGTGATGGACTGGGCTATATTCACGACCTTTTGTAGTTTCCTGCGGTCTTGGGCAGAGCAGGCTCCATACCAAGCTGTGATACAAACAGAAAGAATGCTTTCTATGGTGCATCTGTAGAAGTCGGTGAGAGTCGTAGCTGACATGCCAAATTTCCTTTGTCTTCTGAAAAAGTAGAGTCGTTTGTGGGCTTTCTTAACTATAGTGTCGGCATGGGGGGACCAGGACAGGTTGTTGGTGATCTGTACACCTAAAAACTTGAGGCTCTAGACCCTTTGTACTTCGTTCCCATTGATGTAGACAGGGGCATGTTCTCCTATGCTTTCTAAAGTCAATGACAATCTCCTTTGTTTTGAGGGAGATATTATTGTCGTTGCACCAGTTCACCAGATTCTCTATCTCATTTCTGTTGATATTCTCTATGATAATGATAATAATCTTTATTAGTGTCAGTTATTAGTAGGCTTACATTAACACTGCAATTACTGTGATACCTTCTATTTTCCACACTCCGGCGACTGTTCGAGTCCATTTGGGAATTCAGAATGTCCAATTAACCTAACAGCATGTCATTCTGCGCCTGTGGGAGTAAAGCGGAGCACCCGGAGGAAACCCACGCAGGCACAGGAATGACATGCAGACTCCAAACAGACAGTGACCCAAGCCTGGAATTGAACCCTGGCCCCTGGCACTGTGAAGCAACAGTGCTCACCACTGTGCTACTGTGCTGCTCATATGGCACATCTCAGAATAATCAATCAACAGGACGTGTTTGAGGAAATCCCCCATCAAAGATGATCTTGGCCTCCAACCAAGCATTGATGAAGTCAAAGTCACAGAACTGGAAGAGATTCCAGTGGAGATTTTCAAACTTGAAGGAGAGGCGATTATCCGTCATCTCCATCAGCTGTTCCTGAAAATTTGCAACAGGGAAGAAATCTTTGCTTCCAGAGGGATGTCGTCATCAACACCAGCTTCAAGAAAGGAGACAAAGCAGACTGTGGGAACAACCATGGAATCTCCCTACTCTCCATCACTGGGAAGATCATCATCTCAATTTTCGCAAGCTACCTTCTCCCATTCTCTGAAGAAATCCTTCCGGAAATCCAATGTGGGTTCTGACCAAACCATGGAACAATGTGATGCACTATCAATTACGCCGAGACAAGAGTAGAGCATAATTCAGGCTTTATTAAGCAAAGATGTGTTGCCTCCTGCTGCTGCTGCCGAAATGGCTGCAGCTCGGTGAGCACACATATCTATACTCCGCCTACTGGGCGGAGCCAGCAGGCAGGGATCTATCCCTGTACCTGTAGTACAGGAGCCTTACCGTATTACCTCTCATATACGTATTGTACAAACAGTAGTGACTACCGCATTCACCCCCTGTTAGAAAAGAGTCCAGCGGGAGGGGGTGGAAAAACTATTTACATGGTATGTGAGCATTTTTAAAGTGTACAGTTTGGTGAAAGTTCACAAATTTAGCCGGTCGAATGCCTTGAACCTCCATTGTGAGCGCCGCAGTCCCGGTGGTGATGCAGGCACCGGCTTGGTCGCCTGTGACTCCGGGAGCGTGTAGTCCTAATTTTCATCTCCGGGTGAAATCAATGGGAGGACGGATCGTCCTGGAGCGGGGGCTGTGGTGAGGTACGCTGGGGGGAGGGTGGGTGGCACCGGGGCAATTGGAGGGGGTGTGGGGAACCAACTGGTGCCAGGTCCCTGAGGAAGACTGTGTCTTGGCGGCCATTGGGGTATGCCACGCAGGCGTACTGTGGGTTCTCATGCAGCAGTTGTACCCTTTCGACCAACGGGTCTGCCTTGTGGAGCCGCACGTGCTTGCGGAGGAGGACGGGTCTTGGAGCTGCCAGCCATGTTGGGAGCGAACCCCCGGAGCTGGACTTCCAAGGGAAGGCAAGGAGACGTTCATGGGGGGTTTCGTTAGTTGCAGTGCAAAGTAGCCGTCGGATGGAATGGAGGGCATTGGGGAGGACCTGCTGCCAGCGGGAGACCGGGAGATTTTTAGACGGTAGGGCCAGCTGGACGGCCTTTCAGACCGTCCCGTTCTCCCTCTCCACCTGCCCATTTCCCTGGGCTTTGTAGCTGGTCGTCCTGCTCGAGGCAATGCCCTTGCTGAGCAGGAACTGATGCAGCTCATCACTCATAGAGGAGGATCCCAGGTCACTGTGGACATAAGCAAGGAAACCGAGCAGGGTGAAGATGCTATTGAGGGCTTTGATAACTGTGGCAGACGTCATATCGGGGCATGGGATGGTGAAGGAGAATCTGGAATATTCGTCGACCACGTTCAGGAAGTACGTGTTTCGGTCGGAGGAGGGGAGGGGCCCTTTGAAATCCACACTGAGGCATTCAAAGGGACGGGAGGCCTTCACCAGGTGCGCTCGGTCTGTGGTAGAAGTGCGGTTTGAACTCCGCGCAGACCTGGCAGTCTTTGGTGACCGCCCTGACGTCCGCAATGGAGTAGGGTAGGTTGCGGGCTTTTATGAAGTGAAAGAACCGGGTGACCCCTGGGTGACAGAGACCATCGTGTAGGACCCGGAGTCGGTCCACTTGTGCGCTGGCACATGTACCTCAGGATAGGGCATCGGGGCTCATTGAGCTTACCGGGGCGATACAAAATCTCATAATTGTAGGTGGAGAGCTCGATCCTCCACTTCAAGATTTTCTCATTCTTGATTTTGCCCCGCTGAGTATTATTGAACATGAAGGCAACCAACCATTGGTCAGTGAGGAGAGTGAATCTCCTGCCACCCAGGTAATGCCTCCGCCGCACAGCTTCTACGATGGCTTGGGCATCCTTTTCGACAGAGGAGTGCCGAATTTCGGAAGCATGTAGGGTGCGGGAAAAGAATGCCACAGGTCTGCTTGCCTGGTTGAGGGTGGCTGCCAGAGCGACGTCTGATGCATCGCTCTCAACTTGAAAGGGGCGGGTCTCGTCGACCGCGTGCATCGCCTTGCCGATGTCGGCCTTGATACGGTTGAAGGCCTGGTGGGCCTCAGCCGTCAGGGGAAAAACTGTGGAATGGATGAGTGGGCGGGCCTTGTCCGCATAGTTAGGGACCCACTGGGCATAGTATGAGAAGACCCCATGCATCGTTTGAGAGTCTTGGGGCAGTGGGGGAGGGGGAGTTCCATGCAGTCGGGGTCGGGCCCGAGGACTCCATTTTGCACAACATAGCTGAGGATGGCTAAGAGGTTGGTGCTGAACACACACTTCTCCTTGTTATACGTGAGATTCAGGAGTTTGTCGGTGTGGAGAAATTTGAAAAGGTTAGCATCGCGGTCCTGCTGGTTGTGGCCGCAGATGGTGACGTTATCTAGGTACGGGAAAATGGCCCACAGTCCGTACCGGTCAACCATTCGGTCCATCTCCCATTGGAAGACCGAAACCCCATTAGTGACGCCGAAGGGAACCCGAAGGAAGTGGTGAAGGCGGCCGTCTGCTTCGAACGCAGTGTACTGGCGGTCTGCCTTGCATATGGGGAGCTGGTGGTCGGCAGATTTCAGGTCCACTGTAGAGAAGACCTGGTACTGTGCAATCTGATTGACCATATCAGATATGCGTGGGAGGGGGTACGCGTCGAGCTGTGTGTATCGATTGATGGTCTGACTGTAGTCAATGACCATCCTGTGTTTCTCCCCAGTCTTTACAAGTACCACCTGGGCTCTTCAGGGGCTGTTGCTGGCCTCAATGGTGCCTTCCCGCAGTAGCCGCTGGACCTCCGACCTGATGAAGGTCCTGTCCTGGGCATTGTCCTGTCTGCTCCTGGTGGCGACGGGATTGCAATCCGGAGCTAGGTTTTCAAACAGGGAGGGTGGGTCGACCTTAAGGGTCGTGAGGCCGTATACGGTGAGGGGTGGTAGGGGTCTGCCGAATTTTAGAGTTAGACTTTGGAGGTTGCACTGGAAGTCCAGGCCGAGTAGCAAGGCAGCGCAGAGGTTGGAGAGGACGTAGAGCCGGGAGTTGCTAAACTCTACGCCCTGAACGGTGAGGGTGGCGATGCTGTACCCCCATATCTCCACGGAGTGGGATCCGGAAGCCAGGGAGATTCTTTGGGTAATGGGGTGTACTGCGAGGGAGCAACGCCTTACTGTAGCGAGGTGGTTGAAGCTCTCCATTCTCCCACAGTCGAGAAGGTAAGGTGTTTTGTGGCCATCGACTTTCACCGTCGTTGTTGCGGTTGCGAAGTTGTGTGGCCGGGACTGGTCGAGCGTGATGGAGACGAGCTGCGGCTGGTGTTAGTGGGCCCCGGGCTGGTCGGCGGCAGTTGCGGACGATCAGCGGCCAGATGAGGTGCCCGACGAGCAGGGGTCCTGAGGCGCTGTCCAAAATGGCGCCGAAGATGGCGGCGCCCACGGGGCGCACATGGCGGGTGGTGTTCAAGATGGCGGCACCCACAGGCCGCACGAGGTCTGATGGGGGATAGATGGTGGCTCCCACTGGCCACACGTGTTTTGGTGCGAGGAAGATGGCGGCACACACGGGCCATACGTGTGCTGCGGGGATGAAAATGGCGGTTCCCATGGGTCGCACGTGGGGGCTGCAGGAACAATGGGCCTGGATACAGCGGCGATTAACCAGGCCTGGCACACCACAGCGAAATGTCCCTTCATCCCGCAGGCCTTGCAGCTTGCGCTCCGTGCCGGGCAGTGCTGCTGGGGGTGCTTTGTCTGCCCGCAGAAATAGAACCTGGGCCCCCTGGGATTGGCTGGCTGCCGCGCGACAGTGTTGGGCCCACAATTGTTCACAATTTACATAGATGATTTGGGGTTGGGGACCAAGGGCAATGTGTCCAAGTTTGCAGACGACACTAAGATGAGTGGAAAAGCAACAAGTGCAGAGGATACCGGAAGTCTGCAGGGGGATTTGGATAGGTTAAGTGAATGGGCTAGGGTCTGGCAGATGGAATACAATGTTGACAAATGTGAGGTTATCCATTTTGGTAGGAATAACAGCAAAAGGGATTATTATTTAAATGATAAAATATTAAAACATGCTGCTGTGCAGAGAGACCTGGGTGTGCTAGTGCATGAGTAACAAAAAGTTGGTTTACAGGTGCAACAGGTGATTAAGAAGGCAAATGCAATTTTGTTCTTAATTACTAGAAGGATGGGGTTTAAGACTAGGGAGGTTATGCTGCAATTGTATAAGATTTTAGTGAGGCAACACCTGGAGTATTGTGTTCAGTTTTGGTCTCCTTACCTGAGAAAGGACGTACTGGCACTGGAGGGTGTGCAGAGGAGATTCACTAGGTTAATCCCAGATCTGAAGGGGTTGGATTATGAGGAGAGATTGAGTAGACTGGGACTGTACTCATTGGAATTTAGAAGGATGAGGAGGGATCTTTTAGAAACATATAAAATTATGAAGGGAATAGATAGGATAGATGCGGGTAGGTTGTTTCCACTGGCGGGTGAAAGCAGAACTAGGGGGCATAGCCTCAAAATAAGGGGAAGTAGATTTAGGACTGAGTTTAGGAGGAACTTCTTCACCCACATGGTTGTGAATCTATGGAATTCCTTGCCCAGTGAAGCAGTTGAGGCTCCTACATTAAATGTTTTTAAGATAAAGATAGATCGTTTTTTGAAGAGTAAAGAGATTAAGGGTTATAGTGTTCAGGCCGGAAAGTGGAGCTGAGTCCACAAAAGATCAGCCATGATCTCATTGAATGGCGGAGCGGACTCGAGGGGCCAGATGGCCTACTCCTGCTCCTAGTTCTTATGTTCTTATGTTCTATCGCTGTAAAATCTCTGCTTATCAATTACGACGAGATGAGAGTAGAGATTAATCGACATCTTCTCGGAAGCATGCTGAAGAATTAGCCTCAACCTCAATCTCAAGAAGACTCATGTCCTTTACCAACCCACCCCAGGACAAAATCCGATTCTCCCTCCATCAAAAACAATGCAGAGACCCTCTCAAATGTGGAACATTTCCCCGTCCTGGGGAGCCATCTCTTATTTAAAGCTAATATTGATGTCAACACAGTATCTGATCCATGAGCAATGCCTTTGGACGCCTCAGGATGAGAGTCTTCAATGACTGTGATATCCGTGCTGATACCAAGATCCTCATGTACAGGGCAGTCATCCTCCCAACGTTTCTGTACAGCTCAGAAACTCTGACTATGAGCAGACACCACCTCAAGGCCCTGGAGAGGTACCAACAACGCTGCCTGATATGGATTTTCTGCAACAGCTGGGAGGACAATTGTACATTGAAGGAGCTAAGAGCACCAACATCGACAACATGATCATCCAAAACCAACACTGCTGGGCTGGCCATGTGTTCGGGATGCCAGAGTCCCAACTGCCAAAGCAAATCTCCTTTGACCAGCTGAAGGAAGGCTTCTGAAGAAGAGACGGACAAAGAAAATTCTTCAAAGACACCCTGAAGACTTACCTCAAGAAATGCAACATAGACATCAAGGCCGAGGAGACCCTTCCTGAGAAGAGACCTATTTGGAGGAACCTCCTGATTGAAGGGACACAATTCTTTGATGACACCCAACAGCAAGAGGAGGCTCGGAAAAGGAGTCTGAGAAAGGAATACTTGTGATCTAGATTCCAAGTGTGTGATCGAAGACACGACTCTAGGATTGGGCTCATCATCCACGCAAGGACCCACAAAACTCATGACCAGTGACACAGAGTTTTTGAGGTGGACAATCATACTCATTAGCGAGGGATCGCTGAAGAAGAAAAAGAAGACCATGATTGCACATCCCAGAATATTTGATCAAAAGGTTCATTGGCCCATTTCAATTACGGTACAGACTAGTGTGTCCTTTGAAAAGTCCCTGTTTTCATAATTTCATTGGGTTCCTTTACAAGTGACAAAGACATTTTATTTAATAATGCTATCTGCGTATTAAGCTTTATGACATTTTATATATTTAAAGCATGGCTATTTTGTTATTCGTTATTAACAAGATTATCCTCAAACAAAAAGATCAAGACTGAAAAACATGAATACTTTAAAATATCGTCGCTATCAAGTGGTGCATCCAAACAATAGCAATCAGAGCAATTCATGTGTTATGGATGGTGGGGCATGGAGATTGAATTAAAATGATGACACACGAAGGCTTATATAATGTAACCTAATATAATAATTTTACTGCAGCGCCTCGCTGAAGAATATTGCTGAGGTACATTCACGACACCACAGAAAATCAAATCAGATGCATTTTGAATCCTCCGCTGCAGGCTCGCAGAATAAATGTGGTGAGGGATCATGATGAGAGATTGGCCTCAGGGTGCTACTTCGGTAATATTGACTAAATTACTGGAACGCGGATATTTATTGTGATCGCTTTTACCCCCCTCCTCCGCAGATAATGATCAGAGAGGTTTGTACAGATAAAAATTAAGTATCTGTAATCAATACCTTCAGAAGCAGTAGGCAGAGTTAGTAACAGTTGCTTTGCCCAAATCTTAAAACAATAAGGGAAGGGCATCAAGGCAGCGCAGTGGTTAGCACTGCTGTCTCACGGCGCTGAAGACCCGGGTTCGACTCCGGTCCCAGGTCACTGTCCATGCGGAGTTCGCACATTTTCCCCGTGTCTGCGTGGGTTTCACCCCCACAACCCAGAAGGATGTGCAGGTCAGGTGAATTGGCCATGCTACATTGCCCCTTAATTGCCAGAAAAAAAAGAATTGGATACTCTAAATGTATATCAAAAAAACAATAAGGGTATCGCACGAACAGTGAGATAGCCTGCATTCCTGTGTCCTTATTGATTCACGCTTTCCTTTGAAGATTATTGCTGAGCAGGTGCAAATTATGGGCTTTTATCTTCTGTATCTGCTGAAATTGGAAGATTGAATGATCAAAATGGCACAATGCACCTGCAGACTTCATAGCAACAAGCATTAACTTTTAAGGAAACAAAGATGAATCTGATTTCATTGTGAGTCACTTAGCCGCAATTAGTGATAGAATCGGAACAAAGAAAACTTCAGCACAGGACATGATCATCTAGCCATCATGGGTGTCCTGCTTCTTGAAAGAGCAGTTAGGTTCATATCCGCATCCCCTCGTTTTGTCTGTAACCTGATCTTTTCCTCATTCTCGAGAACCTGTTAAAATTATTGATGGAACCAGCTTCCACCAGCTGTTCACATAGACCGTTCCAGAGCCTGACAACTCTTACAACTCAAATAATCCCCTTTTCTTTTTTTTAATAAATTTAGAGTACCCAATTATTTTTTTTCCAATTAAGGGGCAATTTAGCATGGCCAATCCACCTAACGAGTACATGTTTTTTGGGTTGTGGGGGCGAAACCCACGCAGACACGGGGAGAATGTGCAAACTCCACATGGACAGTGACCCAGGGCCGGGATTCGAACCCAGGTCCTCAGCGCCGTGAGGCAGCAATGCTAACCACTGTGCCACCGTGCTGCCCTATAATCCCCTTTTCTAAACTTTCTATCTTAGTCATTTGGTGAGTGTCACGTGTTGTGGGAAGGGGGGAAGGAGAGGGGCAGGGGGTGCAGGTCTGATCCCCTCCAGTCATTCCATATAAACTCAAACCCCTTAATCCTGGTTCTATTCTATTAAATATCCTTTGTATCTTCTCTGATATATTGCATTCATAATAACTCAATAGGTGGCTAAATCATGTGCAATATTATTTTCAATGTAACCTTTGACTTATTTCTGTGATACCATAACCTGATGGTCTGTCACACTTGATTCATTTGTACCAGCAGATGTATCTGCTTCTTATTGCAGAACACAGAAATATGATTAGGAAACAGCTGAATTTAATTCGCAGGCATTGAAATGACAGCCATTTATTATTCGAACCTAGCAAGCTTACGAAATGCACTGTTTAATTGGCAGGCGTATGACAAATGGTTTCATAATGGATCAGATTGGGTGCCTCTATCAGATAGTTGATATCTTATCAAGTGCGTGTACATTAAGAAATATCATGGTTGGTGAGCTGATTTAATATATTTCTTCCTAAATGGGTAGTATCCGAATACCAATAATTAATCAGGTTTTTTATTGATGTTTAGTGACGTAACTCAAAATTCAGCATTGTTAAATCTTCATGTCTTATATTATGCCTCTAATTGAAAGAAAATAATTCATTTATATAGGACCTTTCACAACCTCAGTACATCCCAAATTGCTTACAGCCTTTGAAGTGTAATCACTGTACATAGAACATAGAACAGTACAGCACAGAACAGGCCCTTCAGCCCTCGATGTTGTGCCGAGCCTTGTCCGAAACCAAGATCAAGCTATCTCACTCCCTGTCATTCTGGTGTGCTCCTTGTGCCTATCCAATAACCACTTGAAAGTTCCAAAAGTGTCCGACTCCACTGTCACAGCAGGCAGTCCATTCCACACCCTAACCACTCTCTGAGTAAAGAACCTACCTCGGACATCCCTCCTATATCTCCCATTCTGAACCTTATAGTTATGTCCCCTTGTAACAGCTACATCCACCCGAGGAAATAGTCTCTGAACGTGCACTCTATCTATCCACCTCATCATCTTATAAACCTCCATTAAGTCGCCTCTCATCCTCCTCCGCTCCAAAGAGAAAAGCCCTAGCTGCCTCAACCTTTCCTCATAAGACCTATCCTCCAAACCAGGCAGCATCCTGGTAAATCTCCTTTGCACCCTTTCCAATGCTTCCACATCCTCCTATAATGAGGTGACCAGAACTGCACACAATACTCCAAATGTGGTCTCACCAGGGTCATGTGAAGTTGCAGGATAACCCCACGGCTCTTAAACTCAAGCCCCCTGTTAATAAACGCGAACACACTATAAGCCTTCTTCACGGCTCTATCCACCGTGGTACCAATGTGTACCACGACTGGTGACTGTTCCTTCTCCTCCTGAAGGATTCTGAAAACAAGGTCCGAGACGTCATGGACCCTGGCACCCGGGAGGCAACATACCATCCATGAGTCTCTTTCGTTGCCACAGAACCGTCTATCTGTCCCTCTAACTATCGAGTCCCCAATAACTATTGCTCTCCTGCTCTCCCTCCTTCCCTTCTGAACCACAGGGATGGATTCAGTGCTGGAGATCCGTTCACTGTGGCTTACCCCTGATAGGTCATCCCCCTCAACAGTAACCAAAGTGGTATACTTGTTACTGAGGGGAATGACCACAGAGGATCCCTGCACTGACTGCTTCCTCCCAGCCCCTCTCACCGTCACCCATCTATCTTGATTCTTCGGAGTAACTACATCCCTGAAACTACTATCTATGACCACCTCTGCCTCCCGAATGATCCGAAGTTCATCCAGCTCCAGCTCCAGTTCCCTAACGGTTTCTGAGGAGCTGGAGATGGGTGCACTACCCAGAGGTGAAATCAGCAGGGATACTGACGGCGTCCCTCACCTTAAACATTCTGCAGGAGGAACATTGCAATACCTTCCCTGCCATCCCCCCTAGATAACTTGCGGATAAAAACAAGAAAAAGAAAGAAAGAAGAGCTCACCTGATATTCACTCTACCCCTTAGGTTAGAGGAGGTGGAAGGGTGGGGGACATTACAAGTGTCGTGTCTAGGGTTTAGGAACCACCCAACTTAAATATAGGTAAAAATAAAACACTTAACCCGCAACCACTGCGCCCCACACAAGAACAATCAGCTGTTATGGGCCGCGCAAACAATTTAAATCTTTACTACTTGCCCAGCAGTCACTCTGTCCTGACTCCGACCGGATTCAGCTGGAAACCCCTGTTGCTCGTTCTGGGTGAGTGTGCTTAACACTCAATTTGGCTCTGTTTCGTTACTTAGCTTTGGAGTCGCCAGGTATCGTTAAGATACTACCGCAAGTTTCAAGGTCAAGTTCAAAGCAATAAAACCATACACAAATTAGTAAGTTCAAACAAGACACGTTTATTATATTACAATAATCTACTAGTCATGCATATAACTATAAGACTAGGCTAATCCTACCACTACTAGGCCAAATACTTATCTGGATAAGGGGACTGCCGGATCAGGGAACAACGGCTTCTAGCTTTGTCCAAAGTCTGCAGGCTCCCAGTGGTTATGGTCTAAAGGGGTCAGGAGTGTCTATTCCCGTAGCGTGCGTTGTGACACTTACTTGTTGGTGGCTGCTTTTCCAGACCTCTCCTCCTCAAGGTTCTTCTGCTGCAATGGTGTTCTACTGGGAGAGCTAGCTGGTCAAGGAGAGGCTGGCAGAGAGCTAGTCGAGGAGAGGCTGGTAGAGAGAGAGAGCTGGGGTTGCGTTCTCTGTCTTATACTCCTCTCAGGGTTTTGTGCCCACCTGGGCAGACCCTCTATACTCTTGTAATCGATTGGGTCTCTTCCCAATCGATTGATTTGAATTCCCCAATAGCGGGGCAGTTGCTCGATCACAGGGGCGGTTCTTGGGGCTCATTGTTTTGGGCTTCTTTGGTGCCGAAAAGTCTGGCCTTCCATCCAATGTATCGATTAGTGTTAACTTGTGTCTTTTGTGCCTGGGGATCGCCCGGTATCGCCTCATTAATAAGCTAACTGTTTCTTTTCATAGTGCTGTCTGGTTTCAGCAACAGCCAAACTGGTTTCTGTAGCAGTCCAAATATGCAAGCACTCTGCAAGCTGCTTGCTTTTTACAATCTGTCCAATTTTCCCTGCATTCCTTGCAATCTTCCATTTTGTGTCTGGGCAGTGGTCACCCCAGGTGGCTACACCCCCAACAGTAAGTTTTATAAAAATGTACTCCCCTTCTCAGTAAGCACTCACTCAGCAACCACTGCACCCCGCACGATACTGTACTAATGTAGGAAGGTGCCAAGCCAGTTTGTCGAAACAAAGTGCCACGATTAAAAATGTGATATTGGCCAAGTAACTCACCTTTGTCGTGTTGGGCGAAGGATAAATTTGGACGAGGATACTGGGGTAACTCCCCTTCTCTTCTTTGAAACTGCTCCATGCCACAATCTGACAAATAGATAACAAAAGAACAAGAATAATCCTCAAAATATTATGACTATTGTGACAACTATTATATCAATGTAGACGTGCTGAGTTCCAATGATGGGCAACCGGGGTGTTATAACAATAATAGTTTATTCAGTAATCTGAGCAGCTCTTACATGCCTTTACTCTGCCCATGCTCCGGGGACAACCTCCACGCTTCCATCATGTGATCCTTTAAGTATTCACGTTATCACGTGACCACTCGGTCTATGATAGAATTTACAGTCCAGAAAAATAACAGAATTTATAGCACTTGACCCAAAGGCTGTCACTGGCATTTATGCTCCACATGAAATGAAATGAAATGAAAATCGCTTATTGTCACGAGTAGGCTTCAATGAAGTTACTGTGAAAAGCCCCTAGTCGCCACATTCCGGCGCCTGTCCGGGGAGGCTGGTACGGGAACGTTCCCCTACACTATTTCAGCTAATGCTGTTAGTATGACCATCTATTCATTTCTTCCTTACTGAGAGCAACAACATAGTGGTTATGTTACTGGACTAATAATTCAGTGGCCTGATCTACAGATATAGAGATGTGAGTTCAAATCCCACCATGGCAGATATAATAATCTTCATTATTGTCACAAGTAGAATTACATTAACACTGCAATGAAGTTATTGTGAAAAGCCTCCAGTCACCACAGTCCGGCACTTGTTCGTGTACCCAGAAGGAGAATTCAGAATGTCCAATTCACCTAACAAGCACGTCTTTCGGGACTTATGGGAGGAAACAGGAGCACCCGGAGGAAGCCCACGCAGACACGGGGAGAACGTGCAGACTCCGCACAGAAAGTGACCCAAACGGGAATCGAACCGGGGACCCTGGGTCTGTGAAGCAACAGTGCCAACTACTGTGCAATCTTGCCGCCCAGGGAATTTAAGTTCAGTTACTAAATTACTCCAGGAAAAGAGCATTTCAGATTTAGTTATTTATTGTCGCGTAAAATGAAAATCCCTGGAGCCAAGTGATAACGAGTTTAAGGTGATTAGTCTGCCACTGAGTCTGTAGAGGGAACACTCCTCGGCAATGTGCAGCTTTGTGTCTGTCTCTCTACTGGTGCAGAAGGAGTTTGCACTGAGACTCCAGTGGCGAAGATTGCTGATACAGGCCGTGGCCTGTATTTGGCAAGAAACACCGTGGCCATGGCAATTCAAAGCCTGCCATTCGACAGATGGTGTTTGTCGCAAGGAAATGGCTGGCGACTTCCCATGTTTCCCATTCCGCCACCCAGAGGGTGTTTGTTGGTAGATATTGTTCAGGAAGGGTGCGCCATATGGGCTGCTGAGATGGAAGGCGGGCAGTATTGGATGAACAGCTTATCATGTAGTGGATAAATGAGGTGTAGCACGCATGGTGTCCAGCAGCATCTAGGTTTTCGTCAGTCGGCAGGTGTGTGGCGGAGTGATGTTTGCAAGGACTGAAGTGGTTCTAGTTTCAGAGAAGAAAACCTCCTCCATCTTGAATGGAAGACAAGCTTATTTTTAAACTGTGTCCCCCTCGTTCTAGTTGCTCCTATGGGGGAAACATCCTCTCAAGTCGCGTCAAAATCTTACATATTTCCATAAGATCACCTCTCATTCTGCTGAACGGCAATGAGAATAGGCCCAACCTTTCCTCACAAGGTAAACCCCTCATGACTGCAACAAACTAGTGAGCTTTCTCTAACCGGGTTTCAATCCAATCATTTCCCTCCTTAAATGAGGTGATCAAAACTCTGCAATACCCGAGGTCAGGCTGCCAAAGCAGTGCTGCCAATCTTTTTGTGTGTGCCTAGATCCCTCGAGAAGTAGCAAAACATACTTCAGCATATGTTGTTCTCTTCAGAGTAATGGCTGTGCCAGTATGCTGGTGAACTCATTGCTAGACCTACCTGAGCTTGCTATTGGAGTTGTCAGCAACTATGCAGGAAGTGGACCGTAATCTGCTATGGAGGACATCAAACCGTGTGTGCTGCGTTTGCTCTGGCGCACATCAGTTTGTGATATTTTTGTTTGGAAGGTTGTAGAGGGCATGTACCGTAACATCGCAGTGAGGGTAAACCAGGCACCTGGAAACTGAATGATCAGGGCAAGTAACCTTCTTCCTTACCAATCAGATTCAAGGATTATAAAATGAACAGTGCAAAGGTTAAGAAGAAAATGGGTGAATATAATGTTGGAAAAGAGTCCAGAGAAATACGAGGGTACGATTTATTTCGAGGTTGTCAGTACCCCAATTTCAGGCTCGATTCCGGGTGCGGAATCTAGATATGGTTGTGGCAGGATGTTGCTCTCAATTTTCTCAGAGATAACTAATTAAGAAACTACATCCCGGAGCCCTGTCCTATTAGACTGGCGTGAAGACCAGTTAACTGGATTGTACAAAGTTTAATAAAACTCCTCGGTCAGGCCATCATTATAAAGGTGAAGCCTTCAGCTTTGATAGTCTGCAGCTCCGTTTGTCACATCCCAGAGACCCCATGCTGGGGTGATGAAGAGGACGCATCAAAAACGGTTCCCTTCAGGCCTTCCTCTGGGAGTCAATCTTCAAATAAATGACGGACTCCAACGTCAGCAGGGAGTTCATCTGCCATCAGAAAGATCCCAGAGGTGGTAGCATCTTTCCCTCAATTGGTCCCATAATGGGCCCAATTTGTTACCCATCACTGGATTGGAAATAATCTCCATCACACTCACACCACCTCTGGCAAGATCGCTCCAAGATCAGAATGCCGGACATAGTATTTTACGATATTATTCCCAGGCCCACCTTCCTGAAACCAAGAAAATTCAGCCACAGAGAAAGAAAGGAAGATTGGATTAAAAGAGAGGAAAAAGACAGAAAGGGGTGGCAAAAGAGAATTTTTTTTTCATTTTAACTTCGACATTTTCAAAGACAATTAAACCCTGAAGGAATGAGAGTCTACACTTACAATCACAACTTATATTTATAAGTAATAATGATTTATTATTTATCTTTAACAAAACATCGAAAGGTACTTAACATCGGCATTGGTGCGAAGTATGAACAAAGAAAAATATAGCACACTATCAAGCCCTTCGGCCCTCCAAGCCTGTGCCGACCAGGCTAACAAGTATGGCACTTGTTAATTTCATTAATCGCATATTGAGGAAAGGATGAATCTGGAGCTAGTCTTTTCCTTAAGCCAGGTTTATTTTCCAAGATGAGAGAGCAGTGGCACAGACTCCTCTTGTTCCTTCCAACACCCAGTTTTTATACGCAGGCAATGGTTCCCTAATCATTCCCCAGTTGGGGGCATCTACTTTTACTTACCAACTTAAAGCTTTCACTCAATTGCAGCATGTATCCAAAAAGGAGTTATTCAGTCAGATAGCCAAACATTTGGTCATAGAGGGAGGTTTTAAGGTGTACCTTAAAGATCGAAGCTGAGGTGCAGAGGCTGCGGGGTGGAAGGAGGAATATTGCAGAGTTTGGGACCAAGGAAACTCAAAGCACAGCCACCATTGGCAGTGAGATGAAACTTGGGGAATGCACAGCAGTTGTAGGAATGGAGGAAATTACAGAGATCGGGAGACCTGACTTAATAGCTAATTTCTAGGTGCTGGAGAAGTTTGCAGAGAGTAATTAACACTTATCCCATCGTTAAAAGTGTAAATGGACTGAAAAGGACAGAAGTTTACTTTCTACGTCAAGTTCAGGTTCTTGTCTGCCACACAATGCAGCAATTATGTAGCATTGAATGCTAGCCAATCGTGAAGCAAACGTCTGTGACTTCAACATTCAGACATTTGCATCTCTCTCTCTTCCCTTTAAGTGCTCCGATCATTTGCACATGAATAACGGAAGTGTCATTAGCCTCACTATTATTTTGACAGCAATTTATATTCCAATATTAGATTGGAAAATCGCAAGCTATTTTCACTTAGATTCAGACAGTTCTAAAGTAATAAATCCAAATTGGAAAGCTTTCATTTCGCAAGATGATAATTGCCTTAGAATTCCCCTTCTCTTACCTATAGTAGTCGTTTCATAAATGAAAAATAACTGCCTGATTTTATCAGTGGGAGCCCCCCAAAGACATAATTGCTGAATTTCCCACGGGCTGCAACTTCAGCAGAAACCCTGGCCGAAATCGCCGTGCTCATTCACAGCTGGGATTTTCCGGTGCCGCCGGAAGTGAATGGTGTTTTGGCTGAAGCGCCATATTTTCCTTTCTTGCTCACTATGGACAAGGCTGGAGGATCCAGCCCCCTGTTTCTGGACAACCTTTGGCTGTGGAGCGGGGGAAGGAGCCCAGGAAATGCGCAACCTGTTTTAAATTAATTTGCTCACCAATATAATAAGCTTTGGGATCATGAGTAAAAATGTTGGGTTGGATTCTCTGTTTCAGCAACTAAGTGCCTACTGAAATGGAGAATTCGCGGGCGTTTTACAACGCCAATATCGATGCCGAACCCTCACCGATTCCGGGACCAGTGAGGGGCTAGCAGTGGCGCCGGGGAAACACCCGCGCCAAAAACGGCCAGAGAATGGCCGGATCTGTGGCCGCACATGCGCACGGCAGCAACCTGCAGCGGTCGCGCCATACAACATGGTGCCGGCCTTGCACGGACCCGATCCGCCAAATACAACCCTACAGGCCACCCCCCATCAGTCCCCTCAGCCCTCGTGGAAGCCCCCCCCCCGACCAGCGGCCCGGATCCATGTCGAGGCTGGCGGTGCTGGATACAGGACGCAGACGCCACACCGGGTTTCCGACCACTCAGACCATATGTCAACCGCGCAGTCAGCAACTCGGCCCATCGGGGGCGGAGCATCACGGGAAGTTCTTCCGATGATGTGCCAACGCTATTTCAATCCCGGCCGTTGGATGGGATTCTTCGTTCAATCGCCGATTACGATATTGGCGTCAGGCAACTGAGAATCTCGCCCGTTGTCTCTCATTTTACCGGCAGTGTTTATAGACACTGCGACAATGTCTGTTACACTTCCCATGACCTTCAAAACATTATTCAGCAAGGAAGGTCCATTGAGCCTGCACTGGCTCTTTGAAAGAGCTCGCCAATTTCTGTGCCACTTTTTCCCCTTAACCGAGTTTTGTTTACTCCTTAAGGTATTTATCTAATTCTCTTTGGAAAGTGCCGTCTGAATATCCTTCCACCAATCTAACTTTATCAAATCATAGTTGTAGCCTGAGAGCCTGGATTTAAAATCATGACAGAATGGGTGTGTGCAGCTGGCCAGGGCGAGTGACAAATTTGAATGTTGAGCCATGCTGAAATTTTAACCCCTTGGCCTTATCTGTGTTCAGTGACCAACGCCTTGTGATGCCCCACAGGAAGCACTGAAGCACTGCCTGGTTGGCAGGAAGAGCTTTGGAATCAGGCGACAGGGAGCCACCAACCACGCAAATGGACCCCAACTGTCTTACATGTAGTGAGGGGGATCCAGAGGTCAGGCGACAGCGAGATCTGGAGCAAAGGAGCCTCTGAGTTTTCTTGTGGCAGTTTTCCCTCTATGAACGTGGTTCCATTGCTCCCCTGTCAAAGCATCAGGTTGAAATAGCAGAGAACAGGGGGCCCAAATTCTCCAGTCCCCCAACCGTGTTTCTCGCTGGCGTGCCGTTCGCTAGCAGTGGGATTATCTATTCCCATCGCTTGTCAATGGGATTCCCCATTGATGCCACCCCACACCCCCGGGAAACCTACGGGTGGGGATGCATTGCCAGTGGGAAAAGACGATCCCAACGGCTGGAGAATTCCAGCAAGGTCGCAGTGATATCATCCCCATTCTCACTGATTTGGAAAGGAAATGTGCAGAGATATGGGGAAAGAACAGAGAATTTAGGAAGAATTGGATAGCTCTTTCAAAGAATCAGCACAAACACTGTAATAATTCAAGGATGGGTGATCATCAAATTTAGCAACAACACAAACTATTTAGAATAAGGAATAAACTATGCACAGAGTATAATAAATGTGCTACTAACTACTTTAACTTCAGTCCCAGGCTGTCTGGGAAAACCTGAACCCAACTCCAAGAATTGAGCTCTCTGGACCGATTGGCCAATCAGGTCATATGACCAACAAAACCTCGCCCTCTTAAAGGGGCTCGCTACTACATTCCTATCCCCTTTAGTCTCTTATTATCACATTCAAACAAAGGTTAAACCATTTACAATAAAGCAACAATATACAAGTTCTTTAACACAGTCCATCATGCGCATATCAGGTGACTTTCTCTTCCCCTGGGAGCGATGTAATTCGACAGGTGGTGTCTCCACTGCAGAGGTGGCTTCATTTTGACTCTCTACTTGCAAAGGTGCATCTGTGCTTCTTACTTCTTCAGTTCCCACAGGAAAATTACTTGGTCCTTCCTCAGGGTGTTGACTTGCTCCGATTCTTCATCCACTCACAATAACATTAGCGGCAGGTGTACGCGGGGCAGGCCGCCCACTAGTTTTCTATCTTGCTGCGCACTTCACTGAATGCCTACCATGCCGTGTGGTTGTACAGGGCGACACCGGCCGTATGGGTGCCCCTTCGCCCTCCACCCCCGCACCCTCTCAGCACGGCAGCACGGTAGCATTGTGGATAGCACAATCGCTTCACAGCTCCAGGGTCCCAGGTTCGATTCCGGCTTGGGTCACTGTCTGTGCGGAGTCTGCACATCCTCCCCGTGTGTGCGTGGGTTTCCTCCGGGTGCTCCGGTTTCCTCCCACAGTCCAAAGATGTGCAGGTTAGGTGGATTGGCCATGATAAATTCCCCTTAGTGTCCAAAATTGCCCTTAGTGTTGGGTGGGGTTGCTGGGTTATGGGGATAGGGTGGAGGTATTAACCTTGGGTAGGTTGCTCTTTCCGGGAGCCGGTGCAGACTCGATGGGCCGAATGGCCTCCTTCCGCACTGTAAATTCTATATATCTATCTATATCTCTCCCCCCCCCCCCCCCCCCCACCCATAACGGCCACTCTACCTAGGAACAGCCAGCAATACAGTATAGCAATGGCCAGCTATATGGGAACAGCCAGCTATCTGGAAACAATCAGCTATTATGTAGGAATAGCCAGCTATATAGGAACAGACAACTGTATAGGAACAGCCGGCTACCCAGGAACAGCCAGCTATGTAGGAACAACCAGCTATATAGGAACAGTCTGCTATATAGGAACAGTCAGCTATATAGGAACAGCCAGCTATATAGGAACAGCCAGCTATATAGGAACAGCCAGCTATTTAGGAACGGCCATCTATAAAGGAACAGCCAGCTATATAGGAACAGTCAGCTATATAGGAACAGCCAGCTATATAGGAACAGTCAGCTATATAGGAACAGCCAGATATATAGGAACAGTCATCTATATAGGAACAACCAGCTATATAGAAACAGCCAGCTATATAGGAACATCCAGCGATATAGGAACAGCCAGATATATAGGAACAGTCATCTATATAGGAACAACCAGCTATATAGAAACAGCCAGCTATATAGGAACATCCAGCGATATAGGAACAGCCAGCTATATAGGAACAGTAAGCTATATGGTAACAGCCAGCTATATAGGAACAGTCAGCTATATAGGAACAGTCAGCTATATAGGAACAGCCAGATATTTAGGAACAGCCAGCTATATAGGAAATGAAAATCGCTTATTGTCACGAGTAGGCTTCAATGAAGTTACTGTGAAAAGCCCCTAGTCGCCACATTCCGGCGCCTGTCCGGGGAGGCTGGTACGGGAATCGAACCGTGCTGCTGGCCTGCTTGGTCTGCTTTATAAGCCAGCGATTTAGCCTTGTGAGCTAAACCAGCCCCTATATAGCCCCTAAATAGCCAGATATATAGGAACAGTAAGCTATATGGTAACAGCCAGCTATATAGGAACAGCCAGATATATAGGAACAGTAAGCTATATGGTAACAGCCAGCTATATAGGAACAGTCAGCTATATAGGAACAGTCAGCTCTATAGGAACAGTCAGCTATATGGGAACAGGCAGCTAGCACATAAGAAAAGTCATCTATGTAGGAACATCAAGCTACATGGGAATAGACAACTATACGGGAACAGCCAGCTGTATGGGAACAGACAGTCATAGGAACAGCCAGATATTATATAGGAACGACCAGCTATATAGGAACAGCCGGCTATATGGGGCAGCCAGCTATCCTGGGAACAGCCAGCTATGTAGGAACAGCCAACTATATAGGAACAACCATCTATATAAGAACAGCCAGCTATACATTAGTATTTTTTAAAGGAATCATGGTGTATTTTATTCCACAGAATTGTTACAGTGTACAATGAGGCCATACAGTCCATTGGGTCTGCACTGGTTGTCTGTCAGAGCAATCCACATAGTGTCATTCCCGTGCCCTCTCTGTGCCCTCTCTGTGCAACCCTTCATATTCTTCCTTTTCACATAACATTCCTTTTTGAATGCCGCAATTGAACCTGACTTAACCTGACTGGTTAAGGTATTCTAGACCTTAACCAATCTTTGTGTGAAAAGGTTTTCCCTCCAGTATCTCCTTTACCTCTTGTACCAATTACTTCAAATTTGTGCCCTTCCCCATTACAGCTCAACTGCTTCTTCTTGAAAACATGCTTCCTACAAAACAAATTGTTTGAAAGTTGCTTTCCCTTGAAATGAAAATCACTTATTGTCACGAGTAGGCTTCAATGAGGTTACTGTGAAAAGCCCCTAGTCGCATCATTCCTGCGCCTGTTGGGGGAGACTGATACGGGAATCGAACTGTGCTGCTGGCCTGCTTGGTCTGCTTTAAAAGCCAGCGATTTAGCCCAGTGAGCTAAATCAGCCCCTCCCAAAGGCTTGTGTTATGTTCTGAATAATTGGATGATTATTGCACTTTCACATTTTAGGATGACCCAGCTAACTTTTGTATTAGTTCCTGATGCCACTTCAGTCAGCACTGTCAGTATGTTTGACAGCCTGTAGGTTCATTACCTTAAAAGCCATTCAACAGGAATCTTTGCCACTTTTAATTCTTGAGGTGTTGCTATTTGAAATATCGGATCACCTTAAAATAACCATTATTCTACCTGCCCAAGACAGCAAATTGTATGCACAGGAAGTGAATCTACTGAAATAGCACAACAGGGAATGAAACAATTTAACAGCGTGTAATCGTATCGTTTAAAAAGCCACTTCTATGGGCTATCATATCATGAACATAGATGTAATTATCAAATTTATTCCGGTACCAAAGCCTAAGGATTCACACATGTCACTTTTAATTGTTGATGTGCAATGGAGTAGGATGTAAGGGTGCTTAAGTGTGTTAATTGTCTCATAATTTATTTTATTAATATATTATAAAAAGAAGAGATCATTTGTGTCGAAAGAAGGAAGGGGATTTGGGGGGTGGGGATGGCAATAAACTTTATAATTTTCTAATTTTTGTCAGTCTGCAACTTTCTCTCACAGCTAACCTTCAGAGGACACACAGCGAAGCGCACTGAAAACTTTCAAACTTGACACCGCATAGAATTGTGCAGCACATACAACACAGAAATATGGGGCGCGGTTTAACGGCCACATCTACCCGATTTGGTGCCAGGAAGAGGCAGTTGAATGTCGCGAGAGGCCTCTCGTGAAATTTGCGATAATCAAAACGCCTCGTGAGATTTCACAGAGTCTTGCGAGATGTCCTGACCTGGATCTTGCCCTCACTGGGCGTGATCCAGATCAGCATATTTAAATGAGCCGGTCCTGGGAGACCTCGCCAGGGTGCCGTTTAGTACTGGTTTCCACAAACATGGACCAGATGTATTGGCAGCTGGGAGTGGGGTTGGGTCTCCCAGACCATTAGAGACCCCCAAGTGGTTGGGGACAGGGTAAGGTGGCAGCCTTGCACTCCCTCTGGCACCATGCACTTTGGCGCTGCCAGTCTGGTACCCTGGCAATGCAATATTGGCAGCTGGGCAGTGGCACCCTGGCACTGCCAGGCTGGCATTGGCACTACTGGGGTGCCTGTATGGCAGGTTGGCACTGTCAGGGATTGGGCCGGGGGGGGCTTTTCCTGGGAGTTGAGTGGGGAGGGAGTGCTGATAATGGTGGGGGTGCTGAAAGTCAGTGGGTGGAGCGGGGGGGGGGGGGGGGGGGGGGGGGGGGGGGGGTGAGATTGGGGCAGGTGGACAAAAATGGCGTCCAGATCAGCGAGGGGCCTTTCCTGCTGCACGTGTCAGGAGGAAATTATTCAAGTGCGGTCTGGGCGGGGAGAAACTCCCCGA
This sequence comes from Scyliorhinus canicula, assembly GCF_902713615.1. NCBI lineage: Eukaryota > Metazoa > Chordata > Chondrichthyes > Carcharhiniformes > Scyliorhinidae > Scyliorhinus > Scyliorhinus canicula. The sequence continues at coordinate 269,368,352 of NC_052147.1, forward strand.
GGCCAACAAAAATGGCAAAGTGTAGGGCAGCACGGTGTCGCAGTGGGTTAGCCCAGCAGCCTCACGGTGCCGAGGTCCCAGGTTCGATCCCGGCTCTGGGTCACTGTCCATGTGGAGTTGCACATTCTCCCCGTGTTTGCGTGGGTTCACATCCGCAACCCAAAAAAAGATGTGTAGGCTAGGTGGATTGGCCATGCTAAATTGTCTCGAAGTTGGATAAAATGAATTGGGTACTCTTAAATAAAGTGCCGTAGAATAACTGGGTGTTTCTCATTGCTGCAGCCACCAAGAAGCACCCTGCTAAACGCACCCAAAACCAGACATAGATGATTTCCTGTTAAATTAAGGCCATGGCATTCAGTCCAATCAGCCCATGCCCATGTTTACGTCCCACTTCCTGGGCTAGCAAATCGCACAACCTGGAAACTACTCAATTTCCTACTTAATTTCTTGGTGCCTATCTTATATTAAATAGTCCCTAGTTTTACCAACCCCAGTTGAGACATAGCAAATTGGATTCTTTGGGCGCGATTCACCAGCTGTGCACGTCGGCGGGATATTCCCGTCCCACGCCGGCACGCGGGTTTCCCGGCGACGACAGGTGCAGTCACCAGGAAATCCGGGACCAGAAAATCCCGCTGGGCAGGCCACCTGCACCGCCGAAAAACACGCGGCGGGGTGGTCGGTAAATCTCGCCCTTTATCATAGAAAGTATCGCTAGTACATTAAAGCTGATATCTTGCTGCGGAAAGTAAGATACGATAGCAAGGCGAGAGAATATTCTCATTTTTAAAACACTTGTTTCTCTGAACCTGTCTCACCAAATAATGTGAGTTCAAATGACCTCACTGAATCCCGAAAGGCCATTCTTCCTCAACCTATCCAATCTTACAACACAGAGCCGGGCCATTTGTCCCACTGTGCATCTCACAACTCAGTGAAATCGTTTTTATAGCTGAGACGAGGAAGAAGATTTTTTTGTGTGGTCAATAAATGCAGATGTAACGACCGTTAAGGAGGAGGAATGGCTGAGACTTTTGATCACTCCCTTCGTTACCCTGACGATCAGAGTGCACGATACGATAGGTGTCCCTTGCGAAGATGGAAAGGATGAAGTAGGATAAACATTTCATATGTACTGAGCCTTCACCTTTACAAAAAGCACAAATTTTGAGCCTTTACACTGCATGCGGGCTATTGAGTGACAGATGCCATAACACTGTAACTAACTCTCTTGTGAAGTGGAGACAGTGAAGGCAGCTGTCTCTGATATCCCCAGGTACACCAGAAGGGTTTTTTTAAATGTCTGTCTCAGGCTGTGAACAGACACCTCAGGCATCCTCATAAACTATGAGCCGCATTCTCTCATCCCTCTGAGGTTTGCAGATCTGAGAAAACAGAGGAACTGATTCAAGACAACACGCTGCCTCATTGGGAAAAAATAATTAATTGTTACCTATTTCCATATTGAGTTTTAAAAATATCCTTCATTTGTGATGACTGAAGGCAGCTTTCTTGCAGAATCCTTCCATCTTCAATTCCTTCGAGTGTGACTGCTCTCCTCCATATTCAAACATAACACTGGTCAGTGAATAGGCTTCCTCATAAAGATGCCATCGTGTGAAAAGGTCGACTGTTATCTGGTTCCTTGTTGCAAAGAAAGAATTAAACATTTAAGGTGATGTTGCGCTTGGCTGTTCATTAAAAAAGGTTGCCAACATGTTTTTGAAAATAAATAAAATCAGATCCTCTGGAAGGCAGAGGAAGGATAAAGAGTGCAAGTTTCGTTGCAAAATGGAAGGATGACAGCCAGCATCAAGATTTCCTACTAATGTATGATTCGACCTTAGAATTCAAGTGGAGCAGATTCGAAAGGCGACACGCTTGCTTTTCTTTGCAGGCTTTTTTTTTTCTCCATTGGCGTGAATGTTTCCGAGTGAGTAATCCTCACCGAAAAACTTGCGAGTTTTTTGTGAAAATGTGATCCAGTTCAGAAAAGCCTGAGACCAAACTGCCGAAAGCATTATGAATTGTATGATAGTAGTGTTTATTTAATGAGGAAAGTCAGAATAACTGAATGCATAGAAACATAGAAGATAGGAGCAGGAGGAGGCCATTCGGCCCTTCAGGCCTGCTCCGCCATTCGTCACGATCATGGCTGATCGTCCATCTCAATAGCTTAATCCTGCTTTCTAGGGCAGCACGGTGGCCTAGTGGTTAGCACAACCGCCTCACGGCGCTGAGGTCCCAGGTTCGAACCCGGCTCTGGGTTACTGTCCGTGTGGAGTTTGCACATTCTCCTTGTGTCTGCGTGGGTTTCGCCCCCACAACCCAAAAATGTGCAGAGTAGGTGGATTGGCCACGCTAAATTGCCCCTTAATAGAAAAAATAATTGGGTAATCTAAATTTATTTTAAAAAATCCTGCTTTCTCCCCATAACCCTTGTTCCCATTCGCCTCAAGTGCCATATCTAGCCGCCTCACGAATGTATTCAATGCCTTAGCCTCAACCACTTCCTGTGGTAATGAATTCCACAGGCTCACCACTCTTTGGATGAAGAAATGACTCCTCATCTCTGTCCGAAATGCTCTACCCCGATTTCTCAGACTGTGGTCACCGTGATTGGGTTAGCTCAGTGGGCAAGATAGCTGGTTTGTAATGCAGATTCCCGTACCAACTGAGAATTCTGAATTCTCCCTCTGTGTACCCGAACAGGCGCTGGAATGTGGCGACTCGGGGCTTTTCACAGTAACTTCATTGCAGTGTTAATGTAAGCCTACTTGTGGCAATAATTTAAATATGTATTTATTTAAATTAAGAATAATTCAGTAGGGGAAAGGCATCAATGCACAGCAATTGTACTCTCTGCAGTTTTACCTGGAAATAAGCAAAGCGAAATGTATAAATTTCCGTAAAAGAAAACTAGACTCTATTAGTAGGAGAGTCAGCAAATATGATTATATTAGGCTTACGCTAGGACTCCATAATTTCTTGGAACTCTTCTGAGCTTCTGCAGTAATGCTGGAGGAAGATTTTTTTTTTTTTTTTAAATTTAGATTACCCAATTATTTTTTCTATTAAGGGGCAATTTAGCGTGGCCAATCCACCTACTCTGCACATTTTTGGGTTGTGGGGGCGAAACCCACGCAGACACGGGGAGAATGTGCAAACTCCACACGGACAGTGACCCAGAGCCGAGATCGAACCTGGGACCTCAGCGCCATGAGGCGGTTGTGCTAACCACTAGGCCACCGTGCTGCCCTACGCTGGAGGAAGATTGCCAGAAACTTCAGAGAAATGCCTCTTTAGCCCATTTTTTTGGGAAGGGGGTTGTATTTCCATGATCTTCCCCTGATTTTATGAGGAAATCAGAGAGCCTCCCAGTTATGATGACCTCAGTATCTGTGCTCAGTTTTCTCCACAGCTGTAGTGAGGACCAACAAATATTTTGAATGTTGGGGTATTTTCCTTTTCTCATGTACAGCCTGCTGAAAGTACTTACTGCAAACTCTGCCGTACACTGTGCACAACTTTCCAACCTGTTATTGATACAAAAAGAATACTCAACATGTGTTAAAATTTCCAACATTTGGGGTTCCATTGTATTGGGATTCCCGATTGGGGAGAGAATGGAGCGTGAGGGTAAAATGGGTTCGGCGTCGGGAGCCAAACACTTTGCAATGCTCTGACCCCCCTTGCCAACGGCGTTAGCGTGCTTACGGGCCCTGCGCCAGCAGGAGGATGCGAATCGGTGACTTACATTTGATTGATGGACTGGAAGCCAAATTCAACACCCTCCCCATTATACCTAAACTGCCACAGTGCAAAACCCTGAAAACTCCCACAGTGGAAAATCCATAGATTCCCCCCACTGTCCTTAAGTGGTCCAATCCTTTCCCTGGCCACATTCTTGCTTTTTACATATGTATAAAAAGCTTTGGGACTCACCTTAATCCTACTTGCCAAAGATTTTTCATGATGATTCCTAGCCCTCCTAATTTCCCGCTTCAGTACCTTCCTACATTCTTTATACTCCTCGAGGGTTTTGACTGTCCCCGCCCTGTTAGATTGTACTAAAGCCTCCTTTTTCATTTTGATGAGGTTCACAATATGAAATGAAATGAAAAATCGCTTATTGTCACAAGTAGGCTTCAAATGAAGTTACTGTGACAAGCCCCTAGTCACCACATTCCGGCGCCTGTTCGGGAAGGCTGGTACGGGAATTGAACCGTGCTGCTGGCCTGCCTTGGTCTGCTTTCAAAGCCAGCGATTTAGCCCTGTGCTAAACCAGCCCCATTGTGCTAAACCCGCCCCATGTCCCTCATTATCCAAGGTTCCCTAAACTTCCCATACCTATCCTTCGTTCTCTCAGGAATGTGACATTCCTGAATCATAATTAACTGTCGCTTGAAAGACTCCCACATGTCTGACGTTGATTTATTATCCAACAGTCTCACCCGATCCAAATTCTTCAATTCAAGTCTGATGTTATCGTAATTTGCCTTAATGAGGTGTTTGCATGTTCCCATCAGGTCTCAGCAATAACTTCGTCGGGGCCAGCGGGAACCTATTCAGGGCTGGTGGGGCAAGCCAGGAGATTCACAATGGCAGGCATCAATCCCATTTTTGGCCTCATGTCCGATTCACTGCTTTTGAGTTTCCATGGAGAATCTCCTCCTCCACCATTGTTGCTGTGCTTTGGCATCACCCTTTCTACTGCAAAACCTTTGTTAAGGATAAGACTGAGTCAAGCTGGCATGGCCGCAGTAATTACAAATTGAGTTATTGGACAGTAGTAGTCATGGAGGATCTGCTGATTTCCCCTGTTATGTTGGTGCAAGATCAACAGATACCCTCAGAAGAGTGGAGATGGTAGGCTATTAGACTGTGATGGACATCAAGATCACTAATTAGTTTTAACAACAAGAAAAATACATTTATTAAACTAGAAAGTTGAATTATTATGTGATAGTCCTTTTCTCCCCCTGAGCCGAACACATACACGGAAATTTTAAGGTGAACACAGATTGCAAAGTACATCTTAAGCTATAGTGCTCTCATTAACACAAAGTCCCTTTAAACACACAGATTGACTGTGGTCAAATGCATATATTCCACTCTGAACCCAAGTGGTTTTGTCCTCAGAATCCTTCCAGATGATTGTCATATGAAAGTTTCCAACCTCCACTCCCAAAAAACACACTTTAAAATCTCCTCATATAATTCAATTCCTGTGGCACAGAAGAAAATCATTTGGCCCATCGTGCCTGCACCTTACCTCTGAAAGAGCACCCTATCTAGGCCCACCCCCCCCCCTCTCCCCATAACACCACCTAACCTACACAACCTTGGACAATGTGGTGCAGTTTAGCATGGCCAATCCAACTAACTTGCACATCTTCGGACTGTGGAACGAAGCCAAGCACAGAGAGAAAACCCAAGCAGATACGGGGATAGAGTGTAAACTCCATACAGTTACCCAGGGCTGCAATTGAATCTGGCGTGCTGGTGCTGTGAGGCAGCAGTGCTAACCACTGTGCCACCATGCCGCCTAAATAATGATATGCCGCCTAAATAATGATTTGCCTTCATGATTTGCATTCCAAAATCCAATCCAGGTTTTCTAATTGACTCTTCTAAACAAAGCTTCCGTTCCACTTTTAACAGTAAATCCAGTCCAAGATTTTCAACTCCCCTTTTGATTTCTTTGTCCTGACTGCTTTAACTCTCCATTCCCTGAGTATAGTAAAATCGCTTCAAACATTTAACTTACGTCTGACGTCTGTGGTCCTCTTTTAAATCTGGTCACTGCAATTTTCTATTTAACTCAGAACACTTTGTTTACTCTTCCTTGAATTTTTCTGACAAATACCTTGGTCTCTGTTTTCTTAACTTCAGTCATCTTAAACATTCTTTATGTCCCAATTCTCTGGTTATCTGGACTATATATTATTCCTTGGGAAACCTGCATCTTTGCAACTCTCTTGTGCTGTCTAGCTACTCCTGGCAGAGCTGTTAGATGTTAAGTCCTCTGTGTCCTCTCTCTTACTGCAATATGTCTGGATAAAACTAAAACTTAAAAGCTTTTCACGCTTATAAGGGCCTCCAGTTTAGATGCAACCCCTGCTACTACTATTTGTTGTTCACACTGTAGCCCTCTCTAAGCATAATAGAAACAAAGTTTGAAATTAATCAACCACCACACATACAAACGCCTTTGTCCAGCATGAATTTAATTATAGGCTTTACCCTTCCAAGCACAGAAACATTAAATTAAATTCCCTCAAAACTATACCTTATTTATAATGTTTACCAATACAAATATAAATCCCTTAAAACAACCTTGTTTTCCTAACACAGGCATGTTTTCTGTGCCTTTACAACAATGATAGGTAAATCGGTGATTTGGAAAGCAATCTATCTGAAGTGAACTTCATTCTTTCAAAAGAGAGAGGTCTTTGCACTTGTCAACTATCTGTCTTGCAAACTCAAAATTTCAGCAGAGATCTTTCCTGCCAGGGCTCCATCATTAACTGATACTGCAGTAAAAATCCACATCGTACAGGCATGGGTCAGAGACCGGGTCTATTCCACAGAGATACATTCAGAGACAAACACATCAAAAGATCATGATAAAAGGATCTGGACAAACACTTGAATGAGAAAAAATTGTAACTCCTGAAGCTGCATGTCCAGGATAGGAGCGCAGTACTAGAAATCAGAACCCTCCAGTAAACCTTCCCTTAACCTTTACTATATTCTAGCAGAGTCCTGATGGATAATTTATGAATGATCAGCATAGTGTCCTTAATTTATGCATGAATTTATATTAGGAAATGTTGCCCCCTGTTTGGTTGTATGTGGGCATTGTGGAGTTAGGGTGAAAGGTTTTGTGAGCCTGCAGAGAATACGATCACTGTTATTTGCAAAAAAAAACCTGCATTGATTTTGCCTGGGTTTCTATAACTCTTGATGTGTATAAATACCACAGTGAAATAAAGTTGGATTCTTTAATTTCCCAAATGTGCTATATTTTATTAAAGTAAAATATTTGATTTGTGGGACTATTTTTTTCCCCAAACTCAAAAATATGAAAAAAAACATAAGCAATGGATATTAAATGCAAGTTTCCTTGAGCTATGTGACAGAGGGAACGACACACTTTACAATAAATCTTTTATTATGAAAATGTAAATTCAATCTCCGGATTGGATTGGATTGGATTTGTTTATTGTCATGTGTACTGAGGTACAGTGAAAAGTATTTTTCTGTGAGCAGCTCAAGAGATTATTAAGTACATGGGAAGAAAAGGGAATAAAAGAAAATCCATAAAAGGGTAACACAAGGTATACAATATAACTACATGAGCACCGGCATCGGATGAAGCATACAGGGTGTAGTGTTATGAGGTCAGTCCATCAGAGGGTAATTAAGGAGTCTGGGGTAACAGCGGGGAAGAAGCTGTTTTTGAGTCTGTTTGTGCGCGTTCTCAGACTTCTGTATCTCCTGCCCGATGGAAGAAGTTGGAAGAGTGAGTAAGCCGGGTAGGAGGGGTGTTTGATTATGCTGCCCGCTTTCCCCAGGCAGTGGGAGGTGTAGATGGAGTCAATGGATGGGAGGCAGGTTTGTGTGATGGACTGGGCGGTGTTCACGACTCTCTGAAGTTTCTTGCGGTCCTGGGCCGAGCAGTTGCCATACCAGGCTGTGATGCAGCCAGATAGGATGCTTTCTATGGTGCATCTGTAAAAGTTGATAAGGGTTAATGTGGACATGCCAAATTTCCTTTGTTTCCTGAGGACGTTTAGGCGCTGTTGTGCTTTCTTGGTGGTATCGTCAACGTGGGTGGGCCAGGACAGATTTTTGGAGATGTGCACCCCTAGGAATTTGAAACTGCTAACCATCTCCACCTCGGCCCCGTTGATGCTGACAGGGGTGTGTACAGTACTTTGCTTCCTGAAGTCAATGACCAGCTCTTTAGTGTTGCTGGCATTAAGGGAGAGATTATTGTCATTGCACCACTCCACTAGGTTCTCAATCTCCTGTATTCTGACTTGTCATTGACGCGACCATCAATTCACTCGAGACATGAATAGAAGTACAACATGGTTTTAATCAACTTAGAACAGTGCCTGCCTGCGACTGAACCAATACTGAGAACCGCCTACAGGTCGGCTGCTCTTTATACCTCCCATCAATGGGAGGAGCCATGGGCAGAGCCCATACATGCCACAACATGTTCCCCTATGGCTAATGCCATTCAATGGCCCAGAGGAAAAGTCCACAAGGGCAACAGCATAGCACAGATACAAATACAAGGGCAACAGCACAGATACAAATACACTGGTGGATTATTGGTATAATACATTCACCACAGTCATTATTCGAGATTCGGCCCACTCTGGTCGTATCATCAGCAAACCTGTAGATGGAGTTGGAACCAAATTTTGCCACTCAGTCGTGTGTGTACAGGGAGTAGAGTAGGGAGTTAAGTATGCAGCCTTGCGGGGCCCCGGTATTGAGGACTATTGTGGAGGAGGTGGTTCATTTTCACTGATTGGGTCAGAAAATCAAGGATCCAGTTGCAGAGTGGGGAGCCAAGACCTAGGTTTTGGAGCTTTGATATGAGCTTGGCTGGGATTATGGTGTTGAAGACGGAGCTGTAGTCAATAAATAGGAGTCTGATGTAGGAGTTCTTGTTGTCGAGATGCTCTCGGGATAAGTGTAGGGCCAGGGAAATGGAGTCTACTGTGGACCGGTTGCGACGGTATGTGAATTGAAGTGGGTCAAGGCGTTCTGGGAGTATGGAGGTGATGCTCTTCATGATCAACCTCTCAAAGCACTTCATTATGACTGACGTCAGGGCCACCGGACGGTAGTCATTGAGGCTCGTTGTCTGGTTCTTCTTTGGCACCAGTATGGTGGTGCTCTTCTTGATGCAGGTGGGGACTTCGGAGTGGAGTAGGGACAGGTTAAAGATGTCCGCGAACACCTCTGCCAGCTGGTCCGCGCAGGCTCTGAGTGCACGACCAGCGACCCCGTCCGGGCCCGTTGCCTTCCGAGGGTTCACTTTCAGGAAGGCCGATCTGACTTTGGAAGCTGTGATGGTGGGTATGGGTGAATTATGGGCTGCTGGGGCACTCGACAGTGGATTGTTGGTTACCTGCTCGAACCGAGCATAGAATGCACTGAGTTCATCGGGGAGCTGTGCGCTGCTGCCGGAGATACTGCTCGGCTTCGCTTTGTAGCCCGTTATGTTGTTTCGTCCTTGCCACAATCGCCGAGAGTCTGTCTGTGACTCTAGCTTGGTTTGATATTCTCTCTTGGCATCTCAGATGGCTTTGTGGAGGTCGTACCTGGATTTCTTGTATAGGTCAGGGTCATCTGACTTGAACGTCTCAGATCTTCAGTATGGAGCCAATCTCGCGATTGAGTCATGGTTTCTGGTTGGCGAACGTATATAATGCTTTCTTTGGCACGTAGTTGTCCACACATTTGCTGATGAAGTCTGTGATGGTGGTGGCATACTCATTTAAGTTGGTCGCAGAGTTATTAAATATGGACCAGTCTACTGTCTCCAAGCAGTTACATAAGAGTTCTTCTGTTTCCTCGGACCAGCACTGCACAACCTTCTTAGCTGGATTCTCCCACTTGAGTTTCTGCTTGTATGCCGGGAGAAGGCGCAGCGTTTTATGGTCTGATTTCCCAAAGTGCAGTCGGGGGATGGAACGGTGGGCGCCCTTGATTTTTGAGTAGCAGTGGTCAAGAGTGTTGTCGCCCCTGGTGGGATAGGAGATGTGTTGGTGGAATTTTGGCAGTACACTCTTGAGGTTTGTCACTGGTTGGTGTTTGGTTATTGTTCCTTCCCTGAAACTTAATAATCTTTTCAGATTATATTTTTAACTTTTCACTTGCTTCTTCATTGTGCACCCAGAAGAAATGAGCACTGTTATGACAATCTTACTGAGGGATTGCCCAACTTTTATAGAAGTCATCCAATTTTGATTTCATTCCATTTCCGTAGAATGATAATCAGGTGAGCTCGATAGCACAACTCACTCACCATCGCTGACGATTCGCTGCTCCTTCAATGTTGCTGGGTCAAAGTTCTGTGACTCCCTACCTAACAGCACTGTGTGTATACTTACACCACACAGAGTGGTGCAGTTCAAGAAGGCACCTCACCATCACCTTCTCAAGAGCATTTTGAGATGGATGATAAATGCTGACCTTGTCAGCGACAACCACATCCCATGAAAGAACATAGAACATAGAACATAGAACAGTACAGCACAGAACAGGCCCTTCGGCCCTCGATGTTGTGCCGAGCCATGATCACCCTACTCAAACCCACGTATCCACCCTATACCCGTAACCCAACAACCCCCCCTTAACCTTACTTTTTAGGACACTACGGGCAATTTAGCACGGCCAATCCACCTAACCCGCACATCTTTGGACTGTGGGAGGAAACCGGAGCACCCGGAGGAAACCCACGCACACAGGGGGAGGACGTGCAGACTCCACACAGACAGTGACCCAGCCGGAAATCGAACCTGGGACCCTGGAGCTGTGAAGCATTGATGCTAACCACCATGCTACCCTGCTGCCCCAGAATAAAAAAGATTTGGTCAAAAAGTAGTTAATTCTTTTCAACACAGGGGAAAACGCGTATGGGTGAGTAACTTGTAAGTTACTCTATTTCTAATAAATAGTTTAGGAAGTTAAGGCGCGGCAGGGATACTCAGGCAGTGAAATGTGGGAAGACACGGTCTTACTACGTTCCTGGACAAAAACATCATCACGAAGTGTCACTAACTACAAAAGCTCTGGTTTTCGAAACTCAGACATTTGTATGTGAGTTTCAATAGTGGTTGGAGTCATTGTGCTGCATCTGCAAGGCAAAGAGCTATGTGGATAGTATAGTTAGGGATGCAATTGCACTGAAAGTTAGAAAAGTTATTCTGTGACAAGCAGTATAATATCCAAAGTTTAGGTGGGTTTACAGGGATAGGGCAGGGATAAGGCCTTGGAAGGGTGGTCTTTCAGAGGGTTGGTACACATTTGATAGGCTGAATGGCCTCCTTCTGCATGGTAGTGATTATATGGATTGTATGGATAAGAAGACCATACAGGTAGTGCAAGAGTGCCAGAGTTGATCGAGCTCACTTACTCATTTTCAATTTTGAATATTGATGGTTGATATTGATACAGCAAGAGCTAAATCTGTGGGACGAAGGGTGGCTTAGTTACATTAGAAGGGAGAAAGAAGAATGTCAGAATAATAGTGATAGTGCATTTATTCATTGGGGGAACAGACAGGCGTTTCTGCGGCTGTAAACATGCTCATTAATAACCTTGCTGTAAAAGAGCCTTTCAGAAATAATGACCATAATATGATAGAATTTGGGCAGCACGGTGGCACAGTGGTTAGCATTGCTGCCTACGGCGCTGAGGACCTGGGTTCGAATCCCGGCCCTGGGTCACTGTCTGTGAGGAGTTTGCACATTCTCCCCGTGTCTGCGTGGGTTTCGCCCCCACAACCCAAAGATGTGCAGGTTAGGTGGATTGGCCACGTTAAATTGCCCCTTAATTGGAAAAAATAATTGGGTACTCTAAATTTATTAAAAAAAAAAATAAAAAATAATATGATAGAATTTTACAACAGAAGCGATTCAGTGAACTCAAGTTTAAGTCCGCTGAACGCCGGACGGAAAGTCTCCTCACAGATCGGGCATCATTTTGTCCAGAAGCCCCACTCTTTCACCCTCTTTCAGGTCCCAATGTGCTTTTGACCCCCTCACCCTCCAACCTTGGGGAGGCTATAAGGTCTCCCCACCCCCCCAACCTGGCAAGGCTTCCCCCAGGTCCGGCCCCTGGCAGTGCCAACCTGGCACCTGAGCACCGTGGTTCTGCCATCCTGGTATACTGGTAATGCCCCGGCACAGTTTCAGTGCCATCTGGGCACCCTGGGAATGCCAGGATGGCACTGCCAAGGTTCGTGGGTGAAACTGCCCAGATGGCAGACTGGCAGTGCCAAGTTGCCTGGTGAATGCTAGAGTGCCACCCTGCCCTGTCCCCAACAACCCAGGGTTGCCAATGGTCTGAGAGCACACGTATCCCATGCCTTTGGGAAGTTGGTCCATTCGGGGGGGGGGGGGGGGGGGGGGGGGGGCGGAGCATCGGGGCAGGGCCTTCAGGTGATGTCCTGAGGCCAACCCATCGGCGTGTGGCGTACTCACCGCTGTTTTGGAGGGGCGGTGCATCTGAAAACAGGCGCCGCCCCCAATTTCGGAGTCAAAAGGGATTCGCTGCCTGGTCGTCGAATACGATTTTGGCATTGACAAGCGGAGAATTCCGCCCTGGTGCGGTGGAATGGATTATCTCGCCCATTGTATCTGTCAACATGGAGGAAGAAACTGAAAATCTCCCAGAAATATGAGAGAACCAAGGGACTTGTGAAAATGAGGAACTGAAATAAATTAGTCTAAAAAAAGTGGTAGTACTTGAAAAATTAATTGGATTGAAGGTTAAGAAATCCTCGAAACCAAATGAGTCACATCCCAGGATTTTGAAGGAGGAGGCTACACAGATAATAAATGCATTGGTGGTTATCTTATAAAATGTTAAGGTTTCTGGAAAGGCTTCTGAAGACAGGAAAGTGGAAAATGTAACTCCACTATTTAAGGAGGGAGGGAGAGAGAAAATGGAGAACTACATTATGAGAAGTGTACAGAACTGTCAGGGTTAATGGTATGTCCAAATCAACCATGAGAGGGAGCTAGATGCAGAACTACATAAAGCATCAATGATCAGCCTTCTGGGAGAGTGTTGAGGAGAGGACTAGGAGAAAGACTGTAGGAAAACTAGTGTGAGTGAGAGCAGATCATAGTTAATGTATTTGTGTAGAGATTAGTGGTTGACGAGTGTAGCTTGTATGTTCACTGTTAATTATTTATTATATCGAAGAGGTCGAATTCAATTAAGTAGTGTAAATAAATCTTTTGCTTTGTTTAATACAAAAGCTAGTTGTGGTCTTTGTGGACACTACGCCCATCATCCTAAGATCTGAACCATAGACAACACCACATATAGATCTGTTAATGTAGAGCTAATCAGATGTTGGAATCTATTATAAAGGATGTGATAACTGGATACTTCAGAAAAGAATGCTTGGACAGAGTTAACCTGGATTCATGAGAGAGAAATTATGTTTGACATGATTTTTTATGATGATGTTACTTCTAGCATAGATAAAGGAGGACCAGTGGATATGATGTATTTGAATTTTAAGAAGTTCCCACATGGGAGGCTAGTAAAAATTAGAGCACATATAATTGGGTATACTGGTACAGATTAAGAATGTGTTAATGTAATATAAGAGTCTGGCACATAAAGGTAATATGAGATTGAGTACAGTAGTGCTCAAACAGTGATGTAAGAGAACACATGACCCACCCTTAGGGGTCTGTACAGTGCTGGACAGAGCCCTGTGTAAAATCAAGCATGGAGACAGTTCATAGCTTGCATCTTTAAAGTACCTCTGTGTATAGTGAAATGAAATGAAAATCGCTTATTGTCACGAGTAGGCTTCAATGAAGTTACTGTGAAAAGCCCCTAGTCGCCACATTTCTGTCGCACACAGTTTCTGGTCATTAATAAGTACTTACCGTTGAACTATCTAAGACTACGAATACCTTATTAAGACTTATCAAGCTATGCGCAAAACTTTAAAACAGTTAACAAGCAGAAAACAGTGGAGGAATAAATGGGTCATTCTCAGGATGTCAGGCTGAGACTAGTGGGGCAGCAGGAGCACTGGGACCAAAGCTATTCCCAATCTATGTAAATGATTCAAATGTTGGGGCCAAATTTGTATTTTCAGATATGCTGATGACATGAAATTGGTGGGCATGTAACGTAGGCGCAAGGAGATTTTTCAAGGTTACGTGAGTGGCTAGAGCATTGCAGATGGAATGTCATGTAAATAAATGTGATGTTAACCACTTTGGTAGTAAAAACATGATGGCAGAGTATTTTGTAAATGACCAGAGGAAGTGTTGATGCCCAAAGGGTATCCTTGTTCACTAAAAGCTCGCAGGGCAGCATGGTGTCGCAGTGGGTTAGCCCTGCAGCCTCACAGCGTCGAGGTCCCAGGTTCGATCCCGGCTTTGGGTCACTGTCCGTGTGGAGTTTCATAGAATTTACAGTGCAGAAGGAGGCCATTCGGCCCATTGAGTCTGCACCGGCTCTTGGAAAGAGCACTCTACCCAAGGTCAACACCTCCACCCTATCCCCATAACCCAGTAACCCCACCCAACACTAAGGGCACTGGAGTTTGCACATTCTCCCCGTGTTTGTGTGGGTTTCGCCCCCACAACCCAAAGTTGTGCAGGGAGGTGGATTGGCCACGCTAAATTGCCCCTTAATTGGAAAAAATTAATTGGGCACTCTAAATTTATAAAACAAAAGCTCGCACGCAGTTTCAGCAAGCAACTAGGAAGGCAAATGGTATGTTGGCCTCCATCACAAAGAGATTTGGGTACAGGAGTAAAGATGTCTTTCTACAATTAGATAGGGCCTTGACGAGATCGCATCTCGAGATTTGTGCATCATTTTGTTCTCTTTATTTAAGAAAGGATATACTTGCCATCGAGGGAGTGCAATGGAATCCATAGAACCCATAGAATCCTGACAGTGCAGAAGGAGGCCATTTGGCCCATTGAGTCGGCACCGACTCTCTGAAAGAGCACCTTATCTGGGCTCACTTCCCCTGCCCCTCCCCTGTCACCCCATCTAACCTGTCACTAAGGTGCAATTTAGAATGGCCAATCCACCTAACCTGAACATCTTTGGACTGTGGGAGGAAACCGGAGCACCCGGAGGAAACCCACGCTGACACGGGGGGGAAAGTGCAAACTGCTCAGTCACCCAAGGCCGGAATGAACCCAGGTCCCTGGCGCTGTGAGGTAGCATCACTAACCAATGTGCCACTATGTGCCCCAGATCGAACCAAAAACGACACTAAAGACATATTTGGAGATAATGGAGGAATTCAACTCTAATAAAAAGGGCTGGTACAATGATGAACAAAGATTACACGTTTGGCTGAAAGTGAATCGAGTCGTAGATGAGGAGAAAGTAAATGTTTCCCTCACAATGATGGGACCAGATGCTTTTGATCTGGCTTTTAACCAATGTTGTCTGAACAAGCCCAGTTCTGTAGAATATGCTGATGTCAAAGAAATTCTGCACTCATATTATGGTGTGACTACGAATAAGATTGCACTGAGAGTTGTTCTGTCAGAGGAAGCATTTGCAAATGAGACAGTTATAGATTACATTCTCAAATTACATAAACAATCTCGTCACTGTCGGTATGGTGCAAACTTGGAAAACAATCTTGGAGATGATTTCGTAGAAGGGCTTAAGGACAATAAGATCAAGGCGAAACTTTTGCGCAAAGGCTATAAGTGGAAGGAAGCCTCAGATGAGGCTTCAGAATGCAGGAGAGTTCTTTTTCTGAGCCGATCTGGAATATCCACCAGATCTCGGGGAGGTTCAGCCCACGGCAGCAAAGTTCACAGCCTCAGAGTCAGAAATGGAGATAGTCCCATTGCCATGGTTGCCATTTCCAATCAAAGGTGGAATTTGAGCAGCACGGTAGCATTGTGGATAGCACAATCGCTTCACAGCTCCAGGGTCCCAGGTTTGATTCCGGCTTGAGTCACTGTGCGGAGTCTGCACATCCTCTCCGTGTGTGCGTGGGTTTCCTCCGGGTGCTCCGGTTTCCTCCCACAGTCCAAAGATGTGCAGGTTAGGTGGATTGGCCATGATAAAATGGCCCTTATTGTCCAAAATTGCCCCTAGTGTTGGGTGGGGTTACTGGGTTATGGGGATAGGGTGGAGGTGTTGACCTTGGGTAGGGTGCACTTTCCAAGAGCCGGTGCAGACTCAATGGGCCGAATGGCCTCCTTCTGCACTGTAAATTCTATGAAAGGGCTGTGCCTTTGGGAAAGTTGGTCATGTCCAGATGACATGCAGCAGGGGAAAGAGTTGCGTTCCGGGTTGTGGGAAAGATCCACATGCACCAGGTTGAGGTTGTGGCGGATCTAAAGCGAGTTGAGGAGTCTGAAAACGTTCTCAAGTACATATGATGAAACAGAAGTCGACATTATCGAGCAGGAAGTTTAAGAGTTGTCCTCAGTCAGACAGAAAGAATTCTGAATGGAAGATGCAAGTAAAAGGGCTGAAGATATAATTCCAGTGTCCACAGTAGAAATGAAAGCCAGAGTTTACAATGTATTTTCATCATTGATACAGTTGCATTGATACACTCTGTCATCTCTGAAGGAGAGAACGAGAAATCCCTAATGAAAAACAGTTGAGTACCTGATTAATTATTCCACTAATTGTATTTTAGCGTTAAATGAAGTTAATGTTAAGAGTTGAATACCGTGATGCTTCCTCTTGTTTCCCTGAGGAAGGAATTGGCTTAAGAAGATACTGTGAAACTGGGCAGAGTTATTTACAGTTGTAATCAGGAAGAGTATGTCTCAGAAAGTGCTGAGAGGGCACAAACCGAGCAAGAAGGACCAAATAATAAAATTCGGCATCACAAGGCCAAAGTCAAGATAAAAGACAAAGTGCAAGCGATATTTTGTGAGGTTGAACGAGTGCTCTGTGCACAGTGAGAAGCGGGTAAGTGATGAGTTTGACAGGTTAAAAAGAAGAGAGGCAATTGAGAAGGCGAAAAGATGTAAAGTGTGTTGCAGAATACAAAATGGTCCAACCACATTTATTCCATAGACACAAGAAAACCGTGGAAATGAGTGCATGTGGATCCCTTTGAGCGGGAGGGGAAAGAGTACCTTGTTTTGAACGACAGCTACAGCAAGTGGGTTAAGTCTATGCCCGATACCACAAATGCCCAAACTATTGAGGTTTTGGGAAGTTGGTTTGGAACTTATGTGGTGCCAGTGATGTTTGTGGCAGATAATAGTCCACAGTTTATGCCAAGAGAGTTTGAAATATTTCTGAGTACGAATGGAGTCAAACACACACTGATACCGTCGTATCACCCAGTCTCGAATGGTGCGACTGAAAAAAGGATACAGATTGTACTTTAAGAAGCATTTGCTTGGTGACAAGCTCAGCAGTAATTTTCTATGCTTCTCTTTGACACAGGCTAGATGATTTTATGCTGTCTCACAGAATAACTTTGCAATCTGCTTGTTCACCTTACGGTGTTAGTGCTTTAACATGCATAACGCAAGGTTAATATGAAGGCAAGAGAAAAACAAGACAAAGTGAAGATGGGTCATGCTGCATGAGGAATGAAACTTAGAGAGTCTAGTGTTGGTCAGAAGGTCATGGTGAGAAACCACCGAGATGATAAGTAGTATGCGACTGAAGTTGTAAGGCGTCTAAGTGCCTTCAGGTATCGAGGGAAGATTGGAGAGGGGCATCTTCAATGCAATATGGATTAAAAGAGAAAACCTGACAATCGGAGAGCATGAGAACCCTCTTATACGCCAAATTCTTCCAACAGTCCAAAGTGAAAGTCACAAATAAAGTGAAAGTCAAAAAGAAACTGAAAATGTGTTGGTATTAGAGAGTACACCAGTCGAGCAAAGTGATTAAGACGCATCAGTGTTCCAACCATTCAGTAGAGATACTAGTCAAAGTTCAGGTTTTACAGTCAAAAACCTGAGAGAACAGAAGCAAACTAATGGAGTTAGGAGAAGGCACCAGACAGAAGCCAGACAAATTCATGGAAGTATGTAGGAGAAAAAAAAAGTTTTCTCCGACGCTGTGAGGCAGCAGTGCTAACGACTGTGCCATCTTACTGACCGGCTGTCAAATAGTGATATTTTTGTTAACCACAAACTAGCATTAAAGAAAAACTATTTTTTACATGTAAATTGATGTGGTAGAACCCCGGTAATATATATTTTAGTTCTGTTTCCAGCAAAAACTGGTACTCAGTCCAACTGGCTATATTTCCACATACTGTTGATGTTGGTTTCCTCATACTATATTCTGGGAACTCATGTACAATTTTATATTTCAAGTTACAAATTGGTTTTTTTTAATAGGGAGGTAGTGTAGTATATTGCAAGATCTGCCTTCTCTGCTGCCTTCTTTGTTGGAGAGGTGTAAATAAAGTCAGTTGAAAATAGGCAGCCTGTAACTCTGCATGTGTTAGTCTTAATGCCACAAAATGCTGCCAGGCACAAAACTTCAATGTGAGATTCATTTGGAATGCCACCATTTCCTAGCAGCTCCAAGCCAACAAAAAGTACAGGGCTTTGAGATGAAACATCGGTGTGCGTAAATGCCACAGTAACAGGTATTTTTCAGAAACTTCATCAGCTTCCCCCAAAACGTGGGATAAAATTTAACCCATACTTTTATCAGGGGAGGGATTCTCCGATCCCCCAGGGCGTCAGAGAATCACCCGGGGCCGTCGTCAATCCCGCACCCGCCGTGTCCCGAATTCTCCCCGGGGGCGGGAATCATGCCGCGCCGGTCGGCGGGTCCCCCGCGGTGATTCTCCGGCCCGCGATGGGCCGAAGACCCGCCGCTGACAGGCCTCTCCCACCGGCGTGGATTAAGCCACCTACCAGACCGGTGGGATTGGTGGCGCGGGTGGGCTCCAGAGTCCGGGGGGGTGGGGGGGGGGAGAGACGATCTGACCCCACAGTGGCCTGGCCCGCGATCGGGGCCCACCAACCGGCGGGTGGGCCTGTGCCATGGGGGCACTCTTTTTCTTCCTTCGCCATGGTCTTCACCATGGCAGAGGCGGAAGAGACCCCCTCCCCTGCGCATGCGCCGGTATGATGTCAGCGGCCGCTGACGCTCCGGCGCATGCGCGGACTTACGCCGGCCGGCGAAGCCCTTGCGGCCCCAGCTGGCATGGCGCCAAAGGCCATTCACGCCAGCTGGCGGAGTGGGAAGCACTCCGGTGTGGGCCTAGCCCCTCGATGTGAGGGCTTGGTCCCTAAAGGTGCGGAGAATTCCGCACCTTTGGGGCGGGCCGACGCCGGAGTGGTCCACACCACTCCAACACGCCGGGACCCCCGCCGGGTAGGGGAGAATCCCGGCCCTGATGTGAAAGTGCAAGGTGGTCATCATGTAGTGGGGAAGGGGTGACACTATTGAAAAAATATTCGATAGGTCATTCAGTCCCTTCCTTCAAATTGTTCAATCGTTCCCTCTCTTAGCACAAAGCATGACTTTATTATTAATGAAATAGTAGGACCTCCAATGTAATGGGGATGATTTCCTGGCCGTCTTCTGCCTGGCACCGATTCCATTATGTCGGGAGAATAGCGGGAGAGCCCCAAAATGGGATTCGCGCCAGGCGCCAAACAGTTTGTCATTCTGGCATGATCAGGACAACGCACAGAAAGGGCGAGAACCTGCTCACACCTCATTTGCATTCATTTTAATCTCATTAGCGAGGTTAATGTAGAAAACAGTGTCAGCCTGGGAGTCACCTCCCAAAGCGGGAAGTCACGCGGGCATCATTTAGTATTCCTCTACAAAACCGGGGACCAGGCGCCATGAACACTGAGGGGGAGCAAGGAGGTGAGTCGCCCTCTCTACTTACCTCCATGCAGTTCAAGGACACTATAGCCTCTGGTTTGGTACTGTGGAGGGGGGCTCCTTTAAGGGGGTTGGGAATTTAGAGGAGAAGAGGGAGCCAGGTTGGAATTTGGGTGTTTGAAGCATTGAAGCCATCTTTACTTCTTGCGAACGCCTATAACAAGGCAAACCACATCTGCAGGCTGTCTGTCCTACAAAGCTCTCCCAGGACAGAGCAATGCTGCTGCCTGTCTCTTGAAAGTCCATTTTACCTCACTTGAAGTTTCCCCTTTGTACTGGCCAGTTTTAAGTCCACTTCAGCCCCCTTGAAGTTTTTCCTTTGTTCTTGCTTGTTTAAAGTCCATTTAAGCCCCCTTGAAATTTCATCAGGCTCTGTGGTATCAATGTTGCAATATGCCTTCTCTTCTGGGTTGTTTGTATTCCATTTACACCCCATTGACTGTGACAAGCCACTCGCTTCACAGCTATCTCAAAGGAAAGATTAGCCTTGTTAGCTGTGATAGCCCTTGACATTTCCTGAACTCTGAAGTGCCTCCTTGAAAGATCAGGTGCTCTGTCTGAGAGAAATATTTCTAGACTGGATGAGGGGAAGTGAGCTCAGCACGACCTCCCTGATGTTGCTGGCAGTGGCTTGGGGTCTATGAGTCCCTGATCTGGGTTGGAGTTGATATCCATAGTGAAGTTTGCTAACAATGCAGTTCTACTGCCTGAAGTGCTCTGGCCGTGCATTGCAGTGCAGCCCCCAAAGGGTCTCCCACTTTGTTGCGGTCTCCTGTGCCCTTCCCAACCTGGGAAACACCTTGGATGAGGAGGAGGAGGAGGAACATGTGGCCTTGTCTGAGGAGGACAGGAAGGGGCAGAGGATATGCTGAAGGAGTACCCGGAGGAATGCAGGAGAGGCAATAGCAAGGTCCGACATGCTAGGAGGACCAGTTTCTGCCTACTCCCTTGGGTGCTCATGGGTCTCTGAGGTACTCTATGGGACGGAGGAGCAGCTGGACTGAGCTCCAGAAGTCACTGAGTCATCTAGCGCTGCCAGTCCTGGAGGCGTCCCGTCGCCTGCACTCTGGTGTCGAAGCCCTCAGCGATGGTCCTCAGTGACTGGGCAATGCTCTGGAGTGTCTCGGCAATGCCCATGTGTGTCTGGGACATATTTCTCAGTGATTGGGACATGTTTTCAATGCCCTCAATCATGGTTGTCAGGGACTGAGCCATGCCTTGGACACCACCACTCATGACTCGGATTCCTTGCACCAGGATTTCCACAGTCACTACCTAGCAGTGTTGGTCTGGGTGGCATGCAATGCCGGCACCATCTCCTGCACCTGAAGCATTTGCAACTCCTCCAATCGGCCTCGCAGTTCCTGGAATTTCGCTGACAACCCTCCCAAATCTTATGTCTCTGCCTTACTATCTCCAGTTAATTCGGGAGAATCTTGTCCAGAAGGCTCCGTTCTTGCTGGGGTCAGCTGAGTCCTGGGATCCAGTAGGCCTTTGACTGCCGTATCCCTTGGAAGTTCCTGCTTCAGCAGCTGTGTGGTGCTCACAAAATAGTAATCCAGAGGCCTATCTGCAAATCTCGCCCACTGAGGTGTGTGTCTCTGCGATGTTGGATGGTGCGGGCCATAGCTATGATGCATTTTCTGTGTCGTCCTCGGAGCTCTCCTCTGAGGTGGTCTCTTGAGTGCTGGGGAGCGGGAACGATTCTAGATGGCCTGGCCTCATTAGATGGTAATCCTGCAAGACAAGGGACATGGGTTCAGTAAAGGGGAAGACAAGGTCTGGGAAATGAACAACTCACTTGAGACAGGTCATTGGATGAAGGTGCAGTAGCTCCTCACTTCGCTGGTGTAGACTAGCTTAGCTTTTGGTCGCTGCATGTCCCTTGGCCACACCCACAATCTCCAGGGTCCTTTCCTCATAGTGGGTGAGCACTCTCAACTCAGGCCCCCCTAACACTGCCCCCCAGCCCCGTCTCAGGTTTCTCCCTCTTTCTGCTATTATGGGCTATCCTCTCCTGCAGGGACACAAAGAAGATAATGTGATCTGCACAGCTGACGCATCAGAGGGCTCTGTGACAGGTGCCTCTGTGGGCACTGCGCCTGGACATAAAAGGCATGTGATGATGAGCACCAGGAGAACGACCTGGGAGGTCAGATGTTGGGAGGGTGCAAGGTGTCAGACAGTGGATTAGAGGGGAGGAGGAATTCTGGCGGGACTGATGCCAAGAGGAGGGAGGTGGTAACTTACCCTTACAGACCACAGGACGTTGTTCACCTTCTTCCTGCATTGGACCCTACCCTGCTTGTCATGCTGCTGGCACTAGTTGCAGCTACCGCTGCTTCCCAGGTGGGATTTGTCACATTGCTCTGGGGTTTCCGACACCCTCATGGGTACAGGGCTCCCCGCCTCTCCTCCACACTATCCAGAAGCTTGACCAGATTTGAACCCTGAAATTGTCTCTGTGCTGCCATCCTCCTAGATTGACCGGGAGTGAGTGGTGAGGAGCTGCTTAAATGCTCCCTCTTGTCATCAGTGAACAACTGAGCAGCGAGTCAGGTAAGTCAGATGCCCGGGGACACTGGCTCAACATGATTCACGTGAGGAATCATTCTTTGCATCAAATGTGGGTGAATTGTGATCTGGATCACGTCCATCCACCCAACGGGAATCACCTCGCCATTCCCGGCCGGAATGACACCGAGGGCGGGATTCTCCGGCTGCGCCCACCCAGCGATCGGAGAATCCCGCCCGAGGTGACTGGACTTTTCCATTGTCCGCATCTCGCACGTGGTGATCTTGCGGTGGGCGGGGTGGAAGAATCCAGCCCTTGGTCATTTTTTGGGAGAATCGTGCCCAATATTTCTGACTCAGAAACCTTAAAATTAATTAAATTCTCTGAGCTACAGACAACACCAAAACCAAGGACTTTACTCCTCCCTCTTCATTTAGATCTTCGCCTTCCTGACCGATAGACCACAATCAGTAAGGATAAACAACAATACCTCGTACTTAGCCCCTTCTATACTCCCTATACACACACAACTGTGGCAAAATTTGGTTCCAACTCCATCAACAAGCTTCCTGATGACGCGACTGGGTCGGATCACGAATAATGATGAGTCAGAGTACAGGAGGGAGATAGAGAACCTAGTGGCCTGGTGTAACGACAACAATCTCTCCCTCAACAAAGCTAAGAAGCTGGTTATTGACTTCAGGAAGCGAAGTATTGTACACACCCCTGTCTGCATCAGTGGGGCCGAGGTAGAGATGGTTGACAACTTCAAATTCCGAGATGTGCAGATCACCAACAATCTGTCCTGGTCCACCCATGTCGATGCTACAGCCAAGAAAGCGCAACAGCGCCAATATTTCCTCAGGAAATTAAGTAAATTCAGTATGTCCACATGACTCTTACAAATTTTACAGATGTACCATAGAAAGCATCCTATCTGGCTGCATCACAGACTGGTGTGGCATCTGCTCTGCCCAAGACCGTAAGAAACAACAGAGAGTTATGAACACAGCCCAGTCCATCACGCAAATCATGCCTCCCTTCATGACAGCAGGATGTCCGTAAGTGCTTTACAGCCAATGAAGTACTATTACAGTGTAGTCACTGTTTTAATGGTGGAAATGCCGTAGCCAATTTGCGCACAGCAAACTCCCAGTTGCAGCGATGTGATAATGACCAGATAACGTGTATTGGCATTGTTGATCGAAGAATGAATATTGGCCAGGGCTCCAGTGATAACTCCCTTGTTCTTATTCAAAATATTGTCATGGGATCTTTCTTTAAATTCATTTACGGGATTGCTGGTTAGGCCAGCATTTATTGACCATCCCTAGTTGCCCTTCAGAACACGGTGGTAAGTTGCCTTCTTGAAGTGCTGCAGTCCTTGAGGTATAGGTACACCCACTGTGCTGTTAGGGAGGGAGTTCCAGGATGTTGCAGCGACAGTGAAGGAGTGGCGATATATTTCCAAGTCAGGGTGGTGAGTGACTTGGAGGGGAACCTCCAGGTGGTGGGGTTCCCAGGTATCTGCTGCTCTTGTCCTTCTAGATGGTAGTGGACATGGGTTTGTAAGGTGCTGTCTAAGGAACCTTGGTGAGTTACTGCAGTGCATCCTGTAGAAGGTACACACGGCTGCCATTGTTTGTCGGTGGTGGAGGGTTTGACGGTTTGTGGAAGGGGGAGCAATCAAGGGGCTGCTTTGTTCTGGGTGATGTTGAGCTTTCTGAGTGTTGTTGGAGCTGCACTCATCCAGGCACGTGCAGAGTATTCCATTACACTCTTGACTTGTGCCTTGTAGATGGTGGACAGGCTTTGAGAGCCCAGGAGGTGAGTTACTCGCCGCAGGATTCCGAGTCTTTGACCTGCCCTGGTAGCCACAGTATCAATGTGGCTAGTCCAGTTCAGTTTCTGATCAATGGTAACCCCAGGATGTTGATTGTGGGGGATTTAGCGATGGTAATGCCATTGAATGTCAAGCGGCTGTGGTTAGAGCCTCTCTTGTAGGAGATGGTCATTGCCTGACACTTTGAGAATCAAATGCAAAGTTTCAAAAACCATGCCTGTCCGAATGAGTGTTTCAATTATAATATTTTGAAACAGATCTGTTGAGAGATCAGTTTGTTGCCGTCAGGGCTGGAATGGACAGGCATTACTATTGGTGGTGCTATTGTATAGATGTTCAGTATACTTTAATCAAATTCTCCTTTCTGCTATTTAATGGAAGATTAACTCATTTATGTCAGGTATTAAGCACCCATACAATAACATCAATAACAATTATTTCTTCTCTTGGCATGGTGTTGAATGGCAGCTATATTGAGAATTAAATAATGTTACTAGACTTAGGGAGAGATACCATTAAGCAAGCCTTGATTCAATATACATGTTACTTGAAAACTTCATACAGTTAAAATGATAAGGTTGCACTTGAGCAGAGAAAAACTATTTGTTATTACATTGTAGTGCATAAGTGAATAAGGATATTGAACTAAAATTAGGAACAGTAAAGTCGAGAGGAGGCGAGGAAAGTGGTCACACATACTTCTCAACAACATAAATAGCATAGCTGGTTTTGCATGATTGAAGTAGGCTGGTTTAGCACAGGGCTAAATAGTTGAAACAGGGCTAAATTGGCACAGTGGTTAGCATTGCTGCCTCACAGCACCAGGAACTTGGGTTCAATTCTGGCCTCGGGTGACTGTCTGTGTGGATTTTGCATGTTCTCTCCGTGTCTGCATGGGTTCCTCCGGGTGCTCTGGTTTCCTCGCACAGTCTAAAGATGTGCGGATTAGGTGGATTGGCTGTGATAAATTGCCCCTTACTGTCCAAAGGATTGGGTGGGGTTACTGGGTTACGGGGATGGGGTGGATGCATGGGCTTGGGTAGGGTGCACTTTCCAAGGGCCAGTGCAGAATTGATAGGCCAAATGGCCTTTCTGCACTGCAAATTCTATGAAAACAAATTCTATGATATCTGTTCATTTTTGGTGATGGACACATATTATGTGCATCTTGGTAGTTTGCTGTAAATGTTTGGAAACTGTAAATGAAAATCGCTTATCGTCACAAGTAGGTTTCAATGAAGTTACTGTGAAAAGCCCCTATGTAGTTGAGTACATACATAGAAATCAACCATTCCCTTATACCTTAGAGAAATGAGCCAAGTGAATGTGTTGTAGTTACGTCTGCCATTGTAGTGACTCCAAAAATAATAAAGCATATTTGTCCCTGCATCAGAAGGCTATGGATTCAAGTCCCACTGCAGGACTTGAGCACAAAAATTCTGGTAAACCTCTTCTGTACCCTCCACATCCTTCTGGTAGTCTGGCGACCAAGTGTGACCTAACTGAGGTTCTATACAGTTGCAGCATGACTTGCCAATTTTTATACTCAATGCCCT
The DNA here is from genome assembly GCF_902713615.1 of Scyliorhinus canicula. NCBI lineage: Eukaryota > Metazoa > Chordata > Chondrichthyes > Carcharhiniformes > Scyliorhinidae > Scyliorhinus > Scyliorhinus canicula. The sequence goes on from NC_052147.1 coordinate 269,393,874, forward strand.
GGCGGTTGAAGGCGAGCCTGCCGTATGCTTTCCTGACTACCTTTCCTACCTACTTTGCCACTTTCAGTGACCTCTGAACCTGTGCAGCCAGATCCCTCTGCCGATCAATACTGTTCAGGGTTCTGCCATTTACTGTGAGAGTTTAAATTGTGGCCTCATATGCTTGCTTGGCTGGATGTAAAAGATCCTATGATACTGTTCCAAAGAAGGGTCGAGTAGTTATCTGGGTGTCCTGACATTACAACAGTGACGACACCTTAAAGAGTCATTTTGGAATTGGTCGTGCTCTCAAAATGCAAGTCTTTCCTTCTTGGAAGTTTATATAGCTGGGTACATGCTGAATCAATTAATCAGGTATGTCTTAATTCCCAATTGAATGTATGGGTGCTTCGATGGAAGTACACAAAAGTTGAAGTCAGTGCAACATAACCTAGGCCATGTGGCAGACCTCAGACACATCCTCACCTACGGGCGCAGAAGGTGGCACCGGCAATGCGTGGCACCAAGACCAACACTGCTAGGGTGGCGACCGCCTGTTACATGACATCGGCAGCATGAGAGGAGATGTCCAAGGCGTGGCTCAGTCAGTGGCAGCCATGGCTGAGTGCCTCGACAGCATGATCCAGTCAGAGGGGGACATCACCCACTACCAGGTGGACCTTGATGAGGTGCTGCGTGGCATGTCCCTGTCCCAGGTGGACATTGCCGAGGCGCTGCGGAGCATGTCTCACTCTCAGGTGGGCATGGCCGAGGTGCTCCAGGGCATGTCCCAGTCACTGAGGAGCATCACCAAAGGGTGTTGACACCATGATGCACACATTGGGGAGTTGCTAGGCTTAGCACAGCCAGATGATGCAAGGGCAGCTGCCACTCCATCCAGCGGTGAACACCAGGGCCCTGTCGGCTTAAGTGGTGATTATTGGTTTCTCGCCAAGCTATGGCGGGATCTTGACTTCACCGATGGGAGCGGGCCAGTTAGATCACAAATAGATCAGCGTCCAGCGCAGTTCTTGTTTCTGGCCTATCCCATGATTTAACAGCCTTCGCGAACTCTCGCTTCAGCACAATGGCAGCACGGTAGCATGGTGGTTAGCATAAATGCTTCACAGCTCCAGGGTCCCAGGTTCGGTTCCCGGCTGGGTCACTGTCTGTGCGGAGTCTGCACGTCCTCCCCGTGTGTGCGTGGGTTTCCTCCGGGTGCTCCGGTTTCCTCCCACAGTCCAAAGATGTGCGGGTTAGGTGGATTGGCCATGCTAAATTGCCCGTAGTGTCCTAAAAAAAGTAAGGTTAAGGGGGGGGGTTGTTGGGTTACGGGTATAGGGTGGATACGTGGGTTTGAGTAGGGTGATCATTTGCTCGGCACAACATCGAGGGCCAAATGGCCTGTTCTGTGCTGTACTGTTCTATGTTCTATGTAATACGGCCATTAAATTGCGCCCCTAATTGGCAATCACTGAAATGAAAATTGCTTATTGTCATGAGTAGGCTTCAGTGAAGTTACTGTGAAAAGCTCCTAGTCGCCACATTCCGGCACCTGTTCGGGGAGGCTGGTACGGGAATTGAACAGTGCTGCTGGCCTGCTTGGTCTGCTTGAAAAACCAGCGATTTAGCCCAGTGTGCTAAACCAGCCCCATGGAGCAGAAGTAATCCAATCGGTCCATCGAGTCTGCTCTGCCATCCAATGGAATCATGGCTGGTCTTCTGTGATAATCCTCAACTCCACTTTCCCACCAGATCCCCATAGGGGCTGGTTTAGCGACTAGGGGCTTTTCACAGTAACTTAATTGAAGCCTACGCATGGCAATAAGCGATTTTCATTTTCATTTTATTTCATAACCCTTGATCCCCCTCCCGATTAAAAATCTGTCTATCTCAGCCTTGAACGTAGCCAATGTGGTATGAGTTGACGTTGGGATGGGGTGAAATGTCCTTGGGCTCAAAGGGTAAACCTGAAAGGGAGACATTTGTGATGCAAACCAGATTGTTTCAGGTGTAGGTGCTGGGGGCAAGGGAGGCAAGGACAATAAAGGGCGTCAGTAGGGATGTTAATTAAGTTAATCATTTTCACTCCCCGTTTTTTTAAACTCAAGGATCGGAACTACATAGCTGCGAACACTTTGGTGTCATTTGAATACAGATTTGGGTTATGCTTCGTTGCTATGAGAATGCTATAAATATACAGCCTCACCTCTGTTTTCCATCTCTGTGCATAATATTGAATGGTTTTATGCGGAAGTTGAGGATAGGGATTGACATTAATTAAATTGCCACTGCAATTTTCTTTCGGTGTTCCAAAATACATCCTCAGGGTAAAGCCTTAAGAACTAATTGGTACAGAGAGTTAAATCACTGCATCACCCTCTTGAGAAACAATTTCAGATTTAGTGGAAGAGAGAGATCAAGACCATTAATCATTGAGGGTTTAACATTTACAGGTAAAATGATCATGGGTTCCGGTGCGATAGTTGTGAGAGCATCATTTTTGCATTGAACCCACGTAGCCCAGGAAATATAATAATCATGTTAGCCGAGGCAAATTCCAACCAAAAGGACAATAATTGTTTGGTATCAACTTGTCATTCAATGAATATCGTGCTCGTGTATTGTCCCTGTGAAATTGTGATCTAGGTTGTTTGCAGTGTTAACCTCCAAATACATTATTTGTTTTACAGATATTTCATTTATCACAGAGTTGATACCTAAATTAAGTGTGGTTGCTCGAGACAATACAATGGAGGCTTTCAGTAGTGAACAAGGGGGCTTATTAACAATAGGCAGAGGCAACTACAGACAGGCACAGAACAACAATGCTTAGTTCTTAACTCTCTGGCTTTGGGCTCCACACTGATCCCAGGGCCCAGTTCTTTCTCCCCATTGGTTGGAGTTCGAGCACCCCCATGCGATAGGCCCCCGAGCCAGTCATGTGGAACGCGAGAACCCGCCCCTTAAAGGGGCTGTGCTGCCACAGGAATGGACATAGTAATTTTAGTATGCGGTGGCCATCCAGGTTCAATTACCCAAAAGTGACATTAAGCTACTGGTCATACTTATTCTTTGGAATTCCCTCCCTGAAGTTTGCCACCATTCTTTCCTCCTGTAAGACTCTCGTAAAAATCTACTTCTTTGATGAGGCTTTTGGTCATCTGCGCAAATGTCATCTCTTGACGTGCCTCGGTTTCACATTTTGTTCCATAGAACATAAGGACTAGGAGCGGGCGTAGGCAGTACAACGCTTCGGGCCATCTCCGCCATTCAATACAATCATGGCAGATCTCATCTCAACCTCAACTCCACTTTCCTGTCCATTCTCCATAACCCCTTAACCCATCACTGATTAAACCTCTGTCTTAATTCAGCCTAAATTTACTCAGTATCCCAGCATTCCCCATACTCTGGGGTAATGAATCCCACAGATTCAGGACCTTTTGAGTGAAATAATTTCTCCTCATCTCTGTTTTAAATTTGCTACCCGTCATCCTAAAACTATGAAAACTTGTTCCAGCATGCCCCACAAGAGGAAGCATCCCCTCTACGTCTACTTTATCAATACCATTTATCACCTTATACATCTCAATTCCTGTTAAGTGAGTTGGAACATTTCACCATGTTAAAGATGCTACATTAATACAAGTGATTCTCCGCCCCACCAGACCCATTTTCTGGTGACACCCCACTGGCAACGGGATCCTCCATTCCGGCAGCTGGCAAATGGGATTTCCCATTGTGGCCACCCCTATACCATCGGGAAATCAGCGGGAATGAGTGCACTGCTGACAAAGTGGAGGATCATGCCGATGGAGAATCACGCCCTTGATTTCTCTTCCTTACTGTCCTTGCGATTAAGCCACGTTGGTCATTAAAGAGATTTTCAGTGAATGTGCTCAGTTTATGAGAATAACAACGGGCTTGATGTGAATCATACTTTTTGGGCAGCTGGATTCTCCGTGCTAGGCACTCCTGCTTGCCGCTTACGAGTACCCTTTTTAACAGCCTTCGAGTACCAGCACGTCCTTGCGGAATTTTACGGACACCTTCTCATCTCAGTGATATTTCATTAAAAGTTCTCCGAGCTGAGCTTGGAAGATGGAGTAATATTGTGGAGTACTCAGTTGAACATTCCCCCTCAGGGACTGGAAGCCCCCTGTTTTGCACGCTGGTCATTCGGCGACTTCCAAAATGAAAATGTTGGCAAATGATCCAGCAGAGGGCAGCAGAGCAGAGCTCCTGATCAGCTGTTCTGGGGAAATTTGCATACGTGCAGTGCGGTCAGCCTAAGTTGAAGGTGGTTTGTGGAGGGGCTGTTGTCAAGTGACAGTTAAACCCGAAACACCCCACGATGGTTGGGAAGCGGGAGCAGGGGCCTGTCGTGAAGGTGAGTGAGTGCCTTTAAATTTGCTTACCTTTCAGCGGGAGCAGGGTTTGAGGTAATATCAGGTAAGCTCTTCCTTTCTTTTTCTTTTTCTTGTGTTTTTTTAAATCTAGAGGTGATGTCAGGGAAGACAGTACAATGCTTCTCCTGCAGAATGTTTGAGGTGAGGGACGCCGTCAGTGTCCCCGCTGATTTCATCTGTGGGAAGTACACCCAACTCCAGCTCCTCAAAAACCGTGTTAGGGACCTGGAGCTTGAGCTGGATGAACTTCGGATCATTCAGGAGGCAGAGGGGGTCATAGATAGGAGCTTCAGGGAAGTAGTTACACCAAAGACTGGAGATAGATGGGTAACTGTAAGAGGGACTGGGAAGAAGCAGTCAGTGCAGGGACCCCCTGCGGTCGTTCCCCTGAGTAACAAGTATACCGTTTTGGATACTTGTGGGGGGGGGGGGGGACTTACCAGGGGTAAGCCATGGGGTACGGGCCTCTGGCACGGAGTCTGTCCCTGTTGCTCAGAAGGGAAGGGGGGAAAGGAGTAGAACATTAGTAATTGGGGACTCAATAGTCAGGGGCACAGATAGGAGATTTTGTGGGAGCGAGAGAGACTCACGTTTGGTATGTTGCCTCCCAGTGCAAGGGTATGTGATGTCTCGGATCGTGTTTTCTGGGTCCTTAAGGGGGAGGGGGAGCAGCCCCAAGTCGTAGTCCACATTGGCACTAACGACATAGGTAGGCAAGGGGACAAGGATGTCAGGCCTTTAGGGAGCTAGGATGGAAGCTCAGAGCAAGAACAAACAGAGTTGTTATCTTTGGGTTGTTGCCCGTGCCACGTGATAGTGAGATGAGGAAAAGGGAGAGAGAGCAATTAAACACGTGGCTACAGGGATGGTGCAGGCGGGAGGGATTCAGATTTCTGGATAACTGGGGCTCTTTCTGGGGAAGGTTGAACCTCTATAGACAGGATGGTCTACATCTGAACCTGAGGGGCACCAATATCCTGCGGGGGAGATTTGTTAGTGCTCTTTGGGGGGGTTTAAACTAATTCAGCAGGGGCATGGGAACCTGGATTGTAATTTTGGTGTACGGGAGATTGAGAGTATAGAGGTCAGGAGCACAGATTTGACTTCGCAGGAGGGTGCCAGTGTTCAGGTAGGTGGTTTGAAGTGTGTCTACTTCAATGCCAGGAGTATACGAAATAAGGTAGGGGAACTGGCAGCATGGGTTGGTACCTGGGACGTCGCTGTTGTGGCCATTTCAGAGACATGGATAGAGCAGGGACAGGAATGGTTGTTGCAGGTTCCGGGGTTTCGGTGTTTTAGTAAGCTCAGAGAAGGGGGCAAAAGAGGGGGAGGTGTGGCACTGCTAGTCAAGGACAGTATTACGGTGGCGGAAAGGATGCTAGATTGGGACTCTTCTTCCGAGGTAGTATGGGCTGAGGTTAGAAACAGGAAAGGAGAGGTCACCCTGTTGGGAGTTTTCTATAGGCCACCTAATAGTTTTAGGGATGTAGAGGAAAGGATGGCGAAGATGATTCTGGAAAAGAGCGAAAGTAACAGGGTAGTTGTTATGGGAGACTTTAACTTTCCAAATATTGACTGGAAAAGATATAGTTCGAGTACATTAGATGGGTCGTTCTTTGTACAATGTGTGCAGGAGGGCTTCCAGACACAATATGTTTTTTTTTTATAAATGTTTTTATTCAGTTTTCATATTTTATATTGAACAAATTACAAATTGTTAGGAGAGAAAAAGAACAAAAAAAAAACAACAAACAAACACGCAAAAATTAACATACATATTTACAGGTAAGCATCTTCGTAGTAGTAACTGCGCCCGCCCCCCCCCCCCCCCCCCCCCCCCCCCCCCCCTCAACATGTTTATTTAGTTTGGTTTTGGGCCTTAGCTAGCCATCGAACCCCCGTACCGAACCTGTAGCCCCCCCCCTTCCCGCTACCTTCCCCCGACTATTCTTCCTCTTGTACATTGGCCACAAATAGGTCCCGGAACAGTTGCATGAATGGCTCCCACGTTCTGTGGAAGCCGTCGTCCGACCCTCGGATGGCAAATTTGATTTTCTCCATTTGGAGAGATTCCGAGAGGTCGGACAGCCAGTCCGCAGCTCTGGGCGGTGCTGCTGACCGCCAGCCAAACAGGATTCTACGGCGGGCGATCAGGGAGGCAAAGGCAAGGGCGTCCGCCCTCCTCCCCAGGAATAGATCTGGCTGTTCTGAAACCCCGAAGACCGCCACTATCGGGCATGGCTCCACCCTCACTCCCACCACTTTGGACATAACCTCGAAGAAGGCTGTCCAGTACTCCACGAGTCTGGGGCAAGACCAGAACATGTGGGCATGGTTGGCCGGGCCTCTTTGGCACCGTTCACATCTGTCTTCCACCTCCGGGAAGAACCTACTCATACGGGTTCTTGTTAAGTGGGCTCTATGTACCACTTTTAGTTGCGTCAGGCTGAGTCTTGCGCACGTGGAGGTGGAGTTGACCCTATGCAGTGCTTCGCTCCAGAGTCCCCACCCTATCTCCATCCCCAGGTCGTCCTCCCATTTCCTTCTTGTTGCGTCCAGTACGGTGTCGTCCCTATCTACCAGTCGGTCATACATGTCACTACAGTTCCCTTTCTCTAGGATACTTGCGTCCAGTAGGTCTTCCAGTAGTGTCTGTCGTGGCGGTTGTGGGTACGTCCTTGTCTCCTTTCGTAGGAAGTTTTTGAGCTGCAGGTACCGTAGCTCGTTCCCCCCAGCTAGCTGAAATTTCTCTGTCAGTTCGTCCAGTGTTGCGATCCTGTCGTCCGTGTATAGGTCCCTGACTGTCAGTGTCCCCCCGTCCTGCCTCCACCTTTTGAAGGTGGCGTCAGTCAGTGCTGGTGTGAACCTATGGTTGTTGCAGATGGGAGCCCTGTTCGACATTTTGGTCAGGCCAAGTTGCTGCCGCAGTTGGTTCCAGGATTGGAGGGTGGTTGTCACCACTGGGCTGCTGGAGTGTTTTTTGGGTGGGGATGGGAGTGCTGCCGTGGCGAGGGCCCGGAGGGAGGTTCCCATGCAGGAGGCCTCCTCCGCACGCACCCACTCAGCCTCTGGCTCCTGGATCCATCCCCTTACTCGCTCGGCTGTTGCTGCCCAGTGGTAGAATTGTAGATTCGGGAGGGCTAGCCCTCCCCTGGTTTTTGTTTTTTGTAAGACCTTCTTTGGGATCCTAGCATTTTTACCCCCCCATACGAACGCCATGATGAGTTTGTCCAGCGCTTTGAAAAAGGTCTTGGGGATGTAGATCGGAATGGATCTAAACAGGAAGAGGAACCTGGGCAGTACGTTCATTTTGATCGTCTGAACTCTCCCCGCGAGGGAGAGCGGGAGTGTGTTCCATCTTTGCAGGTCCTTTTTAACTTCCTCCGTCAGGCTGGTGAGGTTCCATTTGTGGATCCCTTTCCAGTCATGGGCTATTTGGATCCCCAGGTAGCGGAATTTATGTCGGGCTTGATTGAACGGCAGCCCCTTTAGTGCTGCCCCCCCCCCCCCCTTGCGGGTGTACTGGGAAGATCTCACTTTTGCTCATGTTGAGTTTGTAGCCCGAGAAGGCTCCAAACTCTTTCAGGAGCGCGATGATTCCGTCCATGCTGCTTTGTGGGTCCGAGATATAGAGGAGCAGATCATCCGCATAGAGTGAGACTCTGTGCTCTCTACCTCCCCTTCGGATCCCCCTCCAATTTTTTGCTGCCCTGAGCGCGATTGCTAGCGGTTCAATTGCTAGTGCGAACAGCAGCGGGGACAGTGGGCATCCTTGTCTGGTGCCCCTGTGCAGCTGGAAGTATTGGGAGTTGGTATTGTTGGTCTGTACACTCGCCATGGGAGCGTTGTACAGGAGCTTTACCCAAGCGGTGAACCCTGTTCCAAGCCCGAACCGCTCCAGTACCTCTATGAGGTATTTCCACTCGACTCTGTCGAAGGCCTTTTCTGCGTCCAGGGAGACGATCACCTCTTGTGTTCTCTCCCCGGAGGGGGTCATTATCACGTTCAGCAGGCGCCTGATGTTCGCGGTAAGCTGTCTACCTTTGACAAAGCCCGTCTGGTCCTCTGTGACCACCTCAGGCACACAGTCTTCTAGCCTCTTGCCTAGGATTTTGGCCAGTATTTTGGCGTCTGCATTCAGCAGAGATATGGGTCTGTATGACCCACATTCCGTTGGGTCTTTGTCTTTCTTAGGTATCAGCGAGATTGAGGCCTGTGCTAACGTGGGTGGCAATGTGCCCCTAGCTAGCGAGTCTGTGAACATCTCCCGCAGGTGCGGGGCCAGCGCTGTCGCAAATTTTTTGTAGAAGTCCGCCGGGAATCCGTCCGGTCCCGGCGCCTTCCCCGCCTGCATGGAGCTAATGCTGTCCATGATCTCTCCCAGTGCTAGTGGTGCTTCCAGATCCCGTTTTCTGCCCTCTCCCACAACTGGTATGTCCAGTCCGTCAAGAAACCGGTTCATCCCAGCCTTCCCCGTTGGGGGCTCTGAGGTGTACAGCTCTTGGTAGAAGGCCTTGAAGGTTTTGTTAATCCTCTCTGGTTCTGTTTCCAACGTGCCTCTGGTATCTCTGATTTGCGCAATTTCTCTGCTGGCTGCCTGCTTTCTCAGCTGGTGGGCCAACAGGCGGCTGGCTTTGTCTCCGTGTTCGTATAGGGCCCCGCGTGCCTGGCGGAGTTGGTGTACTGCTTTCCTGGTGGAGAGCAGGTCAAAGTTCCTTTGTAATTCTTTCCTCTCCGCCAGGAGTTCTACGGTCGGGGCCTCGGAGTATTTATGGTCTACCTCCAGTATGGAGTCGACCAGCTTCTGCCTAGCCACCCTTTCCTCCCTATCTCTTTGCGCTTTGTAGGCTATGATTTCCCCTCTTAGTACGGCCTTAAGCGCTTCCCAGAACGTGGAGGGTGAGACCTCCCCGTTTTGGTTGATCTCAGTGTACTCCGCTATGGCCCACGCTATCCTTTCGCTGAAGGCCTTGTCAGCTAGTAAGGCACCGTCCAACCTCCATTTGGGGCGCTGGGCCCTTCCCGTCTCTAGCCGCACATCCATGTAGTGTGGGGCGTGGTCTGATATCACAATTGCGGAGTATTCCACCTTGTCTATCTCTGGAAGCACCGTTTTCCCCACCACAAAGAAGTCAATTCTGGTGTACACGTTGTGTACTGGGGAGAAGAAAGAGAATTCTTTCTCCCCCGGGTGGGCGAATCTCCAGGGGTCTACTGCTCCCATCTGCTCCATATAGTGACTGAGTTCCCTTGCCATGTTTGAGGTTTTCCCCGTTCTGGGGTTTGATCTGTCCGTCGTTGGGTCCTGTACACAGTTGAAGTCCCCCCCCATGATTAGTCGGTGCGTCGCTATGTCCGGGATTTCTGCCATGGTCTTTTGGATGAAGCTCGTGTCGTCCCAGTTGGGCGCATACACGTTAACTAGGACTACCGGCGCCCCATCCAGGGCCCCGCTGACCATGACATACCGTCCCCCTGGGTCCGTAACCGTCTTTGTCGCCCTAAACATTGTCCTCTTGCCAATCAGGATCGCCACCCCCCTGGCCCTTGCCCCATAACAGGAATGATAGGTTTGTCCCACCCAGCCCTTTCTTACCCGCAGTTGGTCCTGCTCCCTCAAGTGCGTCTCTTGGAGGAAGACTATGTCGGCCCTCATGTTTCTAAGGTGGGTGAGGACTCTAGATCTCTTCACTGGGCCATTAAGTCCCCTTACGTTCCAGGTGACTATTCTGGTGGGGGGCTTCTGCCCCCTTGCTCCTGTGGGGTTAACCATATTTGTCCGGTGGACGCGCCCCTGCCCTCTGGGGTTTCCCTTTGTTAGGGGGCCGTCCAGGATGTCCACTATCACTGCTCTCCCCATGCGGTCGGGTCCCTGCGCTCCGGGGTTCCCCCTTGTCCCGGGGACACCCGCCATGGCCGTCCACTGTGTGTCCGCCACGCGGGTAGTCCCCTGCACTCCGGGGGGCCCCTTCACCCACAGACCGTACTGGGTGGGTGCTTGCAGCAGTTCCCTGTTTCGAGCCCTTGTCTGTGGCACTTTGTGGCCCTATTCCCTTTCTGGCCTCTTTTGTCCCTTCGTCCCTGCATTTCCCCTCCCTGGTCTCTCGCCCCCCGAGTGCCCCCCCCCCCCCGCTCTATCCCTTTCGGGGATACCCCTGTGTACCCCTCCATTGCCCCTCTCTCCCCCATTCCTGTCCCCATTTGCTCTCCCACCTTTGATGGGTGATCCCCCCCCTCCCCTGCCTGGCGCCTTCCCCCCTGTTGGGGGTGCGCTGCGGCCCTGCTCTGTTGCGCGCCCCCTTCGCTAGCTTTCCTGCTAGCACGGTGGGTCCCCGCTCGGAGGTTGCTGTCCCCCTTCCCCTCTCCCCTCTCCAGTACTCCCGTTCCCTCGTGCCGGGGCCTGGCCTCCCACCTGGAGCGGGCCCTTGGGCATTGGGTTGTTTTTCCTGGGTGCTCCTGCCAGGGGGGAGGGGGCTGGCTTTGCCTCGCCCCTCCCCACCCCCCCGTCGGCATGACGTATCTCCTTGCCATGGGCCCCTCGTCCCTACTTCCCATGGCGTTTTTCCAGCCCGTGCTCCTCAACGAATCTATTCGCCTCGGCAGGGGCTGTAAAGAAATATTCCTTGTGTTGGTATGTGACCCAGAGTTTTGCTGGGTACAGCATACCAAAACGTACTTTGTTCTTATAGAGAGCTGCTTTCGCTCTGTTGAACTCCGCCCGTCTCTTAGCTATGTCCGCTCCAAAATCCTCGTAGATTCGGATGGCGTGCCCGTCCCAATTGCAGGCTCTATTCTCCTTGGCCCAGCGCAGGATTGTCTCCCTATCCCGGTACCGGTGCAGTCTGGCTATAACTGCTCTCGGTTTTTCCCCTTCCTTGGGCTTCGGGCGCAGTGACCGATGAGCTCTGTCCATTTCCGGTGGGGTGGGAAAAGTTTCCCGCCCCACTAAGGAGCCCAGCATCGCAGCCACGAATGTTGTGGGATTTCTACCCTCTATCCCCTCTGGCAGGCCCACTATCTTAATGTTTTGCCTTCTCGAGTTGATCTCCTGGTCGTCTACCCTGCCCTTCAGGCTCCCCTGTGTTGCACTCAGTTTCGCCATTTCCCTCTCCAGGGACATGACCCGGTCGCTCACGTCAGTCGCTGCCTTCTCCAGCTCTTTAATGGTTGCCCCTTGGGCTTCCAGTATCTTCCCTTGGGCTTCCAGTATCTTCCCTTGGGCATCCACTTTCTCCTCCATTCTGGTCAGAGCCTGCTGCACCCCTGACATGGCCCTGGTCACTGCTGCCTGTGCTGCGGCCTCTGTGTCTGCTTTTAACTCTGCCTTGATTGCCTGCAGCTGCTCCCTCACCACCTCGGCAATGGCTTCCTTCCAATTCACGCCCCCCTCTAACCCCAGGGGAGAGGTTGCCCGCCCGTCCAGCTCTTTTGGATGCGGCGATACATTCTTCCCGCTGCTTCACGTGTTGACTCGTTCGCCCAAGCTGGTTTGCCCTTTGCCCCGTCTACCTCCGGTGCCCCCTTTCTCTTGGGTCCCTTCTGGCATTTTTTTCTCCCCCTTCCCCTTCATCGTTTCTTCTCTCCTTGTTCTTCTTTTCCCCCTTTTCCGCACCCTATTTAATTTTATTAATATATATATATATATATAAAAATATATGTATATATTTTTTTTTTAAATGAAAAATTTATTTCCCCCCTTCTTTCCTTTACCCCTTTATTTCACCCCTTTTCTCTTTACCAGTTTTCTTTTGGGTTTTTATTTTAAAAAAAGAACAGAAATATAAGTCTCTTTTTTCTTTTGTTTTCTCTCTCCACTCGCCCAGGAGAGAGAGAGAGAGTCCCCCTTTGTCCTTGCCACGTGGTGGTCACTGCAGTTGGGGGGAGGGGGAGGGGCGAGTGGGGCTGCTGGTTGGGGGGGGGGGGGGGTGGTGTCCCCGCTGCTGGTTGGGGGCGGGTGGGTGGTGTCCCCGCTGCTGGTTGGGGGGGGGGGTTGGTGTCCCCGCTGCTGGTTGGGGGGGGGGGGGGGTTGGTGTCCCCGCTGCTGGTTGGGGGGGGGGGGGGTTGGTGTCCCCGCTGCTGGTTGGGGGGGGGGGGGGTTGGTGTCCCCGCTGCTGGTTGGGGGGGGGGGGTTGGTGTCCCCGCTGCTGGTTGGGGGGGGGGGGGTGGTGTCCCGCTGCTGGTTTGGGGGGGGGGGGGGAAGAGGGCCCGCCGCTGCCGCACCGTTCCCGGCCCGCGTGGGGGGGGTGGGGGGGAGAGGGGTTGGACCTGCCGCTGCTGGGCCTCCCTGTCGCCGTTGCTCCTCGCCTCCGCCTTCCGCCGCCGCCCGCTCCTCCTCAGCTGCCGCCCGCTCCTCCTCCGCTTCTCCTCCGCTGCCGCCCGCCGCTGCCGCCCGCTGCTCCTCCATTGTCGCCAGCTCCTCCGCCGTTGCCGCCCGCTCCTCCTCCGCCGTTGCCGCCCGCTCCTCCTCCGCCGTCCGGCCTGTCGGGGGGGTTCCTTCCTGGCGCTTGCGGGAGCCCCTCTCCCTGCGACCTCCTCGCTCGCCGCCCGGAAGTCGAGTCCAGACACAATATGTTGACAGGCCAACAAGAGGCGAGGCCACATTGGATTTGGTTTTGGGTAATGAACCATGCCAGGTGTTAGATCTGGAGGTAGGTGAGCACTTTGGAAACAGTGACCACAATTCGGTGACCTTTACGTTAGTGATGGAAAGGGATAAGAATACCCCGCAGGGCAAGAGTTATAGCTGGGGGAAGGGCAATTATGACGCCATTAGACCTGACTTAGGATGTGTAGGGTTGGGCACACTGGATATGTGGAGCTTGTTCAAGGAGCAGCTATTGCATGTTCTTGATAAGTACGTACCAGTCTGGCAGGGAGGAAGGGGTCGAGCGAGGCAACCATGGTTTACCAAAGAAATGGAATCTCTTGTTAAGAGGAAGAAGGAGGCCTATGTGAAGATGAGGCGTGAAGTTTCAGTTGGGGCGCTTGATAGTTACAAGGAAGCGAGGAAGGATCTAAAGAGAGAGCCGAGACGAGCAAGGAGGGGACATGAGAAGTCTTTGGCAGGTAGTATCAAGGAAAACCCAAAAGCTTTCTATAGGTATGTCAGGAATAAAAGAATGACTCGGGTAAGAGTAGAGCCAGTCAAGGACAGTGGTGGGAAGTTGTGTGTGGAGGCTGAGGAGATAAGCGAGATACTAAATGAATACTTTTCGTCAGTATTCCCTCAAGAAAAAGATAATATTGTGGAGGAGAATGCTGAGACCCAGGCTATTAGAATAGATGGCATTGAGGTGCGTAGGGAAGAAGTGTTGGCAATTCTGGACAAGGTGAAAATAGATAAGTCCCCGGGGCCTGATGGGATTTATCCTAGGATTCTCTGGGAAGCCAGGGAAGAGATTGCTGAGCCTTTGGCTTTGATTTTTAGGTCATCATTGGCTACAGGAATAGTGCCAGAGGACTGGAGGATAGCAAATGTGGTCCCTTTGTTCAAGAAGGGGAGTAGAGATAACCCCGGTAACTATAGGCCGGTGAGCCTAACGTCTGTGGTGGGTAAAGTCTTGGAGAGGATTATAAAAGATACGATTTATAATCATCTAGATAGGAATAATATGATTAGGGATAGTCAGCATGGTTTTGTGAAGGGTAGGTCATGCCTCACAAACCTTATCGAGTTCTTTGAGAAGGTGACTGAACAGGTAGACGGGGGTAGAGCAGTTGATGTGGTGTATATGGATTTCAGTAAAGCATTTGATAAGGTTCCCCACGGTCGGCTATTGCAGAAAATACGGAGGCTGGGGATTGAGGATGATTTAGAGATGTGGATCAGAAATTGGCTAGTTGAAAGAAGACAGAGAGTGGTAGTTGATGGGAAATGTTCAGAATGGAGTTTAGTTATGAGTGGCGTACCACAAGGATCTGTTCTGGGGCCGTTGCTGTTTGTCATTTTTATAAATGACCTAGAGGAGGGCGCAGAAGGATGGGTGAGTAAATTTGCAGACGACACTAAAGTCGGTGGAGTTGTAGACAGTGCGGAAGGATGTTGCAGGTTACAGAGGGACATAGATAAGCTGCAGAGCTGGGCTGAGAGGTGGCAAATGGAGTTTAATGTGGAGAAGTGTGAGGTGATTCACTTTGGAAAGAATAACAGGAATGCGGAATATTTGGCTAATGGTAAAATTCTTGGTAGTGTGGATGAGCAGAGGGACCTCGGTGTCCATGTACATAGATCCCTGAAAGTTGCCACCCAGGTTGATAGGGTTGTGAAGAAGGCCTATGGTGTGTTGGCCTTTATTGGTAGAGGGATTGAGTTCCGGAGCCATGAGGTCATGTTGCAGTTGTACAAAACTCTAGTACGGCCGCATTTGGAGTATTGCGTACAGTTCTGGTCGCCTCATTATAGGAAGGACGTGGAAGCTTTGGAACGGGTGCAGAGGAGATTTACCAGGATGTTGCCTGGTATGGAGGGAAAATCTTATGAGGAAAGGCTGATGGACTTGAGGTTGTTTTCGTTAGAGAGAAGAAGGTTAAGAGGTGACTTAATAGAGGCATACAAAATGATCAGAGGGTTAGATAGGGTGGACAGCGAGAGCCTTCTCCCGCAGATGGAGGTGGCTAGCACGAGGGGACATAGCCTTAAATTAAGGGGTAATAGATATAGGACAGAGGTCAGAGGTGGTTTTTTTACGCAAAGAGTGGTGAGGCCGTGGAATGCCCTACCTGCAACAGTAGTGAACTCGCCAACATTGAGGGCATTTAAAAGTTTATTGGATAAGCATATGGATGATAAGGGTATAGTGTAGGTTAGATGGCCTTTAATTTTTTTCCATGTCGGTGCAACATCGAGGGCCGAAGGGCCTGTACTGCGCTGTATCGTTCTGTGTTCTATGTTCTATGTTAAAGCTATGTTTGGTGGCCAGATGTCGATGCGGACATCGAGCTCATGTTTCAAAACTGCCCAGCGTGCCAGGAATTGCAGAATCTGCCCTCGTCGCCACCGCTCTACCAGTGGGAGTGGCCGCATCGTCCAAGGATTCACGTCCACGCGGATTGTGCTGGACCATTGAATGGGTTCCATGTTTTAATAATTGTGGATGGCTACTCCAAGTGGCTGAAAGTTTTCAGGATGTCTTCCACAATGGCCAGGGCTACTTTTGAGAAGCTATGGGGATCATTTTGTACCCACAGACTTTGGAGGTGCTGAATACAGACAAAAGAACCCCTTTGGCCAGCGAGGATTGTAAATCACTTCTGGACTTGCACTCCCAGAGCGAATGCAAATCGGAGTCGATTCAGCTCTGCCAGGAGAACAATCCAAATGGAGAATTGTGCCCATTGTCTCCCAAACGGAGAACCCTGACCATAATATACGATGGTTAAAATCAGACAATTCACTTACAATTCCCCTGATGCTGCAAACCTTTTGTGTGGTTTATCTATAACTACAGTTCCTAATATATTGTGAAGTAGATAACCTCCCAGTAGCAGTGGAAATAAATACTTCAGATCATGACAAACCGTTTCGAGCAAGAAAAATATGTACAACAGTTGCATAAATACAAATATGAACAGCTCCCATGAAATGTGTGATAAGGAACGATACATTTACCAATGTCAGCTTTTACAGGACAAGCATTCGTACACCATCGACAACTTAATTCATCAACTAAAAACGTACTTGTTTGGGATTTACTATGGAATGCACAATACTTATGTACACAATGATATTCAACCAGACCACTGGCAAATTAATTGAAAACCCAATTTCTCGCTGTTTGGTTGTAAATTGACTTATAAATTAGTTTAAAATACAGGTCAAAACCTATGTTGTGTCAAAGGCATTGACTGTAAGATAAGAATCTGTGGAGTACAGGAGTTTATGCATTGACTCAAGGAAGAAGCAATCTAAACCACCAAAATAGTGTAATTCCAATCAATTCAAAAGATAAGTGGGCATCATGCTCAATATCAGCAACAGACCTAAAAATAAAGCAATTACTGACGCCATTTTGGAGAAATTCTCTCTGCCGTTGAAGGCTCTTTATGCGAGTTGTGAATCCTTGTACATTCTTACAGCAATTAAAAAGGGTCACATAATATTTGTCCTATCATTTTCCAAAACTAAACTGGACTCCCCCCATCTGTAAAATTCATCTTGGGCTGGAGTCTCCGGTCCCCCACCCCTGTGTTTCTTGGCGGCATGCTATCTGCTGCAGGCAGGATTCTCTATTCCCGCCGCTTGTCAGTTGGATAGCCCAGTGAAGCCACCTCATGCTTCCGGGAAATCGTGAGCGGGAGGCCGCTGTTGGTGAAAAAATGAAAATCCCAACGGCTGGAGAATTGCAGCCCTTTCATTTCTAATATATTTGGAAAAATAAAGTAAAGACTGAACAATACAATTGACCGCAATGATGTTTTATACACGTTCATCTGTTTATATATCTTTCTTGAAGCCCAGTCAATATAATGGCCTACGAGTTTGGTTGTGCAGAGTCTATTTTTCAGGGACTAAGTAGCCTACTAAACAGGCAAGAATCATATAATCCCTACAGTGCAGAAGGAGGCCATTCGGCCCATCGCCGAGCAGCCTACCCAGGCCCACTCATCCATCCTATTCCCGCAACCCAGTAACCCCACCTAACCTTTTTGGACACTAAGGGGCAATTTGGCGTCGCCAATCCACCTAACCTGCACATTTTTGGACTGTGGGAGGAAACCGGAGCACCCGGAAGAAACCCATACAGACACGGGGAGAAAGTGCAAACACCACACAGACAATCACCCAATGCTGGAATTGAACCCGTGTCATAAGAACATAAGAACATGAGAACTATGAGCAGGAGTAGGCCATCTGGACCTTCGAGCCTGCTCTGCCATTCAATGAGATCATGGCTGATCCTCTCTGTACTCACCTCCACTTTCCCTTCCGAACACCATATGCCTTTATTCCTTTATTCTTCAAAAAACTATCTATCTTTATCTTGAAAACATTCAATGAAGGAGCCTCAACTGCTTCACTGGTGATGTGTGCCACAGTGAAGCGCAAACACATTTCTGGCTGGAAAGATACAACCTGCAATTTTTAGAAAAGGATATATAAAAGGCGGCGTTAACATAATGTTTTGAAATGGAAATCATGTTTGAATAATTTGCGAAATGTCTTTCGAGGAAAGAACAAAGAAGGTGGACAAAGGGGAACCTGTAGATGTGGTGCACTTGGATTTCCTAAAGCTGCCTGGTAAGGTGCCATGTCAAACATTCCACTCGAGGAAACGTCAGCTTTACATCCACCCTGTCAAGATAGCTGAGGATCATATCTATTTCAATCAAGTTGTCTCTTACTCTTCAGAACTCCAGCAGATACAAGCGTAACCTGTCTCACTTTTTATCATAAGGAAATGCACCAGGAATAGTCTGGAAAATCTTCTCGGTTCAGCTTCCAATGTATTTATATCCTTCCTTAAATAAGAAGACCACACAAAACACAGCACTTCAGATGTGATCTCATCAATGAGCAATATAATTGAAGCATAGCCTCCCTACTTTTGTATTCAGTCCCCCTCACAATAAATGATAATGTTCTATTAGCTTGATGATGTTCTATTAGCTTTCCAAATTACTTGCTGTACCTGTGTGCTAACCTTTCTATGATTCATCCATTAAGACATCCAGAACTCTTTGCATCACAAAGCTCTGCAATCTCTCACTATTTAGATTTTTTTTTTATTCTTCTTGCCAAAATGAATGATTTGGCATTTTCCCACATTATATTGCATTTGCCAGATCTTTGCCCTCTCACATAACCCATCCATACCTCTTAGTAACCTCCTTTTGTCCTGTTCACAATTTACTTTCCTACCTATATTTGTGTCAAAAGCAAATTGAGCAGCCGTTCCTTCAGTTCCTTTATATAAATTCATTTATATAAATACATTTATATAAACTGTAAAATATTGAGGCTGCAGCATTGATGGCTGTGGCATACCATTTGTCACACCTTGCCATCCAGAAAATGACCCATTTATGACTGATCTCTGTTTCCTGTTTGCCCCTATTAGTCAATGCCAATGTTACCTCCTGGTACCACAAACTTTTATATCACGCAATAACCTTTGATGTGGCATCTGATCAGATGCCTTCTGGAAATCTAAGATTGTTTATCCACCGGTCCCCCTTTATCCAAAGCATACTTTAATTCTTCAAGTAATTCCAATACGACACAACATTGGTGCAAAATCTCCTCTAGGAGTACGCCGCATTTCAAAATCGCGAAAGCGGTGCCTTCCCCGATTTCGTCGTCATCGGGGATTCTCCGCCCCCTCACTGAACGCGATTTTGGCATCGGGGATTGGAGAATGCAGTCCATGAACTTTGGCGAGAAGAATACAAAAGGAAAACTTGAATTGAGAGCGAATAATGGGGCTGATTCTCTGACCCCCCCGCCGGGTTGGAGAATCGCCAGGGGGCGGCATGAATCCCGCCCCCGCCGGCTGCCGAATTCTCCGGCACCATGGATTTGACGGGGGTGGAATTGCGCGGTCGGTGGCCGCTGGCAGCAGCCCCCCACCCCCCAGCAATTCTCCGCCTGCGATGTGCTGAGTGGCCGCCCATTTTTTGCCAGTCCCGCCGGTTTAAATTAGAGTGTGTCCTTACCGGCGGGACCTGGCGGTGTGGGTGGCTTCCGGGGTTCTCGGGAGGGGGAGGGGGGGGGGGCCAGGGAGGACCTGGCCCCGGGAGGTGCCCCCACGGTGGCCTAGTCCACGATCGGGGCCCACCGATCCGTGCGATGGCCTGTGCCATGGGGGCACTCTATTCCTCTACATCGACCGCTGTGGTCCTCCGCCATGGCTGATGCGGAGACAAACCCTCTTGCGCATGCGTTGGGATAACGGCAGCACATGCTGGCCATTCTGCACATGCACTAACTTGCGCCGGTCGGCGGAGGCCCTTCGGCGCTGCTTGGCATGGCACCAAGCCCCTTCCCCGTCGGCCGGCGTGGCGCAAACCACTCTGGGGCCGGCCTAGCCCCTGAAGGTGTGGAGGATTCCGCATCTTTGGGGCGGCCCAATGCCGGAGTGGTTCACGCCACTCCTTCCCACCGGAGTTGCCCGCCCCTCCGATTACGGCAGAATCCTGCCCATGAACTGCTTGTACAATTCTCCCATCTGGGGTTGAAGCCTGGGGCTGGTTTAGCACAGTGGGCTAAATAGCTGGATTGCAATGCAGAACAATGCCAGCAGCACGGGTTCAATTCCCTTACCGGCCTCCCCGAACAGGTGCCGGAATGTGGCAACCGGGGATTTTCACAGTAACTTCATTGAAACCTACTTGTGACAATAAGCGATTATTATTAAGTTCTACAGTGAGGTGGGAATGTGGAGAGTTTTCCACTGTGAAGGCCGACAGGAAAACACAACCTCAAGCTAATGATTTATGCAACCGGGTGTTTTGCCCCATGTTTCATGGTGGGTCAGGCCTGAGGGCGCATAGCCTGTCATCCTCTCCACCTGCCACATTGAAAAGGTGCCCAACATCACTGGGCACTATTGAAGAAAGAAGGTAGAGCTCTTCAAAATGAAGGTGGATATCCGGGAACACTCTGAGATTGGAAGATAGACCTCCTGAGGAAGAAGATGGATCTCCAGAAATATCCTGAGGCTGGAAGATGGACCCCCTCCAGGACACCAATCTGAAAGGTCCACGTGAGGCATCTTGGTTTCCTGCCGTATGAATCACAAGAAGTCGGTCTGGATCAAGTGATTCAGAAAGCGTACAGATGAATCAAGCTTAAAAGGAAGGGAGTATAGCTGCACCTGTAAAGGTCTCAATTAAACCTTAATTAAATTCTGAGGGGACTTATCTTCTTGGCCCTAAGGGACTGTTCTGGAAACAGGAGCACCCAGCAACAACATTCTGAGCTCTGGATAACATAAATTAGGGTCCTGCACTTCTTAAGAGAGATGTTTTCCACTATTGCTGGTCCCACTGCTTCACATGCCATGCATTAACCTTGCAAAGAACAATGTGTGACTAACCGGTATGAAGCAACGCTCAGCAGTGCTATACCAGGCGTGGACCTGCATGGCGTTTTATGTAGTATTGCAAAACCCTAGAGAATTTACTTTGCCTGCATAGAGGTTCCACTGCTCTTATGCCTTTGAGCATAATCTCACAAATAATCTGGCTAGAGACACGCGTGACCTCATTTGGACCATCCTTTTGGGTTGGTGGATGAGGGAGAAACCACAGAATTAGAGAAGATACCCGAAGAGGCAGGAGATGGAGGGTAAGGAGGGCCATTGAACCCCAGGCCCAATTGACAGCCTCTATTAATCAGGAACAATGGACAAGGTATCTTCACTTCACCAAGGAGACCTTTCATGGAGGTATGTTACCCTATTGCTGCCTCAAACCAGGACACAGGCAGCATTGCCTGCGACCATCAAGGGCACCTTGTCCTTCAACTTTTTTTACTCCAGAGGTATTTCAATCTGAAATAGGTGGCATCATCCCACAATGTATAGAATCATGAAAGTTACCAAGAAAAATATTAAACGAACTTCCCCAGGGCCATGGTTCAGACTTGTGCCAGACTGTCGTAGGTGCAATGTGCCACGAAACTCATAATGCTGCCTAACACCAGCCAGGCCTTTTCATCAGTTGAAAGGGATTCCACTCCCGCAATATGGAAACTGGTTAGTGACAACAGGATGTGCTTCATACTGGTGTCACAGCGCCAACTCATGATTCTTTCAACTTGCGCTACGGTAGCACGGTAGCATAGTGGTTCTCACAGTTGCTTCACAGCTCCAGGGTCCCAGGTTCGATTCCAAGCTTGGGTCACTGTCTGTGCGGCGTCTGCACGTTCTCCCCCTATGTGTGTGGGTTTCCTCCGGGTGCTCCGGTTCCCTCCCGCAGTCCAAAGATGTCCAGGTTAGGTGGATTGGCTATGCTAAATTGTTAGTGTCCAAAAAAGGTTAGGTGGGGTTACGGGGATAGGGTGGAATCATGGGTTTAGGTAGGGTGCTCTTTCCAAGAGCCGGTCTAGACTCGAACGGCCGAATGGCCTCCTTCTGCTCTATAAAGTCTATGATAATGTGCCATGCAGTTTTATTCCAACCAGCCTGCCAAGTTATCAGCTGGCTATTGGACCACTGGGGATATTGTGCAGTGGGCTGTGCTCGTGGATCCAGTCAGGGACCCACCTACAGCTACTGAGCAAGTCACATTCGAGAGCCACACTGCCGCAAATAACTTTTAAAAATAAATCTAGAGTGCCCAATTCATTTTTCCCAATTCCGGGGCAATTTAGCGTGGCCCTGCACATCTTTGGGTTGTGGGGGCGATTCCCACGCAAAGACGGGGAGAATGTGCACACTCCACACAAACAGTGACCCAGAACTGGGATCGAACCTGGGACCTTGGCGCCGTGAGGCAGCAGTGCTAATCACTGCGTCACAGTGCTGTCCTCACAAATAACTTTTTAAAAGAAATTCAAGGGATGTGGGCATCGCTGGCTGGGCCAGCATTCATTGCCCATCTCTAATTGCCCTTGCAAAGATGGTTGTGAGCTGCCTTCTTCAACCACTGCAGTCCACATGCTGTAGGACTACCATGGTGGTTTTAGGAAGGAAGTTCCAGCATTTTGACCCAGTGACAGTGAAGGAACGTCATTAAGCAATTGGAGTAAATTGGACCGTACTCGAGGAGTTTTACAGTACAGCCCTGAACTAATATCCAGAAACTGACATCTAGATTTATTATTCGCTCCACAACTTCACCATTGTGAGGAGCCAACAATTAGCACCAACTGGACAGTACCAGTCCAGGAGGAGGAAGAGGAGGCAGAGATACAAAAACTACCAAAGCCCCTATCTAATCGAGCTCTCGTACATAAGCTCACCCAAAAGTGCTTCACCTGAATTCGCCTTCGCATTCCCGACTGAAAAATAATCCCTTCCTCCAGTCCAAACTTCGGAATCGCACCGTCATGTCTCCCCAAGGGTAATACAATGTCAGATACACAACAACAAAAACAATCACCAGACCAATCATTTGCAGAGAAACATACGCGTAAAATAGAAGCAGGGAGAGGCCATTCGGCCCTTCGAGCCTGCTCCGCATTTCTTTCCAATGTTGACCGAAAGAAAATTGCCAAACACCCTTGTGCTTGTCTTGCTTGCTCATTTTCCTATCCTGCTGGTTCCCCTAGCTGCTTCTGCCCTGGCTGTAGTTTGAGAGATTGAGAAGGAGCAGAAAGCTGCAATGGAGGATTCTCAGATGGCTGCATTGGGCAACATTGAGCACCCGCCTTCAGTCTGCGATCTCTCGCTGTGTGCTGGGGCATAGATTACATAGAATTTACAGTGCAGAAGGAGACCATTCGGCCCATCGAGTCCGCACCGGCTCCTGGAAAGAGCACCCTACCCATGGTTAACACCTCCACCCTATCCCCATAACCCAGCAACCCCACCCAACACTAAGGGCAATTTTGGACACTAAGGCCAATTTATCATGGCCAATCCACCTAACCTGCACATCTTTGGACTGTGGGAGGAAACCGGAGCACCCTGAGAAAATCCACGCACACACGGGGAGGATGTGCAGACTCCGCACAGACAGTGACCCAAGCCGGAATCGAACCTGGGACCCTGGAGCTGTGAAGCGATTGTGCTATCCACAATGCTACCGACTTTTACAGATGCCCCTTAGAAAGCTGCATCACAGCCTGGTATGGCAACTGCTCGGCCCAAGCTCGGCTATCCACAATGCTACCGTGCTGCCCTTAGGCCCATCCGGTTGTGTCTTGCCCTGATCAAATGGGCACGTCAAATTCCTAAGCAAGCAAACTTACAAGACATCCTGAACGTGCTGCAGAAATGTCAACTCTTTCTTTACTGCACCTTATTGTTCTGTAAACAACCACAACATACGACCGTAATGTCACCAATACAGAAATCATATTCGACATAGATTTTTCGAAAAAAGCTTTAGCTAATTTTCCTGTAAATACATTTGCATCCTGAAAGCCCAGATGAATATATTCCTTGGTCATTGATTATATTTTATATTCCAGACATAAGGGCAGCACGGTGGCACAGTGGTTAGCACAATTGCTTCACAGCTCCGGGGTCCCAGGTTCAATTCCCGTCACTGTCTGTGCGGAGAACCTCGGCCAAATTCTGGCAAACAGAATAAATAAATAATAAAAAAGTATGGAAGATAAAAACAGCGGAGGACATAACTACTTCTAGTTGTTTAAATACCGATTTAGTTGTCCTCTCCCCAGGTATTTGAAGAAGACAGACAGGGGCCCTGTCCGCCAACAGTAAAGCAGACAAAATAGGCAGAACGAATGACAGTTACAAGTAGATATCTGTGCGAAAACAAGCACCTAGTGAACTCATCCGCAAACTAAATTCTGAACATAAACAATAGTTAGCCATTTGAAAAACTGTTTAATAATTGCACTATGGCCTGTGTGTAGACGTGGGAGTTCCATGCACAGAAGTCCTCCCACACAACCTGACCCCCTGTTATAATACCTCACACTGGAGTGTGATTTTTCTTTTGCAAATTAGAAACTGATACATTTCTAATTATTTCCAAGGTTCTTTAACACGTGCAACTTTGAAAAATAAGTTTGCTATCATACTGGGGTCTTGCAACAAGTACGGCAACTTGAGAAAGTGAAAATGAAGTTAATTACAGCTGGAACAGGAAAAGTCACAATCCAATTTGTTGTGTGGCGTCAGGGATGATTGACAATATCAGAGAAACAATATGATCTGTTAAATGTATACTTTGCTGTCTAAGCTGGGTCTTTGTTTGTCAACTCTCATGTAGGGAAAGAACCATTGAGAATAAAAGCTATTTCATGGTAGAACTTCATGCATTCATCTAACACAGATGAGACACTTGTTGCATTTGGATTTTGTTTATTGTCACGTGTACCGAGGTACAGTGAAAAGTATTTTCTGCGAGTAGCTCAACAGATCATCAAGTACATGAAAAGAAAGGAAATAAAAGAAAATACATAATAGGGCAACACAAGGTACACAATGTAATGACATAACACCAGCATCGGGTGAAGCATACAGGGGTGCAGTGTGAATGAGGTCAGTCCATAAGAGGGTCGTTCAGGAGTCTGGTAACAGCGCGGAAGAAGCTGTTTTTGAGTCTGTTCGTGCGTGTTCTCAGATTTCTGTATCTCCTGCCCAATGGAAGAATTTGGAAAAGTGAGTAAGCCAGGTGGGAGGGGTCTTTGATTACGCTGCCTGCTTTCCCCAGGCAGCGGTAGATATAGATGGAGTCAATGGATGGGAGGCAGGTTTGTGTGATGGACTGGGCGGTGTTCACAACTCTCTGAAGTTTCTTGCGGTCTTGGGCCGAGCAGTTGCCATACCAGGCTGTGATGCAGCTTTCTAAGGGGCATCTGTAAAAGTCGGTAGCATTGTGGATAGCACAATCGCTTCACAGCTCCAGGGTCCCAGGTTCGATTCCGGCTTGGGTCACTGTCTGTGTGGAGTCTGCACATCCTCCCCGTGCGTGCGTGGGTTTCCTCCGGGTGCTCTGGTTTCCTCCCACAGTCCAAAGACATGCAGGTTAGGTTGATTGGCCATGATAAATTGGCCTTAGAGTCCAAAATTGCCCTTAGTGTTGGGTGGGGTTACTGGGTTATGGGGATAAGGTGGAGGTGTTAACCCTGGGTAGGGTGCTCTTTCCAGGAGCCAGTGCAGACTCGATGGGCCGAATGGCCTCCTTCTGCACTGTAAATTCTATGAATTCTATGAATGTGGACATGCTGAACTCCCTTATTTTCCTGAAGAAGTATAGGCACTGTTGTGTTTTCTTGGCGGAAGCATCGATGTGGGTGGACCAGGACAGATGTTTGGAGATGTGCACACCTAGGAATTTCAAGCTGTTTACCATCTCCACCTTGGCACTGTTGATGCTGACAGGGGTATGTACAGTACTTTGTTTCCTGAAGTCAATGACCAGCTCTTTAGTTTTGCTGGCATTGAGGAATAGATTGTTGTTGCTGCACCACTCCACTGGGTTCTCAATCTCCCCCCAGTATTCTGACTCATCGTTATTCGAGATCCAGCCCACTATGGACGTATCGTCAGCAAACTTGTAGATGGAGTTAGAATCAAATTTTGCCCACAGTTGTGTGTGTACAGGGAGTATAGTAGGGTCTGGACGTTCGCAGCCTTGGAGCTCAGGGAGTTCGCCATCCCTGTCTGGCTCCATACAATGCTGTCCATCACCCGGGCCATGGTGCTGATGCTCTCAGCAATGGCATGCTGGGACTGGGCCATGGACTGCTGAGACCGCAGTGCTGTCCTGGGCCATGGAGGACGCGTGCACAGAAAGCGGCAGGCCCTGCAAACTCAGTCCCATGCCCGACACCGTCGCCACCATTGTCTCCACCGCGGACGCCACCCATGCCGTGTTGGCTTGTGTGGCACTCATGACCAGCACCATTTCCTGCTCCTGGACGTGGATGCACTTCTGCACTTGCGTCTGCAGGTGCTGGAAACGGGCGGTCACACTATCACGCCCCTGGGTCCCTGACTGCATCGGGTGTATGGGTGGGCGGGGGAACTCCAGGAATCCGGGACCCGACTGGGCGGCAGCTGTTTGCCGGGGCTGGGCTGCCCTCCAACCGTCCGGCCCCTCGGCTGCTCCTACCTCCACCTGCTGTACCGGAGCGGCTGTGTGGTGCGCCCCAGTTAGTGTCCCAGAAGCCACTTCACTAAAATGGCCAACCGAGGTGAGAGTATTTGCGGTGGCGGGGGACAGATGTGACGCTACCTCGGTGTCTTCATCGGACCTGTGGTCGGGGATACCCTGGGGTGGGGCATGTCCGATATGTTAGTCCCCTCTATGGTGGTGTCGTGTTGTGTTCTTTCATATCTGTCTGTCGCCTGTATGCTGGTCTCCTGTGTCATCATGTTATGTCTGTCTGTCCTCTGTGTGCTGGTGTCCTGGTTCGTTGTGTCGTGTCTGTCCCCTTTGTGCTGGTGTCCTGGGTCGTTGTGTCGTGTCTGCCCCCTGTGTGCTGGTGTCCTGGGTCATTGTGCCGTGTCTGTCCCCTGTGTGCTGGTGTCCTGGGTCGTTGTGTCATCACTAGACTGGGCTGTTGTTGGAGCAGCCCTTCTCATCGTTGTTAGAGTTCCTACGGGCTGGCCGCCCAGGCGCTGGCCGGGGGCGGTGCAAGCTTAATGCGCCCGGTTGATCTGTGTCGGCTGGCCGTCCAGGTGCTGGATGCAGGCGGTGTCTGCCAGGTTCTCCGGGTCGGTCACCGCATGGCCCTTTGACACACAATACACCATCATGGTTAGGCAGGTGGAGGGGGGGGGGGGGGTGTGGGTCGCGGTACGGGGTGAAGGGGGAGTGCTGAGGGAACAGTGCTGAAGAGAAACGGCTGCGGGTAGTGTGCTGAGGGGAGTGTGCTGAGGAGAGAGTGCTGAGGGGAGAGTCCTGAGGGAGAGTGCTGAGGGGAGAGTGCTGGGGGGAAAGGGCTGAGGGGAGAGTGCTGAGGGGAAAGAGGCCAGGCGGTGGGGGGATGTCACTTGGTGGCGCGCCTCCAATCTCGGCATGGGCAATCTCCTGGTCCTTGGGTGCACCAGCTATGTCCAGTGACCTCTGCTCATGCACGGTGAGGGGCCGCAGGTAAGGTTCACCCCCCCTCCGGTTCGGGCACACTCTCGCTGGTTATTGGCGCTCTTCTGGGGGATGGGGGGGGGGTAAATGACAGCATTGTTAGGTGGTCCGATGCATCCAGTTGGATCTCTGTTGGCATGGGTGCACAGGGCACGTGGCCAACGCGGCTTGCATGGGAGGCTGCAGCCATGCGGGTCACGGCTGTGGTTGTACCGTTCCCCTGGGGAGGAGGTCTGCGTTACACATGTCGGGCGGGATTCTCTGGGAATCGGCGGGGCGGGCAGAAATGGCACAGTGTTGTGGCAAGAACCACTCCGGCATCGGGCCGCCCCAAAGGTGTGGAATCCTCCGTGTAAGCCTCAGCGATGGCCGGCTCATAGGTGAACCCCTTACCCTCCCCGGCTGCGGGTAGTGTGCTGAGGGGAGAGTGCTGTGGGGAGAGTGCTGAGGGGAAAGGGGCCCGTCGGGGGGGGATGTCACTTGGGTCGCGCGGTTCTGCGCATGTGCAGGGGGGATTTCACCTTCGCGCCGGCCATCGCTGAGGCTTACATGGCCGGCGCGGTGGAATAGAGTACCCCCACAGCACAGGCCCGCCTGTGGATCGGTGGGCCCCAATCACTGACCAGGCCACCGTGGGGGCACCCCCCGAGTCCTGATCGCCCCGCCCCCCCCCGAGGATCCCAGAGCCCACCCGCGCCACCAGGTCCCGCCGGTAAGGGACCAACTCCAATTTACACCGGCGGGATCTGCATA
The DNA here is from genome assembly GCF_902713615.1 of Scyliorhinus canicula. NCBI lineage: Eukaryota > Metazoa > Chordata > Chondrichthyes > Carcharhiniformes > Scyliorhinidae > Scyliorhinus > Scyliorhinus canicula. The sequence continues at coordinate 269,421,686 of NC_052147.1, forward strand.
GAACGAGCAGGACTTCAGCCCATCACAAGCTGGAGAATCGCCGGGGACTCGCCAACCGGCGCGGCGCAATTCCCGCCCCGCCAAATCTCCGACGCCGGAGAATTCGGCAACCGGTGGGAATGGGCCACGTTGGGTAGGATCGTCTGGCCGGGTCCAGGGTACAGATACCCTCTCCTCTTCTCGAGGGCGTCCAGGAGCATCTCCAGGTCGTGATCGGTGAACCGGGGCGCTGCTCGGCGTGGAGCCATGTTGCTCCATCGGCGCTGCATCGAATGCATGGCACCGCATCTCGACGCTGCTCCGATGCCGCGCCCCCGTGCTCCCCGCCACGCCCCTGCTGGCCCCCTTGTCCGGCGCAGAATGGTGTCCCAGAAGGGGCGCCGACCGCGGAGTGAAGCAGTCCCGCTTTGGCGCCGGCGCAACACTCTGCCGTCGGAGCGGAGAATCACACCCAAAGTGTCTCTCCAGAAAGCCGACTGTCTGTAAATGTGTTGTGTGAATGATTGTAAGGAAAACCATTACCAGCTGCAAACCCAAAGACTTTAATCAGCGAGTGTGCGGTGAGGAAAGCATGCTAAAGAACCGCCATTAGAAGTAATGCCTCTTTTCTTTTGACCTTCACCTTTATTATATTCACCCCCTCTCTGTTTTGTGTGTGTTGGTAGAGGGTAGGACAGATAAAGGGGTTAATAGGGCAGCTTGTTGTTATCCTGTCCTAGTTACTGCGTATTTTACCAATATTCTTGTTGTGAATAAACAGGAATTGTTTTTCAACTTGCAAACTTTGTGACTGTAATTAATGGGCAGCCAAGGGCCAAAGACTTTGGGTATTTTTGAGATAATTATTCGTTAATTCACTTGTGTTGTGACTGCTGGAGGAGTGGGACTGGAATTGACCGTATACTTGCCCGGGATGTTGAAACACCCTCGTGACTGACCCTTCAACTAAGGTGATCAGCTGCTTCTATCCACCCTGTCCATGCCTCTCATAACCTTGTGCACCACAATCAGGTTGTCCCTAAGTCTTCTCTGCTCCAACGAAAACAACCCCAACTTATCCAACTATGTAACTTAACTGTTCCATCTTAGGCAACACGCTGGTGAATCTCCCCTGTACCCCTTCCAGTGCAAGCACATTCTTCCTGTAATACTTTCAATATGTCCATTCCTGGCAACTACGAAAATGACGCATGTATATTCATTCAAGAACAGCAAGCTTTATTAACATAACACCGCCAATGTAATAAAACGCCTCAAGAGGCTTCATCGGGACATTATGAGGCAAATGATGACACTGAGCAGCATGAGGAGAATCGGAGCAGATGACCAAAAGCTTGGTCGAAACGACAGGGTGGAACCTCGAGGAGGCTCTCACCGCCTGCGATATCAGTGACGAGGGCGGAAAATGTTGTGAGAATCGGGAAATGCGTAGCCGGGGAGGTGTGGAGTAAGCTGACATTGAAGGGGGTTATATCGCCGGTGATGAATGGGGATTGGGACGGCGGGGGGGGGGGGGGGGGGGGGAGGGGGGGGGGAGAGAAACATCCCCTGAGACCAGCATTATGTGTTCTGGGGGCTATTACTCTGCACCTCTGGTTGGGGAGCCCTTGAAAGATTATGTACCATTCTATTTGGAGAATGGTGCCTAGTTCCCAGTTCTGATTGTCCCCACCCCACCAGAGTGATGGCGTAAACCACAGCCACTCTTTTTTTTTGCCAGAGTGCCTGAAGATTCCATGAGAAAACTGGTCTGTGGAACTGGAGAGTCCACGCCAGTTTTCTGTGAGATCCTGGCACTTTCCCAGTTTTTTTGGCAAGATTCCACCCATGGTTTTTAACGAGTGTCTGCAAAGAAGAAAGCGAGGCGGAAAGCTGGAGAAGTTTATGGAGGGCATTCCAGAGCTTCAGTTCTGGCCATGAATGGTGGAGAGACCAAGATCACAGCCACTCAAGAGGCCAGAATTGGAGAACCACAGGTATCTTGACAGATTGTGAGGTTGAAGGAGGTTACAGAGAGAGGGTGGGACAAAGCCATGGATGGATTTGAAAATAAGGATGCAAATTTTATAGTCAAGGCATTGCTTTACCATGAGTCAATGGAGGTCGATGAGCACAGGGGTGATAGGGGAACATGATAGCACAGCGGATAGCACTGTTGCTTCACAGCACCAGGGATCCGGGTTCGATCCCGGCTGGGTCACTGTCTGTGTGGATTCTGCATGTTCTCTCTCTGTCTGCGTGGGTATCCTCCTTGTCCATTTCCACCGGGTGCTTCGGTTTCCACCCACAAGTCCTGAAAGGCATGACTTTTAGGTAAATTGTGCATTTTGAAGGAGACTCAGATTGGTTTATTGAAAGTAAGATGCAAGGTACTTATGTTTCGGGACAATGACGGTGGTTTCTAAGTCCACGGTGATTAAATTCTGAGTTTCCCAAAGGTGTTATGATAATATATTGCAAACAGTTAGTTGTGTTTTAAACTATCCCTTTACTTCTATGATGAAAGGAAACTGGGATCAGGGGTAACGGATGAACATTTCTATTGAGATACAAAATGTTTCCTCTTGCCATGCGGAACAGGGTAGCGGAAGCCAGTTTGAGATCAGGCTACTGTCTTTAATTCTCTTTAATCCCAAAGATACCCAGACAGACAGGAGTTGTAGTCTGTAGCCAACTGAGAAGTGTACAGCAAGGGCAGCACGTTAGCACGGTGGTTAGCATAAATGCTTCACAGCTCCAGGGTCCCAGGTTCGGTTCCCGGCTGGGTCACTGTCTGTGCGGAGTCTGCACATCCTCCCCGTGTGTGCATGGGTTTCCTCCGGGTGCTCTGGTTTCCTCCCACAGTCCAAAGATGTGCGGGTTAGGTGGATTGGCCATGCTAAATTGCCCGTAGTGTCCTAAAAAGTAAGGTTGGGGGGGGGGGGGGGTGGTTTGTTGGGTTACGGGTATAGGGTGGATACATGGGTTTGAGTAGGGTGATCATTGCTCGGCACAACATCGAGGGCCGAAGGGCCTGTTCTGTGCTGTACTGTTCTATGTTCTATGTTCTAAGTGTTGGAACTAGCCAGCACTGCAACTTAAGCAGAGATAATACTGACTCTGTTGTTCACCGTACAGGATGCTCATGGGAACTTGCAATCAGATTGAAGTTTGTGAAGGGTTGAAGGGGACTGGAAGATTTGCCTAACTTGGAAATAGAGGAAATAAATGTACATTTACCTTCACAGTAAAACGTAGTTCTTGGGTTAGGAATTACCAGGCTGGGAATGTGAAACAAAAGGAAGCTAGGAGCAAATGTGACCTGTTTCTGATAAGAGCTATATTTCCATGTTGGGTGCAATGTGTGATAAGTAAAAAGGAACCATTTATTTCTATAATTTAAAATATAAGTTGCCTACGAGAGAAAACAATGTTGAGTCAATAGTGTTTCAGTCATTTGACACAGCAGAAGATTTAAAAAGTGAAATCCTGAGGTGTCATTCTTTTATCTAACAGCCGGAAGTTCAAATTTCTCATTAAACTTTATCGGTCTCTACGGAGATCATAACTTTCTCATTGTTATCAACCACAGAAAAATCATCAATCATACCATTCTCTGGTAAGCAGCCATTGTGGAATACTATTTGAAGAAAAAGAAATACTGAGTAATTGGTTCGGGCAGAAATTTGTTATCCTGTGCATCCGGAGAAACCCCCTAACAGCAACGGATTACATCAACCTTGTGTGATAAATATACCATGTTGGTGGGTGGTGTGCTGCGCTTTTCCGCAACAAATCTCACAAAATTTGACACTTCATACACGGAGCAGAGATTGCAATTTGGGCGGTTTCACATAAAATTTCCAGAGACAGCGAAGCAATTAATTTCTGAGTGACTTTGAGCGTTGTCAAATCATGTGATGCCACAAATAACTTTCTTAACCACAGTTTGCAATTTTTTAATGGTACAATGTACGTGCTCCTAATAACATTCCCTCCAAGATGTGTGACCACTTTGCTATTCAACAATCCAAATGTTCCCCGGACAGAACCTCGGCCCCATTAAATGTTTGCTCAGGTGTGCCCGCGCTAAAAGATTATAGGGGCTGTGCACTTAAATAAATTGCCCATGTGCTGAGAAGAAAATTGAGGAACTTTGGTTCCTAACGCTTGATGCGTCATGGCTGAGCACTCTCCTCTCGCACCAGTCTGTCATGGATGAGGTGACCCATTAAATGGTAGCAGATCTCAATTTGACCTCAAAATAATTACGATTCTCCAATGATCACTGGGACAGTGTGTAGTGGTTACAAGTGAGTGAAGAAGGTTGAGAAGTGATTGCATTGAGGTGTTTCATACAATAGAGGGATTTGATAGTATAGTCACAGAGAGACCATGGGCCAGATTCTCCATTTCTGAGACGAAGTGTTCGACGTCGGAAAAATCAGCGCCACACGTGCATTGATTCTGCTGCCGGTGAGAGGCTAGGGCACCGTCACTGTGTGGAACACCCTCGAAACACACGGAAAACGGTGCAGGAATCGCCAGGTCCGTGATCGGCACTCACAGGGCTGATAAGCTGCAGCTGCGCTTAAACAATACACTCCATCGCCACACACACCCTGCAGCTGAAAAGATGGGACAGGTTGTGCTGGAGCACCCATACAGCTGATGGGTTGGCTGAGGACACCCAGGAGGCGTGCCCATGGGAGTCACCTCTACGACCCAGGGCACCAGGTTTACAGCGGGCTGTCAGCAGCATGCATAGCTGCATGGCTGCCTTACCGGCTGCAGTAAGGGTGTTGCGTACCCGTTGACCCCCAACCCCACTGACCAACCCCCATTCCTCCCCTGGCTCTGGTAGAAACGCAGCGGACAGCGCCATGGCTGTCGGTGAAGTATGGCGATGTTGGACACTGTCCGTTCGCCCTCTCTCTCAGCAGTCATCACACCAGGTTCACAATTTGTGAGAGCACACATGGACTGCGCCGTCAGGAACTCGGCCCATCAGAGACAGAGCTTCGCGGGTGGACCCGTGAATGATATGCGAATGGTGTTTTAAATACGCGCGGTGTGCGTCGCATTGATGCCGTTTTCGAGGAGGCAGAACGGAGCTATTTTTCACCCAATCAGCGTCAGCCAACGGAGAATCCCACCCTGATTTTGGTGGGGAAATCTGGAACAGGATCATAAAACTAATGCGAGGCCATTAAGGAGTGAAACCCGGATGCATGTTACCACACAGGGGGTAATGGAAGGGGGGAACTTTCTCCTCCAAATGGCTGTCGATGCTGGGCCAATCCAAATTTTCAGACAGTCATCACTGTTTTTTGTTTTGGGAAAGATTATGGAGCAAGGCGGATAAATGGAGCTGAGGTATAGATTTGCCCTAGTCACATTAGTCGGAGAAGTAGCTCATCGGGTTGAGTAGGACACGTTTCTGCATGTGGAATCCTTGCTTCACTGAATGTTTGCATATGTACAAGTTCCAACAAGGAATGTCGGACATGGAATGGAATTAAGGAATGCAGGCATTTTTCCCTTCCTTAATGTGGAGCATGGAGACCAATTCAATTGATCCTACTTTGTCCCACTGATACCAGCTCATTGAGCAAATCTGTGACACTCCTGATTAAACTTTTTGAACCATTAATGGAGCCCTTCAAACTGCTAATTTCAGTTGCATTCGGTTAAGAACCAACTCCTGATAATTGAATAGTTTCTTTTTAACTCGAGTTATTAGTGTTTCTTTTAAGATGCTACCCATACCTAGACTTCAAAGCATTCCTGACTGGTCTCTCAAATCTTACCCTCTAGAAACACAAGGCCATCCAGAATTATGCTGCCATCTGGTCATAACTCTCAACAAATAATATTAATGACCTTTATTGTCACAAGTAGGCTTACATTAACACTGCAATGAAGTTACTGTGAAAATCCCCTCGTCGCCACATTCTGGCACCTGTTCGGGTACACTGAGGGAGAATTCAGAATGTCCAAATTACCTGACAGCGCATCTTTCAGGACTTGTGGGAGGAAACCGGAGCACCCAGAGGAAACCCACGCAGACACGGAGAGAACATGCAGACTCCGCAGAGACCGATAACATGCAGACTCCATAGAGACCGATAATGACAGTGACCCAGCTGGGAATTGAACCTGTGACCCTGGTGCTGTGAAGCAACAGTGCGAACCACTGTGCTACCATGCCGATTGTGAAAGTCTTTGATAGGGTAGACATGGAAATATTTTTACTTGCAGGCAAAGCCAGAACTAGTAAGTCATGAATATAAAATAATCACTGATAAATCCAATAGTGAGTACATGAGAAACCTCTCTCCCCAGCTAGTGGTTGGAATGTTGAAGTTGCTTATAAAAAAGAGTAGTTAAGGGAATAGCAAAGGGTTTTGTTCAATCTCTTCATTCAATATGGAGATTGCTGGCTCGGCCAGCATTTGCTGCACATCCTTAATTGCCCTTGAGAAGGTGGTGATGAATCTTCTTTAACTGCTGAAGTCCAAGTAGTGAAAGTAGACCCATAATGATGTTAGGATGGGAGCTAATTGATTCTGACCCAGCGACAGTGAAGGAATAGTGATACCTTTCCAAGTCAAGGTGGCATATGCCTTGATGGGGAACATGCAGGTTGTGGTTTTCCCAGGTATCCACTGGGAGGTGATGTCAGAGAAGGCTTTGAAGTTGCTGCAATGCATCTTTCAGATGCTCCACACTGCTGACACTGTATTCCAGTAGCGGAGGGAGTAAATGTAAAAGTGTTGCCTGAGTACCGATCAAGCGATCAGGATTTGTCCTGTGTCAATCTTCTGAAGAGTTGTTGGAGCTGCACTCATCCAGACTATTATATCAGACTCATGACTTGTGCCCAGTAGATGATGGACTGGCTTTGGGGAGTCAGGAGGTGAGTTACTCGCCAGAGAATTCCCAACATCTGATCTGCTCTTGTAACCACAGTATTTATAATAATAATCTTCATTCGTGTCACAAGCAGGCTTACATTAACACTGCAATGAAGTTACTGAGAAAATCTCCTAGTCGCCACACTCCGGCTCCTGTCTGGGTACACGGAGGGAGAATTCAGAATGTCCAATTCACCTAACAAACACACGTCTTTCAGGACTTGTGGGAGGAAACCGGAGCACCCGGAAGAAACCCACACGGACACGGGGAGAATGTGCAGACTCTGCACAAACAGTGACCCAAGCCAGGAATCGAACGCGGGTCCATGGCGCTGTGAAGCAACAGTGCTAACCATTGTGCTACCTTTGTATGGCTATTCCAATTAAGTTTCTCATCAGTGGTCACCCCCTGGTTGTTGATGGTGAGAGATTGAGCAATGGTCATATTGTTGACCATGGAGGTGGGCGAGATTATTTTATGTTGAAAATGATCATTGCCTGGTATTTTGAATGGCGCAAGTGCAACTCCATTTTTATTAGCCTAAGCTGAATGTTGTCCACATCTTATTGTATACAGGAATGGGCTACTTCAGTATCTGAGTGCAATCATCAGTGAACATGTGCATTTCTGACCTTATGATGGTGCAAAGATCACTGATAAAGCCGCTGAAGATGGCTCAGCCTAGGATCCAGTTAAGGGGAAGTCAGATGAACATGAAGGAAAATGGACCAGAAAGATTTGCTGATGTGGTTCGATAAAGAAGGGTGGGAGGACCTTGTGTGGAGTCATGGACATGTTGGGTCAAATGGCCTGTTTCTGCGTCAGAAATAAATTGCAAACCTCTGTCATGAGGTTACCCTGAAGAGCCCTAATGGCCTAATGAGTATCATGTATGAGAGTTTCGGGCACGAGTTGAACATTGTGTACAGCTGATGCTTCCTTTCCACAAGAAAAGAGATTAAGATGTTGCTCCCAGCGCCAATGTCCCTGCCGTGGAACTGTACCAGTGTTCACTGCCGTGGGGTGTGATTGCCTGTTATAGCAGTGGTCTCCTGATATAGCTTAGAAGAATGCAGCAGCAGGAACACCGTTCCCTACTCTGTGGTATCCGGATTCCAAGTGTACGATGAGCGATTACACAAACTGTGCAAAATGTAGACAATGAATGGTAATGTGATTGAAGTTTTCAAGATATTAAGGGGAACAAATATGGTAGACGTTGAAACTGTCAGCATCTGCTATCATTTCCCGTCTGAAATCGACAGAATCAGAGTCCATACACATGCAATTGAACGCAGAAACTGCTGTCAGTGATTCCATGCTTCTATGGAGGATGTGCTGTTAAATTCACCTCGTTTGAGATCAGTTAGAAATCAATGAACTTGTGAGAACTTTCATTGACAGGCAGTTGAATGAGGTACAACTGTGTTTATAACAGCATACCAATAATCATAGCCGTAGAACCTCTTTGGCTCTGAAAATTAATTTCATATTTGCCGAAGGTTGAATTTCTCCATTATGATAAAAAAATTCCCACTTTTTTGAAAGATACTGGGCTGGAATCTCCGCTGTCGGGATTCTCTGTTTCACCAGCAGCGCGAGGATTTCCTGATGGCGTGGGGCTGCCCACAAGGGGCAACCCCATTGGTCGGCTGGCGAGACGGAGAATCCGGGGCATCTTTTTTTCATGATGCTTTGGCTTCCGCCTTAATCCCATGAGTTTGTCCCAACCTTCATTTCAATCTCTGTAAAATGATAGTATTAGGTGAAGAATAATCAATGCTTTCAACTTGCTGGTTTGCAGCCTGTGAGAATTCTTCAATCTGATAGGCTGCTTACCTTGCTTCATGGCATCATTGTAGCTGGAGACCTGGATGTCCCCTTGACTCGGCAACAGATTCAAATTAACGTTGATAAAAGGGAAATCCTAAACAGAGTGACCACTAGTCCTTAGTGGGTACTTTTCTTTGAGATTAGTGATGGACATCATTGCTTCGCTCCAGACCACAATAACCAGACGTATATTTCTTTGCAAATGTTGTGATGTCAATTAAGACCTATATTCAGTGGAGCACGGATTATCTGAATTTATACGTTTTACATTCTTGTATACCTATCAGAATGTTGCAAATTCCAGAAGCTTTGAATCATTTATTTTCAGCCAAGAGCAAATGGGTATCTAGAATTCCAAACAACAGAGAAACAAAAATGTAGCAGTAATTAAACAAAGCAGTTTATGGATATTGTTTAAATGACCTATTACAGGGGATTTAGAAACCCTCGATTGTTTGCATTTTCGATTAGCACTCAGAGATGGCTTCATTTTAGTCTATGGTTGAGGGGAGACTTCTAGCCAGTGCAGCTTGGCAATTGATTTTTAAATTAACCATTCACATGCCAACTCCATTCACATCTCCATTGATTCCAGAATTCTAAATTGATTGGCATATTTACGACAACATTTGCAAGGTTTCAGTCCATTCATAACCATGACAAGCTCTGCAACTGATTATTATTGTCATTCAAAATGCATGAAAGACCACCCACCCATTGACACAGTGGGCTACATTCTATACTGGACGGCTGCTAACTGGCTATAGAACACAGTGCAGCGGCGGCTGGGGGCAGAAGCAAGTGGACCCCTCAGTTTCCGTTCCACCTCTCCGACCCGGCCAGTAAAATCCAACCCCTTTCATCAGTCCTTTGCTTTAACTGAGGAAACTGTTTTGCCAAGCAGTCACTGATTAGAATGGATACATTCCTTCATGTCGCATTTACTCAGATGATTGCATCCTATTCTACAATATGTTAATTTCCTCCTCTCTTAAATGTTTGTTGAGCTACCTTAATTGTAACAATTGGTACTCACAACATTTTAAAAATTGTCTTTGAGTATCGTGAACCAGCATTACTGTGTAAGCGCAACGATCCAACAACGAGGAACAGGTCGGGATTCTCCGAGCCTCCGCGTCGCAATCGAGCTCAGCGCGGGGGCGGAGAATGGGGCGTCAGACCCGCGATTGGGAGCCTCCGCGTCACAATTGAGCTCAGCGCGGTGGCGGAGAATGGGGCGTCAGACCCGCGATTGGATCTGACGCCTTGCCGCGATTCTCTGGGGACCGCGCGGTCAAAGCAGCGGCAGTAGGAGGCCATTGAAAGAGGCCCCCCTGGCAATTCTCAGCCGACAACTGGCCGGGTTCCCGCCGGCGTGGTTCACTCATGGTTCCACCCGGCGGGCACTCAGAGTGGTGGCTGCGGACACAGTCCACAGGGATGGGGGATCCGTCACCGTGGGGGGGCGGGGGGGGGGGGGGGGGGCCTCAGGGCGGCCAGGGTTCCGATCGGGGGTCACCGGTTGGCAGGCGTGCGTGATCTGGGAGGGGCCTGTATTGTGGGGACCGGCCCACGGCCGGAAGTGCAGGTCCCGTATCGGCAGTGGAGCTGCGTGGACTATATTGTGGCCCTGCTGGCCCCCTTCAAAACGGAGAATCACTCTGGACTTTCTCCAGGTAAGTACAGACTGATTCACACCCATTTCCTGAGGGCATGGGGACATAGCCCCATTATGAGAGAATTCCGCCCATAGAGTCAGAGTCATAGATGTATATAGCATGTAAACAGGCCCTTCGGCCCAGCTTGTCCATGCTGCCCAGTTTCTATCACTAAGCTAGTCCCACTTGCACGCATTTGGCCCATATCCCTCTATACCCACCCTGCCAATGTAACTCTCTAACTGCTTTTAAAAGACAAAATCAGACCCGCCTCTACCACTGCCTCTGGCAGCCTGGTCCAGATACTCACTACCCTCTGTGAGAAGAAATTTCCCCTCTGGTCTCTTTTGTATCTCTCCCCTCTCACCTTAACCCTATACACTTTAGTTCTAGACTCCTCTGCCTTTGGGAAAAGATGTTGACTATCTACCTTATCGGTGCTCCTCATTATTTTATAGACCTCTGTAAGTTCACCCCTAAGCCTCCTAAGCTCCTGGGAAAAAGTCCCTCCAGCCTCTCCTTGTAACTCAGACCATTAAGTCCTGGTAGTATCCTAGTAAACCTCTTTTGCACTCTTTCTAGTTTAACAATATCCTTTCTATAATACCGTGACCCGAACTGAACACAGTATTCCATGTGTGGTCTTACCAATGTCTTGTACATCTGGCATTGATCCAGCCAGGAGTTGAGAAATATTCCCCAATTATAATGATCTGGGTCAAGAACTGTACCACGCAGCTGTCATATCTGAGGTACCAAATAGTTCGGCAATGTCACAAAATACGGCAGAGATGGCCTGCTCTGGAGAGGTTCATGTGATGGGATTCGCCCAGGAGATATGTAGATTGTAGCCCATCCGCCAGGTTTGGAAGGGATCCAAATAAATATATCCCCCGCCCCAATGTGGATTTTGCTTCCGCTAATTGATATCTTTCTTTAAATGTGTACATCAGTCTCCAGGTGTATTCCCAATTTTGGAATGAATGGAGATCTTGACTTGAACAAACGCCTGTTGAAATTGTCCGGAAAGACTGGAATCCACATATCTAGATCCCAACATTGCTTCCAGCTCCTTCACTGCCCTCCCCGATTGGATGAATGTGACAAATATGCCATAGGCATTCAGTCCTGAGGTTACCAACTATAGTTTGATCCATTCCCTTATGAGAGGGAAGGATGATGATGGCGTTTACAGTGAAACTTGAAGCTTCCAAAAGTGATCTGGAGAATCTGAATGCTGGCAAATAATGTGAGGACGTGGCGGTTAATTGTGTCATATTTATTGAACAAGACCCTGCTTTACATCCATGTTATAGGTGAGCCCCGCTTGAAATGCAAATGAGAATGAACAGATGTGGACTGTGGGACAGGCAACAATACCAGTAAAAGTGTCACAATAAGTTAACTGCTGATAATTCTAATGTTGATTTTTTATTCAACTGCAGATCATTCTGGGGCAATAGATGTGGGCCACCCATTGAAAAATTCAGTCAGAAGTGACTCCGCAGTCATTGGAGGTAAGCGTGTGAACTGGCCCCAAGACTGTAACATTTAAATCTTATAAATTCCACATCCTTGTTTTCAAATCCACCACGGCCTTGCCCCTCCCTATCTCTGTAAACACTTGCTGAAGTGTTCCCCAACTGGAAGGGAACATTCCTGCCTGTGATTGTCGCGCGATGTCCGTTCATTTGTTGTCGCAGTGTCTGCATGGTCTCGCCAATGTACCACGCTTCGGGACATCCTTTCCTGCAGCGTATGAGGTAGACAACGTTGGCCGAGTCGCATGAGTATGTACCACGTACCTGGTGGGTGGTGTTCTCACATGTAATGGTGGTATCCGTGTCGATGATCTGGCATGTCTTGCAGAGATTGCCATGGCAGGGTTGTGTGGTGTCGTGGTCACTGTTCCGAAGGCTGGGTAGTTTGCTGCAAACTACATTGTGGGGGGGGGGGGTGAACAGCCAGCTGTCGTGGTGCACATAGGCACCAACGATATAGGTAAAAAACGGGATGAGGTCTAACAAGCGGAATTCAGGGAGTTAGGAGTTAAACTAAAAAGTAGGACCTCATAGGTAGGAATCTCAGGATTGCTACCAGTGCGACGAGCTAGTCAGAGTAGGAATGTCAGGATAGATAGGATGAATGTGTGGCTCGAGAGATGGTGCAAGAGGGAGGGATTCAAATTCCTGGGGCATTGAGACCGGTTCTGGGGAGGTGGGACCAGTACAAACTGTACGGTCTGCACCTGGGCAGGGCTGGAACCAATGTCCTGGGGGGGGTTTGCTAGAGCTGTTGGGGAGGGTTTAAACTAATGTGGCAGGGGGATGGGAACCGATGCAGGAAGTTGGAAGGTAGTAAAACAGGGACAGAAGCAAAAGGAAGTAAGGGGAAAAATGCAAGGCAGAGAAGACATAGTCAAAAATCAAAAAGGGCGACAGTACAAGGTACAGTGACTGAGGGGAGCTCAGTGAATAGGCCCAGTAATACTAAAAGGAATAAAACTTGAGATGTTAAGATTCAAAACAGAGGTAAAAAAACCAACATAAGTGTACTTTACTTGAATGCTCGTAGTATTCGGAATAAAGTAAATGAGTTGATGGCACAAATCATCGTGAATGACTATGATTTAGTGGCCATTACTGAAACATGGTTAAAGGATGGTCACGACTGGGAGTTAAATGTCCGAGGGTATCAAACTATTCGGAAGGACAGAGTGGATGGTAAGGGAGGTGGTGTTGCTCTGTTATTTAAGGATGACATCCGGGCAATAGTAAGGGATGACATCGGTGCTATGGAGGATAAGGTTGAATCCATTTGGGTGGAAATCAGGAATAGTAAGGCGAAAAAGTCACTGATACGAGTAGTCTATCGGCCACCAAATAGTAACGTTATGGTAGGATAGGCAATAAACAAAGAAATAACTGATACATGTAGAAATGGTACAGCAGTTATCATGGGGGATTTTAATCTACATGTCGATTGGTTTAACTAGGTCGGTCAAGGCAACCTTGAGGAGGAGTTTATAGAATGTATCCACGATTGTTTCCTAGAACAGTATGTAATGGAACCTACGAGGGAACAAGCAGTCCTAGATCTTGTCCTGTGTAATGAGACAGGATCTCATAGTTAGGGACCCTCTCGGAAGGAGCGATCACAATATGGTGGAATTTAAAATACAGATGGAGGGTGAGAAAGTAAAATCAAATACTACTGTTTTGTGTTTAAACAAAGGAGATTACAATGGGATGAGAGAAGAACTAGCTAAGGTAGACTGGGAACAAAGACTTTATGGTGGAACAGTTGAGGAACAGTGGAGAACCTTCCAAGCGATTTTTCACAGTGCTCAGCAAAGGTTTATACCAACAAAAAGGAAGGACGGTAGAAAGAGGGAAAATCGACCGTGGATATCTAAGGAAATAAGGAAGAGTATCAAATTGAAGGAAAAAGCATATAAAGTGACAAAGATTGGTGGGAGACTAGAGGACTGGGAAATCTTTAGGGGGCACCAGAAAGCTACTTAAAAAGCTATAAAGAAGAGTAAGATAGAGTATGAGAGTAAACTTTCTCAGAATATAAAAACAGACAGTAAAAGTTTTTACAAATGTATAAAACAAAAAAGTGTGGCTAAGGTAAATATTGGTCCTTTAGAGGATGAGAAGGGAGTTTTAATAATGGGAGATGAGGAAATGGCTGAGGAACTGAACAGGTTTTTTGGGTCGGTCTTCACAGTGGAAGACACAAATAACATACCAGCGACTGATAGAAATGAGGCTATGACAGGTGAGGACCTTGAGAGGATTGTTATCACTAAGGAGGTAGTGATGGGCAAGCTAATGGGGTTAAAGGTAGACAAGTCTCCTGGCCCTGATGGAATGCATCCCAGAGTGCTAAAAGAGATGGCTAGGGAAATTGCAGATGCACTAATGATGATTTACCAAAATTCACTAGACTCTGGGGTGGTCCCAGTGGATTGGAAATTAGCAAACGTGACACCACTGTTTAAAAAAGGAGGTAGGCAGAGAGCGGGAAATTATAGGCCAGTGAGCTTAACTTCGTAGTAGGGAAGATGCTGGAATCTATCATCAAGGAAGAAATAACGAGGCATCTGGATAGAAATTGTCCCATTGGGCAGAGGCAGCATGGGTTCATAAAGGGCAGGTCATGCCTAACTAATTTAGTGGAATTTTTTGAGGACATTACCAGTGCAGTAAATGACGGGGAGCCAATGGATGTGGTATATCTGGATTTCCAGAAAGCTTTTGACAAGGTGCCACACAAAAGGTTGCTGCACAAGATAAAGATGCATGGCATTAAGGATAAAGTAGTAGCATGGATAGAGGATTGGTTAATTAATAGAAAGCAAAGAGTGGGGATTAATGGGTGTTTCTCTGGTTGGCAATCAGTAGCTAGTGGTGTCCCTCAGGGATCCGTGTTGGGCCCACAATTGTTCACAATTTACATAGATGATTTGGAGTTGGGGACCAAGGGCAATGTGTCCAAGTTTGCAGATGACACTAAGATGAGTGGTAAAGCGAAAGTGCAGAGGATACTGGAAGTCTGCAGAGGGATTTGGATAGGTTAAGTGAATGGGGTAGGGTCTGGCAGATGGAATACAATGTTGACAAATGTGAGGTTATCCATTTTGGTAGGAATAACAGCAAACGGGATTATTATTTAAATGATGAAATATTAAAGCATGCTGTTGTGCAGAGAGACCTGGGTGTGCTAGTGCATGAGTCACAGAAAGTTGGTTTACAGGTGCAACAGGTGATTAAGAAGACAAATGGAATTTTGTCCTTCATTGCTAGAGGGATGGAGTTTAAGACTAGGGAGGTTATGTTGCAATTTTATAAGGTGTTAGTGAGGCCACACCTGGAGTATTGTGTTCAGTTTTGGTCTCCTTACTTGAGAAAGGACGTACTGGCACTGGAGGGTGTGCAGAGGAGATTCACTAGGTTAATCCCAGAGCTGAAGGGGTTGGATTATGAGGAGAGGTTGAGTAGACTGGGACTGTACTCGTTGGAATTTAGAAGGATGAGGGGAGGTCTTATAGAAACATTTAAAATTATGAAGCAAATAGATAGGATAGATGCGGGCAGGTTGTTTCCACTGGCGGGTGAAAGCAGAACTAGGGGACATAGCCTCAAAATAAGGGGAAGTAGATTTAGGACTGAGTTTAGGAGGAACTTCTTCACCCAATGGGTTGTGAATCTTTGGATTTCCTTGCCCAGTGAAGCAGTTAAGGCTCCTTCATTAAATGTTTTTAAGGTAAAGATAGAATGTATTTTGAAGAATAAAGGGATTAAGGGTTTTGGTGTTCGGGCCGGAAAGTGGAGCTGAGTTCACAAAAGATCAGCCATGATCTCACTGAATGGCGGAGCAGGCTCGAGGGGCCAGATGGCCTACTCCTGCTCCTAGTTATTATGTTCTTATGTTCTTATTAAACAATGGTTTGTTTGAGGTTGCGCGGTTGTTTGAAGGCAAGTAGTGGGGGTGTGGGGATGACCTTGGCAAGATGTTCATCTTATCGATGATGTGTTGAAGGCTGCAAAGAAGATGTCGTAGTTTCTCCGCTCCGGGAAAGTACTGGACGACGAAGGGTACTCTGTCAGTTGTGTCCCGTGTTTGTCTTCTGAGGAGGTTGGTGCATTTTTTGCTGTGGTGCATTGGAATTGTCGATCAATGAGTCGAGCGCCATATCCCGTTCATACGAGGGCATTTTTCAGCATCTGTAGATGTCTGTTAAGCTCCTCCTCATCTGAGAAGATCCTGTGTATACGGAGGGCTTGTCCATAGGGGATGGCTTCTTTAATGTGTTTAGGGTGGAAGCTGGAGAAGTGGATCACCGTGAGGTAATCCGTGGGCTTGCGGTAAAGCGAAGTGCTGAGGTCACCGTCCTTGATGGAGACGAGTGTGTCCAAGAATGCAACTGATTTTGGAGAGTAGTCCATGGTGAGTCTGATGGTGGGATGGAACTTATTGATGTCATCGTGTCATCGTTTCAGTGATTCAGAAGACGACCCACCATCTGGCCTGGGCTTGCGAAATCCTGCCAACTGTCCTGGCTTGAGACAATTCACACCTCTTTAACCTGGGGTTACCCCTATCGCTGCATCTGTAAGGACTTGATTACCTGCAAAAGCTTGCATTCTAAGCATTGTCTGGCATCTTTGACTTTGTCTCTATATATCTTTCTGGAGCATACCTCTTCATTCACCTGAGGAAGGAGCAGTGCTCCGAAAGCTCGTGTTTGAAACAAACCTGTTTGACTTTAACCTGGTGTTGTAAGGCTTCTTACTGTGCAGCTGCCTAGCCCGCAAGCTCTGGATATTCTCTTTCTATACCTCTCTGCCTCCCTTCCTCTCTCGCCTCCTTGAAGATATTCCTCATAAGGGACACGGTAGTATCGTGATTAGCACTGTTGCTTCGCTGCACCGAGGACCCGGGTTCGATTCCCGGCTTGGGTAACTGTCTGTGTGGGTTTCCTCCAGGCACTCTGGTTTGCTCTCACAAGTCCGCAAAGACGTGCTTGCATTGGACATTCTGAATTCTCCCTCCGTGTATCCGAACAGGCGCCGGAATGTGGCGACTGGGGGATTTTCACTGTAACTTCACTGCAGTGTTAATGTAAGCCGCCTTATGACACCAATAAAGTTTTATAAAAACTGACCTTTTTGACCACCCTTTTGGGTATCTGTCCGAATATCTGCTTATGTGGCTCTATGGCAAATTTTGTTTGACAATCATTACTGAGGGTGCTGTGAGATGTCTTACTATGTTAAAGGTGTGAAATAATTGCAAGTTTCTGTTGTTATTGAAAGGTGCAAGTATTCCGGCTTGGGTCACTGTCTGTGCGGAGTCTGCACATTCTCCCTGTGTGTGCGTGGGTTTCCTCCGGGTGCTCCGGTTTCCTCCCACAGTCCAAAGATGTGCGGGTTAGGTGGATTGGCCATGATAAATTGCCCTTAGTGTCCAAAATTGCCTTTAGTGTTGGGTGGGGTTACTGGGTAATGGGGATAGGGTGGAGGTGTTGACCTTGGATAGGGGGTAGGGTGCTCTTTCCAAGAGCCGGTGCAGACTCGATGGGCCGAATGGCCTCCTTCTGCACTGTAAATTCTATGTAATCTATGTAATCTACATGGCTCGAGACACGAATGTGATGGAATACTCTCCACTTGCCCGAATGAGTGTAGTTGCGACAACACTCAAGAAGCTTGACACCACATACTATTGCCGATACTGCAAAGGCTATGGGCCCTGACAATATTCTGGCAATAGTGCCAAAAACCTGTGTTCCAGAACTTGCTAAACTCCTACACAAGCTGTTACATTACAGCTACAACACTGGCATCCACTAGGCAATATGGAAACACTCCAAGTAATACCCCGTCTGCAAAAAAACAGGCCAAATCCTACTTGGTCAATTAACACTCGATAAATCTACTCTGAATTATCAGTAAAATGATGGAAGGGGGTCATCAACAGTTTTATCAAGCGGCACTTGCTTAGCAATATAGTACTGACTGATGCTCAGTTTGGATTCCGCCATGCCCACTCAGCTCCTGACTTTATTCTTAGGCGCCTGAAGGAGGCACTCGCGGTTTGGATATGATGTTGGATCTCTGCATCGGTGTCAGCCTTAGAGGAGAGGTGACTCGCCAGAGATGGAAAATGCTCTATATTTGGGAGAGTATCCCCATTGATCTTGATGGAGGGAGAGACTGGATCTTTCTCTGGGCCAGGTCGGTAAAGGACTTGAGTGTCCATGAGGTTGAGGCTAAGACTGATTCTTTGATATGCTTCATGAAGGTGTCAAGCATGGCTTGGATATTCTTTTCTGAGAGAGTGGATATGGCATACATCAGCACCATGAGCAATGTTCGTGTTGTCTGCTTCTTGGATTTCTACTGGTCGTACTTGACCAGTATGTTTTCTGTCCATCCTGTTGATGTCTACTCCACTGGGAAGCTTGTTCTTGACAAGGTGAAGGATGGTCACGATGAAGATGGAGAAAAGGTTGGAGGCGGTGACACATCCCTGCTTGACTCCAGTCTTGACCTCAGTGGTTTCTGTCTTGTATCCGTTGATGAGGACTGTCGCCTACATCTTCTCGTGAAGAAGTCGGAGGCAGTTGATGAATGTCAATGGACAGCCGGCCTTTAACAGGGTCTTCCATAGCACTTCCTGTCCACCATGTGCAAGGCACAGGTGAGGAGTGTGATGGAATACTCTCCATTTTCCTGGATGACTGCAGCTTCGACAACACTCAAGAAGCTTGACATTGTGCAGTGCAAAGCAAACCACTTGATTGGCACCACATCCAGAAACATTCCACACTGACAAGCAGGGACTCCACTGTCTACCATCTTCCAAACCCACAATTGCTACCATCTAGAAGCACAGTAAAAAGTCTTACAGCACCAGGTTAAAGTCCAACAGGTTTACAGATCCAGAGACTTATCCAGAGACCCATAACACTTCAGCAGTCAAGGGCATTCAGCCACTGATTTCCGGGTAAGTGTTCTCCAAGGCGGCCTTCAGGACATGCGGCAACGCAAAATCGCCGAGCAGAAACTTGTATCCAAGTTTCACACACATGAGTCCGGCCTCAACCGGGATCTTGGATTCATGTTGAATTACATTCTGGCCTCACCATCTAGCCTGGGCTTTCAAAATCCTACCAACTGTCCTGGCTTGAGCCAATTCTCACCTCTTTAACCTGTGGTTATCCCTATCTCTTGATCAGTAAAGACTTAATTACCTGCAAATGAATGAATGAAATGAAATGAAAACTGCTTATTGTCACAAGTAGGCTTAAAATGAAGTTACTGTGAAAAGCCCCTAGTTGCCACATTGCAACGCCTGCTCGGGGAGGCTGGTATGGGAATTGAACCGTGCTACTGCCCTGCCTTGGTCTGCTTTCAAAGCCAGCGATTTAGCAGTGTGCGCATTCAAAGCATTGCCTTGCATCTTTGACTTTGTCTATATATATATTTCTGGAACATTCCTCTTCATTCACCTGAGGAAGGAGCAGTGCTCCGAAAGCTAGTGTTTGAAACAAACCTGTTGGACTTTAACCTGGTGTTGTAAGACTTCTTACTGAGCTCACCCCAGTTCAATGTTGGCATCTCCACATCATGGCCACCATCTAGATGGACAAGGGCAGGGAATACAGGGGAACACCATCACCAGCAAAGACACTCACCACCTTGACGTGGAAATATATCACCATTCCATTCAAGAAGCCACCTTCTGACTGGCAACTAAGGATGGGCATTAATTCTGGCCTGGTCAGCAACTCCTAAACCCCATGAAACGTTTTTTTAAAAGTCAACTATTTTTTAAATCAGCGTGCATTACACACCCTAAAAACTGTGTAAAGTTGACCACAGTGAAATAATAAGAACTTTCATTTTCTTAAATACTGGTTCTTGGGAAAAGATTGGGGCCGCGATTCTCCCAGACAGGGAGAAATCGTAAGACTGGCATCAAAACCGGGCGGATTTGACGCCAGCCTCCCCCTCCCCGACCGGGAACCGATTCTGGTCCCCGGTCGGGGCTAGTATGCCGCGGCCGTGAACTCCGGCATCGCGGGCTTAACGAATTTCGTTAAGCCCGCTTGCCAGAGTTTGCGCCGGCTGACGCGTCACATGACGTCAGCCGCGCATGCGCGGATTGGAAGACTCCAACCCGCGCATGCACGGATGACGTCACCGCGCATTTGCGCGAAACCCGCGCATGCGCGGGCTGGGATGCCCCTCAGCCGCCCCGCGAAGTGATACAGCGGGGCGGCAGAAAGACAAAGAGTGCGCGGGAATCGGACCCGCTGCCCGCGATCGGTGGGCACCGATCGCGGGCCCATGGCACCCTTGGCACGGCCGTGCCAATCGGTGCCATGGTTGCCAAGATCGGGACTTTACGGCCGTTTTTATGAACGGCCAGACCAGGTGTGTTTGCCGTTCGTAAAAACGGCCGTAAAGGGCTTGGAATTCGGCCCATCGGCCAGCTAAGAATCGCTGCTGGCCGTAAAAAAACGGCAGCAGCGATTCGTGCCGGGAGTTGGGCGTGGGGGGGGGGGGGGGAGAATAGCGGGAGGGCGTCGGACTAGCGTGGCCGTAAAAATTTACGACCCCCGCTGTTCTCCGCCACGTCGTGAGTGCGGAGAATTGCGCCCTGGATTTATTTCCAACCCTTGCCAGCCTCAGTTGCCTTCTTGAATTACCTGAAAATTGTGGGCGGGATTCTCCACTCCGCCGGCCATGTTGTCTGGCACGGCGCATCCCCGCCGGCAGAGGGATTCTCCACTTCCGCTGCCGGCCAATGGGGTTTTCCATTGTGGCCACCAAACACCATCGGGAATCCTGCAGACTTGGGGTGCAGTGCCGACAGATCAGAGGACCCCGCTGACGGAGAATTCGGCTGTGTCTTTGGTGTCTATGTAATTGAAAGACAAAGACAGCTTAATTGAACTGAAGTACTTTAAGATCGGCCGTTGAAAATGTCAAACGAAAATTACTCGTTTCTAGTCATATTGCTTTGAGTTATGAGCAATAGATAATTCAGGTCAATTTGGTGTTCAGTCATATATTTTTATGCTTTTTATGAGGACTAGTATAAATTGAAGGTCTGCAGCAAGTTTAGTGTCATTCCTCACTTCCATATTTCTTCCTGATCATGAGAGTATTGGTATTAATACGACACCATAAATTTGAGAGAAACTACAACTCAATTCAATGTATCCTGTCTTGCCCACAATAAAAATGATAAAGAATCTGCTCTTTGAAAATATTTGTTTGACCTGTTTATTGCACTGAAGATTTTTGCAGGCCCAACAATCATGCCTCAGGAATTCCAACACCTGCTGCACCCAGGATACATCACCCCGTTTAGAATAATAATAATAATCACTTATCGTCACAAGTAGGCTTCAATGACGTTACTGTGAAAAGCCCCTAGTCGCCACATTCTGGCGTTTGTTCGGGGAGGCCGGTACAGGAATTGAACCCGCGCTGCTGGCATTGTTCTGCATGACAAGCCAGCTGTTTAGCCCACTGTGCTAAAATAGATTAGATTAGAATCCCTACAGTGCAGGAGGTCATTCGGCCCATTGAGTCTGCACCAACTCACTGAAGGACCACCCAACCTAGGCCCAATCCCCCGCCCTATTCCTGCAATCCCACCCTAGGGGGCAATTTAACATGGAGGAAACCGGAGCACCCGGAGGAAACCCACGCTAACACGAGTAGAACATGAAAACTCCACACAGATACCTGAGGTAGGTCCCTGGCACTGTGAGGCAGAGTGCAGGCCTGGTGCAGGCTCAGGCGCAGGTTAGATTTTAATGGAGCAGGCTAGGGGCAGCATGGTAGCACAGTGGTTAGCACTGTTGCTTCACAGCGCGGGACCCATGTTTGATTGCCGGCTTGGATCACCTTCTGTGCGGAGTCTGCACGTTCCCCCCCCCGTGTTGGCGTGGGCTTCCTCCGGGTGCTCCGGTTTCCTCCCACAAGTCCCGAAAGATGTGCTTGTTAGGTGAATTGGACATTCTGAATTCTCCCTCTGTGTACCCAAACAGGTGTCGGAGTGTGGTGACGAGGGGCTTTTCACAGTAACTTCATTGCAGTTAATGTAAGCCTACTCGTGACAATAATAAAGATTGTTATTAGTTTTCAGGGGTGATCAGCTGCTGCCCCCCCCCCCGACCCTACTGGGACACATAGGCACCCAGAAAACATCACCAGGTGGTTGCTTGTGTTTTGAGACAACCAGTCAATGTGTTTCTTGGGATGATTGATTTCCATTCTGGAAAACACAATTCAGATGAAACTGTGGTGAAAAACCTTCGTCCTCATTCGCAGCTGGGATTTTCTGGTGGCAGTGAAAGTGAATGGAGTTTTGGTAGGGCCGCCAAATTTTCCATTCTCGCTCATAACAGATCCCGCCACAGAAAACACCGGAAAATCCCTCCCGTTCTCTCTGCAGGCTGTGGCATCCATTTAAGAAGTAATTTCCATTAATCCCAAATCAGTTCGTAATTGGCATACATTGATAATTTTCTAATTGCCAATGATAATTTGTCTTCTGCTGCTGTTGCCTCTTTTGTTCTGGTGACTCTCCAATTGCTCACCGCTACTGGCTGCTTTTAATCCCTATCCTCTCCTCTTGGGAAGCTTCACCCTGGACCTGAGGGGTCAGAACTCATTTATCTATAATGTAAGTGGCTTCTGATGAAGACCATCTTCTGGTGATTGGCAGTCTACAAACTGAATTGATGTAGGCAGTTAGGTGGCTTCCTACTCTAGTCCAACAGCAACAGTAACAAGAGCGTGCCCATAGACACCACCTGGATGGGTGAATAGTGTCACCAAGAGCTTGGGGTCAGTGGGAGCCTAAGCGCGGCTGACGTCATTGTGCGCGTCAGCCGCCGTGAGTCTTGGCGGACGGGCTTAGCAAACGTTCGCTAAGCCCGCGCTGCCATTCTTCCCGGGGCCGCGATGCTAGCCCCGACCGGGGGGGGGGTGAATCGGGTCCCGGGAGGGGTCGCGGAGGCTGCCGTGAAACACGGCCGGTTTCACGGCAGCCTTTACGACTCTCCGCATTTGCGGAGAATCGCGCCCCCTGTCCTTGGACTCAGGAACAAGAGTAGATTGTTTGCCCCTACAAACCTGCTCCTCCATTCCAAACATCACGCCTGATCTAATTGTTGCCTCAGCTGCAATGTCCCATCTGCCCCCAATAACCCGTGACTTCCTTGTCTGTCAATAATCTGTCTAATTCAGCCTTAAATAAATTCAATGACCCACTGCTCTGTGGGGAAGAGAAATACACAGATTTACAATCCTCTGAGAGAAAAAAACATTCTCCTAATCTCCAATCTTAAAAGGGAGACCTTTCACTCTTAAATGCTGTCTATGTTTCTTTGCAAGTCCGCTCAGGATTCTCATATGCTTTGTCCAGCCCCTCGTGATTTTTGAATTTCTCTATCAAATCTCTTCTCTCCAAGGGGAACAGTCTCAACCTCTCCCATCTATCCTGCGAACTGAGTATTCTCATCCATAGACCCATTCTTGTAAACCCCTCCTGCACTCTCTCCAAATCATTTACATCCTTCCTCTAGTGTGGCATCCAGAATTCCAGCTGAGATCTAATTAATGTTGAATATATTCAGCATATCCTCTTTTCTCTTGTATTCTGTGCCCCAATAATAAAGACCAGGATACTCTGGGGTGATCTAGTGGCCTTTAGTGCCTGACTCGGTGACGCAACAAGGCCGTTAAATCTCGTGAGACGCCTCGCTCTCAAGATTTACGATACTCGGAATGCCTTGCGATCTGACTCTCATCTAAATATGTTGAGACCCGTATCTCCCGAGACGCGGGAACGAACGCCCGTGCTTGGGAGACCTCGCCATGGTGCCACTTAGCAGACGTCCACACAAACGTTGATTGGGCATAATGGCACCTGGGGATGGGGGGGGGGGGGGGGGGGGGGTGGTCTCCAAGGCCATTGGATACCCCCAGTGTGAGGTTGTGCACTTTGGAAGGAGGAATGGAGGCATAGACTATTTTCTAAATGGGGAAATGCTCAGGAAATCAGAAGCACAAAGGGACTTGGGAGTCCTTGTTCAAGATTCTCTTAAGGTTAACGTGCAGGTTCAGTTGGCAATTAGGAAGGCAAATGCAATGTCAGCATTGATGTCGAGTGCAAGAGCAGGGATGTACTTCTCAGGCTGTATAAAGTTCTTGACAGAACCCATTTGGAGTATTTTGAGCAGTTTTGGGCCCCGTATCTAAGGAAGGATGTGCTGGCCTTGCAAAGGGTACAGAGGCGGTTCACAAGAATGATCCCTGGAATGAACAGCTTGTCGTATGAGGAACGGTTGAGGACTCTGGGTCTGTACACGTTGGAGTTTAGAAGGATCAGGGGGGATCTTATTGAAACTTACAAGATACTGCGAGGCCTGGATAGAGTGGATGTGGATAGGATGTTTCCACTTGGAGGAAAAACTAGAAGCAGAGGCCACAATCTCAGACTAAAGGGACGATCTTTTAAAACAGAGACGAGGAGGTATTTTTGTGGAACTCTTTGCCGCAGAAGACTGTGGAGGCCAAATCACTGAGTATCTTTAAGACAGAGATAGATAGTTTGTTGATTAATAAGGGGATCAGGGGTCATGGGGAGAAGGCAGGGGAATGGGGATGAGAAAAATATCAGCCAATATTGAATGTTGGAGCAGACTCAATATGCTCAGTGTCGCAATTCTGCTCCTATGTCTTGTGACCTTTTGGGTTCTGGGCAGGGTGGTAACCTGGCATTCTTGCTGACACCTGGGCACCTTGAAACTTCTAGCCTGGCACCTTGACACTACCACCCAGGCACCCTAGCAGTGCTACCCGGGCACTTCGGGCTGGTATAGACACTGCCAGGGTGCCAGGCTGGCAATGCCAGGGTGCCCTGGTGCCAGGTTTCCTGTGGCAGTGATTGGGTGCGGGGTACCTTGCCTTTAGGAGATGGGGTGAGGGGGGGCTCCAAGACCCCCTATAAAGTAACTTGGGGCATTGGCGGGGGGGGGGGGGGGGGGAGGTGGAGTGTGTCTGGAGACCATGACATGGTGTCAGAATGTGATCGAAAAATCAGGACCTCATTTAAAAATAGCACCCTGATCTCTTCCTGCACTGACAAGCTCAGCTCAGCTCGTCACAGGAATTGAGGTAAGTGCAGCCTCAGTGCGGTGGTCCCGACTGACGGCAGGCGAAAAAATAAAGTCTCGTTTGATAACTGGGTCGTTCTCGCCGCTGCGCCAAGAAAGACTCTGTTATTAGCACCCAAAACGAGACTCTGTTTTTTGGATGTTAAATCACACCAGCAATGCTTCATTAACTGCTCCCTCCACCCGTCCCTCCACCTTCAATGAGCTATGTATATGGATACCCAGGTCCTCTGCCCCTGCACCCTTTGAAGAATTTTATCTCTTATTTGGTACGTGTTCCCTTATGTCCATCTTCCTTGTGATTTCCTCTGGAAACTCAAATAAATTAGTTAAACAAGATTTTCCTTTCACAAAACCATGTTGACTCTGCCTGATGTCATTATGATTTTCTGAGCATGCTGTTATAAAATCATTGATAATGGATTCTAGCGATTTCCCTGTTTTCCTTCTTGCCATTGGAACTGATACTTTGTCTGCTGTATCTATTCCTTACTCACCTGTTCAACCTCACTTTCTTCTTCTCATCCGCAGGTGTGATAGCGATCGTGATCTTTGTCATCCTCTGTGTCATTGCTGTAACGGGACGCTTGTTGTACAGACACAAAGGCACCTACCGCACCAATGAAATAAAGGGAGCGGAATATGCTGAGAATGTTGACGCCACTCTGAAGAACCATGCCAATTACCAGGATTCTGTTAGTGAAGGCAGGAAGGAGTATTTCATCTGACAGAGATACAAGCTTCACCTCATTACTGCACAGCAGAAGATTAATAAGACACGAGCTGGGACTCACTGATGACATAATGAGTTAGCCACAGACTCTACAGACTAAATGGTCAAAAGCTCAAAGTCCTGTACATGGCAAAGAACTGGTTTACATGACCAGATAGTGCAGAATTTATTGTTTTATGTTAATTGTGAGTGAGCTCAGGGGAGTAGAAATGCAAATTCTATAGAATTTTAAAAAGTGTTTAGAAGCAGCTATTGACAGATGAAACCTTTTAATTTTCGTGGCCCAAAGCAGATATCCTGTTTATTCCAGGAGCATTATTTTAAAAGCTGGCTGGGGAAAGGTGGTTCACTTTCCCACCAAAGAAGTTGAGCGATACAAAAAGAAACTCAAACTAAACCAGAGCCTTCTGAGATTCTGATCATTGGAAATTCAATGTTGATTAAATTAGTGCAACTTTGATGGAATTCATCTTATGTTTTGCAGTGATCTTCTGCAATTGTTTCATCTAAAGAAGGGTCCATTGATTTATTCCTCCTGTTTTCAAGCTAAAATCGCAACCACATTGTTCCTGCACATGTTTATGACTGTGCAGAGATACACCAGGGAAAACTGGACCACAATTAGCACAAGACACAGAAAGGTGGTCAGATTCTAGTCTCCAATGAATTTGACTTCTGGAACAGTTAAAACAGACAAAGTTTAGATCTTTACAACTTTACAAACTGCAACTGGTGTGTTGTGATCCAAACAGCAGCACGCAAACACGGACCTGTTCTGTCTGTGTGTGCCATCCACAACTCAATTACTCATCTTAAGACCACAGAGAGTTCATCGTGGACAGCCACATGATTGGATTAAAACAAAATTGCTTATTGGCTGTCTGAACACAGCTTGCGTATCACAAAGCTGCTCCATTGCAATTAGAATTGATACTGAACTGGCAATCCTTTCAAAGAAGCCCCAGATAGACGGTGTGGGAATTAAATACAACTCTCACTGTTGCAGGAAGGGGCTGCTTCACACAATGCGAGAGTGGAGGGAATCTGGCCCTAAACCTAATGATCCCATGCCTGAGCTGTGAGTGCTCGATGTGAATACTGGGTATCTCAAATGGAAAGTGTTCCCTTCCCCAAATACTAACATCTTGCAAATAAATGTGATATTGTTATAAAATTGTGATTGTTAATAATATGGTCAGGAGTTAATGAGTGGAGTAGTCCACTTTGAGTAGATAGTTTTCTATTTAAGCTCTTTCATTATAATATATAATCTGCCCTTTATTACAGTTTGTCTTTGTTGGTTAAATACAATCAATGATATTTAAGACCAACAACAGACCAATTTATAAGAATTGATACCTTTTTCGTTTCTAGAATGTGACTAAAGTGCTGTGACGCTCAACTTAAAATGACTGCTGCAGCCTTACATATATTTATAAAAGTGCTTTGTAAAGTCTTGTTATGTGTTCTGAATTCTTGAAGTACCTCCTTGTGTGAAGATTTTACAACTCTTTTTTAAGAAAAAGGACATTCAAAACCGTGTTAATACTAATAATGGACTCAAAGTGCTCAAGTGTAATTTCAGACAATGGTTGCCCTCATCCTTGTATTTTACATCTACAAGACACCTTTTACCTTTATGATTAAAGTAATACCATGGAAACTAACAATATGACATCTTTTCAGCACAGGAATTTTGTTTGAATTTTTACTGGGCTTTGCCCAGGGTTCAAGCCAACAGAACTATTCCACTGGTTATTGAGATGGTTTATTTGAAATTAAACCGACCGTTGCAGAGAATTGTGTGCTTGTGACAGTCTTAAATGCCACAGTGATTCTCTAACCCCGATGCCCAGTTAAGCTTGGTGTAAACTTAATTTTGACACACAGCAAACAAACTGCAAAAATGTATCTGATCAAATGTTATTGGTAGCTTGGGAGCGTTGGAACCAGTCAAAGTGGAAACTAAGAATTGTGAAATTGGGATCCCTTCAGTCTGAGGCTGTGCCCTTAGGTTCTATTTTCTCCGAGCAGTGGAAACATCCTCTCCACAGTCACTCTATCTTGGCCTCTCGGTATTCTGTAAGTTTTAATGAGGTCTGTTCCCCCCCCCCCCCCCCCCCCCCCCCACAACCTGCCTCAGCCTTCTAAACTCCAGCCAGTACAGACACAAAGTCCTCAATCGCTCCTCATATGTCACGTCCTTTATTCCGGGGATCATTCTTGTGAACCTCCTCTGGACTCTTTCCAAGGCTAGCACACCCTTCCTTAGATACGGGCCCCAAAACTGCTCACAGTACTCCAAATGGGATCTGACCAGAGCCTTATACAGCCTCAGCAGTACATCCCTGCACTTGTATTCTAGTTTGGCTAGATCAGTGGATTTGGAGTTAAACTGCAAGTGGCAACATACGCAAATACTGCAATAAATTATTTGTGCTTTTTTTAAATCTTGTAGTTGGTGAGATTGTCTCTGGAACAGAAATGTACAGATCAGGGTATTGATTCACAGCACTATCTGCAGAATGCAGCTGAATCCCATTCACTGTACTTGTAACAATTGAGTTTAGCTAATCTGTGCTGTGACTAACAATTAAACTTTTGTAGCTCACTTTGACTTTGATGTCTCCAGACCCAAGTGTGCCAAAACTCTCCTGACTGGCCTCCCATTTTCTAGCCTGAGTAAACTTTAGTTTATCCAGCGTTATGTTGTCTTATGGTTACCTGCACCAAGTCGTGTTCATCCATCAGTCACTGGCTATATTTGCTCCTGATAGGCTGACTAGTGTGCATATCAGCAGAAAATGAGGGAAAGAAACAGTCTCTGATTGGGGGACAGCGAACAGTGTGTGAGAGAATTAAAGCTATGTCGGCCTGGAACCCAAGCAACAGCAGGGCTGGTGCCTGGGCAAACAGGTGGGACTGCAGCCCGGGGACACAGGCCGAGTGGTGCTGGAGCCTGGGGTGAGAGGCTGGAAGGGGCTGGTGTGGAATTGGAGCCCGGGGAGATGGGCGAGTGGGGCTGGAGCTCAGGGAGTCAGGCAGATTGGGTTGGAGCCCGGGGAGAAAGACAGGGCGAGATGGAGCCTGAGTAGGCAGACGGTTTGGGTTTGGAGACAAGGGAGACAGGTGGGGTTGAATCCCAGGGAGACAAGCAGGGCAAGGTGGAGTCACTGGAGACAGACGGGGTGGAATGGGGCCTGGTAAACCAGGCATGGTGGGTTGGAGGTCAGGGAGAATGATGTTGCTGGGCTGGAGCCTGGGGTAACAGGC
This sequence comes from Scyliorhinus canicula, assembly GCF_902713615.1. Taxonomy (NCBI): domain Eukaryota; kingdom Metazoa; phylum Chordata; class Chondrichthyes; order Carcharhiniformes; family Scyliorhinidae; genus Scyliorhinus; species Scyliorhinus canicula. The sequence continues at coordinate 269,450,793 of NC_052147.1, forward strand.
AGGATGGGATTGGAGCCATGGCGCCTGGTACAGCGAGGCTGGAGCCTGGTGCCTGGCCAGGATGGGACGGGGGGAGGGGAGGGGGGGGGGGAGGCCTGACCTGGCAGGGCCCAAGCCTGGAGAAGACAGGCAGGGCTGGGGAGGGCAAAGTCATGGTCGGCCAGCGAGGGAAAGCTGAATTGATTCAAAGGAGGCTGTCATTATGGTGGGACTGAGGAGGTGACAGTGACTGAGTGGGTGTGTTGGACAAATTGAGTGAGTGAGTGATTGACTGAAGGGGTGTGTGTGTGAGTGAATGACTGACTGATGGAATGTATGTGAGTGAATTTGTATGAGGAAGTGAAGGAATGGGTGTGTGGCGGTGAATGACCGCGTGACAGTTTGATGGGGTGAGTGGGTGTGAGTCTACCTTGTGCCTCGTCTCAGTTTTCTCACTCACACTCAGCACCACGCACCAACACACACACACACACTTCCACCCACATATTTTTATTGCTTAATCTTTTTTAACTCAATTATTAATTGCTGTGACATTGCTTCACATTTGTTTCACAATTGATTCTCTCCTTAAAACCTCAACATTTTCTGAAACTCTTTATTGTTGTGCCAAACCTTGGGCAGAATTCTCCGTCGGCTGAAACTGCAATCGGGAAATGCGATAGGCAGAGAATCGGTTCTGATGCCGTATTGTGGCTGTTGATTTCACGCCAAATCGCAATTCTCCGGTGCCTCGACAGCGGCGTAAATGCATCCCAATCCGCCCATGCAGTAAACGCCGTTGGCGTATCATTAGCTGGCCTGACCCAGTATTCTCTGAGGTTTCTGCAATTCTCCGCCTCCGATGGGCCAAGTTCCCGATGACCAGGTTCTCCTGTGTTGTTAAAGATTGAGAAACACGCTCCGTGGCTGATGATGGAGAGAGAGGAGGTAGGACATGGAAAGGCGCGACCGTAGGCTGCCGATCCTGAAATTGGCCGCGGTGACTGGGGTGGGGGTTATCAGAGCCGGGAAGGAAGGGGGGTGGTGACGGGGGGGGGGGGGGTGAGCCATGGGGCAGGGTGACCCTCCACGGGACTGGAGCTGTGCCCAGGCATGGACTGCCATTGCCGCAGCCTGCAAGGCAGCCACCCTGCTGCGCACCCCAATGACCACCCACCTTGGCTCCTGGTTCTGCAGAGTGACATTGGCCATATGGGTGCACCCACCCCCACAGCCCAGCCTCCACTCACCCACCCCACAATCCTTGCACTCCACCCACTGCCATACCACAGCCCCCAGCAGATGGCTACCTGCCGGCGGGGCATCACGCGGCCCCCCAAGTGGAACGCTCTTAAAACTTCTGCAGGGAGGTGCCAGACAGGAGCTGTGAGCATACTGCTGACAACAGCAGGAGGGATGGGCGCCAGGGCCAGTGGTCCCCATTGTCTGGGGTGCAGATATGGGGGAAAGGGTACATGCGGAGCAGGGTCCGCAGTGCCACCTGGGGCAACCGTTGGGCACAGCCATACGCACAATGGATATTGGAATACAACCAGCAACTGTAGCCTTCCTCCTAGTCACCGTAGTACCGGGGATTGGATTCAATTCAATTTACGTTTCAGTTTGATTTAATGTCACGTGTACCGAGGTACAGTGAAAAGTATTGTTCTGCATACAGTCTGGACAGATCGTTCCATACATGAAAAAATATATAATGCATACATAAATACACAAAGTAAATACATAGACACATACATTGCGTGAAGCATACAGGAGTCATTACACCATGCCACTCGGTTCTCCACCTCCCTCCTGTATTCTGACACATCATTGTTTGAGATCCAACCCAGAATGGTCATGTCATCATCAAACTTGCAGATGGAGTTGGAGCCAGATTTTGTAACACCGTCGTGTGTTTATAGGGAGTTTATGGGCTAAACAGCTGCCTTGTAATGCAGAACAAGGCCAGCAGCGGGGTTCAATTCCCTTGACGGCGTCCCCAAACAGGCACCGTAATGTGGCGACTCGGAGCTTTTCACAGTAACTTCATTGAAGCCTACTCGTGACAATAAGCGATAATTATTATTGTTATTATTATTATATATCTGCCAGACGATGGCACACCTGGCGCCGGAAGGAAATGAGAGAGGATACCTGCTCCTGGTGGCTGTCAAGGTGATGGTCGCCCTGGACCTTTACACCACGGAGTCCTTGCAGGCACCGAGTGGGGACCTGTCCGGGTTCTCACAGAGCTCTGTGCGCAGGTGCATCCGTGCGTCCCCAGTCGGAACAATACATTCATTTCAATGTGGATCAAACCCATCAGGATGTCCAGGCAGCGGGGTTCACCGCCATCACCGAGATGCCCTGGGTCCAGTGCATGATCGATGGGATGACTGTCCTCCTATGTGTACCTACAGATAACAGACCGCTCGACTTAAACCGAAAGGACTTCCACTAGATGAACATGCAGCTGGTGGGTGACCATCAGATGTGCATCATGCACGTCTGAGCCCGATACCCAGCCAGTGTGCACGACGCCTTCACCCTGGCACACTCGGTGATTCCCGGTCTCTTCAAGGTGCATCCCCAGCTGGGAGGGGGGGGGGGGGTTGGCTGCTGGGTGACAGGGCTTATCTGCTGTGGTCTATCCGGAGGCCACAGATTGACCCGGGGCATGATCGAGTGATGCTTTGGGATCCTGAAGATGCGGTTCAGGTGCCCTAACCCCTGTGGAGGGGCCCTCCAGTATGGCACTGGGAGGGTTGCCCACATCGTAGCAGTCTGCTGCATCCTCCACAACATTGTGCAGCAGAGCGGCGACATACTGGAGGAGGAGTGTCAATCGCGAATCCAGCAAATCCGGCACCATTTCTCATTGGAATCAATTGTGTTCCATGTGGCGCCAGTGATAGCCCCTCACCGGTCACTGAATCGGTCTAAGTATGGCGTCAATTTTGCTATTGTAAAAGTCCACGAATTCTGCCCCGGCATCAACACTTAGTCTCAGGAACAGAGAATTCCGCTGCTTCTCTTTCCAAATTTTACTTGCCCCTTGAGTGAGAAAAATATGTAAATTTATTGCCCCGAGAGATGATGTTGGACAAAGGGCAGCACGGTGCTACAAGTGGTTAGCACTGCTGCCTCACGATGCCGAGGACTCGGGTTCGAAACCTGGCCCCGGGTGACAGTCCATGTGGACTTTTCAGATTCTGCCCATACAACCCAACGATGTGCAGGGTAGGTGGATTGGCCATACCAAATTGTCCCTTAGTTGAAAACATTTTAGAAAAAAAATGTTTGACAAGCCTGCTCGACTGCCCCGTCTTTCAACACTCTGGGATGTAAATCATCAATTTCTGGGAATTTATCAACCTTCAGTCCCAGTGCGTTTCTCCAGTAATATATTTTTACTGATACCATAATATATTTCAGTTGCTCAATTTCACTAGTTTCTTAGATCTCTTGTAATCCTGGGAGGTTTTTTTTATATCTTCCTCTTTGAAGGTAGACACAAGGGCCAGAATATCCACCCCACCCAGCGTGGGAAAACCCACGATGTAGGCAGCGAGCTATTGGCTGCTGACATGTTCCCCCATCCCGCTAAAGTCAACGACAATTTGCATGGTTTGCTGGCCCTGTCACTGGGGAAGCTGTATCAGGAGGTTGTCTTCGGTGGACTGGCAGGGCTGACAAATTCTGGCCAAAGTATATGTTTAATTTCTCTGCTGTTTCCTTATTCCCGTTAGCAATGTTCCTGTTTCTACCTGTCGTGGACTTGTCTTTGCTGATCGTTTTCTTTTAACATACCTATGGAAAATTTGAATATCCTATTTTTATGCTTCTCTCTTTATCAGATTCAGAGAATAGAATCCCAACAGTGCAGAAGGAGGGCATTCGGCCCATCGAATCTGCGCTATCCCTCAGCTCACTTCCCCACCCTATCCTCACCACCCCATGGTCAATCTGCCGAATCTGCCATTTCCTGGACACTAAGGGGCAATTTATCATGGCCTGTCCATCTAATCTGCACATCTTTAGACTGTGGGAGGAAACCAGAACACCCTGAGGACATCCACTCAAACATGGGGAGAACATGCAAACTCCATACAGAGAGTCATCAAAAGCCAGAATCGAAACCAGGTCCTGTAGTGATCTCTGTATATGAAATGAAATATATGTATATACATGAAGGGTTAATGTGCCATTAGTACAGTCAAAAGATCACTAGAGGGCAACACTAACAGGGAGTATAAATACAAGCTCAATCTATTTTCCTGTTCTCTTTGCGTGTGTTGTGGCTGGAGAACAAAAGTGTATAGTTAGCTCAGAGAGCAAAGTATAGCATTCATAGTTAATCTAATTCTATCTTGTTTAAATTAACCACTAGTAAAAGTATTGAAGAATCAAACTCACAAGTTAATTGATTAGTTATTCAATAAATTATTTGTTATCACTGGATGACTTCGAGTGTTCATCATCATCAAAGTTAAGTACATCTTGGCATAAAGAAATAAGTAACATATATTACTCCAAGTAATATGACAGGTCCCTGCACTGTGAGGCAGCTATGCTAACCACTGTACCACCGTGTTTCTTGGTTTTCCTTTGCCGAATTCTGAAATGCTCCCAATCCTCATGCTTACTATGCTTGTGGCAACTTTGTAAGTCTCTTCCTTTGATACAAAATAAAATAAATACATAATCTTTATTGTCATAAGTAGGCTTACATTAACACTGCAATGAAGTTACAGTGGAAAGCCCCTAGTCGCCATATTCCGGCGCCTGTTCAGGTAAACAGAGGGAGAATTCAGAATTCTCAGCTGGTGCAAGAATTGAACCCACGCCACTGGCCTTGCTCTGCATCACAAACCAGCTGTCTAGCCCACTGAGCTAAACTAATTTCAGTCAATCTTTAATGTCTCTTTTAGCCATAGTTGGACTGTCTTCCGTACAGGGTTTTTATGCATGAAAGGAATGTGATAGTTGTAAACCATGCATTAATTCTGTACATTGCCTCCTAAATTCCATTCCCTAGTCGACCATCTTGACTTTTATTGTAGTTTCCCATCCCCCGCAACCAGTTTGTCCCTCATACCTGTGTAGTTTACTTTGTTTAGATTTAAGACCCCAGTTTTGAAATGAACTACATCAATACATATTATGATCACTCTTCCCCAGAGGCTCCTTTATGGTAAAGTTATTAATTAGCCCTTTCTGTCACTCAGGATCTAATTCCTGAGCTGCGCACTCTCAAATGCTTTAAACCAGACAGAAGAAGCAGTCTGCATATTGAAATTAAGTTTTCAATGCAGGCACAAACATGAAAGCTATTATTCCATATCATAATAAACAATGGAAATACACTTTGCACCAAGTAAATTAATTGAGTTTGCACAAAGGTGCAGCAAAAAATATAATCCTTCAGTGAATCCAAGTGTGTCCAGGAAGGTTTTTTGGAACAATATGTGGACAGTCCGGCTAGAGAGGGGGCTATATTGGACCTGCTACTAGGGAACAAGCCCAGCCAGATCATCAACGTTGTAGTGGGAGAACATGTGACGAACAGTGACCACAATTCTGTAAGCTTTCGGATACTCATGGAAAAGGATGAGTGTTGTCCTCGGGTTAAGGTGCTAAATTGGGCGAAGGCTAATTACCACCAGATTAGGCAGGATTTGGAGGCTGTTGTTTGGGAGAAGCTGTTTGAGGGTAAATCCACATTTGGCATGTGGGCGTCTTTTAAGGAGCAGTTGATGGGAGTGCAGGACAGGCATGTGCTGGTAAAAAGGAAGGACGGGAAAGGCAGGATTCGGGAACCACGGATGACCAGGGAAATTAAGAATATTGTCAAAAAGAAAAATGATGCATATGTGAGATACAGACAACTAAAAACAGATAAAGCACTTGAGGAATACAAGGAAAGTAAAAAAACGCTCAAGCAAGGAATTAGGAGGGCAAATAGGGGTCACAAAATGTCTTTGGCAGACAGGATTAAGGAGAATCCCAAGGCATATTCGGAACAAGAGGGTAGCTAGAGAAAGAGTTGGTCCACTCGAGGACAAAGGAGTCAAATTATGTGTGGAACCAGAGGAAGTAGGTGAGGCCCTTAATGAATACTTTCCATCAGTATTCGCAAAGGAGAGGGACATGCTGATTGGTGGTGTCTCAGAGGGATGTGTAGACACTTTAGAACAGGTTATTGTTATGAGGGAGGAAGTGCATTAAGGTAGACAAATCCCCAGGGCCAGATGGCATTAATCCCAGATTACGGGGGGAGGCAAGGGTTTCCTCATTGCCACAGGTGAGATCCGAGTCCCACTGGCGGCGTCCATGTGAGGTCTTACCCGGCGGGACCTCAGCGTGCATCCTTTCGGGGGCGGCCTGTTGGGAGGGAGGTGGATCCGACCCTGGAGGGGGCCTCCGCTGTGGCCTGGCCCGTGATCGGGGTCTACCGATTGGCAGGCCAGCCTCTCGGGCTGGGGGCGCTTTTGCTCCACGCCGGCCCCTGTAGCCCAACACCATGAAGCGTAGGGGCCGGCACGGAGAAGGAAGCCACTGCGCCTGCGCGCAATCACACCGCTCGTACTGCGCATGCGCGCATTCGCGTCGGCCGCAGCACGCATGCGCAGACCCCGCGGCACCCATTTGAGGCCGGTATCAGCAGCTGAAGCATCGTGGGTCACTCCAGTGCCGTGCTCTCCTCTTGTAGGGCTCAGAATAGCTGATCCTGGGGGCCTGTTGACGCCGTCGTAAAACGCGAAGGTGTTTACGACGATGTCAACACTTAGCCTCAGGATCAGAGAATCCTGCCCAGGATCTCTGCACATTTTGAAGTGAATGGTTTTATTAGCGACAGTCAGCATGGTTTTATACGAGGGAGGTTATGTCTCACTAATTTGATTGAATTTTTTGAGGAGGTTACAAAACATTTTTTTAAAAATAACTTTTATTCAAGTTTTTTAATAACAATAACAATAACAAATTTTAACAAATTTTCTCCCTGCAAATTAAAACAAAAAAGGCATGTTCCCACGCCAAAACAAGAAAAGAACTCTCCCCCCCAAAATAAATAATAGCAAATAGCAATACAAGAAAGAACAAAATAACATAACAAACCCACCGCCGCAAAAACAAACCCCCAAACCCCCCCCCCCCCCCCCCCCCACCCACCCCGGTTGCTGCTGAGACCGACCACTCTCTATCCCTTCGCCAGGAAATCGAGAAAGGGCTGCCACCGCAGAAAGAACCCCTGTACCGACCCCCTCAGGGCAAATTTCATCCTCTCCAACTTGATGGGCCCAGCCATGTCGTTGACCCAGGTCTCCGAACTCGGGGGCCGCGTATCCCTCGACTGTAACAGAATCCTGCGCCGGGCTACTAGAGACGCAAAGGCCAGAATGCCGGCCTCTCTCGCCTCCTGCACTCCCGGCTCCGAAGCTACCCAAAGATCGCGAGCCCCCAGCCCGGCCTGACCCTAGACCCAACCACTTCCGACAAAATCCCCGCCACCACCTTCCAAAACCACTCCAGAGCCGGACATGCCCAAAACATGTGGGTGTGGTTTGCCGGGCCACCCGAACACCTCCCACACCTGTCTTCCCCTCCGAAAAACTGGCTCATCCTAGCCCCCATCATGTGAGCCCTGTGCAGCACCTTCAGCTGAATTAGGCTGCGCCGTGCGCAAGAGGAGGAAGAATTCACCCACTCAAGGGCGTCCGACCACGTCCCATCCTCAATCTCATCCCCTAGCTCTTCCTCCCATTTCGCTTTGAGCTCATCTACAGAGGCCTCCTCCTCCCCCTGCATCAGTTGGTAGATAGCCAAGATCCCTTCCCCGACCCACGTCCCCAAAAGCACCCTGTCTTGCACCCCCCTTGGCGGCAGCCGCGGAAACTCCTCCACCTGCCTCTTAACAAAGTCCCTGACCTGCATATACCTAAAAGCGTTCCCAGTGGGGAGGTTCCACTTCTCCTCCAGAGTCGCAAACCTCCTATCCAAGAACAGGTCCTCAAACTGTCTGATGCCTGCCCTGTGCCAACTGCCAAATCCCGTTCTCCCTGGCGCAAAACGGTGATTGCCCTGTATTGGGGCCCAAACTAAGGCTTTCACTTCCCTCCTATCCCAGATTTTGAAGGACGCAACCACCACCGGACTCGTGGAGTACTTTGCCGAGGGGAGTGGAAGTGGGGCCGTCACCAAAGCCTCCAGACTCGTACCTGTACAGGACGCTACCTCCAGCCTCTTCCATGCGTCACCCTCCCCTTCCGTCACCCACCTGCGAATCATCGCCACGTCCGCCGCCCAATAATATCCACACAAGTTGGGCAGCGCCAGGCCCCTTACCTCCCTTCTTCGCTCCAAAAATACCCTCCTTACTCTCAGGGCCTTCCGCGCCCACACAAACCCCAGAATCGACTTATTCACCCTTCTGAAAACAGCCTTCGGGATCAATATGGGGAGGCACTGGAAGAGAAACAAAAACCTTGGGAGCACCGTCATTGTAACCGACTGGACCCTGCCCGCCAACAAGAGCGGCAGCGCATCCCACCTCCTGAACTCCTCCTCCATCCGCCCCACCAGCCTCGAAAAGTTAAGCCTATGCATAGCCCCCCAGGTCCTAGCCACGTGGACCCCAAGATACCTAAAGCTCCCCTCAGCCCTCCTCAACGGGAGTTCCCCTATCTCCCTCTCTTGACCCCCGGGTGCAGGACAAACAGCTCGCTTTTAGGAGGTTACAAAAATGATTGACGAGGGAAAGGCTGTGGATGTTGTTTACAAAGACTTTAGTGAAGCATTTGATAAGGTCCCTCATGGCAGGCTGGTGCAAAAGATTAGATCACAAGAGGTGAACTTGCTGGATGTATTCAGAACTGGCTTGGCCATAGAAGACAGAGGGAAGCAGTGGAAGGATGTTTTTCTGAATGGAGGTCTGTAACTAGTGGTGTTCCACAGGGATCAGTTCTGGGATCTCTTAGTAATATACATAAATGAATTAGAAGAAAACATAGTGGGTCTGATTAGCAAGTTTGCGGATGATGCTAAGATTGCAGGAGTTGCGAATAGTGATGAAGATTGTCAGATAATACAACAGGTTATAGATAGGCTGCAAAATTAGACAGAAACGGCAGATGGATCTTAACCCGGACAAATGTGAGGTGATGCATTTTGATTGATCTAATTCAGGTGGGAGCTGTAAAATAAATGGTAGAACCATCAGGAACACAGACACACACAGATCTGGGCATGCAGGTCCACAGATCCTTAAAAGTGGCAGCACAGGTGGAAATGGTGGTAAAGAAAGCATATGGTGTGCTTGCCTTCATAGGACAAGGTATCGATTATAAAAGCTTGAAAATTATATTACAATTATATCGAACGTTGGTTAGGCCACATTGAGAATACTGTGTCCAATTCTGATCACCGCACTACCAGAAGGACGTGGAGGCTTTGGATAGAGTACAGATAAAGTTTACCAGGACTTTGCCTGGTATGGAGGGTATTAGCTGTGAGGAGAGATTGAATAAACTGGGTCCCTAGAGAGACGGAGCCTGAGGGGCAACCTGATAGATGTTTATAAAATTATGAGGGGTGTAGAGAGCGTGAACAGTTGGAGGCTTTTTCCCAGGGCAGAAATGACAATTACAAGGGGGCACAAGTTCAAGGTGAGGGGGGAAAGGTTCAGTGGAGTAGTGCAGGGGAAGTTATTTACACAGTGGTGGCCTGGAATGCACTGCCAAGTGAGGTGGTTGAGACAGATATGTTAGCGACCTTTAAAACTTATCTGGATAGAAACATGAACAGAAGGGGTAGAGAAGAATACAGGTGATTAGTCTAGATGGGACACATGATCGGCACAGGCTTGGAGGGCCGAAGGGCCTGTTCCTGTGCTGTATTCTTTGAATGTTAGGACTCATGTCATTCCATCAAATAACTACAGCTGCTCTTTTTGAAAACTTAACTAATCAGTTATTTGTGGAAGTTTGCTGGTATTAAATTCTGTGAGCTTGCCATTGCTAAATACATACATCAGTTGTATTGCTAAACTAGTCTTTATAAATCCTTTATCCACTATGTTAAAATAAACTCCAGAGCTCCAGAAAAGCTCTATATTGTTGGGGGTGGGGTAGGGTTTGAGGTGTGGTGAAGGAAGTGTAAGGTTTGTTTTTTTTAAATATTGCTTTCAATAAAAAGCTATAGAAAGCATGTTATCTGTTGGAATGTGTGAGTTTGAACTGTGCTATATTTGGAAGTTTTTCTTTCATTTCAAAGCTGTAGAATGCCCACAAACAATTCAAAAATGCGGACAGGACAAGACCATTTGATCAGGAAACATTGGGTTGCAGTGCAGTTGATGAGACCATCAATTCACGCGACACGTGGTTAGAAGCGAACAGTGGTTTTAATCGTCTTACAACAGAGCCTGCCTGTGACAAGATGAACTCTTGATGAACTGGCAGGCAGGCTCACAACAACAACCTTTATACTTCTGGTTAGGGGGAGAAGCCATGGGCGGAGCCAAGGGTGGAGTCCAGTACAAGCTCCTCATCTCCCCCTATGGGTAGAGCCGTGCAACTACACATGATCTGATACAATGTACAGGCTCAACACATGTTGTACAATAGTGTGGATTATTAGTATTTTTAATTCACCACATTCACCCCCTATGAAAAAATCAAGTCCGGCGGGGGTGATGGCTTACAAATTGAGTCTGTCCGGTGGTCGAGTTGTCCGTTGTGATCGGCGGAGCACCGGGGTTGCAGCCTCTTCTGGTCGCTGGACGATCACGGTTGGTTGAGGTACGATGGAGGACTCCGGGGGAGATTCTGTCCGAGCTTCGTACCCGTCTGGTTCGACCGGGGTCGCTGGAAGCTTGTGGGGCGCGGGTGCGTGGAACATGTGTAGTGACCCGGTAGGTGCGGGGGCATGGGGCGCGATGAGTTGGGTGGGGTGTAGTGTGAGGGGTACCTCGGCGGTGGTAGTGGTGGGATTCGATCCTGCCAGCGCTAGGTCCCGGAGGGATACAGTGTCCTGACGGCCGTCAGGGTATTCTATGAAGGCGTATTGGGGGTTTGAGTCGAGTAGGAGCACTCTTTCTACGAGTGGGTCAGTTTTGTGTGCCCTGACGTGCTTCCGGAGGAGTACCGGGCCCGGTGTCTTCAACCATACTGGGAGCGAGGCCCCCGTGGTAGTACCCCTGGAAACAACAAAGAGCCGCTCATGAGGGGTCTGGTTGGTGGCAGTACATAGAAGGGACCTAATAGATTGGAGCGCGTCGGGGTGGACTTCCTGCCAATGGGAAACCGGGAGATTCCTGGACCGGAGGGTCAGTAGGACGGTCTTCCAGATCGTCGCATTCTCCCTCTCCACCTGCCCGTTCTCCCTGGGGTTATAGCTGGTAGTCCTGCTCGAAGCGATGCCCTTGTCGAGCAGGTACTGACGCAGCTCGTCGCTCATGAAGGACGAACCCCGGTCGCTGTGTACGTAGCTGGGGAAGCCGAACAGGGTGAAGATACTATGCAGGGCCCTATTGACTGTGTGGGAGGTCATATCGGGGCACGGAATAGCAAAAGGGAAGCGGGAGAACTCGTCGATGACATTCAGGAAGTACACATTCCGATTAGTCGAGGGGAGTGGCCCTTTTAAATCGATAGCGAGGCGTTCAAAGGGCCGAGAAGCCTTGACCAGGTGGGCCCTGCCTGGTCTATAGAAGTGCGGTTTGCACTCCGCACAGATCGGGCAATCCCTGGTGATGGCTGTTACCTCCTCAGTGGAGAAAGGCAGATTTCGGGCCTTGACGTAGTGGGTGAGCCGGGTGACCCCCGGGTGGCAGAGGTCATTGTGGATGGCTTTCAGGCGGTCGCTCTGCATGCTGGCGCACGTGCCGCGAGACAGGGCATCTGGGGGCTCATTGAGCTTCCCCAGTCGATACATGATATCGTATTTGTAGGTGGAGAGTTCGATCCTCCACCTCAGGATTTTATCATTTTTAATTTTGCCCCTTTGCGAGTTGTCAAACATGAAGGCAACCGATCTTTGGTCGGTGATGAGGGTGAACCTTCTACCTGCGAGGTAGAGCCTCCAGTGACATACAGCCTCCACAATGGCTTATGCTTACTTTCCGACCGAGGAGTGTCGAAGTTCTGAAGCGGAGAGGGTTCAGGAGAAAAATGCAACTGGACTCCCTGCCTGATTCAATGTGGCTGCAAGAGCGACCTCTGAGGCATCGCTCTCAACCTGAAAAGGGACGGATTCATCCACCGCCCGCATGGCGGCTTTGGCGATGTCCTCCTTGATGCATCAGCCGACAGTGGGAAAAGTGTGGCCTTAAATAGTGGGCAGGCTTTGTCCGTATATTGAGGGACCCACTGGGCATAGTATGAAAAGAACCACAGGCACAGTTTGAGGGCCCTGGGACAATGAGGGAGAGGGAGTTCTAAGAGGGGGCGCATACGGTCCGGATCGGAGCCCAGGACTCCGTTTTCCACGACATAGCCGAAGATGGCTAGCCTGGTCGTGCGGAAAACACATTTCTCCATGTTGTAAGTGAGGTTGAGTTTCTGGGCCGTCTGGAGTAATCGATGGAGGTTGGCATCGTGGTCCTGCTGGTCATAGCCGCAGATCTTGACGTTATCCAAGTATGGAAACGTGGCCCACAGCCCGTACTGGTCCACCATTCGGTCCCTTGCTCGTTGGAACACCGAGATCCCGTTCATGACGCCAAAGGAAACCCGGAGGAAATGGAAGAGGTGGCCATCGGCCTCGAACGCCGTGTAGTGGCGGTCCTCCAGGCGGATTGGGAGCTGGTGGTATGCAGACTTCAGATCCACCGTGGAGAAAATACGATACTGGGCGATCTGATTCACCATGTCTGAAATCCTTGGGAGGGGGTACGCATCGAGGAGCGTAAACCGATTAATGGTCTGACTATAGTCCACGACCATGCGGAAATTTTCCCCGGTCTTGACGACCACCACCTGAGCTCTCCAGGGGCTGTTACTGGCCTCTATGATCCCCTCACGTAGGAGCCTCCGGACCTCAGTTCTGATAAACACCCTGTCCTGCAGGCTGTACCGCCTGCTGCGAGTGGCTATGGGTTTGCAGTCCAAAGTGAGATTGGCAAAGAGTGGAGGGGGGGAGATTTGCAGCGTGGCTAGACTGCAGATAGTGAGTGGGGGTAGGGGTCCGCCGAAGCTGAGGGTGAGACTTTTGAGGTTACACTGGAAATCGAGTCCCAGTAAGAGTGGGGCGCAGAGTTCGGGCAGGACGTATAGTTGAAAATTAGAGTAGCTAGCGCCTTGGATTGGTAGGGTCGCAACGATGTGCCCTTGGAGGTGAACAGAGTGTGAGCCCGAAGCGAGGGAGATAGTTTGCCGTGCAGGAAAAACAGGGAGCGAACAGCGTCTTACCAGATCTGGGTGTACGAAGCTCTTGGTGCTCCCGGAGTCGAAGAGGCACGGTGTACTGTACCCGTTGATTTCAACGGTCATCATGGAGTTGCGGAGGTGCTTCGGACGCGACTGGTCCAACGTGACTGCGCTGAGTTGTGGGTAGTCGGCGGCTCGATTAGCTGTGCTGGAGTGGCCCCGTGATGAATGCCCGCTGAGGTCGCAGTCTTCGATCTGAGTTGCCGAGTTTGGAGCCCAAGATGGCCGCCCCCGTGGAACGTACGTGGTGGGTGGCGAGGAAGATGGCATCCAAGATGGCGGCCCCCATGAGTCGCATGTGGCCGGCCGCGTGGTGGGGGTTTGCCAAGATGACAGCCCCCATGGGTCGCAAGTGATGGGTGGGGGCGGAGTCGGAGTACAGGCCGTGGCGTAACGGGGCCTGCGGGCCTGCAAATTCAGTGGCCGAGTGCTCTGGGCTGTGGGAGGGTTTGAGGCTGGAGCTTTCTTCGCCAGACATACTCTGGCTTAGTGTCCTTTGCAACCGCAGCTGCTGCAGGTCGCGTTGCGGGCCAGGCAGTGCTGCCACGGCTGCTGGAGCTGGCCACAAAAGTGGCAGGCTGGAGTAGCATAGTGGCTGGGTGGCCGCGCGGCACAGGCCTGGGGTAGTCGCTGGTCGGGGGTCCATGACGGGGTCGCGGAGTCCACGGGGAATGAGGTGAGGCTACGGAACGAGACCTCCATAGTAGTGCCGAATTCTACAGTGTCTTCTAAGTTTTGGGCCCCCTTCTCAAGCAACCGCTGGCGCACGTAATTGGATCTGAGGCCTGCAACAAATACATCGCGGACAGCGAGTTCCCTATGTTCTGCAGCATTTACAGCTTGGTAATTACAGTCCCGGGATAAGGTTTCTAAGTCTCTTAGGAATTCTTCTAGTGATTCCGTGGGGCACTGGCGGCGAGTAGTAAAAATGTGGCACGCGTAGACCTCATTGATGGGCCTCACGTACATTCTGTCGAGCAGGGCCAGGGCCTCTGTATATGAGCCGGTACAATTAAGTTGAGTAGATATACGATGGCTCACCCTTGCGTGTAGTAGACTGAGTTTCTGCTCTTCGTAGTTTCTGTAGTGCTTGCTTCAGCCAGGTAGGCCTTGAAACATCAGAGCCAGTGTGAAAAGATTTCTTTCGCCTCTGCGTCCTGTGGGTCGAGTTCCAGTCGATCAGGTTTGACGGCTGATTCCATGGTCTTTCATAGAATTTACAGTGCAGAAGGAGGCCATTCGGCCCATCGAGTCTGCACCAGCTCTTGGAAAGAGCACCCTACCCAAGGTCAACACTCCACCCTATCCCCATAACCCAGTAACCCCACCCAACACTAAGGACAATTTTGGACACTAAGGGCAATTTATCATGGCCAATCCACCTAGCCTGCACGTCTTTGTGACTGTGGGAGGAAACCGGAGTACCCGGAGAAAACCCACTCACACACGGGGAGGATGTGCAGACTCCACACAGACAGTGACCCAAGCCGGAATCGAACCTGGGACCCTGGAGCTGTGAAGCCATTGTGCTATCCACAATGCTACCGTGCTGCCATTTCTTACTGTTTCTTAAGACGATTAAATTGATGAGACCATCAATTCACGCGACACGTGGTTGAAGCGAACAGTGGTTTTAATCGTCTTACAACAGAGCCTGCCTGTGACAAGATGAACTCTTGATGAACAGGCAGGCAGGCTCACAACAGCAACCTTTATACTTCTGGTTTGGGGGAGGAGCCATGGGCGGAGCCATGGGCGGAGCCAAGGGTGGAGTCCAGTACAAGCTCCTCATCTCCCCCTATGGGTAGAGCCGCGCAACTACACATGATCTGATACAAGATACAGGCTGAACACATGTTGTACAATACAGTGTGGATTATTAGTGTTTATAATTCACCACAGCAGTCAAATGCATTACTTGCCCAATCTTCAACCACTTGGATTCCAGCACTGAAACCAATGATCCGTGCTGCTGTTTGTGATCCACATGAAGCTATTCCCATTCTCCTGTCTCCTCACGTGCTTCTCTAACTTCCTCTTTATGTTGTTCACCTCAACTACTCCCTGTGGTGGAAAGTTCCTCATTTTAACCACTCTCTGGATAAAGATGTTTCCCCTGAACTCCCTGTTGGGTTGCTCAATAATTTTCATAACTTTTGGCACATGCTCTGGTCTTGCCCGCCAGTGGAAACAACTGCCCATGTCTACTTTATCAAATGCTTTCCTAACATTAACAATCTCACTCAGCTCACCCCTCGGTCTTCTGTTACCTTGAGAATGAATGAATTACCTTTGTTGCCAGCAATTATTTATTTTCCAATCGACTCACTACCCTGTGGAAGAGTCCTTATTGACAGCAATGCCATAATGTCCAAATAGTCTATTTTTAGTGATGTTGATTGAGGGATAAATATTGGCCAGGACACTGTCATGAGATCTTTTACATCAGCGTTTGGTTAATGCCTCATATAACCTTTCAGTTCTGTCATCATTCTAGTAAATCTTCTTTGTTCATTCTCAAAGACCTCAGCAACATTTTTTATACTATGGAGGCCAGAGCACTGTACTCCAATTATGGTTTTACCAAAGTTCTATACAAATTTTGTTTTGAACTTTTTCACAGGATGTGGACATCACTGGCTATGCCAGCATTTATTGCCCACCCCTAATTGCCCTTACGAAGGTCATGGTGTCATAGAATCATAGAATTTGCAGTGCAGAAAGAGGCCAGTTGGCCCATCGAGTCTGCACTGGCTTTTGGAAAGAGCACACAATCCCACGCCTCCACCCTGTCCCCGTAACCCAGTAACCCCAACTAACCGTTTTGGACACGAAGGGCAATTTATCATGGCCAATCCACCTAACCTGCACATCTTTGGACTGTGGGAGGAAACCGGAGCACCCGGAGGAAACTCACGCCGACACGGGGAGAACGTGCAGACTCTGCACAGACAGTGACCCAAGCTGGGAATCGAACCTGGGACCCTGGAATTGTGAAGCAACTGTGCTAGCCACCGTGCTACCATTCTGCCCTGACTCATTGGCGAGTCGCCTTGAACCGTTGCAGACCATGTCGTGTTGGTACGCCCACGGTACTGTTAGGAATGGAATTCCAGAATTTTGACCAAACGACAGTGAGGGAGCAGTAATAAAGTTCCAAGTCAGGATGGTGCACGATTTGCAGCCGAACTTGCAGGTCGTGCTGTTCAAAAACTTTGCTCAGCCATGCCTATTCAGTTGGTAGAGGTTCTGGGTTTGGAAAGTGGAAGGAGTTCGGATGAGTTGCTGAAGTGCGTCTCGTGGATGAGATGCAATGCTGCCACTGCATGTTGGCGGTGGAAGGAATGGATGTTGAAGCTGGTGGCTGGGGTGCCACTCAAACAGTCGGCTTTGTCCTGAATTATGCTGCTTGAGCGTTGTTGGAGCTGCGCACATCCAGGCAAGTAGAGAGCATTTCGACACACTCCTGACTTGTGCCTTGTCAATTGTGCACAGGCTTTGGGGACCCATTGACTGTAAAGTGATTTGGGATGAAATATAAATGCAAGTCTTTCTTTCCTTAATTTTTATCAGTGAGAAGTTAACTTGCTCTGAATGAAGATTTGAAATTTGAACACTCATTGCTCTTGACTCATCAATAAGATACGTTTTGAGAACACAGTTCAATGTGTTTTGCCTTGAAATGTTGCCAGGAAGAATATCAAAGGTACAATCTGTCTTTTTCAACACTTCCAAGTTACACAAATGTAGAAGTAAGCACAATTTCTGCTTGATATGTTAATGATTCGCAAAGGTGTGTAAGTGATTATCTATCAATTGCTTTTTAGAAAGCAATCAGTTAACCTTTCATTTCTATCTTCTCTGTGAACTGGCTTCTTCCTATATCTTTATAGGCAGAAAGATCACTGGATAGAAATTACTTCAGACAATGTAATTTTTCAAATGTTTAATGTACCAAATTTATATTTTTTTTGGATGGATAGTAAAATATGAAGCATTTGAATAACATCACCACCAATAATATCAACGCTATTCTCACAAAGCTGCTGTTAAATAGTTAATAATTCTCCTTTGCAACACATAAGTAGAGACTAAGAGTAAGGGGAATTGAGCGGAACAATGAAGGTTAGATTTATACCTAAGCTAAAATAAATGAAAATATCAATCTCTTTGTGATGAACGGTATTAATAACTGCCGTAAACGGTACCTGACCTTTAATACCTTGCCCCTTTAAGAGGCTTGGAACCCCGGGGGACTCCGCCTCTGGCTACGCCCCCAGGAAACAGTATATAGAATAAGGCTCCATGTGGCGAGCACACTTCTCTCGAATGCTGTCCTGTTCTCTGTATATTAAAGCCTTTGATTACCGACCTCGCTCTCGCATCGTAATTGAAAGATGGACAGCGCTCTAAAACCGGAGAAGCTCAACCTGGATGCCAGGTTGCCGGAAGCCCTGGAAATTTTAAAATATTGGCTCCGGTGTTTCAAGGACTATCTGGACTCCTCAACGACTGATGTAGACAGCACTCGCAAGCTCCGCTTACTACATGGCCGGGTGGGCCACCGACTCTCCGCCGTGATCGAAACCGCTACGACCTATGAGGCAGCGGTCGAAATATTGAAGAAACGTTTCATAAAACCTACTAACGAGGTACACGCCAGACATTTGCTCTCAACCTGCAGCCAGCGTTCCAGGGAAATGCTGGACGAATTCGTGGAAAGACTCATTGCGCTCGCGAGGAACTGCGACCACAAAGCAGTGACAGCAGAAGACCACAGGAACTTACATATTCGCGACGCCCTTGTGCCTGGTATCAGGTCCTCGTACATCCGGCAGCGGCTCCAAGAAGACGAGGCATAGGACTTCCAGGGCACGGTGACGCTCGCCTCTTCTCTCAAAACGGCCCACCGTAACCTCCGTACGTACTCCGCGGACCTTGCGAACACCTCTCGATCCCCTCCAGACGCGGCCACGCTACAGGCCTGTGCAATGCGGCGATCCACTCACTCCGGGGGTTTCCCATGCTATTTCTGTGGGCAAGGCCAGCACCCACGTCAGCGTTGCCTGACCCGATCCGCGATCTGCAACGACTGCGGGAAGAAAGGGCACTTCACGAAAGTCTGCCTGGCTGGGCCCAAAGGCCACAAACAAAACCCTCATCAGGCCCAGAAGTCAAGCTCCCGGTCTCATAGACACAGCAACGCGGCCGCGCGGCGGCCGGACACGCCCACTTCCAATGTGTCATCGACCTCGTGCAAGTCATGGGAGCGGCCATCTTGGCGGCGTCCATCTTCGAAACCCGACACATTCGACCGGCGGCAGCGTCCACCTTGCGACTCCGGCCGGCCATTTTTTGAGTTCAACTCTGACGGCCCGCAACTAGGAGCGATCACACTCGATCAATCGCTGCCGAAACACCTGCAAAACTCAATCATGCGGGTGCGAATCAACGGCCACGACACTCCCTGCCTATTTGACTCCGGGAGCACGGAGAGCTTTATATATCCAGACACGGTAAGGCGCTGCTCCCTGCGCACCCACCCCGCCTCCCAAACTATTGCCCTCGCCTCAGAGTCCCATTTGGTTCAAATCACGGGGTATTGTGTCGCTAACCTTGCAATTCAAGGCGCTAAATACTCCCGTTTTAAACTTTACATCTTTCCTCAACTCTGCTCCTGCCTGTTGCTCGGTCTGGACTTTCAGTGCAGCCACTGGAGCCTGACACTGAAGTTCGGCGGACCCCTGCACCCACTCACGGTATGCAGCCTGGCGACACTCAAAGTTACGCCACCCCACCTCTTCGCGAACCTCACGCCCATCGCCACCAAGAGTCACCGGTACAGTACCCAAGACATGACTTATCAAGTCAGAGGTTCAGCGGCTACTAAAAGAGGGGGTTGATGGAACATCAATTCTACGGACACGTGCTTGTAGGATTAGAATAGCGGTTTTAATATACTTACAACAGAGCCAGCCTGTTAGCCGTTGAACTTTCGGTGAACTGGCTGGCTGACCATGTGGCACTGATCTTTGTACAGCAGCTCCAGTGTTAGGAGTTCTGGGCGGAGCCAAGGGGGGAGCCCAGTACAAACTCTCGAGTACTCCCAGAGATACTCCCCCTGGTGGTCAGGTAGTGCAACTGCACTTACAATATTGATATATATATATACTGGGAACAGAGTGATATTGGTAACTTATAATACCGTGTGAATTTCATTCACCACATTCACCCCCTGTGAAAAAAATCGAGTCCGGCGGGGGTGGTGGCTCACAGAGTTAGTCTGTCCGGTGGACGAATTGTTCATTTCGATCTGCGGAGCACCGGGGTTGCAGCCTCTTGCGGTGGCTGGGTGGGTGTTGAGAGCTGGGGTACGATGGCAGACTCCGGGGCGGATCTCGTCCAGACTTCATACATCTCTGGCTCGACCGGAGACTGGGGGCGCTGGGGGAGGGCTGGTGCTGGTGCGTGGAACCGGTGGGGCGAGCTTGCGGAATCGGGGGCGCAAGTGGGCGGCAGCATAGGCAACGGGGTAAGGGGTTCCTCAGTGGGGGTAGGGGGGGGCTGGATCCAGTGGGTGCCAGGTCCCGAAGGAATACTGTGTCCTGGCGACCGTCCGGGAACCGGAATGCTTACTGGGGGTTGGAATAGAGGAGGCGCACCTTTTCAACAAGGGGGTCAGTTTAGTGCCCCCTGACATGCTTCCTCAGGAGAACCAGGCCTGGTGTCCTCAGCCACGCCGGAAGTGAGACCCCCGTGGTAGTGCCTCTAGAAAAAATGAAGAGCCGCTCGTGAGGGGTCACTCATAAAGGACGAACCCCGGTCGCTGTGCACGTAGCTGGGGAAACCAAACAGGGTGAAGACACTATGCAGGGCCCTAACGACTGTGTGGGAGGTTATGTCGGGGCACGGAATGGCAAAAGGGAATCGGGAGAACTCATCGATGATGTTGAGGAAATAAATGTTCTTGTTAGTGGAGGGGAGTGGCCCTTTGAAGTCGATCGCAAGGCGTTCAAAGGGCCTAGAAGCCTTGACCTGTCTGGTCTATAGAAGTGCGGTTTGCACTCTGTACAGATCGGGCAGTCCCTGGTGACCGCTTTTACCTCCTCGTTGGAGAAAGGCAGGTTTCGGACTCTGATGTAGTGGGCGAGCCGGGTGACCCCTGGATGGCAGAGGTCAACGTGGATGGATTTCAGACGGCTGATCTGCGCGCTGGCGCATGTCCCGCGGGATAGGGCATCGGAGGGCTCGTTGAGCTTCCCCGGTCGATGTTTAATGTCGTTACTATAGGTGGAGAGTTCGATCCTCCACCGAAGGATTTTATCATTTTTTATTTTGCCCCTTTGCGAGTTGTACAACATAAAGGCAACCGATCGTTGGTCGGTGATGAGGGTGAACCTCCTACCTGCGAGGTAGTGCCTCCAGTGACGAACAGCCTCCACGATGGCTTGTGCTTCCTTCTCGACAGAGGAGTGTCGGAGTTCTGAAGCGGATAGGGTACGGGAGAAAAATGCAATGGGCCTCCCTGCCTGATTTAAAGTGGCTGCTAGAGCTACCTTTGAGGCGTCGCTCTCAACCTGAAAGGGAGTGGATTCATCCACCGCCCGCATGGCTGCTTTGGCGATGTCCTCCTTGATGCAGCTGAAGGCCTGGCGCGCCTCAGCTGACAGGGGAAATCGTGTGGCCTTAAAGAGTGGGCGGGCTTTGTCCGCATATTGAGGGACCCACTGGGCGTAGTATGAAAAGAACCCCAAGCACCGTTTGAGGGCCTTGGGGCAATGAGTGAGCGGGAGTTCTAAGAGGGAGCGCATGCGGTCCGGGTCTGGCCCCAGGACTCCGTTCTCCATGACGTAGCCGAGGATGGCCAGTCTGTTTGTGCGTAAAACGTATTTCTCCTTGTTATAAGTGAGATTTAATTTCTGTGCCGTCTGGAGAAAACGGTGGAGGTTGGCGTCGTGGTCCTGCTGGTCATAGCCGCAGATGGTATCATTGTCCAGATACGGAAACGTGGTCCGCAGCCCGTACTGGTCTACCATTCGGTCCATTGCTCGTTGGAACACCGAAACCCCGTTAGTGACGCCGAAGGGATCCCGGAGGAAATGGAAGAGGCGGCCATCGGCCTCGAATGCCATGTAGTGGCGGTCCTCCGGGCGGATTGGGAGCTGGTGGTATGCAGACTTCAGATCCACCGTGGAAAATAGCCGATATTGGGCTATCTGGTTAACCATGTCTGCAATTCTGGAGAGGGGATACGCGTCTCGGAGTGTAAAGCGACTTATGGTCTGACTATAGTCGACGACCATGCAAAATTTTTCCCCAATCTTGACAACCACCACCTGAGGTCTCCAGGGGCTATTACTGGCCTCTATGATCCCCTCACTGAGCAGCCGTCGGACCTCCGATCGGATAAAGACCCTATCCTGTAGGCTGTATCGCCTGCTG
The DNA here is from genome assembly GCF_902713615.1 of Scyliorhinus canicula. Classification (NCBI taxonomy): domain Eukaryota; kingdom Metazoa; phylum Chordata; class Chondrichthyes; order Carcharhiniformes; family Scyliorhinidae; genus Scyliorhinus; species Scyliorhinus canicula. The sequence continues at coordinate 269,472,641 of NC_052147.1, forward strand.
TGAGTAGCTACTGGTTTGCAATCTGGAGTGAGATTGGCGAAGAGAGGAGGGGGGGTGGGCGATGCGCAGTGTGGCTAGGCTGCAGATAGTGAGTGGGGGCAGGGGCCCGCTGAAGCTGAGGGTGAGGCTCTTGAGGTTGCACTGGAAATCCAGGCCTAATGAGAGTGGCGCGCAGAGGTCAGGCAGGACATAAAGTTTAAATTTTGAATAACTAGCGTCTCGAATTGTGAGCGTAGCGACGGTACATCCTTGGATTTGGACTGAGTGGGAGCCCGAAGCGAGGGCGATAGTTTGGCTCACAGGAAAAATAGGAAGCGAACAGCATCTTACCAGCTCTGGGTGTATAAAGCTCTCGGTGCTCCTGGAGTCAAAGAGGCATGGCGTGCTTTACTCGTTGATCTGGACCTCCGCCATCGAACTTCGTAGGTGCTTGGGGCGGGATTGATCTAGGGTGACCGCGTTGAGTTGCGGGCCGCGTGATGAGTGCCCGGGAAAGTCGTAGTCTTCCGAGTGGGCGTCCGGTCGAGTAGATGCCGGTACGTTCTGGCGAGTTTGATGCAGGATCGCTGCGCTGAGTTGCGGGCCGCGAGATGAGTGCCCGGGGAAGTCGTAATCTTCAGATGAGCTTTCTGAGCATGGAGATGCAGATGGGGCCCGTGGATCGCACGTGGTGAGCGGCGAGGAAGATGGCGTCCAAGATGGCGGCCCCCATGAGTCGCACGTGGTCGGCCGCATGGTGGGGGTTTGCCAAGATGGCAGCCCCCATGGATCGCACGTGGCAGGAGGGGGCGGAGTCGGGGCGTAAGCCACAGCGTTTCGGGCCCCGCGGGCCTGCTGCTGTTGGGAGAGATTTGTTCTCTCTACTGGGGAGTTAGAAACTGGGGCCCTTTTCGCGAGGTACACTCTGGCATAGTGGCCTTTCTTCCCGCAGCTGCTGCAGGTCACGGATCGGGCTGGGCAGTGCTGCCGCGGGTGCTGGCTTTGGCCACAGAAATGGCAGGCTGGGGCAGCTGAGTAGCTGGTTGGAGCAGCTGATTAGCTGGCTGGGGCAGCAGAGTAACTGGCTTTGGCAGTGCGGTAGCTGGGGGGCGGTGCGGCACAGGCCTGGGGGGATTGTTGGTCGTGGGTCCAAGATGAGGTCGCGGGGTCCACGGGAAACGAGGTGAGGCTGCGGAAGGAAACTTCGATAGTGGTAGCAGCCTCCACAGTAGTGTCTAAGTCCTGGGCCCCCTTTTCTAGCAGTCTTTGGCACACATAGTTAGATCTAAGGCCCGCTACGAAAACGTCCGGCACAACAAGCTCCCTATGTTCAGCCGCGGTAACGGCTTGATAATTACAGTCATTAGAAAGATTGTTCAGTTCCCGTACAAAATTCGGCTAGCATTTCTGTAGGCCGCTGACGGCGAGTCGTAAACACGTGGCATGCATAAACCTCGTTAATGGGCCTAACGTACATTTTGTCCAATATCGCCAGTGCTTCTGTGTAAGAACCGGCCGGATTTAGCTGTGTGGAGATTCTGTGGCTTAACCTCACGTGCAGTAGGCTGAGTTTTTGTTCCTCCATTGTTCCAGCAGTGCTGGCTTCTGCCAGGTAGGCCTTAAAACATCTCAGCCAGTGGGAAAAAATTTCTTTAGCCCCTGCATCCTGCGGGTCGAGTTCTAGGCATCCGGGCTTGAGGGCTGCTTCCATGATTTATTTCGACTGTTTCGTAAGTAGATTAAATTGATGGAACCATCAATTCTACGGACACGTGCTTGTAGGATTAGACTAGCAGTTTTAATATACTTACAACAGAGCCAGCCTGTTAGCCGTTGAACTTTCGGTGAACTGGCTAGCTGACTCTGTGGCACGGATCTTTATACAGCAGCTCCAGGGGGAGGAGTTATGGGCCGAGCCAAGGGGGGAGCCCAGTACAAACTCTCGAGTACTCCCAGAGCTACTCCCCCTGGTGGTCAGGTAGTGCAACTGCACTTACAATATTGATACATTTCTATACTGGGAACAGAGTGACATTGGTAACTTATAATGCCGTGTGAATCTCATTCACCACAGGGGTCATAGAGGCCAGCAACAGCTCTTGGAGGGCTCAAGTATTGGTAGTCCGCTCCGGGGAAAAGCAACGAATGGTAGTGGATTATAGCCAGACCATAAACCGCTTTACACAACTCGATGCTTACCCACTTCACCGCATAGCTGAAATGGTCACTCGCATCGCCCAGTAACGGGTATTCTCCACGGTTGACCTAAAATCGGCCTATCATCAACTCCCTATCCGCTCAGAGGACAGCCCCTACACGGCTTTTGAAGCAGCCGGTCGGCTGTTTCACTTCCTCAGGGTCCTCTTTGGTGTCACAAACGGAGTCTCCGTTTTCCAGAGGGCGATGGATCAAATGGTGGACCAGTACGGCTTACGGGCTACCTTCCCGTACTTGGACAACGTCACCAACTGCGGCCATGACCAGCAGGACCACGATGCAAATCTGAGGAAGTTCCTCCAGACTGCCGGGCCCTCAACCTCACGTACAACAAAGAGAAATGCGTGTTCCACACAACCCGGCTAGCCATCCTCGGCTACGTCATGGAAAACGGGGTCCTAGACCCGGACCCTGATCGCATGCGTCCCCTTAAGGAACTCCCCCTTCCCAGTAGCCTCAAGGCACTCAAACGGTGCTTGGGGCTTTTCTCCTATTACACCCAGTGGGTCCCCAGATATGGGGACAAAGCCCAGCCACTCATTAAGACCACGGTTTTTCCCCTGACGGATGAGGCCCAGTCGGCTTTCGACCGTATCAAGGCCGGCATCATCAAGGCCACCATGCACGCGGTGGATGAAGCCATTGCCTTCCAAGTAGAAAGTGACGCATCAGACGTCGCCCTGGCTGCTACCCTCAACCAAGCGGGCAGACCAGTAGCGTTCTTCTCCCGACCCCTCACCGCCTCGGAAATTCGGCACTCTGCAGTCGAGAAGGAGGCACAAGCCATAGTGGAGGCCGTGCGACACTGGAGGCACTACCTAGCTGGTAGGAGGTTCACCCTCATCACCGACCAACGGTCGGTCGCCTTTATGTTCGATAACGCACAACGGGGCAAAATAAAGAACGACAAGATTCTGAGGTGGAGAATAGAGCTCTCCACCTCTACGTACGATATTAAATATCGCCCGGGGAAGCTCAACGAGTCCCCAGATGCCCTGTCTCGCGGCACATGCGCCAACGCGCAATTGGACCGCCTGAGATCCATCCACGATGAACTCTGCCACCCAGGGGTCACCCGGCTTGCCCACTTCATCAAGTTCCGCAACCTACCCTACTCCACAGGGGAGGTCAAGGCCATGACTAAGGCATGCCAGATCTGTGCAGAATGCAAACCGCAATTCTATCGGCCAGACAAGGCCCGCCTGATAAAAGCCCTTTGAGCGACTAAGTGTGGACTTCAAAGGGCCCATCCCATCCACCAACCACAACATCTATTTCCTCACCGTCATCGACGAATTCTCCCGCTTCCCTTTTGCTGTCCCCTGCCCTGATACGACCTCGGCCTCCGTGATCAAGGCACTGCGCAGCATCTTCACACTGTTTGGTTTCCCCGCTTATATCCACAGCGACCGGGGTACATCGTTCATGAGCGATGAGCTGCGTCGGTACCTGCTCAGCAAGGGCATCGCCTCGAGCAGAACGGCGAGCTATAACCCGCGGGGAAACGGGCAAGTAGAGAGGGAGAACGCGACAGTTTGGAAGGCTGTCCTCCTAGCCCAACGGTCAAGGAGTCTCCCTATCGCCCGCTGGCAGGAGGTCCTACCCGATGCCCTGCACTCCATTAGGTCGCTCCTCTGTACAGCCACAATCGAGACCCCTCACAATCGTTTGTTTGTCTTCCCCAGGAAGTGCACCTCTGGGGTTTCGCTTCCACTCTGCCTGATGATTCCGGGTCCAGTCCTACTCCGGAGGCACGTGAGGAGCCATAAAACGGATCCAATAGTCGAGAGGGTTCACCTGCTGCACTCAAACCCTCAATATGCCTATGTCGAGCACCCCGATGGCAGGCAGGATACTGTCTCCCTGTGAGACCTGGCACCCACTGGCTCTCCCACCGACCCCACCGACTCTCCCACCGACCCCGATGTTTTCCCCACCGACCCCCCCCTTTTACCGACGCTCCCCGCCCCGACCACCGACTCCGACAGTGCCCCCCCCCCATAGCGCCCCCTTCCCCCGAGCCGGCGCCGGCACCAACAACCCTAATCACCCCTGATACCCCCCCTCCAAGGAGGGCAAAGGCTCAGTCAACCGTGCTCCCGGATAGACCAGCATCGGAACCGACCGCATCCACGGCGCCACCACCGGAGCAGCGAAAGTCAGCACGGACGATCAGACCGCCACAATGACTGAACCTATTATTTAAAACACTTCACCCCCAAAGGACTATGTGTTTTTTTTAAACAGGGGGTGAATGTGATGAACGGTATTAATAACTGCCGTAAACGTTACCTGACCTTTAATACCTTGCCCCTTTAAGAGGCTTGGAACCCTGGGGGACTCCGCCTCTGGCTACGCCCCCAGGAAACAGTATATAGGATAAGGCTCCATGTGGAGAGCACACTTCTCTCGAATGCTGTCCTGTTCTCTGTATATTAAAGCCTTTGATTACCGACCTCGCTCTCGTGTCGTAATTGAAAGTGCCTCACTCTTAAAGTCATTATGATCGTGTGACAAAATTAATTTGCCCAACCTAAACCTCATAAGCATCGGCTAATTCTTCCTACAGTCTGAATACGTCCAAAGCAATGACTGTAAGCATATTTTCACTCACAGATTAAGCCTACCACAGATGAGAATGGATTGCAAGATACATGGAGCCCAAAAGCATTAACCGTTCTCATGCATGGCGAGCGAGTTTTAACATTTCTGACCAATTTCCACAGAGAGGATTTGCGGAAGGGGCTACCGTTACACTTTAAAAAAGAGACATGTTCACACAAGTTTAGAATAAGTGCAGAGATGCTCCCCGAACTCCTCTACTCGTGTTCAATACAGTGACTTGCAATCTTTTTCATCTATCTGACGAGCAGACACATTGGGAAATGTTAATAGACTGGAGATTGAAGTTGCTTTCCCCAAAGACTGTATACAATAAGCAACGTGTCAGCCTGTCTCAGTAATCAATAACGACCTCCTGCCCATTGCCCTGAAAAATCTCTAACCCCCACACACTTGGGAGAAAATAGTCAACGCCATTTTCCTGCGGCAATGAGCACAGGGAATTATTGGAGTTTTCTCTGGAACAAAACGACTGGAGAGAGAGAGAGGGAGTGAGAGAGGGAAAGAGAGAATGAGATAGAGAAATAAAGAAAGAGTAAAGTCGCATTTATATCGGATCTTTTATGACCCAATGACTTCCCAAAGCACTTTACAGTCCATTAACTATTTTTTGAAATGTAATCACTGTTGCGGTGTCGAAAATGCAGTTGAGGAGTTCCGGGATTTTGGCTCAGCCAAAGTAAAGTAATGGAGATGTAGTTCCAAGTCGGGATGGTGAGTGGCTCGGAAGGGAACTTGCAGGCGGTGGTGTTCTCCCCTGTCTGCTGCCCTTGTCCCTCTGCATGGTAGAGGTCACAGGTTTGGAAGGTTCTGTTGAAAGAATATGTGTCATAAAATCATAAGTAGGGCATAAAGTTAAATCTTGCATCAAAGGAGCTAATAGCATTGAATGCAAGTCTACATTATTAACATCATTAATTTGCAGACAACAAGCTCTCGCAAGCAGCAATGTCATTATGAGCATATAGTTAAATTTTAGTGGTATTGATTGAGGGATAAATATCGGCCAGGGCACCTTGGATAACCCCCACGCACTTCTTGGAAAATGAGTTATGGGATCTTTTACATCAGACAAGAGACAGGTTTTTGATTAACGCCTGAAAGATGGCAATTCAGACAATGCAGCACTCCCTTAGAACTGCATGGGTGCGCCGACATTACATGTTCAAGCCAACATCATTTGTATCTATCTTTGTGTGACCGAGTCCAGATAGGATCACAGACGGCCCCCCCAACAACCCCAATAACGCAACCAGTGCCCGGGACCTTGCCAGACGTGACCCGGAAACGTAAACAGTGCCCCAGCCCCCGCCATATGCAACCACGTGCCTTCCACACGGTCAGATTTCTCTCATCAGATCCTGGGACAATCCAGCTGCAGCCGCCGACCAAGGAAGCGAAGGAATCGCGGCGGTCTGCAGGTGAGACTGAGGCAATGCGGTTTCAAGACTCATCTCCCCAGCATATTCCTGCCAAATGTCCAGATGATCGAAAACAATCTGGACGAATTTAACGCCAGACTTACCTCTCAGAGGGAAATAATAGACTGCTGTGTGCTCTGTTTCACAGAGACATAAGAACATAAGAACTAGGAGCAGGAGTAGGCCATCTGGCCCCTCGAGCCTGCTCCGCCATTCAATTAGATCATGGCTGATCTTTTGTGGACTCAGCTCCACATGGCTCACTCCTGCCTCACCGGACTGTGCCGTACAACCTGAAAACTTGTCAATACACCGCGCAGACTGCACTGCGTCATCAGGCAAAGCAAAGGGTGGAGGGGTGTGCCTTCTGATCAACTCCTCCTGGTGCTTGGATGTGGCGACCCTGGCGACCTACTGCTCCCTGGACCTGGAATTCCTGACTGTGAAGTGCCGCCTTTACAACCTTCCACGTGAGTTTACTTCAGCCATTATCACAGCGGTCTACATCCCACCCCAGGCAGAAGTGAGGACGGCGCTGGATGAACTGTACACAGTTATAAACAACTACGAAACAAAACACCCAGAGGCCCTATTCATTATGGCTGGGGACTTAAACAAGGCCAACTTCAAGAGTGTACTGCCAAAATTCCACCAACACATCCCCTGTCCCACTAGGGGCAACAACACCCTTGACCACTAAGGGCACCTACCGTTCCATCCATGACTGTACTTTGGAAAATCAGACTATAAAACGGTGTTCCTTCTCCTGGCATCAAAGCTGAAACGTAAGCAGGAGAATCTGGCTAAGAAGATCGTGCAGTACTGGTCCAAGGAAACAGAAGAGCTCTTACTGCTTGGAGACAGTGGACTGGTCCATATTTAAGAACACAGCGACCACCTAAATGAGTATGCCACCAGCATCACAGACTTCATTAGTAAATGCGTGGACGAGAGCGCAGAACGTACGTTCTCCAACAGAAAACCATGGCTTAATCGGGAGATCAACTCCTTGCTGAAGGACAGGTGTGATGCTGACCCAAACAAGAAATCCAGGTACGACCTCCACAAAGCCATCCACAGTGCCACAAAACAATACCAGACCAAGCTAGGGTGACAGACAGCTTAACAGACTCTCGTCGGTTGTGGCAAGGCCTAAACAACATAACAGGCTAGAAAGCGAAGCCGAGCAGTATCTCCGTAGCAGCACACCCCTCTCCAATGAAGTCAATACATTCAATGCTTGGTTCGAGCAAGAAACCACCAATCTGTTGTTCAATGCCCCAACAGCCTCGGACACTCCCATACCCACCGTCACAGCTTCCGAAGTCAGATCGGCCTGCCTGAAAGTGAACCCTCGTAAGGCGACAGTTCCTGACGGGATCCCTGGTCGTGCACTTTGAGCCTGCACAGACCAGCTGGCAGATGTGTTCGCGGACATCTTCAAACTGTCCCTACTCTGTTCTGAGGTCCTTACCTGCTTCAAGAAGACCAGCATCATACCGTTGTCAAAGAATAACCAGGCAAAGTGCCTCCATGACTACCGTCCGATGGCCCTGACAGCAATCGTAATAAAGTGCTTCTAGAATTTGGTCATGAAGAGCATCAACTCCCACCTCCCAGGATGCCTAAATTACTACAATTTGCATACGGTCGCAACCGGTCCACAGCAGACGCCATCTCCCTGGCCCTACACTCATCCCGAGAGCATTTTGACAACAAGGACTCAGACTTCTATTTATTGACTACAAATCCATAATCAACACCATAATCCCAGTCAAGCTCATATCAACGCTCCAAAACCTAGGACTTGGCTCCTCACTCTGCAACTGGATCCTCAACTTCCTGACCCACAGACCACAATCAGAATAAACGACAACACCTCCTCCACAATGGTCCTCAATACTGGGGCCCCACAAGGCTGCGTACTTCGTCACCTATTATACTCCGTGTACACACATGACTGTGGTTCCATCTGCATCTACAAGTTTTCTGACGACACGACCATAATGGGTCGGATCTTGAACAACGATGAGTCAGAATACTGGAGGGAGATTAAGTTGGGTAACGACAACAATCTCTCCGTCAATGCCAGCAAAATTGAAGTGCTGGTCATTGACTTCAGGAAGCAAAGATGCGAAAGAAAGTTCTACCCACTCCTTCAACCAACATCATTAAAAGATACACTATCACATTACTGCTTATGGGATCTTGCTGTGCATAAATTAGCTACTTTATTTCCCACATTGCAACAGCGTTACACTTCCTATGTACCTCTAGTGATATCCCAGGACGGGAGAGGTAGGGGGTGCGGAGAAGCAAATTTATCACCATGCTGCAGCTTGACGCTGCCTTGCTGAATGGAGTCGGCTGCTCGCCAGAAGGCCAGGAGCTGGACGAGAGGAGGAAGTGGCCTTGCAAAGACAGAACAGGTGCAGCACTGGATTTGGCACTAGTTCGCTCATCAAAATTGAGTCATCCACAAAGTCAAATGAACTTTCCAATGTCCCTGTGTTGATTCCAAAAGCTGGGTATGAACATGCACTAGAATGTTGAGCTTTGCCAAAATAAAGGATAAATATCACGTTCACCATGAGACAGGCTTCTCAACAAGTACCTTAAGGAGCTGAAGCAGCGAGTGGGTAACCAGTTCATTCGCTCCTGCCGACCTTTGAAAATTCCAAACTTTTCCTGAAAATTAAGGATCATGGGACAACATCCAGGCCAATGATTTTGAAATTACTCCCGCACTGGGTCTCAGCCCCACAGTGATTTGAAAATCTGGCCCTCGGACAATTTGTCAGCCAATCTGGTCTGTTGAAGCTGCTCTGAAGCTTCTCCCAAACATTCCAGTCCTGTGTCAGGATCGGATATCAGCTTGGCTCAGTGGTAGTAGCTCTCTTGCCTTTGAGTCAGGAAGTTGTGCATTCACGTCCTATTCCAGTGGGATGTTGTAGCCACCGAAGTTGGCTATTCCATCAATACAAAATGGAGGAACGCAAAGAGAGCAGACAGCACCGAAACGAACATTCCGCATACTAATGAAGCAATCTCCGGGACAGTTAGCATAGTAATGGAACAATCCCAGGGACAATGGACACAAATAGGGAAGTGATTGCAACATTGTATGGGAAGCCAGACACCCCGGCACCAGCGGGGTTCAAAGACAAAGCACCTGAAGGCCCACCCAGTAGTTGAGGGACAGCCTCAGTATTGGGGGGATTCAAACAAATCGATTGGGAAGAGACCCAATCGATCCCCAGCAGATAGAGGGTCTGCCCAAAAGGGCGCAAAGCCCTGGGACCTATAAAAGACAGGTCCCAAACTCAGTTTGTTCTTCTTGACCAGCCCTCCTCTCTTGACCAGCCCTCTCGACCAGCCTTTACCGAAGAAGACCTTGACCGAGAGAGAGGAGAGGTTCGGATGGCAGCCACCAGCAAGTAAGTGTCTCACAACGATCGCTACCAGAGATAGACACTCCTGACCCCTTTTAACCCGTATCAACCTGAAGTCTGCAGACTCAGTGCAGAGCAAGAGGCCATTGTCCCCCTGATCCGGCAGTTCCTTATTCAGATAGGTATTGGTCTATTTAGTGGTAGGAATAGTTTAGTCATCTTAGCGTGTGCATGAGTAGTTTATAATTGCATTATAATAAACTAATTTGTTTGAACTTACTAATTGGTGTATGGTTTTATTGTTTTGAACTTGACCTTGAAACTTGTGGCGGTATCTTAACGATACCTGGCGACTCCAAAGCTAAGTAACGAAACAGAGCCAAATCGAGTATTAAGCACACTCACCCAGAACGAGCAACAGATGTCCATAACGGGCTTGATTCTCCAGCCTCCCAGTCACTTGTTTCCCAATAGCGGGCATTCCCAATGAAGCCACCTCAAGCCGTCAGGAAACCTGCGGGCGGATGTGTGCCGCTGGTGGGACCAGGCCACCAGCGAACACCTAGAGAATTCTGGCTAACATCTAAGTCGGCACCGAAGTGCAGTGCTGACAGAGTGCTGCACTGCTGGAGGTGCCATTTTTGGTTGAGACATTAAACTGTAGCACAATCTGCCATCTCAGGAGGACAAAATAGATCCCTTGACAACATTTGAAGACGTGAAAGAAAGTTCTACCCACTCCTTCAACCAACATCATTAAAAGATACACTATCACATTACAGCTCATGGGATCTGGCTGTGCATAAATTAGCTACTTCATTTCCCACATTACAACAGTGTTACACATCCTAAGAATTGCACTGACTGAGAAGCACTTTGGGATGTCATGGAAGGTGCTATAACTGCAAATCTTCTTTCTTTAATTATTCTGTCCTACAACCTCAATGGGGTTGGTGTTTGTAGACACCAGAAAGACAACAAAGGGGGACAAGAAGAATTGACACAATGTGCTCCCACCGCACACTATCATTGCAGGGCAACCTTCTCTAAAGTTGGTCAGTTCGTGGCTGACTTTTTTTTACCAGGGTTGAGGGACATTGGGGGCAAGTGAAATGGAACCCTCTTGTGACAGCAGGACCCAGCAGGAGAAATATTTTATAATAAGAATCTCTATTGTCACAAGTAGGCTTGCATTAACACTGTAATGAAGTTACTGTGAAAAGCCCCTAGTCGCCACACTCCGGCGCCTGTTCGAGTACACCGAGAGAGAATTCAGAATGTCCAAATGACCTAACAGCACGTTTTTCGGGATTTGTGGGAGGAAACAGGAGCACCCGGAGGAAACCCACACAGACACAGGGAGAACGTGCAGACCCAACCCAGACAGTGACCCAAGCCGGGAATCGAACCTGAGACCCTGGAGCTATGAAGCAACAGTGCTAACCACTGTGTTACCTTGGCCATCTGGGCACATGGAAGTTGAACTTGCAGGAGTTTTGCCTGAATGCCCTGCACCTGGCTTCAAGAAAATCAACAGTGTTTGTCCAATGGTCCTCCCGTTGAATCCAGAGGATGCAGCAAAGGCATTATCAGTGCTATTTCTCTGGTGCTCTTATGTATTGCTGTTACACAGTCCAGGTCTTGCTACATAGAGGAGTGTGATGATGGCATCTGTTCTGTACAATCAGGGGTGACGTTTACAGGGAGTGGCGTGTGTATTGCTTGCTGTGATATCTTTGAAGGACAAAAGGAGACTGGTACAAACATATGGGGCTGGATTCTCTGCCGTCGGGATGGTCCATTTTGCTGGCAGTCTGGCGGTTTCCTGATGGCGTGGGGCTGTCCCACAATGGGAAACCCCATTGAGCAGCCGGCGAAATGGACCATCCCGCTAGCGGGGTGAACCAGAAATCTGGCGCAGCGGGATGGAGAATCCAGCCTATGGAGATCAAGTACCCAACTGAACTGGTTTATTTTGGTTTGGCCATATACATGCATACACACATGGCCATAAGAGGGTTCTATTGCAATTGCCCCCAACATCCCTCAACCCCGGGATAAAAGTCAGCCACAAACTGACCAACTTTAGAGAAGGCTGCCCTGCAATGATAGTCTGTGGCAGAAGCTCATTGTGAGACATCTGCCCCTCAGTGGAAGGAGGTCCTGCCCGCGAGAGCTGCCGGCCAATCTTGCTGTCTCAGCGTTGCTAGGAGTCAGTGATGGGCTCTGCTGGGACTGTAAAGAGTCCCATGAAGGAGACAGCATGGACACCAGACTAGGTAAGATTGGGATTTAAGTACAGTTCAGGGTCGTGCCCCCGAGGGCAGGATGGGAGGAGGGTGGGGTTTGTGTTTTGGAGGCTGGGGGGGAGGAGGGAATGGGGGTTGAGGGGGAGAGAGAGGGGGGGTTACAACCCCTGATGCGCACAGGGCATCCTCTAATGGAAGTACAACCTTTATTCCCCTTTGTTCTCCGGAGTTGATGAAAGAAACCACCTATCCACTCTCACCCAGGTTGTACCACCATCTATATTATGGAGGATGTAGAATTTAGGCCCTTAACTATCTTGTGTGGGCCGTTAAAAAGGTCTCCACAGGCCTAAGGATGGGCAGGCTGGTGGGCACCTTACCCACCCTCTGCTTTATGGGCATGAGTCAGGATTGGGAAAGCCCAGCGCCATATTTTCCGTGACCCGCCACCCCTGTTGCCCACCAAAACGTACAATCCGGGACTCCTTTTGTTTCTCCGATTGAAGACACAATTTACAACCAGATGTCCACCACAATAATTCTGGCTTGATTTATTTTCAGATTTGTTTTGTTTCTTTTTCCCCCAATCTATGAGCATTGATCTTTGATTAAAGGTGCTGAGACAGGAGTGCTTACACTGCAGTAATTCAGTTGCCAACGACAAGCAGTATTTCACGAAAAGGGACATTTACTCTTGAATAGTTTGTTTTTTAAATCTTGGATTTTAAGCAGTGGTAAATTTTAATTATATGACTTGCATTTCAACATGATTTGTGTATATTTTGTAGCAGGAATGCTAAAAATACTGTGACATTGAAATGTTTTCCCTTCATGTATATTTATCCAATTCTTTTTTGACAGTGACTATTGAATTTGCTTCCACACCTTTTCAGGCAGCACATGTCCAGATCATAACAAAATATGACAAATAATGAAATCCTCCCCAATTACATCCCTTCTGGTGCTTTTGGCAGTGACCTAGCATTTGATTCCTCACTCTTCGACCAATGGAACACCAATGAATAATCTCCTCTTGACCTCCTCTGACCTGAGGAAAATGACTCCATAGAAAACAAGTCTCCATAGAACTTGAGACCCTCATCCTTGGTGACATTCTCATCAATCAGCCTCCTCTCTAAGGCCTTGGCTGAAGTGTGGTGCTCAGAATAGGGTTCAAGCTGAATTCGACCCAGTGTTTTGTAAATGTTGAGTGTTCTTTTCCTGCTTTTATACTCTACAGAGCTGGTTTAGCACAGTGGGCTAAATAGCTGGCTTGCAATGCAGAACAATGGCAGCAGCGCGGGTTCAATTCTGGTACCGGTCTCCCTGAGCAGGCACCAGAATGTGGCGACTAGGGGCTTTTCACAGTAACTTCGTTGAAGCCTACTTGTAACAATAAGTCATAATTATTATTTTTATTATTATTACGGGCGGAATTCACCTCCAAAATTTCTAAGTGTTGTCTTTGGCGGGAAACGAGGTGCGATTCCCACAGGGTGGATCGGCACGATCCATATCGCAATCCGCCCACACTTCAAAATTGTTTTGGAGCCACGGTTATTCATACTGTGGGACCCAAGGAAGTTGGCAAGGCCCGATCGTCCAAGATCGGGGCACCATTTTTAAAGAATGCCAAGATCTCAGAATAATCCTAGTGCTCCCCTCCCCCAAATTACTGGGAAGTCCCTCGCGCAATCGCTGGCAAGGTCCACCACCACCCACCAATAGCTGGCAAGGTCCTCCTCCCCAGTTGCTGCCGACCCACCCCAACCAATCGCTGCCAAGATGCTCCCCCGACAAATCATTTGAATGACCCATTCTGTAATAACTGGAAAGACCCACCCCACAATCGCTGACAAGACCACTCCCCACGTGAACCCTACTGTTGGTTTGCCAAAGGCCCACCCCCTTCAGGTGGCAGAGGAACTTAATATCATGCGAGTCCAAAAATCAGGTCCCACCTGAATGAACCTCTGTCATCATGTCCTTGGGACTGTACAGGTGGGTCAAACGTCCCAATGAGCAGTGTCGGGAAACCCTTTTGAATGCATTAGCCAATCTTGCCTGCTCATTACAAGATTTGGCAGTGCGTCCTGTTTGAGGGACAATCTTTTGCATGGTACAAGATCCATCACGCGGGCACACATGAACCCTGACCAATTGGGTAGAATAGCAGGGGACATAGGCAGTGTGGATCCAGGAGTGAGGCCTGTTTGAAATACTAGAATCATAGAAGAATCATAGAATTGCTACAGTGCAAAAGGCCATTAGGCCCATCGAGTCTGCACTGACCCTCTGAAAGAGTACTCTACCTAGGCCTACGTTCACACCCTACCTCTGTAACTCAGGAACCCCACCTAACCTTTTGGACACTCAGGGGTAATTTAGCATGGCCAATCCACCTAACCTGAAATTCTTTGGACTGTGGGGGGAAACTGGAGCACCCGGAGGAAACCCACGCAAACATTGGGAGAACAGAAATTCCACACAGACAGGCACCCAAGGCTGGAATTAAACCCAGATCCCTGGCACTGTGAGGAAGCGGTGCTAACCGCTGTGCCACCTCTGTGCCTGTATATAGTTAAACTTCATTGTTGTTTCCAATCAACTCTTCATTAAAGAAAAAGCCTCCTCTGAGGTATCTCACGCTATCACAGCCACCTAACTATAATTAACTTCCCCCTCCAAATTTAGTTCCTCGCCAGTCAGAAATTAGATTGTTCACATTTACAACTGCATATAAATGGTAAGGTCCGCAATTTTTCAGTGAATGGCCACTGCCTGGGTCTTCTTGGGGACTGCTCACAATGTCGATATCTTGAGATCAGCTGCCAGGAGGCTAAACCCCCCGAAGGCTCAATACAGGACCAGCAAGTAAGGGTGGAATGGACACTGGATAAGAGAGGGAGGACGACCAGGGAAGGGTGTCCAGGGAAGGGAAATAGACAGTCTGTGTAAGGATTTGAGGCAGTGAGGGACTGTAAGGGTGCATGAACATGAGGTGGAGGGAAGGGCCTTTCTTCCTAGATCTGGAGAGTTCTGTGGTTGGGTTGGGCAGGGAGTTGCCAGGCAGGGATGGTGGGGTAGACATAATCTTAGGGTGGAGTTCATGCCACCAACGGTGAGGTCCTGGGGCTTGAAGCGAGGGTACTGGACAGCAGAGGGAACAGTCTCAGTGAGGGGGAGGAATGGGATGCGGTACAAATGGGGGATCCAGAGTAATAGGTAGCTGAAGGTTCCCAAAGGTAGTGGGTGACAGAAATGGAAAAAAACAGATGACTTGGATAATGAGAGGGATCGGGGTCATGGTGGACATGGACACAATATTGGACTTTGGCTTAGAGGGGCAGAAGGCATGGGGGAGTGTGGTGTGATGGTTGCAGGTTCAAGCCTACCAGGGAAATAGTCAAGGGTCACAGAAGGGAGAGAAATGATTATATTGGGTGGATCAGGGGTGAGGTTGTTGGGTAACTGAGGAGGGTAGAAGGTTGTGGAGCAATCTGTAAAGTTATGCGACCTAATTTTCTCAAGGCTGCTCTGTACAAGTGAATCCTCAAAGTGAGTTTTCAGGTGGGTGAAGATCATGAAGCAAATGAATGAGAGCCAGGTTTAGTTGTGATCTCCTCTTTATAATGAAGTCCACACAACAGCAGATTTGCTTCATGACTAATGGCCTCGTGACATTGAGAACCCAGCAAGGTCGGGAATTGTAGTAATCGCACCTCCTAGGAAGATTGTCCAATCTCTGGGATAAGTCCGGTGAACTTTAGCTGCAATCCTTTCGGGCGAGTTCAGTCCTTCCCTAAATGAGAGGCAAATAGAACAGACAATGCTCCAGGTGAGGTCTCACCAGCGCTCTGGTCAACTGCTGCAACAGCTCTTTAATCTTACCCCGTATCTCGCTATCAAGGACAAGTTGACAATTGCCTTCTTACTTGCCGGCTGTCCTGACATGTTAGCTCACAGTTATTTTTGAACAAGGACAGCTAGGTCTGTGTGGCCATCCACACTGGTCATTGCTTCACCATCAGACTGCAGTGAAAAGCCTCATACTCCTTCTGCCATGTTTTTGGCCTCTTACCGAGCCCGTCTAACCCCTCTTGATGCCTCTGCATCCTCCCCACATCTCCTATCAGGACACCACCTGCAGTGACATGACTGCAAGGATTGTAAATGGCTCAAAACCCAGTCAATAATACCTGTCAGGTTGCCTGATGTGTGCCCATAGGCATCACGTTGATGAATGATGGGCAAGGGTGAAACATACCCATGTCAGAATACTCAATGATGACACAACTGATAATGTGAGACAATAAATAGTGTATTATTAGATCTACAACATCGGAATCTAACTGGGATCGAATTGCAATGGTTTGAATCAACTGTGGCAATGTCAGCAATTAGCAGCATTATGAGAAAACAGCAATGCTGAACACAGTACTGTATAATTAAACATAAGTACCAAAAATATATACCAGGGGCTTGTTTAGCACAGGGCTAAATTGCTGGCTTTGAAAGCAGACCAAGGGAGGCCAGCAGCATGGTTCAATTCCTGTTTCAGCCTCCCCGAACAGGTGCTGGAATATGGCGACTAGGGGCTTTTCACAGTAACTTCATTTGAAGCCTACTTGAGACAATAAGCGATTTTCATTTCATATTCACTGGTTGCACACCCATTCCACCTGTGTGTCTTCAAAACTTCTTTATCTTTCTTTTCCAATTACTATGTCTAGGTACAGCTCGGTTGTCCACAGACGAGGTAGAGTCAGGCAGCAGCCTGCTGACTGATGTCCTGTTGCTATGGCAAGGGTTCTCGCATACCCTGAGGCCGAGAGGGTCCCAGCCTGCTAAGGGTTTTCTGCACAGTTGCAGGAGCACTCTTCTCAGCCTAATCTGCTGGAGGCAATGGGGCCACTTGCAGAGGGGAGGTGGAGAGGGAAAGAACCTTTGGTGTGTCCTGGGATGAAGACCCTGAGGTGCCTGGCTGGTGCTCCTCCTCCCCATAGGTGTGCGATGGCAGTTTCCTGATATTGAAAAGCTGAAGAAGAAAGCCTTAGCTTTGACCAAATGCGACTCAGTTTGTATGCCTGATGTTATGGCATAGAAAATGAGACTCTTATTAGCAACATGCCGGACCTGTCTGACAAGCAGTAGAAGCTGTGGTTTACTATGAAGTGAGGTTCCACAAGGGGAGAAGAATCACAATTACAAATTTCACAGGTTTACGGTGGATATTCATAAACTCAGCATCAATGCTCATTCCCTTAAGTAGACCTGACATTCACTATAATCAGGACTGCACCCTGACTGCCTGAAATCTAATTAAACCATGGCAAGTTCAGAAGGTGTAATGGATGCTATAATCTCACACATACAGCCACATGCAGACAACTGTCCTAGCCAAGGCATTTCTAATAAGACTCCCTGTTTGATATTGACTGGAAGAAGGACACCTGATTAATTCAAATCCCCTTCCCAACTGGCAAGTGTCAATTGTAGCCCAGCTGATTGCAAGAGCAGTTATGGCCTATATCTTCTGGCTGAATGTCATTGTGAAGTCTTATTGTACTAACCTTTCTGGCCCATCGATCCTTAACTTCCCTCAGGTTTATCTGTGTCCATTGCAGCGGTATCATCCAGAGGACTGAAGACAGTTCATAGAATCATACAATCTCCACAGTGCAGAAGGAGGCCAGTTGGCCCATCGAGTCTATACTGACCCTGTGAACAAGCACTCCACCCAAGGCCCACTTCCCCACTCCCCTCCCCCCCCCCCCCATCCCTGTAACCCCATAACCCCACCAAACCTTTTGGTTTAACTCAGTTGAGTGGCCAGCTCGTTCTTGAAGCAGAGGAAGGTCAACGGCGCAGGTTCAATTCCCATACCAGCTGAGGTTATCCATGAAGATCCTGCCTTCTCAACCTTTCCTGCCTGAGGTGTGGTGATCCTCAGGTTAAATCACCACCAGTCAGCTCTCACTCCGGAGCTGCACTCCGAAAGCTAGTGATTACAAATAAATCTGTTGGACTTTAGCCTGGTGTTGTAAGACTTTTTACTGAAAGGGGAAAGCAGCATTTGGTCATCAGGGACTATGGCTGATTTACTCTTCATCATTATCTTCACCATTTGTGATTCTGTCCACAGCATCTTTGCCAATCTCCACTTATTGCTAGCCCTCTATCCAGCTGCACTGCTCCAAGACCTCCCAACAACAGTATAAATCTGATCCTATTCCCACTTCTCTCCAGCTTTGACAAAGACCCATCCAGACTCCCTTCTCTCTCCACAGATGCTGTCAGACCTGCTGAGCTTGTCCAGTATATTCTGTTTCTGTTTCAGATTCCAACATCCGCCGCAAGTTGCTTTCACCCTTACTCAGAGAGTGGTTCAATGGTAAACTCGTTACTACATGCAGCGGTTGAGGTGAACAGTGTAGGTTCATTTAAGGGTAAGCGAGCTAAGTACATGAGGAAGAAAAGAATAGAAGGAGATGTTAATATGCGAGACGAAATAAGGACAAACAAATATTCATGTGGAGCACAATTACTAACATATACCTGCCGGGCTGAATGGCCTGTTTCAGTGCGGAAGCTTCTATGCAATTCTATAAATAACAACTGCGACTTCAACTGTTTTTGCTCATCTCTATGATTCTGTGCTCGCATCGTTGAGTTTAATTTATATTATAAACTCATAAGATCAGAAAGAGCATGTTCAAGTACGCAGCTATCAAACTGAATGGAGCGACCATTGATTCTTCCTACACATAATGCTTGGGGGTCAACAGTATTGGGAGTGTATATGAGACAGGTTCGATGCAGAATTCCAGCACTGTAAGTAATAGCATTTAATTACAGAGGATGTATTTTCTGTTTGACTGTTACACATGTAGAAATAGCTAGAGTCTTTTTGATATGTTTGATATGTAATGCTACAATCTCATAATATTTAGTAAGGTTTTGTTGAAATCTGGTTTGATTACAGCAATTTAAATGAAAAGGTTTGAAGTGGCATTGTAGATTTTGAATATAGCTCCATTACTGGCAGAATTTAAAATGTAATCTTGAATTGCATAATTACAAGAAAGCTGTCAAACTGGACGTGTTGAAAATACAGTATCGCTCAATGTTATCACTCACAGCTTCAAGAATAGATTGCAAGGTTTTAAAAAACAAAATAATATTAATTCATGGGATGTTGATGTTGCTGGTAAGGCCAGCATTTATTACCCTGCTTTTAAGAAGGTAGCGGTCATAGAATCATAGAATCACTACAGTACAAAAGGAGGCCATTTGGCCCATCAAGTCTGCACTGACCCTCTGAATGAGCACCCCACCTAGGTCCAATCCCCCACCCTATCCATGCAACCCCACCTAGGGGCAATTTATCATGGCCAATCCACCTAATCTGCACATCTTTTGGACTGCGGGAGGAAACCAGAGCACCCGGAGGAAACCCACACAGGTACTGGGAGAACGTGAGGACTCCACAGTCACCGAACGTCGGAATTGAACCCAGGTCCCCGGTGTTGAGAGGCAGCAGTGCTAACCATTGTGCCATGGTGCCGCCCTCAAATTGCTGCTGCCCAAGTGGTGAGGGTACACCCAGAGTGCCGTCAGGTAGGGATTTCCAAGATTTTGACCAGATGACCATTGAGGAACATCATCCAATTCAGGATGATGTGTGACGTGGTGGGAACTTGGAGGTGGTGATAGGCCCATGCAACTGTTGCCCTCGTCTTGTTGGCTGGCAGAGTTTGCAGGCTTGCAAGTGTTACGGTACCTGGACCAGGCCCCGATTTATATCAGGAAACCAGATGAGATCCTAACATTTGTTCAACTTGTAAACTGTGAAGAATGGATACTTTGCCCCATGAGTGATTCCACTGACAAATACAGATTGTTTATATTTAAAACAAAATTTATTAACACAACATTGACCCCCATTAACATCCAAGTGGAAAAACACAGCTTTTTAGTTGATAGTTAAACAGTTCTTAAAGAAAAAGGTCTTTGAGCTTACTTTCCCATCAACTTCTAAAATTTTAATTAAGCAAATTCCACACACACAGGTCAAATGCCACGTATTAATACAGTTAACAGTCAGCGGTTTACAGATTTATTTACAATGTCCTTGGGAGAGAAGCGTTTAGAAGTCAGCCTGAGAAGCACACTTCCTTTCCTCAGAAACCAACTACTGTAGAAACAACAGACTGGGGTCAGGGCTGAAAACAAAACTAAAACGGACCCAGCCCCTCCCACGAGCGACATCACAGTCTGTTTGGCTGTTCACCTCTCAATCACAGCTTTAGCAGACATATAATTTGGATGTCTTAAACTAAGTTATTTTAAGAACATTATTGCAACAGTTACCTGATACAATTTATATTTTTAAAATCCTACATTCATCACACAAGGTTGAAGAACTCCCGAGCAAGATGCTGCATTGCGTGTGGTAGCATGATGTGTTGGTTTTGGAGGGGGTCAATGTTGAAGTTGGCTGATGGAATACCGATCAAGCTGGCTGCTTTGCCCTGGATGTTGTCGATCTTCTTGATTGTTCTGTTTTTCGGGCTGCACTCATCCAGGCCAGCGGAGATTATTCCATCACATTCCTGATTGTGCCTTGTAGATGATGGCTTTGGGGAGTCAGGAGCTGAAGACCTCGCCTCTGATCTGCTCTTTCAACCGCAGTATTTATGTGGCAGGTTCAGTTAAGTTTCTGATCAATGGTGACCCCCCAGGGTGTGGGGCAATTTATAAGAATATGTGTACTTAAGAAATAGGAGCTGGAGCAGGAGTAGGCCATTGAATAAAATCGTGGCTGATGCCTGATCTCTGGCTTCACTGCACCTACCCAAAATATCTCAATATTCCTTGATTCCCTTAGAACCCCCGCAAAAATCTATTAATTTCAGAATTCAATATACTCAACAACTGACACATTTGTGCAGAAATTACCAAATAGCTCAACACTCTGATTATTGTCAAGTTACTTTTAATTAAGTTTTAAATACACCCACTCAGAAAGATGGTTTGTGACAAAGAATTAACACTAATGTCTTTGCTAAGCTGAGCACATATGTGACTATGCAACAGCCTGTAAGGCATTGTGCAGGAGTACTTAAAAATGCCTCTGGAGCCACACAAAATTTAAAGGTACAGAGCATTGAAGGAACCGGCCATGCACGATAATATTTTACAGGAAATGTTGATTTTCACCCCAATTTATTTTTAAACTCAAGCGCAATCACTTGCATTTATGTCGCACCTTTATAGTAATAAAATGTCCAAGTGCTCGACGGAAACATTATTCAATCATAATTCACACTGTGCCACTAAAGGGGATATGATCACATGTTTAGTCAAGGGGGTAAGTTTTAATAGTAGTTTTAAAGGACGATAGAGAGGTAGAGAGGCAGACAGGCCTAGGAAGGAATTGCAGGGCTTCGGGCCTGGGCAACGGAAGGCAGAATCACAATCGTGGCATGATTTTTAAAAAAACTAATTTACAGGATGTAGGTGTCACTGGTTAGGCCAGCATTTATTGCCCATCTCTAGTTGCCCTTCAGAAGGTGGTGGTGAGTTGCCTTCTTGAACTGCTGCAGTCCTTGAGGTGTAGGTACCCCTACTGTGCTGTTAGAGAGGTAGTTCCAGGATGTTGCCCCAGTGACAGTGAAGGAACGGCGATATATTTCCAAGTCAGGGTGGTGAGTGACGTGGAGGGGAACCTCCATGTGGTAAGCTTCCGAGGTATCTGCTGCTCTTCTCCTTCTAGATGGTAGCGGTCATGGGTTTGGAAGGTGCTGTCTAAGGAACTGTGGTGAGTTACTGCAGTGCATCCTGTGGATGGTGCACGCGGCTGCTACTGTTCGTCGGTGGTGCAGGGTTTGAATATTTGTGGAAGGGGGAGCAATCAAGGAGCTGCTTTGTCCTGGATGGTGTTGAGCTTCTTGTGTGTTGTTGGAGCTGCACTCATCCAAACAAGTGCAGAGTATTTCATTGCACTCCTGACTTTTACAGAATTTACAGAATTTACAGTGCAGAAGGAGGCCATTCGGCCCATCGAGTCTGCACCAGCCCCCGGAAAGAGCACCCTCCCCACTTGTGCATGATAAAAACGCGTGGGAGGCCACAATTAGAGGGCCTTGGGTTGGAAACCGGAGGAGTTTGCAGAGGTTTGGAGGGGTGAGATCCCACACAGCATTGAATGTTTGCAGGTAGTTGCTTGAAGAGAGGCCCTCTCCACAGAAATACTCTGGAGTTTCCTTTGGAAAAGTCCAATCAAAGGCTCGTGTAGGCTTGGGTTTGTAAAAAAGCACATGGATACACTTTAGAGTCTGAACCATTAATGTGTTTATTGGACCATTTGGAAAATGTTCTTGATAAAAGTCAGGGCTTACGTGCGGGTGGTATTTAAAACTGTGTTCACAGCACAGCGCTGTCTCCTACATTAGCCGGACATGGACGTCGACCCCTTCCTCTGCACATTCCACTGTATCAATTGGATAATTCCAAATTCTATCAATTCTCTGGAGTGGAGAAGGTTTCTTCACATTACACCATTTCCCATTAACGCTTCAGATTGTGATTCTTGCACAACTCAAATACCAGAAAGTGTTGAGATTCACCACCTCACCTCGCCCCCAATCCCAATCCCACCCTGTTCCCATCATTACAAGAGCAGCATTGACTACACATAAAAATAAAGTTCTCCCTCGCCAAGCATTGTACCATCTTTCGGTGCTTTTTGGCTGTCTCCCAACTCCCCCGCCCCGCCAAACCCGGCTATCCTTTCCGCCATGAGCTCCTTTAAACCTTTGATGTCGCTTCCATTTATTTCTTGCTTGATACTTGGTTGTAATTGTTTTAAGTCGAGATAGAAGCACGCTGGAAATTAAATTAATTAAATAATAAATAATTCAACAGCACAAGTGTGCTTAAGTGCCGCAGAATAGAATTGAATTTTAGCACTAAGCTCCAATGTCGATATAAATAGCACAAATGAAATTACTGTCTTTATTGCCTCTCTGAGTAGGATTAACCAGATATTATCTAAACAGAAAACTCCGACGAGAGACTAAATCTGATTAAAGGTCACAAACCTGAAGCTTTAACTCTCCTTCTTTCTTCACCGATACTGAGTGTTTCCCAGCATTTTCTGTTTTGATGACCTAAATAGGACTGACACATATTAAATATCTACTGCTGAGACATATTTTCCAGACATGCTTTAATATTGGTCAAAGAGGGGAGTTCCGGAAGGTCCAGTCGAATGCTCGAAAATAGTTCCACGCACACCACTACCCTTGAGTATCTTGCAGATGAAACTTCTCCTCAAGGTTGAGCCTTGAGAGTGAGTGGGCAGTCTACTTGCATACGGGATGGGGGTTGGGAGGGCGCAGGGGCGGGGGCAGTGGCGAGGCATTACAGTTGAATCTAATTCTGTTCTTCATCTGACTTCTGTACACCCTCACGCATTGCTAAAAGAGGCAGTGAATATAGGAATACAAGAACTCAAGAAACAGGAGCAGAAGTGGGCCATTCAGCCCATTGAGACTGTTCCACCATTCAGTATGACTGATCTTGGGCTTCAAATGCACTTTCCTGCTCATTCCCATATCCCTTGAATCCCTGAGAGTCCAAGATCTATCTATCCCAGCCTGAAATGCAATCAATGGTGGAGCATCCACAACCCTTAGCAGCAGAGAACTCCAAAGATTCACAACCCTTTGGGTGAATATATTTCCCCTCATCTCAGTTCTATATGACCGGCCCCTTATCCTATGACTGTACCTCCCTGCTTTAGGTTCCCCAACATGCGGAAGCTGTCCCTCAGCATCTACCCTATCAAGTCCCCTCTTTGGTTCAATAAGATCGTCTCTCATTCTTGTCGACTCCAGATAAATAGACCCAGTTTGCTCAGCCACATCGTGGGACATCGTAGGAAGCAGAGAGTCGGGATAAGTGGGTCTATTTATGGTTGGCAGGATGGGACAAGTCCAACTCTTTTGCCATTTATGTAAATGATACGGATGAAGGAACCAGTAATATGGTTGCGGAATCTGCTGATGACACAAAGAGAGATAGGAAATTAAGTTGTGGAGAGGACACAAGGACGCTACAAAAGGATATAAATAGTTTAGGTGAGCAGGCAAATATCTAGCAAATGGAGTGCAATGCGAGAAAATGTGAGGTTGTCCATTTTTGTAAGACAAATAAAAACGAAGCATCTTACCTAGATGGTGAGATATTGTAGAGATGAGATGCAGAGAGATCTGGGTGTCTGAGTGCATGTATGCAGGTACAGCAAGTAATTAGCAAAGCTAACAGAATGTTATTGAACTGTTTATTGCGAGGGAAATTGAATACAAGAATAGGGAGGTCATGCTTCAGTTATACAGGGCATTGCTAAGACCACATCTGGAGTACTGTGTATAGCGTTAGTCTCCTTATTTAAGGAAAGATGTAAATGGATTGGAGCAGTTCAAAGATGGTTCACTAGACTAAGATCTGGATTAGACAGGTTGGACAGGGTAGGCTTGTATCCTTTGGAGTTTAGAAGAGTAAGAGGTGACTTTACTGAAACATGTAAGACACTGAGGAGTATTGATTGGTAGGGTGGATGTGGACAGGGTGCTTTCTCTTGGGGGAGAGATTCAAACTAGGGGTCATTGATTAAATATAAGGGGTCGCCCATTGAAGCTTGAGATAAATAATTATTTTCTCCGCGATTCGGGAGTGTTTGGAATTGTCTTTCTGATTAGGAAAGAATCTTTGGATATCTTTAAAGCAGAATCAAATGGATCCTTGATAACATAGAATTGAATTACATAGAATTTACAGTGCAGAAGGAGGCCATTCGGCCCATCGAGTCTGCACCGGCTCTTGGAAAGAGCACCCTACCCCCTACCCAAGGTCAACACCTCCACCCTATCCCCATAACTCAGTAACCCCACCCAACACTAAGGGCAATTTTGGACACAAAGGGAAATTTATCATGGCCAATCCACCTAACCCGCACATCTTT
Source organism: Scyliorhinus canicula (assembly GCF_902713615.1). Classification (NCBI taxonomy): domain Eukaryota; kingdom Metazoa; phylum Chordata; class Chondrichthyes; order Carcharhiniformes; family Scyliorhinidae; genus Scyliorhinus; species Scyliorhinus canicula. The sequence continues at coordinate 269,497,551 of NC_052147.1, forward strand.
GGACTGTGGGAGGAAACCGGAGCACCCGTAGGAAACCCACGCACACACGGGGGGGATGTGCAGACTCCACACAGACAGTGACCCAAGCCGGAATCGAACCTGGGACCCTGGAGCTGTGAAGCGATTGTGCTATCCACAATGCTACCGTAAGCAAGAGGATGAAAGGTTACTGGGGACAGGCAGGAATTATGATTTGTGTGAATGGCGGAGCAAGGTTGAGTGGCCGAGTGGTCTGCTACTGCTGCTAATTCATATGCTTGCAGGACAACACTTTCATCCCAGGGACCAATGGAGTGAACCTTTGCTGTACCACCTCCAACGCAAGTATATCTTTTCACTGAAACCAGACATGTTGGATCTTTCCTTCCATGCCGCCGCCAGCCTGTCCACACGCATTTTTTCCAGTGTCCCTGTCGTGTGTTCTTGTCTCTTTCCCCCCACATGTTGGTAATAATCACATTGTAAATTTAGAAAGATCAGGAGTGGGATTCTCCGGTCCGCAGGCTGCGTTTTCCTGCGCGTTGCACCCCCGCCGGCAACAGGACTCCCTGTTTCCGCAGACGGCCAATGGGGTTTCCCATTGTGGATACCTCGCGCCGTTGGGAAACCAGCGGGCGTGGGTGTGCTGCCAGCGGACTGGAGGGTGCTGCCGACAGAGAATGCCGCTGCAGAACTCTATGCCTGGAGGTTTCCAGATGTTCAGGCCAGTGGGGCTGTCCGGTCCCGCCAGCGGTACACTCCGTATGGGTTTCCCGGTGGTGAGGGATCCATTCAACGGGAAACCCTGCTGGCACCAGCGGGACCAGATGGCGGAACACATGGCGGGATGCACGGGAAATCCCGGCCAACCTTCATCTTTAACTTGCCATGCTGCCTTGAATAACAGAAGGGCTGGTTTGAACTGGTTCTTCGACACTTCACGTCAGTCTCTGCTGCAGCCGTGAATTGTGAAAGTCCCATGGAACATCTGCATTTAACAATTAGTTCCTACCTCTTTGCAGATATTTACAGATAATACAACAATTTTTAATATTCCCTAATCCACATTGTTGGCCAAACTGAGATACAATCAGAGGAAGCATGAGTGAGGGCACATTTTGGAACTGAAACATCTTTAATCGGCACCTAATTCTGTTTCACCTTATGGGCTGTTCTTGACACTGACTTCGGACACGTGAAATGGGAAGCGTTAATAGGGCAGTGTTTTGTCCACACTGCCTTGCCAGTAACATGTCAGCTAAATCACAAGCACTTTTTTTCAAACCGGCCCCTGCTTTGCCATGGATTTGGATGGAATGAAAATCAGTCGGGTTCTATACCAGATGTAGGTGATAAGAAGGCAGCAGCCTCAGAAACAACCAATCAGGGGTTGCCCCTCCACACCGCTGAGCCTAACAGAGGTGGCCTTTCTTTATTGCTAAATTCTACACAGGCATCCGAGAGTGCCTCCATTTTAAGGAAACTTCACGTCGCCCTTTCTGCCTCAGCCACAACAGCTGTCCAGTGTTGGGGCCCAGCCCCACCCCTCGATCCAGTGTTGTGCTCCCCCTCCCAACCCCAACCCCCTCAATGTTACTCCCCCCCCCCCCCCCAGTCCTTAATTTGATGGTGAACGTGAGCGTTCATCTCAGTTGGCCACCTCCTGCTTGGTGGGGGACAGACATCACAGGGATCCGGTTTTCAATGCCTGTGGGAAAATTCAGTCCATTGTTTCATTTTGCTGGAAAAATGAAAAGCCAATCCTCTGGCTCTGCTCTCTCCCCACAGTTTAATTTAACGAGATTTAATGGGGGGAAAAAAGCAGGGCGTGTTTGGACGCAATCAGCGGGATGACAGGCGCCGGGAATGACACCGCCATCAAACGGGACTTATTTTCTGGCCCCAGCGAGAAACGCCCCGTTGAGGCTGCACTTTCCTTCATTTGCTGCACTGGTCAGTACGGGAAGCGATCAGGGCACCATTTCTAAATGCTGCCCCAATCCAGCAACTTCCCAATCGCTTCTGAACCCTCACAAAGTCCCAACCTACTTGTCCGGGGGTTCTCGAGCCCCCCCCCCCCCTCACCCCACCTCGTAAGGGCAGGGCACTCTCAGGACCGATCTCCGACATGGGTGACCTGCCACCAGTGTAACGTGGCACTGCCAAGCTGGCAGTGCCACCTGCAAACCCAGCCAGACCACGGGGAGAATGTGAAAACTCCACAGAGGCAGTCGCCCAAGGTCAGAATCGAACCCAAGTCTGTGGCGCTGTGAGGCAGCAGTGCTAACCACTGTGCCGCCCTGCTTTTTTCCCAGGAGACGTTAGTAGCCCACTCAAGAAGCCACTCCTTCTGGAAAACTGTCCGTGCTTTTACAAAGGTCCATCTCCATAGGTTTCTCACAACCTTCCCTCTTCACTTATATTGATAATCAATATAATTATTGATTTTATTAGAAAGACGGAGGTTGAGGGGTGACCTGATAGAGATCTACAAGACTATGAGGTGCATGGATAGAGTGGATGGACAGGCACTCTTTCCCAGGGTGGACGGGTCAGTCACCAGGGGGCATAGGTTTAAGGTCCATGGGGCAAAGTTTAGAGGAGATGTGCATGGATAGGGTGGGTATAGAGGGATAAGGCACAAGGAAGTGCTGAGGGTTTTGGCAAAGCTTTGTAACATGACTGGTACAGGCTTGAAGGGCCGATGGGCCTGCTCCTGTGCTGTATTGTTCTTTGTACTTTGTTATTACATGGAATCACCACAATTCTGGCGAATAATCCTGCTTGTCACCCATTTATATTTTGATCTGGAAATTCATGCCAGTGACCCTTCCAATTTATCCATGACCAGCATGCCAAATGCTGGCGTATCTGTACCAGTGGCTGGTTTCTTCTCTGTTGGACTGGAACCTGGGTCTTTTGGATTCAGAGTCAGGAGAACCACCTACTAGGCCACTCTACCTCCATAAATGCTAACTCACCAATCCTGGGAAATAATATTCCCTTTCTTCCGATAATGTCAGACCATAAAATGTAGGTGCAGAAGCAGACCATTCGGCCCATCGCGTTTGCTCAGTCATTCAATGAGATCATGATTGATCTGATATGAGCATTCTCAGCTCCAATTTCCTGCCTTATCCTCATAACCCTTGATTCACTTACTGATTAAAACCAGTCTATCTCAGGCTTGAATATATTTAATGACCCAGCCTCTATAGCCATCTGTGGTGAAAAAAGATTCCACAGATTCACTCCCCTCTGACAGAAAGAAATTCCTCTTCACATCTGTCATAAATGTGCAACCCCTTATTTTGAGATCATGCCCTCTGATCCTCGACTCTCCCACAAGGGGAAACTACCCTGTCAAGTCCCCTGAGAATCCTATATGTTTCAATAAGGTTCCCTTTTATTCTTCTAAAGTCCAATGAGTAGAGGCCCAATCTACTCAATCCTCCTCAGAAGAAAATCCCTCCAGAGCTGGGATTAACCTAGTTAACCTTCTCTGCACTGTCTCCAATGCCAGTATATCTTTCTCTTGATAAGGGGACCAAAATGTTCTGGGTGTGGTCCAAGTAGTGCCTTGTATAGTTTTAGCAAGACTTCACAATAGTTATACTCCATTCACATTCAACTAAAGGCCAACATGCCATTTACCGTTCCTATTACCTTCTGAACATGCATGCTAGGTTTTGTGATTTATGCATGAGGGCCCGCAAATCCCCTCTGTCCTGCAGCTTTCTGCAGTCTTTCTCCATTTAAATAACATTCAGCTCCTTTATTCTACCAACCAAAGAGTACAACTTCACATTTTCACTTTCACATAAATGTATTCCATCTGCCAAGTTTTTGCTCATTCACTTAACCTGTCTATGTCCCCCTGTAGATTCTTTGGGCTGGATTCATCTGCCCGCCCGCCACAAGAATGGCATGGGCGAGACGCGGACAATGGAGAAATCCATTGACCTTGCAGGATTCTCCGGTCGTCGGGCGGGCGCGGTCGGAGAATCCCGTCCTTCATGTCATCCTCACAACTTCCCTTCCCACCTATTTTGGTGTCATTTTACTGCATTATTACAGGTTTGGATTTAGGCAGGAACCATGATCGCACTGCATTCTTAAAGTAGCAATGTCTGGACAGAGCAGGGACGTATTCCGTTCATTCTGAAGCAGTAACATCCTCACCTTAATGAGCTCACCTTAATATTCCAACATCTTCAAGTTTGAACAAGACCTCCTCACCGCACATTGTACACCAGATACATCGATGACACTTTTTCCCTTTGGACCCACGGTGAAGAATCACTGAAACGACTACACGATGACATCAATAAGTTCCATCCCACCATCAGACTCACCATGGACTACTCTCCAAAATCAGTTGAATTCTTGGACACACTCATCTCCATCAAGGACGGTCACCTCAGCACTTCGCTTTACCTCAAGCCCACGGATAGCCTCACGATGCTCCTCTTCTCCAGCTTCCACCCTAAAAACATTAAAGAAGCCATCCCCTATGGACAAGCCCTCCGTATACACAGGATCTGCTCAGACGAGGAGGAGCATAACAGATATCTACAGACGCTGAAAGATGCCCTCGTACGAACGGGATATGGCGCTCGACTCATCGATCGACAGTTCCGACGTGCCACAGCAAAAAAACCGTACTGACCTCCTCGGAAGACAAACGTGGGACACAACCGACAGAGTTCCCGTCGTCGTCCAGTACTTTACCGTGTGAGACAATTCACACCTCTTTAACCTGGGGTTACCCCTATCTCTGGATCTGTAAAGACTTAATGACCTACAAATGCTTGCATTCTAAGCATTGTCTGGCATTTTTGAATTTGTCTATATATATGTTTCTGAAACATACCTCTTCATTCACCTGAGGAAGGAGCAGTGCTCCGAAAGCTGGGGCGCGATTCTCTGAATGGAGACAAAGTCCCGACACCGGGGTGAAAAGAGTGTTTCACTCCAGCATCGGAGCCCGCTCCCAGCCCCCGGGGGGCTAGGAGCAGCATTGTGTCATTTACGCGCGCTGGGCCTTGGCGCCGCGTAAAAAGCAGCACCGCGTAAATGACGCGGCCGGAGCCGCCTAAATGACGTCACCCGCGCATGCGCAGTTGTCGTCCTCCCCGGGACCGCCCCGCAAGAAGATGGCGGATGGATCTTGCCGTGCAGCGGAAGAAAGGAGGTCCTCCCTTTGAGAGGCTGGCCCGCCAATTGGTGGCCACCGATCGCGGGCCAGACCACATCGGAGGCACCCCCCCGGTGCAGGAACCCCCTCCCCCCCCCCACAGGCCACCCCCCCAGCATTCCAGTGCAGTTCCTGCCGACAGCGACCAGGTGTTGACGGCGCCGGCGGGAACCTGTCGTGTTGGGGCGTCCACTCGGCCCATCCGGGCCGGATAATCGTCGCTCACCTTTTGCAAACGGCGAGCGGCGATTCTCCGAGCGGCCAGCCGTGGTTCTCGCTGCGCTGGTTTAGGGGGGGGGGGTGGGAGAATCACATGCGGGTGCCGGGGCGGCGTGGCGGGACTCGCGTGGCGCCCCGGCGATTCTCCCCCCCGGCGTGGGGGGGAGAATTCCGCCCCTAGTGTTTGAAACAAACATGTTGGACTTTAACCTGGTGTTGTAAGACTTCTTAATGAGCTTAGAAAACATTTGCCAAATATTCAGCCCTTTCTCTGGCTCAGCAGTACTTGCTGGCTGATTGAATAGTCAATATTATTTTTCTTTTACTGGGCCATGTATCTTTCAGCTCTTTGTTTCTTCTTCGACCTATCTCGCGGTGAAAAGATCATCACTTATGTAAGACGCGCACCTACTTCAAACAACAGTACCCCAGATAAAAATCAGAACAGAACATTTGAGACAAGGCTGCTCTTGCATAGAATCATGAATGCATCTCAAATGCATTCAGTGGATTAGCATTTTGCCACGGTACCTTTGATCAAATACAATAATATATTCACTGTAACACTTCCAATAAGAATTGCTCTGTGATTAACAAGAGATTTGCTGTGAATGGCTTTTAAACTGCACTTAGAGATATTGTGATCTTCATTTGAATATTAACATTTGGCGGCTGCTGTTGTAATGCTCCAGTCAGGCCATTCTCCTTCTAGGATATATCTTGCTGCTGTCAAAAATCAGGAAATTGCCCTTGTAATTTTATGGTGTACAAAGATCAGGGTTGTGAAATTTGCTGAGGAACAAAAACAGACATGGTGATCACGATGCACAATTAACACGAGCCCAGGATATCAATGCAGAGAGCATGCCCTTTGCACTGTCGACTCACTTAAATTACTTCAGCAAACAACCAACGCTGTGCATACTGCTGAGTAGATGCACACCAGAGCCCAGGGGTGAACAATCAGGAGAAGTCAGCACCGCTTAAAATCTTGACTACTTAAATCCAGTCTTAACATCTGAAACATATTCGGCAGAGAATTGCAAAGATTCATAGCCCTTTGAGTGAAGAAATGTCCCTTTGCCTCAGTTCTAAATGCTAGCCCTTTCTCCTGAGACTGTGCCCCGTGTTCTCGATTCTCCACCCGGGCGAAAGATCCCCTCAGTGTCCAGCCGATCAAGCCCCTCCGGAATCTTTTATGGCTCAATGAGATCACCTCACATTTTGCTAAACTCCAAGGAATACAAATTCAATTTTCCCAGCCTCTTATCATAGGACAACAATCCCATCCCGGGAACATTCGCCCTTTGGCTCCAGTGCAATCATATCCATCCTTAAATATGGAGACCAAAACTGAACACAGTATTCCAGGTGTGGCCTTGCTAAAGGCCTGTACAATGGCATGGCAGCACAGTGGGGCGGCATGATAGCACAGTGGGGCAGCACGGTAATACAGTGGGGCTGCATGATAGCACAGTGGGGCAGCACGGTAGCACAGTGGGGCTGCATGGTAGCACAGTGGGGCAGCACGGTAGCACAGTGGTTAGCACCGTTGTTTACAGCGCCAGGAACCTGGGTTCGATTTCTGGCTTGGGTCACTGTCTGTGCGGAGTTTGCACGTTCTCTCCGTGTCTGTGTGGGCTTCCTCCGGGTGCTCCGGTTTCCACCCACAGTCCAAAGACGTGCGGGTTAGGTGGATTGGCCATGCTAAATTTCCCTGTGGCATCCAAACGTTAGATGGGATCGTTGGGTTATGGGGATACAATGGAGGTGTGGGCTTACGTAGGGTGCTCTTTCAGGGACCATTGTAGACCCGATGGGCTGAGTGGCCTCCTTCTGCACTGTAAATTCTAATTGCAGCAAGATTTCTTTACTTGTCTACTCCAATCCCATTGGAATAAAGGTCACCATGCCATTTTTCATCCTAATTGCTTGTTGCATCTGTAATCTGTCAGTACCCCCGAGTGCCTTTTAACATCAAATATATTCTGGACGCGATCTGACGTCTGCGTTGCGCTGGGCAAGTATCTGAGCGAGCCGGTTAGATCTCAGGAGAGTCTGAAGTCAAGAACTGCGCCGGGCGCCAATCAGTTTCCAATCTAACCGGCCCGCTCAGAACTCACCACGGTGAGAACCAACAATTAAGTTCAATCTCCATCACATTAACGGGAAGGACCCCCTATCCAATGGCCTAATTGACTGCACAGTGAGCGGTCATGTGGGCACCCTTGAGCACACCTATTTAAAAACATGAAGCAAGCGCAATGGGGATCAGAGGAGGTGGGTAGCCATCTTGGAAACTGGGCAATCAGCGTGGGAGTACCTCACGGGCTGGTTTAGCACACTGGGCTAAATCGCTGGCTTTTAAAGCAGACCAAGGCAGGCCAGCAACATGGTTCAATTCCCGTACCAGCCTACCCGAACAGGCACCGGAATGTGGCGACTAGGGGCTTTTCACAGTAACTTCATTGATGCCTACTTGTGACAATAAGCGATTTTCATTTTTCATTTCACCTGAGCTGCTCTGCCAGTGTTCTTGGGAGAGGGGGGGTAGCCCTGCTGGGCGGAACGGGCCTGGTCGGAAGGGGGGTCAGCCGCCATCTGTGGGGGTTAAAGCTGGATTGTGGGAGAGAAGCCCACATGTCCTACATGCCAACCCCTGGTCATGTATACCCATACCAGGGGCAACTTGAGCTTCTGCCTGCCCATCTCACTGAACACCTCCAGGACGGAGCCCTGTCTGTGGCAATATGGTGCAGGTCACTTTAACCCCCACGGACCTATTGCTACTAGGGAATGGGAATGTGAGTTATGTGAACACTTCATAGCTCCCAAGTCGATTCCTGTGGGTAGACGAGTCATATCGCAGGCAAGCGTTACTGCCGGGCATCCCGATCAGACTGTGAGGCTCGGACGCTCTGTGAGATCTGGTGCCAAGGGGCGCTGCAGTGACCGGGGATGCGTGTGCAGGGCAGGATCCCCAGCACAATGGGCCCATTGGATGGCACCCTGAGAGATGGTTGGGAATGCAAAGGTGGGGTGGCTGGTGGGATACAAGGGCACCAGGGTAGAAGCGATAACTGGTTCTGAAGCCTCTCACATTCTGCAATTCCGTACGGATATCACAGTACAGAGGAGATTGTCGACCCTGCAACAACTGCCCTCGCGATGGCAGTGGCAGTCCAGGTGGCCAGATGTCGGAGAAGAGGCCAGCATCGTCGGCAAGAGGCTCGAGGCGGCAGCCCATGTGCAGGGGTCCACCCCACATTCTGAGGACCCGGCCGCCCATCAGGCAGAGAGGGACCCAGAGCGGAAGGCCAGCAATGGCCCAAGGTATCGCGAGTTGTTTCAAGAGACGGCATGTGCCATAGGAGGCTCCGCCTCCACCAGGGAACCAGGGAACGGTGCACCAGGCAGTACGGGAGCGCCATTCATTAACAGGAAGGGGTTCCAGTCATTAAATGTTCAACTTGTGTGCAGCCATCACCTCAGGGTCGTGCACGTATGCTTCCCAGGGAGTGTGCATGACAGCTACATCCTGGGACAGTCAGAGATCTTCAGCATCTTCAAGGGACACCCTAGGGTGGCCGGTTGGCACTTGGGGGATAAGGGGTACCCGCTCAGGTCCTGGTTAATGACACCAGTGCGGATGTCAATGACCAATGCGGAGACCCAATAAGGCCCATGTGGCCACCCCGGCTATCAATGAGCGGTGCATCGGACAGCTTAAAATGCAGTTCCGATGCATCGACCGCACTGGTGACACCCTGCAGTTCACACCCAGGAGGGGTGGACTCAGGAGAGCTGGTGACTTCCGGCGCCTACCTGTAGGTAGGCTCCAGGTTGGCTTCCAGTGCTTCCTCTGTCCGGTCGATGCCTGTACGACCCTGGGGGACATCTCAGGATAGAGGGGCAACTGGACTGAGCTCCAGAGGTCCATGCAGCGTATGGTTCTGTCAGCCCTGACAGCTCCTCATTGTTTACATCACGATGCCAATGCCCTCAGCGATGCCCCTCTGTGACCAGGCCATGCTCTGCTGTGCGTTGCCAATATCCATCTGCATCTGGAACGCGGTCTTCAGAGACCAGTATATGCTCTGGAGCATCACAGGAATGCCCACCAACTCAATAGCCTAATCCTGCTTTCTTCCCATAGCCTCTCATTCCATTCGTCTCAAGTGCTATATCTGGCCGCCTCTTGAATATATTCAATGTTTTGGCATCAACTACCTCCTGTGGTAATGAATTCCGCAGGCTCACCTGTGGGTGAAGAAATGCCTCCTTATCTCTGTCCGAAATGGTTTATCCTGAATCCTCAGACTGTGACCCCTGGTCCTGAACACACCCATCATTGGGAACATCTTCCCTGCATCTACCCCGTCTTGTCCTGTGAGAATTTTATAAGTCTCTATGAGATCCCCCCTCATTCTTCTGATCTCCGACGAGAACAATCCTAACCTCGTCAATTGCGCCTCATATGACAGTCCCGCCATCCCTGGAATCAGTCTGGCAAACCTTCGCTGCACTCCCTCTGGAGCAAAAACATTCTTCCTCAGAAAACGAGACCAATATTGCACACAATATTCTATGTGTGGCCTCACCAAGGCCCTGTATAATTGCGGCAACACATCCCTGCTTCTATACTTGAAACCTCTCACAATGAAGGCCAACATACCATTAGCCTTCTTTACCGCCTGCTGCACCTGCATGCTTACCTTCAGCAACTGGTGGACAAGGACACCCAGGTCCCGCTGCACGCTCCCCTCTCCCAATTTACAACCATTTAGGTAGCAATCTGCCTTCCTGTTTTTGCTCTGAAAGTCTGTCTATCTCTTTGTCTCAATCATTAATTGCTCCCTGAAGGCACTGATCGCACATGGCCTCAGGTTATAGTCCTTCTTTCCACCCCTCATAGTTCCAGCAGTTAGAACATAGAACAGTACAGCACAGAACAGGCCCTTTGGCCCTCAATGTTGTGCCGAGCAATGATCACCCTACTCAACCCACGTATCCACCCTATACCCGTAACCCAACAACCACCCCCCCCCCCCCCCAACCTTACTTTTATTAGGACACTACGGGCAATTTAGCATGGCCAATCCACCTAACCCGCACATCTTTGGACTGTGGGAGGAAACCGGAGCATCCGGAGGAAACCCACGCACACAGGGGGAGGACGTGCAGACTCCACACAGACAGTGACCCAGCCGGGAATCGAACCTGGGACCCTGGAGCTGTGAAGCATTTATGCTAACCACCATGCTACCCTGCTGCCCCGCAGGGTATTCTCTTGATTCATTCTCTTGATTGCCTGCTCTACTCATTCTCCTGATCATGTTGTAGGCCAAGGAGAATACTGCATCCATGCCTGGAGGCAAGTGATCTGAGCTGAACTCTTAAAGTTAGAAGAAGAGGCTTTCATCACGTGTCTCACCAGTCTCTGTGGAATTCAGCAACTGGAAATAGCAGTGGGAACCACTAAACACATCTACTAACTCAGCAGTAAGCAATAGCAATCAATAAGCAACCAACCAGGAAGTAAATGGTGGTGTTAAATAACATTGCTGGGATTCCTTCCTGCTACAGAACGCATGTCCAGTTGTGCAAGATGGTAGGCAAATGGCTTTGGTGTCAATTCAGCAAAACACGTTGACTGATGATACAATCTGTCTACTCTGTTTACATTTCCTGCATGTCCCCTTCGCTCACACGGACACCCTTGCCAAAGCATCAAGCTCAACCAGCACCAGATATGCAGCTGGGATTTTCAGTTACCCAGCATCCCCCCCACCCCGCGCACCCCGACCCGCGGAGGGGTCAAACTGCCATGCACTTCAGAAGGACTGGACGGTCTCACCGGTACGAAGGGATGGAAAATCCCAGCCTGTGAGTGTCTGTGCGAGAGTGTGTGTATGTGTGTGCCCCAAATCCTGGCCTATCCAGCAATGCCCATATACCGAAAAAAAATGAATTAAAAAGAACACACCGTGCAGGATTCTCTGGACCCCCAACCGCGTGTTTCACGACGGTGCGCTGCCCGCTGCCAGCGGGATTCCATCTTCCCACCGATTGTCAATGAGATTTCCGCCCAACGCCGCCCTCTAACCCGCTGGCCGTCTGCGCTGCTGCCGGGAAAATTGAATCGCAACGGCCAGACGATTCCGGCCACCACCTTCAAGCCGAAATGGCACTGGAAATACATGCGCTGTGCAGCCAAATTTTGAGGTCCATGTTTTTTCAAATATGAGTAGAAAAATATAATGTGATTCACAAAATTGATTTTTTTAACACTTCAAAGGCAGTTAGCTTTGATCTTGTAAAGGAGATGACACAGCGATTCATGAAGGTGAGACCGAGCAGCTTTCCACGTTGATTATCGGTCTCCGCATTTTGGCTTATGGCAATGATTTGTGTCAGATTTCAGTTGCTGTCACAGTCAGACTGAATCTATTGCCCATATTTCAAAGGAGTCCAGCTGCTTATTTTTATTTGACAAGGTGGTCTTCATTTGAAAACAATTTCCGCACCAGTGTGAAACCTTGAGTCCAATAAAAGCTAGCAAATTTGCGTGTGTCTGGAATGCTGCACACAAGTTAATTGTCGCAAGCAGGAATGTTGATGTTGACATGTAACAGCAACACGTGGTGAGCTCTGGGTCCAGCAGAAAATGTCCTTCCATTGTTGAGGAATAACATTATCAGATCGCTCATGTAGACAGTAATTGTTCCCTTCTTCAAAAAATTTTTTTGAGCTCTTATTGGATCTTTGAAAATTGCTCATGTGAAAGAATTCTTTGACAGTTCATCTCCAATATCACGTAGAAAACTCTTCACCTGAAACAATACAATGCTATTTATCCCAGAATATGGTGAAATTTCAATGGTTTGATACAATTGTTGGATCATAGCTGATCAATCTGTCTGTATTTATTCATTCTTTTCCACTTGATAAAATATATCCAATATATTTCACTGTACATATTACTTGAGTGTAAAAAAAATTGAACTGGGTGCTTTTGCCTGTACACTAATTAATATTATATTGCTATCAGATAGATAGAAGAAATATTGGGATTCTTACGTAAAGTTAAATTATAGCATGCAGGTTAATGCAATCAGTTATAGAGTTGAGGGCGCAATTCAGCGGACTTGCGGCGCCAAGACGCATCCCGCTATTCAACGGTACTTTGCCATTTTTCTTGACCTCAGGGAGATTCTCTACACCAAGGTCACTCTGAGAGGGATTTCCTGATTGCCAGCTTCAGTTCATCAGCAGGAAAGGTTCCTTACGGATCAGGCTGCCACGATCTTCCCCACACCTCCGGCCCCTTTAAGGACACCCCTGTTTTTGTGTACCCCCTTCATTCCCCCTGAACCTAGGGGAGGTCTGTCACTAAACCCCCTCCTCACATTTCCTCCACCTGGCAAGGCCCCCCTGGCCTGATCCATGGCAGTACCAAACTCGCACCTGTTTACCCTGGCACTGCCAGCTTAGCACCCTGGGAGTGCAACCTGGGTACCCTGGAAGTGCCTGGTTGGCACTGTCGCAGTGGCCTGATTGCATTGTAATGGTGCCAGGCTGGCAGTGCTATGGTGCCTGGGAGCCAGAGGGTGAGCCAGGGTGCATACAATCCTGTTTTCGGGTCACCGGGGGTCTCCAATAACCTGTGAGGCCCCCCCCCCCCCCCCCCCAAAAGGTCCCATTATGACTGGTCCATGTTTGTGTCAACTAATGCTAAACGGCACCCTGGCACAGTCTCCCAGGCCCGACCGGTGAGTACTGGGTGCCAGGTGCCTCTGATTAAATGTATATTTAAACGTTCCATACAACTCAATGAAATATGTTGATCTGGATCAGGCGCAGTGAAGGTGAAATCCAGATCACAATGTTTTGAGCGCCGCAAATCTCACGAAAGGCCTCACGCGAGATTCAATAGCCTCTCTCCAACACCAAGTCGTGGATGGCAAGGTCGCTGTAATCAGGCCATAGAGTCTTAAGAGGTCGACAGCACAGTAAAGGCCCTTCAGCCCATTGCGTAGGCTAATGGTATGTTGGCCTTCACTGCGAGAGGTTTTGAGTACAGAGGCAGGGATGTGTTGCTGCAATTATACAAGGCTTGGTGAGGCCACACCTAGAATATTGTGTGCAGTTTTGGGCTCCTTTTTTGAGGAAGGATGCTCTTACTCTCGAGAGAGTGCAGCGATGTTTTACCAGACTGATTCCAAGAGGCGGCTGCATATAGCGCTTGGGGAGAATGGAATGGGGAGAAAACAGGATTGTTGGATGAGTTGGATGATCAGCTATGATCGTGATGAATGGCGGAGCAGGCTTGAAGGGCCAAAAGGCCTCCTCCTGCTGCTATCTTCGGTGTATCTATGTATGTATCTATTAAGAAAGTTCTCCAGCCCAGGCTACGTCCTGGTAAAACTCCTCTGCATCATTTGTAATGCTATCATATCCCTCCTATAATGTGAATCCTATAACTGCACACAATACTCTAGCTGTAGTCCAACCAATGTTTTTACAATTCCAGCATAAACTCCCTGTACTTAAATAGCACAGTGATTAGCACTGTTGCTTCACAGTGCCAGGTTCCCGGGTTCAGTCACTGCCTGTGCGGAGTCTACGCATTCCCCCCGTATCTACGTGGGTTTCCTCTGGGTGCTCTGGTTTCCTCCCACAAGTCCTGAAAGATGCGCTGTTAGGCGAATTGGACATGCTGAATTCTCCCTCTGTGTACCCAAACAGGCGCTGGAATGTGGCGACTATGGGGCTTTTCACAGTAACTTCATTGCAGTGTTAATGTAAGCCTACTTGTGACAATAATAAAGATTAGTATTATTAAACTCGTGCCTCGGTTAGTAAAGGCAAGTATCCCGTGTACCTTCTTAACCACTTTATCCACCTGCCCTGCCACCTTAAGGGACCGGTGTACCTGCGCACCAAGGTCCTTCTGACCCTTGGTGTTTCCCAGTGTCCTGCACTTCTTCATGTATTCCCATGTTTTGTTTGTCCTGCCCAAGTGCTCACACTTATCTGGATTAAATTCTATTGCCACTGATCTAACCAGCTGATGATATCCTCCTGTAATCTGGTTTATCTCTTCCTCCCTTCTTGAATATGGTACCACATTGGCTATCCTCCAGTCCTCCACCACTTTCCTGTGGCCAGAGAGGAATTGAAAATTATTGCCAGCGTCTCTGCTATTTACTCCCTTGCCTCGCTCAGCCTGCGAAACATTTCATCTGGATCTGGAGGTTTATCTACTTTTAAGCCTGCCAGACCACTCAGAACCTCCTCCCATCCTCTGTAAATTTCTATGATTCCCGTACCAGCCTTCCGAACTGGCGCCGGAATGTGGCGCTTTGGGGCTTTTCACAGTAACTTCATTGAAGCCTACTTGCGACAATAAGCTATTATTATTATTATTTTATCACAGTCCTTCTCCCTGATTTATATACCCACACCGTCCCACTCACCAGTGAACACTGACACAAAATATTATTTTAGAACCCTACCTATGTCCTCTGGCTCCACACACAAATTACCATTGTTGCCCTGCGAGTCCTCAACATTAACTTTGGCATCAGGCTAAGGAAACCTCCTGCTGATTACCACTTACCAACCACCATCAGCTAATAAATCAGTACTCCTCCACGTTGAACATCACTTGGGGGAAGCACTGAGAGTGGCAAGGATGCAGAATATGCTCTGGGCGGGGGACTTCATGTTCATCACCAATAGTGGCTTGGTAGTACCACTATAGACTGAACTGGCCAGATCCTAAAGGACATAGCTGCTAGAATGGGACTGCAGCAGATGGTGAGGGAACCAACAAGGGGGAAAAATATACTTGACCTCATCCTCACCAATCTGCCGACTGCAGATGCATCTGTCCGTGCCAGTGTCGGTAGAAGTGACCACTGCACAGTCATTGTGGAGACAAAGTCCCATCATCACATTGAGAATACCCTCCATTGTGTTGTGTGGCCACCGTGCTAAATGGGATAGACATTGAACAAATCCAGCAATTCAAGACTCATTTTTTCATTAGCCACTGTGGGCTATCATCAGCAGCATCAGAATTGTATTCAACCACAAACTGCAAACTCATGGCCCGGCATATCCTCCACTCTACCATTACCACCAAGCCAGGGGATCAACCCTAGTTCAATGAAGAGCGGCAGGAGAGCATGCCAGGATTAACACCAGGCATACCGAAAAATGAGGTGTCAACCTGGTGAAGTTAGAACACAGGACTACTTGTGTGCCAAACAGCATAAGAAGCAAGTAATAGACAGAGCAAAGCGATTCCACAACAAATGCATCAGATCTAAGCTCTGCAGTCCTGCCACATCCATCTGTGAATGATGGTGCACAATTAAACGACTCACTGGATGAGGAGTCTCCACAAATATCCCAACCTCAATGATGGAGGAGCCAGCACGTATGTGCAAAATACAAGGCTGAGGCATTCGCAACAATCTTCAGCCAGAAGTGCCGGGTCGATGATCAAACTGAGTCTCCTCCAGAGGTCCCCAGAATCACAGATGTCAGTCTTCAATAAGATTCACTTCACATGATCTCAAGAAATGGCTAAAGTCACTGGATTCTGCAAAGGCAATGGGCCCTGACAATATCCATGCAATAGTACAGAAGACTTGTGCTCCAGAACTTGCCGCACACCTAGCCAAGCTGTTCCAGTACAGCTATAACAACGGCATCTACCTGGCAATGTGGAAAATTGCACAGGTATGTCCTGTACACAAAAAACAGGACAAATCCAACTCAATTACCATCCTATCAGTCTACTCTCCAGTAACTCATCTCCTGACTCCACCAAAGCCTATCCACCATCTACAAGGCACAAGTCAGGAGTGTAATGGAATAATATCCACTTGCCTGAATAAGTGCATTTCCAACAATACTCAAGAAGCTTGCCACCATCCAGGACAAAGCAGCCTGCTTGATTGCTCTCCCTTCCACAAACATTCAAACCCTCCACCACCGACAAACAATGGCAGCCATCTACAAGATGCACTGCAGTAACTCACCAAGGTTCCTTAGACAGCACCTTACAAACCCACATCCACTACCATCTAGAAGGACAAGAGCAGCAGATACCTGGGAATACCACCACCTGGAGGTTCCCCTCCAAGTCACTCACCACCCTGACCTGGAAATATATTGCCACTCCATCACTGTCACTGGGGCAACATCCTGGAACACCGTCCCTAACAGCACAATTGGTGTACCTACACCTCAGGGACTGTAGCGGTTCAAGAAGGAAACTAAGGATGGGAATAAATGCTGGCCTAACCAACGACATCCACATCCCGTTGATGAATGAAAAGGAAAACTTGCTTGCTGTCTTTTCTGATTTTAGCTTTGCATCTCCCCCAGCTGAAACTTCTCTCAGGATCCCACTCCCCTGACAAGTTAGTTCAAACCATCCCGAATAGCACTTGCAGAACTCCCTGCAAGTACGTGTCCATCCGCCTCATATACTTCCCACCATCCCCAAAAACGGTCCCAATGTCCCAGAAATCTAAAGCCCTTCCTCTTGCACCATGTCTCCACCCACATATTTATCTGATTGACCTGCTATTTTGATAATCAATAGCAGGTGGCACTGGAGGTAATCGTCTGGGCCGTGATTTTTAATCTATTTCCTAGCTTCCTCAATTCTGCTTGCGGACCTCATCACTTTTTCTGCCTACATTGCTGTTACCAATGTGTACCACAATATCTGTCTTAATGAACCTCCCCCTGCGAATGTTCTGCAGCCATTCAGTGACGTCCCTGACCCTGGCACCAGGGAGGCAACGTCCCATCCTGGAGTCTCTTTTGCAGCCACAGAAACGCCTGTCTGGTCCCCTTTTCATTGAATCTCCTATTATTGTAGCACTGCCATTCTTTCTAGATTACACTTCTTAGATTTGAGGTAACAGCACAGCTAAAACATCTCAGATTTCTGCAGGCAAAGTATCCAACCTTTGGATTGTTTAAGAAATGTCCATGGAATGCCCACAGTGCAGACGGAGGCCGTTTGGCCCACCAAATCTGCACCGACCCTTCGAAAAAGCACTCTGACTAGGCACACTCGACCGCACCATCCCTGTAACGCCCCGCATTGATCGTGGCCAATCCACCTAACCCGCATATCTTCGGACTGTGGGAGGAGACTAGAGCACATGGAGAAAACCTACATAGACACATGGAGAACGTGCAAACTCCACACAGACAGTCACCTGAGGGTGGAATCGAACCAATGGGCCAGAGGTTAACAGTCACTACATATTTTTTACATAGAATTTACAGTGCAGAAGGAGGTAATTCGGCCCATCGAGTCTGCACCAGCTCTTGGAAAGAGCATCCTACCCAAGGTCAACACCTCCACCCTATCCCCATAACCCAGTAACCCCACCCAACACTAAGGGCAATTTTGGACACTAAGGGCAATTTAGCATGGCCAATCCACCTAACCTGCACATCTTTGGACTATGGGAGGAAACCGGAGCACCCGGAGGAAACCCACGCACACACGGGGAGGATGTGCAGACTTTGCACAGACAGTGACCCAAGTCGGAATCAAACCTGGGACCCTGGAGCTGTGGATCTTGGTTTGATCATGCCTGTCATTCTGCTCCCCTGCAATACCTCTGCCCACCACATTCATGATCAGCTTGAGGGTTGTCATTTTATAAATCTGGGGCGGGATTCTCCCAACGGGCGGCTAAGTGCCGACGCCGGAGTAAAAATGGTAGTGTTTTACTCCCACGTCGGCACCCGTTTCAGGACCCCATTCTGCGGCCCACAGGGGGCTAGGACGACAAAGTTGGGACGGCGCCAACTAGTGCATGCGCAGTGACCTTCTTTCCCGCAGCGGCCCCAATGCTAAATGGCGCAAGCTACAGGAGCCAGCGCGGAGGAAAGGAGGCCGGCGGGCACAGAGGCTGGCCTGCCAAAAGGTGGGCCCTGACCGCAGGCAAGGCCATTACTGAGCCCCCCCCCCGGGGTCGGATAACCCCCCCCCCCCCATAGGCCTCACCCAGACTCTTCAAGGACGAGGTCCCGCCGGCTCAGAGGATATTAGAATGGTGCCGGCAGGACTCAGCTTTTTGATGACGGCGACCCGGCCCAGCGAGAATCGGCGCATTGCTGAGCATTGCATCCCAGCGTCGGGACGGCGTGGCGCGATCCGCGCGGCGCCGATTCTCCAACCCACTGGGGAGGTAGGAGAATTCAGCCCCTACGTTTAGAGCTGTCAACTGCGATCGTATTGCAAAGGCTTCCTGGCCCTCCAGCTGCAGTCCTTTCAGCCCCTAATCTGGGCCGGGATTCTCCCCTACCCGGCGGGGCGGGGGGTCCCGGCGTGTTGGAGTGGTGTGAACCACTCCGGCGTCAGGCCGCCCCAAATGTGCGGAAGTCCCTCCCTTCAATTTCCCGCTCCCTCAGACACCCCCCTCCCCACAATCTAAAAACCCGCTGGTGATGGGGGGCGGGGAGGAGAGGCAGGGCTGGGGGAATTCTAGACATTGCGTTTGTCGGATATTGATGATGATGCAGACATCATTTATTTTTCCTAAAGAGCACTGTCCCCTCTCCCATGCCATTTCATCCATAATAAATTATATTTACATGACAGCTTTAACATAATGAAGCACCCCAACACGTTGCACGGGCGTATTACGGAATGGAATATGACCTTCAGTTACAAAGGAGGCTAAAGGGGGCGATTTCCAGTCGCGATAACCGTCGGAGAGAATGGCGATGCGGGCGGAAAGCCAAGAGAGACTCGCGTTTGCTGATTCTCCCCACCCCTCGCCGGCGATGTCACGAGGTTCACGCCCACAAAGGGCGGGAACACCATTTAAATCAATTATTAAAAATTTCAATAACATTAACGGGCCTTGCAACCACATGAATATTCAATAAATATTCAAACCTCGCCGAAGTGGTGTCACTTTGACAAGGTTTATAACAGATTTTTAAAAACGGGGTTCAGTCGAGGGGTTAACCCCCCCAGGAGGAGCAGCACATGCCTGGGCAGCTTACTTTGATTGGCATAGGACTAGTAGCCGTTTGATCCTTCAAGACTGCTCCACCATTCGATAAGATCATGGCTGATCCGGTTATGGTCTCAACTCCACTTTCCTGTCGTCCCCCCAACCCCGGCCTGCATAACCCTTGACTCCCTTGCCGATCAAAAATCTGTCCAACTCAACCTTGAATAAATTCAGTAATTCAATGTGCACTGAATATCAGAGAAGAAAATCTGCACAGTAACCACCCTCTGAGAGGCAAAACAAATTATTCTTTCGGGAAATTCACAAAAAGTGAAAATCCTTTTCCCCACGGAGAATGGGTCCCTCAGTATGAATGCAGACTGCCTCCAGCAAGCGTAAACAAGCCATGTTGTGAGCTCAACTGGTTATCTTAAATTGTTTTTTTACTGTGGCCATTCAGGGTTGTTCAACAACCTTTTACCATAATATTCATGTCAGACTTAAATACTGCTCCAAATGCTGGTCGAGCGACTACTGGTAATTAGCCGGTCCCATTGGGTGGGACACAAGGAAAGAACAGAAATCTGAATTTCTGATGAGAACTAAACTCCAAATTTTCCTTTTGATCATAATGGAAAATTACGCGAAAACGATCAAGCACACCCATGGAACACTGTTTTCTAGGTTGAAGAATATGAGAAGCATGTTTTCCGTCTGAGATCTCTGATTTTGCCAGCGAAAGGGACAATAACCAGAGCTCCCAGCTGCCACCTGGGCTTAGCATCCCCAATCTTCCGCAGCCTGGGAAAACACCTGGCATGAATCACACACGTTCCTGTCAGTAGGATGTTTTGGATGTTGCCTTCGTGGCTATTCAAAAGGCTTTTGAAAAGATGACACAAAAGAGGCTTATTGATAAGTTAATCACAGGCCATTCAAGAGAATAGCGTAGCAAATTGGCTAAACTGGGAAGGGTAGCTCATGAATGACTTGTGCATGATTGCACTGATCAGAATGTATGGGCTACAAAAAAAATGGTTAACTGTGATGAGGAATTCAAAGATAATTAGAAGAATCTATACAAGGTGCTAGTTAAACCCACAGCTGGAATATTGTGAATTATTTAGGCCATCTGAGCAAAGGTTAGATACACTGGCATTGGAGGCAGTCGGGAGAAGATTCATTTGGTCGATCCTGGGGAAGGAGGGTTTTTTTTCATGAGGAGTAGGTTGGACGTGAACTCATTGTAGATTAAAAGAATGAGAGGCAATGTTATTGAGACATATAGGATTCTCAGGGGGCTTAATAGGGTAGAGACTAAGAGGTTGTTTCATCCCGTGAAAGAGTCCAGGACCAGAGGGCATAATCTCAGAGTAAGGCAAAAATGTGTTTTTATCAGAGGGTAGCACACCTGGGTCTTTAAGTATTTTCAAGGCTGACACAGACATATTTTAAATCTGGTTCACCACACTAATTCTCGGGATGGCAGGACTGATATATGAAGAAAGACTGGATCGACTGGGCTTGTACTTAGTGCCGTTTAGAAGAATGAAAGGGGATCTCATAGAAACCTATAGAATCCTGATGTGACTTGTAATTGAAAATATGGAAAGATGTGTCATTTGAAACATGGAAGTCTGACAATGCCTGATCTAAGAGAAACATGAGAGAATATAGGGGGGAAAAAACCCCGAAGGGTTAACTGCAGCTGCAGAGAAGGATTCTAAAATGCAGATAGCCTTAGTCAAGCAGGCTTAGCAAACAAAACAAAACAGGATTTTAGTATACAGCTAAAAGTAATATTTCACACCTTAATTGAAGTTAATTATTTTTAAGCAGCTGGAAAAGAATTGATGAGGTTTTCAGTTGAATTAGGTGACAATATATAGGTGTGAAGGTCTGCTGACATCAGGTAATTTAAAGAAAACTGGGGACAACCTGTCTACAAGAACACAAATTAGACCTAAATCAAAGTCAAAATTATGAACTGGGGACACAATTCGATAATAAAACTATAGAAACGAGAGGAACCAAAATTCACACCCCTATTGAAATCAAAGCATTTTGAACATCACAAAGGACACAATGTAATCAGATCTATGGGCTAAGGTCATGCCCAAAATGAATACTTAGTCATGTTAGAAAAATTTAGATTAAAGGTACCTTTTACAATCCAAGTGAAATAAAAGTTACTTGACAATAAAGTTATAAACACTTAATAACTGTTAGAAAAATATATAAACCCCGAGAAAGGGGCAGAGAAGGAGAGAAGGACAGAAGGAATCAGAGTCAGCTCAGAGTCAGCTATCATAGCTCAGTCATGGGAAAGGGACAGAGAAAAACAACCGAGCAGAACAGTGAATCCATCTGAGAAAGATTTCCAAAAGCTAAAAAGAGGAGGCAGAGTCAGCTCAGAGGCAGAGGGCAGAGTCAGCAGAGTCAGCTGGGATCGACAAGACATAGCAACTGAGCTAACCAGTGAATACATCTAAAGAAGACCAGACTTTAAAGAAGATTTATTGTCAAGGTGGGCCTGAAGGTCCCTTCAACCAACCAGGAGGGTCCAGAAGCAAAATCTTTTTACCTTTCTGTAAAGACAGTGATTTCAGCTTTTAAAAGAAAAAATATAATAATAAAATAGCTTTTTAACCTGAAACAGTGGTTATTCCTAAACCTACTTTACTTATTCAGCAACGCAGGACACAGGACATCGATGCTACTAAGTGGTAAGTAGGTAAAATTTTTCTATGAAGATATGGCTTATACCGGGGGATAACTTGAAAATATAGTTTGACCTGAATAGCACCCACCGAAGCCTGCATCGGAGTCAGGGAGTGAGAATCCCTGTTCACCATTTAGAATGTCTTATTGACCCTTTTTGGTATATGGGGACATCTAAGAATAGTGGTGCGTTTTCAACAACAGACTGGACAGGCTAGATGCGGAAAGAATGTTCCCGATGTGAAATTTTTAAAAATGAAAATCGCTTATTGTCACGAGTAGGATTCAATGAAGTTACTGTGAAAAGCCCCTAGTCACCACATTCCGGCACCTGTCCGGGGAGGCTGGTACAGGAATTGAACCGTGCTGCTGGCCTGCTTGGTCTTCAAAAGCCAGTGATTTAGCCCAGGGAGCTAAACCAGCCCCTGATGTTGGGGACATCCAGAACTAGGGGTCACAGCCTAAGAATAAGGGGTAAGCCATTCAGAACTGAGATGAAGAAGAACATCTTCTCTCAGAGAGTTGTGAATATGTGGAATTCTCTACCACAGAAAGCTGTTTGGCCAGTTTGTTGGATATATTCAAGAGGGAGCTGGATGTGGACATTGTGACTAAAGGGATCAAGGGGTACGGAGAGAAAGCAGGAATGGGCTACTGAATTTGCATGATCAGCTATGAGCATATTGAATGGTGGTGGAGGCTTGAAGTGCTGAATGGCCTGTTCCTGCACCTATTTTCTATGTATCTATGTTTAATCAGAAAGAGAATCAAGGGTTATGGGGTTGAGGCAGGAAAGTGGAGTTAAAGAGGATCACATCCCACCAGTCATAATCTCACTGAATGGTGGAGCAGACATGACAGGCTGAGTGGCCTACTTCTGCTCCTATGTCTTTTGGGCTTAAATGTAAGATCTTGTTTTGTTTGGAGATGGAGGAAGGACAAGCTGAAGATATCTTTCATTTGCAGAGCTTGGCAGAGGCAGAAAACTATGGGCTGGATTCTCCGTCGACGGGATCCTCCGTTTCACCGACAACGCACTCATATTCCACAGATTTCCCGACGGGAAACCCCATAGGCCGGCTACTTGGACGGTGGATTCCTCTGTCGTCACCCCAGAAATCCCCAGGATTCCTCTGCGCCACCCCAGAAATTGGGTGTGACGGGTCGGAGAATCTCTATCACTTTCAGTTATAAATGCCATGTCATTCTCAAGCAATACCCTCTGACTGACTGAGGGCATCACAATAGGGCATCCATGTGCAAGTTGTAGCAAACTCATCAAAGGACCAAAATAAACTGGACATGTTGGAACAGGATATTTCATATTAAATGAGCAGATCGGGCAGACAACGGTATCAAGGCAAACAGGCCATGAGTCATGAAACAGCCCAATCACATCAAGAGACCAGGGGCAGTTGAAATGCAAATCACTTATTGTCCTGGGCAGATGGAAGCACAAAACTTTAATGAGATAACGAAGTTGGCTCCAGCGACCATTGTCAAGAGACCAGCAGAAACCAGAGTCATTGCAAGCTTTTTGTAAGGGCACTGATTAAAATCAAATTACATTATGACATCTTGTGATTGGGGAACTTGATCACTTCCATTCTGTCAACAATCAGAAAGGCTTCCTTTGTCCTGGAACTCACCTGTGGGAGGGTCAGTGTTTCACCCATTCAAGGTTTTGCCCTTAAACAGTCAAGTTTGAGGAACTGTGGGAAAAAAAGGAACTCTACTCGCCCTCCTGCAAGAACTCTTCCCTCCTGCAAGAACGCTTCCCTCCTGCAAGAATTCTGCCCTCCTGCAAGAACTCTACTCTCCTGAAAGAAACTCTACTCTCTTGCCTGACACATCTTTCACCTGGCTGAAAAGAGACCACGAGAACTGAAGGAGTAACAGCCGCAAGGACCAGCCAGCTTGGACGAAGATCTAAAGAAATCTGTGTCAACGTTTTTTTTAACTATCCTGTCCCTGGAGCGGTGAGTATATTCCTCCAGCTCACAGAAACCTCCCAATTAGCATAGCTTGTTGAGGTTTGGGGTGGGTGAGTGAATGTATCTGTGTTTGCGTCGCTAAAGTAAATCTGTGTAAACTGTAAGAATTTTCAATGTGCTGTTTAGTCTCTTGTTTTATACATAGTATTTAATAATCGGTGTGTGTGTGGGTTAATCCGAGTTGCAGATGACTTAATTTCTCTTGAATAAATCAATTCTTTTAAAACTACCATTATTGTGGTTCTCATCTTCCTTTCACTGTCCGCTCTGGTCAAGTTACAATAATTGGCAGAACATAGTCCCATAGTCAAAGACCGGAAAAGGGAATCTGAGTGCTTCGAACACGCTCACTCAAGAGAGGCTACTGGTCAGGAATAAACAGTGGTCCCTCTTTCTCTCTCTCTTGTGAAGTTGCACTAGTGAGGCACTTCCGGGTGACATTTCGGCATCACAGGAGAGAGACTCACACAGGCGTAGGTGGCAGTCAAGGCAACTGGTGTGGCATAAGGACAACCTCACTGGTTAGGTATAAACAGTGAGATTTGCCCCCTCTCTCTTGCGAAGCTGTCCCAGTGCGACACTTCCGGGTCGTGGTTTTAACACCTGCAGGAGAGAGACACCCACAGTTATCTGTGACACCCAATACCAGCCTGTTGTGGAGTAAAGGAAACCCTTTTCATTACACATGAAATTATGTTGTCGTTGTTCCTGTAACAAATTCTCATGCTCATTCTGTAAATTGCTGAAGACATGCAATTTTCAGTCGTGGAATCTCCACTCGCTCTGATTTATCACACTGCTTATCTGACTTGCAATACTGAACGTGTGAAAATTTCAAACAAAGTATTGAGAAGACAATTGTCTTCAGTCTCTGCCACCAACTCCAAAATCCCTCCCAAGCCACTGACTCCATATCATTCCTTGGACATTTTCTGCAGCTTAACTACAACATTGGCATCATATTTGACCCCAGGGTGACGGTCATGCCTGCTCCATTATGAAGACAGCCTATTTTAATCTATGGAATAAAATCACTGACACCACCCCAGCTCAGCTCTTTTGCGGCTGAAGACCCTAACCGTGTCATTGCTACCTCTCGACTTGACTATGTTAGTACTCTTCTGGTCAGCCTACTATCCTCGATCCTACATGAAATTAAGTCCATCTAAAATACTGCTGTCTGGAAACAAACTACCAACATGTTCCTAAGCCTCTCCATGGCTTTGTCCTTCCCTCACTCCACATTTTGCACCGGTTCTGAAAACCCATTCTGAAATCTCACCATCTCTCACTTCCTTCAAACACTTCTTTAGAACGACCTCTTTTTAAAATTCATTCATGGGATGTATGCGTCACTGGCTGGGCCAGCATTTATTGCCCATCTGTAATCCTTGAACTGAGTGGCTTGCTGGGCCATTTCAGAGGGCCATTAAGAGTCAAGCACATTGCTGTGGATTTGGAGGCACATGTAGGCCAGACCAGGTAAAGAAGACAGGTTTACTTTTCTTCATGGCATCAGTGAACCAAATGGGTTATGGGGATAAGATGGAGGTGTTGACCTTGGGTAGGGTGCTCTTTCCAAGAGCCGGTGCAGACTCGATGGGCTGAATGGCCTCCTTCTGCACTGTAAATTCTATGATATCTATAATTCTATGATGACTTTTACACCAATCAACAATGGTTCCATGGTCACCATTACTTCCTGGATTCAAAGGTTACCGTCTGTCATGGTGGGATTTTGGGGCGGATCACCAGAGCATTCGCCTATGCCTCTGGAATCCTCTTCGGCAGCCCGTTGGAGTTGAGGATGACTTGCTTCCGTGCTACAAATGAGTGCTCAGATGAGTGAAGAGATCAACACGTGGTCTGCAGTTTCTGTCACAGGTGGGGCAGACGGGTGGTTAGAGGAGCAGGTGGGTGGGGGTGCGGCACTAACATTCTAGGTCGAGGATCTCATTTTTAGGATGTCAGCACCTCATCCACTCTCTGGGTTACCAGTTCATTATTGGGTCATTTGCCTCAATACATTTTTATATGGCAAATCGTTTTAAGGCTCCTGTAAAGTGCCTGCTGTTTTACCGTGTTAAATGTGCTGAGCAAATGCAAATGGTTGTTGTGGTGGAGGTTGACACAAGGGAATGGAATTGTGCAAACAATGTCTTCTGAGATGACCCTTTATTATCCTGTGACATTTATTTTCACTTTGATGCAAATATTTATTCACAAAAATTTCCAACGACTTAACCAAAATGTCTGAACCTGGATTGATGGATTGATTGTGAAGTCCTCTCAGCCACAACTAATGTGAATTCCTTTCACCTCTGGCAGAACAAAATTCAAATTTAGCCTTGTAAAAGTTGAAATCCGTCAGCTGGAGTTGTGTCAGACTGATGCCACATAACACAGTAATATTTGACAGCCTTCAGCTGCACTCTGTCTCCATGAGTTTATGTTGTCCCATTATATGGGAGCTCAGATCAAGTAAGTCTGCTATTCTTTCCACTCCATTGTAGACTCAATCTAGCCCAATTAGCCTGATGGAACATCCTGGTAAAGTTCCAAGTCCTTTCCCCAGAAAGGCAAATGAAGCAAAATTCCTGACGAACTAATAAACATTATTTTCCAACATTATTCATCCCCCTACCAGCTGTATTTGCACGCTATTCCTATCTTCATTGATTTCATAGAATTTACAGTGCAGAAGGAGGCCGTTTGGCCCATCGGGTATGCACCGGCCTTTGGAAAGTGCACTCCACCCACACCTCCACCCTATCCTTATGACCCCACCCAATATTTATGGACACAGAACAATTTAACACGCAGCACGGTAGCATGGTGGTTAGCATAAATGCTTCACAGCTCCAGGGTCCCAGGTTCGATTCCCGGCTGGGTCACTGTCTGTGCGGAGTCTGCACGTCCTCCCCGTGTGTGCGTGGGTTTCCTCCGGGTACTCCGGTTTCCTCCCACAGTCCAAAGATGTGCGGGTTAGGTGGATTGGCCATGCTAAATTGCCCGTAGTGTCCTAAAAAGTAAGGTTAAGGGGGGGGTTGTTGGGTTATAGAATATAGAATATAGAACAGTACAGCACAGAACAGGCCCTTCGGCCCTCAATGTTGTGCCGAACAATGATCACCCTACTCAAACCCACGCATCCACCCTATACCCGTAACCCAACAACCCCCCCCCCTAACCTTTACTTTTTAGGACACTACGGGCAATTTAGCATGGCCAATCCACTTAACCCGCACATCTTTGGACTGTGGGAGGAAACCGGAGTACCCGGAGGAAACCCACGCACACACGGGGAGGACGTGCAGACTCCGCACAGACAGTGACCCAGCCGGGAATCGAACCTGGGACCCTGGAGCTGTGAAGCACGGGTATAGGGTGGATACATGGGTTTGAGTAGGGTGATCATTGCTCGGCACAACATCGAGGGCCGAAGGGCCTGTTCTGTGCTGTACTGTTAGAAAAACACGGCCAATGCACCTAACCTGCCCATCTTTGGACTGTGAGAGGAAACTGGAGCACCCGGAAGAAACCCACGCAAACATGGGGAGAACGTGCAGACTCCGCACAGACAGTGACCCAGCTGGGAATCGAAACTGGGACTCTGGAGCTTTGAAGCAACAATGCTTCCCACCGTGCTACCCACATCTTGATAGTAGCTCAGAGATAATCTTGTCGATTTGAAATAAAAACAGAAAAACATAGCGGGTCAGGCAATATCTGTGGAGAGAAAAACAGAATTAATCTTTCAGGTCAATGACATTTCTTCAGAACCTCCCTGAAGAGAAGTCCTTGACCTGAAATGTTAAGTCAGTTTCTCCCTCCACAGATTCTGCCAGACTTGCTGAGGATTTCCAGCTGCAGAATTTGCTATTGCGACCTTGCCTATTTCACTCTTGATTTATCACTAGAACCGGAATTTCTTCCTAATTATGTATACATTTAGTGACATGAAATTGACATGAAATTATTTACCGCAGGTAAAACGTTGCCCCGCAAATCCAAATTCGGCTGGACTATGACAAGCATTATCACCTTTCTTTCCTCAAGCATCTCAAGTCATCCCATTACTCCAGTACCGTACTTGAAGCCAAAAAGAGCCTTTGATAGCTCTTCTCTATGACCCACTAATTCCCCCCCCCTCTCATACTTCCCCGCCCACCTACACATTGTGAAAACTGATGATGGATGTCGACATTTCAAAGCTCAATGCCATGAGATGTCACTTTGATTCTTCCTCTGCCACATCCAACTGCCAACTGTTAGCTAATTCCTCACACATCTTTATTCCAAACCCCGTCAGCCTCCAAAGCCTTTCCCATCTTTCTCCTGTGAGATTTATTTTCTCGTTTCTTCAACCCCTCTTTACAAAGCCCCCAACTGCTCTTCTGCCTTTTCTGACCCAAACACTCATTGATACTGTTGCTGTCTTCCAATAATAATTGCTTATTGTCACAAGTAGGCTTCAATGAAGTTACTGTGAAAAGCCCCCAGTCGCCACATTCCGGTGCCTGTTTGGCGAGGCCGGGACGGGAATTGAACCCGCGCTGCTGCCATAGTTCTGCATTACAAGCCAGCTATTTAGCTCGCTGTGCTAAACCAGCCCCTCTGTTCAGGCAAAGGCAACACTTCATTGCAAAGTGATCACCATATCCTCAAATGGTCCCTCCAAATACTTCCCAATCCTTCACCTGCTTTTCCCAATTTCCCATTTTATACCGTTGCCGCAACTGCTCATTGTTCCTATTGTGTACAATTTTGGGTATCGTAGTTTGCAATAGATATCAAAACCAGGGAAAGTTCAAGAAGGGGTTCATTAGGAATGAGACTGCTTGACTTCCAGTGGCAGGATGAAGGGGGAGATCCCGCACTAGGTAGGTCCCGGGTACTTGTTCTTTGGACCTTTTTGCCTGGTTCACGCGTTTTTTTAGTGGACAAACTCTACCCATAACTCTACCCATAACTCTACCCATAACAAAGTGGAAGGGTCCGAGTGTGGATGTACAGGAATAAAGGCTACAACTAAGATGTCTGTGGGTGGAAATTCTTCAACCAACTTGGAGGCTTTGCGTCGAGCCTCAGGAGGGAAGATGGCAGCGGCTCTAGCAGTTGCAGCCGCCCCGATTATGGCAGACATGCTAACTGCTAAAGCAATTTTAAAAGCATTTTGGGAGGCGATGGAGAGATGTTTGATACTCTCCGTAAATCGATTGAGGAGGCACTGGGTCCTAGCCATGAAACATTGGTGAGGATTTTGAAAGCTGTGAGGAAACATGGCGAGACGTTGAAGGGGGTGGAGGCGGCTCTGTTGAGGCATAGAGAACAAATTGACTCGCTGGTGGCTGAGATCAGGTGGCGGTGTTGCACGTTTTACTATGGGCGTAAAACGCGTTTATTGGAGTGTATTAACACGCCTCCGAGTTCGACGTGTGCTTAACACTACTAGGCTCTGTTCTATGTAATTATTTAGCTCTGGAGTCGCCAGTTGCCGTATAGGCAACGTCACAAGTATTCCAAGGTCAAGTTCAAAGTAATAAAGACGATACACCGATTAGTAAAGTTCAAACGATCAATATTTATTATACAGTTATAATAAATACTCATGCACACACTAAGAGACTAAGCTATAACTAAACTTAAGCAAACAGAATACTTATCTAACAGGAACAGGCAAGGTCAGAGAACGAGGCCTTCGTCCTGGTCTGGCACTGCAGCCTTCAGCAAGCGTTCTGGTACTTGGGAGTCTAGTGGGCTTGGATCGCGTAGCGAGCGTTGAACTTACGGTTTCGGCGGCTGGTGCTCAACGGCTGGAGTCAGGATGCAAGATGTCAGTCAGAGCCGGAGCACGGGTTTAACAGACCGGGGCTCTGTGGGGGATTTGCTTTTATACCCCTCTCTAATGTCCTTGCCCCCTTCTAGGCGGGCTCTACCTTTCGGTACCGATTGGAACGTTTCCAAACGGCTACCTTCGAAATCCTCCAATGCGGGGCTTTCCTCGATGTTGGGGGGTGGTTTCGATATTTGTTACTCTGGTGCCATCCTGTCTACTCCACCAATTAACTGCTACATTGAGATGGAAATGTTGCCATTGTTTGTGTCTGGATCTGGGCTGCCTCATCAGGATGTTAAGCGCTTTGCCATTAACACCTTTGGCCTGGAGATCTGCACCTGGCCAGAAAACTGGTTTGCTGCTTGCAAAATGCTAATTAGTTGAGAGCAGGCTGTCTGTTCTTACTAAACAGGCTTTCCCTGCTGCCTTCCATTTTAGTTTGGCTCAGTGTCCATTTTGCGTGGCCAGCATGGCTACATTCCCTCCTTGTGATCCTCACAATCGTACTATTGTGAAGGATCACCTATGTACTTTGCCTCCTTGTGTTCTGACCTCTTGCCAGTTCCTGTTCTACTCTGTTCTAAACTATGGGAAGAAGAGAAAAACATTTTTTAACTAACATTTCTACTTGGCCCTATGTCAAAGGGACATGCATTACTACAATTGGGAACCTCTACCGATCACTATTAACCTTAACCTTAACTTAAACATTTAATCACTCTAAAATCTTAACCATTCACACCACAACATCACACTTCCCAACTCGGCAGTCGAGTATGGAACAATATAATACATGGCTGAATTTTATTTACAGAGTGTTGTAATCAGTGAGGGGTTGAGGGGTTTGGTGGAATCCGAAGATGGGGGATTGGACTCTATAGATGGGTGAGGTGCTGGAACGAGAGGCTCTCCTCTTCCATTTCCTCAACCTGAGGGTCTGCACTAGGATGATGAGGATCGCGATCACCAACAGTGATTCGATTATGTAGGACATGGAGTACCACGTCATGAATTTAGTACACCAGGTCTGAACCTCGCTGATCAGAGCTGAGCACTGGGGGTTTGCTGTAATTGAAGCATTTACGGTGGGGGTTGTGGGGGAAACGTGTCTTGTTTCCACACATATACATATGACATTAAACAGTAATAAGTGGGCTTCCATCATTTTGCTGTTCTTCTTCTTTCTCTTCCTTCTTCCTCCGGTATTGACAATCTGGCTTCGACCTCTGTCTCGTCCTTTGAAACCTTTGGGATCAAGCACAGTATCTGTCAATACACAGTTTAAGACCTTTACTTGTTAGTGCATCTGTCTTTCAAAACCCAATTGACCCTTTAAATGACCGGCTAAGTCACACCCTGTGACTCCCCTCATTTTTTTTTTCAAAAAGCGAATTTAAAGACCAGCATACACCTAACAATCCTTCCTTCTGCGAGCCGTCTCGCAGGCTTTGCTGATTTACCATCCGAATGTTTCCGGATGTAAATAGCATGTGGGATGGCGGCCGAAGGGCTACCTAACGTAAAATGAAAACAAACTTGGAAACAAACATCCGAATGAGTTGCGTATGGGCCGCGACGGGTACGAGTTGGATGGGATCCCCGGGTAGGGCGTGCTGTGCCATACCCGAGCTTGGCTGACCAAGGGTTGGTTCTCAGACAGGGCGGGTCCTCAGTGCCGTTTGTCCACTGCCTGAGTAACCTGGAAAAAAAAAAACGGGTACGAATGTGTTGACCGTGACTTGCAGCCTCTATTTCGCCGAATAGAGGGGCACCTAAAAAAACCAAGGGAGCCAAGATGCTCCAACTGAGGACATCACTGAAGTTCTCAGAGATATCTGCAGATAAACTATTTGGCGTGTGGCCTTACAACTTTGGAAAAGATCTCCAATCAAACCGAAGTTCTCAAAGGTATCTGCGGACAAGCTAACGTGTATGTGAGGTGGTCACAATCTTTTCAGCTGAAAAGAAGATGTCCATCCTCCAGCTGAACAATGTACAATCCTGAGACAAACAAACATAAAACGAAGACAAACATACGTGCAGGTTCCATCAGAAAGGACATCGTTTCCTTCAAACGATTCCTATTTTACATCATCTGGACACCTCACTTTGATTCTGCCTCTGTGAACAGGGTCACAAAGGGGTTGCCGTGTCGGGAGTCAGACACCGTGTCGTCCTGCTCTCCCGGATCCCACACCCTTGTGTGGATCAGGCATGAAACTTTGGAATTGTGTGACCGGGGGTCACTCTCGTCATTGCGGACAAGTCTGTAGGAATTGTCCCTGTGCCATTGTGTAGTGTCGAGTGTGTTGTCGGGGTAGTCGGGGTCGGGTGGTGGTTCTGGATTTTTGAGGTAGGTGACTTCCATGGGGTCACTGGAGTCGGGGTCGTAGTTGGTGCAGTGTGGGCTGTATGGCTGTGTGCTGTCGCTGTCTTCAGAGTCAGTGTCAGTCCTGCTGTCTCTGCTGTGGCAGCTTGTGGGCGTGTCGGGGCGTGGTCTGTAGTGGTCTGTGGGCGGAGTCGTGGGCGAGTCCGTGGATGAACTGGTCTGTGAGGGGGATGGTGGAAAAGTGTCTCTGGTGGGCGGGGTGAAGTGTTCTGCTGCATCCAGCAGGACATGGTGAGCATGGTTGGCCTGTGTTCCATA
Source organism: Scyliorhinus canicula (assembly GCF_902713615.1). NCBI lineage: Eukaryota > Metazoa > Chordata > Chondrichthyes > Carcharhiniformes > Scyliorhinidae > Scyliorhinus > Scyliorhinus canicula. Next base: position 269,530,156 of record NC_052147.1, read on the forward strand.
TGCCTTTAACTGGTTTATATGGAACCACGCGGTCTTCCCATTAGGATACTTTATCCTGTAAACGGAGGGGCTAATTTTGTCCGAAATTGAGTAGGGACCGGAATATTTTGGAGCCAAAAAACTGCTGGGGTTATAAACAGATAACATTACCTGTTGCCCAACCTGGAATTCTGTGGTGTGGACGGTCTTATTGAAACAGGCAGTACGTTGCTGTCGGCGTTTCCCTAGCTGGACTGCGGCTGCGATCTGTGCAGACCTCACAGTCTCAACTAGATCTTTAACTGCCTTTTCATGTGTGAGGGCCGTCACTTCGGGGCTTGTCATGTCCAGTCCTAAAAGGAATTCTGTACCTTTCATAGGGCGTCCGGTCATGAGTGTATGTGGTGTGTATCCTGTAGATGTGGAGACAGTGTTCCTTATGAACATGAGTGCAAATGGGAGCACTGAATCCCATGTGGAATTGTTCTGTTGAACCATTTTCCTGAGGGTAGTTTTTAGGGTCCGATTCATGCGCTCCACAATCCCGCTGGACTGTGGATGATACGCAATATGGAAGTTCTGTTTGATTCCGAATATTGTCAGGACGTTCCTCAGGACCCGTCCTGTAAAGTGAGATCCCTGGTCCGAATCGATACTTCGGGGTAAACCCCATCTCGTGAAGATGTGGTGGGTCAGGATCTTTGCAGCTGTCTTTGCTGTATTTGTTCGTGAGGGAAATGCCTCTACCCATTTGGTAAAGGTGTCGATGACCACCAGAACGTATTTATAGCCATTCCTACAAGGGGGCAATGGACCTATAAAATCGATCTGGAGGTTTGTCCAAGGGCCGTTAACTGGGCGAGTATGCCGAAGTTGTGCTTTCTTAGAATACCGCTCCGGGTTATTCTGAGCACAAATCAGGCAATTCTCTATGTAATGTGTGACATCAGTCCTAAGATTAGGCCACCAACAGAGTTGCCTGAGGTGCCTCGTTGTTGCATCAATTCCCTGATGCCCGTGTCCGTCATGGAACAAGGCAATCATCTGATTCCTGTCCTGCTTCGGGACCACATAAAGTTGGTCCTTAATGATCACACCCTCATGTGTGGTCAGTGTGTGTTTAAAGTGCTCGTACGCAGGCACAAAGTTTCCCTTGAAAACCTCCCTGAGGTCTCCGTCCTGTTTCTGTGCTGCCACGAGATCTTTAACCTCTGTTTGTGAGACTTGTACTGCGCTCACAGGGGCGCTAGCTGGTGCGCTAGCTGGGGGGGTCCATAAGTGTCCTCTCCTGGAACCTGCCTTAGCCAATGCGTCGGCTTTTACATTCCCAGGGGGTGATGACCTATGGTGGCTGCGAACTTTTATAATGCCGAAGGTCCTGTCCTTCGCTTTCTCTAGGATATGCTGGAGTAAGGGGGCTGATGGAAGGGGTTTTCCGTCTGCGGATACAAAACCTCTTGTCCTCCACAGGGGCAGAAAATCTGTTAGGCTATTGCAGACATATAAGCTGTCTGAATATATGTCTGCTGGGCTGGGGAAAGAATCGGGGTGGTCCACTATGTACGCTATGGCTGCTAGCTCTGCTGCCTGCGCGCCTAAGTGACCTGGTAACTTAAGAGCTATCTCTTCGAGAGCGCGCCCCTGCGCGTCCTCTACATAGATGCCGCATCCTGTGATACGCTCACCATTTAAAACTGTGGAGGAACCGTCTACATAAATCCTCAAGGGTCCACACGTGTCTGTGGGCTGGGGGCTTTGTTTTGGGTTCCCTATCTTCCTGGGGGGTGTTTTTGCTAAAAAGGGTCCTGTGTTATGCAGGGGAGCTACAATTTCACAGTCATGGGGCTGTCCGGGGTATTGGAGGTTGTCTGCTAAATATGTGTGTGTGCGTGTCCGTTTTACTGTAATGTCCCGTCCTTGTAAAAGTAGGGTCCACCTAGCTGCCCTAATCTGGCTAACTGAACCGTCCTTCAGTCGACCGTCTAGTAGTAGCTGTGTGGGTGTGTGTTCGGTTAGAATGGTGATGGGGTTTAGTCCGGTTATGTATGAAAAGTACTGTACTGCCCAGAAGACAGCAAGGAGGTGCCTCTCACAGGCTGAAAATCCTTGTTCTACCGGGTCTAACAGTCGGGAGGCATAAGCCACTGGTCTTAGCTGCTCGTGCCGTTCCTGAAGCAACACGGCCGAGAGGGTTAGATCTGTGCTAGCTACCTCGATTGCGTACGGGGAAAGTTGGTCTGGGACTAGCAGCGCGGGTGCTGCACTAAGGGCTCGTTTCAACTCTTCCACAGCGCCTGTATGCTGCGGAAGCCATTCCCAGGGGGCTCCTTTCTTAAGGAGGTCTGAAAGTGGGGCGGCTTTTGTCGCGAATCCGTCTATGTGGTTCCGACAATAGCCAACCAGTCCTAAAAACGACCGGAGGGCTGAAACATTCTGTGGAAGGGGCAATTTGACAATCGAATCAATTCTTTTGAATTCGATCTCGCGTTTGCCGTGCGTGATGACTGATCCCAAATACATCACTTTACTTTCCAATATTTGGGCCTTTTTCGGGTTAACTTTACAACCAATTTCAGTTAAGAGTTCCAGGAGTTCGGCCAGAAGCGAAATGTGCTCTGCCTTTGTGTCTGTCTGCAGTAGTAGGTCGTCTACATACTGTACCAGACAATCGGGTCGGGAAAATTTCTCTAATCCACTTGCCAGCTGTCGGTGGAAAATGGAGGGTGAATTGTGGAATCCTTGTGGGAGGCATGTCCACGTGTACTGCTGAGTTTTAAAAGTGAATGCGAATTTGTATTGGCACGCTTTTGCCAATGGTATTGACCAGAATCCGTTACTGATGTCCAATACCGTGAAGTACTTGGCGTTGAGACCCTGCTTGAGCATGGTCTCGGGACTAGTAGCTACCGTTGGGGCTACTGCGGGGGTTACTTTGTTGAGTTCCCGATAATCGATGGTCAGACGCCATGATCCATCGGGCTTCCTCACTGGCCAAATAGGGGCATTGTTGGTGGAGGCTACCGTTCTCAGTACACCTTGGTCCAACAAGCTACCTATAACCTTTTCTATTTCCACCTCTGCCTCGAGGGGAAATCTATATTGCTTTTGCGGTCGGGGGTCCTGTCCGGTAACATGAACTTGTCCAGTCATTCTGCCACAGTCATGACGGTGACTTGCAAATGCTGTCCTGTGTTTGTTTAGTAGGGCCTTAATTTGTCGGTCGGTGTGGAGTGTAGTCAGGTCGAATGAGTACTCTCCCACTGCGCTAATCCGATTAGCGTAGTCTCCTACTGTGAGGGTGGCTGGTGCTCTGTCTGATCTCGCCATTCGCCAGACACACTGGTTCACTGGGTCGAACGACAAGCTATGAGCGTTCATAAAATCGATCCCCAGGATGTGCTCTGCTGTCCGGGGAAGATTTACTAGAACTACGGGGTGCCTTGTGCTAATGTTCCCTAGCTGGATCGCTACGGGTGCTGTGATATGTCCCTGCTGCGAGTGTCCGGTGAACCCGCTAAGTGTGATGGTGGAGGTGGTCGGCCACGTGTCTGAGTGTGCCGTGGTTGTGGAGTTAATGGTGGTGCGGGATCCTCCTGTGTCCCACAGTAACTCTATGGGCTTCCCTTTGACTTTTGCTGTGACTACGGGCCTCCCTGATGAGTCCCATAGTGTGTCACAGACCCAAGTGGGGGAGCCCGAACACCGTCAGTTCGTCTCGTCCACATTGGTGGGTCCTGACTGTACTGCTACATTGTGGATGGGTTTTGCTTTGTTGCGGTTCAGAGTGCCTGTCTGCTGGCCTCTCTGAGATCGCTGGGGTGCATTACACTCTTTTGCCCAATGCCCTAACTGTCCACAGTTATAGCATTCCTGTCCTTTCTGTTGTGGGCTGCTCTTGCCTTCATTTACCCATGCGGGCTTCTGGTGCTCTCTGACTGCTTGGATATCTGCAGCAGCCTGAGCCTCTTCTGGGGATCTAACTTTTCCTTTTGCCTGAAGCGATTGCTCCCAAGCGCGGGACAATCTTTTCAGGACCCATTTTTCGTTATGGGCCTCTTCTGAGGGGTCATAGCTATTGCAAGCGCTCTGTCCTGCTTCTGTTGCGTGTGAGATAATTGTGCGCGTCCACTTAACCATGTTTTCGCGGGTTAAATGCGCTCTATCTAGCTGTCCGAAAACTGCGCTGAAATGAATCCACAGCCTTCCTGCGAATGCTGTGGGGTGTTCGGATCTCTTCTGTCTGCACTTATTCAATCCTTCTACGGGGTCACCTCTATTGTACCCGATGGCATCTAAAATGGCAGTGTGCATCTCCTCTAGGCTGCCTCCTGCCACGTTCTGTGGGTCGGGGAGGGCTGCTACTACGCTCTGGTCTAAGCTCAGCACGGTGAGCTTAACCTGCTCTCTCTCATCCAGGCCGTACATGGTAGCCTGCTGTTTTACTTTAGCGAAAAACTGGTGGGGGTCTGCGGTGGGGAGGAACGGAGTGATCTTTTCACAAGCGTCCCTTAGCTGGGTTACTGTTAAAGGGGTGGTGTAGGTTATGTCTGGGGCGCCTTCTGATTCGGCTTTCCTCTGTGTGGTTACGGGATTCATGGGTGCGGTTATGATCTGAGCTGTGGGGGGTTGGGGTGCCTGTCGTTTCTGCTGAGCTGCGGGCGCACATGTTCCCTGAACATAACGCTGTGCTGTTTCGCTTAATTCCTGCCAATCTGGGGCATTTTCCCCATCTAACTGTGCTCCAAAGGTGCTTTGGAAGCCATTCTGCACCGAAAGCAGAGATTGCAGTTCCGCAATCTGTTTCCTGCATTTCGCGTGGTCAACTGTGCTTTGTCTTTGTTCGGTCGTTGCAGCATGGAGTGCTCTCAAAGCTGCTTTGAGATCGGAACATTGCCTCTGCAATGCCTCCACCTGCTTTTCCGATTCCTGTCTTATCAGAACGGCACGTTGCACGTCCTGATAGGCTTTCTCATACTGGGTCTGGGAACTGCTCAGATGAGCTAGACAAGACTGATGAGCCCTCTTGGCATCATCCACCTCTCTATCCTTCTCTGCCAACTTCCCTTTTAATGCCAGGTTTTCTTTCTCGATGTCCCTGACATCGACCTTACTCATCCTATTCCTCTCTTCTAAATCTGTCCGGAGCGTCCTGATGACCTCCTCTGCGCCTCGCAACTGTGCCAAACAGGACACAATCGCCATCGGCTTGCGTGCTTTGCCTAAACTCTTTTTGTGTATTTGAGAGAGGTTTTCCCACCAAGTATGACCTATACTTCCGGGACCTGTCTCCTCATTTGCACAAAACTCTTTCCAAAGGGGCCATCCCTTTCCCTGCAGATATTTGCGGAGTTCCAGCTCCCACGTGGGACACTGGCCTACTCTGCTACTGCTGCTGGTCGCTGCGACCACAAACTTTGCTGGATCCATCAGACGTTCCATTGCCTGCATGGCCATTTCCTCTGACTCTCTTTTTATAATTTGGAACAGGGGGTTGCTGGGGTGGTGTTTCGAGAAACGGGTACGGCTTACGCTATTTTCCGATCACAAAACTACCGAAAGTTTGTCGCAACAAAAAGCTTTCAGTTTTACCTTACAGCCCTGTTAGTACGCATGCACTAAACACACTTCCGAATTTCGCTTATTATTTTGAACACCTTGAATACTTGTGATCTCTTTCTTTCTCTGCAATTTGGAGTTCTAATTCAAATTTCAGGGTCCTGGACACTGTGGTGTTTCCACTTACAACAGGGTCCCGGCGGATGTCGCCACTAAATGTTGCACGTTTTACTATGGGCGTAAAACGCGTTTATTGGAGTGTATTAACACGCCTCCGAGTTCGACGTGTGCTTAACACTACTAGGCTCTGTTCTATGTAATTATTTAGCTCTGGAGTCGCCAGTTGCCGTATAGGCAACGTCACAAGTATTCCAAGGTCAAGTTCAAAGTAATAAAGACGATACACCGATTAGTAAAGTTCAAACGATCAATATTTATTATACAGTTATAATAAATACTCATGCACACACTAAGAGACTAAGCTATAACTAAACTTAAGCAAACAGAATACTTATCTAACAGGAACAGGCAAGGTCAGAGAACGAGGCCTTCGTCCTGGTCTGGCACTGCAGCCTTCAGCAAGCGTTCTGGTACTTGGGAGTCTAGTGGGCTTGGATCGCGTAGTGAGCGTTGAACTTACGGTTTCGGCGGCTGGTGCTCAACGGCTGGAGTCAGGATGCAAGATGTCAGTCAGAGCCGGAGCACGGGTTTAACAGACCGGGGCTCTGTGGGGGATTTGCTTTTATACCCCTCTCTAATGTCCTTGCCCCCTTCTAGGCGGGCTCTACCTTTCGGTACCGATTGGAACGTTTCCAAACGGCTACCTTCGAAATCCTCCAATGCGGGGCTTTCCTCGATGTTGGGGGGTGGTTTCGATATTTGTTACTCTGGTGCCATCCTGTCTACTCCACCAATTAACTGCTACATTGAGATGGAAATGTTGCCATTGTTTGTGTCTGGATCTGGGCTGCCTCATCAGGATGTTAAGCGCTTTGCCATTAACACCTTTGGCCTGGAGATCTGCACCTGGCCAGAAAACTGGTTTGCTGCTTGCAAAATGCTAATTAGTTGAGAGCAGGCTGTCTGTTCTTACTAAACAGGCTTTCCCTGCTGCCTTCCATTTTAGTTTGGCTCAGTGTCCATTTTGCGTGGCCAGCATGGCTACAGCGGCGCAGAAGAATACGAATCTGAGGGCGAAGGTGGCTGACCTGGAAAATTACCAGAGGGTGTGGAGGGCCCGAATCCTACTGTGTATTTTTCGCAGATGTTTGGTAAGATTATGGGGGAGAGTGTACTGGTGTCCCCTCTAGACTTAGACAGGAGCCATTGAAAACTCCGGCAGGAGCCTCGGGTGGAGTGAGGTTTGGAGTGGTCTACCCAGGGAGGCTGCATGTTACCTTCGTGTCAAGGGACTACTTGGACACTTCAGAGGAAGCTGAGGCTTTTGACCCAGAGCATGCGTTGGGATCAAGTTAAATGGGCTCTGTGTGGGGCAGCATGGTGCCGCAGTGGGTTAGCCCTGTGGCCTCAAGGCGCCGAGGTCCCAGGTTCGATCCCGGCCCTGGGTCACTGTCCGTGTGGAGTTTGCACATTCTCCCTGTGTTTGCGTGGGTCTTGCTCCCACAACCAAAAGATGTGCAGGATAGGTGGATTGGCCACACTAAATTGCCCCTTAATTGGAGAAAATGAATTGGGTACAACACATGGCCCACTCGGCTAGTATTCGTACCAATTCCTTGAGTTGAAAGTACTTCCATTTGAATAGAGGGACTAGACAGTGGTGTCCAGTGTCGTCGTCCCCCCCCCCTACTTAAGTTAGCGATTGAGTTCTTAACCATAGCTTTGAGTGCTTCGGGTTGGTGGAAGGTGATAAAGAGGAGAGGGGTGGAACATTGGTCGTGCCTATATGCTGATGATCTGGTCCTTTATGGTACGGACCCGGTCCCCACTATGGGTGATATAATGGAGCTACTGAGGAGCTTTGGTTGATTTTCAGGTTACAAGTTGAATGTGGAAAAGAGTGAATGTTTTCTGGTTAACCCCTCAGGGAAAGGAGCCTAATTAGGGGTGATGCCTTTTTGTTTAACCAGGTCTGGCTTCATTATCTGGGTGTCCGGATGGTTCATGATTGGTCCCGACTTCAAAAATTGAACTTTGCAAGGTTAAGTCTGATCTGAAAAAGTGGGACAGCCTTCCCCTGTCCATGGCAGACAAGCAAGGCCCCGAGGATCCATAGGGTAGTTCTTCAATGGTATAGACATTCGGGGGGGGGGGGGGGGGGGCAGCATTTCCAAATTTGTTTTATTATTATTAGGCAGCCAATGCTGAGAAGATGCTGGTGTGGTGCAGTGACCCACATTCTGTATGGGGACAGATAGGGGCAAGGTCGTATCAGGGATCTAGTCTGGGTGCACTGGTGATGGCCTCGCCTCCGTTTTCTCTGGCTAAGTTCTCCTCGAAACAGTGGCCATTGCCACTTTAAGGAAATGGAGACAAGTCAGGCAGCATTTTAAGCTTGGATAAGTATCAAACGTTATGGGCCAGGGCTTAGAAACTCCAAAGTGTATTATGAAGTTCACCTGGCCTGTAACTTTTATGTTGAATTTGGCTAGGATGAGCACAAGAACCTTTACTTCAGGTATGATTCAGCAGACCTTCGCGCCGCTTTTATCAAAGGAAAATTTATTATAAGAATGTAGTTAACATATATAAAACAAAAATTTGGTATCAACAAAGAACAAAGATCAAAGAAAAGTACAGCACAGGAACAGGCCATTCGGCCCTCCAAGCCCGCACCGACCATGCTTCCCGTCTAAACTAAAATATTCTACACATCCGGGGTCCGTATCCCTCTATTCCCATCCTATTCATGTATTTGTCAAGATGCCCCTTAAATGTCACTATCGTCCCTGCTTCCACCACCTCCTCCGGCAGCGAGTTCCAGGCACCCACAACCCTCTGTGTAAACAACTTGCCTCGTACATCTCCTCTAAACCTTGCCCCTTGCACCTTAAACCTATGCCCCCTAGAATTGGCTCCTCTACCCTGGGAACAAGTCTCTGACTATCCACTCTGTCTATGCCCCTCATAATTTTGTAGACCTCTATCAGGTCGCCCCTCAACCTCCGTCGTTCCAGTGTGAACAGACCGAGTTTATTCAACCTCTCATCATAGCTAATGCCTTCCATATCAGGCAACATTCTGGTAAATCTCTTCTGCACCCTCTCTAAAGCCTTTTGGTAGTGCGGAGAATTGAACACTACAAGTGTGGCCTAACCAAGGTTCCATAGAGCTGCAACATGACATGCCAATTTTTATGCTCAATGCCCCGGCCAATGAAGGCAAGTATGCCGTCTGCCTTCTTGACTATCTTCTCCACCTGTGTTGCCCTTTTCAGTGATCTTTCTTGACCCCTTTTAGCCCTCCTGACTCCTTTCTCAAGTTCCTTCCTACTTTCCTTGTATTCCACACAGGCTTTGTCTGGCCACAGCCTTCTAGCCCTGACAAATGCCTCCTTTTTCTTTCTGACGAGGCCAACAATATCTCTCGTCATCCAAGGTTCCCGAAATTTGCCATATTTATCCTTCTTCCTCACAGGAACATGCCAGTCCTGAATTCCTTTCAACTGACATTTGAAAGCCTCCCACATGTCATATGTTGATTTACCCTCAAACATCCGCCCCCAATCTAGGTTCTTCAGCTCCCGCCTAATATTGTTATAATTAGCCTTCCCCCAATTTAGAACATTCACCCTCGGACCAGCACATTCACCCTACATGAAGAAAACATAACAGCTACAGTAATCTATGTATATAACTCTTGATGAATCCCCCTTAGCTGCTCCAATTCGATACAAGATCCAATAAACCAAAACCCCTTTCAAGGGCATGGCCCAGCACACTGTAATCTCACTTGAATGGGACTGGTCCTTTTCCTGAGATCCAGCCTCCAACCAGTTGGTTCAAAACTCCTTACAGAAAGCAACTCTACCTTTAAAGTTACCAAGTCAGTTTGCAACACCAATGTGCTTTCAGTTCCCTGGAATAGCTTTAAAATGAAAACAGGGAAACACTGCTTCTCTTCTGCAGTCCAAAACAAGAAACTGAAACCCAAACACTAAACCCTGTCTCACCTGACAGCCACAGCCCAGCTCCACCCACAAATGGCATCACCAAGGCCGTGCTACAAGTCATGTGGTGAGAACAAACCTTTCTTAAAGGGACACTCACATGACACAAAGATGGCCCCTACCTACGCTGATCACTTATTTGTGCTGTCGATATTGGACGCCATGTTTTGGGGTGTGGGAAGGGAAGGGATTTGAACGATTTGGGGATTTGTTTGCAGAGGGACAGTTTTCCAGCTTGGGTGAAATTTGGGTTTATGGGGTCAAACTATTCAGGTACCTCCAGAGAAGGAAGTTTGTACGGGCCGGTCTTTGCAATATTTCCCGTGTCACCACGAATGTCTCTGTTGGGGAAGATCCTTTCGCTGGTGTGATTGGAGGTATATAAGAACCTAATAGTCCATTTTGTTGTTATTCCTATGAAAATAGATGACCTCACACTTACCAATATTGTATTCCATCTGCCAGACCCTTGCCTACTCGGTTAAAGTAACTGTATCCCGGTATTTATTGGCCAATTCTGTCTGAGGATTGTGATTCAGCAGATAAGGTGAAGGCGAAGTGGGAGAGGGAGTTTGGACCTACGGTGGATGGTGAGGTGTGGAGTGAGACCCTTTATAGGGTGAACTCCACATCTTCATTTGCACGGCTTGGTCCAGCTTAAGGTGGTGCATAGGCCGCACTTGACAAAAACGAGGATGAGCGGTTTCTTTCCGGGGGTAGAAGACAGGTGCAAGCGGTATTCTGGGAGGCCAGCCAATCACACACACATGTTCTGATCTTGCCCAAACTAGGATCTCCTTCTTTTACACCATGCCTGCAGTTCTGAATATCGATCTGGAGCCTTGTCCCCTAGTGGCTATTTTTGAGGTGCAGAACTCGCCGGGGCTGCAACGTGGAGGCATAGGTCCTCGCCATTGTCTCGTTGATTCCACGGAGACGAGTTCTGCTGGCGTGGAGGTCTACTTCGCCCAGCACCTCAGTATGTTTGGAATCCTTCTATTACTTGGGTGTATATTCATCAATGCTGGTCAAAGTTCTGGAAAAGAATTGTGGGAATACTTTCACTGCATGGACTGCAGTGGGACAACAAGAGGGTGGAACGCCACTACCCAGAGCTGTGTATTGGCAGTATATTCCAGCCTTGCCAAAAATGCTCTCATCCGAGAATCGATTGAAAATTAGCCCATCTTCCTATTCTACCGATAGGAAACTTAAAAAATAAATGTATTCACTTATGTTTCTTTAAACCTATCAGACTTTAGCTTTAATGTGGCCACAATGGCACTCGGGGATAGTATATATGTGGGAATATATTTTGGGCAACTTGACAGTAATTATGTAGATTGAGTTTGATCAGACTAATGCTTAGTCCCACACTACTATCCTCAAATGAACAGTATCGAACTCCCTCAAGTCCATTAATGATATTCATCCATCTTCTTTTGGCTTGGAATTTCTTTCCCTTCTCTGTGCGTGTGTGGATGAAGGACTGCTATTGAAGCAACCTTTATTGCCTGCTGCATTAAATAGATTCCGAACATTATGTGAATCCATCAGGAAATCTTTATATTTTTTGTTCGATGTACCGGTATATACATGTTGGATAACGGAATCTTGGCAGCAACACAGGGAGACAATCTCCTGACACCATAAACCATAGAAGTGACGCTGAAGCAATTTATCAATGTCACCTGAACCCTAAGTTGTGTGATGTCCTTGAAACAAACTTCAGGGTTTGTTCTTCGACACACGAGTGGAGATCACAAAGCACTCTCATTTTGTTTGCAGGAGCCTTTCTTTTTTCCGCCTTTAATACATCCAATGAATTGAAGTGCAAGTTTTATTTCATAGCACTTAGAGGGGCCTATAACATACAGTGGGTGGGATCTTCCAGCTCTGTCAAAGGTGACCATCCCGTGGTGGGTTCCTCGGTGGCAGGAAGGACATAGCAGGCAAAACGCCGTGCACATCGGCAGGACCGGAAGATTCCACCGGCGGCTAATAACGAGCTGCCTTTGTCGCTGGAAAACATGCTGCAGGGGGCGGAAATAGTGGATATTTTATGCCCTAAATAATTTTACTTTCCTCAGTAGAATCATATAGATCAAATCCAGTGCCAGTTCCAACCAAAAACTTGTAAATTAGGATTTTGATGTGGTCTTCTTTAATGGTCACACTTTATGCGGAAATTTTAACCATTGAGGTTTACAATGAGGAAGAAGACCATTCAACTAATTTTTCTCATGCCAGCGCATATCGTAAGAGTAATCTGTAACTCATCCCACTTCCTCACCCTCTCCTCTACTTCAAATATTTGACTAACTTCTTGTGGTGAATGTGATTCACACCGGATTGTAATCTGTATATACACGTGTCTGTGTATATTCAACTGTAAGTGCAGTTGTACTACCTGTCCTCCAGGGGGAGTAGCTCTGGGAATGCTCGAGTTGTATGGGGCTTCTCCCTTGGCTCTGCCCAGGACTCCTCCCCCGGAAGCTCCTGTATAAAAGCTCAGTGCCACATGGTCAGCCGGCCAGTTCACCGAAAGTTCAATGGCTAACCGGCTGGCTCTGTTGTGAGTATATTAGAACCGCTATTCTAATCCTACAAGCGCGTGTCCATAGAATTGTTGGTTCCAACACTTCTCTTTAACGGCATCTGCCGTGAACATTCTCTGTGGCAATGTGTTCCACATTCCAACTCGCCTCTGTGTAAAGAAATACCTCTGAGTCTCTCTCAGCCTCTTAATGATGATGTTAAATTGATGATTCTTTGTCTCTGAGGCTCCAATGAGAGGCAATAGTCTTTCCAAAATTACTCTAACAAATATGCACACGGCCACTTTTGGATTTTCCACATGGAATACAAGCTTTCTAACAAAAAAAGGATGTCGCAGATAACTTGTCTTGTGAGCAACTTTGAAAACTGAAGCGCAAGTTTTGCGTGTTAACATTCCTTCTTGTTCCTTATTAGCTCCCTACTCTGATTAATGTTGGTTAATTAAGCTGTAAATTCACATTGCCACGGGCAATACGCAGCAATGTATTTATCGTTTTTCTTTTAAAAACGTCGCTGTTTTGATTAAAAAGTTTTTTTAGCATTGTCCATGAAAATGTAATTACGTTTCTGCTTTTTCCACTTTACCAACCAGGTCGATTGTTTTCGAAGACTAATTGTCCAATTAAAAAGGAAAATTATGCTTGACTGATGTGATATTTAGATACCATACAGCGCTTTTCATCTCTTTCAACCCTTTAAAGAAGAATCTGTTTGCGAGCTCTTAGTGATAATTAATCACATCTTTGTACTAATCAGTGACATGCTGGGATTGAAACTTTACCAGAGCAAAACTGCATCAGGCCTTATTTTGAAAATATATTTATTTTTGTCTCCTTTACTGTCCTTCACGTGCTGAGTGGCTGGCCCGAACAAACCTCCCTTGAGTACAGCATGTAAATGATACAAATCATTGGGGATATGTAGTGAGCCGTATTGTCAAGATGTGCCTTCCACTATTATATGACTGCCGATCGTAGCTGCTGTCATAATCTTTTATTAGTGTCACAAGTAGGCTTACATGGACACTGTAATGAAGTTACTGTGAAAATCTCCGAGTCGTCACATTTCAGCACACAGGGGGAGAATTCAGAATGTCCAATTCACCTAACAGGCACATCTTTCGGGACTTGTGGGAGGAAACCGGAGCACCCGAAGGAAACCCACCCAGACACCGGGAGAACGTGCAGACTCCGCACAGATAGTGACCCAAGGAGGAATTGAACCTTGGACCCTGGTGCTGTGAAACAACAGTATCAACCACTGTGCTACCGTGCCGTCACACTGCGCTACTGTGCCGCCCACAGCATCAGAGCCAGAGAACAGGAAATGCAGGGATTACAGGAGGAGGCAGGAATGCTCTCCAACAAATCTTCAACTTCACTATCCCCAAATCCACGAATGATTTGGTGGAGAGCAGGAAGAAATTCTGAGCCTAGGATTCAATGATTTTCACCTCATGAAAGAGCTCATCTGTCTTTCTCTTCCAACTCTGATAGTTCTATATCCGATCAACGAACCTGCCCGTTCCCTTATTAGATATTTGCATGGCATTTTCACTATCTCTGCTTTTATTGACTGAGAGAGATTTTCACTCCAAGTGAGGAATAAATTGGTTGGCCTTCACTTTTAGGAGTGAATCTATGCGAGTGCGGAGTCAGAAGAGACTGGTTCAAAGAACTGCCACATCCAAATTTGATCCTCAGGCATCATGGTTTGGGCTGCTGCGCTAACAAAGGCAATTTAGCCACATCAAGAGATCAATTAATAACCTGGCTGCTTCATCGTTGATCAGTAGAACTCGCAGCCAATTGAAATGAACAGTTCAGCCCTGTAAAAATAGATGGGAGAGAATTTGATTTGATAAGAGGGTTTAATGCATCTGTGCTTGATCACGGCAAATTTACAGATTCATACGTTATTATTTATTCGACTAAAAACAGTTTCACGTGTAAACTTACTCATGCCGAAAGCCACTGTGAATCAAGGAACATTTAACAAATATTAAAAACACTCCAAGAGGATCACCACTGACTTAAGATTTGTTCGATTTTCAAATGCTACGATGAATACTCATTTTTGCAAAACACAAAAAAAGTATTTTTTTTCTACGCAAGTGCTTCAAGAAGACCCACCACCAGCTTCACAGAACAAAGAGAAATAGGCTATCAATTCTGGTTGCCAGTTGCCAGCCACCTTTACATCCTTCGAATAATTTTAAAAGAAGGCAGATTTCTAACAGTGACAAACAAAATTCACAGCTCGGTAATATTCAGCAGGAAGGATGTCGAGAATATAACATTCAACAGATGTCCACCTGGGGGTGCTAATAAACTTTCTTTAAAATAAACTCATGCAGTCTGGCAATCTATTTAATTCTACTATTCGTGTTTTGAAATTAGCTTTGTTATGTGATATCGCATTGAGTATGACTCGACCAATATCAGCTGAAAATTTCACCTTTTTTCATTCACACTAAATATGCATTTGGAACCTCAGTTTGTTTTCCCCATGTATGTCTAAATGTTTCTTTTCTGAAAGGGTCTTGAAAAAACTAAATGGACCATATTTGTATTGCTTATGAGGGAAGTTACCGCTGTAGTTTAAACAAATTGCTAAACAGTTGAAATTTCCACAGAATATAGCAGAATTTTGCATTGGAATAGTGCTTGAAGTATGAATGCTTTACTGACCTGAAAGTGTCCATCATATTTCCTCCCTAGATTTCCTCGCCCCACCCCCACCTGCACAGCTTCCTTCCCAACCCACTTCCCCAGACTCCCTTCCTTGCCCCGTCCCCAATTGCCCAGCTGCCTTCCTTGCCCCACCCCCACCTCTCCAGGCTTCCTTCCTTGCCCCCTCCCCAATTGCCCAGCTCCCTTCTTTGTCCCACCCCCAACTCCCCAGGCTCCCTTCCTTGCCCTGCCCCCCACTTCCCCAGCTCCCTTTCTTGCCCTGCCCCCACCTCTACAGGCTCCCTTCCTTGCCCCACCCCCACCTCCCCTGGCTCCCTTCCTTGCCCTGCCCCCACCTTCCCTGGCTCCCTTCCTTGCCCTGCCCCCACCTTCCCAGGCTCCCTTCCTTGCCCCACCCCCACTTCTACAGGCTCCCTTCCTTGCCCCACCCCCACCTCCCCAGGCTCCCTTCCTTGCCCAACCCCCACCTTCCCCAGCTCCCTTCCTTGCCCAACCCCCACCTTCCCCAGCTCCCTTTCTTGCCCCTCCCCCACCTCCCCAGCTCCCGTCCTTGCCCCACCCCCACCTCCCCAGCTCCCTTCCTTGCCTCAGCCCCACCTTCCCAGTTCCCTTCTTTGCCCCGCCCCCACTTCCCCAGCTCTCCCTTTCTTGCCCAGCCCACACCTCCCTAGGCTCCCTTTCTTGCCCACCCCCATCTCCCCAGGCTCCCTTTCTTGCCCCACCCCCACTTCCCCAGCTCCCTTCCTTACCCCGTCCCCAATTGCTCAGCTCCCTTCCTTGCCTCACCCCCACCTCCCCAGGCTCCCTTCCTTGCCCCACCCCCACCTCCCCAACTCCCTTTCTTGCCCACCTCCACCTCCCCAGCTCCCTTTCTTGCCCCACCCACACTTACCCAGCTCTCTTCCTTGCCCACCCCCACCTTCCCCAGCTCCCTTCCTTGCCCAACCCCCACCTTCCCCAGCTCCCTTTCTTGCCCCTCCCCACCTCCCCTGCTCCCTTCCTTGCCCCACCCCCACCTCCCCGCTCTGTTCCTTGCGACACCCCCACTTCCCCAGCTCCCTTTCTTGCCGCACCCCCACCTCCCAAGCTCCCTTCCATGCCCCACCCCCACCTTCCCTGCTCTCTTCCTTGCGACACCCCCACTTTCCCAGCTCCGTTCCATGCCCCACCCCCACCTCCCCAGGCTCCCTTTCTTGCCCCACCCCCACCTCCCCAGGCTCCCTTCGATGCCCCACCCCACTTCCCCAGCTCCCTTCCTTGCCCACCCCCACCTTCCCTGCTCCCTTCCTTGCGACACCCCCACCTCCCCAGCTCCCTTCTTTGCCCCACCCCCACCTCTCCAGCTCCCTTCCATGCCCCACCCCCATCTCCCCAGGCTCCCTTCCTTGCCCCGCCACCACCTACCTAGCTCCCTTCTTTGCCCCGCCCCCACCTTTGCAGTTCTTGTCTTTGCCCCACCCCCACCTTTCCATCTCCTTCCTTGCCCCAACCCCACCTCCCCAGACTCCTTTCCTTGCCCCACCCCCACCTCCACAGGCTCCTTTCCTTGCCCCGGCCCACCTCCCCAGCTCCCTTCCTTGCCCAACCCCCACAGCTCCCTTCCTTGCCCTGCCCCCACCTCCCCAGCTCCCTTCCTTGCCTCACCCCCACCTTCCCAGCTCCCTTCCTTGCCCCACCCCCACCTCCCCAGTCGTCCTTTCATTCCCTGGCCCCCACTTCCTCAGACTCCCTTCCGTGCCCTGGCCCCAAGTGCAATGAGTCCATAGGAAGAAAATAAGAGGATATACTTTAACAGCCGTGCCCACGTCAACGGAATTCTGTTTTGGGCCTGTACACACAAGAATGGCAATCTGATTCCAAAGTGCTCAAAAAAAGGCTGCAAGATCAGCTGAAATAGGTAGTCTTGCGCCATTTGATGATGACTCTTCATGACATGCCTTTATTTTCCAAGGTTGCTAATCATGAGTTATATTATCATAGCACCATAGAACAAGGCAAGGAAGTGGGCTCCAAGAAATGCATCAGCCAGTGCAGGAATTGAACTGACCCAGTTGATGTTATTTTGTATTGCACTCAAGATATCTAGCTAATTGAACTAACCACCCACCCAGTTTGGCCTAAGTGTTCAAAATTTTCAGTCAGGCTGAGACCACCACCTGTCGCCCTAGGCCCGATCACGCGTGTGCACTGTTCCATAGCTGCCAACCTCAGCCCAATCATGAAGTCAGAGAGTCAGAGAGTCATAAAGGTCTGCAGTACAGGAAAGAACCTTCGGCCCATCGCATCTGTGATGGTCAAAAACAACCACCCAACTATTCTAAACCCATTTTCCAGCACTTGATCCATAGCCTTGTGTGGCTTGACATCGCAAGTGTATCTAAATACTTCTTAAAAATTATGGGGGTCTCTGCCTCCACCACCCTTGCAGGCGGTGAATTCCAGACACCGACCAATCTCTGAGTGAAGAAAGTTTCCCCACATTCCCTCTCAACCTCCTGCCCTGGACCTTAAATCTATGCCCCCTGCTCATTGATCCCTTGGTTAAAGTCCAACAGGTTTGTTTCGAGTCACTAGCTTTCGGATTAGGGTTCACCTGAGGAAGGAGCTGCACTCCGAAAGCTAGTGATTCGAAACAAACCCGGTGGACCTTAACCTGGTGTTGTAAGACCTCTCACTGTGCTCATCCCAGTCCAATGCCGGCATCTCCTCATCATTGATCCCTCCACCAAGGCAAAAGGTTTCTTCCTGTCTATCTATGTCCATCCTAATTTTAAACATCTCAATCATGACTTCCCCCAGTCTCTTCTGCTCCAAGGAAAATAACCCGAGTCTATCCAATCTCTCTCCATAACAAAAACTCTCCAGCCCAGGCAACATGCTGGTGAATCCCCTCTGCACCATTTCCAGTTCTACCACATCCCTCCTATAATGTGGATTCCAGAACTGCACATAATACACTAGCTGTGGCCTAACCAACGTTTAATACAGTTCCAGCATAATCTCCCTGCTCCTAGGAACAAACTAACATAAGAATTAGGAGCAGAAGTGGGCAATTCAGCCCTTTGAGTCGGCTCCGCCATTCAATCATATCATGGCTGATCTCTTCTTGGTCTCAAATCCACCTCCCCACCTGTTGCCCTTTTCCCTTTAACCCGTTTTTAAAATCAAAAGTACATCTTCACTTTCTTGAAACCATTTAATGACACAGAGTCCACCGCACCATGGGGCAGTGAGTTCCACAAATTTACCACCCTCTGCGAGAAGTAGTTCCTCCATCACAGTGGTTAGCACTGTTGCTTCACTGCGCCAGGGTCCCAGGTTTGACTCCCGACTTGGGTCACTGTCTGTGTGGAGTCTGCACGTTCTTCTTGTGTCTGCATAGGTTCCTCCAGGTGCTCTGGTTTCCTCCCACAAGTCCCAAAAGTGTTTACGTAAGCCTACTTGTGACAATAAAGATTATTATTATTTTAAAAAAATTATGCCTTGGCAAATGCCTTCTTAACCATTGTATCCACCTGACCTGCTACCTTAACGAACCGGTGGACATGTACACCAATGGTCCTCTGATCCTTGATGCTTCCCAGGGCCTGCCGGTTCATCATGTAGTCCTTTCTCTTTTTTTGTCCTGTCCAAGTGCATCACCTCACATTTAACTGGATTGAATTCCATTTGAAAATGAAAAAAATGAAAATCGTTTATTGTCACGAGTAGGCTTCAATGAAGTTACTGTGAAAAGCCCCTAGTCGCCACATTCCGGCGCCTGTCCGGGGAGGCTGGTGCGGGAATCGAACCGTGCTGCTGACCTGCTTGGTCTGCTTTAAAAGCCAGCGATTTAGCCCAGTGAGCTAAACCAGCCCCTTTTGCCACTGATCAGCCAATCTGACCAGCCTATCTATGTCCTCCCTTAATCTAAAGCTATTTTCCTCACTATTCATCACCCAAACAATGTTCGTATCATCCGGGAACTTACTGTTAGCCCTCATACATTCAAGTCTAAATGATTTATACTAGCCATAAACAGTGTAAGAGACCTCATTTAAATTCTTGTCTGTTACTGGTTTCCTTTTCAATGCCTGTCAGCTGGTTGTTCTTGACACTACAGACTTTTGGTTTTGAACTGACCCCCCCCACACACACACACACACACACACACACAGCAAGCTGCTATTTGAAGCCCAGCAACACTCCTTGTGTTTATTGTATTCCTTGAACTGTTATTATTATGATGCAGTGTGCTCTGTCGCATGTCACTTTGATGGTCTTGGCTAGCAATCAATCCCCTCGTCTGAAAATCCAGGACATTTTCTCTTTTCGATTGGGATTCGTCGAGACTTTCAGAAGATTCTGGAGCAGGAGGCAGGTTATATTTTTTGCTGGACAGAAACCTGTTAAATATCTCTCCCAGAAACGCTGACATTTTTTTCTCTCTGTGAGTGAACAGGTCTGGACACTCTATCAGTCCTGCGAAGTTTTAAATCCTGACTTAAAGGCTGAAAGCATTCTCTATCCAGACAGGCTTGTGAAGATTTAACTCCTGATTCAAATGCTGCAGGAATTCTCTCCTGCCAGGCCTATGCAAGTTTAAACCTCTGTGAGAATAGTTAGGAAAAGCCCAGGCTAATGTCTGTCCTGCAAATGCAAAAATGGTCCTGAGGTCCAGGCCCTTCTCTCTCTCTCTATTCCACAACCGGGAAACCCTGAACAAAAAGCAAGCATGCAGCTGAAAGGTAGAGTGGACGGTGAACTTGCTGCAACCTCTCAGGTGGAGAATTCTAATATATCTCAGTGAGACTGGGCAGCAAGGTAGTACAAGTGGCTCGCACTGTGGCTTCACAGTGCCAGGGTGCCAGGTTTGATTCCCCGCTGGATCATTGTCTGTGTGGAGTCTGCATGTTGTCCCTGTGCCTGCCTGGGTTTCCTCCGGGTGCTCCGGTTTCCTCCCCAAAGACATGCAGGTTAGGTGGATTGGCCATGATAGATCGCCCTTAATGTCCACAGCTGGGGCTGTTTAGCACACTGGGCTAAATCGCTGGCTTTGAAAGCAAACCAAGGCAAGCCAGCAGCACGGCTCGATTCCCGTAACAGCCTTCCCGAACAGGCGCCGGAATGTGGCGACTAGGGGCTTTTCACAGTAACTTCATCGAAGCCTACTCGTGACAATAAGCGATTTTCATTCATTCATAAAGGTTAGGAGGAGTTATTGAGTTACGGGGATAGGATGGAAGTGAGGCCTTAAGTGGGTCGGTGCAGACTCGATGGGCCGAATGGCCTCCTTCTGCACTGTATGTTCTATGTTCTGTGTTCAACCTGGTGAAGGCCTGCACAAGTGAAGGTGACTCTCCAGAGGCATTCTTGCAGCTCACAAAGTCAAATTTAAGGCAGATTCTACAAGATCCAAACCAACAGATAGTTTTCAACATTGTCGTATTCTGAGAAGATCACCGCCGACAAAGACCGCTATCGCAGAAGAGTCACATCTCTTGCCCAGTTTATTCCTTGTTATTTTGAATCTTTCCAAATCCTCAGCCTTGTGTCTATCTCGTATATGTCTGTGTGGAGGGTTGGACGGGTGTAGGGAATAGTTAGACTAGTACGCCATTGTTCTATTATTTCCATTACCTGTTTATCTCTATTAGAAATGAACAGTTTTTACAATGTTTTACTTACAAATATGATGCATGTAAGTCAGTGGAGCAGTCAAGTGTCAAAGATCTCAGGAAAACATATAAATTATTGATCAACTCATTTATGTTGGGGCTCAGGGGCCTGTGGGGCTAGAATTGACCGTGCACTAGCACAGACTGTTGTAACAACAGCAGGGACTCCAACACTGATCCCTGAGGGACCCCACAGGACACAGGCTTTCAGTTACAAACAAAACTCTTGACCATCACACTCTGCTGGCTGCCACTCAGCCAATTTTGGATCCAATTTGCCAAATTTCCTTGGGTCCCATAATAATAATCTTTATTGTCACAAGGAGGCTTACACTGACACTGCAATGAAGTTACTGTGAAAAGCCCCTAGTCGCCACATTCTGGTGCCTGTTCGGGTACACAGAGGGAGAATTCAGAACGTACAAATTACCTAACAGTGCGTCCTTCGGGACTTGTGGGAGGAAACCGAAGCACCCGGAGGAAATCCATGCAGACACAGGGAGATTGTGCAGATTCTTCCCAGACAGTGACCCTAGCCAGAAATCGAACTTGGGTTCCTGGCGCTGTGAAGCAACAGTGCTAACCACTGTGCTACGATGCCACCGAACCCCATGAGCCCTTACCTTCGATATCAGTCTCACATGTGGGACCTCATCAAATGCCTTGCTGAAGTCCAAGTAGATAATGTCAAATGCATTGCCCTCCTATACATACTTGGTCACCTTTTTGAAAAATGCAGTCAAGTAGTGCAGACATGAACTCCTCTTATTAAAACCATGCTGACTGTTCATGATTAATCCCTGCCTCTCCAAAAGTGGATTAATTCTGTCTCTCAGAATTGCCTCCAATAGTTTCCCCTGAGTTTAGACTGACTGGCCTCCAGTTTCCTAATTTATCCCTTTCCCCTTTCTTGAATAATGGTACCGCATTGGCTGTCCTCCAGTCCTCTGGCACCTCTCCTGTAGCTGGTGAGGAATTGAAAATTATTGCCAGCGCACCTACTATTTCTCTCCCTGGCCTCAGTCAACAGGCTGAGGTACGTTTCATCTTGTCCTGAAGATTTATCTAATTTTAAGCCTGCCAGACCACTCCTCTCTGTCTATGTTAATTTCTTTAATTTTATCACAATCCTTCTCCCTGATTTCTATACCTACATCCTCCGTCTCATTAGTGAACACCGACACAAAGTATCCATTTAGAACCCTACCTCCATCCTCGGGCTCCACACACAAATTACCACTGTGGTCTGTAATGGGTGCTACTCTTTCCCTAGTTATCCTTTTACCCTTAATGTACTTGTAAAAAAACTTAGGATTTTCCTTTATTTTGCCTGACAGTATCCATTCATATCCGCTTTTTGCTCTCTTCATGGCCTTTTAATATTTCCTCTTGCAGAGTTTCTACTCCTCTAGGGCTTCTGCTGTATTGAGCCTTCGATATCTGCCACAAGCCTCTCTTTTTCTCCTGATCCAAAGCTGTATATCCCTCGATATCCAGTGTTCACTGGATTTGTTGGTCCCACCCTTTTTCTTGATTGGACCATGTTGGCCCCGCATTTTCCCTATTTCCTCCTTGAATGCGTCCCACTGTTCTGTCACAGATTTACATAAAAGCGTCTGCTCCCAATCCACTCTGCCCAAATCATATCTGATCTTATTGAAATCGGCCTTCCCCCAGTTTAGAACGTTGATCTCAGGCCTATCCCTGCCCTTTTCCATAACAATGTTGATTCCAATGGAATTATGTGCGGGGATTCTCCATTGCGAATCCGCCCCACTGCCGCTGTTAGCGAGGACGGAGAATCTGACACTCAGTCAAGTCTCCCTCTCGCTGCCGCGGAACCGGAGAATCACGCCGGCCTGAAGGAATGGAGAAATTGGCCCGTAATTGCTGTTTGCAAAATGCTCTCCCCACTGTGCTTCATCCACTTGCACGGCTTTGTGACATAAAATTAAGTCCAGGATCTGCCCCTCCCTTGTAGGGCCTCCTACATATCGGCTTAAAAAGGTCTCTTCGATGCATTTTAAGAACTCCGCTCCCTCTAAACTTTTCACACTTTGCCTGTTAATGTTGGGGAAGTTAAAATCCCCCACTTTCACTACCATATTACTTTTTTTTATATGATCTGCAGTTTGAGTTTTATACGGTACAGGCACAGCCCACATATGAGTCTGGAATATAGATGAGGAAGTATGTAGGTTTAACTGAACTCAAAATCCAACAAAAACAGAGGTCAAATTTGTTCTTCTTGAATGCAAAACAATGGCAAGAGATCAGAATTTTAAAAATCATTTGAAATTTAGCTGGGCAATCCCCGCTTTTCTATCTCAGATGTAATTTTACTCAAATGTGTTATTTTTATCTGGGTCATCCTATTTCTGCAAATATTATATTCTGAGAGTTGCAACTGTGGAAAAATGGAAGTAGCAATGCATTGGTTAACAATGATAAAAATAAAGACGTTAATAATACGTTAAGGGAAATTAAAGCTTCAAAAAATGAATAAAACATTGCAGATAGGTGATATTTCAATGACGTTCTTCAGAGAACATTAAAAGTGCCGTTGTATTTTAGATAAGTTCAGCTGATACTTTTCCACATTAGCTCTCAGACAGTCATTTTAATCAGCACCTTTATCCTCAATAATTCAAACTTAGAAAAATTATTATCTGTTATGTTTCTATTGCAACTACACTTTGTGGATATTGAACACAGAAAGTGTAAAAGTTGCAGCGTTTAATACATTTCTATATTTGTGGATGTATTATTTCCCATGGGCTAATGTCGATGTAAAAATAATGCACGGAGAAATCTAACTGCATTAGAATATGGAGACTGAAATTGGAATTTCTGCCAGAGGACAAAAATTTAAGGTGAATAATGAAAGAAATTGAAGGAACACGAGGACAATAGAATTTACACATTGGGTTTTTGTGATCCACTGCAGGAAAATGGACGGTGGTTAGCATTGCTGCCTCACAGTGCCAGGGACCTGGGTTCAATTCCAGCGTGGGTGACTGTCTGTGTGGAGTTTACACTTTCTCCCTGTGCGTAGATTTCCTCCGGGTGCTCCGGTATCCTCCCACAGACCAAAGATGTGCAGGTTGGGCGGATTTGCCATGCTAAATTTCCCCTTCAGGTGGGATCGCAGCAATAGGGTGGGGCATTGGGCCTCGGTAGTGTGGTCGTGAACACAGCCCCGTCCATCACATGAATTTGCCTCCCATCCATTGACTCTATCTACACCTCCCGCTGCATTGGGAAAGCAGGCAGCATAATCAAGACCACTCCCAACCGGGTTACTCACTCTTCCAACTACTTCCATCGAGCAGGAGATACAAAAGTCGGAGAACACACATGAACAGATTCAAAAACAGCTTCTTCCCCGCTGTTACCAGTCTCCTAAACTACCCTCTTATGGACTGACCTGATTAATACTACACTCCTGTATGCTCCACCCAATCCCGGTATCTATGTATTTACATTGTGTACCTGATGTGACCATCAATTCACTAGAGACACGATTGGAAGTAAACTGTGGTTTTAATAGTCTTACAACTGAGCCAGCCTGCGACCAGAGGAACTGAGAGCAGGGCTTGGGACTGCAGCACTTTATACTTCTGGTAGTGGGAGGGGGCATGGGCGGAGCCATGGGCAAAGCCAAGGGTGGAGCCCTGTACAAGCTCCTCAACTCCCCCTGTGGGCAGAGTCACGCAACGGCTCACATACAGAGCCCACAAGGACATAATACAATGCAATACAGTGTGAATTACAATGCAATATAATTCACCACAGTACCATTGTCCTATTATGTTTTTTCTTTTCTTTTCTTGTACTTAATGATCTGTTTGAGCTGCTCGCAGGAAAACACTTTTCACTGTACCTCGGTACACGTGACAATAAACAAATCCAATCCAAAAGAGTCAGTGCAGACTCGATGGGCCGAATAGCCTCCTTCTGCATTGTAGGGATTCTATGATTCTAGAAAGGGTGGCGGCTGATTCAACATGAACTTTCAAAATGGAATTGGCTGAGTACTTGAATGAAAAATAATAACAGCACTTTGAGGTATGAGCAGGAATCGCCAATGTCTTATCAATGACT
The DNA here is from genome assembly GCF_902713615.1 of Scyliorhinus canicula. Taxonomy (NCBI): domain Eukaryota; kingdom Metazoa; phylum Chordata; class Chondrichthyes; order Carcharhiniformes; family Scyliorhinidae; genus Scyliorhinus; species Scyliorhinus canicula. The sequence continues at coordinate 269,554,833 of NC_052147.1, forward strand.
TTGTTAAGGTTTGTTAATGTCAATTGCATCGTTGAAGTTTGTTAATGTCAATTACATGGGTATTTGAACATATAAATGGGGGATAGCAGGGACATTGGGTGTGAATGAGGAGTGTTGGCATTGAACAAAGTCAATAAACTCTCCCAGCAAGAAAAGGTTCTGTGTCTTTATTATTATGATGCGGAGATGCCGGCGTTGGACTGGGGTGAGCACAGTAAGAAGTCTTACAACACCAGGTTAAAGTCCAACAGGTTTGTTTCAAACACTAGCCTCAGGAAGGAGCAGTGCTCCGAAAGCTAGTGTTTGAAACAAACCTGTTGGACTTTAACCTGGTGTTCTAAGACTTCTTACTGTCTTTATTTTTAGTTCACCAGATAGCATGGATCATATTAATGGGAGTGTTGGAATATTTATTTTTCATTCATTTTTACAGGACAGAGGCGTTGCTGGCCATCTCTGATTTACTTGAGAAGGCTGTGGTGAGCTGCCTTCTTTGACCGTTGCAGGCTATGTGGTGCAGGTACACCCATTGTGCTGTTAGGGAGGGAGTTCCAGGATTTTGACCCAGTGTCAGGGTCAAGAATGACTTGGAGTCAAACCTCCAGGTGATGTGGTTCACAGGTATCTGCTGCCCTTGTCCTTCTAAACCATAGTGGGCGTGGGTTTGGAATGTGATGCTTAAAGAACCTTGGTGAGTTCCTGCAGTGCTTCTTGCAGAGGGTGCATACAGATGCTTCTGGGCAGTGGTGGTGGAGGGAGTGAATGTTTGTGGAAGGGATACAAATCAAGCGGGTTGCTTTGTCCTGGATGGTGTCGAGCTTCTTGTTGGAGCTGCACTCATCCAGGCAAGTGGAGAGTATTCCATCACACTACTGACTTGTGCCTTGTAGTTGATGAACGTGGAGTCAGTGATACTGAGCCTCTGACCTGCCCTTGTTGCCACAATATATACATGGCTTGTCCAATAACTGGATAGCTTTAACAAATAGCTGGTACAGCAACAAATGGCTGAATGTACCGTTCTATAGTTCTATGATTTTAATAAATTGCAGTTTTTCAAAACAGCACAGCTACTCAATTTGAGTTTAATGGAATACCTAACCTCAATACCAATTAAAATAGGTCCCTCTCAATAAATAATATCAGGACTTCCGGTTGCGGCTATGACTAGCTAAGCCGCACATTTGGAAGCTCCTGCAACAAAGGTGTTTTTGGGCCAATTGGAGGGCCCCAACGGCGCTGGAAAAACGAATCCCGGTGGGGGAAGGTCCCCTGAGGAGAACTAGACTGATTTTATGGTCGGTACCCGGAGTGGAGCGGCAAGAAAAACGGCAGCAGCTCCCCAAAAAAAGCGGGGGAAGAAAATCAAAATGGCGGCCGGCGGTGCACCGGAGGAGTGGAAGAAATGGGCGGAGGAGCAGCAGGCCGCTCTCCTCCGTTTTTTTCACGGAGATGAAAGTGGAACTCTTAGAGTCCATGAACGCGACGGCCACCAGGTTGGTGGGAGCCCAGGCGATCCAAGAGGCGTCGATTAAAGATCTGCAGCAGGAGATGACCGCGAGGGAGGAGGAGGCCACAGTCATCGGGGCAAAGGTGGAGGTGCACGAGGCACTCCACATGAAGTGGCAGAGCCGCTTCGAGGAGCTGGACACTCGGATGAGGAGGAAAACTTTGAGGATCCTGGGCCTGGAAGAAGGCCTGGAGGGGTCGGATCTCCCGGGATATGTGGCGGAGATGTTGAGCTCCCTGATGGGGGAAGGGGCCGGTCCAGCGCCCCTGGAATTGGAAGAGGCATACCGGGTCATGGCCAGGAGGCCTAGGGCAAACGAGCCCCCGAGGGCGGTGCTGGTGCGGTTCCAGCGGCTAAGTGATCGAGAGAAAGTCCTGAGGTGGGCTAAAAGGGAGAAAAGCAGCAAGTGGCAGAACTCGACGGTAAGGGTGTACCAGGACTGGAGTGCGGAGGTGGCAAAGCGGCGGGCCCGGTACAACCGGACAAAGGCGGTGCTACACGCGAAAAAGATCAAATTTGGAATGTTGCAACCGGCGCGCTTGTGGGTCACCTACAAGGACCAACATCATTATTTCGAGTCCCCAGAGGAGGCCTGGACCTTTGTACAAGAGGAAAAGTTGGACACGAACTAAAACCTGGGAGCACCGGCGGTCGTAGCCGCCGGGGGACTCTTGATTGAGCAAGTGGCCCTTTTCTTTTTCAGGCCAGGTCGGAACTGGGTAACAGTTTCGTGGAGTGTTTGGGGTGTTTTTTCTCGAACGGTTGACTTTTCTGAATATTTTGAAGGTTTCGAGTTGTTGGGTGTTTCTGTATATTTGTACTGTTGAAATCTCTATTGTGGGTCGTTGGCTTCTTATGGGGTGTTTTTTCCCGTTTCCAATTTCCCTTAGTTATTTACCCCTCTTACCCTTTTTCTTTGGGTGCTTGGGGGGGTTTTCTGTTCTTTTTTTCTTTTCGGGTTATGGTTATCTGCGGTTATTTATACTGTTTGATGGAGGGTGATGGTTGGGCACACTGTTAGTTGATAGTTAGTTAATTATTTTGTTATTTAAGTATGTAGTTAAGTATTTATGCATTTAGTTGCCATTGGGTATTTGTATTTATATCGTTAAGTTGGGGAGACGGGACGGGGGGGAGCGGGTTGATTATGCGGGTCTTTCTCGGGGGTTTTAAGGGGATCTTTCACGGGCGCAGATGGGGTGAACCGGGAGGAGTCGGAATGTGGCAGGAGCAGCCGGGTCAGCGGAGACCAGCTGACTCTCGGGAGTACGATGTGGGGTACATCGCGGCTAGGAGGGGTCCTAGCCAGGGGGGGGGGGGGGGGGAAGGGGGGGGGGACTGGGGGGGGACACCGGGTTGCTGCTAGAAAGACCAGGGACGAGAAGGGGAGAGCCGGGGGGGTGGGGGGGGGGGCCATCGCTATGGGAAGCGGGTCAGAAAAGAAGGGATGACCCGGGGCGAGCAAGGGACAAGACATGGCTAATCGACAGGGAGTAGGGACGGGTCGCTCTGCGACCCGATTGATCACGTGGAACGTAAGGGGGCTGAATGGGCCGGTCAAAAGATCAAGGGTCTTCTCACACCTGAAGGGACTGAAGGCTGATGTAGCAATGCTGCAGGAGACTCATTTGAGGGTAGCAGATCAGGTCCGCCTGAGAAGGGGGTGGGTGGGACAGGTGTTCCACTCAGGCTTGGATATCAAGAACCGGGGGGGTGGCGATTTTGGTGGGAAAGAGAGTGTCGTTTGTGGCGGCAGAGGTGGTGGCAGACAAGGAGGGCAGGTACGTGATGGTGAGGGGTAGGCTGCAGGGGGAGAATGTGGTACTGGTAAATGTGTATGCCCCGAACTGGGACGACGCGGGTTTTATGAGGCGCCTGCTGGGCCTCATCCCGGGACTGGAGGCAGGGGGCCTGATCATGGGAGGGGACTTTAATACGGTGTTAGACCCTGGGCTGGATAGATCGAGTTCCAGGACGAATAGGAGGCCGGCAGCGGCAGAGGTGTTAAGGGGGTTCATGGAGCAGATGGGAGGGGTAGACCCATGGAGATTTGGTAGGCCTAGGGCGAGGGAGTATTCTTTTTTCTCCCACGTCCACAGAGTGTACTCTAGGATCGATTTTTTCGTATTGAACAGGGGGCTGATACCGAGAGTGCAGGACACGGAGTACTCGGCCATTGCGATATCGGACCATGCACCACATTGGGTGGACGTGGACATGGGGGAGGCGCGGGACCAACGCCCGTTGTGGCGCCTGGATGTAGGGCTGTTGGCGGACGAAGAGGTGTGCAGAAGGGTGAGAACGGGCATTGAGAACTATCTGGGTACGAATGACACAGGTGAGGTGCAGGTGGGGACGGTCTGGGAGGCCTTGAAAGCAGTGATTAGAGGAGAGCTGATCTCCATAAGGGCACACAGAGAGAGGAAGGAGAGGCAGGAAAGGGAGAGGCTGGTGGGGGAGCTCCTAGAAGTAGATAGGAAATATGCGGCGGCGCCAGAGGAGGGGCTATTAAGGGAGCGGCGTAGCTTGCAGGCCAGGTTCGACCTACTGACCACTAGGAAGGCGGAAATGCAGTGGAGAAGGGCGCAGGGTGCGGCGTATGAGTACGGGGAAAAGGCGAGCAGGATGCTGGCACACCAGCTTCGTAAGCGAGATGCAGCCAGAGAGATTGGGGGAGTGAGAGAGAGGGGTGGGGATGTAGTGCAGAAGGGGCAAGAGGTGAATAGGGTCTTTAGGGACTTCTATAGGGAATTGTATAGGTCTGAACCGCCGAAGAGGAGAGGGGGAATGAAGAACTTTCTCGACAAATTGGGGTTCCCAAAGGTACAGGAGGAGCTGGTGGAAGGGTTGGGGGCGCCGATAGAGCTGCAGGAGCTAATTAAAGGGATAGGCCAGATGCAGGCGGGGAAGGCGCCGGGGCCGGATGGGTTCCCGGTGGAGTTTTACAGGAAATTTGTGGACTTGGTGGGTCCAGTGCTGGTGCGAGCCTTCAATGAGGCGCGCGAGGGGGGGGTTCTGCCTCCAACAATGTCGCAGGCCCTGATCTCCTTGATTTTGAAGCGGGACAAGGACCCGGTCCAGTGCGGGTCCTACAGGCCCATCTCCCTCTTAAATGTAGATGCCAAGCTGTTAGCAAAGGTCCTGGCAACCAGGATAGAGGACTGTGTGCCAGGGGTAGTCCATGAAGACCAGACGGGGTTCGTGAAGGGACGCCAACTTAACACAAATGTCCGGAGATTGTTAAATGTGATTATGATGCCAGCAGTGGAAGGGGAGGCGGAGATAGTGGTAGCGCTGGACGCGGAGAAGGCATTTGACAGGGTGGAGTGGGAATACTTGTGGGAGACGTTGGAAAGGTTTGGGTTTGGGGAGGGATTTATCAAGTGGGTAAAACTGCTCTATTCAGCTCCGATGGCAAGTGTGGTAACAAACGGGAGGAGGTCAGAATATTTTGGGCTCCATCGAGGTACTAGGCAGGGATGTCCCCTATCTCCCTTACTCTTTGCATTAGCGATCGAGCCGTTGGCGATGGCACTGAGGGGTTCAGGGGGGTGGAGAGGACTGACAAGGGGAGGGGAGGAACATCGGGTCTCGCTCTATGCGGATGATTTGTTGTTGTATGTGGCAGACCCGGAGGGGGGAATGCCGGAGGTAATGGGGATACTAGCGGAGTTCGGGGACTTTTCGGGATATAAATTAAATCTGGGGAAAAGTGAGGTCTTTGTAATACACCCAGGAGACCAAGGGGAGGGAATTGGGAGGCTCCCCTTCAAAAGAGCAGTTAAAAGTTTTAGGTATTTGGGGGTGCAGGTGGCAAAGAACTGGGGGACCCTCCACAAGTTGAACTTTTCCAGACTGGTGGAACAGATGGAGGAGGAGTTTAAGAGGTGGGACATGGTGCCGCTGTCGCTGGCAGGGAGGGTGCAGTCAGTTAAAATGACGGTCCTCCCGAGGTTCTTGTTTTTGTTCCAGTGTCTGCCCATCTTCCTCCCCAGGGCCTTTTTCAAGAAGGTAACGAGTAGTATCATGGGGTATGTGTGGGCACATGGCACCCCGAGAGTTAGAAGGGTCTTTTTGGAGCGGAGTAGGGATAGTGGAGGGCTGGCGTTACCCAACCTTTCAGGATATTACTGGGCGGCAAATACATCGATGGTACGAAAGTGGATGATGGAAGGGGAGGGGGCAGCCTGGAAGCGCATGGAGAGGGCGTCCTGCGGCAACATAAGCTTAGGGGCACTGGTAACGGCACCATGGCCGCTCCCTCCCACGAGGTATACCACGAGCCCGGTGGTGGCGGCCACCCTCAAGATCTGGGGGCAGTGGAGGCGACACAGGGGGGAAGTGGGAGGTCTGATAGGGGCACCACTAAGAGGGAACCACAGATTTGCGCCGGGAAACACAGGAGGGGGATTCCAGAGCTGGCAGAGGGCGGGTATTAGACAACTGAGGGACTTGTTTATAGAGGGGAGGTTTGCGAGCCTGGGAGAGCTGGAGGAGAAATTTGGGCTCCCCCCGGGGAACACGTTCAGGTACCTCCAAGTGAAGGCATTTGCCAGACGACAGGTAGCGGGGTTCCCCGCGCTCCCCGACAGGGGGGGTGAGTGATAGGGTGCTATCAGGGGTCTGGGTCGGGGAGGGGAAGATCTCGGACATCTATAAGATTATGCAGGAGGTGGAGGAGGTACCAGTAGAGGAGCTGAAAGATAAGTGGGAGTTAGAGCTGGGGGAACAGATAGAGGACGGGACATGGGCAGACGCCCTGGAGAGGGTCAACTCGTCGTCGTCATGTGCGAGACTAAGTCTCATTCAATTTAAGGTACTGCATAGAGCCCACATGACGGGGACAAGGATGAGTCGGTTTTTCGGGGGTGAAGACAGGTGTATTAGATGTTCGGGAAGCCCTGCGAATCATGCACATATGTTTTGGGCATGTCCGGCACTGGAGGAGTTCTGGAAGGGGGTGGCAGGGACGGTGTCGAGAGTGGTGGGGTCCAGGGTCAAGCCAGGATGGGGACTTGCGATCTTCGGGGTTGGGGTGGAACCGGGGGTACAGGAGGCGAGGGAGGCTGGAATATTAGCCTTTGCGTCCTTGGTGGCTCGGAGGAGGATCCTGATTCAGTGGAGGGACAAAAGGCCTCCGAGTGTTAACACCTGGTTAAACGACATGGCAAACTTCATCCAATTGGAAAGGATCAAATTCGCCCTGAGAGGGTCGGTGCAGGGGTTTTCCAGGCGATGGCAACCCTTCCTAGACCTCTTGGATCAGAGATAGAAACTGAGGCCATGACAGCAGCAACCCGGGAGGGGAGGGGAGGGCGGGAGGGGGGGGGGGGGGGGGGGAGGGGGGACAACGACGAAGGAAGTACGGTAGCGGCGGTGGCACGGGCAAGACCTGCCCGAGGACGCTGCTAGAAATGATGAGTTGGTCTGACTGTCGGTTCGCGGCGGGGGGGGGGGGGGGGGGGGTGGGGGGGACGCGCGGGTAGGGGGGGGGGGGGGATTTTTTTCTTTTTCTTGTTAAGTAGGGGGGTTTGACTTTGTTTTGTTATAATTTAAATGTAAAGGTAGGGGGGGTTAAAATGTTTGTATTTTGAAAAATTCAATAAAAATTATTTAAAAAAAAAAAAAAAAAAATAAATAATATCATACCCCGTCCCTGGGTAAATCTCAATGTTAACATTTGTTCAAATATGCAGTTAGCCTGCCATCATATTCTTTGATGTTTACATTTAAATTATCCACTGTCACGCGTTGCCTTAGTCAGGGCTGGAAAAATAAAATTGTCATCCCAAGGATAGCTTCAGCACCTCCCTCACAATTGACCACTTAAAGCTTCATTCGCCATTCTGATGTCCTGCCTGACCTGTTGGCCTCTAGTGAAGTACCAACAGTGACACGTCCGTGCGGTCAATCTTATTTGCCATGCATCATTAAAACCAAAACGGCACCAGGCAACTCCCAGAATCCATCAAGCCAGGTTGTTTTGGCAACGGGGAACCACATCGCTCATCCCAAGGGATGCAGTCATTTCTTACCTTCCTGCTTAGAAGTGACCCGAAGACCAGAATGCGTAAGTTGATGGGGCTGAGAGTGCACACAGCATTCAAGGTCATCCAACGTCTCAAATAGATACTTTAATTTTTGCCTCTTGGTGGGCTAGACATTCCATTCTCTTTGCTAATGCTTTCAGAAGAATAGTCTGCATATAATAGCTGAGAAGCTAAGCTGTTGGTAGAGAATGTGAAACAGTAACTAGGCCTCATTTAAACTGGATTAAACTGTGTGCAGCAAGGTTGTGACATTGGCATGCAGAGATCGGGACTGATTGTTATTCAGAAAAGGAGGAACAGAAATAAAAAAAATAGTTCAATAACAGCCAAAAGCCATTAAAGCTGTCAAATGCTTTTACAGCAATACAAGGTGCATTAGGAACAATCAAGTGGAATTAAAGGTGCACAAAGCTTGCAAATTACCAGCATCACAGAAACGTGGTGTTGAGGAAAATTGGAATCAAAACTGCAGAGAAATTGTGAAAATAGAGCAATGACGGCTGGTGAAGAAATGGCTTATTTTTAAAAGATGAAATAACTGCTATGAAATCGTACAAGAGAGAAGTAATATGGTTATAAATAGAAATGATATAGAAAATAAGGTAATAGAGACAGAACTTGCATTTATTCGCAATAGCTGACAGCAGCTCAAGGTAAACTGATAAGCAATGAGTTGCTTAGGCGAGGGGAGTTTTCCGGGAATTTTAATGCAGTAATACCCAATATCAGGAAGGAAAAATGAAACGACGAGGCACCATCAAAATAAAGTAGTGTGTGCAATAAGCAGCATCCAGATGCAACAAGTGGCAGGGTGCTGGACTGTCTGCGATATCAGATTCACACTTCGCAAGAACCTGTTAGAAATTTAGAATGAGGGAACATTTCGATACGAATCATGGTTGTATTGTGAGATTTGCTTTCATAATTAAAGCTAAAAATAACAATTTTAAGATGCTTCCAATTCCGGATGATGAATCACCAGAGAAACACCAAGAAACCCAGGGAGGATTAAATCGACAGCACTTAAAAATACACAGGGAAATTAAACACTGAACATGTGTAGGATGCATCAAAAGGGGAATACTAACGATCAACTAAAAAGAAAGTCACAACAAGACCAACATACTGAGCAAAGTGATGAAGGATAACCTCAAGATTCACTTCAAAAGCTAGAAGTCTTAACATATCCGGAATGGAGGTGCAAAAAATTATTTGCTGATAAGATAATTAATAGAAGGAAGATAATCACAACAGAAAGGCGGATGGTCAGCAGTCACACAAAATCAAAAGGTATATTTTTCCTGCAGTGTACGAAGTGGGCAGAATTTTAAGAATCTAAAGGGGTGAAGCTGAACAGAAATATCATTGACGGCCAAGAACTAGCAGATCTGTTCAATGAATTATTCACATTTGCCAGTAAAGACAGAGGACAAATTCCAGATCTAGTCAAATGGCTTGGGATTCTGTAATGTATGCAGAGGTCAATGAAATATGTGTTGTATAGAAATTCAAAGGAATGGAAGGGCTGTTTTTCCACAGGATATTCATTTTTATACTAACTTATCATTGTTCGGGGCATTAGTACTTTTGTCCTTGTAGAGCTGCGCTGGTTCACTGTCTCCCAATGCATTACGTCCTCACCCTCATCTTCAAACTGCTCCATGGTCAGCCCATTCTATTTTTGCAAACTTATCCAGACTAACATTTCCTCCTGCACCTTTTGGTCACCTGACTCTGGATTTCTGTGCATCCTCCCCACACGCCACCTCCCATCCTCCTGTTTTTAAACCACCATCAGGACTTCCTTTGCTTTAAATAATCACTCTTGGGATTGGATTTTGCTGACAATGTTGACGCGCAGTTCCCATTCTTGGTTGTCATTGAGAAGGTAGTGATGAACCTTGCGGTAGTCAACACTGATGTTTATCCTGTATATATAGGTGCTTTAGGGTAAGGCCCCTATATTACCGGTACGGGGGGTAGATCCCTGCATGCTGGCTCCGCCCAGTAGGCGGAGTATAAATATGTGTACTCCCCGTACAGCAGCCATTTAGTCAGCTGCTGTAGGAGGCCACACATCTCAGTATAATAAAGCCTCGATTACATCCTACTCTCGTCTTTGCGTAATTGATCGTGCATCAATTTATTACACTGAGATTTTTCAGAGATGGACCTCCGCATCAAGCCGGATCGCCTGCAGCTGCATCCCCAAGCAGACAACGCCGAAAAGGACTTCGAACATTGGCTAGCCTGTTTTGAAGCGTACATTGGGTCTGCGCCAGACACAATTCCAGAAGCACAGAAGCTCCAGATCCTTTACACGTGGCTGAGCTCCAACGTTTTTCCACTCGTCCAGGACGCGCCGATCTACACAGAGGCCATGGCGCTACTGAAGGAAAACTACGCTTAGCGGACTAACAAAATCTACGCCAGGCACCTCCTCTCCACACGGCGCCAACTTTCCGGTGAGTCAGTGGAAGATTTCTGGCGCACCCTGCCAGCCCTAGTTAGAGACTGTGACTGCCAGGCCATTTCGGCCATGGGACACTCAAATTTGCTAATGAGAGATGCATTTGATACGGGCATAGGGCCTGACTACATCCGCCAGAGCCTCTTAAAAGGGGCCACACTTGACCTCACGGCGACCAAAATACTAGCGCTCTTACTTACGGTCGCATCACGCAACGTTCAGGCCTATGCCCCTGACCGTGCGGCCCCCCCCCCCCCCCGTGCATCGTGGATTCCGCAGACGGCTGCCCCATCGTGGACCCCATCAGCGACCGTCCTCAGCCAAACCCACGCCTGTGCCGCACGCAGCCAACTAACCCCGAGGAGCCCAAGCTACTTCTGTGGGAAGTCAAAACACCCACGACAGCACTGCCTGGCGCGGAGCACCCTCTGCAAGGCCTGTGGCAAGAAGGGACATTTCGCTCCAGTGTGCCGCTATTATCCCGGCACCCACCACGTGCGGCCAGTGGGCGCCGCCATCTTCCCCTCCTTGGTCCAAGTGCAGCCAATGGACGCCGCCATCTTGCTCGGCTCACAACATGTGCGGCCTGTGGGCGCCGCCATCTTGTCCCTCCCAGGAACAACGGACACCGCCATCTTGCCTTCCTCACGACATGTGCAGCCCCAGGGGGCTGCCATATTTACTCCCCCACGACACGTGTGGCCCGTGGGCGCCGCCATCTTACCCGACTCAGGACCCCTGCCCGTCGGGCACCTCATCAGGCCGCTCATCACCTGCAACAGCCACCGACCAGCTGCGTCTCGCCTCGGTCACGATTGACCAGTCTCGACCGCACAACCTTGTGACCGCTTCAACTAAAGTGAAGGTCAATGGGCACGAGATCTCCTGCCTGCTGGACTCCGGGAGCACTGAGAGCTTCATCCACCCCGATACAGTAAGGCGCTGCTCCCTCGCGGTACACCCCGCTAACCAGAGAATCACCCTGGCCTCCGGATCCCACTCTGTGGCGATCCGGGGGTACAGCATCGCCACCCTCACTGTCCAGGGCGTGGAGTTCAGCGGCATCCGTCTCTACATCCCCCCCAACCTCTACGCTGCCTTGCTACTCGGCCTGGACTTCCAATGCAACCTCCAGAGCTTAACCCTGAAATTCGGCAGGCCCCTACCACCCCTTACCGTGTGCGGCTTTGCGACCCTTAAGGTCGACCCGCCTTCCCTTTTTGCAGACCTAACCCCGGATTGCAAACCCATCGCCACCAGGAGCAGACGGTACAGTTGCCAGGACAGGACCTTCATCAGGTCTGAAATCCAGCGGCTGCTTCGGGAAGGCATCATCCAAGCCAGAAACAGTCTCTGGAGAGCCCAAGTGGTAGTGGTCAAAGCTGGGGAGAAAAAAAGCATGGTCGTTGACTGTAGTCAGACCATCAATCGGTACATGCAACTCAACGTGTACCCCCTCCCACGCATATCTGATATGGTCAATCAGATTGAACATTACCGGGTCTTCTCGACAGGAACCTGAAATCTGCCTCCCACCAGCTCCCCATCCGTAAGGCGGACCACCCATACACTGCGTTCGAAGCAGACGGCCGCCTTTACCACTTTCTTAGGGTCCCCTTCGGCGTCATCAACGGTGTCTTGGCCTTCCAACGGGAGATGGACCAAATGGTTGACCCGTACAGACTGCAGGCCACCTTCCCATACCTGGACAATGTCACCATCTGCTGCCACGATCAGCAGGACCATGACGCCAACATTTCCAAATTTCTCCACACCGCCACTCTCCTCAACCTCACGTATAACAAGGAGAAGTGCGTGTTCAGCTCAGCCATCCTCGGCTATGTGGTCCAGAACGGAGTTCTGGGTCCCGACCCAGATCGCATGGAAGTCCCCCTCCCCCACTGCCCCAAGGCCCTCAAACGATGCCTGGGGTTCTTTTCGTATTACGCCCAGTGGGTCCCAAACTATGCGGACAAGGCCCGCCCACTCATTCAATCCACTGTTTCTCCCCTGACAGCCGAGGCTCACCAGGCCTTCAACCGTATCAAGGCCGACATCGCCAAGGCCGCGATGCACGCGGTCAACGAGACGCTGCCTTTCTAAGTCGAGAGTGATGCATCAGACGTCGCTCTAGCCGCCACCCTCAACCAGGCAGGCAGGCCCATGGCATTCTTTTCCCGCACCCTCCATGCCTCTGAAATTCAGCACTCCTCTGACGAAAAGGAGTCCCAAGCCATCGTTGATGCTGTGCGGCATTGGAGGCATTACCTGGCCGGCAGGAGATTCACTCTCCTCACTCACCAACAGTCGGTTGCCTTCATTTTTAACAACACACAGCGGGGCAAGATCAAAAACGATAAAATCTTGAGGTGGGGGATCGAACTCTCCACCTACAACTACCAGGTTTTGTATCGTCCCGGTAAGCTCAACGAGCCCCCCGATGCCCTATCCCGAGGTACATGTGCCAGCGCACAAGTGGACCGACTCCGGATCCCGCACGACAATCTCTGTCACCCAGGGGTCACACGTTTTTTACCATTTCATCAAGCCCGCAACCTTCCCTACTCCATCGAGGAAGTCAGGGCAATCACCAGAGACTGCCAGGTCTGCGCGGAGTGTAAGCTGCACTTCTACCGGCCAGACCGTGCGCGCCTGGTGAAGGCCTCCCGCCCCTTTGAACGCCTCAGCGTGGACTTCAAAGGGCCCCTCCCCTCCACCAACCGAAATACGTACTTTCTCAGTGTGGTCGATGAATATTCCCGATTCCCCTTTGCCGTCCCATGCCCTGATATGACGTCTGCCACCATCATCAAAGCCCTCAACACCATCTTCGCTCTGTTCAGCTTCGCCGCCTGCGTCCACAGCGACCGGTGATCCTCATTCATGAAATTAAATGAAAATCGCTTATTGTCACAAGTAGTCTTCAAATGAAGTTACTGTGAAAAGCCCCGAGTCGCCACATTCCGGCCCCTGTTCGGGGACGCTGGTACGGGAATTGAACCGTGCTGCTGGCCTGCCTTGGTCTGCTTTCAAAGCCAGCAATTTAGCCCTGTGCTAAACAGCCCCAGTGATGAGCAATGAGAAGCGCCAGTACCTGCTCAGCAGGGGCAGTGCCTTGAGCATGACGACCAGCTACAACCCCAGGGGAAACAGGCAGGTGGAACGGGAGAATGGGACAGTCTGGAGGGCCGTCCAGCTGGCCCTACAGTCCAGAAATCTCCCGGCCTGCCGCTGGCAGGAGGTCCTCCCCGACGCTCTTTACTCCATTCGGTCGCTCCTGTGCACCGCGACTAAGGAAACCCGCCATGAATGTCTCTTTGCCTTCGCTAGGAAGTCCACCTCCGGGGTTTCGCTCCCGACATGACTGGCAGCTCCAGGACCCGTTCTCTTCCGTAGACACATTCGACTCCACAAGGCGGACCCATTTGTTGAGAGGGTACAGCTACTTCACGCCAACCCACAGTACATTTATATAGCGTACCCCGACGGCCGCCAAGACACAGTCTCCCTCAGGGACCTGGCAGCAGCTGGTTCCACACACGCCCCCCTCTCTGCCCCGGCGCCACCCTCCCTTCCCTTGGCGCACCCCACCACAGACCCCGCTTCGGGACAATTCGTCCTCCCCTTGCTCCCACCTGGGGATGAAGAGGATTTCGACACGCTCCCGGAGTTGCCGAAGACCAAGCCGGCGCCTGAGGCGCCACCAGCACTGCAGCGCTCTCATCGACAGATCAAGGCACCGGACTGCCTGAACTTGTAATATTATCTGTAATTTTAAGCACACCTTTCTGTGTATAGTTCTCCACCACCCCCACTGGACTCATTTTTTTAACAGGAGGTGAATGTGGTAGTCACCACTGATGTATATACTGTATATATAGGTGCTTTACGGTAAGGCCCCTGTACTACAGGTACGGGGGTAGATCCCTGCCTGCTGGCTCCACCCAGTAGGCGGAGTATAAACATGTGTGCTCCCCATACAGCAGCCATTTTGTCAGCTGCTGTAGGAGGCCACACATCTCAGTGTAATAAAGCCTCGATTGCATCCTACTCTCATCTTTGCGTAATTGATAGTGCATCAAACCGTCTTCTTGAACCATTGGCAGCAACATGGTGACAATGCGTCCAAAATGCTCTTGAAATGAAAAATGAAAATCGCTTATTGTCACAAGTAGGCTTCAAATGAAGTTACTGTGAAAATCCCCTAGTCTCCACATTCCGGCGCCTGTTCGGGAAGGCTGTTATGGGAACTCTTAACTAGGGACTCAAAACACAGGACGAAACGGCAATACGGGCAAGCTAAGATGGTGTGCTACTTGGAGGGGATGTTGCAGATGCCGGGGGCCCCATGCATTTGCTGCCCCTGTCCTTCTGGCTGACGGAGGTCACTAGTTTGGAAGGCATTTCCAGAGATGTCTCGGTGAGTCGCTGAAGTGCATCAGTTGGATTGTGCACTGTTCACTCCCCCCCTCCCAACCCCCAACCCCCACCACCCTCGCGCTTCAACCCACCCCTCTGAGCTACCAAACGCGGTACCTCAACCTCCCCCCACACACCCCCCAATCTCCCTGCTGGAGCCAACCAGCTTGGCTCCAGCAATATTCGGGAGTTACCATCAGCCTGCTCTCCATTAACCCTTCTTCACTGGAAGCTGCCAGTAGACCCAGCAGCGACCACCAGGCGAACCTGGTACTGCTGGGATTACAGAGTTGCTGGAAAATCCAGCTCGCGACAGCTCTCTCAGGCCCTGATGGAATGCATCCCAGAGTGCTAAAAGAGATGGCTAGGGAAATTGCAGATGCGCTAATGATGATTCACCAAAATTCACTAGACTCTGGGGTGGTCCCGGTGGATTGGAAATTAGCAAACGTGACACCACTGTTTAAAAAAGGAGGTAGGCAGAGAGCGGGTAATTATAGGCCAGTGAGCTTAACTTTGGCAGTAGGGAAGATGCTGGAATCTATCATCAAGGAAGAAATAGCGAAGCATCTGGATAGAAATTGTCCCATTGGGCAGACGCAGCATGGGTTCATAAAGGGCAGGTCGTGCCTAACTAATTTAGTGGAATTTTTTGAGGACATTACCAGTGCGGTAGATAACGGGGAGCCAATGGAAGTGGTATATCTGGATTTCCAGAAAGCCTTTGACAAGGTGCCACACAAAAGGTTGCTGCATAAGATAAAGATGCATTGCATTAAGGGTAAAGTAGTAGCATGGATAGAGGATTGGTTAATTAATAGAAAGCAAAGAGTGGGGATTAATGGGTGTTTCTCTGGTTGGCAATCAGTAGCTAGTGGTGTCCATCAGGGATCCGTGTTGGGCCCACAATTGTTCACAATTTACATAGATGATTTGGAGTTGGGGATCAAGTGAAATGAAAATGAAAAAATGAAAATCGCTTATTGTCACGAGTAGGCTTCAATGAAGTTACTGTGAAAAGCCCCTAATCGCCACATTCCGGCGCCTGTCCGGGGAGGCTGGTACGTAAATCGAACCGTGCTGCTGGCCTGCTTGGTCTGCTTTAAAAGCCAGTGATTTAGCTGAGTGAGCTAAACCAGCCCCTGTGTCCAAATTTGCAGATGACACTAAGATGAGTGGTAAAGCGAAAGGTGCAGAGGATACTGGAAGTCTGCAGAGGGATTTGGATAGGTTAAGTGAACGGGCTAGGGTCTGGCAGATGGAATACAATGTTGACAAATGTGAGGTTATCCATTTTGGTAGGAATAACAGCAAACGGGATTATTATTTAAACAATAAAATATTAAAGCATGCCGCTGTGCAGCGAGATCTGGGTGTGCTAGTGCATGAGTCACAGAAAGTTGGTTTACAGGTGCAACAGGTGATTAAGAAGGCAAATGGAATTTTGTCCTTCAATGCTAGAGGGATGGAGTTTAAGACTAGAGAGGTATTGCTGCAATTGTATAAGGTGTTAGTGAGGCCACACCTGGAGTATTGTGTTCAGTTTTGGTCTCCTTACTTGAGAAAGGACATACTGGCACTGGAGGGTGTGCAGAGGAGATTCACTAGGTTAATCCCAGAGCTGAAGAGGTTGGATTATGAGGAGAGGTTGAGTAGACTGAACATCAGAGCCAGCCGTGGTGCCACTGCTCTGGTTGCTGCTGTTTTCCCCTGATAGGCTATCCCCCCCGACAGTATCCAAAGGGGCTGTTCGAGCGGGGGACAACCACAGGGGATTCCTGCACTGATTGCCTGCCCTTTCTGGTGGTCACCCATTTCTCTGCCTGCACCTTGGGTGTGACCATATTTATATAACTGCTATCTATGATGCTTTCCGCCACCTGCATGCTCCTAAGTGCATCCAACTGCTGCTCCAACCGAACCATGCTGTCTGTGAAGAGCTCCAGTTGGGTGCACTTTCTGTAGATGAAGCAATCTGGGATGCTGGAAGCCTCCCGGACCTGCCACATCTCACAGTAAGAGCACTGCACCCCTCTAATTGACATTCCGGAGCCTGTTCGGGGAGGCTGGTACTGGAATTGAACCGTGCTGCTGGCCTGCCTTGGTCTGCTTTCAAAGCCAGCGATTTAGCCCTGTGCTAAACCAGCCCCTTTTAAATAATGAATTGGGTACTCTAAATTTTTTTTAAAAAGTGACTCGGGAGCAGCTAATTAGGTGAGTACAGTCTGTGAAGTATTTACTACTTTTATCGCTTACAGTTTGTAAGGTCTTTGTTTTGTGGTTCATAGTTTGTATGGGCTACCTTTTGCAGTAACGAGAATCAGGGAAGAGGTCCCGAGAGTAATTGATTTTTGAAAAATGTTACGGATCTTCCAAAAGATTTAATCTAAAAGGGTAAGTCATGGCAGGAGAGCTCAAAGTCATGGTGTGCGCTTCCTGCTCTATGTGGGACACAGGGAACATTTCCAGTGCCCGCGACCAGCATGTGTGCAGGAAATGTCTCCAGCTGCAGCTCCTGGAAGCCGTGGTTTCAGAGTTGCAGCAGTGGCTGGGGACACTGTGGAGAATCTGTGAGGCAGAGAGTACTGCGAATAGCATTTATAGAGTGGTGGACACACCGCAGGCGACCAGATTGTTTTTGGGGTCCACTCCAATCCCCTTCGCCAGCAGCTCCTTAAAGTAAAGCAGCTCACCCTCACCATCGCCATCGAGACCTACATCCTACATGAGCACGCTAATAACCGGTACTCCCATATCAAGGCGGCAGAGACGGCGCAGCAAGGCACCCGCGATGCAGAGCGGGTGCAGGCCGTAAAACAGCTCCAGGGTTTGAGTCTGGGTGTGAGCATCCATTTTGCGTGCTTTTCCCGGGCTCCTGCGCATATGTGCAATGACTGAGGGTACGGCGAGGCCGAGGACTGAACTGCGCAGGTGCGCACATCGTTTGACCGCACCGCACATGCACGGTGGCGCATGGAGCATCCTGACATTGGCGCCATGACGTGCAACAAATGTGGCTCCGCCCACTTAAAGCAGCAATGTCCCGTGAAATCTCAACGCTGTCTCCAGTGTGGCACGATTGGCCACTACACAGCCCTGTATAGATCTACTCAACTGCCCACCACACATCGACCCCAGCAGCAGCGCAGGAATGTACGGTCAGTGCAGAAACCCGTTGCAGACTCCGATTCTGACATGGTTCCAGATCCCGACACCGAGGAACTCACATCCCCATTCCGGGTGGGCATCATCACCAACCATACGATGATTTCCACAAAAAAGGCTAAACCACTCCCAGTGATGAGCATTGATCCGGACAACGAGTAGTGTGCCACCTTTACGGTCAACAAATCTCGCATACGCTTCAGGCTGGACACCGGCGATTCAGCGAACCTCATTTTGCAGTCTGACCTGGATATCATCCATGTCAAGCCGAACATCCTTCCATCGGCCTGCCAGCTTCTCAACTACAATGGCAATGCCATTGCTGCCAGTGGCTCATGCCAGAACATAGAACAGTACAGCACAGAACAGGCCCTTCGGCCCTCGATGTTGTGCCGAACAATGATCACCCCACTTAAACCCACGTAACCCGTATACCCGTAACCCAACAATCCCCCCATTAACCTTACACTATGGGCAATTTAGCATGGCCAATCCACCTAACCCGCACATCTTTGGACTGTGGGAGGAAACCGGAGCACCCGAAGGAAACCCACGCGCACACGGGGAGGACGTGCAGACTCCACACAGACAGTGACCCAGCCGGGAATCGAACCTGGGACCCTGGAGCTGTGAAGCATTGATGCTAACCACCATGCTACCGTGAGGCCAGCTTGTGGTATCTCATCGTTCTTCAAGAGCCACCCTGTGCTTCGAAATTGTAGGGTCCAACAAAGCTTCCTTGCTCGGTGGTCAGGCCTGCAAACTCCTGAATCTCATACAGCGGGTTCACTCCATGTCGCCCGCTGAGGCATCAGCCTCGCCAGATGCAAACTTCCAAATCCAATTAAATAACATCATAGCACGATACCACAGCGTCTTCGAGGGTATGGGCACACTTCCCTACACATACAAGATTCTTCTGAAACCAAATGCCACACCTGTAGGTTATGCACCCCGTCGGGTGCGGGCACCCCTTAAGGACCACCTCAAGCAGCAGCTGCAAGACCTCCAGGACCTGGGAGTCATTTCTAAGGTCACGGAACCCACGGACTGGGTCAGCTCCATGGTTTGTGTTAAAAAGCCATCAGGGGAACTGCGCATTTGTATCAACCCCAAATATTTGAACTGTAATATCATGAGGGAATGCTACCCTATCCCTAAGCGCGAAGAGCTCACCAGCGAAAAGACTCATGCCAAGTTTTTCATGAAGCTGGATGCCTCCAAGGTGTTTGGCAAATACAACTGGATGCATCCAGTCGAAAGTTCTGCACTTTTAACACCCCGTTTGGTCATTATTGTTTCAACCGGATGCCCTTTGGCATCATCTCTGCCTCGGAGGTGTTCCACCGAATAATGGAGCAAATGATGGAGGGCATCGAGGGGGTGTGAGTGTACGTCGATGACACCATTGTCTGGTCCACGACTCTGCAGGAACACATCAATCGTCTCAAGCGAGTGTTCCAGAGGATCCATGAGCATGGCCTCCGACTCAACAGCGCTAAATGCTCATTCGGTCAAGCAGAAATAAAGTTCCTCGGCGACCATATTTCGCAGTTCTGTGTGCAGCCAGATGCAGATAAGGTGTTGGCGATCAATGCTATGAAGAAACCGGAGGACAAGAAGGCGGTCCTCCACTTCCTGGGAATGGTCAACTTCCTTGGGAAGTTTATCCCCAACCTTGCATCTCACACCACAGCTCGCCGCAATCTTGTAAAGAAAACCACCGACTTCCAATGGCTTCCCGCTCATGAGCGAGAGTGGCGTGAACTCAGGGCGAAACTCACCAAGGTCCCGGTATTGGCATTCTTCGACCCTGCCAAGGATATGAAGATCTCCACTGATGCAAGCCAGTCAGGCATTGAGGCGGTACTCCTCCAGCGCGACGAATCCTCCTCCTGGGCCCCAGTCGCATATGCATCTGGAGCCATGACACGTACTGAGCAGTGCTATGCTCAAATCGAGAAAGAGTGCCTGGGCCTCTTCACGGGGATTGATAAATTCCATGATTACGTGTATGGACTCCCCAAGTTTACAGTCGAAACGGACCACTGGCCACTGGTTTACATCTTACAGAAGGACCTCAATGATATGACGCCACGCCTACAACGTATCCTCAAACTCCGACACTATGATTTCGACCTAGTCTACACCCTGGGCAAGGAGCTCATTGTGGCCGATGCACTCTCTCGCTCCATCACCATGCCGTGCGAGCATTCGGACTTCGTCTGCCAGATCGACGACCATGTTGAGTTCTGCGCATCCAACTTTCCGGCCACTGACGAAAGGGTCGTACAGATTCGTCATGAAACAGCCAGGGATCCTCTACTCCAACGGGTCATGCACCATCTCACAAATGGTTGGCAAAAGGGCCAGTGCCCACAGTTCTATAATATAAAAGACAATCTGGCAGTGGTCGATGGCATACTGATGAAACTGGACAGGATAGTAATACCACAGAGTATGCGGGATCTCATCCTCGGCTAACTCCACGAGGGTCACCTTGTGGTGGAAAAGTGTCGCCGGCGAGCCCAAGAGGCAATATATTGGCCTGGCATCAATCAGGACATCTCCAACACTGTCCTCAATTGCCCAACGTGCCAACAGTTCCAGCCGGCTCAGCCGAAAGAGACATTGTAGCCACATGAACTGGTGTCGTCCCCATGGACCAAGGTTGACATTGATCTCTTTCACGCAAAAGGCCAGGACTACATCCTCCTCGTGGACTGTTTTACGAACTACCCCGAGGTGGTCAGACTGAATGACCTCACATCAGCAACAGTCATCAGGGCGTGCAAAGAGACCTTTGCCCGTCATGGCATTCCACTTACAGTCATGGCTGATAATGGCCTGTGCTTCTTCAGTCAGGAGTGGACGGATTTTGCCCGACAGTACAATTTCACGCACGTCACTTCAAGCCCAACTACCCCCAGTCAAATGGGTAAGCTGAAAAGGGGGTACACATTGTCAAGCGACTGTTGTGTAAAGCGGCTGATTCAGGTTCAGATTGTAACCTGGTGCTGCTAGCCTACAGGGCGACTCCTTTGTCCACTGGCCTGTCCCCAGCACAGCTGCTAATGAACCGGACACTACGGCCGACGGTGCCAGCAATCCACATCCCGGACCTTGACAATTTTCCAGGCCTGCAAAGAATGCAACTGTCTCGGGCCCAATTCAAGTTGGCGTATGACGCCCATGCTACAGATCTCCCTGCTCTCATCCCTGCTGACCGAGTTTGTGTTCAGCTACCTGACAGTGGCTGGTCTGCCACAGCTGTGGTGGTCAAGCAAGTGGCCCCCAGATCATTTCTCGTTCGCATGCATAATGGCTCTTTTCTTCGGCGTAATAGGCGGGCACTGCTGCTGCTTCCACGCCCGCCACCGGAACGTGATGTCCCGCCTCGCCTGCTGATTCCTCAGGACACGCCCTTCCAAGAGGTCACCGATCTGCCGCTTTTTTTGCCACCCTCTACATTGTAGGCAGCTCCGCCCATTCCAGTGTAGGCAGCCCCTGACCCTCTCTTGAGGCGGTCAACCAGAATTCGTCGCCCGCCACAGAGACTGAATTTATAGACTGAATGTTTCATTGCCTTGTGCTTCGTTTACACATCTGTACATATTGTTTCTTCCTAATTTGTCGTATGCAATCTATCTGCACTAGACACCTTCCCATGTAAATACGTTCACGTATTTTGTATATAGTCAGGCTCCTACTCATGTAAATACGCTCACATACTTTGTACATAGTCAGGCTCATTCACACTCACTATTTATTGACATATACACATTTTTTAAAAAGGGCGAGATGTCATAATATACACACAAGTATATGATGGTGCACAGACAGACATTGATTGAGACACAGGATGACCAATGAACACACAGAACACAGCAGCCAATCACCAGACAGGACACGGCCACTATAAAACCAGAGGGCACTAGTTTTCCCGCTCTCTTGGGATCCAGCCTCTGAGACAGTCAGAGCCTGTGAGCAACAACTAGAACATCCACCATGTGGTAGTCAGATAGTCTGGTCAGGTTAGCCTCAGGTCTCCAGTCAACTCAGCATAGTGTCAATCCACAGTTAAAGTATGTATGATAGTTAAGAGTTCAATAAAATAGCCTGTCTCTCTCACTGCTATGGTAGACGCAGTCCTCGCAGACCCAGCATACCCAACACATCAGATCTGACCAAGGCTTTTGACTCAGTCAATCGGAAAGTGCTGTGGATGATTCTGTCAAAGGCTGGCTTCCCAATAAAATTCATCAACATCCTTCGGCAACAGTCCTCACCGACGAAAATAATACAGATTTTGAGGTCAAGTACAACATTCACCTCAAACGCCCTGGAGACCCTTGATTAGAAGAGACTTACTTGAAGGAACCTCCTGATTGAAGGGACACAATTCCTTGAGGACACCCAATGCCAAGAGGAGGCCCGGAAAAGGAGCCTGAAAAGGAATACCAAGGTTCCAGAGTCCAAGGACTTATCCCACCTTCTGGAAACATCTATCAAGTCTGAGGGCAAAGATCCGGCTCTCGGATCGTGCTCATCAGCCATGCAAGGACCCACAGTACCTATGACCAGTAACAAGGAGATTCTTAAGTGGACACTCATACTTGTTAGCGAGTGATCACTGAAGAAGAAGATTTGAAGGGCACTCATCATCACTGATCCCTCATTGAAGAAAGAGGATGGACCTCCAGGAACATTCCGAGGCTGGAAGATGGATCTCATTGCTGAGACTGGAAGATCCACTTATAGCTGCTCCCACCCCGTCCCACCCCAACTACTGGTATGTTGCTCCGGGTCAAGGGTCACTATGGCTCCGCCCAGAACTCTGGAGGAAGCCCAAGGCCTTCTTCAGGTAAATCCCAATTTCTGCACACCACGTTGGTCCAGTCGTATTCTGGACTAGTGCGTTTCCCATTGGTGACCCGGAGAATCAGTCGTGGGTGAAGATTCCAGTCAGGCCTTCATCGGCGATCTATTAAGGGGATTCAAATCGGTTTCACGCTGGCCTCCAGAAAGATTCCTGATCCCCCATGGCAGACAGCATTGGAAGTTCCCGTTATAATTTCATGCCAGCGTGAAATGGAATTTTCTGCCTCCTGCTGAATTCTACCCCACCCCTCCCCCAGCCCTGGCACATATCATTGATCCCACCAGCAGGGGCATGGGAGAATTCCGCCCAATGTTTCAGGTTGATGGCCTTTCATTGATGTTTAAATACATTTCTATTTCTGAGATTATTTTAGTAGTTTGGATCCTTATATCTAATAACCGACCATGATTTACATTTGCTGACTATTTGTGACAGGCAGAAGAAGGGATCAAAGCAGAATATCATTTCCAGGCAGAAAAAAATTAATTCGGCATGACACCAAATAAATTGCTTTATCCTAAAAATGTTACCGGTAAACCACTCTGTGCGCTTCAAACCAGATTCCGAGATTAAATATTCCCCAATTTCATTGTTACGTTTTCAAGATTCTGCAGGATGGTCACTCAAAGGTATGACAACACCTGTTTCTAAATTGTGTGACACTAATTTCAATGTTTGGAGCGAGTGCTGTGGGATTGCAGAACATGAGGATAACATTCAAAGTTAATTACCCTGAATGTGCAGCAAGGTGGAGATGGGACACATGTCAAAATGAAGCTGGTTAATTTTGCTGGTCATTGTTGCACGATAATGGCAGAACAATTGACTTGAGGCTGCTCATTCGATGTCATTAGCTTTCGATGCTGTTAGCTCTGTTTAAGACCTTCCCCCTATCGTGGACATGCTTCTCTGGTGATCCTGCCGGAGTCTGTCAGAATTTCTTTACCCCATCACGTCATGTTTTCTGATTCACTTGGGGACTCATTTCAAATGCTCGAAAAGAATCAGACATCCCTGAAGTGACACTAAGTAGGAAATTCCTCACATTAAATAATAAAGCAGTGTTCTTCGCATGCAGAATTGTGTTTCCTTGACATGGATCTGTCTTCTATTAATTTATCCTCAAGGTATTAGCATCACTTAGTGTCACAGAATTGCTACGGTGGAAAAGGAGACCATTCAGCCCATCGTGTCTGCAGGGTCTCTGTGAATGAGCATTGTGACTGAGTGACATTCTCCTACATTTATCCCTGCAGGATTGTTTTTGTTCAAATAATCATCTAATGCCCATTTGAATACCTTAGAACAGTACAGCACAGAACAGGCCCTTCGGCCCTCAATGTTGTGCCGAGCCATGATCACCCTACTCAAACCCACGTATCCACCCTATACCCATAACCCAACAACCCCCCCCCCCACCTTAACCTTACTTTTATTAGGACACTACGGGCAATTTAGCATGGCCAATCCACCTAACCCGCACATCTTTGGACTGTGGGAGGAAACCAGAGCACCCGGAGGAAACCCACGCACACAGGGGGAGGACGTGCAGACTCCACACAGACAGTGACCCAGCCGGGAACCGAACCTGGGACCCTGGAGCTGTGAAGCATTTATGCTAACCACCATGCTACCCTGCTGCCCCCATAGGGGGCAGCTTCCACCTCAGTGGAACCTGCCTCCAACACACTTCCAAGGAGTACATAACAGGTCTGAACCACTAGCTGGGTGAAAACGTTTTTCTCACATATTGCATTTGCTTCTTTTGCAAATCACTTTAAATCTATGCCCTCGGGTTTTCGATCCTTTTATGGGCGGGAACAGTTTCTCCCTATCCACTCTGTCCAGCCCCCTCATGATTTTGAACATCTCTATCAAACCTCCTCCTAGCCTTCTCCTCTGCAAGAAGAACAGTCCCATACTTACCCAATCTATTCTCATTACTGGAACCATTTATGAAAACCTTAAGATTAATCTTGGAACGATTTATTAATACCCTCAACAATCATTTGGAATAGGATCTGAAGACTGCGGTTTAAATAGGCGATGTATGTTGGCTGTAACTGAGACAACATGGCCTCTTTAAGGGGCTGTGCTCCACTGACCACATGACTGGCTTGGGGTCAACCGCGGGCGGGATGTGGTAGCATGGATCCTTTAAGGGGGTGAGCTCCACTGACCATGTGATGGACTCAGGGTCATTCTCGTGGGACCGTGAACCCCTGGTCAATGGGGAGTTTGTGTGGGGCCCTGGGAGCAGGACCCTGGACGGTGTGGACCAGGGTGCTGAAGAGTAAAGCGTAAAAGTATTGAGCGAGGTTCTCCGTCCCGTCGCACCCGTTTTCTGGTGCGGTGCGTCCTCGCTGGCAGTGGGGCCGTCTGTCTCGCCAGCCGGCCAATGGGGTTTCCACCCCCACGCGGTCGGGAAATTCACGGGCGTGAGTGCACTGCCAGCGAAGCGGATGATCACACTGATGGAGAATCCAGTCCATAGTTTTCTGTGTCTGTTATCTAACTGCCTTTGCCTTTCATCAATAACTCCTTGTGTGAACTACTGGAAGCATCCAGTGTATGTCTCGAGCTACCACACTGGCGACAAGGTTAATGTTTTCAATCGCAGTGACAGCCATCGTGAATAGAGAGGGGAAGGACAGAACAGTTGTGAAAGCAAAGAAGCTCCAGCAAGAGTCAGAATCATTTAAACCATGAGTGGAAATGCATACCATTGGGATACGAGAGTCATTTGGTCAAGTGGTAAGTCATGGAGTCAGTACATCAAATGGCCTCTTTTCTTCTTCACCGCAAATGATATCACAAGCGAGGATAAGGAGAAGATAATATTTTGGAAAGTTTGCGGACCGCAGACCGATAATTGGATTTGGAACCTCACGTCCACAGAGGCACCCGATGTGAAGACCCTTGACCAGGTAGTGAAATTGGCTAAAGAACATTGCAATCCAAAGCCCTTGATTAACCCACAACGTTATAAGTTTAACTCTGCAGTGAGGGACAATGAAGAGTCAGTCTCAGCCTTCATCGCCAGTCTTCACTAGCTTTCTGAGTTTGAGGCCACACTCAGTGACATGCTGTGTGACTGGTTGGTTTGTGGAATCCAGAAACTTAATATCCAGAAGCGATTTCTGGTGGGGACCATAATTACGTTGGAAAAAGCAGAGAGAGTTCTGGCGACAGAGTGCGCCACAAAAAGGAGCACTGAGCTTCAAAGCGTGGCTGATGAGAAGATTAACCAAGTAACTGGCAGTGCGGGCGCAGGGTCTGTGGCAGAAGCAACAATCATAGTTCTATTACCTCCATCTGCAACTAGGGTTGGATGGGGAGTCTCAGATGTTTGTGACAATAATTACCCACAAGGCCTCTTGCAGTATACCAGGCTGCCATTCGGCATTGCGTCAGCCTGTGTTATCTTCCAGTGTATGATGGAAAATCGCCTCCAGGGAAGTCCCAAGGTGATGGTTTCTCTTGATGATGTGATAGGCACAGCACTACATCAGAAGAATGGCCAGCTTAGAGGAAGCATTGAAGAGGTTTTGTGTTGACTGGGTCTGTCTAAAACGTGATAATGTACTTTTCGACCTCTGATATGACTTACCTAGGATTCTGCATTAATGTGACAGGGTTGCACCCTTTGCAAGAAAAGGTCAAGGTCATAAGAGATGTCCCTGCACACAAAAATATCAGTGAGCCTAAGCCCTTCCTTGGTATGGTCAATTATTATGGAAGGTTTGTTTTGAATTCATCCACAACATTGGCACCAATTATACCAACTCACTCCCGGATATCTGTTATCATAGAATTTACAGTGCAGAAGGAGGCCATTCGGCCCATCGAGTCTGCACCGGCTCTTGGAAAGAACACCTTACCCAAGGTCAACACCTCCACCCTATCCCCATAACCCAGTAACCCCACCCAACACTAAGGGCAATTTTGAACACTAAGGGCAATTTATCATGGCCAATCCACCTAACCTGCACATCTTTGGACTGTGGGAGGAAACCGGAGCACCCGGAGGAAACCCACGCACACACGGGGAGGATGTGCAGACTCCGCACAGACAGTGACCCAAGCCTGGGACCCTAGAGCTGTGAAGCAATTGTGCTATCCACAATGCTACCGTGCTGCCCAAATTATGAAGGAAGAATCAGTGCTCGCCACGGAAGGAGCCTCAAAAAGTCTTCAAAGCTCTTGCCATATTTTGATCCGGGAAAACTAATTGTGTTGACATGCGACCCATTCCCCTTTAGGTATAGGGACTGTTTTATCCCATATAATGGGAGATGATTCAGAATGCTCTATCGCCTTTGCCTCGAGGACCCTTTGTGTATGGTCAACAGTTCAACATAGTAACTGATCACATCATTGCTGGGCCTGCTAAGGGAAGAGATGCCCATGCCACCCATAGCCTCGGCAAGGGTACAGCCTTGGGTCCTGTTGTTGGCGGCCTACAAATGTGCTTTTCAGCACCAGCCTTGGATGTAAACTGCAAATTTGTATGCATTAAGCCAGCTGCCCCTAACCAAGAGCATTCTGCCACCACTGGTACCCCAGGCCTAAACATGCTAGACACTCTGACAGTGTCCGCGGGCCCATCCACGCAGGACCTAAAGAGATCATATTCTTTCATAGTTTAAACAAATGATACAGTCTAGCTGACAAAATGAGAAGTCTGAACCGCTGCGGCCCTACTTCACTCATTAAGATGAGTTGACACGTGAAGACGGCATAGAACATAGAACATAGAACAGTACAGCACAGAACAGGCCCTTCGGCCCTCAATGTTGTGCCGAGCCATGATCACCCTACTCAAACCCACGTATCCACCCTATACCCGTAACCCAACAACCCCCCCCTTAACCTTACTTTTTAGGACACTACGGGCAATTTAGCATGGCCAATCCACCTAACCCGCACATCTTTGGACTGTGGGAGGAAACCGGAGCACCCGGAGGAAACCCACGCACACAGGGGGAGGACGTGCAGACTCCACACAGACAGTGACCCAGCCGGGAATCGAACCTGGGACCCTGGTGCTGTGAAGCATTGATGCTAACCACCATGCTACCCTGCGGCATGATTTGGTTGGGATCATGTGTGGTCATTCCACCTCAGGCTATGGGGACCCCACTACAAGAGTTATCCAGGACAGAAAAAGTTGAAGATGCGCCTGGGGGCCAGGCGCAGGCAAATTCATTGAATAATTATTATAACTGTGTCACACTTGTGAAATGCAGCAATTTTTGCTGCCTTCCGCCACCCTTCACCCTTGGGACTGGCCAGGTAGGTCACCAATGGGCCAGGGTCCACATTGACCGTGGGCTGCCACTGCGCAGCCCATCCACCTCCTTGGCTACCCAATGAGTGGCCTGATTGAGTCATGGAGCTGTCCCATTGAAGCACCTGCTTGTTTTCCCAGCACTTCAATGTCGACCACAACGAGTTGGAAAAATGTAGACTTCACAGTTTACTTTCCAATTTAAATACATAACACTTGGTACCTTCATCTTAATATTTAATAAGGTTTGTTAATCGTTGAGGCTCCCCTTGCGGTATCCCACCAGTAACAGGCTTCCAACTTGAAAATGACCTGTTTTTTCCCAAAATCTATTTTCTAATCTTCAACCAATCCCCTTTCTGTTTGAACCATGAAATTGTATCTTGTGCAACTACCTTTCACGTGGTACCTTACCGTTTGAACAAAAAGCAATCTGAAATAAAAACAGAAAATGCTGGCTAAACTCAGCAGGTCTGATAGCATCTGTGGCGAGAGAAAGAGAATTAAGGTTTTGAGTCCATATGAAGACAAGCCATAGAGACTCGAAGCTTTAAATCTGTTTATCTTTTGTCACTTCTAAAACTTCTACAATTCTATCCATTCGAATTGTTTAATCTGACTACTTAAACTACCTATATGTCCCCCACCATTGTTTGGTAAATACTGGGCTGGATTCTCTGTTTTTCAGACTATGTTCCCAAGCCGTTGTAAAAACTGTGGCCCTTCCATGCCAGAAAAACTGGCGTGAAAGGGAAACATATTCATAGCCCTGGAGAGGGCCAGCAGTGAACCATCGTAAAACTAGCAGCTTTTGCTGCAGATACGGGCCCCGCACTTCCAGATCGGAGGCGGCGCATGTGCACGGTGGCGGCCTCAATGGCGGAATCAGACCACGGAGCTGGACCTTAAACATATTGCCCCCAATCTGCCGCGCAGCCACCCTGGACCGTCCACCCAAAAATTGCCCGGTCCTGTATAAGGCCTCCCCTGCCCTCCAATCACCCCGACCCGACCAGGGCGGCCGGGGACTGAGGCCGCAGCTGCCATGCTAGTATCCCGACCTGCAGGACCAAGTTAGATCCACGGCATTGGGACTTTGGCCGGTCGGGGCCGGAGACTGGCGGGGCGGGCCTCCAGCAATGGACGCAGGTAGGGGATATGCGGCGCGGCTTTTCGGGGCCCGGAGAATCGGGGACTCGGCGCCAGTCCCCATTCCATGTGGGGAAATGGATTCTCCGCCCCACCGCCAGCCATGATTTCGGCGTCGGGGTGAGGAGAATCAAGCCCATTGTTCTTATCGAAGTTGGTGCTGTGTAATGGAAAACTTTCCATTGGGACCTCCAGTGTCGGCTCAGAAGTTTTCACTCCAGGTGCAGTGCAAAGAAGCTCACTTTTGACTCTCTCATAACGTAGGTTTGGCCACTACCTCAGGAAAAAAAAAGACTGACATGATTGCTGAAGAGGAAAATGTGAACAAAAAATTGCCAATCCTGTAGCGTTTTCTCCATTTCACGCATCAACCATCTGAGATCCACCTGAGGGAACTTACTGCGGAGGAGCCGCCTAATGTCAAATTAGGGATATTTTTGTACTGTAGACTTGCAGACTTAGAACCTTTACAAACAGCAAACAAGGATTATTCCATTGCACCAATCAGATGTGGATTTGCACCCAGGTTGAAAGGCTGGGTCTCGGCACAGAAACAACGCTGTCACTGTGGCGCATTCCACTGATGATTCTGAAATACCAACGATAAAGTCAATGACTTTTCATCACTTTAGCCACTGGATGGGAACTAGACACAACAGATTACCGCCTCACTGAATTATTCATAGTAATAGGTTTACTCGATAAACAAAAGTTACAACGTCAATTTTGAATTGCCATTATAGCATTAGGTAAATAATTTAGAAAACAATTACCATTCCAACGCAAGGCCCACGCTTCAGCTTCAAAAATACAACGGCTATCACAAATAATAATACTCTTGACATTTATATTAATGCTAATATATCAAATTCAAAAATCTATGGCAGGGTTTCCATTTTCTTCTTTCCTTTGTGTGTTTTATTTATGCAGAAGGAATGCTCATTCGGATCCTTGAGCTTATTTTCCCCTTATTCAGCTTTCTGTATTTCAAAGTTGCAATAGGCATTATTTTAGATGAAGAGAATATATCTTTGCGGGCAGAGGATAGTGATAAATATATTCTGAGACGAACTTGACTATATCATGTTGAATGAGTTACAAGTGAAAGTATTTTTTATTTTTTTTACATCTCATTACTGAGCGTGGCACATTCAGTTTGCAGATTGCTCCAGAAATGCTTGACAAAAGAACTTGCATTTCTGGAAATGTAGGAACACGACTGGGCCATTTAAATCCCTGAGCCTACTTCAGCTACATTCAGCTATATCACGGCTGATCTTCATCGCAACTTCATTAACCATATCCCTGAAAACATGCACCTTGCACGTCCTCAGGACTTCTAAAACCACTGAAATGCCTTTGCATTATTGGGTTGCTGAAGTCATTCTGTGGGCAAACTCAGCAAACAATTTGAGTGAAGCATAAATTTTCTGTCAACTAACTTTGGTGTGCTTGGTGTGAGGATAAATAATCACCAATCCATAATGTTTTTTTAAAGTATATTTTTTTCTAAAATGTTTCCAATTAAGGAGCAATTTAGCATGGCCAATTCACCTACCCTGCACATCTCTTTGGGTTGTGGGAGTGAGACCCATGCAGACATGGGGAGAATGTGCAAACTTCACATGGACAGTGACCTGGGTCGTGATTGAACCTTGGTCCTTGGAGCCATGTGGCAGTAGTGCTAACCACTACGTCACCGTTCCCCCCCCCCCTCCTCCAATCTATAATGTTGACCATAACGTGCCATTCTTGGTGTGTTAGCTTTCAGAAACAGAGGGATTGAGGGTAAGAGCCGCGAGTTTTGCTGCAACTTTATAAAACCCTGGTTGGACCACACTTGGAATATTGTGTCCAGTTCTGGTGGCCTCATTATGACAAGGATGTGGATGGTTTGGAGAGGGTGCGAAGGAGATTTACCAGGATGCTGCCTGGACTGGAGGGCATGTCTTATGAAGAAAGATTGAGGGAGCTAGGGCTTTTCTCACAGGAGCAAAGAAGGCAGAGAGGTGACTTGATAGAGGTGTACAAGGCGATGAGAGGCATGGATAGAGTGGATAGGCAGAGACTTTTCCCCAGGTGATTGGAAGAAGGTATAGGGGAGATGTCAGAGGTAGGTTTTTTACACAGAGAGGGATTGGTGCATGGAATGCACTGCCAGTGGATGTGGTGGAGTCAAAGTCATTTGGGACATTTAAACGACTCTTGGACAGGCACATGGACAGCAGTAAATTGAAGGGGTGTAGGTTGATCGTGGGTTGATCTTAGATTAGGGTAAATGGTTGGCACAGCATTGTGGGCCGAAGGGCCTGTACTGTTCAATGTTCTATTTACCCTACACACTGGGGCTGGGACTAAGTGGAACATCAATCTTTATAATACACACCCGTGTCTTCAATTGGAAAACATGGCCAAAGGTTTCCCCAATTCCAGGTGTACGATTTTAAAATGGACCTATGATGTCATTTACATTTCCATCAAACTGATAATCAATGATCTCTGTAATGGGTCATAAACTCAAAGTGCCAGATTTTTACTTGATATTCCCAAATCAGGAAATATTCACAGTATAAACTGATTCAAAACCAAAATACGACTCAAGAATCTCACAAATGACACACATTTGTGATATACATCGAACAAACAATGAGCAAACCTAAACTGCACTGGTATAAATCCAAAACAAAAGTACAGTGCGCTGCACAGAGCTAGCGCTGATAACAAAAGAAAACAATAACACATGCACGAACTTCTTTTGTGATGGACTTCAGACGTAACAAATTCTGGAACTTCTTAAAAAGTGATAGGAAATTTCCATAAATGCACAGTCACGTTTCCACACAAAGCGAAACTTTGCGCAAGTGAAGGAGACCAATCCTGAGTGAGTGAGACACAGCCAGAGTGGGAATTGGAAGTTGATAATTTGATGCAGAGTTGGAGAATGCACTTTTTCCCCACCATTTTGTTCTTTTTCTTCTGGCCTGTAACTGTTAATCTGCAGGGAGAGAACCAGAGAGCATTCTGGGAAGGTAAATTATTTTTATTATCTTTTCAAATTTTGTGTGTGTGTGGGGGGGGACGGGGGGGGGGGGGGGGGGGGGGACTGTAATTGACATCACAGTAAAGCTGTGATCTGATTGGCTGGTTGGGAATGTTTTTGGAGAAAAAAAATAATATTGCAAAAAAATCTAATTGATCAACTAGATAGTGGAGTAAATAAACCTGAGGGCAGATATTGGAATTTACCATTTAATTTTACAGTAAAAATAATCTAGCGTCAGGGAAGAGCAATAGTCATAGGGGACTCCAGGGTCCAGGATGTCTCAGAATGGGTAGCGGGCATCCTGAAGGGGAGGGCAAACAGGCAGAGATCATTGTACATATTGGTACTAACGACATAGGCAGGAAGGGGCATGAGGTCCTGCAGCAGGAGTTCAGGGAGCTAGGCAGAAAATTAAAAGACAGTTCCTCTAGGGTTGCAATCTCGGGATTATTCCCTGTGCTACGTGCCAGTGAGGCTAGAAATAGGAAGATGGGAGCAGCTAAACACGTGGCTAAACAGCTGGTGTACGAGGGAGGGTTTCAGTTATCTGGACCACTGGGAGCTCTTCCGGGGCAGGTGTGACCTATATAAGAAGGATGGGTTGCATCTAAACTGGAGAGGCATAAATATCCTGGCCACGAGGTTTGCTAGTGTCACACGGGAGGGTTTAAACTAGTATGGCAGGGGGGTGGGTACCGGAGCAATAGGTCAGAAGATGAAACAAAATTGAGGGAGAACTAAGAAATAGGGCTAGTATGGCTCTGAGGAAGAGCAGACAGGGAGATGTTGCTGAAAAGAGTGAGACTGGTGGCCTGAAGTGCATATATTTTAATGCAAGAAGTGTTACAGGTAAGGCAGATGAACTTAGAGCTTGGATTAGTACTTGGAACTATGATGCTGTAGCCATTACAGAGAACTGGTTGAGGGAAGGACAGGATTGGCAGCTAAACGTTCCAGGATTTAGATGTTTCAGGCAGGATAGAGGGGGATGTAAAAGGGGTGGAGAAGTTGCGCTACTGGTTAGGGAGAATATCACAGCTGTACTGCGGGAGGACACCTCAGAGGGCAGCGAGGCTATATGAGTAGAGATCAGGAATGAGAAGGGTGCAGTCACAATGTTGGGGGTTTACTACAGATCACCCAACAGCCAGCGGGAGATAGAGGGGCAGATAGGTAGACAGATTTTGGAAAGGAGTAAAAGCAACAGGGTTGTTGCGATGGGAGACTTTAACTTCCCCAATATTGACCGGGACTCACTTAGTGCTAGGGGTTTGGACGGGGCAGAGATTGTAAGGAGCATCCAGGAGGGCTTCTTAAAACAATATGTAGATCGTCCAACTGGGATGGAGCTGTAATGGACCTGGTATTGGGGAATGAGCCCGGCCAGGTGGTAGAAGTTTCAGGAGGGGAGCATTTCAGGAACAGTGACCAGTTTTAAAGTGCTGGTGGACAAGGATAAGACTGGTCCTAGGGTGAATGTGCTAAATTGGGGGAAGGCTAATTATTACAATATTAGGCAGGAACTGAAGAACTTAGATTGGGAGCGGATATATGAGGGTAAATCAACATCTGATATGTGGGAGGCTTTCAAATGTCAGTTGAAAGCAATTCAGGACCGGCATGTTCCTGTGCGGAAAAAGCATAAATACGGCAAATTTCAGGAACCTTGGATAACAAGGGATATTGTAGGCCTCGTCAGAAAGAAAAAGGAGGCTTTCATCAGGGAGAAAAGGCAGGGAACAGACGAAGCCTGTGTGGAATATAAGGAAAGTAGGAAGGAACTTAAGCAAAGAGTCAGGAGGACTAAAAGGGGTCACGAAAAGTCAATGGCAAATAGGGTTAAGGAAAATCCCAAGGCTTTTTACATGTACATAAAAAGCAAGGGAGTAGCCAGGGAAAGTGTTGGTCCACTGAAGGAGAAGTGAGGGAATCTATGTGTGGTGCCAGAGGAAATGGGCAATGTACTAAATGAATACTTTGCATCAGTATTCACCAAAGAGAAGGAATTGTTGGATGTTAAGTCTGGAGAAGGATGTGTCGATAGCCTGAGTCACATTGAGATCCAAAAAGACGAGGTGTTGGGCGTCTTGAAAAATATTAAGGTAGATAAGTCCCAAGGGCCTGATGGGATCTACCCCAGAATACTGAAGGAGGCTAGAGAGAATATTGCTGAGGCCTTGACAGAAATCTTTTGATCCTCACTGTCTTCAGGTGATGTCTCGATGGACTGGAGAATAGCCAATGTTGTTCCTTTGTTTAAGAAGGGTAGCAAGGATAATCCAGGGAACTACAGGCCGGTGAGCCTTACGTCAGTGGTAGGGAAATCACTGGAGAGAATTCTTCGAGACGGGATCTACTCCCATTTGGAAGCAAATGGACATATCAGCGAGAGGCAACACGGTTTAGTGAAGGGGAGGTCGTGTCTCACTAACTTGATAGAGTTTTTCGAGGAGGTCACAAAGATGATTGATGCAGGTAGGGCCATTGATGTTGTCTATATGGACTTCAGTAAGGCCATTGACAAGGTCCCTCATGGTAGACTGGTACAATAGGTGAAGTTACACGGGATCAGAGGTGATCTGGCAAGATAGATACAGAACTGGCTAGGTCACAGAAGGCAGAGAGTAGCAATGGAAGGGTGCTTTTCTGATTGAAGGGCTGTGACTAG
Organism: Scyliorhinus canicula; assembly: GCF_902713615.1. Taxonomy (NCBI): domain Eukaryota; kingdom Metazoa; phylum Chordata; class Chondrichthyes; order Carcharhiniformes; family Scyliorhinidae; genus Scyliorhinus; species Scyliorhinus canicula. The sequence continues at coordinate 269,589,479 of NC_052147.1, forward strand.
TGGTGTTCCGCAGGGATCAGTGCTGGGACCTTTGCTGTTCATAGTATATATAAATGATTTGGAGGAAAATGTAACTGGTCTGATTAGTAAGTTTGCAGGCGACACAAAAGTTGGTGGAATTGCAGATAGCGATGAGGACTGTCAGAGGATACAACAGGATTAAGATTGTTTGGAGACTTGGGTGGAGAGATGGCAGATGGAGTTTAATCCGGACAAATGTGAGGTAATGCATTTTGGAAGGTCTAATGCAGGGAGCGAATATACAGTGAATGGTCGAACCCTCAAGAGTATTGACAGTCAGAGAGATCTAAGTGAACAGGTCCACAGGTCACTGAAAGGGGCAACACAGTTGGAGAACGGAGCCAAGAAGGCATACGGCATGCTTGCCTTCATTGGCCGGGGCATTGATAGTGAAAATTGGCATGTCATGTTGCAGCTGTATAGAACCTTAGTTAGGCCACACTTGGAGTATAGTGTTCAATTCTGGTTGCCACAGTACCAGAAGGATGTGGAGGCTTTAGAAAGAAAATGAAAATCGCTTATTGTCACGAGTAGGCTTCAATGAAGTTACTGTGAAAAGCCCCTAGTCGCCACATTCCGGCGCCTGTTCGGGGAGGCTGTTACGGGAATCGAACCGTGCTGCTGGTCTGCCTTGGTCTGCTTTCAAAGCCAGCGATTTAGCCCAGTGTGCTAAACAGCCCCTCGAGCTGTTAAGCAGCCCCTAAACAGCACCCTAGAGAGGGTGCAGAAGAGACTTACCCGGATGTTGCCTGGTATGGAGAGCATTAGTTATGAGGATAGGTTGAATAAACTTGGTTTGTTCTCACTGGAACGACAGAGGTTGAGGGGCGACCTGATAGAGGTCTACAAAATTATGAGGGGCACAGACAGAGTGGATAGTCAGAGGCTTTTTCCCAGGGTAGAGGGGTCAAGGGGACATAGGTTTAAGGTGCGAGGGGCACGGTTTAGAGATGTGCGAGGCAAGTTCTTTGCACAGAGGGGAGTGGATGACTTGAACCCGCTGCCGGAGGAGGTGGTGGAAGCAGGGACGATACTGACGTTTATGGGGCATCTTGACAAATACATGAAAAGGATGGGAATAGAGGGATCTGGACCCTGGAAGTGTAGAAGATTTTAGTTTAGGCACAGGCTTGAAGGGCCAAAGGGCCTGTTCCGGGGCTGTACTCTTCTTTGTTCCTTCTTCTTTGTTCTTCGAGCGGCCTTTGTTTTCCTTCCACTCAGTAAGACTTGTCTGGAATTCTCCGGCCGTTCGGAATCTGTCAGCGCAACCTCACCCGTGGGTTTCCCAGCAGGATGGGATGGCTTCAATGTGAAATCCCGTTGACAAGCAGCAGGAAGAGAGAATCCCATTGTTCGTGACTGGCGTGCCGCCGTGAAACAGGTGGCTGAGGGAACGGAGAATTCTGCCACTGTCTTTCATTCTCCTGGCACAGAAGCTGGTAGAATCTGCCATCAGCTTCCGTTGCAGCTTCAACTTTGAAGTTTCTTCCCATTCCCATTTTTGTAGGCAGGAAACATGAAGAAGATGACTAAACTCAGGAGTCTGAGAACACGCACGAACAGACTCAAAAACAGCTTCTTCCCCACTGTCACCAGACTCCTAAATGACCCTCTTATTGACTGACCTCATTAACACTACACCCTGCATGCTTCAACCGATGCCAATGCTTATGTAGTACATTGTATATCTTGTGTTGCCCTATTATGTATTCTCATGTATTTTCTTGAATTTTGTTTAATTCCCTTTTCTTCCATGTACTGAATGATCTGTTGAGCTGCTTGCAGAAAAATACTTTTCACTGTACCTCGGTACACGTGACAATAAACAAATCCAGTCCAATCCAATCCAATCCAAACAGGTTTATTTTAACTTAAAAGACAAAGCCGCAGCGGTGGCGTACAACACTAAAGTCCCAGCCCGGAACTTTCGGAACTCCTGGTCCGGGTCTGGGAGGAACATTTAAAGGGCTCATGAATGAGTCTCAGCTGGCCAGGCCTCTGCCTGCTACTATGGGAACTCGTACTCTACGAGTCCCACGGGGGTATCGACATGTGATCACTCGTGGTCCTTCTGAGGATTATCACACTTTCAAACTGTTGTCTCAACAGTTTGCTTTGGTTCTCAAACTTTGTATTCTTTTCCTTCAATTATTGTGTTCCCAGAACTTGTACTGCAGCTGATACCAGAGTCCCTGCTCAGAAGTAGGTTAGTACACAGTTTGAACCACATTCCTGCCGATGTTCTTTTATCCAATGGCTGCCAGTGTTCTTTATCCCTCTCCAATTTATCTCCCTAACAATTGTTATCCCTTATGCCTTAACCCTGCACAAACATATTGGCTAGGCAGTGCAATAGCAGCCTGCGTTACTCTGATTTGATTTTACTCAGAGTTATTTAGCTATAGATGCAGTCTTCTGCCCTTCAATAATAATAATCGTTAGTGTCACAAGTAGGCTTACATTAACACTGCAGTGAAGTTACTGTGAAAAGCCCCGAGTCACTACATTCTGGCACCTGTCCGGGTACACAGAGGGAGAATTGAGAATTTCTAAATTTCCTAACAGCGCGTCTTTCGGGACTTGTGGGAGGAAACCGGAGCACCTGGAGGAAACCCACACAGACACAGGGTGAGCATGCAGACTCCACACAGACAGTGACCCAAGCCGGGATCGAACCTGCGTACCTGGCGCTGTGAAGCAGTAGTGCTAACCACTGTGTTACCATGTCGCCCACATGTGTCTGGACTTCTTGACAGCCCAAAACAACAAGAAGCCTGACCCACGTACCTTCCCAAAATACTTCAGTATGGCCCTCTCAAAATTGTTTGAGTCCAATGTCCTTCAACACAATTAAACATCCGAATTTCTCAAAAATGACACTATGGGTGGGACTCTCCAGTGAATCCTGCCCGAGGTCATTGTATTTATCCATTCTATGTGGCTCACCCGTGGCGTTCTTGCGGCGGGTGGGGCGGGAGAATCCAGCCCTAAAAGTGATCACACATCTTTCCTCTCCGGCTGCTTCAACATTGTTTGACTCTTGTTATCACAAACCTGCTGCTAAGACATGATGTCCTCCACTCCCTGAAAGTTTTTCACCTCTAATTGGCCAGGCAGCACTGACTGGACCAGACCAGACCAAAATATTCACCTCCACTAAAATATTCAATTATTCAGTTCCTGGTTGGCTCGCCATTGGAGGAAAATATTGGAGTCCTTTAGCACTGCACGTTCAACAGTTTGAAGCTAACTCTGTATTGGTAATCGGTCTTAATTCCTTGAAGGTTAAGTGAGATATAATATTTTACAGTATTTGAACAGCAGTTTACCTTTTGTTACTTGGGTTGTGGGCATATTGTCACAAGTAGGCTTCAATGAAGTTACTGTGAAAAGCCCCTAGTCTCCGCATTCCAGCACCTGTTCGGGGAGGCTAGTACAGGAATTGAACCGTGCTGCTGGCCTGCCTTGGCCTGCTTTAAAAGCCAGAGATTTAGCCCAGTGTACCTGTCTGGATTGGTGTTTTCCTGGTCACACCTTACTGAACTATCACCAAACTCCCTGAAAAAACAAGAATTATTGATAAATCCATCCAATTATGTGACTTTCAGACTCCTCAGTCTACCCTATCAAAAGGGCAGCAATGTTTGTGGCCAGTGCAAGCCTTGAGCCTCACTTATCTGCTTTGTAACCTTCAGCGCAGGCTTCTTCTGTTTCCACGGTAATGAGGAGCTTGAGGACAATAAATTTTCATTTCAGTTTTTAACGTGCCTTTCCTTAATTGTGAGAAGGAATAGACCAGATATATAAAATTACACTAACTTAATAAAATAATAAACTGGGCAATTTTAATATGTCAAACTTTAATACTGAACTTATCAAAAGGAATTTAAATGGTTATATTTAATGGCTCTCAAATTTGACTTTTCCTTGTACGAAAACCAGCTGAGAAGCTCGGAGCCTGGTTCATTTCCCCGCAGGTTTGAAAGCAAAAACATGGACAATTTTAACATACACAGTTCTATCTGTGAGACACCCTTCAATCAGAGAGCTCTGGAATTCTGTAGAACAGCAGCTCCAGGTTAAAGCTTGCCGTTATTTAACCCCTGTAATGCCGGATCCCTCAAAACTTTTAGAACCTTAGTTAGGCCACACTTGGAGTATAGTGTTCAATTCTGGTCGCCACACCACCAGAATGATGTGGAGGCTTTAGAGAGGGTGCAGAAGATATTTACCAGGATGTTGCCTGGTATGGAGGGCATTAGCTATGAGGAGCGGTTGAATAAACTCGGTTTGTTCTCACTGGAACGATGGAGGTTGAGGGGCGACCTGATAGAGGTCTACAAAGTTATGCGAGGCATAGACAGAGTGGATAGTCAGAGGCTTTTCCCCAGGGTAGAGGGGTCAATTACTAGGGTCATCGGTTTAAGGTGCGAGGGGCAAGGTTTAGATTAGATATACGAGGCAAGTTTTTTACACAGAGGGTAGTGGATGCCTGGAACTCGCTGCTGGAGGAGGTGGTGGAAGCAGGGACGATAGTGACATTTAAGAGTAATCTTGATAAATACATGAATAGGATGGGAATAGAGGGATACGGACCCAGGAAGTGTAGAAGATTGTAGTTTAGTCATGCAGCATGGCCGTCACGGGCTTGGAGGGCCGAAGGGCCTGTTCCTGTGCTGTACCTTTCTTTGTTTGTTCTTTGTGTTGCTTATTACAGGAAGGTTAGCACAGTGTTCATAAAGACCACAAAATAGCTTGAACTCAAACAAAGCTATAAATTTATTAGCACTACTAATTTGGATTCAACTCATACTCCTGAATAATACAGTTGATTACTAACATTTAAACTACACTCATCTGGAGCTAATCTTAAATCTAATATAAACTATGATCTGCTCTCACTCACACTATTTGTACTTATGACTCTCTCTTGCTGGCTTCTGCACACACTCTCCCACAAGGCCTCGCATCACTGCCTTATATGTTTGTAACTGTAGCTTCCTCTAGTGGCTACTCGAGACACTTTGTTAACCCTTGCAGTTCTTACAGTTATGATAATACCACAATACCCTCAAAAGCCAGCATTCTTGAGACCATTAAGCCAATGTCTTGTGAAGTGGCCTAACAAGCCACTCAGTTGCAAAAAGGGCAACGAGCGATGGTTAGTGACTCTTGCTCCGGAAACAGGGTGAAAACAGATGGAGTGTGAGTACTGACCCAAACTGGTTGAGATGAACGACCTGTTTTCATGCTGTAAGATGTTACCGCATAGCCTGGGTTTTATAACCCTTCACTTGCATTTGAAAGTGGGTCTAGGCTCATAAAATGCAGCAGGTGGCCTGCCCACTGCATTCCCATCCACCCCAATCTGTCTGTAATTTTACTGGGGGCAGGGGAAACAACAGGAAGCCCACTTGTCCTTGGGCCCACTGAGACCCTTAGGTGGCCAACTAATGGCCAATTAAATGCATCATCCGAGTTCTCCCACTCGTTCACCTGTGGCAGTGGGACACCATGTCAAGTGGGCGGCCTGGTAGCTAGTACTGGGCGAGTTGCTGAGGGTCAAGAGTGGGCCGCCTGCTTTGTGGGGGGGTTCACTTGTGCTCATCCGAAAAACTCTCCCCCCTCCCGAGGTCATAACCATCCACCCCCATCACCCCTCCTCCCCTGACCTCACCACCCCTCCCTCCCTGGCCTCTTGAACCAGGCCTTCACCTCCCACATCCTACCTCGATGAGGCCTGCCACCCAGCATTCGCTGATACCCCGGGGTTACCTTCAGACTGGCTTCCAGAACGTCTTCTTCAGTTGACACTTAACTTTCCAGCGGTGGTCCCCGCTCAGGACGGCAGAACTGTGGGTCATTCCTACCCAGGGGGGAAGTATCGCCCTGAGCCAACGAATGGGCCGCCGAGCATAAAATTGACATGGAGCAGCTGCTATTTTGGGCTGTTTTATTCACGGCGGTGGAAACGCGGCCCCATGTATCAAAATGAATAAAGGAGAATTGCAGAGTTGTCCATCTACTGCTGTCTTTGTTCAGCGTTTTCTGTTTCTCACTTTGTTTTTTCCAGCATTTTATTATTATTTTCATGCCATTAATCAGTTGTGCACCTTGAAAACTGCAATGCCAGTGTTTTACTCAACCAATTAGATTTGCTTAGTTTTTATGAAGAGTCATTATTTCACATTGTGTTGACACACACACTGAATAAATAGGAATAATCAAATGTGCACTTGACGGGTCGCCTGGCAGTCACAGTTTGTGTTCCACCTGCTTCAGAACCAGATGGTCTGTGGTTCAAATCTCAAAACAGTACCACGTCTTTTGAACTAATGCACAGCTTTGTAAGGAAAGGAACCCTTTGATGTTGCCTCAGGACTCTCAAGTGAGAGGAAAGACTGAAAAAGAGAAAAAGAAAGCTTGATTCATGCAGCACCTTTCAAGGCCACAAAATATCTCAAAGTGCTTTACACACAATTACGCCATCTAGTTCCTCTTCTAATGTAAGAAACGCGGACGTGAATTTGTGCACAGTTGCTCCCATATTCTTTTTTTTAAATAAATTTAGAGTACCCAATTCATTTTTTTCCAATTTAAGGGGCACTTTAGCACGTTCAATCCACCTACCTTGCACATCTTTGTGTTGTGGGGGTGAAGCCCATGCAAACATGGGGAGAATGTGCAAACTCCACACGGACAGTGACCCAGAGCCGGTATCGAACCTGGGGCCTCAGCACTGTGAGACTGCAGGGCCAACCCACTACGCCACGATACTGCCCTGTTACTCCCACATTCAGCAAATAAATAAATAACCAAATCGTTTTGTTTTTGGTGTTGGTTGAGGGATAAATGATGGCACGGACATAAGAGAACTCCTTGGTTCTGCTTCCAATATTAGAATCATGCATAACAATCTGAGAGGGCAGTTTAACATATCAAAAACAATAACTAATATTTATACATGATGTGGAGATGCCGGCGTTGGACTGGGGTGAGCACAGTAAGAAGTCTTACAACACCAGGTTAAAGTCCAACAGGTTTGTTTCAAACACGAGCTTTCGGAGCACGGCTCCTTCTTCAGGTGAAGAAGGAGCCGTGCTCCGAAAGCTCGTGTTTGAAACAAACCTGTTGGACTTTAACCTGGTGTTGTAAGACTTCTTACTGTAATATTTATACAGCACTTTTAATCTAACACATTGTCCCACGCTGCTTCACAAGAGTGTTCTAAAACAGTCATTTTCAAAGTCGGGGTCACGACCCGCGGGAGGGTTGGGGAGCCATCCATTGGGGCGTTCCCGATCGCAGGAATTCATGGGCAACGTCCGCAGCAGCCGGCTTTTAAAACTGCCGGATGTGAGCGGCTTTAAAAATGCAAGCTCATCAGTGCGCATGCCCCGGTGCCCAGTGGGAAGCGTCGTCTCATCCTGACAGGGGCAGCACCGTAGCATTGTGGATAGCACAATTGCTTCACAGCTCCAGGGTCCCAGGTTCGATTCCGGCTTGAGTCACTGTCTGTGCGGAGTCTGCACATCCTCCCCGTGTGTGCCTGGGTATCCTCCGGGTGCTCCGGTTTCCTCCCACAGTCCAAAGAGGTGCAGGTTAGGTGGATTGGCCATGATAAATTGTCCTTAGTGTCCAAAATTGTCCTAAGTATTGAGTGGGGTTACTGGGTTATGGGGATAGGATGGAGGTGTTGACCTTGGGTAGGGTGCTCTTTCCAAGAGCCGGTGCAAACTCGATGGGCTGAATGGCCTCCTTCTGCACTATAAATTCTACGATAATCTGATGTCAGCACCATGACTCAGGAGAAGATTTTTCCTTTCATTCAATCAGTCTTCCTGCCTGAAGCAAGGCAGAGAGTAGGTCACGTGCCTCGAACACTATCATCACGTGCTCCGGGTGCGATTGCGATTCCCCCATTATGTCAGCCGCAAACAAGAAACAGGACTGAAGAATTTAAAATGGATCATTTTGTAATAAGGAAGAGAGGGCAAGAGACATAAACAGGCCAGGATCTCACTAGTAAACCCTCTGGAGAGAGTTGCTCGGGAGAACCACAACAGGACAAAGCGGTGGTGGTGTGAGCTCCGGACCTTTGATGAACAACCCATACAGAATGTAACATTGAATGGCAAAGCGAGTGAGATTGTGAGGACCAAGCAGGCTCACCTGTCGCATGAAAGGTAACTGAAAATGTTGGGTCATGAAGTTTGGGCGGCGTGGGTTGCGAAAGCCGACTAGCATGGGTTGTCACGGTCAGTTGCCGTGGGACCTGAAGGTTGGCCAGTTGGTGAAAACGGATCCCCAGGAAAAAAAGTTTGAAAAGCATTGTTCTAAAAAATGCAAATCACGTTAAATCTGGGCTGGATTCTTCGATTCCGAGACTATGTGAGAATGGTGGCGTTTTACGGCAGAAATAAATGGCATAAAACTGTAGTGATATGCATCACTGTATATACACAAGGGGTGAATGTAAATACACTACAACTAAGTAACCACTAGAGGGAGCACCAGAGAGATATATATACATAGACAAACAGGAAGTACTCTGGCTCTCTTCACAGGAACGGCAGCTGGTAAGCAGGCCACAGAATGGCAGCTCAGATGTAACATAGTCTAAGCGCTGGAGAGAGAACAAACTCATAGAAATAAAACATCTACTTCAACTGGAAGACTATGAGCTTTATTCAGACACAAGGTTTAATACATGGTTCCAGGAGTGGGGTGACTTCAGAATGCCTACTAGAAAAGTTACACAAGATGTAGACAAAGCACAATCGAATGCAGAAGAAACCTCAGACATGGGGAGACTTCGCTGAATCAATGCAAATCGTTGTAACTCCACCGCAGCTGAAAACAACTGGTAATTTAAGTCATAGATGGAAAATCTTTAAACAAACGTTCGAACTGTATATCGTACCTAATGAGTTGAGCGTGGCTTCTGAAGAAATGAAAATAGCACTTCTCCTAGCAACATTAAGCTAGAGAAATCTATAACTGCTTTAATTACTTGAAAGGTGAAGACAACACCAAATTAGAAGTAATACTTTAAAACTTTGAAGATTACTGTAACGCCAGTAACAATGCTGCTTTAAGACATTCAATGCTCAGCGCACAAATTGCACAGGGAATGAGTATTGCAAAACTCAAATAATCATCAGAACAGAAAGGGTTAATGCTGAAAATCACGATTAGCAAGTGCAGATCGTAAAAAAAAAAATCACTTTAAGTTTTAAACAAGAAAAACCATCAAAAAAGTTATTTTCCACAGGTCTGAAGCACATTTTAAACACCCTGGGGAACATCTACTCTTAACTACCCACAAGAAACTGAAATCCTGAAGATTCTGACTCCAGAAGAGGAGCATCAAGAAACCAAAGATGATTCAAGTGAACTTGAAATGACTCCAAAAGAGGAACACCAAGGAATCAATGACGATTCAAGTCAACCAGAAATGACGCCAGAAGAGAAGCACCAAGGAATCAAAGAGGAATCACATCAAACACAAAGAAGTGATGTCACAAAGATCAATGCAACATCAGATCATTCACACAATCCTCAAGAAGAAACGCTCAATGAAACATCAGATACCACAAAGGACACTGACACAAATAACTTTCAGAATTACTCGAATTATCCACACAGAACAGTCACTGAGTGCAACAAGAACAACAAAAACAAAAAGAAGCACAACAAGAACAACAACAAAAACTACAACAAAAACTACAAGCATGACAACAAAAACTACAAGAACAACAACAAAAATAACAACAAGAAGCATAACAAAGGCAACATCAGCAACAACAAGCACAACAAAAACAACAAGAAAACAATGGAAACAACCAAGACAGAAACAACATATACAACAACAATGAAACAACAACTTGTACGACATGGTACAACTCTGCACATGAAGTAACAGCACAGCTCAAAAAAATGACAAGAGTACAAACATACCATGACGTGACAACGAATCTCACAAATTCACATTTGCTTCACTACAAACAAGCAAACCAGCTTTCAAGGACGATGATATACAGCATCAATACCGCAAACACCGAAAAAAGTCCAGGTCAGACAACAAAAGCGACATATAGGATCAATACCACAAGCATAGGAAAAAGTCCAGGTCAGACAGCAAAGATGACATACAGAATTGCTACCATAAGGATAGAAAAAAAGTCTAAATCAGGCAACAAAGTGATTCGGCCAGTCGAACACCTAATGATGACTTCTTGGTCACTTAAGCACAAGAACACTGACGACGTTCACAGAGAAATGGTAACATCAGCATCACCACTTCAACAACAGAAGAAGAAAGCAACTCAACCATACAAATTCATAAAGTTTGGACTAATACATTTTTAAAATTAAGATTGGAATCATAAATATTAATTGGCATTGTATAATCATCAATATCATTGCAACATGTGCATATAATCATTTATCTACCTGTTTTGTACAATTTTCTTTAACAAAGTACAGAAAATATGTAACAAGAAAAAAGGGGGATTGACGAGCTTTATTCAGACACAAGGTGTCGTGGAAATCGTAATAAAGACAAATTCTTCGAGGTTCGATTTAAGGAAATTTATTGACACAAATATATTTGTGGAAAGAGAGTCCTTCAGCTGCAAAGCCAAGGCACTGCACTCTGAGTTTTAAGTCGAAAACCATTATATTTATAGTGTGAAATAAACAACTTTGAAGAGATAAAGCTTGGGAACATACGCAAGAGGAAATATGAATGTTTTGCCCTTGGTTTAAAAGCAATTCGAGTACGCATTTTGTTGTCCTTCGGAAGAACAACTTATTATCATAATAAAGCTGAGTACAAATACTAAGCAGTATTTAGTTTACATTACTTTACCTGCTTATTTTAGCTCAAAAGCAGTGTTAAAATATAGTCAATATTCCCAGCATGCTTCTAAATTGGTAACTCATTAACTTCCCTTCCACAATTCCCTCCTTGTTGATCTTTTGATCAATACCTTTTAGTAAATTATCGTGTCCTCCGTAGAGAAGGGTGGTTTATAATGTAAGGGGAACGGAGGTATGACAGTTCCCTGCGTGTTATGAGCCTGGTAGCAAGGCAGCAAGGTGGCTAGGGCTGTTCTCCCGTGTTAGTCCAATAAAAATATCTTGCGCAATATTAAAACAGTAACCATACGACAATCAAGATTACAATGGCGATTAGAATCCAGAACACAATCCTCTGTCCTGACGATCAAAGCTAAAGTCCCACCCCTCATTTTGTTACCTCTCTACAAGTGTGATCCACCAGATTATCAATTTTCTCCGAGTTATCAGGGATGTATGTGCAACAGTCACTGCCAATCAGGGCACAAGTGCCTCCCTTTTCAGCTAACAAGAAATCAAGAGCCATTCTATTCTGCAGGGCATCCTTTCTTATAACAACCATCTCAGTTTCTATCTGGTTAACAGCTTCTGCAGTGTCATTAGCTACCTGCTCAAGGATGTCTTGTAGTTCGCGTAGTTTGTATGCATTAGTGGCTATTCATAATGGTGGTATCATTCCCAGCATTTGTGCCCATGTCATAACACTTTGTGTCGTCCTGTGATGGAGATGGTCCTGCAATTGCTGAATGTGATGCACATAAGGGACTATGTGTCCAAAATAGCAGGAGCCTTCCCAATTTTCTGGTGTGGCCACAGATAAAATACGTGCTGTTATATGCGGTCAGGTTTCCTTTACTATCAGTCATCATTAGTCTAATCGATCTCCTTCGCAGGAGCCTCCACTAGTTTGATTTTCAACTCCTAACCAATCAAAGATGAATAGTCCTTTAGCTGTAAGGTGGAACATAGGGGGTTGCCAATTCAAGGTCTGATCACACTGACTTGTGCCTACTGAGTGGGTCCCATATGTTTTATGATTCTTAAAGCATATACTTCCTTTTGGGACTCCAGTGTAATTGGGAAGGATCAACCAGGGCAGTTGACTTGTTACATTAAACCTAGGCCCCCACCATTCCTCAAACCTATTCATTTTGTATCCAGCTAATCTCCAATCTAACATTTTCTGTGTATCTTCACCACGTCCTGTACTATTTTGTCTTAGAGCCCATTCTTCTATCTCTTTACTGGTGAATAGCATAGGTCGCACAGGGAAGCCCTCCTCCAAGCATCTGGGAATTTGTGTACAAATCCAACAACTGAATTTATTTACCCTCTCTGCGTATGAGTGAGACATGGGTGTTAGTATGCTGTCTACCCTCTACATGATGTTGGATTAATATGATAATATAAAAACATCAACGCCATCATTCTCTTCGGGTTAGCGTTTCGCTAGTACTCTCAAAGTTCCGTATGACGTAGTTTAGACGGGCTGCGTGGATCCAATCTGGCTTTTCTTTTACTTTAACGGCTGTTCGGGTTGTTAGCAGCACTTGGTAGGGTCCATTCCACCTAGAAGAAAAAGAACCTTTGTTTAGTGTTTTCACATACCACTTGATCTCCAGGTTTAAAGGGTGTGTATTTCCCTCTTTTGGATGCATCTGAGCCTTTTGCCTTTTGCACCTTTTCATGTTTTTCTTCTTGTTTTTTCTCAGCGGTTTCACACATGACCTGGGCATGTTTGACTGATGCCTCATTTGACCATATTATGGCTACTGCCGCTGGAGTCACTGGGGGTTTAGTTCCAATTGTCATGGAATGTTCCATTACTATTTCATACAGGGCAGTACGGTAGCATTGTGGATAGCACAAATGCTTCACAGCTCCAGGGTCCCAGGTTCGATTCCGGCTTGGGTCACTGTCTGTGCGGAGTCTGCACATCCTCCCCGTGTGTGCGTGGGTTTCCTCCGGGTGCTCCAGTTTCCTCCCACAGTCCAAAGATGTGCAGGTTAGGTGGATTGGCCATGATAAATTGCCCTTAGTGTCCAAAATTGCCCTTAATGTTGGGTGGGGTTACTGGGTTATGGGGATAGGGAGGAGGTATTGATCTCGGGTAGGACGCTCATTCCAAGAGCCGGTGCAGTCTCGATGGGCCGAATGGCCTCCTTCTGCACTGTAAATTCTATGGTAAATTCTATGGTAAATCCGTATTACGATTTCTCTGATTTTGCAGGGCATATATTACTATGGGTATGGCATCTGGCCATTGCAGCCCATTTTGTTGACACACTTTTGTAACTGCAGTTTTAATTATTCCATCCGCCTTTCCACCATTCCTGAGGATTGTGGCTGATATGGCATATGCAATTTCCAAACAAATCCCATGGCTTCTGTTAGGGCTTTGGTCAATTTGCTAGTGAAATTAGTTCCCCTGTCACTCTTAATACCCATTGGTATTCCTGTATTCCTGGACAAGATAATTTCTCCATTACTCCTACTACCACTTTTCCACTCTTCGCTGGACTTTCCAACATTACATTATATAATGGAACATAGAACATAGAACAGTACAGCACAGAACAGGCCCTTCGGCCCTCAATGTTGTGCCGAGCCATGATCACCCTACTCAAACCCACGTATCCACCCTATACCCGTAACCCAACAACCCCCCCTTAACCTTACTTTTATTAGGACACTACGGGCAATTTAGCATGGCCAATCCACCTAACCTGCACATCTTTGGACTGTGGGAGGAAACCGGAGCACCCGGAGGAAACCCACGCACACAGGGGGAGGACGTGCAGACTCCACACAGACAGTGACCCAGCCGGGGAATCGAACCTGGGACCCTGGAGCTGTGAAGCATTTATGCTAACCACCATGCTACCCTGCTGCCCCATTTCTGAGAGGATATTGCAAAACAAAACAACACTACTCCTCTCAACCTGAATTCCACATATTACCACCTTTTCTGGCAACATTCTTCCCAGACTATATAACTCCTCATCTCTTACCATCAAAGATTGACTAGCTCCCGTATCTCTTAAAATTGTGACTTCATTACCTGCTCCTCCTGATACATATCAGTCAACTTTACCCACAGAAGTAAATTCTTTAAAAAGATCTGGCACCTTCTTATCAATCACCTCTTGATCAGGCTGTACAATCGTTTGCACCTCCTTTGCTTCACTTGGGCTTTCCTTTACCACTTTGATCACTTCTCCTATTTGCTTTGCCTTAGTGGGATGTCTTACAGCCAATGTTAAATGAGGTTCTGAAGTTAAACCCATCCTAAAAAGGTCGCTCTGACTATGGGTCAACTGTACTGACATTCCTAATCCCACAACACCGAAAAATAAAAAGGAGTGACATGCATGATGTCTGCTGTCCTAAGTGACTTTGTGTTTGTAAATTGTATGCGTGCTCATCCTCATGAACATACCAAGCCGTGCAATGGGTCACTATATTCTCTCATCTGGACTCTATCAGTGTGTTTTAATAGCTGTGCCCTTGGGTCTTTTGTAAGACTTCCTGCAGTTTAAAAATTTTTTTTTTTTAAAACAGTGGTGCTATAAGGGTTAACGTTTAGCTGCCAGCATAGAACACAGACACAGAGCGATCGGGCACAGGCTCAGAAGTTATTAAATTTTGCATGTGGTGAGCTCGTATTCGAGACCGTTCTATAAACATTCCATTATCAATAAAATGTATTACCGCTCCTAATTTGCAGTGTCTGACTGCCTAATAGGGTCAGGTGTTGCTAGTTGCGGTACATCCTTCCTGGGAGCTAAATGCTTCTTGGCCTCTTGCCTGATAGCCTCTTTCCCTCTATTTGCTAACCAGACTCATTTCCTTCATTCAAATGATTATCATTATTGGGAACCCAGCCCTCATTTATGCTGGGTGGGATCCCATCCTTCAAAGCAAAGATGCACCATAAGAGTATTCTAGAAGCAGCAAAACATACCCTTGGGAGGGGGCTATGAATAGCACACATTTAAGTCAATTTCCAATGATTGATTTTATAGGCATTGGCTATTCTTAGGGACGTATATTTTTTCTTTGGTCAATATAGGAAAGATCAACTGTCTGCTGAAATGGTTAATGTTTCCTGCAGCATCTAAGGGGCGGAGAACATGGCATGATGTCATTTATGTCTTATCACGTAATCTAAAAACTTATTCATATTCATAGAACAGTACAGCACAGAACAGGCCCTTCGGCCCTCGATGTTGTGCCGAGCAATGATCACCCCACTTAAACCCACGTAACCCGTATACCCGTAACCCAACAATCCCCCATTAACCTTACACTACGGGCAATTTAGCATGGCCAATCCACCTAACCCACACATCTTTGGACTGTGGGAGGAAACCGGAGCACCCGGAGGAAACCCACGCACACACGGGGAGGACGTGCAGACTCCACACAGACAGTGACCCAGCCGGGAATCGAACCTGGGACCCTGGAGCTGTGAAGCATTGATGCTAACCTCCATGCTACCGTGAGGCCAATTCAATTACTTTTATTCATAAAGGCACTGTGGAAGGCACTTTCTTTTAAACTGGTCGTAATTTCCAATGTTTCCGTTCATCAGAGAAATCTCAACAAAAATCACTTAAGCTCTAATGTCTGACTCTGACTCACAAAGACAGACGCTCAAAAATACAACCCACTTCATGCTTTGACTAAAATTAATCGGTTAAACAAAACACACAGATTTTCACAGCTCACAAATATCACAGTTAACCGTTAGCCTTATCTCACGGCTACAGAAAATTTGAATTCCCTTTCTCTTCAGGAACTCATCTGTTCTGCTTTTACCTTAATCTTCTATTTACTTTTACTCCCCTGTTTTTTTTCCGAGAGGGGGGTCAGCTTCATTAGATTCCAATGTGGGAAATATAGGTTTTCCTACCTCATTCCGTTGCTTTACGATTGTTTCTTTTCATTTTCTTACTCATTTTGACTCCCTTATCTGTCCTCTTTAAGGAGTTCACCTTCTTTCTCGCTCCGCATATTTCTACCGAGGCTTCGGGACGACCTGTGAGGAGGTGACGAGTTTATTTCTCATCGTTCCTTCTGCAAAATACTTTAGAACATATACATAACAATAACAACAACCGTGGAAATCATTTACAAATACTACAGGGAGCGCACACCGTGTTTATCCTTACACGAACCTCGAAGTCTTGTTTTTTTTTAAATTTTAGTCTCTGAGGCACCTTTTTCTCCCCATGCAGCTATCATTAATTTATTAATTAAGGTAACTCTCCGAGCATGAGTCACTGGCCAGTAATTAAGGCTGCCGAGCCGCAGACCCCTCTTTCAGCTGGGGTCGCGCGATGGCTCTCTCCCTTTCAGCTGAGAGAGTCCTGTTTAGAGATTCATTTCGGGGTTCACTTCTCGTTAAATTAGGGAAACTGCAATGACTGCACCAATTTGTCGTGGAAAACAAAATAAAGACAAATTCCTCGGGGTTCAATTTAAGGAAATTTATTGACACAAATATATTTGTGGAGGGAGAGTCCTTCAGCTGCAAAGCCAAAGCACTGCACTCTGAGTTATGAGTCGAAAACCATTATATTTATAATGTGAAATAAACAACTTTGAAGAGATAAAGTATGGGAACATACGCAAGAGGAAATATGAATGTTTTGCCCTTGGTTTAAAAACAATTCGAGTACGCATTTTGTTGTCCTTCGGAAGAACAACTTATCATAATAAGGCTGAGTACAAATACTAAGCAGTATTTAGTTTACATTACTTGACCTGCTTATTTTCACTCAAAAGCAGTGTTAAAATATAGTCAATATTCCCAGTATGCTTCTAAATTGGTAACTCGTTAACTTAACTTCCACACAAGGTTTATAGGTTTATAAGAGGATGAGGGGGATAGATAGAGTGGACCTTCAGAGACTATTTCCTCGGGTGGATGTAGCTGTTACAAGGGGGCATAACTATAAGGTTCAGGGTGGGAGATATAGGAGGGACGTCCGAGGTAGATTCTTTACTCAGAGAGTGGTTAGGGTGTGGAATGGACAGCCTGCTGTGATAGTGGAGTCGGACACTTTAGGAACTTTCAAGCGGTTATTCGATCGGCACATGGAGCACACCAGAATGACAGGGAGTGGGATAGCTTGATCTTGGCTTCGGACAATGCTTGGCACAACATCGAGGGCCGAAGGGCCTGTTCTGTGCTGTACTGTTCTATGTTCCATCCATGTTCTAAGGAATAATACAAAAACGTCCACCGATCCTCTGTTTCACTGGTGGCTAGCATCCAGCAGCATTGAGCACCCTGCTCCAGCCGCCGATATGGCCCGGAGAATTGCCAGATCCGTGGCCACGCATGCGCACGGCGACGGCCTGCAGCGGCCGCACCATGCTAAATGGCGGAGGCCGCTCGCGGATATGGCCCGTGAAATAGTGCCCCCCTCCCCCCACCCTTGCCCAGCTCGCGCACCCCGGACCACCGCCCCACAGTGCCCCACCCCCGATAAAGTTCCCCCTGCCCGCGGATCGGCCCTCCACCAACTGTGGCGGCGCTGGACTGAGTCCGCCAAAGGCACAACTCTCGGATCACCATGGCAATGTTGGAGACTTTTTGTAACCCCTCTCTCACCCTCACCAGTCATGGCGACTGTTTCCCAATTTTTGAAGCCGGAAGTGAAACTCGCCATGAGTAATTCCTCCCCGCAGAGCATCGCAGACGCCTCAGAGAATACCAGGTCAGGAACACTACTGATATGAAAACAGCATTTGCCGTACGTGTGCAGTAGAATGCATTAATGATGCGGCTGAGGCTCCGGAGCATGGTATTTTGGTGGGCGCCTGGTGCCTGCCATGATTTTGGCCTCATGACCGATTCTCACCCCAGTTACCTTTCCCTATTTTGGCATCTGGCGATGGAGAATCCCGCCCACAATATTTTGGCCTCAACTACTTCCTGTGGTAATTAATTCCACAGGTTCACCAGTTTCTGGGAGAAGAAATGTCTCCTCAACTCTGTCCTAAATGGTCTACCACGTATCCTCAGACTGTGACCCCTGGTTCTGGATGAAGTGTTGGCTAGTGTAGACCTGAGAGATGAACAGACACTTCCAACACTGGTGAAGGTTCAACTCAATTTTATTAACTAACTTCTAACTAACTAACACACGATGATTGTGGGTCTAATTGATGCTAACTTAAACTAGAGACCTAAGCCTTGTCCGAACCAGTTGATTCTCTCAGCACGTGGTGTGAGTCTGTGCTGGGCTGGATGAGCTCTTGTTACACTGAGAGGCAGCACCCAGAATGAGCAGGATGCCGGTGTGAAACAATCCGGTGTTTACACAGGGGTCAACACTTAGCCGCGATTTTAGAGAATCCCAGCCAGCATCCTTCCTCAATTGCATTAAGTTCCTCTTTAACCAGCAATGCAACCCCACCACCTTTTACTTTTTGTCTGTGCTTCCTTAATAACTGAATGCCCCTGAACCGTCAGTTCCCATCTATCGTCACCCTGCAGCCATGTCTCCGTAATCCTGATTATATCATACCAGTTTACGTCTATTTGCACGATGAGTTCATTCGCTTTATTGCGAACACTCCACGTGTTAAGGCACAAAGCCTTTCAGCTTGTCTGTGATACAGAGCTGGTTAAAGCCTAACAAGTGCGTACTGGAAGTGTACCTACTGTTAACAAGATACAGCAGCAGCCCTCAGGATGATCATTGATCAAACTGCATCTCCTCTCATCCTCCTGGTTAAAGAGGCAGCGTAACGGTTAGCCAAAGTAAAGGGTCAAACAATCCATGGAGTAATAAAATCATCGAGTGGTTGCAGCGGGAGAAGGCTATTCGGCCAGTTGTGTGTGTGCTGGTTCTCTACAAGAGAAACTCACTAAGACCCACTTCCCCACATTTCCCCATAAACTTGCAAATGTATTTCTCTTCACATAATGAACCGATCCTCTGGCCGGCATGTGGCACAGTGGTTAGCACTGGGACTGTGGTTCTGAAGATCTGGGTTCATGTGGAGGTCACTGTCCGTGTGGAGTTTGCACATTCGCCCCACGTCTGCGTGGGTTTCACCCCCACAACCCAAAGGTGCGCAGGTCAGGTGGATTGGCCACGCTAAATTGCCCCTTAATTGGAGAAAAAATAATTGGGCGGTCTAAATTTATTTTAAAAAAATTATCCGATCCTCTCTTGAAAGCCATGATTGAACCCACCTCAATCATTCCCTGAGGCAGTGCATTCCAAATCCTTACCACTCCCTGCGTGAAAAATGTCCCCTCATTTCCCCTTTGCTTCGGGGTTCTTTGGATTTTGATCCTTCCACCAATGGGAGTGGCTTCTTCCTATCTATTTTTTCCTGACACCCTACGATTGTGAACAACTCAATCAAATTTCCCCTCAAACTTCTCTTCCCCAAAGTAGAATGCCAAGAGCCAAGCGCACTACACTGGTAGGGAATGTACAGTAAATGGTAGAACCTTCTGATGCGCTATCAATTGTACTAAAGACACAAATGGGTACAAGAGAGGCTTTATTACAGTTAGATGTTTATCCTCCAACTGCAGCTGGTAGAATGGCTGCTCAGGAGAACTCATACATATTTATAAGGCTCCTTGTGGGCGGAGCTAGCCGGCAGGGGCTACTGACGAACCTGTAATACAGGTACTGCTGTACATCCCCTAATACAGGCACACACACAATTACATGGTGAATGGTAGAACCCTCAAGAGTATTGACAGTCAGAGAGATTTAGGTGTACGGGTACACAAGTCGCTGAAAGGGACAACACAGGTGGAGAAGGTAGACAGGTAGGCAGCATGTAGCACAAGTGGATAGCACTGTGGCTTCACAGCGCCAGGGTCCCAGGTTTGATTCCCCGCTGGGTCACTGTCTGTGCGGAGCCTGCACGTTTTCCCCTTTTCTATGTGGGTTTCCTCCGGGTGGTCCGGTTTCCTCCCACAGTCCAAAGATGTGCAGGTTAGGTGGATTGGCCATGATAAATTGCCCTCAGTGACCAAAAAAGGTTAGGAGGGGTTATTGGGTTACGGGGATAGGGTGGAAGTGAGGGCTTAAGTAATTTGGTGCAGACTCGATGGGCCGAATGGCCTCCTTCTGCTCTGTATGTTCTATGTTCTATAAGGCATGCGATATACTTGCCTTAATTGGTGGGCCATTGAGTATAAGAATTGCCAAGTCATGTTGCAGCTGTATAGAACCTTAGTTAGGCCATACTTGGAGTACACTGTTCAATTCTGGTCGCCACACTACCAGAAAGACATGGAGGCTTTAGAGAGGGTGCAGAAGAGATTTACCAGGATGTTGCCTGGTACGGAGGGCATTAGCTATGAGGAGAGGTTGAATAAACTTGATTCGTTCTCACTGGAACGAAGGGGGTTGAGGGGCAACCTGACAGAGGTCGACAAAATTATGAGTGAATAGTCAGAGACATTTTTCCAGGGTACAGTGGTCAATTGCTTGGTGGGTATAGGTTTAAGATGTGAGGGGCAAGGTTCAGAGGAGATTTACGAGGCAAGTTTTTTACACAGAGGGTAGTGGGTGCCTGGAACTCGCTGCCGGAGGAGGTGGTGGAAGCAGTGATGATATTGACGTTTAAGGGGAATCTCGTCAAATATATGAATAGGATGGGAATAGAGGGATACGGACCCCGGAAGTGTAGAAGATTTTAGTTTAGACGGGCAGCATGGTTGGCACAGGCTTGGAGGGCTGAAGGGCCTGTTCCTGTGCTGTACTTTTCTTTGTTCTTTGTACTCATGGTGAGGCCAATTCAGTGTTTGTACAGATTTATCATAACGCACTTTCTTGAGCACTCAATGCCCAATTTTATGTGGGATAATATACAGTATGGAATAATATATAAAATATATGCATATTTTACGCAGCACGGTAGCACAGTGTTAGCACTGTTGCTTCACAGCTCCAGGGTCCCAGGTTTGATTCCCGGCTTGGGTCACTGTCTGTGTGGAGCCAGCACGTTCTCCTCATGTCTGTGTGGGTTTCCTCCCATAAGTCCCGAAAGACATGCTGTTATGTGAATTGGACATTCTGAATTCTCCCTCTGTGTACCCTGACAGGCGCCGGAATATGGCGACTAGGGGTTTTTAAACAGTAACTTCATTGCAGTATTAATATAAGCCTACTTGTGACAATAAAGAGTATTATCATTATTAACCACTATCCCCATCTGTCATGGTGTGCACAATTGCCCCAAGGTCCCTCAGCACACACACCATTGCAATTGTACCCTTTCTTTTCTATTGTCTCTCCTTGCTCATCTGACCAAAATAAAACACTTCACACTTCCGACTTGAAACACGAATTAAACGAAGCAAAGGAGTTTCCAAGTGTTGCTTATTTTGTTCAAGCTCAAGCCAGAATTAACACCAGCTGATATATTCAACCATAGTTTTTGTTGGTGAACTAAAGAAAAACGTTTAACAATTTTCAGTGGGCAGATCCAATTAAGAAGCAGGTGCAGTGCTACTTCTCCATCGATGTGAGCTGAGGAGCAAAGTGGTCGCGGGACTCGGAGTCAGGTTGGTGAGGAGTGTGACGCCTCTGCTGTGTGCAGACAGCGAAACGACTGCACACTGTGGATTTAAAAATAACTGCTCGCCAACAGTGCTATGCGTCACACTATAGAGCAGGCTTTACTGCTACCAACAGACTTAAGTCAATATGTTATAATTCATTTTTATCTGACAGAATTTATAATCTGAAGCGAGTGTGTTCTGGGCTGATGTTTAATGTTGTTATGTTTTCTCATGTCACTGTGTGACATTCCCTCTTGTCGTGTTTTATGTCAGTGTGCCAATGTGGTTGGATACTTGGAAACGGGGGTAGTTGCCACTGACGCACCATCTTCTCTCCATTGCTATGTCTTCCGTCCGTGAGCACAGTAAGAAGTCTTACAACACCAGGTTAAAGTTTATTGGGAATCACTAGCTTTCGGAGCGCAGTTCCTTCATCAGGTGAGTGAGGTAGACCAGTTGTGGATTCAAACCCCAGTCTGTGACTTAAGTGCATCAACTAAGCTTACAGTTCCTTGCTGAGGAAGTGCTGCACTGTAGCGGTTACTGCCGCTCTACCTTAAGCTCAGACTTGGCTGCCTGTTTGGGTGGGTAGAAATCATCTCATGGGCCTATCTAAAGCAAATTACGGAGGCCTCTCGTACCAGGCCAGCGTTAGTCCCTCGAGCTAACGAACCTGAATTTTTGCTTCAGTTAGTTTGCACTACTGTGGGATCTTACTGTGTGCAACTGGTTTCTGCATTGACGGACATAACATAAAGCACCGCATTGCAAATAGTAACCCATCAGCTCTGAGGCTCGTCGTGAATGATAAGGTACGATATAAATGTAAATTCTTTCTTTTTGTACGAGGAATTTATCAGCTGCAAATGGAACAAGTGAAATATTCATGACTATATTGATGATGGTGGTACCCACTGGAGAAAAGAATACCGCACATGACTGAGCAATGAAGAGATTTGAACAGCCGCCACTAGGACAATGGGCAGGAAAGAGTAAAAAGATATAAATAAAACATAGCGGGAAACAAATTGGGCTCGTTAAAGATCGGAGGCCATGGTCTTCCCTTTTTAATGTGGTAAAACATCTCAGGGCACGTCACGGGAGCATTGTTAAACAATGTTTGACACTGGGCCACATAAGCACGATAGAAGAACAAATAACCATAAGCAGGATTAAAACAATATAGGTTCTAAACGGTGAAAAGAGGACAGGAAGGTAAAGGGGTTTAAGGAGGGAATTCAAAACCTCGGCAGCTGAAGACATGGCTACCACTGCTGGATTCTAATCAGGCATTTCAAAGAAGCCAGAATTTGAGGAGTGTAGATATTTCAGAGGGTTGTAGGGCTAGATGAGCTTACAGAAATATGGAAGGGAGTTGAAATCAAAGATGACAATTTTTAAATCGAGATGTTGAGGCCACGATTCTCAGATCTAAAACCATTCATGAGCACTGCTGCCAAAGTTCTATGACAGTGTTTGGCAAACTTTTTGTCCCGGGACACACTTCTACCAACCGGCCGACCTTTCAGATGCACGCCGGCTGACCTTCGCGATCCATGTCCGCTGACCTTTGGGACACATGCCACATTCGTTAACCTTTAATGTGAAAGGGGACCCCGCTTGGTCCTCATGATCTCACACCAATCAGGTTCACAGGAGGAAAGGGCAATGCACATGTCAGCTACAGAGTTCAACCAGTTCCTTTGTGCCATCTTCACTTTTATGAGAACGGAAAACCCAACCTCGCGTATGCGGATCATTGTGAATGACAATTGCAACAAAATGCTTGTTTTACTCAGCATTGGATACTTCTGGGAGATGCTACTGTTGCTCGTTATGCTTTCTCTTTAATTGCTCTGTTTTAATAACCTTTGCTCTAGAGTCGCCATGTATCTTTCTGATACCACCACGAGGTTCAATGCCAAGTGCTGATCAATAACTCAATACACCAGTTAGTAAGTTTCAAATCAATACACATTTATTATACACACAGGCAATCACTACTCATGCATAAACTTTACTTACTAAACTATCACTGCTACTTTCGAATATGCTCACCAGGTCAGAGAAACAATGGCCTTTGTCCGGTTCTGAATCTGCTGGCTTCAAACTGGCACGGAATAGTAGCTAGGAGCGTCTATCTCATAGCGTGCGTTGACTGGAGACTTACTTGGTTGGTGCAGCTGCTAGGCAGGTCTCTCCTTGCTGAGAGTCACAGTCAAGAGTTCTTTGAGAGCTGCCAAGAGAGCGAACTGAACTTGGGGACGCTAACTTATAGGTCCCAGGGGTTTTGCGCCCTTGTGGGTGGACCCCGGACTTGGTCTCAATTAATTGGACCATGTCCCAATCGTTCTAATCGATTTCTCCAATACCGGAGGTGTTCCCTGATCATTGGCCTGCCTTTGTCCTAGCTCCCACTGGCGCCGGGGAGTCTGTCTTGGTCCCGATTGATTCAATATTTCTAATTGTTCCTGGGGATCGCTCATTAGTATGTAGATGGCTATTGGTTTCGGTTCTGTCTGCGTTCTGCAAATCTTAATACACAGGAAACCTTGCACCTGCTTGTTTTCCATGTAACTGGCCAATTTTCCCTGTACTCTTTGCGGGCATCCATTTTGGAATCAGGACGTGGCCACCCCAGGTGGCTACACCACTAAAGAATGCTGACAGTCTCATGGATTTTTGCCTTGTTTTTACTGAGGGATCACAGGTCAGGTACAGCTGCGTACTCTGTTTATTTAGAGTCAGCAAAAACTTAATAACAGACTCAGGGGTCTCAAGCTCAAAAGGAATTTTTCGCCCACTGCTTCTCTTTCAAAATCTGAAACTTCTCCTCTCATTTCTCAGGGGCAGCAGGGTAGCATGGTAGTTAGCATAAATGCTTCACAGCTCCAGGGTCCTAGGTTCGATTCCCGGCTGGGTCACTGTCTGTGTGGAGTCTGCACGTCCTCCCCCTGTGTGCGTGGGTTTCCTCCGGGTGCTCCGGTTTCCTCCCACAGTCCAAAGATGTGCGGGTTAGGTGGATTGGCCATGCTAAATTGCCCGTAGTGTCCTAATAAAAGTAAGGTTAAGGGGGGGTTGTTGGGTTACGGGTATAGGGTGGATACGTGGGTTTGAGTAGGGTGATCATGGCTCGGCACAACATTGAGGGCCGAAGGGCCTGTTCTGTGCTGTACTGTTCTATGTTCTATGTTTTATTTGCCAGTGCTTCCCCTGCATATGATACACATGGGCTTTGGATCCTTATTTGTATTGGCACAATTGACAAAACCATACCTCAAGAAATCATCTCTGTATTGCTTTGTTCCTGAGATAAGCTTCTTCCTTATAGGCTGTTAGCCAGAGGCCCTGGATTTCTGCACAGAGCTAACACTAGCACTGCTCTGTCCTGCCGGGGACTCTCTTGTGGAGCTCTGTCCAGCACATTCAGATGGGAGATCCTGGCCAACAGGTACACTGCCTATTTGTGTCTGTGGCTGTCTCTTACTTGTAAGAAAACAATTCATCTTCCCAGTTCTATTGCCTTGCCTGCCAGCAGCTAGAAAATGGAAGAAGTTCTCCTCTGTGATGCCAAATGCATGTACAAAGTAGGCACTTAACTTCAAGTGTACATGCAGGGCGTGTGTCCTGCTCACTGCTGCCACTTCTGGTTGGAAGACTGCACACAGCCTCATTTCGTTCTCATTTAATAGGCGGCAGTGATCACCATTCTTCATAAAATGCCAGTAGTGACGTTGGGCACTTCTGCTGCCATCTGGACCACTGCTGGAATGTTGCGACGGATTGCTCCACGACCCTCCCGACAAGTGTTGGTGACCCACCCGCGGGTTATGACCTACACTTCGACCTGCCTATGGTAAAACACTTGAATCCACTGAACATATTCCTCACACAGTTCAAGTCTCTGCAGCTTATAAATTAATTAATTTCCCTCCACCCTGTCAAAAGCTTTCTCTGCATCCAAGGAGGTTACTAATCCATCCAGCAACTGCTTCTGGTAAACTTGGATCACATTCAGTAGCCTCCTAACATTATTATCGGACAAAAGTTTGGCACAACATCGTGGGCCGAAGGGCCTGTTCTGTGCTGTATTTTTCTATGTTCTATATTGCTAGAAAACCGACCATTTATGAATCTATTCTGGTCCCGCTGGATAATCATCAGGAGCATTCCCTCTCACCGACATGCCAACAGCTTACACAACATTTGCAAATCAACATTCAAAAGTGAGATTGGCCTAGAGGAGCCAGATTCCTCCAGGTTTTTGCCTGCCTTCAAAATCAGGTGAATATTCACTTCCTGGAGCGCCACTGGCAGCAGATCTATCTCAAAAGACTGACAGTACATACCAACTAATAGATCTATTAACAGGTCCGTAAATTGTCACAACCAAAGCCATCTGGCCCCGGCAAGGACTGGGAAAAGCCCCTAGTTGCCACATTCCAGCGCCTGTTCAGGTACACAGAGGGAGAATTCAAAATGTCCAAATTACCTAACAGCACGTCTTTCGGGACGTGTGGGATGAAACCGGAGTAAGCGGAGGAAACCCACGCAGATACGGGAACAGCGTGCAGACTCCACACAGTGACCACCCAAGCTAGGAATTGAACCTGGGACCCTGGAGCTGTGAAGCAACCATTGGGCTACCGTGTTACTGTGCTGCCCATAACCCCATCTTATTGCATGCTCCTCATAACTTTTAACTCCCTTTATCGATTAGAACTCTATCTAATTCAGCTTTAAATGTATTCAATGTCCCACTCTTCACTAGGTAGAGAATTCCAAAGATTAACAAGTTTCTGAGAGAAGAAATTCCTCCTCATCTCTGTCTTAATTGGGAGACCCTGAGTAGGATTCTCCGTTGTCCGACGCTGATATTATAATCAGTGATCGGGTGGGGAATCCCTTCCAACGCCCAAATCGGGGGGTGGTGCCGGTTGGACGCTGGTTTTTATCTGTATCTTACCTTTTATCTTCCCTGCTGTTACCAGACTCCTAAATGACCCTCTTATGGACTGATCAGGGCCGCAATTCTCCCCCCCTATGCCGGGGGGAGAATCACTGGGGTGCCGAGAGAGTCCCGCCACGCCGCCCCAACACCCACACGCGATTCTCCCACCCCCCCCGCCCCCAAAACCGGTGCGGCAAGATTTACGGCTGGCTGCTCGGAGAATCGCCGCTTGCCGTTTGTAACGGGCGAGCGGCGATTCTCCGGCACGGAAGGGCCGAGCAACCAGCCCAATACGACGAGTTCCCGCCGGTGCCGTCCACACTTGGTCGCTGCTGGCGGGAACAGCGCGGGAACGCTGGGGGGGGGGGTTATGCAGCACCGGGGGGGGGGGGGGGGCTCAAAAGGGGTCTGGCCCACGATCAATGCCCACCGATCGGCGGGCCGGCCTCTCTGAAGGTGGCACTCCTTTCCTCCGCCGCCCTGCAAGATCCATCCGACATTTCTTGTGGGGCGCCCGCGGGGAGGACAGCAACAGCGGGTTGGCGCCGGCCAACCTGCGCATGTGTGGGTGATGTCATTTACGCGGCAATGACGCGGCACCGCTCCTATCCCCCCGGGGGTGGGAGAGTAGGGGGCGAGGGGCGGCCTCCGACGCCGGAGTGAAACACTCCGGTTTTCACTCCGCCGTCGGGACTTAGTCTCCCAATGGGAGAATCTGGCCCCAGATCTCTTCACATATCTTCTCTACTGAGTGGTCCTACACTCCTGTATGCTTCACTCGATGCCTGTGTCTATGTATTTACATTGTGTATTTATGTATACCCAATGTTTTGTTTTCCATGTATAAAATGATCTGTCTGGACTGGATGCAGGACAATAATTTTCTCTGTACCTCGGTACACATGATAATAAATCAAATCAAATCCAAGATGAACTCCAATTCTTCTAAACTCCAGTAGGTTTCAGCCCAACCTGTACAACATTCACTGATAAAATAATCTTTCATCCGCGGAGTAAACCTAGAGAAGCTTCTCTAACCTGCACTTGATTTCTAAGTGAATGTATCATAGAAGGAATTTAATTCTGAGTAAAATCTGGGAACCTGGAAAAACACGGTTAAAAAAGCATGGGTGGAAGTTTGCGGCCCTTCCTTCCAGTGCAATCTCTGGTCCCGCCGAAGGCAACCCCTTGCGGTGGGTTCCCCAGCGGTGCAGCCGACGAGCTACACAAATGGTTAATGCCTTATGAGGACCTGAAGAACCCCCCACCAGCCAATGGCGTGCCACCAAGCACCGTGGGGGCGGAGCCGGATGATTCTGGCCCATATTTGGACTGTATGGGGGATGGTCTGGAAGAGGAAAATTTCAAAATGAGCGCTGATAAGAAAGAAAAACTCACTTTTAAGTCTTAAGAAGACATCTCAAATTTTCCCAGCTAATGTATTACTTTTGAAACTCCGTCACGCATGAGTCCGGGGAACTAGATTCAAACGCATGTCCACTCCAGTAGGAAATAGACTTTTGCCATGTTAATCTCTTGATTTGTACAGATCCTCTGAGATACATGTTTTCATTGTAAGCACTGTGGACCTGGAGACAGGATGTCACGACCCGTCTGACTGAAACTGTCCTTGAAGAAAGCTGAAGTCATGAACCACAATATTGATTTCTGAGCTGAAAACGAAAAAGTACTTAAGTCGATAGAAATCCCAATTCTGTTATTCTTCAATCTCTAAGCATCAACTGAAATCTATGGGGACGACTGATGCCCAGAGCTAAAGAAATACCATTAGTGACTTCCTAAAGAGCACAGTCAGCAAATGATAGAGTGGACAGCTGAATAAGTAGCCTTCTTGACAATGGCAAGCAGGTTATTCAAGGGAGGCTCCTGCACAGATTTATAATTGAAGCATTTATTGCTTTCCACTTGATTCATAACAGAGAGGATGTTAACAAAGAACAAGAACAAGAGATAAAGGAAATATTAGATTTGACATATAAGTTGATCTAATGAAGAATGTGGGAGGAACAGATTGGCCAAAATCCTTCGTGCTCGTTCACGGCTGAGAGCCGCTGATGCCGCTCCTCAAAGAACTCCAACAGATTTGTCAGACATGACCTCCACTTGACAATGCCGTGCTGACTCAGCCTATTTTACCATGCGCTTCCAAGTACTTTACGATCTCATCTTTAATAACAGACTCTAAAATCTTACCAATAATCGAAGTCAGGCTAACCGGCATATAATTTCCCGTCTTCTGCCTACCTCCCTTCTTAAACAGTGTTGTTACATTAGCTACTTTCCAGTCCTCTGGGACCCTTCCTGCCTCTAATGATTTCTGAAAGGCCACCACCAATGCCTCCACAATTTCCTCGCTAACGCTTTTAGGACCCTGCTGTTTGTGGAGGTGTGCTGATTGTAAACTGGCTGCCACAGTTCCCACAGTGGGAGAGTAACCACACTTCAAAGTAATTTCATTAGCAGTAATGCATGTTTGGACATCCTGTGGTTGTGAAAGATGGGATTCTCTGCTGCCCCATGCTGGTAGCGAGATTCGCGATCGGGCGGAGAATGTTGCGTCGAGCAGAAAATAGGATTGGCTCCCGGTGGCGATCCTGTTGCGACGCTCCGGTCCCCTGCTGGTAGCGGTATCAAGGTTCACGTCCAGCGCCGACGACCCACGCAAGTCCGCGATTTGCATCGATGTAACTCTGATTATCTGGCTGCACACCAGATGCTCCACCCCTCTCAGGCTGAATCGCGCAAGTGTGAATTGGTGCAAGTATTTACAAGTGGGGAGCAGGCGCCGGGGCTGTTGAGGCAGGGCAAGAAGTTAAGAAAACTCTCAAATCTTTTCAGCCTTGCTGGGGTGTCGACCTGGGTCTCAGGGTGTAGCGGGGTGGCAGTGTGTGGACTGTGCTGCACTTTTGTTTGTTCTGTGTTCATTGAGGTGTCCCTCTCGGTATCAGGGTGGCCTGGCCCATTATTTCATTCATACCCACCCCTTAGCTGCAACTTACAGGCTCCTGGTTGCTGAGACTACTGATTGCTCACAATATAGGCTCAGTGGGCTTCTGGTCTTGTGGGAACCTTAGGCAATGCCTCCCCTCTGGAAACCCCCATGTGCCAGCAGTATTAGCAAGGGGATGGGCGTGGCCATGCTAAATAGTCAACCCACCAGGTGTTGGCACTCCTCAATGCACTCTTCAGAAGCGCAGCCCCACAGCACAGGAAGCAGTCGATTAACAGAGCTCAACCCAAACAAAAGATACAAGCACCGTGGCCGTTGGAACCCTCCCTGGCACACAGTCCCACTTAGAGCAGAAGCCTCAACAGTGGCACAACCAGCTAGCCTACCCCTGAGAACCACGGACTGACTCCATGGACTGCCTGTCCAACGTGCCCCTGAACCCATCCACCCTGCCACTTGCCAGGAAACCTGGCCAGCTCCCTGTCGCAACCTGTGTGTTAAACCCAGGCTCCACCTAACACTTCAGCTGAGGTCCCAGCAAACGCATACATCCATCGTTGACCCCCATCGGTAGGACATGCACCAGGCTCTCAGTGACATGGAATTTCTACTACAGCCAGCTATGCTCGCTATCTACCTGGCCACTGCTGCCATGGTGGTTGCACAGAGGCTAAAAGGCCAGGACCAGAACGGGGAGGATCCTGCACAAGAGCAGCCTGCCCCAGAAGAGCAGGAGTCAGCCAGTGAGGCTCAAGTATCAGCTGTCCAACAGCCGACGAGCAGGTACCAACGAGGCGCTGCATCAGGCTACGTTTATAATGTGGGCGCCTGAACTTCGAGAAGCCCCTTAAATTGCCTCTCAATGTGCAAAGGTTAGGTGGCGTTACGGGGATAGGGTGGAGGAGTAGGCCTGAGTGCGTGCTCTTCCAGCGTGTCAGTGCAGACACGATGGCCTCCTTATGCACTGTAGAACATAGAACATAATCGATGGCCGAAGAGCCCGTACTGCACTGTAATGTTCTATGTTCTATGTTCTACAGTGCATAAGGAGGCTGTTCAGCCCATCGAGTCTGCACTGACACGCTGGAAGAGCACGCACTCAGGCCTACTCTATTCTATGACTCTACGATTCTATCAAGCTGCCAGACTGCGTGTTGACGACAAGTCCAGCTAACTAGGGAGACCTTGCACCACCTGTGCCAGATGGTGGGGTATATAGCACTGCAGGGGTATGGAGGAGGACACCCACTCTTGATGGCGATCAAAGTGATGGGCGCCCTGAACCTTTATGACTCTGGCTCATTCCAAGGTTCAGACGGGTAACCCTGTTTTCCTCAATGGCATCCAGCATTACGTCAATCTCAGACACCCAGAATCGTGGTGGGGGACAGTGGGGGGGGTCTCTGTGCAGCCGGAATGACAGCCTGTGCTGAGTGGAGCGGTTACAAGCAACTGCAGCTTGTCAGGCTCTTTAACGTGAATCTCGGCCCCAGTGGATCTGACCAGTGGGACCGGGAACCGCTTGGGCAGCAGACGGTCCTGAATTGTAACTGCATGAATTCCACACAATTCACGTCAGGCGGAAGAACTTAGGGCTGGATTCTTTGATTTTGAGGCTACGCCCGGAGCATGTGTCTTGTCTTACGAACAAAAAGTCGGCGGCACCTGCACCGCTGCTCCACCCAGTGAGTGGCTCACAGCTTCACCTACAGATATGGATGGAGAATGGCCGGGTCCATGGCCGCGTATATGCGCGGCGGTGACCTGCGGCGGTCACGCTACCCAACATGGCACCTGCCACGCACGGACCCGGCCTGCCAGATATGCCCCCCCCCCATATCCCCCGTTGCCACCCCTGGGCCCCCCCCCCCCCCCCCAGACCACCCAGCCCCCCGCCAAAGCCTCTCCAGCCAGCGGAACAGCTGCCCCCACCTGGATATAGTCTGCAGCCGCCAGGCAAGGTCCACGAAAACTGTGAGTGCACGTGTTCCACGCCATCGGGAATTCGACCCATCGTGGGCGGTGCATTGGGGGAGGGCCTCAGGTTGCATCCTGAGGCCATCCCAATGGCATGAGGCGTACTCAGCGATTACGTCATTTTTGAGGGAGCAGAGCATCCGAAAACAGACGCCGCCCCCGATTTGGTTGTCAACAGAGCTTCTCCACCTGATCGCCGATTACTAAATCGGCGTTGGGCAACGGAGAATCCCGCCCAGTCTCCCAAACGGAGAGTCCAACCAAGTGTATAAATGCTGTTCTTTCCTTCTTTACCTTTCTTCCTTTTTTGGGTACTTAACATTGCAGTGGCCTCAGATCTGGTAAACTGCTCTAGGACACCCAAGGGGCATCCATTGTCCACTGGATATATTTAGTAATGAGGATCCTAAAGTCAGCCCCTGGGCTTTAATTCCTGAGAGGACTGAAAGGTGAAAATTATCCAGTTAAAAGATACAGAAAAATTAATTCAGTTTAGATAATATTGTTTCGGTCAAAGTTAAACCTGACCAGAAGAGGTTGATGCTCCTTGTACAATGAACAAAGTGGAGCTGAGAGAAAAACAGAAAATGCTGAAAAAACTAGGCCGCTCTGGCAGCTTCTGTAGAGACACTGAGTTAATGTTTCGAGTCCAACATCACTCTTCTGTGGTACTGAGACTTGTATTGTTTGAGAGTCAGAATAAAGCATAGTTTCAAGTACTTCACACACACTGAATTGCTTTGAAATGGTTTATCCTTTGGACATAGACGAGCAGCGACTGATGTACCTCGTCTCATCATTTGATTTAATTGGGTGAATGTTGGCAGTGGCCATCTGGACCTCTCCACCCTTAACGTGCCTTGAAATGGAAGCTCGCTACCCAGTGCTGAGAAGCTGGCGTGCAAGAGGCAGCGCATGACTGAATACTTCAGATGAAGATCATCACCAGATGGTCAAATTGGCAGCAGTGTAAGGTGGAAGTCAGGAGAAAGGCCAATTTCTATCTATCTGCTGACTGAGAAGACATTCCATTGCTTTCCTCATATTGTTATTATTAGTTCCTGTCATGTCCTAATACTTGAATAAATGTCACGTACGGTAAAGTTGCCAGAGTCCCAGATGACCATAAGCTACTTTCCCCTTTGAGAGGGAGAGCTGACTGGTAGTGGTTTAACCTGAGGATCACCACACTTCAGATGAGAGGCAAGGTTGAGAAGGTGGGGCCTTCATGAAGCCTTGAAAAATATTAACAAATTTAATATTAACATTGCTGCTGGAACTTCAGTGTGCAGGTGACATCGCCATCTCCACTCTCTCAGAAGAGAATCTCCAAGCCATGCTTGACATCTTCGCGGGAGCATACTCAAGAATTGGTCTCAGCGTCAAGATCAAGTCCTTTCCCAACCCGCCCCCAGTCAAGAATCCGGGACGAGATTCTCCGTCGGCCAACGGCAGACTTGGGAAAGACAATTGGTCATGAGGTTGAAATCGTGGCCGGCGCCAGAATGCCATGCTCTGGTGCCTTGACAGTGAAGTTAATGTATTCGACTCCGCACTTACAGTTAACGCCGTCCACATAGCATTTCAGTGCCTGACCCGGTATTCCCCTGGGTCTCCGCGATGTTCCACCTCCGGCGGGAGGAATTACCAACGGTGTGTTCAACTTGTGGTTTGAAAATCTGAGAAACAGGCGCCATAGCGAATGAGGGAGAGAAGAGAGGGGTACGGAAAGTGTCCATCGTCGTTATCATTATGGTGTACTGATAGTTGTGCTGCTGGCCATGGAGCTTCTGCCAGGGCAGGGGGGTGGTCAGGAGGTGGACCATGGGGTCGGGTGTCCAGGCATGGAAAACCACTGGCAACCATGCAACTGACTGCTCACTGGGAACTTAGTGCCATAGATCATATGGTTGTTCTCCCCCCCCCCCCCCCCCCCCAGGCTGCCCCCTCTGTAATATCTTATTTTAGAAAAATAAAGACAATATTGTAATGAGAAATGGCCGCTCTTACAAAAACTCCTCCACCTTTCAGTGATTACATTTTTGTTAGTTTTATACATACTTTCTCCGAACATGGTTTTATGCAAAGCTTCTGCTGGGTCAGATACCGACAGTGAGAGTTGCAGAACTATGGGCAACCAAGATTCCACGAAGAGCACTTTATGTGGTTGGTTGAAGAACAACTTTCCTGTTCTTCTTCAAAATATATTTTTCTAATTCATTCATGGGACGTGGGAACCGCTGGCTGGGCCTGCAGTTAGTGCCCACCCCAAATTCCCTCTGAACTGAGGTAATTTCCAAGGGGCATTTAAGAATCAGCCACATTGCTCGGAGTCTGGAGTCATATGTCGGTAAGGACAGCAGATTTCCTTCCCTCAAGGACATCAGTGAACCAAAAGGAATTTTACAATGTTGAACCCTGGTTCCATGGTCATAACCAGACTTTTGATTCCATATATTTATTGAATTCAAATTTCACCATCTGCCATGGTAGGATTTGAACCCGGGTCCCCTGAGGGTTCTCCTGAGGGTTCCCCTGAGGGTTCCCCTGGTATTAGTGACAATACCTCAGTGCCACTACCTCCCCAAATTGCCATGGGGCTTTTTAATATTCTTCTGGGAGGACAAGCAAAGCCCTGGATCAGCATCTCGCCTGAACCTGGCTTCACAGTGCCAGGGACCCGGGTTCGATTCCCGGCTTGGGTCACTGTCTGTGCGGAGTCTGCACGTTCTCCCCGTGTCTGCGTGGGATTCCTCCGGGTGGTCCAGTTTCCTCCCACAAGTCCCGAAAGACGTGCTGTCTTTGGACATTCTGAATTCTCCCTCTGTGTACCCGAACAGACTCCGGAATGTGGCTACTCGGGGCTTTTCACAGTAACTTCATTGCAGTGTTAATGTAAGCCTACTTGTGACAATAAAGACTATTATTATTATTGAAGGATGGCACCTCTGATATTGCAGCACTCCCTCACTAGTTCACTGGAGTGTCAGCCTAGATTTTGAATCAGAGATGAGAATGTTTCCCCTGAGCCGTGGCTGATATTGTCGGTTGTCATACATCCCTTTATACAACATTGAAAAGAGCACTCGAGTCTGTAGTTGTTATGTCAATGCAAAATGCTTTTGACTTAACATTCATGTGAACTGTGATGTGTGATTCAGATAGATGCTTTTTGAGATGAGTGGAGCATATCAAGTTCCTGGAGGGCGTCTGACACACCTTCAAAAGACAGAGCTCCATTTTCCTCTGGCAGGCCTGATGTATCAGCTAAGAACGTCGCTTGAGCAGCCATTTCCAGTGTCATTCCTGTAGGTTTAACAGTGACATTTTTGCCAAACCCAAGTCAAAGGACTGCGTTGCAATTGCTACTGTGCTGTGCAAATGCTGTTTGCAATTGTGCATAAATCTGTGCCTGTGTTTATGTTTGCATGTGTGTGCTTGTGTGTGTTTATGTGCATGCGTGTTTGGGTCTGTGTGCATTTGCATCTCCGCGGGACACTCCATCACTATCTTCCAAGAACTCTGCTTTCCTCCAAGTCTAACACCCTCAGCATTCATCTTTCTTCGCCCCACCATTGGTGGCTTTGCCTTCTCTGATCATGGTGTCAATTTTTGTTTGATTATGCTTATGTGAAGAGTCTTGTGCCATTTTACCACATTAAAGGTGTTACATTAGCGCAGATTTGGATAAGGTAGACAAGGAAAAACTGTTCCCACTATCCAAGAGTACAAGAACTGTGGGACACAGATTTTAAGTTTTTGGGTACAATGTGAGGGAGACCATTCTTTGTAATGATCTTTAACTCACTGCGCAAGGGTGATGTGCTCAGAGACCATCAATGATTGCAAAGGACAATTGAATAAGTTCTTGAAGGAAACACGTTTGCAGAGCGAGGTGAAAGGAACGGATTGCTCCATGGAAATCCAGCATGGTCTCAATTGATTGAATGGCCTCCCTCTGTATCGTTAATGACTCGATGTGAATACAAGTTGTTTTGGCTGAGAGGAATCTATCTAGTTCGAGTTCAAAAACATTATTAAGATAAGAGTAATAAAAGTTCTGCATTACAGCTGGTGTTGAAGAGAGACAGCCAGAAGGAGCAAGAGGGAAGGATTTTCTCCCCCCATTTACCGGTGCAGTCACCCTTCACTTTGACAAGCTAGGAATTGGCAAACACATTTTATTTCTCAAAGGATGTTTACAAATGAATAAATGCTGATTACGCTGCTGGGGCCAGCAGAAGATAAAACATGTAACAGATGCATCAACTTTGTACCGTCATAATCAACACAAATCAAATAAGTGGATCCTTCTATGACTCTGTTTATGTAGTCTGTACCACCGCACTTTCATCATAATATGCAGATCTGGTAATAGCAATTTGAGAGAAACGACACCAGCAGTGGGTTTAGTACATAGACGATGCGCTATTGGCAACCTGTGAGACAGGGCCAACTGTCAGAAGTGACGGCAAATCCTTGGATCCAATATAATCCCCACTGATCTTTGTGTAGCAATCTGCAAACAGTGGCATCTGTACAATGTGACCTTGACCATATGATAATGGTCCCATCTGCAGCCCTACTGTAATCAAGAACACCGCCATGGAGATCAGCCTGTCCAGTGTGATCAGCATGTGGCCGAAGATTGTTCCCAAACTGTGGCCTGTGGTCAGTTGTTGAAGATAAATTTCTTGATGTTGGAAAATATCGAATTAATGTGGCAGATTGACAATAACATTTGGTGAGGTATTCCTGCCTGACAGCATGTCAGTGATAATACAGTCATCCGAGAATTAAACTGCTGGAGGAAAATTCATTCTTTATAATCCTGCAGCGCCAGGATAAATATTGAAATCGATTTTATATTTGAACCGTACCTTTGGCAAATTTTGCACAATATTAAAGTGGTCTTAGCCGTAGTTCTTCAGGTGTAGAAGAAAGAAATCGAGAATGTGAGAATCTGAAATATGAAGAAACAAGTTTGAAATAAGCAATGGTCCCATTTCATTTCATTTTCATTCATCTGCCTCTGAAAAAGGACCATTTGCCATTTCTGGGTGCAAATAACTCGAATCTCCCGTCAAAGGATTGATCTGAAAGTAACTCTCTTTAATTTGATTTGATTTGATTTGATTCATTGTCATATGTACCAAAGTATAGTGAAAAGTATTTTTCTGCGGCCAAGGGAACGTAAACAGTACGTACATAGAAGACAAAAGAATAATCAACAGAGAACATTTACAGTGGTGCATTGACAAACAGGGATTGGTTACAGTGCGGAACAAGGGGCCAAACAAAGCAAATACATGAGGAAGAGCAGCATAGGGCATCATGAATACTGTTCTTACAGGGAACAGATCAGTCCGAGGGGGAGTCGTTGAGGAGTCTTGTAGCTGTGGGGAAGAAGCTGTTCCTATGTCTGGATGTGCGAGTCTTCAGACTTCTGTACCTTCTGCCTGAGGGAGGGATCTCTGCTAATTCTGTCTGCCTTCCTGAGGCAGCGGGAGGTGTAGACAGAATCAATGTGGGGGTGGCAAGCTTGTGTGATGCGTTGGGCTGAGTTCACCACACTCTGCAGTTTCTTGCGATCTTGGACCGAGAAGTTGCCATACCAAGCTGTGATGCAGCCGGATAGGATGCTCTCTGTCTCACATCTGTAGAAGTTTGTGAGAGTCGATGCAGACATGCCAGAGACGTTGTTGTGGTTTCTTGACTGTTGCATCAATGTGAGTGGACCAGGACAGACTGTTGGTGATGGTGACCCCCAGGAACTTAAAACTATCGACCATCTCCACTTCAGAGCCATTGATGCAAATGGGAGTGTGAGTCGTACTACACATCCTGAAGTAGATGATCAGTTCCTTGGTCTTTCCAACATTTCGGGAGAGGTTGTTTTCGGTACACCATGCAACCGTGTGATTTATCTCCCTACTGTAGTCTGATTTGTCATTGTTTGAGATACGGCCAACTACATATAGACTGAATTGGAGTTACACCATGTCACGCAGTCATGCGTGTATCGGGAGTACAGTAGAGGACTGAGCACACATCCTTGCGGGGCCCCGGTGTTGAGGGCTATTGTGGAGGAAGTGCTGTTGCCTATCCTGACAGATTGCGGTCTGTTGGTGAGGAAGTCAAGGATCCAGCTGCACAGGGAGGGGTCAAGTCCAAGATTGCAGAGTTTGGTTATTAGTCTTGTTGGGATGATGGTGTTGAAGGCAGAGCTGTAGTCTATGAACAGCATTCTCACATAGGTGTCGTTGTTGTCGAGGTGTTCGAGTATTGATTGTAGAGCCAGTGAGATAGCGTCTGCTGTGGACCGGTTGCGGTGATAGGAAACGGCAGTGGAGCGAGGCCGTCTGGAAGGCTGGCAGTGATCCGTCTCATGATTAGCAGCTCGAAGCATTTCATGATCACAAACGTCAGGGCCACTGGTCAGTAGTCGTTGAGACAGGCTACCTTGTTCTTCTTTGGTACTGGTATTATGGTGGTCTTCTTGAAGCAGGTAGGGACCTCGGAGCGGAGGAGTAATGTGGTGAAGATATCTGTGAATACACTCGGCAGCTGGTCTGCGCAGGCTCTGAGTGCTCACCCAGGGACTCCATCGGGACCCGTCGCTTTCCGTGGATTCACTTTCAAGAAGGCAGCTCTTACCTCTGAGGTTGTAATAGCGGGTATGTGTGATCCAGGGCTGTTGGCACTGATACATTGGCTGACTGCTCAAAGCGGGCATAGGACTTGTTCAGATCATCGCGTAGGGATGCTCCAGCCCCAGGTATTCCGCCTGGCCTTGCTTTATAGCCTGTGATCTTGTGAAAGCCCTGCCATAGTCGTCGTGGGTTTGCGTCATTGGCCTGGGACTCGAGTTTGATGCGGTATTGTCTTTTGGCATTCCTGATGGCTTTCCGTACATCGTACCTGGATTTATTATATAGGTCAGGGTCGTCAGGCTTGAACGCCTCTGTCCGGAACTTCAGCAGGGAGTGAACCTTTTGGTTGAGCCAGGGTTTCTGATTGGGGAATACCCATATTGTGTTCTTTGGTACACAGTCCTCGACACACTTACTGATGAAGTCTGTGACGGTGGTTGCGTACTGCCGCGGCCTTGAATATGGACCAGTTCACAGTCTCCAAGCAGTCGTGGAAGATGTCCTCAGATTCCTCGGACCAGCACTGCACGGTTTTCTTGACTGGCTCAGCACGCTTGAGTTGCTGTTTGTAAGCAGGAATTAGGAATACCGACTTGTTGTCGGATTTGCCAAAGTGAGGTCCGGGAATGGAGCAGTAGGCACCTTTGATGCTCGTGTAGCACTGGTCCAGGGTGTTTGCACCTCTGGTGGAGCAGGAGATATGTTGATGGAATTTGGGTGGGACCTTCCTGAGGTTGGCCTGGTTGAAGTCTCCAGCCACAATTGTCAGGGCTTCGGAGTGATTTGTTTCTTGGTTGTTGATGGTGGAATGTAGTTCGTCAAGTGCTTTATTCACTTCCGCCTGGGGTGGGATGTAGACTGCTGTGATGAGTGCAGAGGTGAATTCATGTGGGACGTAGAAGGGTTCACGGTTAGGTATTCTGGGTCTGGGGAGCAATGGCATGCGAGGGACACCACATCCGAGTACCAGGAGGTGTTGATCAGGAGGCAAACACCCCCGCCTTTCGACTTGTCTGAAGCCTTTGTGCGGTCCATTCGGTGGATTGAAAAACATTTGGGTTGGATGGCACAGTCTGGTGTGGCCGAGTGAGCCATGTTTCGGTGAAGCAGAGCACACAGCAGTTTCTCACTTCAGTTTAGCGTTGTGGTCATCCAGCTTGTTCTCAAACCCTTGGACATTTGCCAGGAGTACGCTGGGGAGAGGAGTCTTGAAGTTGTGTAATTTAAGTTTCACCTTCAGGCTGGCGCGTTTTCCCCTCTTGCTGGATTGGCGGCTGCTCTTGGATGGCAGGGCTGGCTTTGCGTAAGGTAAGTGATTGTGTTGGAGGGGTCGTGGATGATGGTGTCAGTATCACTGGAGAGGGTTTTGCGTGGGCCGATCTGGTCTCGTGGGGCGGTGTGATTGGGTTCACCTTCCGGTGGGGTCCGGCGGGTACCTGTCTCTCCGCTTCGCTGTCGAGGCCTCGTGCCCCCGCGGTCTAGTCATGCTGAGATTGGCCTTGGTGGGGGTCTGGAAAGATCCTGTCTTTTACTTTTTCTTCCTCCAGGTGCTGCAGGATGATGGACAGGTTGAACACCACGTGGTTGGGACAGGTCACGTGATCGGAGTCTGGAGGGAACGGCCACGTGGTCGGACTCCGGTG
Source organism: Scyliorhinus canicula (assembly GCF_902713615.1). NCBI lineage: Eukaryota > Metazoa > Chordata > Chondrichthyes > Carcharhiniformes > Scyliorhinidae > Scyliorhinus > Scyliorhinus canicula. Next base: position 269,629,110 of record NC_052147.1, read on the forward strand.
TGGGCCGAGTCGAGCCCCCACTGGGGGAAGGATGCAGCAGTTCTCCTGGGCCAGGTAAGTTAAAGAGTTTTAGTTGGGGCATTGGTGTTTGCTGGGCGGGAGGGCTCCTGTCCGGGGTTGGTCGTTGGGCGGGCGGTCGCTGCTTGGGGAGGGCTCCATTCTGCGGGCGGCCGCCGCTGGGGGTGGCTCCAGTCCGGGGCCGGTCGCTGGGCGGGAGCGCGGTCCGGCGCCTGCAGCGCATGTGGGATGCCTGTGTGGTCATGTCGGGTCACCGGGTCCAGTCCTCGAGATTCGTAGGTCCTCAGATCTGTAAGAAAGCATAGAAGAACATTGTTAGAAATTATATAAGAAGAGGAAAATAATTTTAGTCGGTCAGAATGCTGATAGGAGATAAAAGAAAAGGGGCAGGGGGAGAGAGCTCACAGAGGGTCGCCATGCTCCGGCGCCATCTTGGATTGGTTCCATCTTGGAATCTCCATATAATTGAGTAGAAAAGCAGAGCCAAATAATGGTGAACTTATTAAAATGGATGGTTAGCTGGTAACAACAACAACAACTTGCATTTATATGGCATCTTTAAGACATCCTCGAGTGCCTCACAGGAACATTATCAAACAACATTTGATACACGAGAAGATATTAAGATAGATAGATAGACAGACAGAGGAAGAACATATTAGAAAGAGTGCAGAAGAGGTTTACAAAATGATTCCAGGGATGAGAAACTTCAGTTATGAAGGTAGATTGCAGAGATTGGGATTATTCTCCTCGGTGAAAAGAAGGCTGAGAGGAGATTTTTATAGAAGGAATCTGCATATTTACAACATTTTCTCACCCTTGTGGAAATAGAAACTTACCCTGTTTCCAGACAGAGGCCAGGGATTCCATTTTCCAGCAGGCCCAAAAGTTCCGGGCGTACGCGGAGCGCAGCGGAGTCACAGACAACAGGGCATGGCAGTCAGCAGGTTGCCTCCAACTCCGCTATGTTTGATGGCGATGTAAATATGAGAAGCATTACGATGGTATGGGTATTCCCAATGTGTATATAATGTGCACAACTGTGAATAGGATCTGACCCCATTCCACATCTCCTCTTGTGTGTTTGTCTCAATTTTATTAAGAGCTGTGTTGCAGTCTGTGATAATCCACATGGATACACTGATAGATCTCCCTGTGGGACTCATCGAATACCAACTTACCCGCTTGTGGGTGGACATCCCTGTCCTCTGTCTGGAAACAGGCTAAGTTTCTATTTCCACAAAGGTGTGAAAATGTTGTAAATATGCAGATTCCTTCTATAAAAATCCCCTCTCAGCCTTCATTTCTCCAAGGAAAATAATCCCAATCTCTCCAATCTATCTTCATAATTTAGCCCTTTAAATGTCAACTTGAACCGGGACTAGGGCTGTTGCTAGACCCTGACTGGGACCCTATTGTTGTATGCTGCAGGAGCGGCCTTAACCTTTAAGTTTATAATAAACTCAACTGATCATCCTATTTTGGGTCACCTGGACCAGTATACAGACCATTAGGTGACGCACCATGGTCCCCCTAACCCCCACTTCCACCTATTCCAAACGTCCTTGTCATGGGAATTGGTTCGTGTAGTCTGCTTACACTGCAGTGTCTGGCCGTTTTCATTTCAATTCTGATATCAGTGATACCCAATGTGTTATTTGTGCTTGTCGAAGGCACTTCTTTCTCATGCTTTGCAGCATCATCTCATTTTCACTGTTGGCTGTGGGACATAGACACCGATGTGCTCTTCCATCTCGTATTCCTAATTGCAAGATGAAGGTGTTGTATAGAAAGACAGAAGTGTTAACGCAAAGGAGAAAGGGTGATATGTCCTCGAACACCATGTGCTCTATCGTCTGCCAGGGCTCCCATGATATGACCCCACACTCAAAAGGACTGTGCGTTCCAGTCTGACAGCCGCACTTCAGACTTTCTGACTGTACATCTAATAAACTGAGCGATGAGAATGAGCACTTTGCCACCTTAAGTCTATGAGACTCTAGTCATCTCAGCCAGACTAATTCTCCCTCAATGTATCTGAAATGAAAATGAAAATGAAATGAAATAAAAATTGCTTATTGTCACAAGTAGGCTTCAAATTAAGTTACTGTGAAAAGCCCCTAGTCACCACATTCCGGTGCCTGTTCGGGGAGGCTGGTACGGGAATTGAACCGTGCTGCTGGCCTGCCTTGTCTGCTTTAAAAGCCAGTGATTTAGCCCTGTGCTAAACCAGACCCAAACAGAGTCTGGCAATTGGGGAATTTTGACAGTAACTAAATTGCAGTGTTGATGTAAGCCTACTTGTGACACTAATAAAGATTCTTAATGCCCTCCAGACCAGGCAACATCCTGGTAAACATCTTCTCTACCCTCTCTAAAGCCTCCACATCATTCTGATAGTGTGACAACGACAGGTCAGTGACACGGAGGACTGGCTCATGAGTGTGTGGATTGAGACTTGCCAAACCTCCTCAGCTGAACTGTCTCACCCATCAGTTGCACCATCGACATTACTCAGAACATGCAGCCGCGTTGCAGGAAATGGCTCGCTCGAGGAGAGCTGTCCAATTGAAGGTTGCCATTAATGAACCCACTCACCATTGTGAATCAGCTCCTGCACCTTGTAAGCTGCTGTCACAACTGGAATGCTGTAGAGGTGTTTGAAAGGTCAGCACCTTCAGACCTTTGCTGACAATAAGCCCTCCTCTAGGCCGCACCTCATCCCAGGGACAAAACCTGCTCCCAAGTCTTCTTCAACATTCAGAGGATAATGCCAAGGGGAGCCTGATCTGGAACTACAATCTCTCATTTTGTCATGCATCTTTTAGAAGATAGGAGTTTCAAAGCTCTGGCCAGTCATGTTGGCTCCTTGTTTAGGTCATTTGTCCAAGAGGATGCTCATTCCATCTCATCATCCTCCTCCTGAAATCTTGCGGCTATGAGGTCCTCCCGTGCACACCTCCCTCATCTGGTCTGTGCTGTTCATTTGCAGCATTGACATCCTTGAACTCATCGCAGTAATTGCCTTCAAGGTCCTCCTCATTGCTCCTCCATCTCGCCTTCTGGCAAGTCATGTATCCTTTGCAGCTCCATCAGATCTGTCCAGGGATTGGAATCATGGGCTGGATTCACAGTCAGTGGGATCCTCCGTTTTGCCGGCAGCGTACTCACTCCCGCGGATTTCCCGACGGTGTGGGGGTGCCCACAATGGGAGACCCCATTGGCTGGCTGCCGGTACCGAGAAGCCCTCTGCCGGCGGGGGAGCGCCTCACCAGAAAACAGGTAAATGTTCTCTGAATCCCACCCCATACCTTCAGCATCTCTATGGTGTGCTCGACTAATGTTCAGCTAATGGTGTGAGGCTCATTGCACCTTCTCTCTGAAGAGGCTTTGTGGGTATGTTTTGTCTCGAACAAACCAGCCCTGAATCCTACACGGTCCCTCGAAGATCTGAGATTTACTCAAGCCAAATGAGTCATGGACACATCCTGGATATCTGGCACAAACTTATTGATTTGCTTGTTATAGTCACACACCAGCTATATGTTCAGTGAGTGGAAGCCTTTCCTGTTTATCTATTAACTGCCAGGGAGCTTTGATCACCACATGAGCGCAGTCAATGGCACCCTGTACCTGTGGGAACTCAGAAATCTCTGCAAAGGCCAGTGCTCTGGCAGTCTGGCATGCTTGATCTCCTTTGAAGTTTAATGTACTTGTGGGCCTTAGCAAAAAGGACGTCGGCGACCTGATGTATGAATTTGTCTGTGGATGCCAGCAAAATCCCACAGAGGACCCCAGTGGGACACTGGGAGGAGCCAGTGATATAGAAGTTGAGTGTGGCTGTTACTTTCGCAGCCACTGGTAATGGATGTCCTCCAATTCCACATTGTGCCAATTTGTGAAGAATGTGGTAACTGTGATTCACCAGATCCGTGGGCATGCAGAGTGGCGATACTGATTCTTGCTCACTGACATATAAGACAAGCAACACCTGGACAACCTGGATCTAGGAAGTTGCCTACGCAAAATGTTTCTGTTATTCCCATCCTCTGTGCTCAGATGGGGCTCTGATGCCTCTTCATCTTGAGGGTTTTATTCCTCCCCAGGTATCTCTGTCGCATTCTTCTCCTCTCTTACCTGTGTGCAATTATGCACTGATTGCAGGCTCCGTCTTCCTGATGGCCCCCTCTCTGCATCTTAATGAGAAACAGACAGTCAGGATTAATCTGTAAATCCTCAATAGATCAATGAATCATCAGCAATGTGGGTTGCTCCTGTGTGGGGAATTACTCACAGCTGTAAGGATGGTGAGCATAGGATGTGAGTCAAGGTCCCCCCCCCCCACCGAACCCACCTTTCACATGTGCGCCTGTTACGAGATTACATTGGCCAGGTGCCTGGAAATGCTCCTTTCAGCCCAGACACTGACATCCTCATTCACAGTAATGCAATAATAGAGTCTCTGGAATATACATGAGCATCACTGCTTAGTCAGGCATTTAGATATTTTGATGTGTCCCAAGGTTTCTGTTTTCTGAGCCATCCATTGCCACCAATCATAGAATTTACAGTGCAGAAGGAGGCCATTCAGCCCATCGAGTCTGCACCGGCTCTTGGAAAGAGCTCCCTACCCAAGGTCAACACCTCCACCCTATCCCCATAACCCAGTAACCCCACCCAACACTAAGGGCAATTTTGGACACTAAGGGCAATTTATCATGGCCAATCTGCCTAACCTGCACATCTTTGGACTGTGGGAGGAAACTGGAGCACCCAGAGGAAACCCACGCATACACGGGGAGGATGTGCAGACTCCGTACAGACAGCGACCCAAGCCGGAATCGAACCTGGGACCCTGGAGCTGTGAAGCAATTGTGCTATCCACAATGCTACCGTGCTGCCCTACAATGCTTCCGTGCTGTCCAGTTGTTGTTAACTTATTTATCGCTCTGGGCAAGGAGATGGATCAGAACCACTTTTGCGATTTAATAATAATAATAATAATCTTTATTATTGTCACAAGTCAGCTTACATTATCGCTGCAATGAAGTTACTGTGAAAAGCCCTGAATCGTCACATTCCGGCACCTGTTCGGGTACACAGAAGGAGAATTCAGAATGTCCAATTCACCGAACAAGCACGTCTTTCAGGACTTGTGGGAAGAAACCTGAGCACCTGGAGGAAACCCACGCAGACTCCATACAGACAATTACCCAAGCGAGAATCGAACCTCAGACCCTGGCGCTGTGAAGCAACAGTGCTAACCACTGTGCTACCGTGCCGCCCATTAGCCTCATATGAATTTGCATCAGTGCTTCATTTGGTGATTCGTTGATTACTAACAAGTGTCAGGTTTGCCTCTCTGCACATTTAATCTCCACCCCTCCCTCACACCCCAGTGCATTTCGCTGGCCACCAAGGCACCCACGCAACCCTCACCAGCAGGGTCTGTCCACATTTGAAATTTATTCTTGATTAATAAGGAGATCATGGGTTATGGGGAGAAGGCAGGAGAATGGAGATGTGAAAAGTATCAGCCATGATTGAATGGCAGAGCAGACTTAATGGACCGAGTGGCCTAACTCTGCTCCTCTGTTTTATGATCTTGTGTTGCATAATCACTGGAGTTTTCAATATGGTGGTGCTGAGCTCTCATTCCCAGACCAGCTTGGGTCCCCCCCTGTGTAAGTATGGAAACCCTGCCCATCGATGATGTGTCACTTACCAATAAGAATATCCCCCCTCGTAGACCTTAGTCCTCACTCCATCTGCCTTCATCCCATTGTTTCTCTGGTGGATATCCAGTGGAAAGCCCACAATCATTGTGAGGTGGAGGAACAAATGCCCCATGCCCATCTCACCCGTTACCATCTTGAGGGCACTTGCACAGATTAATATTTTGATGCAGACGCAATACCCCACTTCTGCAAGCAAGCCCCCGCCCTACAGCCTCTTTCCTCGACTGACGCCAGCACCACCAGTTCCCCAAGTAAACCCTCATCTTGCACCTTACAGAAGACATGCCTTATCGCTTGTCTGTCAGCTGGAGACTTGCATATGAGCCTCCTCTGGCTTACAAACACCTACTCAAGCGTGCTGAACCAGTCAAGAAAACCATGCAGTGCTGGTCTGAGGCATCAGAGGATATTCTCCGCGATTGCTTGGAGTTCGTGAACTTGTCCATATTCGAGGCCGCAGGAGCTAATCTGGAGACTTCATCAGTAAGTGTGTCGAGGACTGTGAACCATAGAAGACAATACGGGTATTCCCCAATCGGAAACCCTAGCTCAACCAAAAGGTTCACTCCCTGCTGAAGTTCCGTACGGAGGCGTTCAAGTCTGATGACCCTGATCTATATAAGAAATCCAGGTACGATGTACGGAAAGCCATCAGGGACATCAAAAGACAATACCGCATCAAACTAGAGACCCAGGCCAACGACACAAACCCACAATGTCTATGGCACGGCTTACATGATATCACAGGCTACAAAGGAAGGCCAGGCAGAATCTCTGGGGCTGGAGCATCCCTCCCCGATGGACTGAAGAAGTTCTATGCCCGCTTTGACCAGTCAGCCAATACATCAGTGCCACCCGCCCCAACAGCCCTGGATACATCCATACCCATGATTACAGCCTTCTTGAAAGTGAACCCATGGAAAGCGACGGGCCTCGATGGAGTCCCTGGGTGAGCACTCAGAGCCTGCACTGACCAGCTGGCGAGTGTATGCACAAATATCTTCAACACCTCACTTCTCTGCTCCGAGGTCCCCACCTGCTTCAAGAAGACAACTATAATAGCAGTACAAAAGAAGGACATGGTAGCCTGCCTCAACGACTACTAACCAGTGGCCCTGACGTCTGCTATCATGTTGTTCTTGCTCATGTATTGCTTGTTTGGCCCTTGTTCGGCACTGTAACCAATCACTATTTGTCGATGTACCATTTCTCAATGTACCCTGTCGATTATTCTTTTGTCTACTATATACATACTGTGTAGGTTCCCTTGGCCGCAGAAAAATACTTTTCACCGTACTTTGGTACATGTGACAAGAAATATCAACATCAGATTTGTAGTGCTGCCTACGAAGCCTGATGTTGGCGACCGCTGGTTCTGGCCGAAGCAAGGCCGGCGAACGATCCTCAAAGTCCTGAGCAAAGTGCAGGTCACCAGGTGCAAGAATGTACCATTGTGAAATCATAGAATTTACAGTGCAGAAGGAGGCCATTCGGCCTATCGAGTCTGCACCGGCCCTTGGAAAGAGAATCCTACCTAAGCCCACACCCCCACCATATCACCGTAACCCCACCCAACCCAATGCAATCACGCCAACCGTGACCTCATGATCCAGTGAAAGGGGATGATTCCGCCGAGCAGAGGTTATAACAAAATACGTATCACGTTCCTGATGTTCAGTGGTGGGAAATGATGCCTGCTGTTGATGGGTGGAGCGGACTACCGGAAACTGCTTTTACAATGACGGGAAACCGATTTTTGCCACCTCCCAATATTTTCTTTACCCACCCGCCACGACACCCATCGCGAATGGAGTTGTAAAATCCTGGCCACTATTTCAGATTAGTATCCTTCCGGCCAAATTTACTATCCTATTACAGTTAAGCAGTCGCCATAGAGACGTTTTACTGCATCCTGATCTCATTTGAAAGCAGGATGCAGTTGGATATGTGGATTACTGAGTGAACCGATGAAAGTGCTAAGTGGCTTTTTTTCAGAGGATGTACGATTCAACTCGTAATAATGGCCACTTACCTTGGAATTGCAACACTTCATCAGCAGTCTCTGGGGAAAAAGCGCTTGAACATACTTTGCTTTTCATTTTCACCTGTAACTTCGTGTCGCCAGAAGTGACATGGCTCCAGTTAATAATGAAACCATCCTCTAGACAGTGGGTAAGTTCGAGCTGAAAACACAAGAAGGGATTGAATAACTGTGAGTTAACATATGGAAAAAATCATAAGAACTGACGATCTCAGACAAGAAACAGGACTGGCCAGAAATAGACAGCAATCAATCTGGCTCCCAGGGATGCAGATAGGCTTGTGTTTCAAATTCAGACTGTGATACGAGGCATGGTATATGCAGAATTTAAAGAGTGGACCTTCTTCAATGTGAACAAGGGACAGAGAAACTGTTCAAATTATCGGTTTAAGAGGTAACTGTATCCACGTAATGACTACAGAACATCAGGGGCGGGATTCTCTCAGCCCGGGGCCGGGCAGGAGAATCCCCCCGACTGGAGTGAATCACGCCATGCCGCCCCGATGCCAGCATGCGGTTCTCCGCAGAGCTTGGTTGGCGCGGCGCCGGTCGGGGGGCGCCCTACGCGGCCGGCCCGCCGCTTCTCGGCAAGGGATCGTAAAAACGCTGATGCTCGACGCCGCCGTCCGCACCTGCTCTCAACCGGCAGGACCTCGGTGTGGAAGGGTTGGAGAGCGGCCTGTTAGGGTAGAGGGGCGGTCCGACCCGGGGGGGGGGGGGGGGCCCTCCGATGGGGGGGCCACCGATCGGTGGGCCGACCTCTCTGATTGGCGGCCTCCTTTCTTCCGCGCCGGCCCCTTTAGTCCTGCACCATGTTGTGTCGGGGTCAGTGCATTGAAGGAAGCCACTGCGCATGTGTGCGTTGGCACCAGTGCCACTGCGCATGCGCGGATCCCGCGGCGCCCATTTCACACCGGGATCAGCAGCTGGAGCGGCGTGGATCGCTCTAGTGCCATGTTGGCCCCCTGTAAGGGTCAGAATTGATGATCCTGAGGCCGTGTTGACACCATCGAGAAACGCTACGGTGTTTCCGACGGCAGCAACACTTAGCCTCAGGATCACAGAATCCCGCCCCAGGTGACACTTGTGTGGATTCCATGACTCCTCCCATGACGCCTCCCAGGACAAAAGGTGAATTCCAGCTTTAATGGTGTTAATTACTCACACCCTGAAACACCATCAGAAGTCATGCCCAGATTGAATGGGTCTTTGGAAAAATAAATTGTTTCAACCCATCAAGGTGGACGTGTTAATTAATGAGACGACAATTCAGAAACAATAACGCAAGATGTGGCCCATCAATGTGGGGACACTGCTGTGTTTTGCAAATCAACCACAGTCATCAGAATTCACATGGTGGAACAATCATGTTGGGCACAAGTCACAGGACCAGGAGCATTTAGCGGCGTGCCTCTTGCCGGCTGCAGCACTGAGAAACATTGCACTGTCCAATGCCACTTGAACACTAAAGTAGGGAGGACATGCTTCAGTTGTGCAGGGCACTAGTGAGACCACATTTGGAGAACTGTATTGGTTACCATGAGCACCATTCAATGGCCATGCTGCACTAGAAAGCAAGCTCGCCGCCGGGCAGCATGCCCATTGAAAGCCGAGAGACCCATTCCCGGGATCTATCCAATTCACAACGCCTCGCGAGATTCAACGCAATTTCATGAGATGTTGCGATGCAAATCCCACCCACAATGGCCGGGATCACGTTTTAGCAAATCTGCATATTAGAGCGACACAGTGAGCCTCACTCTAATGTTCAGATTCCTGAGGCTTTGGGATTCAACCGCTTCGCCGCAGAGTCCTCGGATGGGCGATGTTCGGCACTGGTTCCTACAAACGGGGACCAGACGGAACGGCACTTGCGCGGGTCTACAAAGGAATCAGGGCCCCACAGCTGCATGCCCTTTGGGCAGAGTGGTGCCCGAGTGATGCTGGTGCCACCTGGATATCCTGGCAGGGCCAGCCTCGCACTGCCAGGGTGCCAGGTGGAACTGCCAGCTGGCTGTTGGACAGGCTAGGCTTGTATCTGCTTGAGTTTAGACAAGTAGAGGAAGCATGATTGAAACATATAAGATCCCGAGTGCACTTGACAGTATGGATATGAAGAGGATGTTTCCTTTTGAGGGATATTCTAGAACGAGGGACACTGTTTAAAACGGCCATTTAAAACGGTAATGAGGCAAATTGTTTTCTCAAAGGGTTGTGAGTGTTTGGAACTCTCTTCCTGAAAAGGCGGTGGTGGAAACAGAGTCTTGGTATATTTTTAAGACAGAGGTGGATAGATTATTGGGAAGAAAGGGGGTGATAGTTCTTAAGGGCAGCACGCTAGCATTGTGGATAGTTCTAGAGATGTAGAGGAAAGGATGGCGAAGATGATTCTGGAAAAGAGCGAAAGTAACAGGGTAGTTGTTATGGGAGACTTTAACTTTCCTAATATTGACTGGAAAAGATATAGTTCGAGTACATTGGATGGGTCGTTCTTTGTACAATGTGTGCAGGAGGGTTTTCTGACACAATATGTTGACAGGCCAACAAGAGGTGAGGCCACTTTGGATTTGGTTTTGGGTAATGAACCAGGCCAGGTGTTAGATCTGGAGGTAGGTGAACACTTTGGAGACAGTGACCACAATTCGGTGACCTTTACATTAGTGATGGAAAGGGATAAGAATACCCCGCAGGGCAAGAGTTATAGCTGGGGGAAGGGCAATTATGATGCCATTAGACATGACTTAGGATGTGTAGGTTGGAGAAGTAGGCTGCAAGGGTTGGGCACACTGGATATGTGGAGCTTGTTCAAGGAACAGCTATTGCGTGTTCTTGATCAGTACGTACCAGTCAGACAGGGAGGAAAGGGTAGAGCGAGGGAACCGTGGTTTACCAAAGAAGTGGAATCTCTTGTGAAGAGGAAAAAGGAGGCCTATGTGAAGATGAGGCGTGAAGTCTCAGTTGGGGCGCTTGATAGTTACAGGGAAGCGAGGAAGGATCTAAAGAGAGAGCTAAGACGAGCAAGGAGGGGACATGAGAAGTCTTTGGCAGGTAGGATCAAGGAAAACCCAAAAGCTTTCTATAGGTATGTCAGGAATAAAAGAATGACTAGGGTAAGAGTAGGGCCAGTCAAGGACAGTGGTGGGAAGTTGTATGTGGAGGCTGAGGAGATAAGCGAGTTACTAAATGACTACTTTTCGTCAGTATTCACTCAGGAAAAAGATAATATTGTGGAGGAGAATGCTGAGACCCAGGCTATTAGAATAGATGGCATTGAGGTGCGTAGGGAAGAAGTGTTGGCAATTCTGGACAAGGTGAAAATAGATAAGTCCCCGGGGCCTGATGGGATTTATCCTAGGATTCTCTGGGAAGCCAGGGAAGAGATTGCTGAGCCTTTGGCTTTGATTTTTAGGTCATCATTAGCTACAGGAATAGTGCCAGAGGACTGGAGGATAGCAAATGTGGTCCCTTTGTTCAAGAAGGGGAGTAGAGATAACCCCGGTAACTATAGGCCGGTGAGCCTAACATCTGTGGTGGGTAAAGTCTTGGAGAGGATTATAAAAGATACGATTTATAATCATCTAGATAGGAATAATATGATTAGGGATAGTCAGCATGGTTTTGTGAAGGGTAGGTCATGCCTCACAACCCTTATCGAGTTCTTTGAGAAGGTGACTGAACAGGTGGAGGAGGGTAAAGCAGTTGATGTGGTGTATATGGATTTCAGTAAAGCGTTTGATAAGGTTCCCCACGGTCGGCTATTGCAGAAAATACGGAGGCTGGGGATTGAGGGTGATTTAGAGATGTGGATCAGAAATTGGCTAGTTGAAAGATGACAGAGAGTGGTGGTTGATGGGAAATGTTCAGAATGGAGTTCAGTTACGAGTGGCGTACCACAAGGATCTGTTCTGGGGCTGTTGCTGTTTGTCATTTTTATAAATGACCTAGAGGAGGGCGCAGAAGGATGGGTAAGTAAATTTGCAGACGACACTAAAGTCGGTGGAGTTGTAGACAGTGCGGAAGGATGTTGCAGGTTACAGAGGGACATAGATAAGCTGCAGTGCTGGGCTGAGAGGTGGAAAATGGAGTTTAATGTGGAGAAGTGTGAGGTGGTTCACTTTGGAAAGAATAACAGGAATAAGGAATATTTGGCTAATGGTAAAATTCTTGGTAGTGTGGATGAGCAGAGGGATCTCGGTGTCCATGTACATAGATCCCTGAAAGTTGCCACCTAGGTTGATAGGGTTGTGAAGAAGGCCTATGGTGTGATGGCCTTTATTGGTAGAGGGATTGAATTCCGGAGCCATGAGGTCATGTTGCAGTTGTACAAAACGCTAGTACGGCCGCATTTGGAGTATTGCGTACAGTTCTGGTCGCCTCATTATAGGAAGGACGTGGAAGCTTTGGAACGGGTGCAGAGGAGATTTACCAGGATGTTGCCTGGTATGGAGGGGAAATCTTATGAGGAAAGGCTGATGGACTTGAGGTTGTTTTCGTTAGAGAGAAGAAGGTTAAGAGGTGACCTAATAGAGGCATACAAAATGATCAGAGGGTTAGATAGGGTGGACAGCGAGAGCCTTCTCCCGCGGATGGAGGTGGCTAGCACGAGGGGACATAGCCTTAAATTGAGGGGTAATAGATATAGGACAGAGGTCAGAGATGGGATTTTTACGCAAAGAGTGGTGAGGCCGTGGAATGCCCTACCTGCAACAGTAGTGAACTCGCCAACATTGAGGGCATTTAAAAGTTTATTGGATAAGCATATGGATGATAAGGGCATAGTGTAGGTTAGATGGCCTTTAGTTTTTTTTCCATGTCGGTGCAACATTGAGGGCCGAAGGGCCTGTACTGCGCTGTATCGTTCTATGTTCTATGTTCTAATTACTTCACAGCTCCAGGGTCCCAGGTTCGATTCCGGCTTGGGTCACTGTCTGTGTGGAGTCTGCACATCCTCCCCGTGTGTGCGTGGGTTACCTCAGGGTGCTCTGGTATCCTCCCACAGTCCAAAGATGTGCAAGTTGGGTGGATTGGCCATGATAAATTGCCCTTAGATTATCATAGAATTTTGGACACTCTGATTAAACTAGGACAAAAGTTCGGCACAACATCGTGGGCCGAAGGGCCTGTTCTGTGCTGTATTTCTCTATGTTCTATGTTCTATGATAGGTTATCAGGGCTGGGCAGGATAACATTTCTTGAGCGTGTTCCTGTGAGCGAATGCACAAGTTCTGTGCTGTACTGTTCTATGTTCTATGTTCTATGAGTGAATTGAAGATAATTATTTGGGATGCGATTTAATTAAACAGAAACACAGTCCATTCTGGATGAGATTAGCAGCACTGGGTTCGACCCCGCTATCGAACGACACTCTGTTTTGTTTCCAGGCATGCAGGGAATGCCTGCAGGAATGCCCCCCGCCCCCCGCCCCCCAACCACTCCACCCACCCGCCAAGTCTGCACTTCAGCATAATCACTTCCTGCACTGAGGAGCTCTGGCGAGCGGACCCCTGGAATCCCCAATGTCCCAGCTGGAATGTCCTCGAGCAGCTCCGCACCCCACCACATACCAGGAGGGCACCCCCAAGCCGAATTCCCGGCACGGGAATCGTGCCAGCTTGGCACCTTGCCACTGCCAGCCTGGTACCATGGAAATTCCCTTTCCTGTCTGGCCATGCCACCTGGGTACCCTGGCCATGCCAGGATGGCACTCAGGTGGCACTGCCAGGTTGCCCAGGTGACACTGCTGAGGTGCCAAGCCAGCAGTGCCAAGGCGCACGAGTGGCACCAGCAATGTCAGGGTGCCAGCCTGGCCAGAGGATGAACACCCTGGGGACTCCGATCACCTGGGAGACCCCCCATTTTTGTAGACCAGTGCTAAGCTGAGTCCGACTGGGGTCTCCTCGACGAGGTCGATGGATGCCGGGTGCCGGTTATATCCGATGGCAGTATAGCTGATTGAGCTTTTAAGTTATTTTATCCAGTCTGGGTCCTGCCCATTGTGGGTGGGATTCAGATTGCGACATTTGCGCGAGGCGTTACGATCTTCAGGAATCTACTGCCCACCTCCCTTCCTGCTTCCAGCGGGACACGGCTGGTAAACCGTCGGCATTAGTGTTTTTAAAAATAAACTATCACCTTTTTTTAAAGTAACCCCTGAAAGTCTGCTGCTGTACAATTTCTTGACTACATCCTCAGGCAGTTAAAACAAACATATATACCATTCCTAAACATGATGACATTGATGTTTGTTAATCAGAATTAAACACCACTTGGTGAACCAAGGTTGACTACAGGTTGCAGTGAATTTGTACCAGATATTCGTCACTCCCATCGATGAGAAGGGTTGCCATCCTCTTGGTTAATCATAGCACCTCCTTTTTGATGTGAAGTTGCCATCGGCAGGACTGGAAGACCCCAGTGGTGGAAAGTGCTGGAAAATCCCACTCTTATATTTTGTGAAAGGTAAATAGCAGTTTTTGTCACGTGAAGTGGGAGAATATTAAATTCTGGACTCATCTCAAAACATGGTAACACGATTCAGGTCAGGGGTGGGATTCTCCTCGACCCGGCAGGGTGGGCCGTACCGGCACCGAGGGGTGGCGTGAACCATTCTGGGGTCGGACCGCCCGGAAGGTGTGGAGGGGTTGGCGCCATGTCAGCCAGCACGGAAGGGCTTGGCGTCGCACCAACCGGCACCGAAGGGGCTCTGCCGGACGGCACGAGTTGGCGCATGCGCGGGAGAGCAGCATATGCTGGCGTCATACCAGCACATGCGCAGCGGGGTTCTTCTCCGCGCCGGCCATGGCGGAGGTTGACAGCAGACGGCGTGGAGAGAAAGAGTGCCCCCACGGCACAGGCCTGTCCACGGACCAGATCCCCCCCGTGCCCCCCCCCCCCCGAGGACTCTGCAGCCGCCCGTAGAGCCAGATCCCACCGGTACAGACCTGGTTTGATTTATGCCGGTGGGACCGGCTGAAAACTGGCGGCCGCTCGGCCCATCCGGGCAGAGAATCGCTGGGGGGGGGGGCACTGCCAACGGTTGCCGACCGGCGCGGCGCGATTCCCACCCCCGCGAAAATCCCGGAGCCGGAGCATTCGGCAGCTGGCGTCGGTGTGGTGGGGCGATTTCACCCCCCACCCCCCGATGATTCTCTGACCCGGCCGGGGTGGGGGGGTTGGAGAATCCCGCCCCAGATCTTCACTGAATGCGAATATAAACAGAGCTTGTGACTTCCTTGGCACAAGTGAGGTGGAGCTGATTGGTAATGTTGAATTACACATGCAATTTGCTAAATACACTGCAAATCTGATCAGGATGATAGCTTACATTCCTAATAGATAATTAGTCTGTATAAAAGAAGACAAATTATTCTGCCCAGTAACCGACAATGCTTCAAACCTTTCCAACCATGCATTCAATTTTTGTGACGATGCTTAGCCCAGAACATATAAACATAGGGAGGCAGTAGCCTAGTGGTATTGTCACTGGACTAGTGAACCAGAGACCCAGAGTAATGCTGTGGGGTCCCAGGTTCAAATCCCGGCACTGCAGATGGTGAAATTAGAATTTAATAGCAATCTGGAATTACAATTCGAATGATGACCATGAAACCATTGTCGATTGGTCAATTGCTGGAAAAACCCATCTGGTTCATTAATGTCCTTTAGGGAAGGAAATCTGAGTCCTTACCTGGCCTGGCCTACATGTGACTCCAGCTCCACAGCAAAGTGGTTGCCTTTCAACTGCCCCCTCAGGGGCAATTAGGGATAGGCAATAAATGCTTATTTCAGTCGTAATGAAGTGCTTTGAGAGGTTGGTCACCTCCATACTCCCAGAACGCCTTGATCCACTGAAATTTGCATACCGCTGTAACCGGCCCACAGCAGATGCCATTTATCTGGCCCTAAAGCATCTCGACAACACTGACTCCTACATCAGACTCCTATTTATTGACTACAGCTCCGCCTTCAACGCCATAATCCCAGCCAAGCTCATATCAAAGCTCCAAAACCTAGGTCTTGGCTCCCCACTCTGCAAATGGATCCTCGACTTTCTGACCCACAGACCACAATCAGTAAGAATAAACAACAACACCTCCTCCACAATAGTCCTCAATGCCTGGGCCCTGTAAGCCTGCGTACTTAGCCCCCTACTCTACTCCCTGTACACACACGACTGCGTGGCAAAATTTGGTTCCAACTCCATCTATAAGTTTGCTGACGATAAAACCATGGTAGGCCGGATCTCGAATAATGACGAGTCAGAATACAGGAGGGGAATAGAGAGCCCAGTGAAGTGGTGCAGCGCCAACAATCTCTACCTCAATGCCAACAAAACAAAAGAGCTAGTCATTGACGTCAGGAAGCAAAGTACTGTACACACCCCTGTCAGCATCAACGGGGCCGAGGTGGAAATGGTTAGCAGTTTCAAATTCCTAGGGGTGCACATTTCCAAAAATCTGTCCTGGTCCACCCACGTCGACGCTACCACCAAGAAAGCACAACAGCGCCTATACTTCCTCATGAAACTAAGGTAATTCAGCATGTCCACATTAACTCTTACCACCTTTTACAGATGCACCATAGAAGGTATCCCATCTGGCTGCATCACAGCCTGGTATGGCAATTGCTCGGCCCAGGACCGCAAGAAACTTCAGAGTTGTGAACACAGCCCAGTCCATCACATGAACCTGCCTCCCATCCATTGACTCCATGTACCCCTCCCGCAGCCTGGGGAAAGCGGGCAGCATAATCAAGGATCCCTCTCACCTACCTTACTCACTCTTCCAACTTCTTCCATTAGGCAGGAGATACAGAAGTCTGAAAACACACACAAACAGACTCAAAAACAGCTTCTTCCCCGCTGTTACCAGACTCCTAAACGACCCTCTTATGAACTGACCTCATTAACACTACACCCCTGTATGCTTCAACCAATGCCGGTGCTTATGTAGTTACATTGTATACCTTGTGTTGCCCTATTATGCATTTTATTTTATTTCCTTTTCTTTCCATGTACTTAATGATCTGTTGAGCTGCTTGCAGAAAAATACTTTTCACTGTACCTCGGTACACGTGACAATAAACAAATCCAATTCAACCCAATCCAATGCCAGCACAGCCTGTGATGCCCACGTCCCAAGAACAAATTGAAAAAAAGATCCAATGCTCACACAAATGTACTGTTTATGGCAATCTGTTGTTCTTTTTTTTCCAGTTCGCTGAGGTATTGATCCTTTGCATTGCATTTGTCTCCATGACAGAACAGCTTACACCCACTGAAAGTAAGGATGAGTAAACAATGCCAAACCTGATTCAGTCATTTCAAAATAAAGGCCTTGTCAGAATTTTGTTCTGCTTCCTGTAGCATAACGGAAAATGTCTGAGAGCACAATTTGCTTTAATTGGGACAATTGCCCACATTTTTGAAATCAATACACAAGATAAAGCCCCTTTTTGGAGAGGTCAAGCAGAATCGAATAGGGCTGAAATTAATGAAGAGCCAGGTCTGGCTTTAAGGCTGAGGATTAGTCCTCCAAGGACTCAGGGCTCCAGCAGATCTTCAGCCCCAGCAGCTCCAATGGGGTCAGTGCCCAACTGCTGGGACTGCAGGAAACCTGGGGACACTGGAGCTAACTGTGGCCAACATAGGCTTGCCAAGTGGTAGTTAACTGTGAGTAACGAACTGCAATGTCCCACAAACAGCAACGTGACACCGACCAGCTCATTTGTTTTCGGATCGCTGGTCGATCATATCGCACAATACGATTTTCGGAAGAGCAGAGGAATTCCAACTGGTGTCGAGACCACTCTTCATCCCTCAATTAACTCCAAAAAAGGACTGAGAGCACAAACAATACCACTCTTCTAACGCTTTTCTAACGGTATCTATTGCTCTTTATGTTTCCTTTCCACTAGGATTGAATTTTGTGTTTCGTTTAATAATTTTTGCATGATCGTTTAACAAGTCAGGATTGCTATGTTTCAAACTAAAAGCTTGTTGCTTCCTTTCTGTAAAGATTAAATACTGGCATTCTGAACCTTCCGACTTGCTACACAGAGAGAGCGAGGAAGTAAAACCAAAAGTGAAATCCAAAAGTTGCATCTGAGTGCGAATGGGCTGAAAGTTGACAGATGTGATTCCTCCTCTCCTCTGCCCTGGGAACGAAACGGGCCATCAATCAATGAAGAGGACACTTGTGTACGGAATCTGGTCCCATTCTGTGAAACATTCTAATCTCTTACCTCGTCAGTAAGCCAGTGTTGTAAAAAGACAATCATCAAATTAATTAACCCATTCTGATTGTAGTGAAATGAACATTCCCCGTTATTTAATACCGACAGACACGATCCCCAAACAGGCGGCGAAATGTGGCGACTAGGGGCTTTCCACAGTAACTTCATTTGAAGCCTCCTTGTGCCAATAAGCGATTTTCATTTCATTACATTTTCATTTTAATCTGTTATTTATTTTTAACGCTTCATTCTTGAGATATGGCTGCCTATGGCGAAGTCAGCCTTTATTGCCCATCTCAGGTTTCCCCTAATGCAAATGGCTTGCTTGTTCAGCCAATTCAGTGGCATTTGACATTACTGGAGACACACAGGGCGCGATTCTCCATTTGCCGAAATCGCGAAACACGATCGGGTGGAGAGTAACTTCCAATACTGGGGTGGAGGGGGCTGGGAACATGTGTGGGCAGGGCTCGCAATGCCAACCGGAGCCACCGTGTAGCCCATGGTACCTGGATGGGCACAAAAGTATGTGCCATGCTAACATTTTGGCCTTTCATCCCCTTCAGACAATGACATTCGGACACCAACCCACGATGCTGACCACTGTTGTGATGGCCGCAGACCTGGGAGATGTCCTGTTGCCGCGCGAGTGGGGGCCGCTCAGAAAGGAGAGGGAAGCTGCAGCAGAGGAGCGGGCTGTAGAGGGGCTGGTGGCGGCCACACAGGCTGGAGGGCCAGCCGCCCAACAGGCCAAGGAGGAGGAGAAAGTGCCAAGCAGGCGCCGCATGAGGCTCCGAATATATCGGAACCGCATGTCATTCGAGGACCTGCCGGACCGGGCATGCCATCGGAGACTGCGGATGAGCAGAGGGACTGTGAGTCACATCTGCCAGATGATGGCACACCTTGCACTGCGGGGGTATGATTGTGGACACCCGCTCCCAGTGACTTTCAAGGTGACGGTCGACTTCAACATTTATGCAACGGAGTCCTTCCAGTCGCCGAGTGGGGACCTGTCCGGGATCTCACAGACCTCGGTGCATAGGTGCATCCACGCCATCACGGAAGTCCAATATGCGTAGGCGCCTCAATACATCCAGTTCCATGTGGACCAAACACACCAGGATGCACGGGCAGTGGGGTTCACTACCATGTCCGGGATGACCCTGGTCGAGGGGACGATAAATGGGATGTATGTCGCTCTTCGGGCACTGGTGGTAACAGGCCGGTTAGTTCTATTCTAACCAAAGGGAGTACCACTCAGTGATCATCCAGCTAGTCTGTGACCACCAGCTGAGCATCATGCACCTCTGCGCCCGATACCCGGGCAGTGTGCACGACTTATTCGTCCTGGCACACTCGATAATTCCTGACATGTTCGATGGGCACCCCCCATATCTGAGGGTTTGACTCCTGGGTGACGGGTTACCCGGTGCTCCAGTGGCTAATGACACCGATCCGACGCGGAGACCTGCTACAATGACGCCCATACAGCGACCAGGAGTGTGATCGAGGAGTGCTTCGGCTTCCTGAAGATGCGGTTCAAGTGCCTGGACCGCTCTGGAAGGCCCCTCCTGTATGAAGCTGAGAGGGTCACCCGCATCGTGGTGGCCTGCTGCTTTCTCCACAACATCGCGCAGCAGAGAGAGGTGCGATGTGCTGGAGGAGGAGGATGAGGAGGAAGGACAGGCCTCCTCCGATGAGGAGGATGCAGGGGAAGGGGATGATGAGCAGGATGTGGGCCATGATGTCACCGCCAGGGCCAACGAGCACGGGACGCTCTGATTGCCTCCAGAATCACGGACTAGGAGGGAGGCAGGGGGAGAGGGTGGAGGGGCAGGCTAGGGTCACAGACACCACATCCCAGACCCACACCCCCTCACTTGCCAAACCGCGTGCTTGCACACCCCTCCGTTAGACATACCTGCGGCACTACGAGCGGGGAACCATGGGATGGCAGTGACAGCGGGTCTGGTCCATTGGATGGAGGATGATGACAACCCACTCTGCGATAAGCTTCGTGCTTCACATCGTATGACAACATCTGACTCATGCCCACAGTAGGTGATCCTGCATGCCAGCTGGCTGGTCCATCACACGATTTGTCGAATCCCTGGGCTGGGGGTGTTGGGGACGGTCAGGGCACGGTGGAGGTGGGGTGCAGGGAGGAGAGAGGCACGGTCCTCCCAAAGGGACTCCAATGGTTTTAACACTTGTTTATTGTGAAGAAATATATACAGTCTGTGCCCAAACCCCTATGACTGAACTGTGCTATGCACCCGTGCCAACCTAACTGGTGTCTAACCGTCTGGCCTTAACGGGTCCTAATAATATACCTAGCTGGTTTTCCAGATAGAACAGCAGGAGTGGAGGCGGACTGCTGTGATATCTGCCCTTCGACAAGGGTCCCCTTTGGCGCGTGTATCCTGGGGCGAACCGGCATAGATAGGCCCGGCCGCTGCTTGGTGTCCTGGGTGGCATGAAGCTGCCCTGTTCTGTCCACTGCCCACCAGATGCACCAGGGACAGGAGGGGGGGGGGGGGGGGGGAATCCGAGGGACTGTGGTGTTCCAGCACCTCCCCTGCGGGAGTCACCAGCATGGGCCCCATCACCTCCTCCTCCCTCGGGGTGCCTGATGGGAGCTACTCCATTGGATGGGGGTGTGAGTGGAGCCATCTCCTGAGGCCCCCCGCCATTCCCTGAGCCTCACCCCCCCCCTCCACCACCAGCGCTGGAAATCCTGGAGGCCCTCTCTGTACTCGAACAGGGTCTGTATGCTCGCGCACATGGAGTGCAGGGAGTGGACCATCTCCGTCTGCAACTGTGCCACCACCTGTGGGTCTGTGCCACATCAGCCAGTGACTGGGCCACCTCCCTCTGGGACTGGTGGCCACGCTGGCCAGGGCCTGGGCAATGCCGCCGACATTCCCAGCCATATTTTCCTGTGTCTGGGCCACGCTGAGGAGCGTCGCTTCGATGTCCACGTGGCTCTGGCACATTGCTGCCTGTGAGAGGGCAGCCCTGTCCTGAGTCTCGGCCACCGCCTGCACAGAATGCCACAGGCCTTGGACACGCTGACCCATAGCCTAAACGGTCGCCCCAACGCCTCCAACGTGGATGCCAACTGTGCGGTGTCAGCCTGGGTGGCACGCATGACCAGCATCAACCCCTGCTCCTGCCCGCGATGGACTCCTCCACCTATGCCCGCCATCATTCCCTCTTGTGGACCCTGGGTCTCTGACTGCACCTGCACTGTGGCTGGGACCTGATGTTCCAGTAACCCATCTGTGCAGCAGCTGGTTCCTGGGGCTGGCCTGCCCTCCGACTGTCCGGCCCCTCAGCTGCTCTTATCTCCACCTGCTGTATGGATGCGATGTGTGATGCGCACCAGTGAGTGTCCCAGGAACCTCTTCACTAATGTGCCCAACCGAGTTGATGGTCTCTGGGATGGTGGAGGATGTAGCAGATAGCCGTGACGGAAAATCTGTGTCATCCTCCGACCCGAACTCCGGTGTGTCCTGGGTCTCGGGCGGAGGGCTGTTGTTCGGGCTGCTCTCCCCTTTAATGCACAGCTGTCTTGGGAACACTGGATCTGGCACTGGCTGGGGGGTGGGAGACTCTGGATAGACCGGCCCCATCTCCGGCAGGCCCTATAAGCCACAAGACGACATGTATGATTCGACAGGGGGCTGGGGTTGAGTGGGGGTGTGTTTGAGGGGAGCAAGGGGGGGTGAGAGGCGAGTGGGGTGTGTGTGGGGAGGGGTGCACAAATGTATCATGGGGATCCGCAACTAAGCAGGGTCTCACTTCCTCTCCCGCCGCCAAACCCCGCCTCGGTGACCTCCCTTTCCTCCAGTCGCCAACCACGTCCAAGTAAGGGGTGCAGTTCTGGGTGCCCCTTCTGGTATTCTCCCGCTCCTGGCGGTTGTGCGCAGCCTTCTCCTGGGGGATGGGGGGTGAACGCAAACAGCAAAACCATGAGACGTTCTGACGCATGCAGCCCAGGGGTTGGATAGATAGTGGCCTCAGTGGCCATGGCGGTTGGCATGTGGGGCAGGGTAGGGGTTTGGCTGTGCCCCAGGGAGGAGGGGCCGAGTTCCGAGTATGTGAGGGGGGGGGGGGGGTTATTGCCACGAACACAGCCTACTCACCCTGGCTGCCCTATGGAGGTCATGGAGTTTCTTCTGGCACTGCGTTTCCCACGGCGCTGACCGCTTCTGTCACCTGCGCCCAGGCACGGTGAACGGCGGCGCCTGCCAGCCTTCCTCCCGGGCCGGGGTTCAGGGTCATCCTTCTCTCCTCCACGTCCAGGAGAGTCTCCAGCCAGCTCAGCTTCCCTGAACCGTGGTGCTGCTCTCCTTCCAGCCATCTTGTTGACTGGGACGGTGTGTGCTGGGGGAAGGATCGTTGAAGTGCGGCCGCGGCGTGTGAGCCTCATGTGCGCCAATCACAGAGCCAGTGAAGCGGGAACCGTTTTGCATGGAATTGATTGCGTTCCACGTGACGATGGTGCTGGCCCATTTAAAGTAGCTGAATCGGTGCAGCTGTTGCGCCGCTTTCTTTGTCGTGAAACACCGCAGTTTCCACACCGGCGTAGGCACTTAGTCCCAAAATCGGTGAACCCAGCCCAAAGTGTTGACATCAGGGCAGAATTCGTGGATTTTCACGACAGCAAAACTGCCGCTGAACCTGGACTGATTCAGCAACTGTGGAGGGGCTAGAATCGGCGCCTTGTGGAACACAATTGATTCCAATGAAAAATGGTGCAGTGTTCACCTGGTCTGTGATTGACACTCAGGAGGCTGACAAGTGCAGTCGCACATACACATTCCAATCACCACACACACTCACCTCAGCCAATCAGCTGCTGGGTCGGCTGGGGCCTGAGGGCACCGAGGGGAGAGGCCTGGGGGGGGACACCTATAAGACCCATGGACCTAAGTTCACAGTGGGCTGTGAGCGGCATGCGCAGCTGCATGGCTGCCTTACCGGCTGCTGCAATGGTTTTCCGTGCCCGTCCACCCAAACCACAGCCTACCTCCTGACCAGCCCCCACTACTCCCCCGGCCCTGGCAGAAGCCCCCCACCGGCTAGCGGCACAAATGTCAGCAAACTATGGCCATGTTGGACACTTTCCGTACCCCCTCGCTCCCCTTCAGCAGCCAGCAGCGGTTTCACAATTTCTGAAAGTAGAAGTGAAATTCGGGAACACGGCCTATCAACAAGCAACGGACAAAGAAAAGTACAGCACAGGAACAGGCCCTTTGGCCCTCCAAGCACGT
This sequence comes from Scyliorhinus canicula, assembly GCF_902713615.1. Classification (NCBI taxonomy): domain Eukaryota; kingdom Metazoa; phylum Chordata; class Chondrichthyes; order Carcharhiniformes; family Scyliorhinidae; genus Scyliorhinus; species Scyliorhinus canicula. Next base: position 269,652,422 of record NC_052147.1, read on the forward strand.
GCCGACCATGCTACCGACTAAACTACAATCCTCTACACTTCCTGGGTCCGTATCCCTCTATTCCCATCCTATTCATGTATTTATCAAGATGCCCCTTAAACGTCATTATCGTCCCTGCTTCCACCACCTCCTCCGGCAGTGCGTTCCAGGCACCCTCTGTGTAAAAACTTGCCTCGTACATCTCCTTTAAACCTTGCCCCTCGCACCTTAAACCTATGCCCCCTAGTAATTGGCCCCTCTAACTTGGAGAAAGCCTCTGATGATCCACTCTGTCTGTGCCCCTCATAATTTTGCAGACCTCTATCAGGTCGCCCCGCCCCCAACCTCCGTTGTTCCAGTGAGAACAAACCGAATTTATTCAACCACTCCTCAGATCTAATGCCCTCCATACCAGGCAACATCCTGGTAAATCTCTTCTGCGCCCTCACTAAATCCTGCACATCCTTCTGGTAGTGTGGCGACCAGAATTGAACACTATACACCAAGTGTGGCCGAACTAAGGTTCTATACAGCTGCAGCATGACTTGCCAATTCTTATACTCAATGCCCCGGCCATGAAGGCAAGCATGTAGTATGCCTTCTTGACTACCTTCTCCACCTGTGTTACCCCTTTCAGTAACCTGTGGACCTGTACACCTAGATCTCTCTGACTTTTAATACTCTTTAGAGTTCTACAACTCATTGTATATTCTCTACCTTCATTAGACCTTCCAAAATGTATTACCTTACCTGTCCAGATTAAACCCCATCTGCCATCTCTCCGCTCAAGTCTCCAAATGATCTAAATCCTACTGTATCATCTGACAGTCCTCATCACTATCCGCAATTCCACCAACCTTTATGTCGTCTGAAAACTTACTAATCAGACCAGTTACATTTTCCTCCAAATCATTTATATATACTACGAACAGCAAACATCCCAGCACTGATCCCTGCGGAACACCACTAGTCACAGCCCTCCAATTAGAAAAGCACCCTTCCATTGCTACTCTCTGCCTTCTATGACCTAGCCAGTTCTGTATCCACCTTGCCAGCTCACCCCTGATCCCGCATGACTTCAGCTTTTGTACCAGTCTACCATGAGGGACCTTGTCAAAGGCCTTACTGAAGTTGATATCGACAACATCCACTGCCCTACCTGCATCAATCATCTTTGTGACCTCTTTGAAAAACTCTATCAAGTTAGTGAGACACGACCTCCCCTTCACAAAACCATGCTGACTCTCACTAATACGTCCATTTGCTTCCAAATGGGAGTAGATCCTGTCTTGAAGAATTTTCTCCAGTAATTTCCCTACCATTGCATAAGACTCACCGGTCTGTAGTTCCTTGGATTATCCTTGCTACCCTTCTTAAACAAAGGAACAACATTGGCTATTCTCCAGTCGTCCGGGGCATCATCTGAAGACAGTGAGGATCCAAAGACTTTTGTCAAGGCCTCAGCAATTTCCTCTCTAACCTCCTTCAGTATTCTGGGGGAGATCCCATCAGGCCCTGGGGACTTATCTACCGTAATATTTTTCAAGACACCCAACACCTCGTCTTTTGGAACTCAATGTGACTTTTTGTGACCCCTTCTAGCCCTCCTGACTCCTTGCTTAAGTCGGGGTTGGAGAATTGCGGAGGCCCCGGAGAAGACCCGATCGGGTCTGCTGATCACCTGCATTCTGGACCGTATTGAAGCCGCTGTCAAGGTGATTGCAATTTGGCGTCAAATCGGCGCCTGCTGCAATTTAGGTGTCAGAATCTATTCTCCGCCAAATCGCGATTCCCGATTTTGGTGTCAGCCATTGGGGAATCCCGCCCACAATGTTTTCGCCTTAACTGTTAGTGTGTGTTCCATCAGCTCACCACTCTCTGGGTGCAGAAACTTCTCCTCATCTCAGTTTTATTACGTTTACCCCAGATCCTTAGACCCTGGTTCAGGCCTCCCTCACCATTGGGAACATTCTTGTTCACCTACCCTGTGTTTTCCTGTCAGACATTTATCAGTTTCTATGAGATCTCCCTCTGTTACGACACACTGGGCTAGTGCACAGTCGATTCCAGCTCCACAGACTCGAGCCTCCAGAATGAGACTTGACTCCATCACCTTCTGGCTCAAGTGAAGCGCCACTAACTGAGCCACATCGAATGCCAGGTTTATGCTTACTGATTAGTTTTAAAATACGCCAATGTTTGTACACCCAAGTGCTCTCTGACCATCAATGACGACAGATTTCACACATCCCAAAAAAAGTCTGCTTTTCTCATTTTACTATCAAGTAACCTTACACTTTTGGGGGAAGACAGTGGCACACTGTAGTCTTTGAATCTGTGATCCAGAAGCACAGGCTAAAGCTCTCGGGACATGGGTTCAAATCCGACCAATGCAGCTGGGGGAATTTCAATTCAATTATTTAATGTTTTTTTTAAATACATAGATGTGTGGCACGGTGTTACAGAGGTTAGCACTGCTGCCTCACAGCTCCAGGGACCCGGCTTCAATTCTGGCCTTGGGTGACTGCCTATGTGGAGTCTGCACTTTCTCCCTGTGTCTGCGTGGGTTTCCTCTGGATGCTCCGGTTTCCTCCTACAGTCCAAAGATGTGCAGGTTAGGTGGATTAGCGATGCTAAATTGTCCCTTAGTGTCCAAAACATCAGGTAGGGTTACATAAGAACATAAGAACTAGGGGCAGGAGTAGGCCATCTGGCACTCGAGCCTGCTCCGCCATTCAATGAGATCGTGGCTGAACTTTTGTGGACTCAGCTCCACTTTCCCGCCCGAACACCAGAACACTTTATTCTTTTATTCTTCATAAAACTTTTTATCTTTATTTTGAAAACATTTAATGAAGGAGCCTCAACTGCTTCACTGGGCAGGGAATTCCATAGATTCACAACCCTTTGGGTGAAGAAGTTCCTCCTAAACTCAGTCCTATATCTACTTCCCCTTATTGTGAGGTTATGTCCCCTAGTTCTACTTTCACCCGCCTGTGGAAACAACCTGCCCGCATCTATCCTATCTATTCCCTTCATAATTTTATATGTTTCTATCAGATCCCCCCGCAAATTTTTAAATTCCAACGAGTACAGTCCCACTCTACTCAACCTCTCCTCATAATCCAACTCCCTCAACTCTGGGATTAACCCAGTGAATCTCCTCTGCACACCCTCCAGCGCCAGTACGTCCTTTCTCTGGTAAGGGGACCAAAACTGAACACAATACTCCAGCTGTGGCCTCACTAACACCTTATACAATTGCAGCAATACCTCTCTAGACTTAAACTACACTCCTCTAGCAATGAAGGACAAAATTCCATTTGCCTTCTTAATCACCTGTTGCACCTGTAAACCAACTTTTTGCGACTCATGCACTAGGAAACCCAGGTCCCTCTGCATTGCAGCATGTTTTAATATTTTATCATTTAAACAATAGTCACTAGGGATTAGCATGGTGGTGCTGTGCATAGCACTGTTGCCTCACGGCGCCAAGGTCCCAGGTTCAATCCCGGCTCTGGGTCACAGTCCGTGTGGGGTTTGCACATTTTCCCCGTGTTTGCGTGGGTTTCGCCCCCACAACCCAAAGATGTACAGGGTAGGTGGATTGGCCCCGCTAAATTGCCCCTTAATTGGAAAAAATGAATTGGGTACTCTAAATTTATAAATAATAATAATAATAATCCATTTTGCTGTCTTTCTTACCAAAATGGATAACCTCACATTTGTAAACATTGTATTCCATCTGCCAGACCCTAGCCCATTCACTTAAACTATTCAAATCCTTCTGCAGACTTCCGGTTTCGGGGATAAAGTGGGCGAGTGGGCTTAAGTAGGGTGCTCTTTCCAATGGCCGGTGCAGACATGATGGACCGAATGGCCTCCTTCTGCACTGTACAGATTCTATGATTCTAATCTCATTAAAGGTGACCATGAAACTGTTGTCAATTGTCTTAAAAACCCATCTTGGTCACGAATGTCCATTAAGGATGGAAGTCTGTTGTCCTTATCTGGCAGCCTACATGTGGTTGACTCGTAACTTTTAAAAAATTTCTTCCATGGGATGTGGTCATCGCTGGCAAGGCGGGCATTTGCTGCCCACCCCTAATTGCCCCTGATCTGAGTGACTTGCTCAGTCATTCGAGAGGGCATCTCAGAATCAACCACATTTACAGTGGGTTGGAGTCACATGTAGTCCAGACCAAGTAAAGACGGCAGATTTCCTTCTAAAAAGGACATTAGTGAACCAGAAGGGTTTTAACTACAATCAACCCATGGTCATCATTAAACTTTTAATTCCAGACTTCAAAAAAATTCAAATTCCACCATCTGGGTCGCTAGATTATTAGTCCAGTGATAATACCACTACCTCTCAAGGGCAACCAGGCATGAGCAGCAAAACCTGCTCTTGCCCATCACATCCATATCCCATGTAAGTATAAACGAAATTGAAATTCCCACGTTGTACTCCCTCTGCTACCCTGTTGCCCATTCACTTAATCTGCTTAAATCTCTTTGCAGTCTCTGCACCCCCCTCAAAGCTTACATTCACCTAGATGTGTTACTCCCTGTCTCTTTGACTAAATTATTGATGCAAGTGGTAAATAGTTGAGGCCCCAAATTCCTTGCAGCACTCCACTAGTGACAGCCTGTCAACTAGAAAATGCTGCACTTATCCCGACTCTATACTTCCTGTCCATTAGTCAATCCTCTCTCTTTGCTCATATATCATCCCCAACTGCCTACCCACGCCTCCTCTACCAGACCCCCCCTCCCCCCCGACCTCCCCACAGTGACACCTGTGATATGGGGACCTCCCTCAGGAACCCATGTAATAGGGACCTCCCACAGGGAACCCTGTAATACGGGGAGCTCTGTAAATAAATACAAATAGGTCTTAATGGATCATTAAGACCCATTTGCAACTATTTAAGTGAGCTCTTATCATTCCAATAATCATTTGTGTAGTCACTTATTGGAAATCCAGGTATACTACATCTACTGGTTCTCCGTTATCTGCTCGACCAGATAATTCTCAAAAAAGTCTAATAAGTTCATCAAACAAATTTTACTTTTCATAAAACCATTTAAGGCTGTTTTAATCATACTATGATTACTAATCATACTCGTAATACGTTTCACAAAGTGTATTGTTGGGGCTTCTTTGATACTAGATTCCAGCATTTTTGCAAAGACAGTTGTCAGGCTCACTGACAACGTATTTCCCTGATTTAACTTTTCTTCCTTTCTTGAACCGTGGTGTTACCTTCACTAATTTCTAATCTGCTGGGTCCAGTCTAGAATCTGGAAATTTTAGAAAATTATAACCAACGCACCCTCAATGTCCGTTGCCTTAGATGGAGGAAATCAGGTTCTGGAGATAAGTTAGATTCTAGTGCCTTATGTTTCCCCAATGCTTATACTTTGCTGATGTTAATTACTTTAAGTTCCTCACCCTTAATAGCTCCTTGGTTACTCTTTATTTCTGGTGTGTCAATAAGGCAGAATTTTCCCTCAGTATACAAAGTGCTGGCTGAGGCGGGGAATCGAGTGTGCACTTTCCAGCTGGGTTGTATCTCTAGATTTTAGTGCACGCTGTGCAAAATAAATCTGGGGACTTTGTTTACGGCATCACTGTGGCAGAACAGAGCCTGATTGAGCCACGGGGATCGGTGTTCCATCTTTAACGGCCGCTTCGATCAGCATTTGAAATAGACTGCCTCCCAACCACCACAGAAACAGAAGTTCCCCCCAACGAGGAATCCACTCCCCGCACAAACATCAGAATGTACCCCCCCCCCCACCTCAAGCTTCAGTGAGTCCCCCCACCCCCCCCCCCCACCCCCAAGTATCGGGCCAATCACCTTCCCCTGCAAGAATTGCTCCCCCCAACAAGGATCGGGTGACCCCCCCAACATAAGGGCAAACTCAAAATGGGAGTGCCAGAAGACCCATCCCAGGCATTGGTGTGGAAAATCCGTAGCCAGCGGGAATCTCGATTCCCAACCCTCGCGGGATTTTGGGCCCGCATCGCCATTTATAATTACCACTTACATGGGCTCAAACGTGGACAGTAAAGGTAGACAGAAAATAATTGTTCAATTGCTCTGCCATGTCCTTATTCCCTGTTCTAAAAGGGCAGGATCCTCTGAGCCGGCACGCCCGGAATGCATCTATTAATGGGACGGAGAACAGGACACGGGAGTAAATCGGAATCGGTGTCGATCCGAACGCGATGCTCTGACCCCCTGTTGGTGACATGAACAATGTCCACGCTGGTGGGGGAGGTAAATAAATACAAAGAGATCTTCACGAATCATTAAGACCCATTTGCAACTATTTAGTGGGCCCGGTGTCCGATGCACCAGACGTCCGTGATTCTCCGGCCCCCATAGACGGGAATCGCATGGGTGAGGATCGCGTAGTCTTTACCAGCACGGCCTGCCCACGCCTCCTCTAACGACCACCAAAACACCCCCCCGACCCACCCACAGTGACCCCTGTGAAAGGGACCTTCAAGGATGAATGACTCTAAGTGCTGAAATCCCAATGTTTCTAAAAACCAACCACATCAAAGTGAGGTAAGTGCACTGCAATCACATGCTTGAGAAAAACCATAAGACCATCGTCACAAATAATCTTCGTGCCGCTAAATGTTGCGACTCTTGTTGCAGCTGGCCCCATGATACAGAGTGAAGGGCTTTTCTTTCATTGGACAAAGGAGTACCTGGCCCCTGCCAATTCTCTGCTGTTCCTTTCTATTTCTTGTCACACTACCATTAAAGAGAGAGGGCAGAATTTCCAGTGTCCATTCTGTTGTGTTTGCCTGAAGCCGGAGGCATTTGGAGTAGTGGGAAGTGGGTGTAAGAACTGGGGTCACGGGACGTTGTGTGAGGGAGAGTTGGAGTTCCTGAATGTTTGGCTCTGTTCAGCTGCTGAGTGAGTGATGAGGACAGGGTGCACTGAGAAGAGTGAGAGATTGGTGGTGTGGTGAGTAGAAGATGTCATGTGTTGATGCATTCAGTGATCATAAAACCTTTGACAAGCCTTTGACCAAGCCTTTGACAAGGTCCCTCATGGCAGAGTGGTACAAAAGGTGAAGTCACACCGGATCAGAGGTGAGCTGGCAAGTTGGATACAGAACTGGCTAGGTCATAGATGGCATGGAGTAGCAAAGGAAGGGTGCTTTTCTGATTGGAGGGCTGTGACTAGTGGTGTTCTGCAGGGATCAATGCTGGGATCTTTGCTGTTCATAGTATATATAAATGATTTGGAGGAAAATGTAACTGGTCTGATTAGTAAGTTTGCAGACGACACAAAGGTTGGTGGAATTGCGGATAGCGATGAGGACAGTCAGAGGATACAGCAGGATTTAGATCATTTGGAGACTTGGGCGGAGAGATGGCAGATGGAGTTCAATCCGGGTAAATGTGAGGTAATGCATTTTGGAAGGTCCAATCCAGGTAGGGAATATACAGTGAATGGTAGAACCCTCAAGAGTATAGACAGTCCGAGAGATCTCGGTTTACAGGTCCACAGGTCACTGTAAGGGGCAACACAGGTGGAGAACGTGGAGATGCGGGCGTTGGACTGGGGTGAGCACAGTAAGAAGTCTTACAACACCAGGTTAAAGTCCAACAGTTTTGTTTCAAACACTAGCTTTCGGAGCACTGCTCCTTCCTCAGGTTATTCACCTGAGGAAGGAGCAGTGCTCCGAAAGCTAGTGTTTGAAACAAACCTGTTGGACTTTAATCTGATGTTGTAAGACTTCTTACAGGTGGAGAAGGTAGTCAAGAAGGCATACGGCATGCTTGCTTTCATGTTGCAGCTGTATAGAACCTTAGTTAGGCCACACTTGGAGTATAGTGTTCAATTCTGGTCGCCACACTACCAGAATGATGTGGAGGCTTTAGAGAGGGTGCAGAAGAGATTTACCAGGATGTTGTCTGGTATAGAGGGCATTATCTGAGGAGAGTTTGAATAAACTTGGTTTGTTCTCACTGGCGCGAAGGAGGTTGAGGCGTGACCTGACAGAGGTCTACAAAATTATGAGGGGTATAGACAGGTTGGATAGTCAGTGACTTTTTCCCAGTGTAGAGGGGTCAATTACTAGGGGGCATAGATTTAAGGTGTGAAGGGCAAGGTTTAGAGGAGAGGTACGAGGCAAGTTTTTTACACAGATGGTGGTGGGTGCCTGGAACCCGCTGCCGGAGGAGGTGGTGGAAGCAGGGACGATAGTGACATTTAAGGGGCCTCTTGACAAATACATGAATCGGATGGGAATAGACGGATACGGACCCCGGAAGTGTAAAAGATTGTAGTTTAGACGGGCAACATGGTCTGTGCAGATTTGGAGGGCCGATGGGCCTGTTCCTGTGCTGTACTTTTCTTTGTTCTATGTTCTTATAAACATCTACATGAGGCCAGTACATCTCTTCCAAAATTGCTGCCAGGTCCTCGGGATCAGCCTTCGAGCATTGACCCTCCTCCACCGACCCCCTCACCGCAGGCCACATTCCGAGGTCAGACCGAGAAGGGACTCCTGGTCCCCTCTGGAAACAGGGCCTCTCTCATCCTGTCCATTCCTGTAACTGAGGCCTCAAGTGCTGAACCACAACTGCAGAGCCCTTTCCCAGTCCCGGGGCTCCATTTCCCTGGCTTTCAATTGCAGAATTGGTTTGACCCTTCAGTGTAGCTTCCCTTTGGAAGGCACAGGCTGCTGTTGTGCCAGCTAGCTGCTTGGATCAATGCCGGAACCCACCCAGGAATCATTTGAATGAGGTGGCTAGTCGAAGTTTGCGTGCTGCCGGACTCAATGGGGATGAGGGCAAATCGTAACCACATGCCCAAATTCATAGCTAGGGATTGCGTACATCCACATGAAGGGCCAGACTTGGCTTTGGTTTAACATCTTCTCCAATATAAACAGAATATGAAATACTAATAGTTAAAAGAAGCCAGGTACAGATGCCTGTCCTTCAGTGCACCCAACGTCGCTACATTTCCATTATTAACATTCAGCTATGAAGAGATTTTATTAACTTTGAACTCCAGCCAAGTGCCAGCAAGTGTTTTATTAATATTTATTTTGGGAGCTGTCAATGCTGTTGATTTATAACTGTGAAAAATGAATAAGACAACACTCAGTCACATGTCAACCATATGCCAATAGACAAAAAAAACAATTATTAAAAACTATATTCTGTGAAGCTATCCAGTATGGAAGTGAAAAAGATCATTTTAACTTCTGCTTTAAAACCTTAAATACTTCAAGTACAAGTTACATTGCCCTCCAATAAAACGGAAGTGTTTGGCTGATAAAGTTTGATGCGCTATCAATTGTACTAAAGACACAAATGGGTACAAGAGAGGCTTTATTACAGTTAAATGTTTATCCTCCGACTGCAGCTAGTAGAATGGCTGCTCAGGAGAGCTCATACATATTTATACGGCTCCTTGTGGGCGGAGCTAGCCAGCAGGGGCTACCGGTGAACCTGTAGTACAGGTACTGCTGTACATCCCCTAATACAAGCACACACACAATTACTCAGTGGATCACCACAAAGTTGTTAACCAACTGGGAGTGTTCCTCTTTGAAACATACTGCAGCACTTCACAGAGCAGGATAGAGTCGTTAGTTAAATCATTCATTTTTTTTTTGTCTGATTTGACACACTGAGTGCTGTTCTTAATTGCTTCTGCACTCAGACATATGACATCTGTTGTGTTATTTTCGCCTGTTGGTGGCAATTAAGCCATTCATAAAATACTTCCTCACTGCGCAGTTAGATTGCTATTCGCTATACTGTGATACTGGCAGATGTAAATGATTGAGGAGTTTTCGGAAGGCTTATGCACAACATAGATTAAATGTATTTTGAATAGAGGTGCAATAATTCATAAACTGGCATTGTCGAATCCTTGATTGTACATTGAAATTCTTGTGTGTTAGACAATACCATTTTCTACTTCTACCCAATATATAGCTAACATCTCACAAAAACAAGTTAGGCAGCACAGTAGCACAGTTGCTTCACAGCTGCTGGGTCCCAGGTTTGATTCCCGGCTTAATTGCCCTGAGGTTAGCTGGGGTTAGTGGGTTACGGGGATACAGTGGAGGTGTGGGCTGAGATGGGGTGCTCTTTCCAAGAGCCGGTGCCTCGATGGGCCTCCTTCTGCACTGTAAATTCTATGATGCTGTGATGCTATCCCGAATTCCATGGCAAAATGGGACAGGATAGAAAGTCATCAAAGATTCAGCATAATCTATTCTTCAAACACGGGTACTGCCAATTTGAAAAATTTACTCCACTGTCCATACTTTTGCTATGAAGCGTAGTTATTTTTCTCCGTGAAACAACTTATTTATATGGTGAATGGGAGGGCTTTCATGCTATCTTTCCACATGGGAGTAACACTAAAAGTTCCCATTAAGGGAGGTTTGGAAGAGAGTTATTTGATGTGGTGCTTTATTAGCACAAAAGTCATAAAGCATCTCGGTCGCACAAAAGTGATGACACATTGGAGAGTGTGGTTTGGGCGGCACATTGTCACAGTGGTTAGCACTGCTGCTTCACAGCTCCAGTGTCCGAGGTTCAATTCCCGCCTTGGGCCACTGTCTGTGTGGAGTCTGCATGTTCGCCTCGTGTCTGCGTGGGTTTCCTCCAGGTACTCTCGTTTCCTCCCACAAGTCCCGAAAGACTTGTTACGTAATTTGGACATTCTGAATTCTCCCTCTATACCCGAACAGGCGCTGGAGTGTGGCAACTTGGGGATTTTCACAGTAACTTTGTTGCAGTATTAATGTAAGCCTACTTGTGACAATAAATTATTATTGTGGTGCCTCTGTAGCCATTCCTTTCCCCCAGCAAGTTCATAGAATTTACAGTGCAGAAAGAGGCCATTTGGCCCATCAAAAGATCACCCAATCTCAGACCCACCCAATCACCGCAACCCAGAAACCCCACTAACCTTTTTAGACACTAAGGGCAATTTAGCTCTGCTAATCCACCTAACCTGCACTTCATTGGACAGTGGGAGGAAACCAGAGCACCCGGAGGAAACCCACACAGACATGGGGAGAACGTGCAGACTCCGCACAGAGGGTGGCTTAAGCCGGGAATCAAACGTGGGACCCTGGAGCTGTGAAGCAACTGTGCCAACCACTGTGCTACTGTACCCACCCAGTCGCAGACTACCAGCTTGTGCACTGAACCATGAAAGCTAGGCCAAGGTAACATTGTGGCCAGGAGTTTGCATCCACCAGAAAGCGGGAATCACGCCAGTGCAATCTCGTTTTCAGTTTTCTTTCCCCCCACCCCAATCCCTGCCAATGACGTAACAAGGTCCACACCCAGAAAGGCCGGGAACCTCCAATCAAGTAATTAAAGGGCTTGCCTCCTGTAATGACTTCAGCCAGGCCTTTGAGATTGGTCAATTAGAACCCGAGTTCCCTGATTAGTGGGCAATTAGGGAACCCCTTTCTGTGTATATAACAGGGAACGTCAGATCCTCTACACTCCCGGTGTAGACAGCAGACTGAATGGTCATGGTTGTTCAGCTGTTGGGTTTGTAAATAAAAGGAATTTTGGTGACGGGACTTCTGCCTCCGTGGACTTATTACAGTGGTGACGAGGAAAACGGAACGACTCGAAGAAACCTGCTTGTCAGCAGCTGCCGCATATTGAGGGTAAGCCACTGACAGGCAAAATACCTTTATTCGGAAAGTTGGACTCTTTTGACCCTGCAGTGAAAGACTGGGCCCGGTGTGTAGAACGGATGAAGTACTTCTTGAGAGAAAACGATATAATTCCGGATGAAAAGCAGCGGGTCATTCTGCTGACCACGTGTGGGCCGGCAGCCTTTGCCATTATGCGCAGTTTCACTTTTCCGGAGGTACCGGACACGAAAACTTTCCAGGAATTGAAGGACTTAGTAAAAGAGTACTATGACCCTAAGCCACCTCTGATCCTGCGAAGGTACCAGTTTTACTCAGGATTCCGAGACACTGGGGAGTCAGTTACAAACTTTTTAACAACATTAAGGTGGTTAGCAGAGGCTTGCGAATTTGGCCTGACGCTAAATGAGATGCTCCGAGACCGTTTAGTATGTGGAATAAATAATTTAGCAATACAGAAACGTCTGTTAGCAGAGGCCGAGCTGGATTGCAAACAAGCATTGCAGCTGAATTTCTCCTTAGAAAAAGCAGCAAGCGCAGCACATGAGTTACAGGGTACTCCGATGGAGGTAGACGCCCATACCATGGCTGCATAGCCACCTTCAGGAAGGACTCGAATATAAGTTAACCAGGCCCACTTGCAGAAGCCCTCCCAAGCAAGGGAAAATTAGGTCCAGACAGATGGCAGCCCTGCGGCCTTTCGTCCGGCAAAATATTGTAGTTGTTGCCAGAGATCGGAGTCAGAAAGGAGAAATAGAAGCCCAACACCATCATCTTGGAGAAGGTCACGTAGGCCGGGGTACAGGAGAATGCGTTCCCTAGAAGCCCTACCTACCTCCGTCGAGGAACAACTAAATTCTGTAATGATGGTGAAATCAAAACCCATTCAATTATCCATAAGGTTGAATGGACGTCCCACGCTGATGGAGGTTGACACTGGAGCAGCTGCATCAGTGATAGGGGAAACAGTATTCAATAAAATTAGCACTGGACTGCAACCAGGACCTCGGCAAAACTGAGGGAATAAACAGGGGAACCACTGAGAGTGTTGGGCACAACACATGTAACTGTCGCTTATGGAGAGCAATTGGTTAGGCTGCCTTTAATGGCAGTGAAAGGTTTGGGGCCAAGCTTATTGGGACGAAGGTGGCTAAAAGAGATCCAGCTGGATTGGCCGCCTGAGCGAACCCCTGTGCAAATACCCAGAGGTTTTCCGAGAACGGCTCGGAACAATAAAGGGAGCAAAGGCGACATTGCACGTAGATCCATACGCAGTCCCAAAATTCTACAATGCCCGACCAGTACCCTTTGCATTAAGGCAGAAAGTCGATATGGAAATAAATCAATTAGTGAGGGAATTATAAAACCGGTCCAGTTCGCAGAGTGGGCGGCACCCGTGGTGCCTATCCTTAAGCCGGACGGCTCAGTCCACCTTTGTGGAGATTTCAAACAAACAATTAATCGCTACTCACAACTGGACAAATATCCAATTCCCCGGTTTGAGGGTTTGTATGCAAAACTGGCTGGAGGATTCCTATTCTCAAAGCTGGATATGAGCCACGCATATCTACAGCTGAAGCTGGACAAAGAGTCCCAAAAATTCTCAACGATAAACACGCTGAAGGGCCTTTTTCAGTGCACAAGATTACCCTTATTGCAGAGGACAATGAAGAACATAGAACATAGAACAGTACAGCATAGAACAGGCCCTTTGGCACTCGATGTTGTGCCGAGCATTGTCCGAAACCAAGATCAAGCTATCCAACTCCCTGTCATTCTGGTGTGCTCCATGTGCCTATCCAATAACCGCTTGAAAGTTCCCAAAGTGTCCGACTCCACTATCACAGCAGGCAGTCCATTCCACACCCTAACCACTTTCTGGGTAAAGAACCTGCCTCGCACATCCCTCTAATATCTCCCACCCTGAATCTTATACTTATGCCCCCTTGTAACAGCTACATCCACCCGAGGAAATAGTCTCTGAACGTCCACTGTATCTATCCCCCTCATCATCTTATAAACCTCTATTGTCGCCTCTCATCCTCCTCCGCTACAAAGAGAAAAGCCCTAGCCCCCTCACCCTTTCCTCATAAGACCTATCCTGCAAACCAGGCAGCATCCTGGTAAATCTCCTTTGCACCCTTTCCAATGCTTCCACATCCTTCCTATAATAAGGTGACCAGAACTGCACACAATACTCCAAATGTGGTCTCACCAGGGTCATGTACAGTTGCAGCATAACCCTACGGCTCTTAAACTCAAGCCCCCTGTTAATAAACGCTAACACACTATAGGCCTTCTTCACGGCTCTGTCCACTTAAGTGGCAACCTTCAGAGATCTGTGGACATGAACCCCAAGATCTCTCTGTTCCTCCACATTCCTCAGAACCCTGCCGTTGACCCTATAATCCGCATTCAAATTTTTTCTACCAAAATGAATCACCTCGCACTAATCAGGGTTAAACTCCATCTGCCATTTTTAGGCCCAGGTCTGCATCCTATCAATGTCTCTTTGCAGCCTACAACAGCCCTCCACCTCATCCACTACTCCACCAATTTTTGTGTCATCAGCAAATTTACTGACCCACCTTCAGCTCCCTCCTCCAAGTCATTGATAAAAATCACAAATAGCAGAGGACCCAGCACTGATCCCTGTGGTACACTGCTGGTAACTGTTCTCCAGTTTGAAAATTTTCAATCCACCACCACCCTCTGTCTTCTATGTGATAGCCAGTTACTTATCCAATTGGCCAAATTTCCCTCTATCCCGCACCTCCTTACTTTCTTCATGAGCCAGCCATGGGGAAAATTATCAAACACCTTACTAAAATCCATGTATACGACATCAACTGCTCTACCTTCATCTACACACTTAGTTACCTCCTCAAAGAATTCAATCAAATTTGTGGGGCAAGACTTACCCTTCACAAATCCGTGTTGACTATCCACTGTCATCTTTCCAAATGGTCATAAATCCTATCCTTCAGGACGTTTTCCATTAACTTACCGACCACCGAAGTAAGACTAACTGGCCTATAATTACCAGGGTCATTCCTATTCCCTTTCTTGAACAGAGGAACAGCATTCGCGACTCTCCAGTCCTCTGGCAACTACCCTGAGACCTCCACACCTATCCATAATCTGTTTTGCAATTTCTTCCTCCGCATCTCTATTACTATTTGGGGGCGATAGAAAACTCCTAACAATGTGACCGCTCCTTTCCTATTTCTAACTTCAGCCCATATTACCTCAGTCGGCAGATACCCTTCGAACTGCCTTTCTGCAGCTGTTTAACTATCCTTGATTAACAATGCTACTACACTTTTTTACCACCTTCCCTACATTTACTGAAACATCTATACCCCGGAACTTCCAACAACCATTCCTGTACCTGTTCTAACCATGTCTCCGTAATGGCCA
Organism: Scyliorhinus canicula; assembly: GCF_902713615.1. Lineage (NCBI taxonomy): Eukaryota > Metazoa > Chordata > Chondrichthyes > Carcharhiniformes > Scyliorhinidae > Scyliorhinus > Scyliorhinus canicula. The sequence continues at coordinate 269,667,498 of NC_052147.1, forward strand.
CACAGCGTAGTCCCAAGTACCAATCCATGCTCCAAGTTCACCTACCTTATTCCGGATGCTCCTTGCATTGAAGTAGACACATTTCAACCCACCTTTCTGTCTGCCGGTTCACGCCTGCGACATTGATATCTTCCTCAGTACCTCACTACTCTCAACACTGGCTTCTGGACTACAGCTCGTTTTCCCACCCCACTGACAAATTAGTTTAAACCCCCCCGAAGAGCATTAGCAAATTTCCCTCCCATGATATTAGTGCCCCTCTGGTTCAGGTGAAATCCGTCCTGTTGCAATATATTGCAAAGGCTACCACAAGTCGCTATTTACCTGGATGATGTCCTCATTACTTGCAAAACCTGGAGAAAGTCCTTAGAAGTTTTTCAGCAGCAGGCGTGCGCCTAAAGAGGGAGAAATGTGTTTTCCTAGCACCTCAAGTAACCTATCTGGGGTACAAGGTTGACAAATCAGGGCTACACCCTTTGGAGGATCGGGTGAGATTTTTTAGGACTGGTGACATCTTATGGAAAGTTCATACAGAACAGAGCTTCCATCTTGGACCTCCTACACCAATCACTACAAAAGGGGCAAGCCTGGGAGATGTCCGCCCGCCAAGACAGGGTTTTCAAGGAAATTAAAGAACAACTTTCTTCCTAGAACGTCTTGGCACACTACGACCCCAGGAAAGAATTGGTGGTCACGTGCGACACATCTCCATATGGCATTGGGGCAGTTTTGGCACACAGAGGGTAAAACAGACAGGAACGACCTATAGCATTCACTTCCAGGACACTGGCAGCAGCAGAACAAAAGTACGCCCAAATCGAAAAGGAAGGACTGGCTGTGATCTTCGCGGTGAAGAAATTTCACAAGTGCTTGTAAGGGCGGAAACTCACTATAATTACAGGCCACAAGCCATTGCTGGGTTTGTTGAAAGAAGATAAAGCAATACCACCAATAGCTTCGGCCCGGAACCAAGGCTGGGCCCTACTACTGGCGGTGCACCCGTATCAACTGGAGCATCGACCAGGAACCCGGGTGGCAAACGCCAATGCACTAAGCAGGCTGTCATTACCGGACGCCGCGCTATTAGTACCCAAAATAGAGGAAACGGTAATGATGTGAAATTTCCTGTACACCCTTCCAAGTGGCCACACAAAACATTTGTTTATGGACCCAAAGGGACCCGGTTTTTTCGAACATAAAACACATGGTGCTAACTGGGGAGATGGAAAGACCGGTCCAAGTGGAATTCTCCCCTTACTGGAGCAGAAGGGAGCAGATCACTGTGGAAGACGGGATCCTGCTATGGGGGGCTCGAGTAATCGTTCCAAGTCAAGGCCGTCGAGCCTTACTGGCTGACCTACATCATGGGCACCCTGGAGTCTCAAAAATGAAGATGCTGGCCAGAAGCTATGTCTGGTGGCCGGGCCTGGACACAGACAGAGCGGCATTGGTAGGTTGGTGCCAAGAATGCCAACAAGGGCAGAAGGCCCCGCTGCACCCATGGGAATGGCCAGGTAGACCATGGTCGTGACTTCATGTCGATTTTGCAGGCCCGTTTATTGGTTCAATGTTTTTGATAATAGTAGACACCCATTCCAAATGGCTGGAAGTCTACAAACTGAACTCTGCAAATTCAACAACTACCATTGAAAAACTCTGCACCTCGTTCACAACTCATGGTATCCCAGAGGTGTTAGTTTTCACCAGCCAGGACATCACAACATTTATGAAGTCGAATGGCATTCGGCGCATAAGGACGTCTCCATACCACCCGGCATCGAATGGTTTGGCCGAGAGAGCCGTCCAGACCATTAAAGATGGTTGAAGAAACAGGCAGCAGCATCATTGGACACCAATGATACTTGCCACAGTAACTTCATTTGAAGCCTTCTTGTGGCAATAAATGATTTTCATTTTCAAACTGTCGCGCTGGCTAGTTGACGACAGAACAACCCCACACGCCACAACGGGAATAACACCGGCGGAGCTACTCATGGGCAGACGACTCCGAACCCGGCTGAGTCTACTATTCCCAAATTTAGGTGGCAGAATAGAGCGACACCAAGAGGCCCAATGCAGGGGCCACGCCAACACGCGCCAAGAAAGGCAGTTCACCACGGGTGAAAATGTGTGCATCAGAAATTATGGAAATGGCCTCACATGGGTAGCAGGAACAGTCAAGGCCAGGACAGGACTTGTGTCGTATGAGATACGTGTGGGAAAACATGGAATAAAGAAACACCTGGACCAGGTGCGGGCCTCAGATTTGTTTCCCCCGCCGGAGCTGACTCCGACCAGCATACCAAGGACCGTGAAGAGTCCTCCCCGGCAAACTATTCACGCTCCTCCGACATCACTGATGAGGACATCGGACGCGGAGATTCATACCGTGGCTGATGCCGCAGCTGTACCCCTGCCGCCGGAGGAAAGGGGCAAACCGCCCCTCAGGCACTCACATCGGAAAAGACGGGCGCCTAGCAGAGGCCGAAGTGGAGGAGCCGGACCCGGCGCAAAAATGAAGCAGGAGACCCATGAGTCACCTGGACCATGGGGGCTACTCGGACTTTGGGGGGCAGGGGTATAATGACTTAGGCCAGGCCTTTGAGATTGATCAATTAGAATGCGAGTTCCCTGATTAGTGGCCCAATCAGGGAACCCCTTTCTATGTATATAACAGGGAGTGTCAGATCCTCTGCACTCCTGGTAGACAGCAGGCTGAATGGTCATGGTTGTTCAGCTGTTGGGTTTGTAAATAAAAGGAATCCTGGTGGCGACGTCTGCCTCTGTGGACTTATTAGACCCCCCCCCCCCCCACTCCCACATTGGGATCTCCCCACTCATTGATGTGATGTCATGTTGTCAAGGTTCACAACAGGTTTTAAAAATGAGAACCAGGAGGTGGGAATCTCTCCTGGGGGGGAGAGTGATATGCAAGGATAGTACCCTGACACTGTCTGCTGGCATCCAGGAATTGCCCCCTGTGCCCCCGGCACTGCCTCCTGGCACTGCCAGAGTGTCCAATCTTTCCACCATTTCCACTTGGGCAGCATGGAAGCATCGTGGTTAGCACAGTTGCTTCACAGCTCCAGGGTCCCAGGTTCGATTCCCAGCTTGGGTCACTGTCTGTGTGGAGTCTGCACGTTCTCCCCGTGTGTGCGTGGGTTTCCTCCGGGTTCTCCGGTTTCCTCCCACAGTCCAAAGATGTGCAGGTTAGGTGTATTGGCTATACTAAATTGCCCTTAGTGTCCAAAAAGGTTAATTCGTGTTACTGGGTTAAGAGGATGGGATGGAGGAGGTGTGTCCTTGAGTGGGGTGCTCTTTCCAAGGGCCGGTGCAGACTCGATGGGCTGAAGGGCCTCCTCCTGCATTGTAAATTCTATGACACTATCTATGGTTCACCACTGTGCAGCTTATCTGAATAAACTGAGCCCCTGACAAGGGAATCATTGAATAATGCACGCAGAATGAGGCCGCTTGATCGATCGTATTCCTTTGAGGCACAGACGAGTTCGTCCCACAAGCCTGCACTTTCTCCATGTCCCTGCAATTTTTATTTCTTTACCTATTTATCCAATTTAACTTAAAAGCTACTGTTGAACCAGTTTCCATTACCCTATCAGATGGTGGATTACGATTCCTAACCACATAAAAAAGCTTTTCCTGGTGGCACTTCTGGTTCTTTTGCCAATCACTTTGTATCTGTGCCCTCTGGTTATTGATTACAAAACACACCTAGCAAATCTCTTTTTAGTCATCTCTGCTCTAATAAGAATTCTACAGAGTTAGGGGCAGGAAAGCAGTAGAAACCCGAGGGACATGAAAAAGATCGAGTTGCGACAGGAAATGGAGCGAAGCATTGTTTGGATGTTGCGAGAAGCTAGACGCTGAGCTGCGTCACAAGCTAAGTTGAAAGAGCTCAGGCCAAATGTTCATGCCTTAGTTCTTTCCGGGATGAAGATGGGCGGGATAGAAAGATGGTTGGGCAGAGCCCAATTCCAGGATTCCACCACTCTACCATCAAGTGGGATTTTGTGGGGTGTGGGATAAGTTTATGGGTAGTGCGCCCACATGCAGCAATCCTACTGTTGTCTAGTCCATTGCAGGGTTGGGCATTTTAGAATTCCCCCACGCCATTGAGTCGGACCCATTTTGGCAGAAACTTGGTTCACACCAACTTTTGTTCCCACCACCTGAGTGGAATTGTGAACCACTCAACTTGCGAAGTTAGGAACCCTTGGTTTGGTAAGTTCAAAAAGTGTTTCTCACTTCATTTGCCATTCTGAAATGCTGAATGATAAATTAAATATGTTTTTAATGTAATGGGTAATTATAGCATTGTATTTAAATAAAGTAAGTTAACATTATATTGACAAGCAATTCTAAAATATTCAGGTACACTTGCACCATTTATCTAATAGATAAAGTGCTTCTGCATTCAATGTTATTGAGATTCAGATTTTCAGGTTAAATTTTCCACTGTGATTTAATTTTTTCTTTCATTGACAGCCACACAATTCGTTGAGCCTTTGAAACAATGGAACAGATGGCCATCTGTTCATCCTTTGAAGCATGCAAAAATAGCCATCTGGGCAGCACAGTAGCATGGTGGTTAGCATAAATGCTTCACAGCTCCAGGGTCCCAGGTTCGATTCCCGGCTGGGTCACTGTCTGTGCGGAGTCTGCACGTCCTCCCCGTGTGTGCGTGGGTTTCCTCCGGGTGCTCCGGTTTCCTCCCACAGTCCAAAGATGTGCGGGTTAGGTGGATTGCCAATGCTAAATTGCCCGTAGTGTCCTATAAAGTAAGGTTAAGGGGGGGGGGGGGGTTGTTGGGTTACGGGTATAGGGTGGATACGTGGGTTTGAGTAGGGTGATCATTGCTCGGCACAACATCGAGGGCCGAAGGGCCTGTTCTGTGCTGTACTGTTCTATGTTCTATGTTCCACCACTTCAAAGGGTTTAATATATTAAGCTCTGGAGAATTTGTTGACACAGTTGTGCAAGGGGATATCATTAAGACATTTGTCCGGTCTTAAGTCGGGTGCTCTTTCCAAGGTCCGGTGCAGACTCAATGGGCCGATTGGCCTCCTTCTGCACTGTAAATTCTATGATTCTATGAACCACCATGGGAGAGCACTGAAAATGAAAAATGAAAATCGCTTATTGTCACGAGTAGGCTTCAATGAAGTTACTGTGAAAAGCCCCTAGTCGCCACATTCCGGCGCCTGTCCGGGGAGGCTGGTACGGGAATCGAACCGTGCTGCTGGCCTGCTTGGTCTGCTTTGTAAGCCAGCGATTTAGCCTTGTGAGCTAAACCAGCCCCTGCAGGACAGAAGGCAGGATTGAAATGCTGGGAAACAACATGACTCAAAATTCCCACCTTGAGGATGAAAATCTGGGACCTTATTGCTTTCTGAGATCTATGCAGTTATGAGGAGGGGTTTGTTCAAAGAGGGATGGAGGGGGAAAGAAGTCACCATGTGATATTTTCTCCCAACATAGATGTATTTTTCGGGGAAAGACTGAATTGATGTTGATCTGTAATAACATGCTATCAGTGGTGTTGAGTTTAGTAGCTGTGTTGTTCGCATTTAAATTTAGTCGTTTCATGGAATATTTGTATAGTGATGTGTAAATTGAGCTGACAGATGATCAATAAATCCTTATCGAAAATCCACTTTGTGAATACAAAAACCTGCATATGATTAGCTGGTCTCATGATTTTAAAGCCTTACTATAAACAGGAATAGACTTTGGCCCATTTTTTCATCCACATGGTGGGAATCATAAGTGGGGCATTTCTCGACATTGCAGTTCCACCTCCTGTCTGACAGAACCCGCATATGTTGCATTCATGATGGGGTGATGGGGATAGGTTTAGAACATAGAACAGTACAGCACAGAACAGGCCCTTCGGCCCTCAATGTTGTGCCGAGCCATGATCACCCTACTCAAACCCACGTATCCACCCTATACCCGTAACCCAACAACCCCCCCTTAATCTTACTTTTTGTAGGACACTACGGGAAATTTAGCATGGCCAATCCACCTAACCCGCACATCTTTGGACTGTGGGAGGAAACCGGAGCACCCGGAGGAAACCCACGCACACAGGGGGAGGACGTGCAGACTCCACACAGACAGTGACCCAGCCGGGAATCTAACCTGGGATCCTGGAGCTGTGAAGCATTTATGCTAACCACCATGCTACCCTGCTGCCCCTAATTTGAACCAAGACTTCTGCCTCCTGAGGAAGGTCTGAGGCTGGAATAGACGTAGGCTGATGCCGAGGTGGGCAATTGGAAGTTCTGCCTTCCTTAAGTCTGACATCAACACAGTCTGTACATGAGTGTTAGGCACAATAGCACTGATACCCTTACCTCCCTCCATTCATCTCATGCTCCCTCAATATTTCCATGGCCATCTTATCCCACCTATGCCCAGGATTCAGGATGGAGAGAACTCAGTATGAAGAGAGGCTCGTATAGCACAGGGCTAAATAGCTGGCTTTAAAGCAGACCAAGGCAGGACAGCAGCACGGGTTCAATTCCCATACCAGCTTCCCCGAACAGGTGCCAGAATGTGGCAACTAGGGGCTTTTCACAGTAACTTCATTTGAAGCCTACTTGTGACAATAAGCAATTTTCATTCATTTCATTTCATTCATTTCATAAGCTGTATAATAACATTGGAAAGTCTTCAAGATTTACATAGTATAAACACACAGCTATTCAAAAATCATCTAAAAAAAATAATTCGCTGTTCATAAAACTGTCAATTAAAACAAAGCGCACAGTTCTCTCAACATGAACAACTTTTGCGGAATTGAATTCAATTGTGGGTTTGGAGTTCAGACAAATACCATGAAGGAATTCTAGTGCACAACTGTGTCAACAAAACCTCCAGATTTCAATTATTAAACACTTAGTGGAACAGATGACCATCTGTCCTAATGCTTCAATGGATCAACAGATAATCGGATTGCGAACCAAGGAAAAGATTAAATCATAGTTCAAAATTGACACATTAAAATCTGAACCTTGATTCCTTTGAATGGAGAGAGCACGTTATGCATTGGAATGGTTCCTGCCATTTGTGGGCATGAACCTCATGATGTCGCCAGCGAGGGGCGGGAAAATTGGGAAGTGTGATCTCTCCAGAGAGAATTGCATTTCCCGAATCTCTCCAGATTTTCCGCCTCCGTCACTATTCTCTCTGACATCAATAACGCACTGAAAATTGACCCTGTTGTGTCTGTATCCAGTTTTGGTCTCCTTATCTGAGGAAGGATGTTTTTGCTACAGAGGGAGTGAAGCGAAGGTTTACCAGACTGATTCCTGGAATGATGGGACTGACGTATGAGGAGAGATTGAGTAAAGGGGGATTTCACAGAAACCTAACAACACTAGGCATGGTAGATGCAGGAAGAATGCTCCTGCTGGTGGGTGTGTCCAACACCGGGGTCATAGTCTGAGGATATAGAAACATAGAAGAGCAGGAGGAGGCCACTTGGTCCTTCAAGCCTGCGTCGCCATTCATTATGATCATGGCTGATCATCCAACTCTATATCCTAATCCCGCTTCCCCCCCATATCAGGCAGCGCGGTATCACAGTGGTTATGACTGGTGTTTCACAGTGCCATGGTCCCAAGTTTGAATACCCGGCTTGGGTCACTGTCTGTGCAGAGTCTGCACGTTCTTCCCGTGTCTACGTGGGTTTCCTCCGGGTGCTCCCGCTTCCTCCCATAAGTCCTGAAAGGCGCGCTGTTAGGTGAATTGGACATTCTGAATTCCCCCTCTGTGTACCCAAACAGACGCTGTAATGCGGCGACTAGGGGATTTTCAAAGTAACTTCATTGCACTGTTAAATTAAGCCGACTTGTGACAATAACGATTATTATTATTATATGATTTGATTCCCTTTGCCCAACGTGCTATATCTAACTGCTTCTTGAAACCATGCAATATTTTGGCCTCAACTACTTCCTGGGGTGATGAATTCCACCAGCTGACCACTCTCCAAGTGCAGAAATTTCTCCTCATCTCTGTCCTAAATGGTCAACCCTGTATCCTCCTCAGACTGTGACCACTGGTTCTGGACATAACCACCATCGGAATATCCTTCCTGCATCTACCCTGTCCAGCCCTGTTAAAATTTTATAGGTTTCTATTACAACCTCCCTCAGATGTGGTCAACCTTTTAGGATTGAGATGAGGAGAACATTCTTCTCTCCAAAAATTAGGAAGCCGATGGAATTCGCCAACACAGGGAGCAGTCGGGGCAATAACATTGTGGGCCTGATTCTCCGGTCCTGCTGGATGCCGTGGAGGAGACCAGCTACTGCCGTCCGCCGGGCCTGGGAGCAGGCGGTCAGTGCCATGGGTAACACCGTCAGGATTGGCTAGCAGAGCAGGAAAAACTGCACTACTTCCTCAGGGCGGCCAGAGTGAGTTGGTGCTCCCAGCACCAACCCCCGTCCCACACAACCGTAAACCCACCCCCCATGTGGAGGGGACTGAACCCCCATCCTGCACCACATGCCAGCATCTATACCGGTCCCTTATGGCTGGATGCCTTGGCCACTGAGATCACCAGCTAACCATCCCCCCCACCACCACCAACCCGCATGTGTCGGCCTGTTGCAGACTGTGCATTTTCTGCTCCATCCCACTCCCTGCCCAGGAGAAAGCCGCTCATAACCACCAGAGTGGGGAAGACTGGAGGGGGACTGCCAGACCTGCGGCCCTTCACTGCAGCAGAGCAGAGGGCACTGGACATGGTCGGCAGGCCAAAAGAAAGGGTAGTTGCCGGGGCGGAGGTCGGCATTGGGAGAGGAAGTGTGACCCCACTGAGTTGATCTTTCCATGGCACGTGTGTTACCCCTCCTCCCAGCACCACCACCTCCACATCACCCCCAAACCCCCCTCACAGCAACCTCACACCCACACCACCCTCACACGCACATCACCCTCATCCTCACCACCCTCACACCCACACCACCCTCACACGCACATCACCCTCATCCTCACACCACCCTCACACACACACCCACACCACACCCTCACCACCCTCACACCACCCTCACACACACATCACCCTCACCCTCACTACCCTCACACCACCCTCACACACACATCACCCTCATCCTCACACCACCCTCACACACACACCCGCACCACACCCTCACCACCCTCACACCACCCTCACAGCAACCTCACACCCACAACACCCTCACACGCACATCACCCTCATCCTCACACCACCCTCACACACACACCCACACCACATCCTCACCACCCTCACACCACCCTCACACACACATCACCGTCACCCTCACCACCCTTACACCACCCTCACACACACAACACCCTCACACCCACACCACTCCATCCCCACTCCACCTCCACACCACCCCACACCCACACTACCCCCAAACTACCCTCACAACATCCTCACACACATATCACTCTCACACCCACACCACTCCATCCCCACTCCACCCCCACACAACCCCTACATCCCCGCTCCACCACCACCCCTACACACCCCTCCCCACACCCCAAAACACCCCCCCCGCCCCCCTCGCTAACACCCCCCACTCTCTCTTCCCCCCCCCCCCCGGTGCCCCCCCATGATTGCACCATGAGCCCCCCCCCCCCCCCCCGGCTCATGGTGCAATCATGGTGCGCCTTGTCTTGTGTCTTGGAAGAGCTGCTGGATATGGGATGGGTCCTTTTGGTGTCCCCGACCTCAGCCACAGCCAGAACCCCAGGTGCCGACCAGCGATGAGGACCACACCAACACGGACGGGAGCCATCGCATCGAATCGCAGGACACCCCGAGGTCGAGTCCAGGGATGACACTGGCTTCCCATTACAGCTGTCGCCAACACGCACCACCACCCCTGAAACACTTAGGTCGGCCGGGCACTTCAGTGAAGAGGCTCCTGAGGCACTATCCGGTGCACACCATATGCATGCTCCTGAGTGGGACCCAGTCACAGCGGGACATGGTTGAGAGTGTTGGTGGCCTTTCCCAGACACTGGCCGATGTGGCACAGACACAGAGGGAGATGGTGTTGTCACTGGCTGATGTAGCACTGGCCCAGAAGGTGGTGGCACAGTGGCAGGGTGATGTGGTGCTGTCCTAGATGGAGATGGACCACACCCTGTGTTATACGGCCGCAATCATGCAGACCCTGGTCGAGACAACAGCGGGCCTCCAGGACTGGCAGTGCCAGGTTGCGGGGAGACCTCCTGGGTCCGTTTGCACTCCCGTCCCATTGAGTAGCCCAGGGGCCATTGGGTATCCGAAGGGAGGGGGCGATGATGGGGCCCATGCCGGTGACTCCAGCAGGGGAGATGCCACAACACTGCAGCACCTTGGACTCCCCCTCCTGTCCCTGGCATATCTGGTGGGCAGCGAGCTGAGCGGGGTGGCATCACGCCACCTGGGAAACCCAAGCAACCTCCTTTCCCATCCAGGCCTGGTCGTCCCAGAAGACGGCCACCAAAAGAGACCCAGGTTGCAGGGCGAGAATCACAGTGGCTGTCTCCACTCCTGATGTACCATTTGGGGATCCACCTCACGATAGGGACCGGAAGACTAGAAAATTCGGCACCTGTTAAGTTGGCATGGGTGAAGATCACAGTTTAGCGATATGGGCTGTTAGGGCACAAATCTGTATATGTTTTCAAATTAAACACCTGTGCACAATGTTACAACCTGCCTCGGAGCTCTGTCAGAAGGGTGTGAGGGATGGGCTGGTCTGGGCTGACCGCAGAGGGGGTGCGGGTGGGGTAATGGACGGACGTTGGAGGTGGACATGGCACAGGGATCCCAGTTCAGCCAGTGCTCACCGCCCTGGTGTCCCACCACCTCCACTTCCCTCCGTCCCCACCTCTGTCACCCCAGGGGTTCAGAGGGACCGTGTAATTGAATGGCCAGCTTGCATGCAGAGATCACACAGGTGGGTGGTGGGAAGTGCCTCTGTGGTCAGTAGTCTGACATTGTCAAACGATGTGGAGCACCAGGGCTCACCGCAGAGCGAGTTGTAATCCCATGGACTATACCCGCTATTACTGCCAGCCCAGTGCCCGCATCCGGTAGTGCGGCAGATAGGAATCATGGAGGGCGTTGCAGGTGGGGCATTGGCCATAGGTGGCAGGTGGGGCATGTAGGGGTGGGATGCAGTGTCCTTGCCCCTGGCCAGTACTCCCTGGAGGCGATCAGAATGCTGGTCTCAGCGCGTTGACCCTGGTGCATATGTAGTGTGCCCTCCCAGGACCCATGCCCTGCCCATCCTCCCCCTCCCCCGCATCTTCCTTGTCAGACGAGGACTGCCGTTCATCCTCCTCCTCCAGTAAGTCACCCCTCTGCTGTGCGATGTTGCGGTGGATACACTGCCCGGGTATCGGGCGCAGACGTGCATGCTGCGCATCTCATAGTCACACACCAACTTCACATTCATCAAGTGGAACCCTTTTGGTTTGTCATCTGCAGGTGCTCGTAGGGGGCATGCATCCAGTCAATTTCACTGCTGGACCCAAGGCGTCTCTGCGATGGGGCGGACCCCGCTGCCTGGACATCGTGGTGAGCTTGGTTCACATTGAAATGGATGTGTTGTGCTGCCTGGGCATATGGAGCCTCCATTACAGCATGGATGCAACTGAGGCCTGAGCTCTGTGAGATTCCGGACAGGTCCCCACTCGATGCCAGGAAGGCGTAGTAGGTCAGGACGACCATCATTTTGACAACCATCAGGAGCGGGTGTTCTCCTCCATTCCCCTGTGGAACCAGGTGCACCATGATCGGCAGATATCTCACACTGTCCCCGTGCTCAGCCGGAGTCTTCGACGGTATGCCTGGCCGGCAGGTCCTTGAATGACAGGTGGTGCCGGTACACACAAGGCCTCATTCGGCGCTTCTTTGCACGTCCTCCTCCTACTCGGCCTGTTGGGCGGCCTGTCCCCATCCTCACCGGCTGCCTCCAGCTGCAGTGTATCCCCATGACTGCTGTGATTTGGAGGAAGGCCATCACTGCTGGTTGTATTCCAATATTCATTGTCTGCAGGGAGTGAAAACTGCCATGTTAGCAGGGTGGATACCCCGTGCCCAACCAGGTCCACTGAGCTACACGGTGACCCCGAGTGAGACTACAGACGCTGCCTCCCCATGTTCTCCCCCTCACTCCCCCTTCTCCAATCCCACTGCGCTGGCCCCTTCAGTGCCTGGCCCCCTGCTACATCTAGCTCTGCCACCCACCCCTCCAGCCAGGGGTACCATCAACTGCCACTGCCCTTGCTAGCTGTATGCTCCACGGCCCCTGTCCGGCGCCCCCATGTAAGGGTCACTGTGGTGTTTCCCTTGGGCGTGCCACGTCATGCCCTGGCGGTGGGTGGCGGCTGGCGGCTGGTTGTGGGGATGAATGATTGTTAGGGGCTGGTTTAGCATAGGGCTAAAGAGCTGGCTTTTAAAGCAGACCAAGGCAGGCCAGCAGCATGGGTTCAATTCCCGTACCAGCCTCCCCGAACAGGCGCCGGAATGTGGCGACGAGAGGCTTTTCACAGTAACTTCATCTAAAGCCTACTTGTGACTATAAGCGATTTTCATTTCATTTCATTTGAATGCCAGAGGTGGGGCCCAGGGATGGGGGCTAGGGTGCGGGTTGGTGGGGTGGAGAATAGGGATTGGGGTAAGGAGCTGGAGGCACACATATAGCACTCTGCAGATCGTGGGACCACGATATGTTGTCAGTGGGGTGCCCCACAAGATGTCTGCCTCACAGCCTGCGGCATTGGCGGTCCATGCCTGGACACCATCCCAGTCCCATGGAGTCCACCTCAACCCCATGGCCCATCCGCTGTTGCCCCCCAGCCCTGGCAGGGTGCCCACACCCCATCCCAGCAAGCCCTGCCAGTGTAAGGACCGGCAACCCACGGTTGCGCCTCTGCATGTCCTACCTCCTCTCTCTCCCTCATCAGCTACCTCCATCCGGCGAAGGCGGAGAATCGCGGAGGCCCCGGGGAATACCGGATCAGGCCTGCTAATGATATGCGAACGGTGTTTACTGTACATGTGGAGGGGAATGTATTGATGGCGCTGTCGAGACACCTGAAAATTGGGATTTGGTGTGAACCCGGCGCCGGCCACAATTTCGGCATCAAGACCGATTCTCCGCCCAATCGCTTTTCCAGATTTCAGCGTTGGCTGATGGAGAATCCCGCTCTGGATGTTTTCAAGAAGGTGTTAGATATAGTTCTTGGGGTTCAAGTGATCAACGAATACAGGGGAGAAAAGTGGGAACAGGCTATTGAGTTGGATGTGATAGCATAAGTATATAATTAATCATCATTATTAATTTACCAGGACCACTTCTGAGCCAATAATATTCTGTTTCAGATTTTCCCACTTTGATTTCATCAACGAAGCTAAAGCATCTTAATAATCAGATAATAATCTTGTTTCATAAGATGTCTAATATGTGACTTTATCTAATTTGGTGTGAAAATCAACTGCTGCTTAACCTGCAATATTTACCCTTGCTGTTGGAACCTATTGCACATCATACTGAGTGCCAAAACATCCTGTGTAGCACCTTCAAAGTAAAAACATCCCAAGGCACTTTACAAAGGGAAAAAACGTAATAGGGAATGGCAGAAAATAAAGGAGACGGTGTTGAAACATTTATGGAAGCAGAGAGGGTGACAGCAGAAATGAAGACGCTGGAGAAATTAAGTCCAGAATGATAACAAGGAATGATAAAGGGGGGACGGTTTAGCTCAGCTGGTTTGTGATGCAGAGTCAGACCAGCAGTGTGGGTTCAATTCCTGTACCGGCTGTGGTTATTCATGGGGGCCCTTCCTTCTCAAACTTGCCCCTCGCCTGAGGTGTGGTTAAATCACCACCAGTCAGCTCTCCAGGTCATAGGAGAAAGCAGCCTATGGTTGTCTGGGACTAAGGCGACTTTATCTCTAAGATAGCGATTTTAGCAGCAATCACAGTGATGTGGGGGTGAAGACAAATGATGCAGCAAAAGTGGAAGCAAATTTGAGGTTTCAGGTGCAAACGTGGTTTGAACAGAGTGCATAGATTGTGCATGTGATGAATAGGCTGAGCAAGGAGCTTTAGAGGAGGTAAAGAAAGAAAGAAAAAAAGAAAGACTCACCCCAGCCCGATCCAACCCCGTGCAGAATGGAAAGCAATCGAGTTCATTAAAGGGTGGTCAATTCTATCTGTCAGATTACCACCAGGCTGTGAAGATTAAGATGTGCCCAACGTTACTTAGTCTTTGATGAGGAGAAAACATCACATCATAGTCTTCAAACACATCACATTGTGGTTTCATGGTGGGAGGAAGTGAAAGGATGTCTTGGATGATTGCTAAATATTCACTCGATTTCCCCAATATGAGAGCAGACTTTCCCAGTATTGGATCTGGGAATAGTGGATTGTTTGAGTGCAACATTTGGGGGAAAATTTCAATCATGAAAGGGGTGTGGGGAATGATTCAACTCCTAGAAGAAGTCCACCTAATACACCTAAGCACAATAAGAGAAACTAACCGTGGAACAATATTTCCGAAAATGGAAACTTAAACCTAACCCACACAAATGAACAGTCACATTTCATCTTGAAAACAGGAACACCATAAGTGGCATTCTGAGGCATGTACTGTGTAACATGGCATCACTTCCAATCTATCCAGGAGTGACGCTGGATCACACACTAACCTTCCAGAACTACCTGAAGAGAGGAGCCATCAAGACGACGACGAGAGCCAAATTAGTCCAGGAAATGGAAAGCAAGAAGTGGGAGTGATTCAGCTTCAGTGCTTTGCACATTGATGATGGACAGCTGAGAACATTGATGATGGACAGCTGAGAACTCTGCTCCACTATAGATCACAAAGAGCCACATGCATCATATCATGGCAATGTCCAATTGAACAATAAAGGTCTGAAAATTGATAAATCTCCGGGCCCAGATGGGCTACATCCTAGAGTTCTAAAGGAGATAGCTGAAGAAATAGTGGAGGCGTTAGTTATGATCTTTCAAAAGTCACTGGAATCAGGGAAAGTCCCAGAGGATTGGAAAATCGCTGTTGTAACCCCCCTGTTCAAGAAGGGAACAAGAAAAAAGATGGAAAATTATAGGCCAATTAGCCTAACCTCGGTTGTTGGCAAAATTCTAGAATCCATCGTTAAGGATGAGATTTCTAAATTCTTGGAAGTGCAGGGTCGGATTAGGACAAGTCAGCATGGATTTAGTAAGGGGAGGTCGTGCCTGACAAACCTGTTAGAGTTCTTTGAAGAGATAACAAATAGGTTAGACCAAGGAGAGCCAATGGATGTTATCTATCTTGACTTCCAAAAGGCCTTTGACAAGGTGCCTCACGGGAGACTGCTGAGTAAAATAAGGGCCCATGGTATTCGAGGCAAGGTACTAACATGGATTGACGATTGGCTGTCAGACAGAAGGCAGAGAGTTGGGATAAAAGGTTCTTTTTCGGAATGGCAACCGGTGACAAGTGGTGTCCCGCAGGGTTCAGTGTTGGGGCCACAGCTGTTCTCTTTATATATTAACGATCTAGATGACGGGACTGGGGGCATTCTGGCCAAGTTTGCCGATGATACAAAGATAGGTGGAGGGGCAGGTAGTATTGAGGAGGTGGGGAGGCTGCAGAAAGATTTAGACAGTTTAGGAGAATGGTCCAAGAAGTGGCTGATGAAATTCAACGTGGGCAAGTGCGAGGTCTTGCACTTTGGAAAAAAGAATAGAGGCATGGACTATTTTCTAAACGGTGACAAAATTCATAATGCTAAAGTGCAAAGGGACTTGGGAGTCCTAGTCCAGGATTCTCTAAAGGTAAACTTGCAGGTTGAGTCCGTAATTAAGAAAGCAAATGTAATGTTGTCATTTATCTCAAGAGGCTTGGAATATAAAAGCAGGGATGTACTTCTGAGGCTTTATAAAGCACTAGTTAGGCCCCATTTAGAATACTGTGAGCAATTTTGGGCCCCATACCTCAGGAAGGACATACTGGCACTGGAGCGGGTCCAGCGGAGATTCACACGGATGATCCCAGGAATGGTAGGCCTAACATACGATGAACGTCTGAGGATCGTGGGATTATATTCATTGGAGTTTAGGAGGTTGAGGGGAGATCTAATAGAAACGTACAAGATAATGAATGGCTTGGATAGGATGGACGTAGGGAAGTTGTTTCCAGTAGCAGGGGAGACTAGGACGCGGGGGCACAGCCTTAGAATAAAAGGGAGTCACTTTAGAACAGAGATGAGGAGAAATTTCTTCAGCCAGAGAGTGGTAGGTCTGTGGAATTCATTGCCACAGAGGGCGGTGGAGGCCGGGACATTGAGTGTCTTTAAGACAGAAATTGATAAATTCTTGATTTCTCGAGGAATTAAGGGCTATGGGGAGAGAGCGGGTAAATGGAGTTGAAATCAACCATGATTGAATGGTGGAGTGGACTCGATGGGCCGAATGGCCTTACTTCCACTCCTATGTCTTATGGTCTTATGGTCTAATATAAAGCAATATCTCACTGGAATTCTCAAGCCAACCTGAACAAACTGATTGCATGAGCTGTCGCAAATCACTCCTCTATCAATTCCGTACAATGCCAAAACCATCCGGGAACTCCAGCAGATTGACGCACACAATCGTCTCCCATCTACCAGAACCTCAATAACTTCCTTTGCTTGTGTGGCACGGGGGCGCAGTAGTTAACACTGTTTCTTCACATCACCAGGGACCTGGGTTTACTTCCGACCTTGGGTGATTATCTGTGAGGAGTTTGCATGTTTTCCCCATGTCTGCATGGGTTTCCGCCGGGGGCTCCCATTTCCACCCACAGCCCAAAAGATGTGCAGGTTAGGTTGATTGGCCATGATAAATTGCCCTTAGTGTTCAAAGATTAATTGTGGTTGCTGGGTTACAGGGAAAGGGTGGGGTAGTGGGCCTTGGTGGCATGCTCTTTCAGAAGTGTGTTGCACTCAATGGGCTGAATGGCCTCCTTCTGCACTGTAAGTATTCTATGATTCTATGAATACCACTTGAATTAGTGCAAGTCTTCTGAACCCACGCACTAACTATGTCAATGCAACTCCAACCCTGAAGAAGCTTGGAAAGCTGAATGAGATTCAGAAGAAGTCACAAATATCTCATGAACAACACAAAGCAGAAAGACCCAAGAAATCGATCTTTTGCAAAGTTCCAACAGCAGTCACACAAAGCGTGGCCGATGTGGATGCTTGATGCACAAATGGAAAACTAAAAACCCTCCCGTGTGCAACTGCAGTCACCTAGAAATGGGCAATGAGACATAAAACAATCCAATATCTGATCCACATCTGCTATTCCTGATGCATTGATCCGGCTTAATCACCTGAAGGTATAATTAAAGTTATTACTTTACGTCTATACCAACCATAAGGGTAGGAAAGAAAGAATATGGGGAAAATGTCCTGTGACTTTTCAGTATCAGATAATGCTTGTTATTATCGGTATAAGCAGCCTCCTGCCTCTCTCAGTCGAGGAGATAGTCAGCATGAAGCAAAACTGGTCTGAATGACATTGAGTGTTCCTTGTATTGTCACTTGGTTCTTAGTGCGAGAATCAAGCACAGTAAAACCAGAACACTTGCTTTCCAGATGCGCCTAACACACAATCGTCGAACTAAAAATAAAATGCCATATAATACACCAATATTGATTGAAGTTGAGCATTATCATAGTCAGATATTAACTCAAAGGTTTCAAAAGTGACCAGGAGTGACCCCGCTGCAATTTCAGACGCAATGTTGTGTTTATTTCCCCAAACTGCAGTCAATATTCATTTTATGGTCCTATCATGAGAATTGAATTTATTTCAAAATAAGACAGAGACCAAGGACTGTTTGTCTCAATTTTACTGGGCCCTGATACCACTCACTGAAAATGGAAATCGAAATATCACTCAATCCAGTCTCCTAAAACTCAGCTGTGGAGTAGGAGAAGGGAAGGCACAAATAATAATATACCGCAAAACTCTCATAAACCCTTTGAATGCACATAATGAATTCACATCAGTTCTAAAAAAGCAAGATAGACAAAAGGAAGCTTGAGTCATAAGAGCAGTTTCTCAATTATTTTTAGAACACACAATCTTCTTTGAATTATTTTTAGTCTGGGGATACTGTCACAATAGGACAGCGCGCATTTATTCCCAATCCTATTTGGAGATTGAAAAGATGCCGACAGACCACCTTCTCGAGTCGCTGCCCTCCATGTGGTCGAGATGGTCCCACAGCACATTTCAGCGCAGTTTTAAGAATTTGAGCCGATTACGATGAAGAAATGGCTGTTATATATTTCCTGGCTGGAATTGTAAGCATGCAAGAAGGGAAACTCAGAGGTGATGATGTTCCTCTTCATGTATCTATTGCAAAACCCAAAACAATTATTGTAAGGTGCAATTCCACAACTGGGCAGTACTTGCTGAACAATCCTGAGTACCCTACTAGCTACACCAGCTATAATTTAAGATAATCAATCGAGCTTGAAATGTGGATAAAAGCAAATTACTGTGGGTGCTGGAACCTGAAATCAAAAGAGATGGGGCGGGATTCTCCGACCCCCTGCTGGGTCGGAGAATCGCCGGGGGGGGGGGGGGGGGGGGGGTGGGGGTGGGTGCGTGGATCCCACCCGTGCCAGCTGCAGAATTCTCCGGCGCCGGGATTTTGACAGGGGCGGGAATCGCGCCACGCCGGTCGGGGGCCCTTGGAACTGACCCCCCCCCCCCCGGCAATTCTCCGGCCTGCGATGGGCCGAGTGGCCGCCCGTTTTCGGCGGATCCCACCGGCGTAAATCACATCAGGTCCTTACCGGTGGGACCTGGCTCCACGGGTGGCCTGCAGAGTACTCGGCGGGGCGCGGGGATCTGGCCCCGGGATCGGGGCCCACCGGTCCACGGGCGGGCCTGTGCCGCGGGGGCACTTTTTCCCTCCGCAACGACCACTATCAACCTCCGCCATGACCGGTGCGGAGAAGAACCCCCTGCGCATGCACTGGGATGACACCAGCACACGCTGGCGCTCCCACACATGTGCCAACTCGCGTCGGCCGGCGGAGGCCCTTCGGCACCAAGTCCTTCCGCACAGGCAGACACTCCAGCGCTGGCCTAGCCCCTGAAAGTGCGGAGGATTCCGCATCTTCGGGGTGGCCCGACGCTGGAGTGGTTTACGCCACTCCTCAGCGCCAGAGTGGCCCGCCCTGCCGGTTCGCGGAGAATGCTGCCCAAAATTCTGGAAACTCTCAGCAGGTCTGGCAGCATCTGTAAGGAGAGAAAAGAGCTAATGTTTCAAGTCCAGATGACCCTTTGTATTACTGCTCTTCTCTCCGATAAAGGAAGTACTGCTCTTCTCTCTGACAAAGACCATGAATGCCTACCCTGAAGAAGTACTGCTCTTTTCTCCGACCACTTTCTGTGTCTTTTAGCTTTGACAAAGGGTCATCTGGACTCGAAACGTTAGCTCTTTTCTCTCCCAACAGATGCTGCCAGACCTACTGAGGTTTTCCTGCTGAGCATTTTCTCTTTTGGAGCTTGAAATGTGGCACATTTATGCTTCCCAGATATGACATGCATTGAGAGGCAGGATCCCATTCTCTGCAAGAGAAGGAATACGTTCCACCCTGCAACTTTGTTTAATTACTGGGAGCTTGGGGAACCCATTGGTTTCGCCAAAGCTTCAGCTACATGTGTCTCTTTTCAGCAACATTTAAAGTTCAGTGCTTACATTTATATTCTAGTGCTCACAATTTCAGGACACCTCAAAGTGCTTTATTGCTAATTGTGTAATTTTAAAAATGTAATCACATGGTTGAATTTTCCACTCCTCCCCCAGGGCAAGTTTTCCCGTGGTGGAGGCAACTCACCATTGGCTACCAGTGGGACCTTCCAGTCCCTCTGAAGTCAATGGCCATTTATGTTGCTCGTTAGAGACAGTGCCGTGTAACCTGCCGTGGGGGGGCTGCCTTCAGTGGGACCAGATGATGCGGACAATCCTGTCCACTCTTGTAATGTCGGAAATATGGAAGCCGATTTGTGCACAGTAAGTCCCACTAACATCAATGGGCTAATGGACAGGTAATCTGTTTTAGTGATATTGATGGAGAGATAAAGTTTGACTAGGACAGCGGGAGGAGAGAGGTAACCCCCATTCTTCCATGAAATTTTGCTCCTGTGTCAGTCACATTGGCTAAGGAAGGAAATGAAGGTTCGCAGGTCAAGGTAGGCTCACACCCATAATGACACCATTTAAATAAATAGCCAGGACAGATTGAATACTTTTGCTTGCAGTTTATTTTCCCACAGTCCATTTTGCTGAAGCATCATTCACTTTGTAAAGTACTTAAAGGCACACTTCTAATGTCAATGCTAATGCTGTACTCAACAAATATGCTTACTTTTAATCTAATTGTCAAAATAAATACTCTAAATTGATTGCTCATTGGAATGCAGTTTTGGATTGAACCATCGATTTAGGTCAACAATTTTGCAATTAGGCAGACTGTGCCTGAGTGACAAGGTGCATTATGGTCACCATCTTGCAATGGGTCCCCCATAAAGATTTAAGCATCTGACACCCTGTTAGCTATTTTTAGGAAATCAATTATTTATGGTGCATAAATTGGTATTTGTTCTTTTTCAACATGGCCATTAACATGTACAGAATAATTGGTTTGATAACTGCGCTAAAATAATGCTGGCTGGAACGTTTATGAACAAGTGTTTTCAAATTAACACATAGAGGATATTAACTCCACTAGTACTACACAAGATAGATGGGTGGGATTGAACTGCATATTGTTGCAAGAACAATTATAGGGCGTCTTTGATCATAAACACTTGTGAGAACTACTGGTAAATAATGGGCGGGATTCTCCGGCGGCAGGATTCTCCGTTTTGCCGGCGTCCCGTGGGGCTGTCCCACAATGGGAAACCCTATTGACCGGCAGGGGTAATGGAGAATCCCGCCGAATGTGTGCAACAGTTGTTCAACTGTGAGGGGCATCACAGGTGAACCACATCCCATCTTTACCTGACATACGCAGCTCAGGACGGGTGAGGCCATTGGATCATAGACTCATAGAATTTACAGTGCAGAAGGAGGCCATTCAGCCCATCGAGTCTGCATCGGCCCTGCATCGGAAAGGAAGGCAATCCTTCCTTTCCTCGGCCAGCAATCCTTTGGTCAGCTGCAATAATGCCAACCCTTGCTGTGGCTAACATCAGCTGATTGAACACAGACTGAGGATTGATGCTGCATGGTGCTGCATCACATTAAATAATACATGGGCACGCTAAAATGTTCAAACTATTCAATCAGCAATTTACTTGGGGTTTTAGCTGTCACCGTTGAATGGGTTTGTGGAGTGTGCTATCTCTTTTTTCTTTTTCTTTGTTTTTGTTCTTTCCTTTTGTTTGAAGTTGCTCTTGAAGCTGGGGGGGTATTGTTCATGGGGTGTTACCGCGGTTGTATGTTAATAGAGTTAAGATGTTTATATTTTGTATTTTGTAAAAATTTCAATAAAAATTATTTTTAAAAAAAATAATAATCGTAACACATTTGCTTTCAGGCTGGAAACTTCCGACGTGGTTTAATCCTTCCATAGGACTAATCAGAGACAGTGGTATTCCACAGCAGGAAAAACATTCCTAGTTCTCCCAACTGTGGGCTGAATTTTCCGGCCCTTCCTGCTGGCGGGATTTTCCAGTCCCACTGACGACTACTCCTCCCCCCCACTCCCCGCAGCAGCCCCCCACCCCCTGCCACCACACCCCCCTTCCCAACCTCCCCATCGGTGGAGGGTGCAAGCAATGGAAAAAGACAATGCAGGGACTGGAAAATACCGCTGGCAGCCAATGGGGAATCTCCTCCACCAGCGGAAAATACCCCGCGGGGAGTTGACAGGGTGAGGGGGCGGGTTGGGGGGACTGGTGAGGTGGGAGGGGAGAGGAGGAAAATCCCACCCTTGTTTTCATGCACTGAACATTCAGCAGAACGTATGAATTGGGATAAAGTATTGGGGGAGATGTAAAGTGTTAACGTCAGGA
This sequence comes from Scyliorhinus canicula, assembly GCF_902713615.1. Classification (NCBI taxonomy): domain Eukaryota; kingdom Metazoa; phylum Chordata; class Chondrichthyes; order Carcharhiniformes; family Scyliorhinidae; genus Scyliorhinus; species Scyliorhinus canicula. Next base: position 269,689,612 of record NC_052147.1, read on the forward strand.
GCATCTGACACTGATATAACTATGGATGTATTGAGGCATTGTCACATGACCTGAGATCTAAGCAGCAGGGTGGCACAGAGGTTAGCACTGCTGCCTCAAGGCTCCGAGGACCCAGGTTCGATCCTAGCCCCAGATCATTGTCCGTGTGGAGTTTTTATACTCTTCCCATGTCAGCATGGGTCTCACCCCCACAACCCAAAAGATGTGCAGGGGAGGGTCGATTGCCCCTTAATTGGGGAAAAAAAGAATTGGGTACTTTAAATTTTTTTTAAATTCTGAGATCTGGAAGAAAACAGAAGTACAACATGGTGTAGCGTTTCTGAGATTTAGGAAATAGTAATGGTTTTTATGAATTACAGGATAAAGTAGCTTTCTTGAGGAATAGGGGCAAGCCTTAAGGAAACCCCACCGGACCCTGAACTCAGAACAAAACAAAACAAATAGAAAAGTTTAACAAAGTCTCTTCTTAGAGTCAGCAATACTTTCTGCCATTCTAATACGAAGTTGCACAGCTCCCAGTGAAAACTTTGCAATGAGAGGACAATGACATAGAGGGTGCAATGTTTTCCCCCCGACCTCTTTTAATATGCCACCCAGATATTTCATCATTTTGCAAGCTTTTTCTGTAGTGGAAGAATTGTAAATCCTATCAGCTAGCAGCATTCACAAGACATTGGAAAAGATATCAACATTTCACCTTCTGACATTAAATGGGGAAGAACATTTGGATCAATTTGACCATTGAATTTGCCAATTAATTTCAACAAAGATAAGTATGAGGTGGTGCATTTTGGTAGGAAGAATAAGGAGGTCGCCAACATCTTGGAAAATCGTTCTAAATTGGATAATGGAGCTGTGAGGTCGAGGGCTCCAGGGTAACAAATCATTAAAATGAGCAGCACAGGTTAATCAGGCTGTAAAATACGAAGGACGGTTGTTCATTTCTGGAGGAATATAAATGAAGAGACGTGACTAGATGTTAAACTTGTAAACTTTTATAAACTTTGGTTAGATAGAACTTTGGTTCGATCACACATGGAGTACTGAGCACAGGTCTGGACTCCATTGGCAGACTTTTATGGGCTCCCACTGATGGGTTTGCATGAGGCGAACCCTTAAAATTCTCCAGGTGGCCTTCCTACTGCCTATCTGCCCGCCCAACCTATCAAATATTGTGCAGGAGCAAGCAAGGCCGAAAGTGGCTCACCCACCCCCCTCACCCCAATTGAGGCCCTTATGAGGGCAATCATAGGCCATTTAAGGGTCACCTCCTTCCCGGCCACAATATTGAGTGGGAGGAGGTCTGACATGATGGGTGATCTGGCAGGTTAACCTGCTCGGGCCTTGTATGGGAAAGGGGACAGTACCTTCACCACTGGCCCCTTTCCTGATCAGCGGACTCCCCACCCTGGTGATATGCATCACTGTAAATACACAAGGGATTAATGTAAATACACTACTACGAAGTAAACACTAGAGGGCGCACCGGAGATGTCATGACATGCAGACATACAGCTAATGAACACATAGAATAGGACACGACCAATGAGCAGTCAAGACACCCAGAGGTGACATTACCACAACGGGGCATTCCAAAACCCATATATAAAAGGACAGGGCACACATGCTCTTTCTCTCTCCACAGGCGACACTTAGAGAGAAGGACGGGGGCAGATCAGAAGCATCACACCCACTGTGTGGCTTGGAGCAGACTGGTTAGTTACTATAGCATGATTAGCAGGAGAGTCGAACTCATAGAGAACTGTGCTAATGGTTCAATAAATCACATTGAACTTACTTCAACGTCTGGAGCATCTTTTGGTCAAAGCTACATCGAGTTGCAGCCTGTGTTATCCCAGAGTACATAACACATCACCCACCATGAGTGTCCCCTGCCCGCAAGCCTTTCCAGCATGGCCCTTACCCGTCTTCCTCCTTCCCCACCAAGCCCATTCCCAGGACCTCTCCACCTGCCTGCACCATAGCAGCTGTGACTTGCGGCTTCTCTGTCTGAACGTCCAGTAGTCCCGGCACTGGACAGCACTCCGGATACGATTGGCTGGCAGCTCTCGAATGAGGGTAAGAAGTCCAGCCAATTAATTCCATGTAGTGTTAAATGGCTGCAGGGCTTCCAATATCGGTCGGGATGCGTTCCCCGCCAACTCCGACCTGAGCCACATCACAAAAACGAATGTAGAAATGTCGAGGTAGGTGCAAGGAAGATTTACAACAGTGGTACCAGAACTGGGAGCTTATAATTATTAAAAGACTGAACAGGTTCAGGTTCTTTTCCTCAAAAAAGAAAAGACTGAGAGATGACCTGAGTTGCTTCGACAGGGTAAAAATGGTTCCACATGTCAGGAGTCCAAAACTCAGGGTCCTCAATATAAGGCATAAATCTGAAAAGAAATTATTCAGAAGGGACCTCTTTTACCCTGAACGTGGTTAGAATGTGGAACTTTGCTACCAGTAGGAGTAGTTAACGTGAACAGCATAGATACATTACCAATTTGTGCTTACTTAAAAGTCTACAGCCAGGATGGATGGATGGATGGATTTGTTTATTGTCACATGTACCGAGGTACAGTGAAAAGTATTTTTCTGCAAGCAGCTCAACAGATCATTCAGTACATGGGAAGAAAAGGGAATTAAACAAAATTCAAGAACATACAAGAAAATACATAATAGGGCAACACAAGGTATACAATTTAACTACATAAGCATTGGCATCGGATGAAGCATACAGGGTGTAGTGTTAATGAGGTCAGTCAATAAGAGGGTCATTTAGGAGTCTGGTGACAGTGGGGAAGAAGCTGTTTTTGAGTCTGTTCGTGCGCGTTCTCAGAATTCTGTATCTCCTGCCTGATGGAAGAAGTTGGAAAAGTGAGTAAGCTGGGTGGGAAGGATCCTTGATTATGCTGCCCACTTTCCCCAGGCAGCAGGAGGTGTAGATGGAGTCCATGGATGGGAGGCAAGTTTGTGTGATGGACTGGGCGGTATTCACGACTCTCTGAAGTTCCTTGCGGTCCTGGGCCGAGCAGTTGCCATACCAGGTTGTGATGCAGCCCGATAGGATGCTTTCTATGGTGCATCTGTAAAAGTTGGTAAGGTTTAATGTGGACATGCCAAATTTCCTTAGTTTCCTGAGGAAGTATCGGCGCTGTTGTGCTTTCTTGGTGATAGCGCCGATGTGAGTCGACCAGGACAGATGTTTGGTGATGTGCACCCCTAGGAATTTGAAACTGCTAACCATCTCCACCTCGGCCCTGTTGATGCTGACAGGGGTGTGTACAGTACTTTGCTTCCTGAAGTCAATGACCAGCTCTTTAGTTTTGCTGGCATTGAGGGAGAGATTATTGTTGTTACCCCACTCCACCAGGTTCTCTATCTCCCTCCTGTATTCTGACTCGTCGTTATTCGAGATCCGGCCCACTATGGTCGTATCATCAGCAAACTTGTAGATGGAGTTGGAACCAAGTTTTGCCACGCAGTCGTGTGTGTACAGGGAGTAGAGTAGGGGGCTAAGTACGCAGCCTTTCAGGGCACTGGTACTGAGGACTATTGTGGAGGAGGTGTTGGTGTTCATTCTTACTGATTGTGGTCTGTTGGTCAGAAAATCGAGGATCCAGTTGCAGAGTGAGGAGCCAAGTCCTAGGTTTTGGAGCTTTGATATGAGCTTGGCTGGGATTATGGTGTTGAAGGCGGAGCTGTAGTCAATAAATAGGAGTCTGATGTAGGAGTCCTTGTTTTCAAGATGCTCTTGGGATGAGTGTAGGGCCAGGGAAATGGCATCTGATGTGGACCGGGTGCGACATGCGAATTGAAGTGGGTCAAGGCGTTCCGGGAGTATGGAGGTGATGCGCTTCATGATCAGCCTCTCGAAGCACTTCATTACAACTGACGTCAGGGCCACCGGGCGGTTGTCATTGAGGCACATTTCCTGGTTCTTCTTTGGTACCGGTTTGATGGTGGTCTTCTTGAAGCAGGTGGGGACCTCGGAGTGGAGTAGGGACAGGTTAAAGATGTCTGTGAATACCTCTGTCAGCTGGTCTGCGCAGGCTCTGAGTGCACGACCAGGAATCCCGTCCGGGCCCATCGCCTTCCGTGGGTTCACTTTCAGGAAGGCCGATCTGACTTCGGAAGCTGTGATGGTGGGTATGGGTGAATTATGGGCTGCTGGGGCACTCGACAGTGGATTGTTGGTTACCTGCTCGAACCGAGCATAGAATACATTATGTTCATCGGGGAGGGGTGCGCTGTGGCCAGAGATACTGCTCGGCTTCGCTTTGTAGCCCGTTATGTTGTTTAGTCCTTGCCACAACCGCCGAGAGTCTGTCTGTGACTCGAGCTTAGTTTGATATTCTCGCTAGTTTAGTTTGATATTCTATCAAAGAAGAAGCAGGAGCAGAATAATAAGCCGAATGCCCCGGGGGTGAAGAAGGAAAAGTGGTCAGTGTTATTGCTTCTCATCCTTGACTGAATGTGTGCGGGTGGCAGATGATAGCGGCATCGGCCTCTGCTGCCAAGCATTCTGTCACTGAGCAGCTGGATAATAGAGTATAAGGCCTCACATACCGATGTATGAACCTGGGTGTTGACTTTGTGTTCCAGTGTTCCAGTGAGGGAGTGCGTATGTTGTTATTTTTGATATTTTTCTTTAAAAATCCTTCTCGTGTGAATAAGGATAAAAAATTAATGTTGTAACAATAAGGTTGTAATCTCATGGGGAGTTCAGAATACACTGAGGAAAATTATATGTTAAGATTCAGTAACAAATGAATACATTTCTGAGCTGGAAATTAATCAACAATGAGGACTTGCATTCATACAGCATCTCCGATGCAGTAACGTGGTCCAAGGTCCTTCACAGGAATTTGGGCACGTTTGACAGCGTGCCTCACGCATGGATATTTGGGCAGCTCACCAAAAGTTTTTTGGTTAAGAAATAAAGATTAAAGAAGCTTGTAAAAAATAAAGTTTAAATAATTGATGAGCACCGTTGACTGCGGTGGGGGCTCGAGGGGGGGGTGGGGCGGGGGGTGGGGGGGGGGGGGGGCGGGGGGGGGGGGGGTAGGGGTTTGACTTGCAAATTAGCTGAGCAGCAGGGTAAACAGATATTTACTTCAGTGAAGTGGAGATCAATAGGGTATAGAGCTGTAAGCGTTCAAACGACAGAAGGGCAAGAGTTCAAAGCGGAGACCTGAGAAAGCACGTCACACTTACCTGTTAAAAGCATGGCTTCCAAGGCGAGTTGTTTGGGTCGGATGAGACTGAAAGGGAAAAACGATACACCAGCAGCAACGTTAGCTCGATCCTGCAGCAGAAGCAGCTGCTGAGGGAAGATCATAACCACGCCCTGCTGGAAACAAACGTTCTCCTGAATGTGGGATTCTGTGCTGGAAGTTACTGTTTGAAAACTTCAAAACGCCTGCGCTGAATCAGAAGAAAGGCTTAATCCAGCCCCCCGGCACCCAATCTTATCCACCTTTCCTTAACCTCTCTCCTCCTTGCTTCCCCCTTCCCCTCCCCCAACATCTAAAGTTCACCCTCTGATGTTAGTTTTTCTGTTGTTTGACCTTTCACATCTTTTGTTCTCTCTGAGGATTGCCATTAGCACTCTTTCCCCTTGGTTTCTGTGGCCTTTAGCACCCGGTTTCCCTGGGTTTCTGTGGCTATGACGCATCTTTCATTCTCACTCCACAGTATAAATATTTCCCACTTTCTCTGTCTGTTAGCTTTGACAAAGAGTCATCGGACTTAAAACGTTAGCTCTTTTCTCTCCCTACAGATGCTGCCAGACCTGCTGAGGATTTTCCAGCATTTCTCTTTCGTTTCAGAAGAAAGGCTTCCCTAAATTATAGGTGCAACTCATGAGTGGTAATTATCTGCTGGTTTTTGTTTATTGGGTTAAACCATGTGCTATGTTCTTTTGGGGCAGGGGACATTCCTAGAGTTGAAGAGCATAGGTGGATGTGGAATAGGGTTAATTAAAGTAGACTGCTTGTGTGTGTATCATTATTGTAGTTAAGTGTACCGTTGTATTGTGGCTTTTTTTGTTCTGTGTTTTTACAATTGACAATTTAATAAACATAAACATTAAACAAACATTTGAATGATTGCAGCAAGAATTCTTGTTGAAGAATTCAGAATGCTTGCCTTCATTGGACGGGGCATCAAGTCTAAAACCGGGCAAGTCATGATACAGTTGTATATAACCTTAGTAAGGCCGCACTTGGAATATTGTACACAATTCTGGTCGCCACACTACCAGAAGGATGTGGAGGTTTGGAGAGGGTGCAGATGAGGTTTACCAGGATGTTGCCTGGCCTGGAGGGTGTTAGCTATGTGGAGAGGCTGAATAGACTTGGACTGTTTTCATTAGAAAGACGGAAGTTGAGAGGTGACCTTGAGAGGTCTACAAGATTATGAGAGGCATGGATAGAGTGGGTGGGCTGGCAGTCTTTCCTAGGGTGGAGGGGTCAGTCACCAGGGGGCATAGGTTTAAGGTCTGTGGGGCAAAGTTTAGAGGAGATATGCAAGGCAAGTTTTTTACGCAGAGGGTGGTGAGTGCCTGGAACACTTGGCAGGGGATGTTGTGGAAGCAGATACATTAACGGCGTTCAAAAGGCATCTTGACAAACACATGGATCGGATGGGTATAGAGGGATACAGTGCAAGGAAATGCGGAGGGTTTTGGCAAAGGTTGGTATCATGACCGGTACATGTTTGGAGGGCCGAAGTGCCTGTTAATGTGCTGTATTGTTCTTTGTTAAGACTGGACCTTACCTCACTGTTTTGTACATCTTTCCTCACCTTATCCCAAACTGTAAAATGAACGATGAGGAACTGGCATTCCAAGTTACCCATCTGAATTTTGGGATACCTGACATCTAACAACAGCGCGATTCTTAACAAAAGGTTTTAGGGAAAACGTTATGGTAAGAGAGAGAGATGGATAGGCGAATGAGTTTAGAGTAGGAATTTGAAAGTTTAGGGCCAGTATAGCTTAAGGCACATAGATAATCAATCAAATCCAGCACACGGACAGAAAACCAATGTGAGGACTAGAATGGGAGTCTTTAAAGGAATTGGATTCATGGCAAGTTACCTCAAGCATAAACTTCTTTACAAATTTATAGCCACAGAAAGTTGAAATTCCAATATGAGCAGTTTTAGTTGAAGCTCTTTTTATTATCGGACATTAACAGGGTTAGATTCTATTGCCTTTATGAGACAGGATAGCAATGCTGATTGTTTGTGCACCATCACAGTGATGAAAACGACATAAAAATATTGCGTGGCTATTTCACGCCTCTCCAGGTCTCGACAATTGATTCAAAATAATTGGTTCTACATAACTAAAACACGTTGTCTGTATTAGTGACACCCATGATATGGTCAAGGTCTCTCTAATCTTTGATATATCTACTGCTTACATGTTGTTAACTTAATACCAGATGACTCCCTGATGAGCGTAATCATATTGTAGCCTTCTCTCTCCAATGTCATTGTAATCAGTTGTAGTGTTCCTTGACGGGAATTCCATAGAGGGTATGGAATTTAAAAAGTTAGTTGTTGCTCCAACACTAAAAGTATGTTTTTTCTCAACCATTACAACCTCAGAAAGAACATGGGTGGGATTCTCCATTTCACAGACTAAGTGTTGACGCCAGGACTGAATCAGTGGACTTCTACGACCACTAAAGTGTCGCAGGCCCCAGAGCAATTCAGGATCCTTTAATGGGCTAGTACTGGCGCCGCGTAGAACTCGAGCGATTCCATGACAAACGATGCCTGATTCGATGGGGTCGGGATTGCCACTCGAGAGGCTGACAATCTGCAGCTGCATATCAGCACTCCACTCCCTCCACACACTCATCCCAGTCAACAAGATGGCTGCACAAAGCGCAGATGCGGAGCTGGATGCCCTGCTGTAATTTAATTGAGTTTTTTGAGGAGGTGACAAAATTGATTGACGAGGGAAGGGCTGTGGATGTCGTCCACAAAGACTTTAGTAAAGCATTTGATAAGGTCCATTATGGCAGGTTGGTGCAAAGGATGAAATAACATGGGGCGGGATTCTCCGACCTCCCGCCGGGTCGGAGAATCGCCGGGGGCTGACGTGAATCCCGCCCCCGGCGTCTCCCGAAGTCTCCGGCACCAGAGATTCGGCGGGGGCGGGAATCACGCCGTGCCTATCGGTGCCCCCCCGGCGATTCTCCGGCCCGCAATGGGCCGAAGTCCCGCCGCTGTCATGCCGTCATGCCGGTCCTGCCGGCGGGAATTAAACCATCTACTTTCCCGGCGGGACCAGGCGGCGCGGGCGGGCTCCAGGGTCCTGGGGTGATCTGGCCCCGAGGGGTGCCCCCACGGTGGCCGGGCCCGCCGATCGGCAGGCGGGTCTGTGCCGTGGGGGCTCTCATTTCCTTCTGCGTTCGCCACAGTTTGATGCTCCGGCGCATGCACGGACTCCCGCCGGCCGGCAAAGTCCCTTCGGCCCCGGCTGGCGTGGCGCCAAAGGCTGTTCCCGCCGGCTGGCGGGGCGCCAACCACTCCGGAGGTTATGGCTTGGCCCCTGGAGGTGCGGAGAATTCCGCACCTTTGGGGCGGCCCGAAGCCGGAGTGGTTCACGCCACTGCATCCCGCCGGGACCCCCCGCGCCGCCAGAAAGGGGAGAATCCCGGCCACGGTGTCAGTGATGAACTAGCTGGAGGGATTCAGAACTGGCTTGGCCCTAGAAGACAGAGGGTAACAATGGAAGGGTGTTTTTCAAAATGGAGGTCTGCAACTAGTGGTGTTCCGCAGGGATCAGTAATGGGACGTCTGCTATTTGTAATGTACACAATTGACTTTGAAGAAAGCGTAGCGGGTCTGATTAGCAAGTTTGCGGATGAAACTAAGACTGCAGAAGTTGTGGATAGTGATGAAAATTGTCAGAAAATACAGGATATAGACAGGCTGCAAAATTGGGCAGAGAAATGGCAGATGGAATTTTATTTTTTCTTTCTTGAAATAAATTTAGAGTACCCAATTCATTTTTTCCAATTAAGGGGCAATTTAGCATGGCCAATCTACCTCACCTGCACATCTTTGTGTTCTGGGGGCGCGACCCAGGCAAACACAGGGAGAATGTGCAAACTCCATACGGACAGTGGCCCAGAGCTGGGATCGAACCTGGGACTTCGGCGCCGTGACGCAGCAGGGTTAATCCACTGCGCCACCATGCTGCCTGGCAGATGGAATTTAACCCAGACAAATGCGAGGTGATGCATTTTGGTAGATCCAATTCAGATGGGAGCTATAAAATAAATGGCAGAATATCAGATGATAGAGACACAGAGAGACCTGGGCGAGCAGGTCCACAGATCCTTAAAAGTGGCAGCACAGGTGTAAGTAATGGTAAAGTAAGCATGTGGCATGCCTGCCTTCAAAGGAGGGAGTATTGAGTATAAACGTTCGAAAATTGTGTTACAGTTATATAGAACGTTGGTTAAGCACCATTTGGAATACTGTATCCAATTCAGGTCACCACACTACCAGAAGGACGTGGAGGCTTTGGAGAAAGTTCAGGTGGCCAGTGGATAGCACTATGGCTTCACAGTGCCAGGGTCCCAGGTTCGATTCCCCACTGGATCACTGTCTGTGCGGAGTCTGCACGTTCTCCCCGTGTCTGTGTGGGCTTCCTTCCGGTGCTCCGATTTCCTCTCACAGTCCAAAGATGTACGGGTTAGGTGGAGTGGCCATGATAAATTGCCCTTAGTGACCAAAAATAAGGTTAGGAGGGGTTATTGGGTTCTGGGGTTAGGGGATATTGCCTGGTATGGAGGTTATTAGCTATGTGGAGAGATTGAAAAAACTGGGAGTGTTCTCCCTAGAGAGATGGAGGCTGAAGGGCGACCTGATAGAAGTTTATAAAATTATTAAGGGTATAGATAGGGTGAACAGTTGTAGGCTTTTTCCCAGGGTGGAATTTGAAATTACCAGAGGGCACAAGTTCAAGGTGAGGGAGGATAGGTTCAGTGGAGATATGCGGGGCAAGTTTTTTACACAGAGGGTGGTGGTGGCCTGGAATTCACTGCCAAGTGAGGTGGTTGATGCAGATAAGTTAGCAACCTTTAAGAGATATATGAATAGGCACATGAACAGACGGGGTATAGAAGATACAGGCGTTTGGTCTAGATATGACACGTGATCAGCGCAGGCTTGGAGGGCCGAAGGGCCTGTTCCTGTGCTGTATTATTCGTTGTTGTTTGAAGTATGTACATGCGGCTGCAGCTTGTCAGTCTCCCGAGTGTCAATCAGGCACCCGGCAAATCCCGCACCGCTTTTCATTGGAATTGACTGTGTTCCACGTGGTGCCGATGCGAGCTGCTGCATAGTTTCTGAATCGATCCAGGTTCGGTGCCTGTTTTGCTATCGTGACAGTCAACAAATTCTGTGCAGGGTTCAACACTTAGTCTCAGAAACAGAGAATCCCGCCCTCTGTGTCTCAGCTAATAAAGGCAAGTACACCATACGCCTCCTTAACCACTGTATCCACCCACTTTGCTACCTTAAGGGGTGGGTGTACATGCACACCAAGATCCCTCTGATCCTCGGTTCTTCGCAGAGTCCTGCCGTTTATCATTCCCCTACCCAAGTGTATCACCTCACACTTATGAAAATGAAAAAAATGAAAATCGCTTATTGTCACAAGTAGGCTTCAAATGAAGTTACTGTGAAAAGCCCCTAGTCGCCACATTCCGGCACCTGTTCAGGAAGGCTGGTACAGGAATTGAACCGTGCTGCTGGCCTGCCTTGGTCTGTTTTCAAAGCCAGCAATTTAGCCCTGTGCTAAACCAGCCCCTTATCCGGATTGACTTCCATTTGCCATTGATCAGCTCATCTGACCAGCCCATCGAAAGCCTCCTGTAATCAAAGGCCATTCTCCTCACTATTTGCCACCCCACCAATTTTCAAATCATCTGCAAACTTACTGATAAACCCTCCTACATTCATATCTAAATCATTTATAAAAGCCACAAACAGCGAGGGTCCCAAATCTGACTCCTGCGGGATCCCACTGGACACAGACTTCCAGTCAGAAAAACATTCCTCAACCATCAGCCCCTGCTTCATGCCACTCAGCCAATGTTAAGAACAAAGAAAAAAGAACAAAGAAAATTACAGCATAGGAACAGGCCCTTCGGCCCTCCCAGCCTGCGCCGATCCAGATCCTTTATCTAATCTTGTCGCCTATTTTCCAAGGATCTACTTCCCTCTGTTCCCCGCCCATGCTAATATCTGTCTAGATGCATCTTAAATGATGCTATCGTGCCCCCCTCTACCACCTCCGCTGGCAAAGAACTCCATCTGCCATTTCTCTGCCCAACTCTCCAATCTATCTATATTTTGCTGTATTCTCTGACAGTCCTCCTCGCTACTTGCAACTCCACCAATCTTAGTATCATCTGCAAACTTGCTAATCAGACCACCTATACCTTCCTCCAGATCATTTATGTATATCACAAACAACAGTGGTCTGAGCAGGGATCCCTATGGAATACCACTAGTCACCTTACTCCATTTTGAGACACTCCCTTCCACCACTACTCTCTGTCTCCTGTTGCCCAGCCAGTTCTTTATCCATCTAGCTAGTACACCCTGAACCCCATATGACTTCACTTTTTCCATCAACCTGCCATGGGAACCTATCAAATGCCTTACTGAAGTCCATGTATATGACATCTACAGCCCTTCCCTCATCAATTAACTTTGTCACTTCCTCAAAGAATTCTATTAGGTTTTTAAGACATGACCTTCCCTGCACAAAACCATGCTGCCTATCACTGATAAGTCTATTTTCTTCCAAATGTGAATAGATCCTATCCCTCAGTATCTTCTCCAAATTTTGGATCTAATTTGCCAAATTTCCTTGAATCCCATGGGCTCATACCTTTGCTATCAGTCTCCCATGTGAGACCTCATCAAAAGCCTTGCTGTGGTCTTCAGGTTTTGGCATTTTGCGCTGCAGTGTTTCTTCAGCCCTGCGTACCTTTTTTTTTGAAGAATTTCAGCTGATTTCTATCTTACCTATGCAGATCTGTGGGAATTATTGTTGGAATTATTGTTCACCGTGCTGTAAATGGACCATGTTCTTGGACTGTCTGTCACTTCGGATCTTTCAACTATTGTTGTATTGCACACCACATTGCGAACTGGCCAACATCCTTCAAACTGTGTCATTAGACATCTGGCAATTTTTCTATTTTTCTCACCCACCTGTGTGATCTGACCAGATTTCTTTGCACACTACATCACTCTTGAGACCTGCAATGGAATTCCACTTATTCTGTAATGAAATTACCACAACTGTTTCTTCTTGTCTCTCCAGTCCGAGTTCAGCTGCTTTCAGTTTTTCCTACCTTGGGAAAAATTATTTAAAATGCTACCTTCCATATCACTACAGGTTACCATGTTGTCTGATGATACCACCACCGCCGTCCATGTTGTCATCTGGGTTCCTTGGATGTCACAGTGATGAGATTTTGAGTCTTATATATTTAAATATGAACCGCCGTTGTGAATGTTTAACTCTAAACCAATCCCAGGTAGTACTTCTGTCATGCATAGTGCTGCTACCATGTTGACTGGTTCTTTCTGGAGTGTTCTCTCTAGACCGTTCTGTGAGTCTATTACCAGGTGACTCTATACATCATACCATGGGCATGCTGTTCTCCTGTTCCACATCAACCCTTGCTCTGATTACCTCCTTTACATTACAAGGGCATGCAAGCACCTAGGCCAACAGCCTAATTCCTTTAATTAGAAATCCTTCTGTTCACAGATCCATCACATCATCTTGCCTAACTTGCCTAATTATTGGGGAAAAAGAAGTGGAATGATAATCAATACCTGCCAGTTGGGTTGCCGACACACCTTTAATTATCCCATCATTCCTGCAGGGGTCAAGTGCAGAAATGTCCACCCTTTCCTCCTCACTTATTTTATGTCACAATATAATTCATACCGCTGGAATAAAAATTGTTTATTCTTTTGAAAATGATTTTACTCTTTTCCTTCACGGCTGGAATTTTCTAAACTTTATTTTTCATTCACATGGTCCCTTTATATTTTTAAGAAATGCTTTGCTTGCTTTTATATCACTCAATTTTTCTTTATTTATAACTCTCACAGTCGGTCATTGAATATCATCTGTGGCAGGAGAGAATGAGCCCTGTCTCCTTGCTGAGTTTAACAATCTATCATTTAAGCCTTGGAAGACTTGTATTGGACAACATCGTCAAATAAATTATTTTCGAAATGTTTCCTCATGGTTTAATGGGTCTTTTTTAAAGAAACTTTGCTATGTCTGTGTAATCCCTTGTCAGGCCACTGTCTGAAATGTATCACAAATTCCACTTTTTATTGTCCAATTTCCATGCCTGTGAAGTATTTCATGTCATGGCCTCCATAACTAATGCAGTGGACGGGACCTGCCACTGTCCACTGCGGCTAATGGAGTTCCCGATGTGGCGGAGAATCCCGCTTCAGCCAAAAAATGTGTTCAGTGCCAGACGCCAATCCCATCCCTCTGCTTCAGTCCTCCGTGGCAGCGGCATCAAAGTTCATGCTCCACGCCAGCGGGAAGATGCAAATCGGTCAATTTGACCAATTTGCACCCTATTAACGGGCTGGGCACCAGATTTTCCATACCTGCATGAATCTCCAGTCCTCTGGCCCAGGATACACGGGGTAAGAATTTATGCAGTTATTTCCCAGCATGGCACTGGCATGGTGGAACTTGAGGTCCGGTCACGAGCCATAACCGTATTGATAGAACATCTTCACTCCAAAAATTGGGGCTAATCCCTCTTTTCCGATTTTCAAAAATAAACTTTTTCAGTGTCGATCAGAGTCCTCAAGGCATAGGCTGTAGGCCTTTCTGCACCACCTTCCGGTAACAAATTCTCGATGTGCCTCGTCTAATTCTAATTATTGGTACACATGGCTGAGATCAAGCAAAGTGTATGTTGAACCTCCTGCTGATTCTGTGTATAAATCTCCAATTTCTGATTCACTGTTAATTTATAGTCCCCACATATCCAAATGGTTCTATCAGGGTTAACCATTGGCACGATGGGAGTTGTCTATTCCAAAACTGTACAGGCTTGATGATGCGTAATTCTTCCAACCTCTTGAGATCAGGCTCAACTTTTTCATCAAGGCATAGGGCACGGGTCAGGCTCTGTAAAACTTGGGCATGACCTCAGGATCCATGTAAATTTTTGCTTTTAAATAAAAATAAATAAATCTTTATTATTGCCACAGGTAGGCTTCCATTAACAATGCAATGAAGTTACTGTGAAAAGCCCCTAGTCCCCACATTCCTGTGCCTGTTCAGGTACACTGAGGGAGAATTTAGAATGCCCAATTCACCTAACAGCACGTCTTTCGGGACTTGTGGGAGGAAACCGGAGCACCCGGAGGAAACCCACGCAGACACGGGGAGAATGTGCAGACCCCGCACAGACAGGGACCCAAGCTGGAATCGAAGCTGGAACCCTGGTGCTGTGAAGAAACAGTACTAACCACTGTGCTACCGTGCCATTCAGTCCTGTACCTTGCCCACATCATCTTGGAACAGCTGCTGGTAATTTTTTAAGACATCATGAACATCTCCTTTGTTTAGTTTGAAGATTTCTAGCCAATTTATTCTAATTTGGCAAAACCAATCTTGGCCCATCAAACTTGACCCTGGGATCCCCATTACTATTAGAGACAATTGGGCTGACTGGTGCAGGTAGCTCACAGGTGTTGTAGTTATTCCTGGGATCCTGAAAGCTTCCCCACTGTACATGGCTAGCCTGGTTGTCTTGCTTCTTAACTTCATGGACTAGACCCCTCCTTGGAAATAATGAAGGAGGAACTGAAGGAAATCCTTATTAGGCAGGAAATTGTATTGGGGAAATTGATGGGATTAAAACCCGATAAGGCCCCAGGGCCTGATACTCTGCATCCCAGAATTCTTAAGGCAGTGGCCTTAGACATATTGGATGCATTGATGATAATTTTCCAGCATTCTATAGACTCTCGAAAAGTTCCAATGGATTGGAGGGTAGCTAATGTAACCCCATTTTGTTTAAAAAAGGAGGGAGAGAGAAAACGGGAATCATAGACCGGTTAGCCTGACATCGGTGGTGGGGATAATGCTGGAGTAAATTATTAAGGATGAAGTAACTGAGCATTTGGAAAGGGGGGAGGACAGGTGTGGTCCAAATTAGCATGGATTCACTAAAGGGAAATCATGCTTGACACAACTTCTGGATTGTTTTGAGAATGTGACCAGTAGTGTGGACAAGGGTAAACCAGTGGATGTTGTGTATCTGGATCTTCAAAAGGCTTTGACAGGTTCCACACAAGAGATTAGTGAGCAAAATTAAAGCTCATGGTATTGGGGGTAATGCATTGACATGGATAGAGAACTGGTTGGCAGACAGGAAGAAGAGAGTGGGAAGAAATGGGTCCTTTTCAGGGTGGCAGCCAGTGACTATTGGGGTACCGCAGGGTTCAGTTCTGGGACCCCAGCTGTTCACAATATATATTAACGATTTGGACAAAGAAATTGCAAGCAATAACACCAAATTTGCAGATGACACTAAGCTTGATGGCAGTGTGTGCTGTGAGGAGGATGCGAAGAGGCTGCAAGTGAATTGGACAAGCTAGTGAGTGGGCAAATACTTGGCAAATGCAACATATTGTGGGTAAATGTGAGGTTATCCACTTTGTTGGCAAAAACAGGGAGGCAGATTATTATCTGAACGGTGCCAGTTTAGGAAAAGGGGAAGTGCAATGACATCTGGGTGTCATGATGGAACAGTCGCTGAAGGTTGGCATGCAGGTACAGCAGGCGGTGAAGAAAGCTAATGGCATGCTGGCTTTCCGAGCGAGAGGATTTGAGTTTAGGAGTAATGATGTCTTGCTGCAGTTACACAGGGCCTTGGTGAGGCCACATCTGGAGTATTGTGTGCAGTTTTGGGCTCCTGGCTTGAGGAACGACATTTTTACTATTGAGGGTATCCAGAGAAGGTTCACCAGACTAATTCCTGGGATGGCAGTACTGACATATGAAGAAAGATTGAATCAACTGGGCTTGTACTCACTAGAGTTTTGAAGAGTCAGACGGGATCTCATAGAAACATATAAAATCCTGATGGGACAGGCTAGATATGGGAAGAATATTCCCGATGTTGGCGACATCCAGAACGAGAGGTCACAGCATAAAAATAAGGGGGGGGCCATTCAGGACTGAGAGGAGGAGGAACATCTTCTCTCAGAGAGTTGTGAACTTCTCAACCACAAAAAGCTGTTGAGGTGAGTTCATTGGATATCATAGAATTTACAGTGCAGAAGGAGGCCGTTCAGCCCATCGAGTCTGCACCGGCTCCTGGAAAGAGCACCCTTCCCAAGGTCAACATCTCCACCTTATCCCCATAACCCAGTAACCCCACCGAACACTAAGGGCAATTTATCATGGCCAATCCACCTAACCTGCACATCTTTGGACTGTGGGAGGAAACCGGAGCACCCGGAGGAAACCCACGCACACACGGGGAGGATGTGCAGACTCTGCACAGACAGTGACCCAAGCCGGGAATGGAACCTGGGACCCTGGAGCTGTGAAGCAATTGTGTTATCCACAATTCTACCGTGCTGCCCTTCCTCAGGTGAATGAAAAGGTGGGCTCCAGAAACACATAAATAGACAAAGACATAAATATGCAAGACGATACTTTGAATGCGGGTATCGGCAGGAAATTAAGTCTTTGCAGGTCCAGAAGGAGCAACTGGAGAGAGGGATAATCACAGGTTAAAGTGGTGTGAATTTTCTCAAGCACAGGCCAAGCACAGGACACAACGGACAGTACCCTTCGTTGTCAAGTACTTCCCCAGAGCAGAGAAACTATGACATCTACTTCACAGCCTTCAACTCGTCATCGATGAAGACGAACATCTTGCCAAGGTCATCCGCACCCCCCCCCCCCCCCACTACTTGCCTTCAAACAAAAAACAAAGAACAAAGAAAAGTACAGCACAAGAACAGACCCTTTTGCCCTCCATGCCTGTGCCAACCATGCTGCCCGTCTAAACTAAAATCTTCCACACATCCAGGATCCGTATCCCTCGATTCCCATCCTATTCATGTATTTGTCAAGATGCCCCTTAAACGTAACTATCGTCCCTGCTTCCACCACCTCCTCCGGCAGCGAGATCCAGGCACCCGCTACCCTCTGTGTAAAAAACTTACCTTGTACATCTCCACTAAACCTTGCCCCTCGCACCTTAAATCTATGCCCTAGTAATTGGCCCCTCTACCGTGGGAAAAAGTCTCTGACTATCCACTCTGTCTATGCCCCTCATAATTTTGTAGACCTCTATCAGGTCGCCCCTCAAACTCTTTCGTTCCAGTCAGAACAAACCAAGTTTATTCAACCTCTCCTCATAGCTAATGCCCTCCATACCAGGCAACATCCTGGTAAATCGCTTCTCCATGCTCTCTAAAACCTCCACATCCTTCTGGTAGTGTGGCGACCAGAATTGAACACTATACTCCAAGTATACTCCTAACTGAACTTCTATACAGCTTGACAACATGACTTGCCAATTTTTATACTCAATGCCCTGGCCAATGAAGGCAAGCATGCCGTATGCCTTCTTGACTACCTTCTCCACCTTTGTTGCTCCTTTCAGTGACCTGTGGATCTGTATACCAAGATCTCCCTGACTGTCAATACTCTTGCAGATTCTACCATTCACTGTATATTCACTACCTGTATTAGACCTTCCAAAATGCATTACCTCACATTTGTCCAGAAAATGCATCACCTCACAATTGGCCGGAGTTTTTATTCCCACTGAATGGGGACACAAACTCACACTGTTGAACAGTCAAGAACAGCGACCACGTCACCACACACCGCTACCTCTGCAAGACGTGCCAGATCATCGACATGGGTACCACCAATATATGTGAGACCACCACCCACAAGGTACATGGTACATACACGTGACTCGGCCAATATTGCCTACCTCATACGGTGTAGGAAAGGATGTCCCAAGGCGTGGTACATTGTCGAGACCATGCAGATGCTGCGACAATGGATGAACGGACATTGCTCGAAAATCGCCAGGCAGGAATGTCCCCTTCCAGTTGGGGAACACTTCAGCAGTCAAAGGCATTCAGCCTCTGATATTCGGGTTAGAGTTCTCCAAGGCAGCCTTCGGGACGCGCGACAATGCAGAATTGCCGAGCAGAAACTGATAGCCTTGTTCTGCACACATGAGTATGTCCTCAACCGGGACCTTGGATTCATGTTGCATTACATTCATCCCCACAATCTGGCCTGGGCTTGCGAAATCCTACCAACTGTCCTGGCTTGAGACAATTCACACCTCTTTAACCTGTGATTATCCCTCTCTCCAGTTGCTCCATCTGGAGCTGGAAAGACTAAATTACCTGCAAAGACTCTCATTCAAAGTATTGTCTTGCATCATTAACTTTGTCTATAGATGGGGTTGTGTAACCCACCTCTTAACTCAACTGATGAAGGAGCTGCGCTCCGAAAGCTAGTGATTCGAAACAAACCTGTTGGACTTTAACCTGACATTGTATGTGTTCACCCCAGTTCAATGCCGGAATCTCCATATCACGGTCAATAACACAGACTAACCTGTCACTCAACATGTCACTGAGTGGGGACACAAACTCACACTGTTCAACTGTTTGTCTCAGGTGCACCATGAACATCACTATCATCTCCTCTGGGGCTCTTGTAATGAAATAAAATGAAAATCGCTTATTGTCACGAGTAGGCTTCAATGAAGTTGCTGTGAAAAGCCCCTGGTCGCCACATTCCGGCGCCTGTTCGGGGAGGCTGGTACGGGAATTGAACCGTGCTGCTGGCCTGCTTGATCTGCTTTCAAAGCCAGCGATTTAGCCCAGTGTGCTAAACAGCCCTAATCAAATTATATTTGCATCATTGCATTACCACCAAGGGCTTCGGGGGATAATGTCCCTTGACTATAGCTGCCAGCTCGTCTAAAGCTTTTGAGCCGGGGTATCTGGAGAAATCAGACTCCTTATCAGGAACCTCACAGGTTGTTCATGGATTACCCTCTGCTTCTCTTCCCCCAATTGGATTGGATTGGATTGGATATGTTTATTGTCACGTGTACCGAGGTACAGCGAAAAGTATTTTTCTGCAAGCAGCTCAACAGATTGTTCAGTACATGGAAGAAAAGGGAATTAAACAAAATTCAAGAAAATACATGAGAATACATAATAGGGCAACACAAGATATACAATGTAACTACATAAGCATTGGCATCGGATGAAGCATATAGGGTGTAGTGTTAATGAGGCCAGTCCATAAGAGGGTCATTTAGGAGTCTGGTGACAGTGGGGAAGAAGCTGTTTTTGACTCAGTTCGTGCGTGTTCTCAGACTTCTGTATCTCCTGCCTGATGGAAGAAGTTGGAAAAGTGAGTAAGCCAGGTGGGAGGGATCCTTGATTATGCTGCCCGCTTTCCCCCGGCAGCGGGAGGTGTAGATGGAGTCCATGGATGGGAGGCAGGTTCGTGTGATGGACTGGGCGGTATTCACGACTCTGAAGTTCCTCGCGGTCCTGGGCCGTGCAGTTGCCATACCAGGTTGTGATGCAGCCTGATAGAATGCTTTCTATGGTGCATCTGTAAAAGTTGGTAAGGTTTAATGTGGAAATGCCGAATTTCCTTAGTTTCCTGAGGAAGTATAGGTGCTGTTGTGCTTTCTTGGTGATGCCGTCAACGTGAGTGGACCAGGACAGATTTTTGGTGATGTGCACCCCTAGGAATTTGAAACTGCTAACCATCTCCACCTCGGCACCATTGATGCTGACAGGGGTGTGTACAGTACTTTGCTTCCTTAAGTCGATGACCAGCTCTTTAGTTTTTCTGGCATTGAGGGAGAGATTGTTGTCATTACACCACTCCACCAGGTTCTCTATCTCCCTCCTGTATTCGGACTCGTCGTTATTCGAGATCCGGCCAACTATGGTCGTATCATCAGCAAATTTGTAGATGGAGTTGGAACCAAGTTTTGCCACGCAGTCGTGTGTGTACAGGGAGTAGAGTAGGGGACTATGTACGCAGCCTTGCGGGGCACCGGTATTGAGGACTATTTTGGAGGAGGTGTTGGTGTTCATTCTTACTGATTGTGGTCTGTTGGTCAGAAAGTCAAGGATCCAGTTGCAGAGTGGAGAGCCAAGTCCTAGGTTTTGTAGCTTTGATATGAGCTTGGCTGGGATTATGGTGTTGAAGGCGGAGCTGTAGTCAATAAATAAGAGCCTGATGTAGGAGTCCTTGTTTTCGAGATGCTCTAGGGATGAGTGTAGGGCCAGGGAAATGGCGTCTGATGTGGACCGGTTGCGACGGTATGCGAATTGAAGTGGGTCAAGGCGTTCCGGGAGTATGGAGGCGATGCGCTTCATGATCAGCCTCTCGAAGCACTTCATTACAACTGCCGTCAGGGCCACCGGGCGGTAGTCATTAAGGCACGTTGCCTGGTTCTTCTTTGGTACCGGTATGATGGTGGTCTTCTTGAAGCAGGTGGGAACCTCGGAGTGGATTAGGGATAGGTTAAAGATGTCTGTGAATACCTCTGCCAGCTGGTATGCGCAGGCTCTGAGTGCACGACCAGGGATCCTGTCCAGGCCCGTCGCCTTCCGTGGGTTCACTTTCAGGAAGGCCGATCTGACTTCGGAAACTGTGATGGTGGGTATGGGTGAATTATGGGCTGCTGGGGCACTCGACAGCGGATTGTTGGTTAACTGCTCGAACCGAGCATAGAATGCATTAAGTTCATCGGGGAGGGATACGCTTCTGCCAGACATACTGCTTGGCTTCGCTTTGTAGCCCGTTATGTTGTTTAGTCCTTGACACAACCGCCGAGGGTCTGTCTGTGACTCTAGCTTAGTTTTGGCATCTTTTGGCATCTCGGATGGCTTTGCGGAGGTCGTACCTGGATTTCTTGTATAGGACAGGGCCGTCTGCCTTGAACGCCTCAGATCTGTCCTTTTTCATTGACCAATTTCATTGGTCTTAAAATAATAGCTCACGCTTTTGACATATTGCATCCATTGCTTCATTTTAAGATTGACCGGCTTGTTTCCCAAAAGGGGACATTTTGACACTCACAGGCTGCTGAATGGGTTTTCATTAAAAAAAAGGTGTTCACAGGAGATCTGCTCTCCTGATTTCTGTAGTAATAGGAAGACAGTTTGATTGATCCTTGTCTCCAAATTTAGTATCCTGTAAGTCTGGCGACTAACAAGTAAATCAACGAATAACCAATTTATTAAGTCAGCAATTATCTACAGAAAGTGCGATAAAGGTTGCTCCACTCCACGACTCCAGACTTCAAACTGGCAAGGAAAACCCATGCTCAGCCCCAATATTCACGCGCGGTGAACCGATAGGCCGAATGGGTCACATGACCCTGCAAGAAATCGCCCCTGAAGGGGCACGCTATCACAGTTCCACCACGAGCAAGTTCACTTGCCAAGTGCTTCCCTGCTTCCCTTCATTCCCCTCCCACTACTGGAACAGACTTCCTTCTCGTCACACTCACACAAGCACATCAGTGCCACAATTTCCACTCAGTCACATTGCACACCTGGGGTATAAGTTACTCCATCAGGTACAGACACATTCTCCAAGCAACTCACAGGACCCTCGCCAAAACACTCCCATCTTTCCTACATGTGAAGGCTGCATGTGAATCAAAACAGCAGATTGGATCTGGATATTTCGTCCTACTCTTTTTTGTGTTGTTTTGTTTGCTGCACCTGATGGAGAACATCCAAGCTGTGAAGAAAGTGAATGGGAAACATGCCAGACTGATCATTAGCTTCATTATCAGGATAGAGTCTGTGATTTCTAGTTTTTTTCATACTTTTAAGATATATAAGTTTGGATGTGGTTTGAATCAGGATTTTAAAATGATGGAGGGAGTGGATTCAGTTTGGGTTGGGTGAGGCAAATGGAGATGGATAGGAATGGCGGTAACTAGCGAACGTACTTATGAATTATCTTAGCTCTCAGGAAGTGTTTATTTTTCAGTAGAGTCATCTCCCTTCTGGAACAGGCAACAAAAATATGACAAAAACAAATCGCAAAAATATGAGCCACGACCGATTCACTGCTATCTTTCAGAGGGAAGGAAATAGATTATGAGTGAAGTGGATGGTTCCAATGCAGGATATAAATGGAAGCTGGAATGATGGGTCCATGGCGCAGGTATGGAGGAAGGCGACCAGATTGAAACTGGGATGAGTAATAGGTTATTAGGATCTTACTTTGTTTGATTGTCTTAAAAAATCAGGCAGAGATTTTCCGGAATTTTGCCTCAAACAGCTGCAATTTTCTATGGCTGTTTATCTTTTGCCTCCTCACGAATGCAGTCAAAGGCAAGGCTTCCCAAACTTTTCCAGCCATGGAACCCTTTTTGACCTCCCAAGAGTGCCTTTGGAACCCCTCAGAAACATGTTTTATTGAAGAAAGAAACCAAAAAAAAAAAGTATTGTTGCGCAATCGGTAAAAACATACAAAATGAAATGAAAAATGCTTATTGTCACGAGTAGGCTTCAATGAAGTGACTGTGAAAAGCCCCTAGTCACCACATTCCGGCGCCTGTCCGGGGAACAAACTAAAAAGATATTTCTATGTCTTTAATGTACACGCTTATTATAATTAAAATGTTCTGTTATTCTAAAAGTACTTCCAAGTCTTAACTTCTTTAAATCATTTTTAATCGGGAAATGCGATGCTGGTATTTTGCTCACAAATTCATTTAATGCCGGAGAGCTAGATTTTCATTTCAGACATGTGCATGCGCACACACACACACTCACACCTCTCTTACACATGCACACACTCACCCCTCTCTTACACACAATCACTCACCACTCAATCTCTCAAACACACACACACAGACACTCTCCTCACCCACGCCTCGCGCATACATCGATCTCCCGCCCTCATGGTCCTGGCCCCGGCCACTCTCGAACTCTTTTGGGCCCCTGCAGCCCCAACCTCTGTTGGCTCTCTCTCAGTCCTCCGCTTCCTCTCTCTCTCTCGACTTCCCGTGACCCCTCGCGGCCTCTGCGGCTCCTTTGGCCTCCTCGAGTTTAAATGAAAGTATTTACAGCTTGACCAATCAAAGGCCAGCTTCTCAATTCATTGGCTGCTGATAAGCTGACTAGTGCGCATGTCAGTAGTCTACAAAGTGAAACAACTGCCTTAGATTGGCCAAGTTGGAAGGACACACTTAAAAAAAAATAAAAATGGCCAATGTACCCCAGGGGAGTTCTGCAGAACCCAGTTTGGGAAAAACTGTGCTAATGTATTCCACCCATAACGATGTACTAGTTTCAAAGAATTTCATAGTATTTACAGTGCAGAAGGAGGCCATTCAGCCCATCGAGTCTGCACCGACTCTTGGAAAGCGCACCCGACCCAAGCCCACACCTCCACCCTATCCCCATAACCCAGTAACCCCACCTAACACTAAGGACAATTTTGGACACTATGGGCAATTTTACATGGCCAATCCACCTAACCTACACATCTTTGGACTGTGGGAGGAATCCAAAGCACCCGGAGGAAATCCACGCACACACAGTAAGAACGTGTGGGCTCCGCACAGGCAGTGACCCAAGCCAGGAATCGAACCACTGCCTCACCGTGTCACCCTTGACATGGTATATTTTGATAGAAATTTTAAGGAGCCACATTCTCTCTCGGGGTTAAGCCAGATGCAGATTTGATGTTACTTTCAAATCAGCCATGACCTTATTAAATGCTGGAGCAGGAGCGAGGGGTTCTTTGTTCATTTGTTTAGATATTCATTTGTCCTTGGAATATAAAATTGGGTAAAGGGATCTGAATTTGTCAGATGTATAAATCATTGAGGAGAGTGATCATAGGATCATAGAATCCCTACAGTGCAGAAGGAGGCTATTCGGCCCATTGAATTTGTACCGACCCTCTGAAACAGCTCTGTAGCCAGTTTCCCACCCTATCCCTGCGACTCTATAACCCCACTCAATCTGCATATCCTTGGACACAAAAGGACAATTTATCACGGCCAATCTACCTAACCTGCATATCTTTGGACTGTGGGAGGAAGCAGGAGCAGCCGGAGGAAATCTACGCAGACATGGGGAGAAAGTACAAACTCCACACTGACAGTTGCCCGAGGCAGAATTGAACTCGGGTCCATGGAGCTGTGAGGCAACAGCACTAACAACTGTGCTGCCATGCTGCCTGATCAATTAGTAAAGGAAATAAAGCACTGGGATTCATTTCTGTAGGGACAGACTTGAAATGCTATGTTAAACTTGACATTGTGGCAGCAAGTGCTTCATCGAGGAGCCCTGTAAAAAATGGATTCAATGGGTATCATGGGGAAAACCATCCGCTGGTTTAGCTCATACCTGGATCAAGGTGGTTTTGGTTGTTGGAGATCAATCATCTCAGTCCCAAGACATCACTGCAGCGGTTACTCAGAGTTGTGTCGCAGGTTCAGCTGCTTCATCCAGTGATCTTCACTCCATTTTATAAAGTGAGATGGGGGATGTTTGCTGATGATTTCACAAGATTCAGCACAATTCACATCTCCTCAAGTACTGAAGCAGTCCATGCCCATATGCAGCTAGACTTGGACAAGATACAAGCTTGGGCTGATAAATAGCAAGTAATATTTGTGCCAAACCACTGCCAAGCGATGACCACGTACAAGAAGAAGAATCCCACCTTCTCCCCTTGACATTCAGTGGCATTACCATCAGTGTAGCCACCACTCTGAACATCCTGGGGGTTACCATTCATTCCAAAGCTTAACTACACTAACCATACAGGTACTGCAGCTAGTAGAATTGGTCAGAGAGGGCGGCATGTGGTGCAATGGATAGCACTGGAACTGCGGCATTGAGGACCCGGGTTCGAATCCTAGCCCTGGGTCGTTGTCTGTGTGGAGTTTGCAAATAGTCTGCATGGGTTTCACCCCCACAACCCAAAGATGTGCAGGATTGGCCATGCTATATTTCCCCTTAATTGGAAAAAAAATAAATCGGTACACTAAATTTATTAAAAAAACAAATTGGTCAGAGGATGCAAATTCTGCGTAGTTCCTGACTCCCTAAAACCCATCCACCAACTACAGGGCACAATCAGGGGTGCGATGGAATACTCTCCACTTGCCTGAATGAGTGCAGCGCCAACAACAGTCAAGAAGCTTGACACCATCCAACACAAAGCAGCCCCATTTGATTTGTACCCCATCCATCGCCTTCAATATCCATTCCTTCGACCACTGACACAGTGGTATCAGTGTGTACCACCTACAAGATGCACTGCAACACCTAACCCTGCACACTTCACAGCATGTTCCAGACCTGCGACATCTACCAATTAGTTCTGTGCTTTCTTTTACTCTGTCTTTTCTGTGGCTCTGTTCCAATAATGGCAATCAGTGAGTTTGCCTCCTTTCTATGTTATCTATGTCTGAATGCTTAGAGTCGCCAGGTATCAGATGATACTGTGGTGATTGTATATCTGTGTAGATGCAATACAACTGAGCAAGCACCACAGGGAGCACGGGAGAGATATAAATACACATGAACAGGAAGTCAGGACACACCACAGGAACGGGAGCTGGTAGCAAGACACAGACTAGCAGCACAGATGTAACATTAAGTTAAACACTGAAGAGAGAATGAACTCACAATAAAGCATCCACTTCAACTTTAAGACTACAAGCTTTATTAAGACACAAGGAACAACACATGGTGCCAGGGGACTTCAGAATGCTTAATAGAAGATCACACAAGCTGCAGACACAGACAGACCAAAATGGCAAGGAAAACTCCTACCGGACATTCGACGTGGGAAGACTTCGCTAATTCAATGATATCTATTGGAACATCACCTCAGCTGAACACAACCGGTAATTTAAGTGATGAATGGAAAATATTTAAACAAATGTTCGATATATATATCATAGCTAATGATTTAGAAGCAGCCTCTGAAGAAATGAAAATAGCACTGCTCATCGCAGGACATGAAGCTAGAGAAATGTATCATTGCTTTAAATACTTGAAAGGTGAAGACAGCACCAAATTAGAAGTAATAATAAAAAAAAAAGAAGAGCGCTGTATGGAATTTGAACAGTACTGTATGCTCAGAGACCAAACTGCACAGGGACTGAGTGATGCAAAATTCAAACAATCATTATCAGTACAGAAAGGGTTCAGTCTAGAAATTGTAAGTGAAAAGTCCAGATCGAAAGGAAAAAGTAACTTGAACTTTTTACAAAGAAAAAAACACTGAAATCCACTGTAAAATGGCATCTGAGCACATTTTACAGTCTCCGGGGAACAAAAGATGAAAATCTGCGTCTACGCATGCTCAGGAAACAGAAGCCACGCATGCGCAGTTAAAATCAGCTGTTTTGCGTTCTGCGCATGTGCAAGCCGTGCATGCGCAGTTAGAAAAAGTTTTGGTCACGGATCATTCTATGCCCAGTGAAAAGAAAGATTGCACCATTCGAAGATCGTTCTGCGCATGTGCAAGCTGCGCATGCGCAGTGGACAAAAAAACACACAGTAAAGAAAGATTGATTTGCTCATGCGCAATTGATTCCTAGGCATGACGTCACGAGTGTCATGATGTCAGAGGACCCGGACCACTACCACTTTAAAGGAAATGCCTGAAAATTTAAAACAAGAAACTTAAAGCTGTAAAACCCAATTTTCTTACCTCAAAAGACAGAACAACGCTTGAACTTACACCAGAAGTTGAAAATAACTCTCACAACACCCTGGAACAAGCAGTCTGCATCACCCAAAGTGAAGAGAACAATAACAATTCCAAAACAAAAAAAGATGAAGAGAACGATACAAAATCCGAAACAAAAAAAGATGATTTGTTTTTCGTACAATACTACTCAGACATGGCTAAGTTGGTTGAGTTATTCGGATATGCAGATCACAGCATCAGCAACACGGTCGCAAAGCTCAACATGACTCTACTCATGGTAGATGAATCCAATACCATGGTGCCATGGAAAATCGTCGAAACATTGGATGACAGCAATACCCAAGATAAAGACAATGCCACACAGAGAGCACAGAAATACTCCACAGAGGGAGCGAAGAAGGACTCTATAGAGCGATCGATAAAATACTCCACAAAGAGAGCGACCCAAGCCTCCACAAAGAGAGTGACGCAAGCCTCCACAGACAGCTCGTTGAAAGACTCCAAAATGGAAGCAAGCAAACACTCCATAGCGAACACCATGCATGAACAAGACCATGAAGTTCAACCCACCGTATCTGAGCAACCACAAGCAGACTATGAAGGTCTACCAAGCTCACATAATCAAGAAGAAGACAATGTAAATCTACCCAGTGCATGCGACAACAGTGACAATGTGATCACACTCGACATACAGGAGGTGCAGGATCACAGCGAGACTGACAGATCTCAGCTCGTCTGTACAGAAGCACAGAGTAGGGCTACTCATGAGTCCAGAGAGACCACGTCAATTGAAATATTGAAGATTTTGACTTCAGAAGAGGAGCACCAAGAGTCCAGAGAGACCACGTCAATAGAAATCATGAAGATCGTGACTCCAGAAGAGGAGCACCAAGAAAGCAAAGAAGAGGAATCAAATCCACCACAAATGACTCTAGAAGAGGAGTACAAAGGAAGCAAAGAAGAGGAATCAAATTCACCACAAATTACTGATGTCACCAACATCAATGCAACATTAGATCATTCTCACCATTCTCTAGACGAAACGTTCAATGTAACAGATACCACAAAGGACACTCGCATCAATAACTGTGACAATGACTCAAAGTATACACAAGGGACACTCATTGAGCGCAACAAGAAAAACAAAAACCACAGGAAGCATAGCAGAAATAAGAACAACAGCAGGTAAAAAAGCAACATGAAGCGTAATAAGAACAACAAAAATCGCAAGAAACACTGCAGAAACAAGAACAACAACAGCAACAACAAAAACTACAAGCACAACAACAAAAACTACAAGAACAACAAAAACAACAATAAGCATACCAAAGACAACAACAAGCACAAGAACAACAATGAAAACAACAAAAACAGAAGCAACAAGAACGACAATGAAAACAACAAGGACAGAAACGACAGAAACAACAATGAAACACCGACCTGTACAAAATGGTACAACTCTGCACATGAAGGATAATGCCACAGCACACTGCAAAACAATGACAAGACTACAAACATGCCATGGCATGCCAACGAATCTCACAAATTCACATCTGCTCCAGAACAAGCAAGCACACCAGCTTTCTAGGCAGATGACACACTAAATCGATACCACAAGCACAGAAAAAAACCCATGTCAGTCAACATCAGTGGTTCGACCATTCAAACACCTTGGGATGGCTTATTGGTTCCTTAAAAAACAAGAACACCGGCAACATTCACAACGGAGTTGCAATATCAATATCACACGTCAACAACGAAAAAGAAAAAACTCAACAAACAAATTCATCACGTTTGGACTCATAAATGTTTTTATTAAGATTGGACTCATGAATATTAATTGGCTTTGTAAAATATCCAATATCATCATCACTTGTGTAGATACACATATCATAAGTAATCTAACTGTTTTGTACAATTTTCTTTAACAACGTTCAGAAAATATGTAAAGGAAAAAGGGGGGATGTGGTGATTTTATATCTGTGTAGATGCAATACAACTGAGCAAGCACTTGAGGGAGCACTTGAGAGATATAAATACACATGAACAGGAAGTCAGGACACACTTCACAGGAACGGGAGCTGGTAGCAAGACACAAACTAACAGCACAGATGTAACATTAAGTTAAGCATTGAAGAGAGAACAAACTCACAATAAAGCATCCACTTCAACTTTAAGACTACAAGCTTTATTAAGACACAAGGAACAACACAGATACCACCACAAGTTTCAACTGGCTATCGATCAAAGAGCCAAACACCAGGTCATGGGTACTTTATTTACACACAATTAGTCATGCAACATAAACACTACTAGCTAACTACACCTATCAACTAAGACAACCTGTACTTAACTTCGGGCACCCAGCTTAGGTTAGAAAACAGTGGCCTCTGTTCAATCCTGGATCTCTTGGGTTCTAAGGAGTAACTGCTGCTCAGCTGGCCTCATTCGCCTAGTAGTAGGCGTTGAACTTGGACTCGCTTCTGGTGTTGCTGCGATTGCTGATGGCCGTGACCGGGGTACCAAGGCCAAACGAGAGCGAACATATGGTGAACTCTTCTTATACTCAGGGGGTTTTTGCGCTCTTATGGGCGGTCCTTTGATTTGGACCCCACTAATTGGAGGATCCCTGATCACTCCGTTCGATTCCTTAGCCAATAAGTGGGCGGGTATCTGGCTGGCTGGGCATGTCCCAAGCGGTCATTGACCCCATTGTTTGCATTTCCCTTGAACAGGGAATGGCACCGAAATGCTTGGGACTGTCCCGGTTGCTTGAGTACCAGTCCTATTATTTGGTGGAGATGGGCCATCAAACGCTAATCGGCTCTATTACCATTCTAATTGGACGGGGTTTTGATACTGTCTGGACCTTTGCTGACAAATATGCATTTCAGGCGCTGAGGCGGCCTGAGTCTTGGCTTGTCCATTTTACCCGCCAGGCTTTGCGAGTTCCTCTGCACCTAGTTGGAAGTGGCCATCCCAGATGGCTACACTAGATGGGCAAGGGCAATGAACAACAGATGCATATTCTCACCAGTATTAGGTCCCCTCCTAAGTGAGCAACACTTGGCTCTGGGATCGCCAAAGGCCCCACCCCCCTTTTGGACCCTCCTTCAGGCCTTGTCCCTTGGCAGTGCCACGTTGGCACTGTCAAGGTGCAGGAGGCTCTGCCCTGCCAATTCTCCGACTACTTGGGTGATACAATGGCCTTGGGGTCCCCAGCATGATCATTATGCCTTGTCGCCATTTGTGGAGACCAGTAATAATCCCTCCCAATGCCATGTCATGCCGATGGATGGAAATATTGCATGTTCCTTGAAGATTTGACGTCAAGTTGACTTTGCACATTAAAATCTATTTAAATGACTGATGATCTTCATGCCATCGCTGGGCATGAACCAGATTACGTCTGCTGGGAGGGCTCAGGAACATGGCGAACATCTTGATGCCTGGCGCAAATTCCGTTTCAGGGGTCTCCTGGTATTTTCCCAACATACAGGGATGGTGCAGGAGGGAGGGTTTTGGTTTCCTGGATAATTGGGGCTCATTCTGGGGTAGGTGGGACCTCTACAAACAGGATGGTCTTCACCTGAACCAGAGGGGTACCAATATCCTGGGGGGGAGATTTGCTAGTGCTCTTCGGCGGGGTTTAAACTAATTCAGCAGGGGGATGGGAACCTAAATTGTAGTCCCAGTGTACAGGATGTTGAGAGTAGCGAGGTCAGGGATCGGGTTAAAAGTTCGAAAGAGGGCACCGGCAAGCAGGACGCTGGTTTGAAGTGTGTCTACTTCAACGCCAGGAGCATCCGGAATAAGGTGGGTGAGCTTGCAGCATGGGTTGGTACCTGGGATCTCGATGTTGTGGCGATTTCGGAGACATGGGTAGAGCAGGGACAGGAATGGTTGTTGCAGGTTCCAGGATTTAGATGTTTCTGTAAGAACAGAGAAGATGGTAAAAGAGGGGGGGGTGTGGCATTGTTAATCAAGGAAAGTATTACGGCGGTAGAAAGGACGCTTGAGGACTCGTCTACTGAGGCAGTATGGGCCGAGGTTAGGAACAGTAGAGGAGAGGTCACCCTGTTGGGAGTTGTCTATAGACCTCCGAATAGTCCCAGAGATGTCGAGGAAAGGATTGCAAAGATGATTCTTGACAGGAGCGAGAGTAACAGGGTAGTTGTTATGGGGGACGTTAACTTTCCAAATATTGACTGGAAATACTATAGTTCGAGTACTATAGATGGGTCAGTTTTTGTGCAGTGTGTGCAGGAGGGTTTTCTGACACAGTATGTAGACAGACCAACAAGGGGCGAGGCCACATTGGATTTGGTACTGGGTAATGAACCCGGCCAGGTGTTAGATTTAGATGTAGGTGAGCACTTTGGTGATAGTGATCACAACTCGGTTATGTTTACTTTAGCAATGGGCAGGGATAGGTATATACCGCAAGGCAAGAATTATAGCTGGGGGAAAGGCAATTATGATGCTATTCGGCAAGATTTAGGAGGTATAGGATGGGGAAGGAAACTGCAGGGGTTGGTTACAATCGAAATGTGGAGCTTTTTCAAGGAACAGCTACTGCGTGTCCTTGATAAGTATGTACCTGTCAGGCAGGGAGGAAGTTGTCGAGCAAGGGAGCCGTGGTTTACTAAGGAAGTTGAAGCACTTGTCAAGAGGAAGAAGAAGGCTTATGTTAGGATGAGACATGAAGGCTCAGTTAGGGCACTTGAGAGTTACAAGTTAGCCAGGAAGGACCTAAAGGGAGAGTTAAGAAGAGCGAGGAGAGGACACGAAAAGTCGTTGGCGGATAGGATCAAGGAAAACCCTAAGGCTTTCTATAGGTATATCAGGAACAAAAGAATGACTCGAGTAAGATTAGGGCCAATCAAGGATAGTAGTGGAAAGTTGTGTGTGGAATCAGAGGAGATAGGGGAAGCATTAAATGGATATTTTTCGTCAGTGTTTACACTGGAGAAAGACAATATTGTCGAGGAGAACACTCAGGTACAGTCGACCAGGCTAGATGGAATTGAGGTTCAAAAGGAGGAGGTGTTAGCAATTTTAGAAAATGTCAAAATAGATAAGTCCCCTGGGCCAGATGGGATTTATCCTAGGATTCTCTGGGAAGCCAGGGAGGAGATTGCAGAGCCTTTGTCCTTGATATTTATGTCGTCTTTGTCGACAGGAATAGTGCCGGAAGACTGGAGGATAGCAAATGTTGTCCCCTTGTTCAAGAAGGGGAGTAGAGACAACCCTGGTAATTATAGACCTGTGAGCCTTACTTCGGTTGTGGGTAAAATGTTGGAAAAGGTTATAAGAGATAGGGTTTATAATCATCTTGAAAAGAACAAGTTGATTAGCGATACTCAACACGGTTTTGTGAAGGGTAGGTCATGTCTCACAAACCTTATTGAGTTTTTTGAGAAGGTGACCAAACAGGTGGATCAGGGTAAAGCTGTTGATGTGGTGTATATGGATTTCAGTAAGGCGTTTGATAAGGTTCCCCACGGTAGGCTATTGCAGAAAATAAGGAAGTATGGAATTGAAGGTGATTTAGCGGTTTGGATCAGTAATTGGCTAGCTGAAAGAAGACAGAGGGTGGTGGTTGATGGCAAATGTTCATCCTGGAGTTCAGTTACTAGTGGTGTACCGCAAGGATCTGTTTTGGGGCCACTGCTGTTTGTCATTTTTATAAATGACCTGGAAGAGGGTGTAGAAGGATGGGTTAGTAAATTTGCAGATGACACGAAGGTCGGTGGAGTTGTGGATAGTGCTGAAGGATGTTATAGGATACAGAGGGACATAGATAAGCTGCAGAGCTGGGCTGAGAGGTGGCAGATGGAGTTTAATGCGGAAAAGTGTGAGGTGGTTCACTTTGGAAGGAGTAACAGGAATGCAGAGTACTGGGCTAATGGCAAGATTCTTGGTAGTGTAGATGAACAGAGAGATCTCGGCATCCAGGTACATAAATCCTTGAAAGTTGCCACCCAGGTTAATAGGGCTGTTAAGAAGGCATATGGTGTGCTAGCCTTTATAAGCAGGGGGATTGAGTTTCGGAACCACAGGGTCATGCTGCAGCTGTACATAACTCTGGTGCGGCCACACCTGGAGTACTGCGTGCAGTTCTGGTCACCACATTATAGGAAGGATGTGGAAGCTTTGGAAAGGGTTCAGAGGAGATTTACTAGGATGTTGCCTGGTATGGAGGGAAGGTCTTACGAGGAAAGGCTCAGGGAATTGAGGTTGTTTTCGTTAGAGAGGAGAAGGCTGAGAGGTGACTTAATAGAGACATATAAGATAGTCAGAGGGTTAGATAGGGTGGACAGTGAGAGTCTTTTTCCTCGGATGGTGATGACCAACACGAGGGGACATAGCTTTAAATTGAGGGGTGAGAGATATAGGACAGATGTCAGAGGCAGTTTCTTTACTCAGAGAGTAGTAGGGGTGTGGAACGCCCTGCCTGCAACAGTAGTAGACTCGCCAACTTTAAGGGCATTTAAGTGGTCACTGGATAGACATATGGATGAAAATGGAATAGTGTAGGTCAGATAGGCTTCAGATGGTTTCACAGGTCGGCGCAACATCGAGGGCCGAAGGGCCCGTACTGCGCTGTAGTGTTCTATGTTCTATGTTCTATGTTCTATATTGGAATTTGTGTGGGGCAGAATGTGGATGGAAAATCACTCGCTGTGGTTTTGCCTGTGCCCTGTGTAGCTGCTGCATAACATCCTTACTCTGATGTTCAATTCCTCATGTGATAAATGATAGCATTCCATTTGCCTTCTCAATTCCTTGTCGTGCCTTCACATTAACGTCTTGTAACCATGCACGAGAACAACTAGATTATGGGGACCAGACCAAAACTTGAGCCTTAAATATGATAGTCATTAAAAAATCCAACACAGAGAATTCAGTGAAATTTCTTTAAGCGGAGAGTAGTTAGAATGTGAAAACTTTTAAGTGGTGTCTTCAGCGGGAAACACGTTGTGATTCCTGTTGGGATGTCAGCGCGATCCAGATTGCGATCCACCCACACCTAGAACTTTTTTGGAAGGGGGTGGATTAGATTTACATGGGCATGGAGAAGGGCAGGGCTGAAACACGCTGGCAAGCCCAGCTTCACAGAAATCGGACCCCCCGATCTCAAAGTAACAGGCCCTCCCCCTGCCACTATCTTTGTTATTGGGGTTTCAATGTCCTCCCCCCTCCCCCCCCCCCCACCATCATCCTCGCTGGCAACAGTCCCTTCTCCCCCTCCCCAAGTACCGCTGACATCAGAGCCCTCCAAAGGTGTCTACTTCAGGCCCCACGCCCCTGACATCCTACGATCCTGGCAGCGCCAACCTGACACTGCCATGGCATTGCCCTGTCATGTACAAAATCTTCCGAGGGCTGCAGTACCCTCAGAGCCCCCCAGCGTGGTCATCACCTCTGGTCTCTAGTGGTGGAGACGAGTAATGACTCTCGCTGGCATCATCCTGCGCTGACGGGTGGGAGAATGGCGGAAGCTGGGAAAATTCGGCTTCATGCCAATTTTGAATACGTAAATACTCCCTTTGATATGCTAGACTGAGAGAAATATAACGGGACTAAAAGTTGACAAATTCTCTGGACCTCAGTATCTCCATCCCAGAATTTTGAAAGAGGTGGCTGTGGAGCTAATCGATGCGTCAGAAGGCATCTTACAAAATTCAATTGATTCTGGAACAGTTCCTGAAGTTTGGAAGGGAGAAAATGTCACCACACTATTTACGAAAGGAGAGAGAGATAAAACTGAGAACTACAAAGCTGTTAACCTGACATCAGTAATATGAAAAGCTGAAATCTATTGTAAAGGATGTGATAACGAGACACTTAGAAAATGTTTGGGTAGAATCAACATGGATTTAAGGAAGTTAAATCATGTTTGATCAATCTATTTGAGTTTTTTGCAGATGTAACTTGCAAAATGGATTAAGGGGAACCAGTAAATGTGTGTATATGTGGATTTTCAGAAGACTATTGATCAGGTCCCACTCAGGAGCTCAGTAACAGTCACAGTGCTCTTTAATCTTTTTATTGGTCACCTACCTTTTCAAAACAAAGCTCTTTTCTCAATCGCTGTATTAAAAATACATAACTTAATAATAATCTTTATTGTCACAAGTAGGCTTACATTAACATTGCAATGAAGTTACTGTGAAAAGCCCCTAGTTGCCACACTCCGGCACCTGTTTGGGTACACAGAGGGAGAATTCAGAATGTCCAAATTACCTAACAGTGCACCTTTCGGGACTTGTGGGAGGAAACAGGAGCACCCGGAGGAAACCCACGCATACACGGAGAGAACGTGCAGACTCCGCACAGACAGTGACCCAGGCCAGGAATTGAATCTGGGATCCTCGCGCTGTGAAGCCATAGTGCTGACCACTATGCTACCGTGCTGCCCAATTATACCTTATCTCATTATGGCTTATGAGTTGGCAACACCATTTAAATGTAACTTGCGTATGGCCCCCTGACTCTAAGCCAGGGTCCCCTGATGGTTCATAACATCTCAAAGCTGATGTGAACCATGTCACCTTCAAATCTCAGCCTGGCACTATGAAAATTCGAGGGATGGTGAAATGCCCACTTCAGCCATGGAGCCGAAAATGTCAGGGCAGCTGGATGTAGGCTCATAACTCACCTCCTTATCCTGTTCCATTCAAAACTGCTGGCAATGGGAATGGAGCAGAAATATCAGAATTAGGGTCCAGCCACTAGTTTTAAAGCCTGTTTGGGGTGGGGTGGTGTGCTTATTGTTGTTGATATGTTGGGGAGTGGTGGAGGCTTGGGAGTTGCATTGGGATGGGGAACTCCAGCCCTGGTTGTTTATCGACAATATTATTCAGTCTATTTTAAAGACAGTGGTACTATTTCAGGGAGACAGTGGCTTTCTGTATTGTCACTGGTCTAGTAGATCAGAAACCCAGGGTAATGCTCTGGGGACCCAGGTTCAAATCCCGCCACTGCAGATGGTGAAATTTGAATTCAATAAAAGTCTGGAATTAAAAGTCGAATTAATGATGACCGTGAAACCATTGTCGATTGTCGTAAAATCCCATCTAATTCATCAACGTCCTTTGGGGAAGGAAATCTGCCGTCCTTATGTGACTCCAGAACCACAGCAATGTTCCCGTCAAGGGCAATTAGGGTTGGGCAATAAATACTGGTCCAGCCTGCAACGACCATGACTCATGAATTAATTTTTAAAAAATGAATACAAACAGGTCAATTGCTGAATTAAAATGGCTGAAATGATACACGCATATGTTGCACATTCATCAGAATAGAAGTGGAAATCTATTTAAAAATGGCGAGGAATGCCTTCACTTAGTCTTAGAGGGTGGTGAATATTTGGAGTTCTCCACCCTGAGGGCTGTGGAAGCTCAATCATAGAGCATTTTCAAGACAGAAATCAATAGGTTTCTGGAGAGTCATTACATCAAAGAACAGTGGGGGAAAAAATGACACGCAGGTAGATGATCATCCATTATCTGCATGAATATTGGAGGGACAGGGCTAGCTGAATACAAAGGACAAAGAACAAAGAAAATTACAGCACAGGAACAGGCCCTTTGGCCCTCCCAGCCTGCGCCGATCCAAATACTTTATCTAAACCTGTCGCCTATTTTCCAAAGATCTACTTCCCTCTGTTCCCCGCCCGTTCATATATCTGTCTAGATGCATCTTAAATAATGCTATTGTGCCCACCTCTACCATCTCCACTGGCAAAGCGTTTCCAGGCACCCACCACCCTCTGCGTAAAAAACTTTCCACACACATCGGGTTAGGTGGATTGGCCATGCTAAATTGCCCGTAGTGTCCTAATAAAAGTAGGGTTAAGGGGGGGGGTTGTTGAGTTACGGGTATAGGGTGGATACGTGGGTTTGAGTAGGGTGATCATGGCTCGGCGCAACATTGAGGGCCGAAGGGCCTGTTCTGTGCTGTACTGTTCTATGTTCTATGTTCTATCTCCCTTAAACTTTCCCCCTCTCACCTTGAAATCGTGACCCCTTGTAATTGACACCCACACTCTTGGAAAAAGCTTGTTGCTATCCACCCTGCCCATACCTCTCATAATTTTGTAGACCTCAATCAGGTACCCCTTCAACCTCCGTCTTTCCAATGAAAACAATTCTAATTTATTCAACCTTTCTTCATAGCTAGCACCGTCCATACCAGGCAACATCCTGGTGAACCTTCTCTGCACCCTCACTAAAGCATCCACATCCTTCTGGTAATGTGGCGACCAGAACTGCATGCAGTATTCCAAATGTGGCCTAACCAACTGTAACATGACCTGCCGACTCTTGTACTCAATACCCTGTCCGATGAAGGCAAGCATGCTGTATGCCTTCTTGACCACACTATCGACCTGCGTTGCCACCTTCAGGGTACAATGGACCTGAACTCCCAGATCTCTCTGTACATCAATTTTCCCCAGGACTCTTCCATTGACTGTATAGTCCGCTCTAGAATTAAATCTTACAAAATGCATCACCTCGCAATTGCCTGGATTGAACTCCATCTGCCATTTCTCTGCCCAGCTCTCCAATCTATCTATATTTTACTGTATTCTCTGACAGTACTCCTTGCTATCTGCAACTCCACCAATCTTAGTATCACCTGCAAACTTGCTAATCAGACCACCTATAACTTCATCCAGATCATTTATGTATATCCCAAACAACAGTGGTCTGAGCACGGATCCCTGTGGAACACCATTAGTCACCATTCTCCATTTTGAGACACTCCCTTCCACCACTACTCTCTGTCTCCTGTTGCCCAGCCAGTTCTTTATCCATCTAGCTTGTACACCCTGAACCCCAATCGACTTCACTTTTTCCATCAACCTGCCATGGGAAACTTTATCAAACGCCTTACTGAAGTCCATGTATATGACATCTCCAGCCTTTCCCTCATCAATTAACTTTGTCACTACCTCAAAGAATTCTATTAGGTTTGTAAGACATGACCTTCCCTGCACAAAACCATGCTACCTATCACTGATAAGTCTATTTTCTTCCAAATGTGAATAGATCCTATCCCTCAGTATCTTCTCCAAATATTGCATCTAATTTGCCAAATTTCCTTCAATCCCATGGGTTTATACCTTTGCTATCAGTCTCCCATGTGGGACCTCATCAAAAGCCTTGCTGTGGTCTGCAGGTTTTGGCATTTTGTGCTGCAGTGTTTCTTCAGCCCTGCGTAGTTTTTGTTTTGAAGAATTTCAGCTGATTTCTATTTTCTTCCAAATGTGAATAGATCCTATCCCTCAGTATCTTCTCCAACAGTTTGCCTACCACTGACGTCAAGCTCACAGGTCTATAATTCCCTGGATTATCCCTGCTACCCTTCTTAAACAAAGGAACAACATTAACAATTCTCCAGTCCTCCGGGACCTCACCCGTGCTCAAGGATGCTGCAAAGATATCTGTTAAGGCTCCAACTATTTCGTCCCTTGATTCCTTCAGTAACCTGGGATAGATCCCATCCGTACCTGGGGACTTGTCCTCCTTAATGCCTTTTAGAATACCCAAAAATTCCCCCTTCCTTATGCCGGCTTGACCTAGAGTATTTCGACATCCATCCCTAGCCTCAACATCCGTCATGTCCCTCTCCTTGGTGAATACCGATGCAAAGTACTCATAGAATTAGAACATAGAATTTACAGTGCAGAAGGAGGCCATTCGGCCCATCGAGTCTGCACCGGCTCTTGGAAAGAGCACCCTACCCAAGGTCAACACCTCCACCCTATCCCCATAACTCAGTAACCCCACCCAACACTAAGGGCAATTTTGGACACTAAGGGCAATCGATCATGGCCAATCCACCTAACCCGCACATCTTTGGACTGTGGGAGGAAACCGGAGCACCCGGAGGAAACCCACGCACACACGGGAAGGATGTGCAGACTCCGCACAGACAGTGACCCAAGCCGGAATCGAACCTGGGACCCTGGACCTGTGAAGCGATTGTGCTATCCACAATGCTACCGTGCGGCCCCACGGTAATGAAATTCATTAAGAATCTCACCCATTTCCTCTGACTACACGCAAAAATACCCTCTTTTGTCTTTGAGTGGGCCAATGCTTTCACTAGTTACCCTCTTGCTCCTTATATATGAATAAAAGGCTTTGGTATTTTCCTTAACCCTGTTAGCCAAAGATATTTCATGACCCCTTTTAGCCCTCTTTATTGCGCGTTTGAGATTTGTCCTACTTTCCCGATATTCCTCCAAAGCTTCATCAGTTTTAAGTCACCTAGATCTTATGTATGCTTCCTTTTTCATCTTAGCTAGTCTCACAATTCCACCCGTCATCATGGTTCCCTAATCTTGCCATTTCTATCCCTCATTTTCACAGGGACATGTCTGTCCTGCACTCTAATCAACCTTTCCTTAAAAGACTCCCACATGTCAAATGTGGATTTACCCTTAAACAGCTGTCCCAATCCACATTCCCTAGCTCCTGACGAATTTTGTTATACTCTGCCTTTCTCCAATTTAGTACTCTTCCTTTCGGACCACTCTTGTCCTTGTCCATGAGTATTCTAAAACTTACGGAATTGTGATCGCTATTCCCAAAGTAATCGCCGACTGAAACTTCAACCACCTGACCGGGATCATTCCCCAATACCAGGTTCAGTATGGCCCCTTGCCGAGTTGGACTATTTACATACTGCTCTAAAAAACTCTCCTGGATGCTCCTTACAAATTCTGCTCCATCTACGCCTCCAACACTACATGAGTCCCATTCAATGTTGCGGAAGTTAAAAACTCCCATCACGACCACCCTATTGGTCCTACATTGTTATATAATCTGTCTACATATTTGTGCCTCTACTTCACGCTCGCTTTTGGGAGGCCTGTAGTAAAGTCCAAACAATGTTACTGCACCCTTCCTACTTCTTAGCTCTACCCATATTGCCTCAGTGCTCGAATCCTCCATCATGCCCTCCTTAATCACAGCTGTGATATCATCTCTGACCAGTAATGCAACTCCTCCACCCCTTTTACCTCCCTCTCTATCCCTCCTGAAGTATGTATACCCTGGGATATTTAGTTGCCAGTCTTGCCCTTCCCTCAACCAAGTCTCAGTAATACCAATTACATCATATTCCCAGGTACTAATCCAAGCCCTAAGTTTATCTGCCTTACCTGCTACACTTCTCGCATTAAAACAAATGCACCTCAGACCACCTGTCCCTTTGCGTTCATCATCTCTCCCCTGTCTACACTTCGCCTTAGTCACATTGAGTTTATTATCTAGTACCTTACTGGCTTTAGTTGCTGCCTCTTTACTGACCTCTAACTTCCTCGTCTGGGTCCCATCCCCCTGCCACTTTAGTTTAAAACCTCCTCAATAGTGTTAGCAAAAGCACCCCCGAGGACATTGGTTGCAGTCCTGCCCAGGTGTAGACCATCCGATTTGTAATAGTCCCACCGCCCCCAGAACTGGTTTCAATGTCCCAAAAATCTGAACCCCTCCCTCCTGCACCATCTCTCAAGCCACGTGTTCATTCTGACTATTCTTGAATTTCTACTCTGACTGTCTCGTGGCACTGGTAGCAATCCTGAGATTACTACCTTTGAGCTCCTACTTTTTAACTTATCTCCTAACTCCCTAAATTCTGATTGTCGGACCTTATCCCGTTTTTTACCTATACCGTTAGTGCCTATGTGTACCACGACAACTGGCTGTTCACCCTCCTCCTTCAGTATGTCCTGCAGCCGATCTGAGACATCCCTGACCCGTGCACCCGGGAGGCAACATACCATTCGGGAGTCTCGTTTTCGACCACAGAAACGCCTGTCTACTCCCCTTACGATTGAATCCCCTATGACTTTAGCCCTGCCAGTCTTTTTCCCGCCCTTCTGTGCAGCAGAGCCAGCCGCGGTGCCATGAACCTGGCTACTACTGCCTTCCCCTGGTGAGTCATCTCCCCCAACAGTATCCAAAACGTTATACCTGTTTTAGAGGGAGATGACCGCAGGGGACACCAGCACTGCCTTCCCGATCTTTCTCTGCCTTTTGGTCACCCATTCCCTGTCTCCCTCACCAATCCTAATCTGCGGTGTGACCAACTCACTGAACGTGCTATCCACGACCTCCTCAGCATCGCGGATGCTCCAAGGTGAGTCCATTCGCAGCTCCAGAGCCGTCATGCGGTCTAACAGGAGCTGCAGCTGGACACAATTCCCGTCTTATGGCATATTCCTGTACC
Source organism: Scyliorhinus canicula (assembly GCF_902713615.1). Classification (NCBI taxonomy): domain Eukaryota; kingdom Metazoa; phylum Chordata; class Chondrichthyes; order Carcharhiniformes; family Scyliorhinidae; genus Scyliorhinus; species Scyliorhinus canicula. Next base: position 269,730,692 of record NC_052147.1, read on the forward strand.
TACGTACCTATTTGTCAATATTGTCAACTTCTCACCACAGTGACCTGTTTTTATCTTTTACGATTCAAGAGTGCCAGAAGGAGGTGTAAAGTTCATGAAGGCTTTTCCAATATTTTTCTTTGTCAGTTCACTGTTAAGCTTTGTTAATATGGCAGCAGCATGAGAGACTATCCAGAGAAAAGAGTCTTACAGTTTTGTTCAGAGAGGGAGTGAGTCATATTCCACCTAAGACAGCCGAATGACCTCTTCAACAGTCCAAGTTGAGTCAAGTAAGAATTGAACTTTTTCTGTACGCGAGCCTTGATGGATGGCCTTCACATTCTTTATCTCCTTCAGTCTTCCTTTCTCCCCGCAAGCTGCATGATTTTCGAACATAATGATTGTGATTATCTGTACTTTATGTCTTGAATTCCACTGCTTCCTGTTCTAGTCCTTTCAAACCCTTCTCCTGGGTTTTTCAATTTTAAAAATGTCAACGCAACATGTGCCTTGCTGTGGAAATTATTTTTAGATTCGAGGGGAAGGAGTCACATTCCTGCCCCCTGCTTCAACTTACATTCTGAAGTTATTTATCTGGTGGAGTCAGGAGAAAACTGGAGCCAAAGCTGTCACCCACCTCCCGAAGGTTTGAGGTAGGAACGGAGGCAGGTGGAAGTTGAAGCATGCAGGTTAGATGACCCGCTCCCATTCATTGAGATAGTGACCGGAAATGTCTTTTAATAATAATAATCTTTATTGTCTCAAGTAGGCTTACATTAACACTGCAATGAATTTACTGTGAAAAGCCCCTAGTCACCACACTACGGCGTCTGTTCGGATACACCGAGGGAGAATTCAGAATGTCCAAATTACTTAACAGGACGTCTTTTGGGACTTGTGGGAGGAAACCGGTGCACCCGGAGGAAACCCACGCAGACCCGGGGAGAACATGCAGACTCCACACAGGCAGCATCCCAAGCTGGGAATTGAACCCGGGACCCTAACGCTGTGAAGCAACAATGCTAACCACTGTGCTACCGTGCCTCCCTGAAAGCTCTCACACGTGGGGCAAGCCAATTCTGAAGCAATGTATGGCTTCATTTTGGGGATGTTCAAGTGAGAAAAATTGATTAAGTATCAATTAAAATTTACCATGAGCCAAATTTTGATAAGTCAGGAATCATGGAACCACGATAGGACGGTTGCAACATTGAAGGAGGCTGTGTGATCCATCAAACCTATGTCGGCTCTTTCGAAAAGCAATCCAGCTAATTCCACTCCCCAGCTCATGCCCCACTTCCCTGCAACTTTTTCTCGTTCAAGTATCCATCTAATTTCCTTTAGAAAGCTACCAGTGAATCTTTTTACATGACCTATCTCCTCTGAAAATGCAGAGTGATGAAGTCATGAAGTCATGAACCCACAATTGTTGACTCAGCGATGAGAGTACCACTCACTGAGCTAGAGTTTTCACCTATTCACAGTTACTGTTTATTTACAATAACGCAATCAAATAATACTTTGAAGCGTTCTTTAGAAGCAACCAGGAAGGAGAGAGATTGAGTATGTCAGGTTTTCTATTCTAAGTACTGGAAGTGAGTGATGTTATCATTGAGCGGTCTGTTTGGGATTGCTTTGAGCAGACAACTCAAAAGCTCTTCAAATGTTGCTTCCTAAACCAGAACTACTTGTACATGAAGGGCGCAACTTGAAACTGAAGAGGCTTAAGAAATAAAATACAAGACTTGTGGCAAGCTGCCAATAAGCGAGACAATCAAATGCTCAACACGTCAAGTTCAAAGAGGTGGACTGACCATGTTCACCAAATAAAGCAAATTAATGGTTTGTTTTGCACTGTTGAAGCTGGTTGATCTCCCAAGAGGCAGGGAATGGGAATCTCTGAGGTTTTTGCATGTCTTGATGAGATTTGAGCATTGCTGGAAAGACCAGCATTTATTACCCAGCCCTAATGGCTCTTGAGTAGGTGAGTGGTGAGACAAATTCTTGAACTGCTGCAGTCTATTTAGCATGGAGCCAAAAGAGTTGTGAGAGGCAGCAACTTCAAAGGAGAATTGAAATATTTTATTTGTACAGTGTAATTATCTTCCTTTGTGATGACAATAAATTTATGATTGCTTACAGTATCAGTTCTAAATTGAGAAATTCAATTTCAACAACCAATTAAATAACTTGACCTGACTGAGCTTTACACTTATTTCTAATTCTTGACAAACTGTTTAATTTAAGCTTTGTTTTGACCAACACCTTCTTCACAAGGCCTCATGGCAACACCAACGCTCCAATCGGTACCGCCTGTAATTGTCTGAGCGAGGGACCGCAAGAGTGTGCGCACCACAAGTGCAATGACAGGAGCTGATGACTACTGGACAGACCACTGTCTAATTCACTCTGGTCAACATCAATGTAGCCTCAAAGCAGTGACAGCAACAGAAACAATGTAGCAAGCAAGTTAACGCTGGGGCACTCAAAGAGCTTGATAAGAGAGCGCCATTCAACCAGCGCCTCACTGCCAACCTGATGATTCCTGGTGGCCCAGAGATGCAGAGTCCCCAGCGTCTGGTCACCTTCAATGTCTCCATAATCAGCACCTGTGCAGAGTCGCTTGGTCACTTGACAGGAAAACACCAAGACTGGCTCGATGAGATTGACCAGGAGATCCAGGAGCTGGTAACCAGCAAGCACAAGGCTTTTCTGAACCTAAAACAGCAACCCAACGTGAGGGCAAGAAAACACTTCTAAAGACAGCTGGAGATCAATGAAAAGCCTGTGACCTAAAGAACAGTAGGTGGATGGAAGAAGTGTAGGAGATCCAGCAGTTCGCTGACCGCTGTTATGGGCTAGGGATTAGAGAACCCCAAAGTGTGTCATGGAGTTCACCTGACCCACAACTTTTAATATATTGTGGTATGGGGAGCACACGGCCCACTCTACAGGTGTGGTACAGCAGAAATGGAAAAGTATTTTTTTAAAGCAAAACAATGTTTAATCTATGAACTCAGGTTAACCTTTTTAAAACATACAGTGAACATCTTAGCAACCATTAATTCAAATACAACCCCCAAAGAATGCAACACTAAGTAATCCTTTAAGCTTTCCTTTTAACATCCATAAGATTAAAACAGCTTTTACCAGAAGCACATGAGGCTTACATTCACTACTGAGAACATTTATAATTCTGAATTCACCAAATTATCAAGATATAGTCTTTTCATGGCAGAGAGATCAACAGTACACCTGCTCTGTCTGGCTTCAGCTCCAACACTGAAAGCAAAACTAAAACACACCTTGCAGCAAATATCCTAAAACGAAAGTGAAAAGCTGACAGGCAGCCCAGCTCCACCCACTCTCTGACATCACTGCAGTAGTAAACACCCATTTCGTGAAGGTATTCTCATTACAGATATTTATATATACACCCATTTATAAACACCCATTTCTTAAAGGTACTCTGACATGACACCACCATGATGTGCAAGGTTTATTTAGCACATTCAAGGCCACCTGGACCCAAGTACCCAGGGTTCCATCCCATTGCTGGCCAAGAACAGAGACGGGCTCATCATAAACACAGTGGAGGTCAGTGCCCACTGGAAAGAGCACCCAATGCCTTCAATGCGAGTGCCCTCGAATCCATCCTGCAGTATGCTCCCCATTAAAAAGCACAAGACATCAGGAGCAGATGGAATCCCCGCCAAAGCACTAAAACATGGCTGAGAAGCATGATCGGTGCAAATACATGACCATATTTCCCTTATCAGGAAAGAGGAGACCATGCCAGGAGATCTTAAAGATGCTGGAATTGTACCTATCTTCAAAAAAGGTGACAGGTACGACTGCAGTAACTGCAGAGGAATTTCCCTTCTGCTGGTCACAGGGAATCTCATTGCAAGTGTCCACCTTAACCGCCTTTGCCCTGCAGATGAAGAGGTTCTCCTGGATTCTGCTCACTAAACGGCAAAACGAACCTGATCACCACCATACAGCAACTACAAGAGAAATGTAGGGAACAGCACCAACCCTTGCACATGGTCTTCTTTGACCTCACAAAGTTGTTTGATGCTGTCAACCCCGAGAGATTATGGAGCGCACTCCTCTGTTTCGGCTACCCTTACAGTTTGTCACCATCCTCTGCCTGCTCCACGATGACATGCAAGCTGTGATCCTGTCCAATGGTCCACCACAGGTCTAATGCACATTCCAGCTGTGCTCAAGCAAGGCTGTATCATTGCACCAATGCTCTTCTTGATTTTCCTTGCTGCAATGCTCCATCTCACCCTCAGCAGCCTTCCTGCTGCAGTGGAGCTCAACGTCTGAACAAATGGGAATCTGGTCAACGTCTGCTACCTGCAGGCCAGATCCAAGGCCACCTTAGCCTCTGCCATTGAACAACTGTATGTCGATTCCGCTTGCATCCACGCACACTCATGGGGTAAGATCTAAGACTTCATCAACACCTTCACCAAGGTGTACAAGGTGTGGAGTTGCCGGAGTTGGACGGGGATGAACACAGTAACAAGTCTTACAACACCAGGTTAAAGTCCAACAGGTTTGTTTTGAATCACTAGCTTTCGGAGCACTGGTCCTCCCTCGGGTGAATGAAGAGGTGGGTTCCAGAAACATATATATTGACAAAGTCAAAGATGCAAGATGATACTTTGAATGCAAGTCTTTGCAGGTAATTAAGTCTTACAGGTCCAGACGGAGCAAATGGAGAGAGGGATAATCACAGGTTAAAGAGGTGTGAATTGTCTCAAGCTAGGACAGTTGGTAGGGGGCGAATGTAATGAAAAATGAATCCAAGGTCCTGGTTGAGGTCGTACTCATGTAATGCAATGGGACCTTGTGTGAGAACCTCTCTGGCTACATCGATCCAGCAGAGGGCAGCAGAGCGGAGCTGCTGATTGGCTGTTGCGGGGAAAATTTGCATCAGTGCATTGCAGTCGCTGAATCCAGAAGGTGTAGCTGAGCGAGACACCCTTCGTGTTCAAGTGAAGGCAAGCATCCAGCAGAGGGCAGCAGAGTGGAGCTGCTGATTGGCTGTTGCGGGGGAAAGTTGCATCAGTGCATTGCAGTCATTGGATGCAGAAAGTGATTTCTGGAGGAGCTGTTGTCAAGTGAGAGTTAATCCCCAAATACTTGTTCAGTGTTTTCCTCCATCCCTCCTCCTCTAACCAAAAAAAAACAATCACTGTAAGGATCCCAGCCAAGTAAAGATCAAGAGGGAGACTCGAGGGCAGGTAGAAGTAGAAAGAAGTTGAACCATGATGTCATAGCCTGCAGGTCAGTGATTGGCTGGTGACTGGTAAGTAGTTTTTCTTTTCCCTGAGGTGTTCATGAGCGGGGTGCAGTGGTTGCTGAGTGAGTGCTTGCTGAGTAGGCGAGTAAATTTTTAAAAAACTTACTGTTGGGGTTTTCCAGCTGAATTTGGTCAGAGTGAGGACAGAGTGACTGTTGGTTAAGTAGTAAAGATTTAAATTGTTTGCGTGGGCCCATAACAGCTGATTGCTGTTCTCGTGCAGGGTGCAGTGGTTGCTGGTTAAGTGTTTTTTTTTATACCTGTATTTAAGTTGGGTGGTTCCTAAACCCAAGTGTCCCCCGCCCTTCCACCTCCTCTAACCTCAGGGGTAGTGTGACTAACAAGTAAGCTCTTTCTTTCTTTTTCTTGTTTTATCTAGAGGGGGTGGCAGTGCAGTGTTCCTCCTTCAGAATGTTTAAGGTAAGGGATGCCGTCGGTGTCCCTGCTGATATCACCTGTGGGAAGTGCGCCCATCTCCAGCTCCTCAGAAACCGCGTTAGGGAACTTGACCTGGAGCTGGATGAACCTTGGATCATTCGGGAGGCAGAGGTGGTCATAGATGGTAGCTTCAGGAATGTAGTTACTCTGAAGAATCAAGATAGATGGGTGACGGTGAGAGGGGCTGGGAGGAAGCAGTCAGTGCAGGGATCCTCTGTGGTCGTTCCCCTCAGTAACAAGTATACCACTTTGGATACTATTGAGGGGGACGGCCTACCAGGGGTAAGCCACGGTGAACGGATCTCCAGCACTGAGTCCGTCCTTGTGGCTCAGAGGGAAGGAGGGAGAGCAATAGTTATTGGGGACTCGATAGTTAGAGGGACAGATAGACGGTTCTGTGGCAATGAACGAAACTCACGGATGGTATGTTGCCTCCCGGGTGCCAGGGTCCATGACATCTCGGATCGTGTTTTCAGAATCCTTAAGGGGTAGGGGGCACAGTCACAAGTCGTGGTACACATCGGTACCAACGACATAGGTAAGAGAAGGGATGGGGATTTAAAACAGGAATTTAGGGAGCTAGGGTGGAAGCTGAGAGCCAGGACAAACCATGCTGTCATCTCTGGCTTGTTGCTGGTGCCACGTGCGACGAGGTGAGGAACAGGGAAATAGTGCAGATAAACACGTGGCTTCAGGGATGGTGTAGGAGGGAGGGTTTCAGTTACGTGGATAATTGGAGCACATTCTGGGGAAGGTGGGACCTGTACAGACAGGACGGTTTCACATGAACCAGAGGGGCACCAATATCCTGGGAGGGAAATTTGCTACGGCTCTTCGGGGGGGGGGGTTTAAACTAATTTGTCAGGGGGATGGGAAAACGAGCTGTAGTCCAGAAGCCAGTGTTGAGAGTAGTGAGGTACTGAAGAGGGTATCAAGGTCGCAGGAGTGTACCGGCAGACAGAAAGGTGGGTTGAAGTGTGTCTATTTCAATGCAAGGCGCATCCGGAATAAGGTAGGTGAACTTGGAGCGTGGATTGGTACTTCGGACTACGATGTTGTGGCCATTACGGAGACATGGTGTAGCCACCTGGGTTGGCCACTTCCTCACACAAAATGGAAGAACGCAAAGATTACAGGGTAAAATGGACATTGACAAAGAAACAAGCAGTCTGCAGAATCCCCTGTATTCTAGCTGCTACAGAAACCAGACATAATTGTAACTAACAAGCTGCGCATATTAAGTGAGCGATTCACGGTGATTCCCAGGCACAATGGACATAACAGTTAACTGTAATTGAAACATTCTATGGAAGGTCAGACATTCCGGCACCAGTGGAGTCTAAGACAAAGGACACCAATAAGGTGTAAGGAACCGCCCGGTGATCGAGGAATGGCCCCGTTATTGGGGAAATTCAAATCAATCGATTGGGAAGAGACCCAATCAATTGCAAGTTTATAGAGGGACCGCCCAGAAGGGAGCGAAACCCCTGGGACCTATAAAAGTAAGGTCCCAGGACTGATTCTCTCTCCTTGATCAGCCTCCCAGCGCCCTCCTTGACCAGCCGGCCCTCCCAGCAGAACACCTTTGCAGCAGAACACCTTGAACGAGAGAAGGAGAAGCCTGGTCAGCAGCCGCCATCAAGTAAGTGTCATACAACGCACGCTACGAGAGTAGACACTCCTGACCCCTTTAGTCCACATCTACTGGAAACCTGCGGACCCAGTGCAGAACAAGAGACCATTGTTCCCTGATCCGGCAGTTCCCTTATCCAGATAAGTATTTGGCCTATTAGTGGTAGGATTAGTTTAGCCGTAGTATTATGTACACGAGTAGTAAATAACTGTGTAATGATAAACGTGTCTTGTTTTGAACTTACTAACTGGTGTTGAGCTATTTATTTGAACTTGAACTTGAGCCTTGTGGTGGTGTCATAACGATACCTGGCGACTCTAGAGCTAAGTAATAAACAGAGCCAATTGAGTGTAATGCACACTCACCCAGAACAAGCAACAATGGTTAGAACAGGGACAGGAATGGTTGTTGGAAGTTCTGGGGTATAGATGTTTCAGTAAGAGTAGGGAAGGCGGTAAAAGAAGTGGAGGAGTAGCATTGTTAATCAAGGATAGTATAATGGCTGCAGAAAAGCAGTTCAAAGGGGATCTGCCTCCTGAGGTAACATGGACCAAAGTTAGAAACAGGAAAGGAGCGGTCACGTTGTTAGGAGTTTTCTCGGCCCCCAAATAGTAATAGAGATGTGGAGGAAGAAATTGCAAAACAGATCATGGATAGGTGTGGAGGTCTCAGGGTAGTTGTCGTGGGTGATTTTAACTTTCCAAATATTGATTGGAACTTCTATAGGTCGAACAGTTCGGATGGGGCAGTTTTTCTACAGTGTGCGCAGGAGGGTTTCCTGACACAATATGTAGATAGGCCGACAAGAGGGGGGCACGCATTGGATTTGGTACTGGGTAATGAACCGGGCCAAGTGCTAGATTTGTTTGTGGGAGAGCACTTTGGAGATAGTGACCACAATTCGGTGACTTTCACTATTGCAATGGAGAGGGATAGTGCCATACGGCAGGGCAAGGTTTATAATTTAGGGGAGGGGTAATTATGATGCGATTAGGTAAGAATTAGGGAGCATAAGATGGGAACAGAAACTGTCAGGGAAAGGCAAAAATGAAAATTGGAGCTTGTTCAAAGAACAAATGCTGCGTGTCCTTGATAGGTACGTCCCTGTCGGGCAGGGAGGAAATGGCCGTGTGAGGGAACCATGGTTCACAAAAGAGGTTGAATGTCTTGTCAAGAGGAAAAAGGAAGCGTATGTAAGGATGAGAAAACAAGATTCAGTTGGGTTGCTTGAGGGTTACAAGGTAGCAAGGAATGAGCTAAACAATGGGCTCAGGAGAGCTTGGAGGGGGCATGAGAAGTCCTTGGCGGATCGGATCAAGGAAAACCCCAAGGCATTTTACTCTTACGTGAGAAATAAAAGGATGACCAGGGTGAGGTTAGGGCAGGTCAAGGACAGTAGTGGGAACTTGTGCATGGAGTCTGAAGAAATAGGAGAGGCATTGAATGAATACTTTTATTCAGTGTTCACCAAGGAGAGGGGCCATTTTTTGAGGATGAGAGTGTGAGGCTGGAGGAGGTAGATGTTCTGAGGAAGGATATATTAGCAATTTTGAAAAACCTCAGGCTCGACAAGTCCTCTGGGCCAGATGGGATATATCCAAGGATTCTTTGGGAGGCAAGAGGTGAGATTGCAGAGCCTTTGGCTTTGATCTTTGGGTCCTCACTGTCCACGGGGATTGTGCCAGAGGACTGGAGAGTGGCGAATGTTGTTCCTCTGACAAGAAAGGGAATAGGAATGACCCTGGTAATTATAGGCCGGTTAATCTTACTTCGGTGATTGATAAGTTAATGGAAAAGGTCCTGAAGGATTGGATTTATGACCATTTGGAAAGATGCAGCTTAATCCGGGATAGTCAACACGGATTCCTGAAGGGTAAGTCTTGCCTCACAAATTTGATTGAATTCTTTGAGGAGGTAAGTAAGTGTGTAGATGAAGGGAGAGAAGTTGATGTCGTATACATGGATTTTAGTAAGGCGTTTGATAAGGTTCCCCATGGTTGGCTTATGAAGGAAGTAAGGAGGTGTGGGATAGAGGGAAATTTGGCCAATTGGATAAGTAACTGGCTATCACATAGAAGACAGAGGGTGGTGGTGGATGGAAAATTTTCAGACTGGAGACCAGTTACCAGCGGTGTACCACAGAGTCAGTGCTGGGTCCTCTGCTCCTTGTGATTTTTATCAATGACTTGAAGGAGGGGGCTGAAGGGTGGGTCAGTAAATTTGCTGTTGACACCAAGATTGGTGGAGTAGTGGATGAGGTGGAGGGCTATTGTAGGCTGCAATGAGACATTGATAGGATGCCGAGCTGGACTGAAAAATGGCAGATGGAGTTTAACCCTGATAAGTGCGAGGTGATTCATTTTGGTAGAAAAAATTTGAATGCGGATTACAGGGTCAACGTTAGGGTTCTGAGGAATGTGGAGGAACAGAGAGATCTTGGGGTTCATGTCCACAGATCTCTGAAGGTTGCCACTCAATTGGATAGAACCGTGAAGAAGGCCTATAGTGTGTTAGCATTTAACAGGGGGCTTGTGTTTAAGAGCCGCGGGGTTATGCTGCAACTGCACATGACCCTGGTGAGACCACATTTGGAGTATTGTGTGCAGTTCTGGTCACCTCACTATAGGAAGGATGTGGAAGCATTGGAAAGGGTGCAAAGGAGATTTACCAGGATGCTGCCTGGTTTGCAGGATAGGTATTTCGAGGAAAGGTTGAGGGAGCTAGGGCTTTTCTCTTTGGAGCAGAGGAGGATGAGAGGCGACTTAATAGAGGTTTATAAGATGATGAGGGGAATAGATAGAGTGGACATTCAGAGAATATTTCCTCGAGTGGATGTAGCTGTTACAAGGGGGCATAACTATAAGGTTCACATTGGGAGATATAGGAGGGATGTCCGAGGTAGGTTCTTTACTCAGAGAGTGGTTAGGGAGTGGAATAGACTGTCTGCTGTGATAGTGGAGTCAGACACTATAGGAACTTTCAAGCGGTTATTGGATAGGCACATGGAGCACACCAGAATGACAGGGAGTGATATAGCTTGATCTTGGTTTTGGACAATGCTCGGCACAACATTGAGGGCCGAAGGGCCTGTTCTGTGCTGTACTGTTTTATGTTCTATCGAGGGCATCTTGAAACCCATCGCCCAGCTTCTGTCGCGATACGACGGACTTCTTACAGAAACTCAGCACCCATGGACCAGTTGAACCAGGAACATTCCTTGTCACAATGGATGTCTCAGCCCCAGCATTCCCCATGACGATGTCATTGCTGCAACAGCCTCAGTACTCAACACCATCAACTGACAATCTCCAGACGCAATTCTGCAACTCATCCGTTTCATTCTGGATCACAACGTCTTCACCTTCGACAACAAGTTTTTCTTCCAGACACACGGAACAAAGAACAAAGAACAAAGAAAATTACAGCACAGGAACAGGCCCTTCGGCCCTCCCAGCCTGCGCCGATCCAGATCTTTTATCTAAACCCGTCTCCTATTTTCCAAGGTCTACTTCCCTCTGTTCCCACCCATTCATATACCTGTCTAGATGCATCTTAAATGATGCTACCGTGCCCGCCTCTACCACCTCCGCTGGTAAAGCGTTCCAGGCACCCACCACCCTCTGCATAAAAAACTTTACACGCACATCTCCCTTAAACTTTCCCCCTCTCACCTTGAAATCATGACCCCTTGTAACTGACACCCCCACTCTTGGGAAAAGCTTGTTGCTATCCACCCTGTCCATATCTCTCATAATTTTGTAGACCTCAATCAGGTCCCACTCAACCTCCGTCTTTCCAATGAAAACAATCCTAATCTACTCAACCTTTCTTCATAGCTAGCACCCTCCATACCAGGCAACATCCTGGTGAACCTCCTCTGCACCCTCTCCAAGGCATTCACATCCTTCTGGTAATGTGGCGACCAGAACTGCACGCAGTATTCCAAATGTGGCCGAACCAAAGTCCTATACAACTGTAACATGACCTGCCAACTCTTGTACTCAATACCCCGTCCGATAAAGGCAAGCATGCTGTATGCCTTCTTGACCACTCTATCAACCTGCGTTGCCACCTTCAGGGTACAATGGACCTGAACTCCCAGATCTCTCTGCACATCAATTTTCCCAAAGACCCTTCCATTGACCATATAGTCTGCTCTTGAATTTGATCTTCCAAAATGCATCACCTCGCATTTGCCTGGATTGAACTCCATCTGCCATTTCTCTGCCCAACTCTCCAATCTATCTATATGTTGTTGTATTCTCTGACAGTACTCCTTGCTATCTGCAACTCCACCAATCTTAGTATCATCTGCAAACTTGGTAATCAGACCACCTATACCTTCCTCCAGGTCATTTATGTAGATCACAAACAACAGTGGTCCGAACACAGATCCCTGTGGAACACCACTAGTCACCTTTCTCCATTTTGAGACACTCCCTTCCATCACTACTCTCTGTCTCCTGTTGCCCAGCCAGCTCTTTATCCATCTAGCTAGTACACCCTGTACAGAACAGCCATGGGGACCAAATTCGCACCTCAATATGCCAACATCTTCATGCATAAGTTTGAACAAGACCTCTTCACTGCACAGGACCTTCAACCGACGTTACACAACAGATACATCGATGACATTTTTTTCCTTTGGACCCACGGCTAAGAATCATTGAAACAACTACACAATGACATCAATAAATTCCATCCTACTTTGAGACGCCCCATGGACTACTCTCCAAAATCAGTTGCATTCTTGGACAGACTCATCTCCATCAAGGACGGTCACCTCAGCACTTCGCTTTACTGCAAGCCCACGGATAGCCTCACGATGCTTCAGTTCTCCAGTTTCCACTCTAAACACATTAAAGAAGCCATCCCCTATGGACAAGCCGACCGTATACACAGGATCTGCTCAGACGATAAGGAGCGTAACAGACATCTACAGATGCTAAAAGATGCCCTCGTATGAACGGGATATGTCGCTCAACCCATCAATCAACAGTTCCAACGCGCCACAGCAAAAAATCGTACCTCCTCAGAAGACAGACACGGGACACAACCGACAGAGTACCCTTTGTCGTCAGTACTTCCCCGGAGCGGTGAAACTACGTCATCTTCTTCGCAGCCTTCAACACGTCATCGATGAAGATGAATTACTTGCAAAGGTCATCCCCACACTCCCACTACTTGCCTTCAAACAATCGCGCAACCTCAAACAGACCATTGTTTGTAACAAACTACCCAGCTTTCAGAACAGCGACCATGACACCACACAACCCTGCCATGTCAATCTCTGCTAGACGTGCCAGATCATTGACATAGGTGCCACCATTACACGTGAGAACACCATCCACCAGGTACGCAGTACATACTCGTGCGACTCGGCCAACGTTGTCTACCTCAGACGCTGCAGGAAAGGATGTTCCGAGGCACGGTACATTGGCGTGACCATGCAGATGCTGCGACAACGGATGAACGGACCTCACATGACAATGGCTAGGCAGGAATGTTCCCTTCCAATTGGGGAACACTTCAACAGTCAAGAGCATTCAGCCTCTGATCTTCAGGTAAGCATTCTCCATAGTGGCCATCAGGACGCGGGGCAACGTAGAATTGCCGAGCAGAGACATATAGCCAAGTTCTGCACACGTGAGTACGGCCTCAACCGGGACCTTGGATTCATGTCGCATTACATTCACCCCCCCACCATCTGGCCTGGGCTTGCGAAATCTTACCAACTGTCCGAGCTTGAGACAATTCACATCTCTTTAATCTGTGATTATCCCTCTCTCCAGTTGCTCCATCTGGACCTGTAAAGACTTAATTACCTGCAAATACTCGCATTCAAAGTATCCTCTTGCATCATTGACTTTGACTATATATATGTATCTGGAAGCCACCTCTTCATTCACCTAAGGAAGGAGCTGTGCTCCAAAAGCTAGTGATTCGAAACAAACCAGTTAGACTTTAATATGGTGTTGTAAGACTTCTTAAGATGTACACGAGCATGGGTCTTACACTAAACATCTGCAAGACAAATGCCCTGTGCCAACCTGCCCCTCCACACAGCACTGTACCCATTTTTTCAAAATTCGCAACCAGGCCTTGTACAACATGGACCACTTTCCATACGTATGACTTTATGACTCCATACGAAAGAAATTATTTGAAGACCGGGACCTCAGACCCAGCATCGAGCTCATGGTCAACAGAGGAACAGTGGTACCTGCCCTCATATATGCCTCAGAGAATTGGACTATTTACAGCAGACATCTCAACATGCTGGAGAGGTATCATCAACAGTGTCTCCACAAGATACAGCAAATCCATGTGCAGGATAGGCACATCAATGTCAGAGTTTTTGCTCAGGCCTAGCATTGAAGAATTGATCAGCTCCACTGGGTGGGCCACATTGCCCCCATGCCTGGCATGAAACTCCTGAAACAAGTACTCGGCTCCAAGCTTTGACCAAGCCCTAGGAGGGCAAAGGAAGCACTTCAAGAACACTCTCAAAGCTTGCTTGAAAAATTGCAACATCCACACTGACACCTGGAAGTGCCTTGCCCAAGACCTCTCGAAGGAGAGGAAAAGCTTCCAGGAAGGAGGTGGACACCTCGGGCTTCATCACCGGAAGCAAGCTGATGCTAAGCATCGACAGGGGCAGGAAGTCATGGCAACCCTAACCTACCCACCTCCTCCCCCAACCATCACTTGCCCCACCTGTACTGAGACTGCGGTCATGTGCCAGGCTCCTCAGTCACCTGATAACTCATTTTTAGTGTGGAAGAAACTCATCCTCGACCCCAAGGGACTGCCGAAGAAAAAGAAGATAATAATTCATGTCATCCTGTTGTGCTTTTGCCAAGCTTACAAATTAGGAGCCGGAGTCGCCAATCAGCCCCTTGAATCTGCTTCGCCAGTCACTGAAATCATGGATGATCTGATAACTCTACTCACCTCTTGACCCCCATAACCTTTGACTCCCTTGCCAATCGAGCATTTATCTAACCCAGCCATAACCCTGCCTCTACTGCTCTCTGGGAAAAGAATTCCACAGATTAATGACTCTCTGAGAGTAAAGAAATTCACCTCAACTCTGTCTTAAATGTTGGCCCCTACTTTGAAACTGTGGCCTCTTTGTTTACAGCCTCTCTCACAAGGGGAAACATCCTCTCAGTCCCCTCAGGATCCTATATGTTTCAATAAGATTACCTCTCAGTATTCTTACTCCAACAGTTTTAGTCAGTTCCATCAATTTTACAGCCAATGCTGATTAAACTGTGTTCCTTGCTGCTCTTCTGCATCGCCCAGAGCCCGGCAACAGACAGTCACTTTGCTTCAGCTATCCTAATGACTATGTGCAGTCTTCAGTCGCTCCTGTTGCACCCGCTAACTGCTTCAGCCTGCAATGAGGTCTCCACCTCCTCCAGGCCAAGATATCAGTGTGCCAATTATTTCTGAGTTTTTTCTTCGACAGCCCCAGCCCTAGATAAGAACAAAGAACAAAGAAAATTACAGCACAGGAACAGGCCCTTCGGCCCTCCCAGCCTGCACCGATCCAGATCCTTTATCAAAACCTGTTGCCTATTTACCAAGGTCTACTTCTCTCTGTTCTTCACCCGTTCATATATCTGTCCAGATGCATCTTAAATGATGCTATCGTACCCGCCACTACAACCTCCGCTGGCAAAGCATTCCAGGCAACCACCACCCTCTGCATAAAAAACTTTCCACGCACATCTCCCTTAAACTTTTCACCTCTCACCTTGAAATCATGACCCCTTGTAACTGACAACCCCACTCTTGGAAAAAACTTGTTGCTATAAAAGATGTAGTGTATAAAAGACAGACAGACAGCGCACACAGTAACTAGCACTTTTCCAGGAGACACATCCGGAGTGAGACTCATCCAGAGTGGGGATTGAAACTTGGTAATTTGGTGCAGTGAGGTAATTCGGTGCAGAGTGTGAGGAGGTGCTTTTTAACCCTGGTAAGTGACTGGTAAGTAGTCTCTCTTTTTCTTTTCATTGTCTAATTTATTTATTTTTATTTTGAAATTCTAGTTGTTTAAGTTTACCAAGGGTTTAAGACATGGCAGGAGATCCCAGACCCGTGTCATGCTCCTCGTGTGCGATGTGGGAGCTCAGGGACACGTCCACTGTCCCTGGCTCCTTCACGTGCAAGAAGTGTGTTCAGTTGCAGCTCTTGTTAGACCGCTTGACGGCTCTGGAGCTGCGGATGGACTCACTTTGGAGCATCCGCGATGCTGAGGAGGTCGTGGATAGCACGTTTAGCGAGTTGGTCACACCGCAGGTGAAGGTTACTGAGGGAGATAGAAAATGGGTGACCAAAAGAAAGAGCAAGAGTAGGAAGGCAGTGCAGGTGTCCCCTGCGGTCATCTCTCTGCAAAACAGATATACCGCTTTGGATACTGTTGAGGGAGATGGCTCACCAGGGGAAGGCAGCAGCAGCCAGGTTCATGGCACCGTGGCTGGCTCTGCTGCACAGCAGGGCAGGAAGAAAAATGGCAGGGCTATAGTGATAGGGGACTCGATCGTAAGGGGAATAGACAGGCAGTTCTGTGGACGCAATCGAGACTCCAGGATGGTATGTTGCCTCCCTGGTGCAAGGGTCAAGGATGTCTCGGAGCGGCTGCAGGACATTCTGGGGGGGGGGGGGAGGATGAACAGCCAGCTGTTGTGGTGCACATAGGCACCAACGATATAGGTAAAAAACGGGATGAGGTCCTACAAGCGGAATTCAGGGAGTTAGGAGTTAAACTAAAAAGTAGGACCTCAAAGGTAGTAATCTCAGGATTGCTACCAGTGCCACGAGCTGGTCAGAGTAGGAATGTCAGGATAGATAGGATGAATGCGTGGCTCGAGAGATGGTGCAAGAGGGAGAGATTCAAATTCCTGGGGCATTGGGACCGGTTCTGGGGGAGGTGGGACCAGTACAAACCGGACGGTCTGCACCAGGGCAGGACTGGAACCGATGTCCTAGGGGGGGTGTTTTCTAGAGCTGTTGGGGAGGGTTTAAACTAATGTGGCAGGGGGATGGGAACCGATGCAGGAAGTTGGAAGGTAGTAAAACAGGGACAGAAGCAAAAGGAAGTAAGGGGAAAGTGCAAGGCAGAGAAGACATAGTCAAAAATCTAAAAGGGCGACAGTACAAGGTACAGTGACTGAGGGGAGCTCAGTGAATAGGCCCAGTAATAACAAAAAGAATAAAACTGGAGATGTTAAGATTCAAAACAGAGGTAAAAAAACCAACATAAGTGTACTTTACCTGAATGCTCGTAGTATTCGGAATAAAGTAAATGAGTTGATGGCACAAATCATCGTAAATGACTATGATTTAGTGGCCATTACTGAAACATGGTTAAAGGATGGCCACGACTGGGAGTTAAATATCCGAGGGTATCAAACTATTCGGAAGGACAGAGTGGATGGTGAGGGAGGTGGTGTTGCTCTGTTATTTAAGGATGACATCCGGGCAATAGTAAGGGATGACATCGGTGCTATGGAGGATAAGGTTGAATCCATTTGGGTGGAAATCAGGAATAGTAAGGCGAAAAAGTCACTGATAGGAGTAGTCTATCGGCCACCAAATAGTAACGATATGGTGGGGCAGGCAATAAACAAAGAAATAACTGATGCATGTAGAAATGGTACAGCAGTTATCATGGGGGATTTTAATCTACATGTCGATTGGTTTAACCAGGTCGGTCAAGGCAACCTTGAGGAGGAGTTTATAGAATGTATCCGCGATAGTTTCCTAGAACAGTATGTAATGGAACCTACGAGGGAACAAGCGGTCCTAGATCTTGTCCTGTGTAATGAGACAGGATTGATTCATGATCTCATAGTTAGGGATCCTCTCGGAAGGAGCGATCACAATATGGTGGAATTTAAAATACAGATGGAGGGTGAGAAAGTAAAATCAAATACTAGTGTTTTGTGTTTAAACAAAGGAGATTACAAGGGGATGAGAGAAGAACTAGCTAAGGTAGACTGGGAGCTAAGACTTTATGGTGGAACAGTTGAGGAAAAGTGGAGAACCTTCCAAGCGATTTTTCACAGTGCTCAGCAAAGGTTTATACCAACAAAAAGGAAGGACGGAAGAAAGAGGGAAAATCGACCGTGGATATCTAAGGAAATAAGGGAGAGTATCAAATTGAAGGAAAAAGCATATAAAGTGGCAAAGATTGCTGGGAGATTAGAGGACTGGGAAATCTTTAGGGGGCGACAGAAAGCTACTAAAAAAGCTATAAAGAAGAGTAAGACAGAGTATGAGAGTAAACTTGCTCAGAATATAAAAATAGACAGTAAAAGTTTTTACAAATATATAAGACAAAAAAGAGTGGCTAAGGTAAATATTGGTCCTTTAGAGGATGAGAAGGGAGTTTTAATAATGGGAAATGAGGAAATGGCTGAGGAACTGAACAGGTTTTTTGGGTCGGTCTTCACAGTGGAAGACACAAATAACATGCCAGCGACTGATAGAAATGAGGCTATGACAGGTGAGGACCTTGAGAGGATTGTTATCACTAAGGAGGGAGTGATGGGAAAGCTAATGGGGCTAAAGGTAGACAAGTCTCCTGGCCCTGATGGAATGCATCCCAGAGTGCTAAAAGAGATGGCTAGGGAAATTGCAGATGCACTAGTGATAATTTACCGAAATTCACTAGACTCTGGGGTGGTCCCGGTGGATTGGAAATTAGCAAACGTGACGCCACTGTTTAAAAAAGGAGGTAGGCAGAAAGCAGGAAATTATAGGCCAGTGAGCTTAACTTCGGTAGTAGGGAAGATGCTGGAATCTATCATCAAGGAAGAAATTGCGAGGCATCAGGATAGAAATTGTCCCATTGGGCAGACGCAGCATGGGTTCGTAAAGGGTAGGTCATGCCTAACTACTTTAGTGGAATTTTTTGAGGACATTACCAGTGCAGTAGATAACGGGGAGCCGATGGATGTGGTATATCTGGATTTCCAGAAAGCCTTTGACAAGGTGCCACACAAAAGGTTGCTGCATAAGATAAAGATGCATGGCATTAAGGGTAAAGTAGTAGCATGGATAGAGGAGTGGTTAATTAATAGAAAGCCAAGAGTTGGGATAAATGGGTGTTTCTCTGGTTGGCAATCAGTAGCTAGTGGTGTCCCTCAGGGATCCGTGTTGGGCCCACAATTGTTCACAATTTACATAGGTGATTTGGAGTTGGGGACCAAGGGCAATGTGTCCAAGTTTGCAGATGACACTAAGATGAGTGGTAAAGCGAAAAGTGCAGAGGATACTGGAAGTCTGCAGAGGGATTTGGATAGGTTAAGTGAATGGGCTAGGGTCTGGCAGATGGAATACAATGTTGACAAATGTGAGGTTATCCATTTTGGTAGGAATAACAGCAAACGGGATTATTATTTAAACAATAAAATATTAAAGCATGCCGCTGTTCAGAGAGACTTGAGTGTGCTAGTGCATGAGTCACAAAAGGTTGGTTTACAAGTGCAACAGGTGATTAAGAAGGCAAATGGAATTTTGTCCTTCATTGCTAGAGGGATGGAGTTTAAGACTAGGGTGGTTATGTTGCAATTGTATAAGGTGTTAGTGCGGCCACACCTGGAGTATTGTGTTCAGTTTTGGTCTCCTTACTTGAAAAAGGACGTACTGGCGCTGGAGGGTGTGCAGAGGAGATTCACTAGGTAAATCCCAGAGCTGAAGGGGTTGGATTATGAGGAGAGGTTGAGTAGACTGGGACTGTACTCGTTGGAATTTAGAAGGATGAGGGGGGATCTTATCGAAACATTTAAAATTATGAAGGGAATAGATAGGATAGATGCGGGCAGGTTGTTTCCACTGGTGGGTGACAGCAGAACTAGGGGACATAGCCTCAAAATAAGGGGAAGTAGATTTAGGACTGAGTTTAGGAGGAACTTCTTCACCCAAAGGGTTGTGAATCTATGGAATTCCTTGCCCAGTGAAGCAGTTGAGGCTCCTTCATTACATGTTTTAAGGTAAAGATAGATAGTTTTTTGAAGAATAAAGGGATTAAGGGTTATGGTGTTTGGGCCGGAAAGTGGAGCTGAGTCCACAAAAGATCAGCCATGATCTAATTGAATGGCGGAGCAGGATCGAGGGGCCAGATGGCCTACTCCTTCTTATATTCTTATATTCTTATATTCTTATATTCTTATATTCTTATATTCTTATATTCTTATATTCTTATATTCTTATATTCTTATATTCTATCCACCCTGTCCATACCTCTCATAATTTTGTAGACCTCAATCAGGTCTCCCCTCAACCTCCGTCTTTCCAACGAAAACAATCCTAATCTACTCAACCTTACTTCAGAGCTAGCACCCTCCATAACAGGCAACATCCTGGTGAACCTCCTCTGCACCCTCTCTAAAGCATCCACATCCTTCTGGTAATGTGGCGACCAGAACTGCACGCAGTATTCCAAATGTGGCCTAACCAAAGTCCCATACAACTGTAACACGACCTGCTGACTCTTGTACTCAATACCCTGTCCGATGAAGGCAAGCATGCTGTATGCCTTCTTGACCACTCTATCAACCTGCGTTGCCACCTTCAGGGTACAATGGACCTGAACTCCCAGATCTCTCTGGACATCAATTTTCCCCAGGACCCTTCCATTGACCATATAGTCTGCTCTTGAGTTAGATCTTCCAAAATTCATCACCTCGCATTTGCCTGGATTGAACTCCATCTGCCATTTCTCTGCCCAACTCTCCAATCTATCTATATTTTGCTGTATTCTCTGACAGTCCACCTCGCTATCTGCAACTCCACCAATCTTAGTATCATCTGCAAACTTACTCATCAGACCACTTATACCTGAATAAGTCTGATGCGTCCAGAACCAGGGGCCACAGCTTGATGATGCAGGGTGAACCATTTAGGACAAAGATGAGGAGGAATTTCTTCACTCAGAAAGTGGTGAGTCTGTGGAATAAATAGGCTGAATAAATAACAATGACCCACACAACACTAACATCAGGAATGACTGAGGTAGGCGGGAAGAAAATCATTTACGGATTTGAAATGTGTCCCGGAGTGTCCCATTTCTACTTGTGCAGAATTGAGGTTCATACGTCCTATTATCTTTCGGTAGCCACAAAATCTATTGTAGGTTTCATCATTTTCAAAAGTTGTATTTTGAGCAGCTACTTCCTGAATGAATTTTATACTGGAAATATTGCTGTGACACCCTGTGAAGAATAGTGAGAGATGGTCTCATTTATGTAATCCAATGTATTTTTAAATGTACAATCACTTTTTAACATAGAAACATAGAAAAAATAGGAGCCGGAGGAGCCATTCGGCCCTTCAAGCCTGCTCCGCCATTCATTGTGATCACGTCTGATCATCCAACTCAATATCCTACTCCCGCTTTCCCCCATATCCTTTGAACCCTTTGTCTAAGTGCTGTATCTAACTGCTTCTTGAAAACATACAATGTTTTGGACTCAACTTCTTCCTGTGGTAATGAATTCCACAGACTCACCACTTTCTGGGTGAAGAAATTCCTCCTCATCGTTGTCCTAAATGGTTCACCCCGCATCATCAAGCTATGGCCCCTGGTTCTAGACACAACAACCCTCGAGAACATCCTTTCTGCATCTACCCTGTTCAGCCCTGTTAGAATTTTATAGGTTTCTATGAGATCCCGCCTCATTCTTCTGAACTCCAGCAAATAAAATCCTAACCGGTGGCAGGGTGGCACAATGGTTAGTACTGCTGCCTCACAGCTCGAGGGCGCCGGGTTCAAATCCAGCCTTGGGTGACTGTGTGGAGTTTCTCCCCGAGTCTGCATGGGTTTCCTCCGGGTGCACCAGTTTCCTCCCATAGTCCAAAGGTGTGCAAGTTAGATGGATTGGCCAAGCTAAATTGCCCCCCAGAGTCCTATAAATTAGGTGGGGTTACTGGGTTAAAGGGACAGGGTGGAATGTGGGCTTAAGTAGGATGCACTTTAAATAGGATGCGCTTTAAATTCTAGGATTCGAAGATTCTAACAGATTCAGTCTTTCCTCATACATCAATCCTGCCATCCCAGAAATCAGTCTGGTAAACCTTCAGAAGACCAAACCTGTGCACAATATTCCAGGTGTGGCCTCACCAAGACCCTATATAATTGCAGAAAGACATCCTTGATCATGTATGTGAATCCTCTCGCAGTGAAGGCCAACTTACCATTTGCCTTCTTTACTGCCTGCTGCACCTGCATGCTTACATGCAGTGACTAATGTACAAGGACACCCAGGTCTCGCTGCACATTCCCCTCTCCTAATTTATGGCCATTCAGATAATAATCTGCCTTCTTGTTTTTGCCACCAAAGTGGATAACATCGCATTTATCTGCAGTGCACTGCATCTGCCATTCATTTGCCCACCAACTCACTCAAATCACACTAAAGGATCTCTGCATCCTCCTCATAGCTCACCCTCCCACTCAACTTAGTGTCATCTGCAAATTTGGAGATATGGCCCGGGATTCTCCGAAATCCCAGCCAGGTGTTGATGCCGGCGTCAACAGGCTTCTTGGCCCAGCGAGTCAACGGCCCTCAGGAGGCCAGCACGGCGCCGGAGTGCTCCACGCTGCTCCGGCGCCGATATGCGGCCCTGCACTGCCGGCACGGGTCCACGCAAACGCGCGACGGCCGTCTCCACGCCGGCGCATGCGCGTGGTACCGTTCCCTCGCCGGCACCGCGCAACACGGTGGTGCCGTTCAGCAGGCCCGCACGGAAGGAGGTAGGCCCCCTTCAGATCGTGGGCGCCCGCCGATCAGTAGCTCCCGATCGCAGGCCTGGACGCCACGGAGGCACCCCCCCGGAATCTGATCGCCCCGCCCCCCCCACCAGGACGGCCACCGCGGCCGCGGGTCCGAGCTCCTGCCGAGTGATACCAGATTGGAACCACGTCAGCAGGACTCAGCGGGACTCGCCGGGAATTCGACCGTGGAGAACCGCCGCGGGGGCCTTTTTCAGCGGCCCGCGCCCTGCGCCGTGCCGACCACATGGGCGCGATTGGCGCCGATTCTCTGGTCGCCGGAGAATCCCGTCCCAGCATCTGAGTGGCGTGGCGGGAATTTCCCGCATCACCGCCGATTCTCCGACCCAGATCGGGCTCGCAGAATCCCGACCATGACGTTCTGTTGCTACATCTAATTCATTAATATATATTGTGAATAGCTGGGGTCCGAGCAACGATCTCTGAGGTACCCCACTAGTCACTTCCTGCCAACTTGAAAAAAAACCCATTCATTTCGACACTTTGTTTCCTGTCTGCCAACCAGTTTTCTATCCATTTCAATACCCCCAATCTCATGCGCTTTAATTTTATACACTAATCTTTTATGCAGGACTTTGACAAAAGCCATCTGAATGTCCAAATACACATTCACTGAATTCCAATTGATTTGTTAAGCATGCTTTCGCCTTCATAAATCCATGCTGACTCTGTCCGATCCTGACTCTGTTTTCTCAGTACTCTGCTATAAAATCTTTGATATTGAAATCTGGATCTTTCTCCACTGCTGACATCAGGTTTACTGGTCTACAATTCCCTGCTTTCTCTCGACCTTCCTTTTTATTTAATTTGATTTCTTATTGTCACATGTATTAGTATACAGTGAAAAGTATTGTTTCTTGTATGCTGTACAAACAATGCATACCGTACATAGGGAAGGAAGGAGAGACTGCAGAATATAATGTTACAGTTATGGCAAGGTGTAGAGAAAAGATCAACTCAATACGAGGTAGGTCCATTCAAAAGTCTGATGGCAGTAAGGAAGAAGCTGTTCTTGAGTTGGTTGGTACGTGACCTCAAACTTTTGTAAATTTTTCCTGACAGAAGAAGGTGGAAGAGAGTATATCCGGGGTGCATGGGGTCCTTAGTTATGATGGCCTCCTTTCTGAGGCAGCGGGAATTGTCGAGAGAGTCAATGGATGGGAGGCTGGTTTGTGTGATGGATTGGCCTACATTCATGACCTTTTGTAGTTTCCTGCGGTCTTGGGCAGAGCAGGCTCCATATCAGGCTGTGATACAACCAGAAAGAATGCTTTATATGGTGCATCTGTAAACATTGGTGAGAGTCATAGCTGACATGCCAAATTTACTTGCGTCTTCTGAGAAAGTAGAGTCGTTGGTGGGCTTTCTTAACTATAGTGTCAGCATGGGGGGACCAGGACAGGTTGTTGGTAATCTGGACACCTAAAAACGTGAAGCTGTCGACCCTTTCTACTTCATTCCCATTGATGTAGACGGGGCATGTTCTCCACTACGCTTCCTGAAGTCGATGACAATCTCCTTCATTTTATTGACATTGAGGGAGAGATTATTGTCGTCGCACCAGTTCACCAGATTCTCTATCTCATTCCTGTACTCTGTCTCGTCATTGTTTGAAATTGACCCACTACGGTGGTGTCAACATAAGAACATAAGAACTAGGAACAGGAGTAGGCCATCTGGCCCCTTGAGCCTGCTCCGCCATTCAATGAGATCATGGCTGATCTTTTTATTTATTTATTTTTTTAAATTTAGAGTACCCAATTAGTCTTTCCAATTAAGGGGCAATTTAGTGTGGCCAATCCACCTATCCTGCAAATCTTTTGGGTTGTGGGGCTGAAACCCATGCAGACATGGGGAGAATGGGTAAACTCCTCACGGACAGCGACCCAGAGCTGGGATTCGAACCCGGGTCCTCAGCGCCGTAGGCAGCAATGCTAACCACTGTGCCACCGTGCTGCCCTATGGCTGATCTTTTGTGGACTCAGCTCCACTTTCCAGCCTGAATACCGTAACCCTTAATCCCTTTATTCTTCAAAGAACTATCTATCTTTATCTTAAAAACATTTAATGAAGGAGCCTCAACTGCTTCACTGGGCAAGGAATTCTATAGATTCACAACCCTTTGGGTGAAGAAGTTCCTCCTAAACTCAGTCCTAAATCTACTTCCCCTTATTTTGAGGCTATGCCCCCTAGTTCTGCTTTCACCCACCAGTGGAAACAACCTGCCCGCATCTATCCTATCTATTCCCTTCATAATTTTATATGTTTCTATAAGATCCCCCCACATCCTTCTAAATTCCAACGAGTACAGTCCCAGTCTACTCAACCTCTCCTTTTAATCCAACTCCCTCAACTCTGGGATTATCCTAGTGAATCTCTTCTGCACTCCCTCCAGCACCAGGACGTCCTTTCTCAGGTAAGGAGACCAAAACTGAACACAATACTCCAGGTGTGGCCTCACTAATACCTTAATTGCAGCATAACATCCCTAGTCTAAACTCCATCCCTCTAGCAATGAAGGACACAACTCCATTTGCCTTCTTAATCACCTGTTGCACCTGTAAACCAACTATTTGCAACTCATGCACTAGCACACCCAGGTCTCTCTGCACAGAAGCATGTTTTAATATTTTATCATTTAAATAATAATCCCTTTTTCTGTTATTCCGACCAAAATGGATAACCTCACATTTGTCAACATTGTATTCCATCTGCCAGAGCTTAGCCCATTCACTTAACCTGTCCAAACCCCTCTGCAGACTTCCAGTATCCTCTGCACTTTTTGCTTTACCATTCATCTTTGTGTCATCTGCAAACTTGGACACATTGCACTTGGTCCCCAACTCCAAAGCATCTATGTAAATTGTGAACAATTGTGGGCCCAACACTGATCTCTGAGGGACACCACTAGCTACTGATTGCCAACCAGAGAAACACCCTTTAATCCCCACTCTTTGCTTTCTATTAAGTAACCAATCCTCAATCCATGCTACTACTTTACCCTTAATGCCACGTATCTTTATCTTCTGCAGCAACCTTTTGTTTGGCACCTTATCAAAAGTTTTCTGGAAATCCAGATATACCACATCCGTTATCTACCGCACTGGTAATGTCCTCAAAAAATTCCACTAAAGTAGTTAGGCACGACCTGCCCTTTATGAACCCATGCTGCATCTACCCAATGGGACAATTTCCATCCAGATGCCTCACTATTTCTTCCTTGATGATAGATTCCAGCATCTTCCCTACTACCGAAGTTAAGCTAACTGGCCTATAATTTCCTGCTTTCTGCCTACCTCCTTTTTTAGAGTGGTGTCACGTTTGCTAATTTCCAATCCACCGGGACCACCCCAAAGTCTAGTTAATTTTGGTAAATTATCACTAATGCATTTACATTTTCCCTAGCCACCTCTTATAGTACTCTGGGATGCATTCCATCAGGGCCAGGAAACTTATCTACTTTTAGCCCCATTAGCTTGCCCATCACTACCTCCTTTGTGATAACAATCCTCTCAAGGTCCTCACCTGTCATAGCCTCATTTCCATCAGTCACTGGCATGTTATTTGTGTCTTCCACTGTGAAGACCGACCCAAAAAACCTGTTCAGTTCCTCAGCCATTTCCTCATTAAAACTCCCTTCTCATCCTCTAAAGGACCAATATTTACCTTAGCCACTCTTTTTTGTTTTATATATTTGTAGAAAAACTTTTACTGTCTGTTTTTATATTCTGAGCAAGTTTACTCTCATAATTTATCTTACTCTTCTTTATAGCTTTTTTAGTAGCTTTCTGTTGCCCCCTAAAGATTTCCCAGTCCTGTAGTCTGCCACTAATCTTTGCCACTTTGTAAGCTTTTTCCTTCAATTTGATACTCTCCCTTATTCCCTCAGATATCCACGGTCGATTTTCCCTCTTTCTGCCGTCCTTCCTGTCATCAGCAAATTTGAAAATTGAGTTGGAGGGGAATTTAGCCACACAGTCATAGGTGTATAAGGAGTATAGTCGGGGGCTGAGGACACAGTCTTGTGGGGCACCGGTGTTGAGGATGGTCGTGGAAGAGGCGTTGTTGCCTATCGTTACTGATTGTGGCCTGTGGGTTAAGAAGTTCAGGATCCAGTCACAGAGAGAGGAGCCGAGGCCCATGCCATGGAGTTTGGAGATGAGTTTTGTCGGAATAGTGGTGTTGAAGGCTGAGCTGTAGTCAATAAATAGGAGTCTGACATGGGTGTCTTTGTTATCTAGGTGTTCCAGAGTTGAGTGCAGGGCCAGGGCGTCTGCTGTCGACCTGTTGCAGCAGTAAGTGAACTGTACTGGATCAAGACAATCCAGGAGGCTGGAGTTGATTTATGCCATGACTAACTTTTTGAAGCACTTCTAAATAGTGGAGTTACATTAGCCACCCTCCAACTGCAGCAATTTTTTCACAGTCAATAGAATCCTGGAAGATGACAACCAATACATCACTATTACTGAAGCCACTTCCTTCGGTACTCTGGAATGTAGATTATCTGGCCCTGGGGATTCATCAGTCTTCAAGCCCATCAATTTCCCCAACACTATTTCTCTCCTGATATTGATCAACTTCAGTTCCTCCTTCTCACTAAACCCTGCATTCCCCCCCAACATTTACGGTATCTTATTTGTATCCTCATTTGTGAAGACAGAACCAAAGTATGCATATAGTTTTTCAGCCATTTCTTTATCCCCTATTATACATTCCCCAGTTTCTGACAGTAAGGGACCTACATTTGTCTTCACCAATCTTTTTCTCTTCATGTACAAACTTTTACAGTCAGTTTTTATGTTCCCAAGCAAGTTTCCATTCATACTCTATTTTCCTCTTCTTAATCAATCCATCGGCCTTCCTTTGCTGAATTCTAAACAGCTTCCAATCATCAGACCTGTTGTTTTTCTTGGCCAATTTAAAAGCTACTTCCTTGGATCGAATACTATCCCTAATTTCCCTTCGATTGCCACATTTCCCATTTTACTTTTGTGCCAGGCAAGAATAAACAATTGTTGTAGTTCCTCTATGAAGAGCCCATGGTGTTAAGGGTAAGATCCTGGCATGGATAGACGATTGGCTGACTGGCAAAAGGCAGAGAGTGGGGATAAAGGGGTCTTTTTCAGGATGGCAGCCGGTGACGAGGGGTGTACCTCAGGAGTTGGTGCTGGGACCACAACTTTTTACAATATACATTAATGATCTGGAGGAAGGAACTGAAGGCACTGTTGCTAAGTTTGCAGTTTGCAGATGATACAAAGATCTGTAGAGGGGCAGGTAGTATTGAGGAAGCAAGGGGGCTGCAGAAAGACTTGGACAGGCTAGGAGAGTGGACAAAGAAGTGGCAGATGGAATACAATGTGGAAAAGTGTGAGGTTATGCACTTTGGAAGGAGAAATGAAGGCATAGACTATTTCTTAAATGAAGAGATGCTTAGGAAATCAGAAGCTCAAAAGGACTTGGAAGTCCTTGTTCATGATTCTCTTAAGGTTAGCATGCAGGTTCAGTTAGTAGTTAGGAAGGCAAATGCAATGTTAGCATTCATGTCAAGAGGGCTAGAATACAAGACCAGGAATGTACTTCTGAGGCTATATAAGGCTCTGGGCAGACCCCATTTGGAGTATTGTGAGCAGTTTTGGGCCCCTTATCTAAGGAAGGATGTTCTGGCTTCGGAAAGGGTTCAGAGGTTCACAAGAATGATCCCTGGAATGAAGAGCTTGTCGTATGAGGAACGGTTGAGGACTTTGGGTCTGTACTCATTGGGGTTCAGAAGGATGAGGGGGGATCTTATTAAAACTTACAAGATACTGCATGGCCTGGATAGAGTGGACGTGGAGAGGATGTTTCCATTTGTAGGAAAAACTAGAACCAGAGGACACCATCTCAGACTGAAGGAACGATCCTTTAAAACAGAGATGAGGAGGAATTTCTTCAGCCAGAGGGTGGTGAATCTATGGATCTCTGCCGCAGAAGGCTGTGGAGGCCAAATCACTGAGGGTCTTTAAGACAGAGGGAGATAGCTTTTTGAGCAATAAGGGGATCAGGGGTTATGGGGAGAAGGCAGGAGAATGGCGATGAGAAAAATATCAGCCATGATTGAATGACGGAGCAGACTCAATGGACCAAGTGGCCTAATTCTGCTCCTATGTCTTATGGTCTTATGGATTTAAAGCAGAATCTCGCTGGAATCAGAAAGTTGTGCAGAAAACAGATTAAATACAGCGTCAAATTGCTGGCCTCAGATTGTGAGAAAGACGGACTTCATTTTGCTCATTGAGGGAAAATAAACATGGCTCCTTCTCCCAGCTTTGGAGATTGATAACAATGTTGCCTATGGTACCTTAAGCGTGACCTTGAAAGGGCAGCTAAACAGGAAAAATCTGAGGAAGGGTAACTTCGGAGCTACTGACTTGTATTGGGAAAGGGCAATGATGTAATTGAATATCAACTCAATGGGCTAAGAACATGACACAAGGCCCGAGACCAAAAGGGTATAACGTCAGAAGGCACAAAGACATTATTGCTGCTGTAGCTAGCGTGGTTTGATTAGCCACTCTGAACACACACGGAGATCTCGAGCAGCCAATTCAAAAGCTCTTCAAATGTTGCTTCCTAAACCAGAATTACTTCTGCACGCAGGGCGCAACTTGAAACTTAAGAGGATTAAGAAATCAAAAACAAGAATTGTGGCAAGCTGCCAAAAAGCGAGGCAATCAAAGGCTCAAGACGTGAGTTCAAAGAAAAAGCGAATTAAAGGTTCATTTCCCAAAGTTGAAGTTTGTTGATCTCGGAAGAGGCAGGAAAAGGGAATCTCGGAGGTTTCAACATCCCTTGAAGAGATTTGAGCATTGCTGGAAAGGCCAATTTATTACCCATCTCTAATGGCCTTTGAGTAGGTGGTGGTGAGTCACCGTCTTGAACTTATTTGTCATGGTGGTCAGGTTAGACACTCTGAACATACACAGACGGAGATCTCGTCCGCTGATTGATGACCAAGCCAAACCCCGGCTCACAGTGCTACAAAGTAACCAATAATACGTGTACTTACTATTCCTTAGTGGTATGAACAAAGCTGTACCACATTTGGTGAAACAATATCCAAGTTGTGTGTGCCTCAACATTTAGACCCGGAGAGGATCTGTAATTTATAAAGTCTGTTTCCACGCTTTATTCCAACACAAGTGAGTTGGTTAAGGCAGATACGTTAGCGACCTTTAAGACTTATCTGGAAAGGTACATGACGTTTGACCTTTGACAAACATCCTCTGTCCTCTGGTGCTCCCAGCAGCAAAGGAATGGCAAGCAAGATGCAGGTTGATGCGAAGTGAAGGGGGCAAAAGTTCGTCAAGTCATAAAATCGTGCTAAGAGAGAAAATCAGAAGGCTGGTGGGTGTTGTGTTCGATTGTTGAGTGTTTGAATGTGTGCATCATTTGACTGCTCACTGTTCTGTGAGCCAAGTGTGTAGATGTGGCTACAGAGGGTGGAACTTTCACGGAAGGTCGACTGAGCCATCGGATTTCCCATGGCAGGTCCCACCTCGACGGCGCTGAAAATCCGGGCCAGAGAAACTCAAGTAAGCAGTAAGTATGAGAAGGCCGACATTTCAATAGCATTGAAATAAACCTCCTGTTCGCACATGTAAGCTTCTCATCTCTGCATATCTCCGATTCACAAAGCAAAACAGTGGGGAAATAGACACGGCTGGGAGCCATTGTTTGTGAATAGTAAAATATTGAATGTAAGATGCCATTCTGCCTATTTCGTTGACGCAGCATTCTCACAGAAACTTATTTTATAGATTGCACACAAAAACGGGAAATGCTGGAATAACTCAACAGGTCTGGCAGCATCTGTGGAGAGAGAAACGTTTTGAGTCCGCATGACTCTTCTTCTGAGCTAAAGAGAGGAATAAATGTGATGAATGTTATACTGTTTAGGAGGCTGTGGGGGGGGGGGGGGGGGGGGGGCAAAGCCGAGAGATTAACTTTGCAAGAAAGGTCGTACTGACTCAAAACGTTAGCCGTGTTTCCCCAAAGTTTGCTGTTTACATTTCCGATTTCCAGCAAGCCGCAGAATTTTGCTTTTATTTTGTAGATTGAAATCACAAAAATGTCAGCAAGACCAGTCGAAGTGCCAATCATAAACAATAAAAACCAGCAAAGGAGCAGAAAGGTTCTGCATGGGACCCTGGACAGATAAAGATTAAATATATAGATTGATAATGTGCAAGTAGAAGTCGCAAGTGGTAGTTCACTCCTTCTGCCTGAGCTACATTTTCTTTTATTCATGGCAAATTGTTTTCTTTATTATTCCCAACTCACAGGGTAGAATTTTATGGACGGGGGAGGTATAGAACATAGAACATAGAACATAGAAGATAGAACAGTACAGCACAGAACAGGCCCTTCGGCCCTCGATGTTGTACCGAGCAATGATCACCCTACTCAAACCCACGTATCCACCCTATACCCGTAACCCAAAAAAACCCCCTTTAACCTTACTTTTTAGGACACTACGGGCAATTTAGCATGGCCAATCTACCTAACCCGCACATCTTTGGACTGTGGGAGGAAACCGGAGCACCCGGAGGAAACCCACGCATACACGGGGAGGACGTGCAGACTCCGCACAGACAGTGACCTAGCCGTGAACCGAACCTGGGACCCTGGAGCTGTGAAGCATTTACGCTAGCCACCATGCTACCGTGCATGGCCTCAGCCATGATGTGGGTTTACCATACTCAAGGTGATTCCGTGAAGTCTGCCACCCACAACTGCCCCATCCACCAACCCTCCCCACCTCCCCAGGCCTCAGATCCCCTCCCTGTCCTGAGACCCACTTCCCCGCCACCCATCCGTCTCCCATTTACCTAATCCTGGATTTTTAATCTGGGGCCTGCTCGTAGGCCAAGTCGTGCCACAGCTACTACTGATGCCTCTGGGACTGCAAACCTGCCAGTCTAATAGATGGACCAGCAACTCTCCTCAGAGCATAAAATGGTTGTAGGGCTGCTGTGATCAGCGGGGATGCTCAGTATGGGCAGCACAATAGCACAGTGGTCAACACTGTTGCTTCACAGGACCAGGGACCAGGGTTTGAATCTCAGCTTTGGTCACCGTCTGAACATCAAACATAGAAAATACAGTACAGAACAGGCCCTTCGGCCCACGATGTTGTGCCAAACGTTTGTCCGAGATTAAGAACAAATCAATCTACACCCCAGCATTCTACCACAATCCATGTATCTATCCAATAGCCGCTTGAAGGTCCCTAATGTTTCTGACTCAATTACTTCCTCAGGCAGTGCATTCCATGCCTCTACTACTCTCTGGGTAAAGATCCTACCTCTGACATCCCCCCTATATCTTCCACCATTCACCTTAAATTTATGTCCCCTTGTAATGGTTTGTTCCACCCAAGGAAAAAGTCTCTGACTGTCCACTCTATCTATTCCCCTGATCATCTTATAAACCTCTATCAAGTCGCCCCTCATCCTTCTCTGTTCTAATGAGAAAAGTCCTAGCACACTCAACCTTTCCTCGTAAGACCTACTCTCCATTCCAGGCAATATCCTGGTGAATCTCCTTTGCACCTTTTCCAAACCTTCCACACCCGTCCTAAAATGAGGCGACCAGAATTGCACACAGTACTCCAAATGTGGCCTTACCAAGGTTTTGTACAGCTGCATCATCACCTCACGGCTCTTAAATCCAATCCCTCTGCTAATGAATGCTGGCACACCATAGGCCTTCTGCACAGCTCTATCCGCTTGTGTGGCAACTTTCAAAGATCTATGAACATAGACCCCAAGATCTCTCTGCTCCTCCACATTGCCAAGAACCCTACCATTAACCCTCTATTCCGCATTCATATTTGTCCTTCCAAAATGGACAACCTCACACTTTTCAGGGTTAACCTCCATCTGCCACTTCTCAGCCCAGCTCTGCATCCTATCCATGTCTCTTTGCAGCCAACAACAGCCCTCCTCATTATCCACAACTCCACCAATCTTCGTATTGTCTGCAAATTTACTGACCCACCCTTCAACTCCCTCATCCAAGTCATTAATGAAAATCACAAACAGCAGAGGACCCAGAACTGATCCCTGTGGTACGCCATTGGTAACTGGGCTCCAGGCTGAATATTTGCCATCCATCACCACTCTCTGACTTCTATCGGTTAGCCAGTTCGTTATCCACTGGCCAAATTCCCCACTATCCCATGCCTCCTTACTTTCAGCATAAGCCTACCATGGGGAACCTTATCAAATGCCTTACTAAAATCCATGTACACTACATCCACTGCTTTACCTTCATACACGTGCTTGGTCACCTCCTCAAAGAATTCAATAAGACTTGTGAGGCAAGACCTACCCCTCACAAATCCGTGCTGACTATCCCTAATCAAGCAGTGTGTTTCCAGATGCTCAGAAATCCTATCCCTCAGTACCCTTTCCATTACTTTGCCTACCACCGAAGTAAGACTAACTGGCCTATAATTCCCAGGGTTATCCCTATTCCCTTTTTTGAACAGGGGCATGACATTTTCCACTCTCCAATCCCCTGGTACCACCCCTGTTGACAGTGAGGATGGAGGACGAAAAGATTATTCCCAATGGCTCTGCAATTTCATCTCTTGCTTCCCATAGAATCCTTGGATATATCCCGTCAGGCCCGGGGGACTTGTCTATCCTCAAGTTTTTCAAAATGCCCAACACATCTTCCTTCCTAAGAAGTATCTCCTTGAGCTTACTAGTCTGTTTCACATGGTCCTCTCCAACAATATGGCCCTTCTCATTCGTAAATACTGAAAAAAAGTACTTGTTCAAGACCTCTCCTATCCGTTCAGACTCAATACACAATCTCCCGCTACTGTCCTTGATCGAAACTTCACATTCTCCCTGTGTCTGCGTGGGTTTCCTCCGGGTGTTCCGGTTTCCTCCCACAAGTCCCGAAAGACATGCTTGTTAGATGAATTAGACATTCCAAATTCTCCTTCTGTGTACCCGAACAGGCGCCATAGTGTGGCGACTAGGGGCTTTTCACAGTAACTGCATTGCACTATTAATGTAAGCCTACTTGTGACACTAATAATGATTGTTATTATTATTGTTAAAAGTATTATCATTAAAAAAAGAACTGTACTCCTTCTGATTGGGCTTGTTGCATGCTGGCTAAAAAAATGGTCTTTTGAATGCAGTTCAATAATGTTGACCTATGTCTATTACATTGTTTGTATCCCACTTGATAATGGGGAAGTTGAAATTCCCAACTATTATTTCTCTGTCATTTTTCTAGTTTGAAATTTTCCTGTGTGTGTGAATTGGCTGTGCAATTGATAGTGAAAAGGATAGCTGCCAACATGAGAATGATATCAATGGTTTGGGCGAGTGGGCGGAAAAGTAGCAGATGGAATTCAGTCCAGAAAATTCTGAGGTAATGCATTTGATGAAGGCAAACACAGCTGGAGAATACACAGTAAAAAGAAGGATAATGGGAAGGGTTGAGGCTCTGATAGGAGAGGCCTGAGAGTCCATGTCCACAGTGTAGAAGTGCTGGTATCCAAAATACTGCCAACCAAAGACTGGTAACTATACTTTATTCATTTGTTCACCATTGTCTCTCCTCCCCCCACCCAACCAGGGCTATCTGTTCGCGGTTTCAGTTGTACTTTGACGTGCTGCTTACCCCAGTTCTGCCATTTATGCATTTTAATGTCTTACTGTGCCACTATCAGCACTCTTCTTGGTTAGAGGTGCGTGACCGACAGGCGTGGCGTTGGGCTTGAGTAAGATTTTATACGTGTACGGGAGCGTGCCCATGCCTTCGAAAACATCATGGTATTGCTGGATGATGGAGTCGAGCTGCACCCTGAAGTCTGTGGCAGAGGATGCAGACACATCGCTTGAAGAGAGAGAGTGTACTCTCTGCACTAAGTGGAGCAGCTTGCATGCCTGCGCACCAAGCAAGGAGGCTTTTGAGGCAGCAACAATCTCGAACGGGAGAATGACTGTGTGAGCACTATGTGTCACCTCAAGGCAGCAGGAGCCGCTGGCGGTGATGGCATTGCCATTGTAGTCCAGCAATTTGCAGGACCCGTAGTTGCAGGACTGGGAAAGGATGTGGAGGTGGGTAATAAAGGACTGGAAAGGCTCGTCCTTACCCTGAATTCGCTGCTGAAACATGTATCTCTCGAAGCTCTTGTTGACCTCGACCGCGCAGTGGCTGTCAAACTTCAGAATTATGGTCTTGAACTTCGATTTGTCCTCCCCCTCATCAAAGCGAGTTTTAAATGTGCAGAGCATGGTCACCGGCTGTGAAGAGGAAGAGAGCAATCTTCCGTGCGTCCAAGGCAGCTTCTAGGTCCCTGGCTTCGAGGTACAGCTGGAAGCGTTGTTTCAAAAGTTACCAGTTCAAGCCCAGATGCCCTGCAATGCGGAGAGGCGGCGGCGGGCGAACGGAGTCCATTCTGTAGGATGGCGCGAGACTGGTGGAAGGCAGATCACTGAAAGGTAGGTCTCAGAAGTGCGAGCATCCCTCAACTCCTGGTACTATGAAGTGTTGGCTGGTGTAGGCTTGAGAGATGAACAGACACTTCCAACACTGATGAAGGTTCAACTCAATTTTATTAACTATTTCTAACTACCGAACACACGATGACTGTGGGTCTAAATGATGCTAATTTAAACTAGAGACCTAAGCCTTGTCCGAACCAGTTGATTCTGTCAGCACGTGGTGTGAGTCTGGGCTGGGCTGGATGAGTTCTTGTTACACTGAGAGGCAGCACCCAGAATCAGCGGGAACCGTGGTGCCCTCTGCCTTTATAGTGTGTGTATTCTAACTGGTGATTGGCTGCGGTGTTTGTACATGTTGATTGGTCCCTGTGTGTGTCCATCAGTGTGTGTCTGCCCCATGATATACTGATGTATATTATGACACCCCTGATCCCCTTATTGATCAAAAACCTATCTATCTCTCTTAAAGAGCCTCAGTGATTTGGCCTCCATGGCCTTCTGCGGTGAAGAGTTCCACAGATTCACCACTCTCTGGCTGAAGAAATTACTCCTCATCTCTGCTTTAAAGGATCGTCCCTTTAGTCTGAGATAATGTCCTTTGCTTCTGTTTTTCCTTCAAATGGAAACATCCTCTCCAAGTCCACTCTAAACAGGCCTCGCAGTATCCTGTGAGCTTCAATAAGATCCCCCCTCATCCTTCTGAACACCAACGAGAACAGACCCAGAGTCCTCAATATTTCCGCATACAACAAGCTGTTCATTCCAGGGATCATTCTTATGCACCTCCTCTGGACCCTTTCCATGGCCAGCACATCCTTCCTTAGATATGGGGCCCAAAACTGCTCACTACACTTCAAATGGGGTCTGACTAGAGCCTTATATAGCCTCAGAAGTACATCCCTGGTCTTGTATTCTAACCCTCTCAACATGAATGCTAACATTGCATTTGCCTTCCTAAGTGCTGACTGAACCCGCACATTAACCTTAAGAGAATCTTGAACAAGGATTTCCAAGTCCCATTGTGCTTCTAATTTCTTAAACATCTTCCCATTTAGAAAATAGTCTATGCCTCCATTTCTCATTCCAAAGTGCATAACCTCACACTTTTCCACATTGTATTCCATCTGCCACTTCTTTGCCCACTCTCCTAGCCTGTCCAAGTCCTTCTGTAGCCCGCCTGCTTCCTCAATACTTCCTACCTCTCTACAGGTCTTTGCAAACTGAGCAACCGTGCCTTCAGTTCCTTCTTCCAGATCATTAATGTATATTGTGAAAAATTGTGGTCCCAGTACCAACCCCTGATGTGCACCACTAGTCACCGCTGCCATCCTGAAAAAGACCCCTTTATCCCCACTCTCTGCCATCTGTCAGTCAGCCAATTCTCTATCCGTGCCAGGATCGTACCCTTAACACCACAGGCTCTTAACTTATTTAACAGTCTCCTCTGCGGTACCTTGTAAAAGGCCTTCTGGAAATCTAAATAAATCTGAAGGGACGGCTGGAATGTGGGAGGCTTTCAAAAGTGTGTTAGCCAGGGTTCATGGTAAGCACATTCCTTTTCGAGTGAAGGGCAAGGCTGGTATAAATACATGGATAACTGGGGATATTGAGGCCCTGGTCAAAAAGAAGAATGAGACATATGACATGCATAGGCAGCTGGGATCAAGTGGATCCCTGAAGAGTATTGAGGTTGTCGGAGTAGAATTAAGACAGAAATCAGGAGGGCAAAAAGGGGACATGAGATTGCTTTGGCAGATAAGACAAAGGAGAATCCAAAGAGTTTCTACAAATACATAAAGGGCAAAAGAGTAACTAGGGAGAGAGTCGGGCCGCTTTAGGATCTCCAAGCGGATCCACAAGACACGGGTGAAATCCTAAATGAATATTTCTCATCGGTATTTACTGTTGAGAAAGGCATGGATCTTGGGGAACTTGGGGAAATAAATAGAGATGTCTTGAGGAGTGTACATATTACAGCGGAGGTGCTAAAAGTCTTAAAGTGCATTAAGGTAGGTAAATCCTAGAGACCTGATTAAATGTATCCCAGGACGTTGCAGGAGGCTAGGGAGGAAATTACTGGTCACCTAGCAGAGATATTTGAATCATTGACAGCCACAGGTGAGGTGCCTGAAGATTGCAAAGTAGCAAATGTTGGCCATTAGATTGCACCATACAGGTCAGTATGTATTATTTACCAGCAAACGTATTTAGAAATCGTTAACCCTATTGCAGACATTCGGGCATGGATTTTGCAAAAAAGGTGCTGATAATTCCAAGGATGTGACAGAGGAGCTGTGACGTTTGGTTGGGCAATTGAACTGGTTGGACATGTTGGTCGTTCTGGGTGAGTGTGCTTAACACTCAATTTGGCTCTGTTTCTTTACTTAGCTCTGGAGTCGCCAGGTATCGTTAAGATACCACCACAAGTTCAAGGTGAAGTTCAAAGCAATAAAACCATACACCAATTAGTAAGTTCAAACAACTGAGTTTAACTACCCATGCACACGCTAAAAGGATTAAATTATTCCTACCGCTAAATAAACTAATACTTATTTCGAAGGAACTGCCGAGTCAGGGAACAAGGCCTCTTGCTCTGCTCTGGTCTGCAGACTTCAGGTTGGTATAATTTAAAAGGGGTCAGGAGTGTCTATCTCTGGTAGCGATCGTTGTGAGACACTTACTTGCTGGCGGCTGCTGTCCGAACCTCTCTCTCTCTCCTTCAGGGTCTTCCTGGCAAAAGCTGGTCGAGGTGCTGGTCCACGGAGGAGTGCTGGTCAAGGAGAGAGGAGGGCTGGACAAGAAGACTGAACCATGTGTGGGACCTGTCTTTTATAGGTCCCAGGGATCCACGCCCCTTTGGGCGGACTCCCTTACCTGCTTGGAATCGATTGGGTCTCTTCCCAATCGATATGTTTGAATCCCCCCAATACTGAGGCTGTTCCTTAGCTAATGGGCGGGCTTTCAGGCTCTTTGTTTTCGAACCCTGCTGGTGCCTGAGTGTCTGGTATCCTTTACAATGTTGCAGTTGCTTCCCCATTTGTGTCCATTGCCTCTGGAATCGTTCCATTAACATGCAAACTATCTCGGAGATTGCCTCATTAATATGTGGAATGTTCGTTTCGGTGCTG
Source organism: Scyliorhinus canicula (assembly GCF_902713615.1). Taxonomy (NCBI): domain Eukaryota; kingdom Metazoa; phylum Chordata; class Chondrichthyes; order Carcharhiniformes; family Scyliorhinidae; genus Scyliorhinus; species Scyliorhinus canicula. The sequence continues at coordinate 269,768,514 of NC_052147.1, forward strand.
TCTGCTTTCTTAGCAGTCAGAATCCACACCTGCTAGGTGCAGCCTTCTGGTGCTGCAAACATTGTCCATTTTATCCTATATGCTTTGCGTTCCTCCATTTTGTATTTAGGGAATGGCCAACTTCGGTGGCTACAGGCACCCGGACGAGGCTGGCTGTGAAGTTCTGATGTTTTTGAACTGAGCACTGTCATGAAACATCCACAAGGTCCAGGACATCCTGTGGGTGAACAAAACATTTAATAAGTTCAAGTAGGAGGAATCTACTGAAGTTCCCATCTTTGGGGGTTCCTCAGGATATAAAATTGATTGTGGTCCGTGGTGTCTGGCATCCAAACATTGCCGATGGGTGTTCAAGCACAGGAAGAATATTCCTTGTGGATGGAAATGGGAAGTGTTGCTCTTTGACTTGGGATGATACAAAAATAAGAAGTTGTGAAAGGTACCATGGCTGCAGAGACTCTCACACGAGTAGAAGCAGTCGACAGGGCATTCATTTTACCTCAAGCATCAGGAGGAATACTACAAGGAGGAAATGACAAAGAAAATGTCCCATTAGCGTGTTCTATTGACAGCCATTCCCTTTGGCATAACATACACTCCACCAAGAGTTTGAGTGAAAAAAAAGATTACGAATTGACATTGCAAATCTGAAACAAATGGTGGAGGAAAACAAAATCTCTGAGCTCCATTGGGTTGATACCAGCCATCCATTATCCAACTCTTTCACCAAAAGGAATGCTTGTGGTGAAAAATTGTTGGGAGTATTAGAAGAAGGACAATTCAGGATGTGAGTTTTTTTGTTTGAAAATGATTGATTCATGTTCCTGCCTTCAGTTTTCTTTTCTGAAAAAGGAAATGCACTTGTGTTCTACTTTTGCGAAGAAGGGAATCTGTTAATGTCAAAATTGCGCAGCAATTGAATACATGATTTCAGTTACTAATTAAGCACAGCTGTCCCTAACTGGGGAACGATTAAGGGATCACTGGAAGATTATGTAAACCAGTTCACTCTCGTTGTCTGGGAGGAAGTGGGAGAGTCTGTGATTTTACTTTCTTGTCCTGGAACTAAACCTATTTTAAGGTACAGGCTCGCTGTGCATTGTTATGGCACATTCCATATCCTCAGGATGCTTCATGGTGTAGAATACTTTTCAAGGGTCCCGATGTTGGGAATGGGGAGGGCTGCTGTAAGTCATCGCTCCTTCCCTTTTCTTTGTCATCTTCTCTTCCCATGCCCATCCCACCCTCTCTCACCTTTGACCTGGGGTCCCTTTTTGGGCCTCGGCCTCTTGGTGGTTTTTTTGCTGGTTGTCCTGCTGCTCGTGATGCTGATGTCGACTTTTGACCGGCAGCTCTTGGCGTGCGGGACATCCAAACCGGAAGCCCCCGAACCCTGGTCAAGGTCCGACGGTGGCCACTGGTGAACCTGAAGGGCGCTAAGTACCGTCATACCTCTCTGTTGTAACTGACAGGGGCTCGCCACCAGTTCTCTGAGTGGTGGGCTAACTAAATGCAGCCTATAATGCCGGGAATGCAGCAACCCAGGGTCGCAGGAACAGCAATGTGCTAATTGCCAGATAACCTGTCTTTGTGATATTGGCTGATCGATAAATGTTGGGCAGGACACGAAGAGCGCAATTCAATGGCTGCATTGTGCCTGGCGAGGAAACGTGCGGGCTGGTTAGATTGCGGGAGAGGCTCCAATTGGGAACCATGCCAGGTGCCAAGTGGTTTGCAATCTAACCGGCCCGCTCTTGTAGGCGGGGTCTGGATCCAGCCTAGACTCGGTGCAAACCTAATTGAGGCCAGTTACGGGCAATCTACATCTCATTAGTGAGATGGAAACCCGATCTAATGGCTTCCGGTAATCTAACATGCTCCCCAGTGAGAGGTCACATGGACGCTGATTAGTACTGGTCCACACAAATGTGTGCCAGGCATCACAGCACCTGGGGGGTCTACCAGGCTATTGGAGGTCCCTGGGTGGCCAAGGACAGGACAGGGTGGAACATTGACTCTCCCTCTGACTCCTGAGTGCCTTGGCACTGCCAGACTGGCAACTTGGCATGAACAGCTTGGTACTGCCAAGGTGCCTGGGTGGCACTGGCAGGGGAGCTATCAGGATGCCAGGACCATGATGTCCAGGTGCCAAGGTGGCACTGCCAAAGACCAGGGCCTTAGGGGGTCCATACCCATGAATGGAGGGATGAGAGAGGTTATGATGGGTGGGAGGGTGAAGGGCAGATATGAAGGGGCTTCCGGAATGTTGGGGGAGTGAAGGGTGGAGTCCTGAATGGGGTGAAGGGTGGGACAAAAGGGGTCGTGGGAAGGCCTGAATAGGGAGGCCCTTAATGACCCCATGGCAGAGTGTCCTCCCTTGGGTGGTGGGGTAATGCCCATGTGTGCGAGGGGTGACATTGTGGGTTCAGGGTGTAGGGCACTCTCTTGCTCACTTAGAGATTGGGGCACCCTTTCAAAATGGATAAAAGCAAATTACTGCGGATGCTGGAATCTGAAACGAAAGGGACAATGCTGGAAAATCTCAGCAGGTCTGGCAGCATCTGTAGGGAGAGAAAAGAGCTAACGTTTCGAGTCCGATGACTCTTTGTCAAAGCTGTCAGCTTCGTCTGCCATCTCCGAAGAGATGGTTGCCCGATCTCTTCAGAGCCATTCTGGCAAATGTGTTCAGCTCTCCAGTGATGAGAATAATTCACTGGATGAGATCAACGGATCGGGTTGCACCCAAAAAGCAGCGTGGTGTGGCCAGTAGATGCTGGAAGATCCCTCTTTCGGGATCTACCTGGCTCGCCACTCCTTGCGAGATCAAATGCGATCTTGCAAAACATCGCAATTTGAATCCTGCCCATTGTGCAGGATCACTTTCTGGCAAATCTGCATATTACAGTGAGATAGCGTGGTGTTTCTCTGCAAACCAAGCATTTGGAAACACCAAGCTAATCGCACCCTAAGTGTGGGATAGCTCAGAGAGGAACTCCCGAGGGCCTACAAAAGTGTCTACGTGTGGTTATGTAGCAGTGGGGAACCTGCTGACAGAGTCAGGGAGAATCCCCCAGCCAAACCCCCTGAAATGACATTGAGATACTTTTCCGTTAGATCGTGCCCAAAGGATTAATCTTCTGCTCTCCTGAGAAATAGTGTCATGGAACCTTCACATCCACCTGTGAGAGCAGACAGGGTACACTGCTGCAGCACTCATTCTGTCCAACACTGAGTGTCAGCTCAGATAATTTACTCAAATCTCTGTGGAGAGGAATACACTCCACGTAATTTCAAGCCCAAGATGGGATCCCACTCTGCTTCCCGTTAGAGTTGGGTCAAGCCCTAATGTGCAGCAATACTTCATGTGAGGCTAAAATCTCTTTGCCGCATCAATAAACTTGAAATATAGCTGGTTTAAAGGTCTATTATTATAGAATTTACAGTACAGAAGGACGCCATTCGGCCCATCGAGTCTCCACCGGCTCCTGGAAAGAGCACCCTACCCAAGGTTAACACCTCCACCCTATCCCCATAACCCAGTAACCCCACCCAACACTAAGGGCAATTTTGGACACTTTGGGCAATTTAGCTTGGCCAATCCACCTAACCTGCACATCTTTGGACTGTGGGAGGAAACCGGAGCACCCGGAGGAAACTCACACACATACGGGAGAATGTGCAGACTCCACACAGACAGTGACCCAAGCTGGAATCGAACCTGGGACCCTGGAGCTGTGAAACGATTGTGCTATCCACAATTCTACCGTGCTGCCCGTCTACTCATAGGGGTCCTATGTGAAGCCAGCTTAGAGGCAGTGTTAACACAGTTCCTTGTGATTGCAGGTCAACAGCACAAAGCTGCCTTTTGGTCTACACATTTCAATGCAAAACTATCAGCTTCACTCAGTGGACACTAAAATTGCGGCTACGGGAAGTAACAATGTCAACCTGGAGCAATAATTCCGAGGTCAAAGTGCATGGAAAACTTTACACGGTAGCCATGTTATGCTGGGAATGCTCTGTGCAAAAAGTAGAAAAAGATGTTTCCTACCACCAATACTAAACGATCTCATCTCAAGGAGTACAAAAGAAAGTACAAATGCAAGTCAAATACACCTTCAAGGTTCTGTTGAGCTAAATATAAAGTCCCATGGGCTGGGAATGATTGAAAATTGCTGTGGATGTAGCAGTCTAAGAATCCTCGCAGCCAACACTGCGACAATCTCCCTATCAATTCTGACCCGGAATGGCAAGGACATATCTTCTCCTGTGGGCATTTTTGTATGGAAATGCCAGGAAAATAAAGTGTTCGGAGAGGTTCCCCTGATGCATTTCAACGTCATTAACTTAACCTCTCAAACACCGCATATTCTTTAAGAGAAAAATGCACCATTTGCAAACTTTCTAACCAATGAAAGCATGTTTAAGATGTCAGTCCTTGCTTCTCTGCTAAGCACAGGTGCAGTCTGTTTAGAGTTGCTGATTAAAAGAAGGAATTTATTTGAGGAACGGTATTAAAATAAGGTACATCGACAATAAGGGAAGGGCAAAGGAGGAAGTGACCCCAGAAAACTGGAGGCAGCCATAATATTGCTCCACTTATATTTTGCATTTGTTTTAGTATGGTATACAAGGAAAGTTAACTGGGATATTTTGGGATCATTACTGTTATACTTGGAGTTCCAGTGGCACCATGATTAACTTCCTGGCCTCTGAGCTGGGTTTGAGTCCCACCCAGGGATCTGGTGACAGGCTAGCAACATGTCCCAGGAAATTCTAGCTGTGGGGAGGGACATGAGTATGTGCTCTGTCTGCCTGATATGCTGTTATATTGGGCAGAATCTTACCAATAAAATGGCAAAGTGTCAGTTCCGATAAGAAGGAGGGTGCGAATCTGGTCAGGATTTCTCAGGGAATTTTCAACCTCTTTGCCAAAATAAAGTGTGTGATTTATGCCATTATTCTGGCGGGATGGGGCCTGTTAGAGCCAGAAACCGGTTCCAAACAGCTTGGCACACCATGTTTGAAGATTGCCCCAACCAGCACTGCAGTCTAACAGCCCTCAGCCTACATCACAGATGCCTCAGGGGTCTCCTGACCCCAGCACCGACATCGCCGGCATCCCCCCCCCCCCCCCCCCCCCGCCCAGCCCCCACCCTCACTATCCGTTCTCCTGCCCACCCTCCACAAATACATGAACCACCCCATGGGTCTGCACCTGGCACTGCTCCCTGGAACAGGCTGGCACTGACAGGCTTGCACTGCCAGATTGGCACTGTGTCTCTACCTCCCCCTGTCCCAGTGGGCTACACTTAAATCTGCGTCCCCCCCATCATTCCCCCCCCCCGCCCCCGCTCCGAGGGATCCTCTCCACTGCCCTCGGCCTGGCCAAACCGGATGTAAATGATGCGGGCATGATGCCACGCCGGCGCCCGGTGAATATTCTGTGCGGGGGAAAAGGCTGAAGAGAGAGTGCTCGCTATCGTTTTAAAATGAGATTCCCAGGCTACCTTGGTGCAGTTTGCACACCACCATCAGAGGGCGGGGGAGGGGTGCAAATGCCAAAACCCGAATTGCGTTTTTCAATTCTCTCCGGATTTCGATCCCACGCCAAGTTTCTCACGGCGGGGGGTGTGGGGGGGGGGGGGGGGGGGGGGGGGGGTAAATGCAGGCACAAAATCGCTCCCACCTATGTGCATCCATTGAAATGAAGCATGGGATGATAATTCAAAACTAACCGTGTGCTCGTTCAAAATAACAGTGGAGAGACTATCCAATAAACGTATTAGGGAATTACATTTTGTCATCCCCCTTGAAATGTAATGGTGTTGGCTATGAGGAGAGGTTGAATAAACTAGCATTGTTTTCACTGGAAAGTAAAAGGAGGCTGAGGGGAGACCTGATAGAGATCTACAAAATTCTGAGAGGCATAGATAGGGTGGATAATGAGAGGCTTTTTTCAAGGGTAGAAGTGTCAATTGCAAGGGGGCACAGGTTCAGGGTGAGCGGGGGAAAGTTTAAGAGAGATGTGCGGGGTACGTTTTTCACACAGAGAGTGGTGGGTGCCTGGAACGTGCTGCCAGAGGATGTGATGGAAGCAGGCACATTAGCAGCATTTAATAGGCATCTTGATGGGTAGATGAATAGGGAGGAAATAGAAGCATATGCACCCAGAAAGGGCAGAAGGCTTTGTTTTTAGTTGGGGCATCATGATTGGCACAGGCTTGGAGGGCCGAAGGGCCTGTTCCTCTGCTGTACTTTTTTCTGTTCTTGTTCTTTGTATAAGTTCCTGTAACAATAGGTGCGATACAATGGCTGCTGGAATCCAGTTGCTAGTTTTCAAAACATTTCAATGTTATTCATGTGATGTGACCATCAATTTACTCGAGACACGATAGGAAGTAAACTGTGGTTTTAATAGACTTACAACTGAGCCTGCCTGCAACCAGAAGAACTGAGGGCAGACTCACAAGGCTGCAGCTCTTTATACTTCCAGTAGTGGGAGGGGCCATGGGAGGAGCCGAGGGTGGAGCCCTGTACAAGCTCCTCATCTCCCCCTGTGGGCAGAGCCACGCAACGGCTCACAGACAGAGCCCACAAGGACACAATGCTATATAGTGTGAGCGCAATACTATACAGTGTGAATTACATGATGTACATTCACCACATCATGATCAAGTCTGTGTGCTAACTACAGTCCATCTACCCTTTACCTAGGCTCTTCTGCTGTTTCAGTGGCCTCTTTTCGAAATCTGGCCACTCCATTAGGCTGCTTAGTGAGAGAGAGAGGGAGAGAATAAAATAAATGAGAAAGAGAGATAGAGTGAAGGACAGCATTTAATAATCTTTTCTTGTCACAAGTAGGCATACATTAACACTGCAATGAAGTTACTTTGCAAAGTCCCTAGTCGCCACATTTAGGTTGTGCCTTTCATAATCTCAGGACATTCCAAAGCACTTCATAATCAATGAAGTACCTTGTGAATAACAGCAAACAAATTTGTGCACATTAGGGTCCCATAAACAGCAATGCGATAATATCCAGATGATATGTTTTAATGACGGTGAGGGATAATTATTGGCCAGGGCACGGTACCTTCCCTGCCCTTGATTGATTGATTGATATTTATTGTCACATGTACCGAAGTACAGTGAAAAGTATTTTTCTGCGGCCAAGGGAAAGTACAAAGTATGTACACAGTAAACAAAAGAATAATCGACTAGAGTATGTTGACAGTGGTGCATCAACAAATAGTGATTGGTTACAGTGTGGAACAAGGCCAAATGAGCAGCATAGGGTGTCGTGAATAGTGTTCTTACAGGGAACAGATCAGTCTGAGGGAGAGTTATTGAGGGGTCCAGTAATTGTGGGGAAGAAGCTGTTCCTATGTCTGGATGTGCGGGTCTTCAGACTTCTGTATCTTCTGCCTGATGGAAGGGTCTGGAAGAGGGCAAAGCCTGGTGTGAGGTGTCTCTGCCAATACTGTCTGCCTTTCTGAGGCTTTGGGAGGTGTAGACAGAATCAATGGGAGGGTGGCAAGCTTGTGTGATGTGTTGGGCTGAGTTCACCACACTCCACAGTTTCTTGCAATCTTGGACCGAGCAGTTGCCATACCAGGCTGTGATGCAGCCGGATAGGATGCACATCTGAGGAAGCTTGGGATAGCCGATGCAGACATGCCGAATTTCTTTAGCTTCCATTGGAAGTAGAGACGTTGTTGGGCTTTCTTAACTGTTGCATCAACGTGAGTGGATCAGGACAGACTATTGGTGATGTTGACCCCAAGGAACCTAAAGCTATCGATCATCTCTTCTTCGGAGCCATTGATGCAGATCGGGGTGTGTGTTGTGCTGCGCTTCCTGAAGTCGATGATCAGTTCCTTCGTCTTTCCAGCATTTAGAGAGATTGTTTTCGGTACACCATGCAACCAAGTGAGAGATCTCTCTTCTTCAGAATAGTGTTATATCATCTGGGATGGGAGTGGGGGCCTTGATTGGATATCTCATCTGAAAGGTAGCTCTACACCTCCCTCACCGAGGGATCAGCTTAGATTCAGGTCTGGAGTGGGATATGAACCTATGATCTCCCTGACTCGAGGTAGCTACTACTGAGCAACGGCTGACACCCAACCACATTAGGATTCTGGCCCTCAACAAAAAGAGAGTGAGTAACTGGTTCGTGAATTCATGTGCCTATCTTGTATTGTGATGCTGTTCAGTATCTGCCACTCAATAGCCTCTGTGAAATATGCAAAAAGGAAAGCTGTCTCCAGTGGTTAAAGGAAACAGATGGTGCACATTTCAAGTTTACTATACAGGTATATCAGCTTTTTACATTGATATTCTCACCAGAAACCATCTCCCACACAGTCCATTCCAGGTCTTTGACCTTAGAGCTATAGAATATTCTATTTCTTCATTAATATTTCAAAGGAGTAGAAGGTCCAGTTCATAATGGTGTTTCCATTGACACATTGCTTGGAAAGGTATCCCCGTGAGATAGAAAACATATTCCATTGCTTCAGGATGATCTGTGTTGGTTACTGCTTTGAAAGAACTGATTGGCATATCATTATCCAGTTTTTATTAAATTGCGACTGCATGTGGGAGTGTGGCAATGGACATGGATATTTTTAGAAGTGTGGTGGAATCATTTGCGAGATAATGTGCCCTATCAATTAGCACAGTGGGCATTTTGGTCTTAGTCGGAGTGATGTGAAGCCAGAACACATGCATCACCTGGGATCTTTTTATTTATGTACATTTGAAAACAGATGGAGGAGATGGATTGACCCTCCTGGCTGCATTTACCGGGCGCAGGGAGTGAAATATTTGATGGTGTCATCTGTTGAATGGACAATCACTTCTGGAGCTGTTTAACTGGTCTCAGAGCATTAAACAAAGAACTTCTTTCAGGGCGTTTAAAAGTGATTATAGCAAGGCTCAAAAATCAGCTGAGAAAGAGTCATAGATGTTTACAGTATGGAAACAGGTCCATCGGCCCAGCTGGTCCATGCCGCCCAGTTTCTATCACTGAGATAGTCCCATTTGCCTGCATTTGGCCCATATCCCTCAAGACCCACCCTGCCCATGTAACTGTCTAACTGCTTTTTAAAGGACAAAATTGTACCTGCCCCTACCACTGCCTCTGGCAGCCCGTTCCAGATGCTCACCACCTTCTGTGTGAAGACATTTCCCCTCTGGTCTCTTTTGTATCTCCCTCTCTCTAGGGGCTGGTTTAGCTCACTGGCTAAATCGCTGGCTTTTAAAGCAGGCCAGCAGCACGGTTCGATTCCCATACCAGCCTCCCCGGACAGGCGCCGGAATGTGGCGACTAGGAGCTTTTCACAGTAACTTCATTGAAGCCTACCCGTGTCAATAAGCGATTTTCATTTTTCATTTTTTTCCTCTCACCTTAAACCTATGCCCTCTAGTTCTACACTCCTTTACCTTTGGGAAAACATGTTGACTATCTACCTTATCGATGCTCCTCATTATTTTATAGACCTCTATAAGTTCACCCCTAAGCCCCCTACGCTCCAGGGAAAAACAAGTTTATCCATATTTTCAATGGCAATGGCAGGGAGAGGAATGCTGAGCAGGAGAATACTTTCCTATCTCAAATAGTGCCATGGGAACTTTAATATTTGCCAAGTCAATCCTTGAACCCATAAACTTGTGACTCAGAGGCCAGTCGAGAGCAGCAGTAACAACAGGCATGTTCTCAAGTTTCTGTCTGAGTATAGGTTTTGGGAATAAGAACTGAATAAATTAATACAGTTGAGGTTGAAGACAATTGTCATTCCAAGTGAGCCACAAACTCGCAACTCCCTTGGTTCAGCTCAATGGCTATTAGATCCATCTTCACTTCACGCAAGATCAAATTAGCCACATGTCGGGCAGCACGGTGGCACAGTGGTTAGCAATGCTGTCTCACGGCGCCGAGGTCCAAGGTTCGATTCCCGGCTCTGGGTCACTGTCCGTGTGGAGTTTGTACATTCTCCCCGTGTTTGCATGGGGTTTGCTCCCACAACCCAAAGATGTGCAGGCTAGGTGGATTGGCCACGCTAAATTGCCCCTTAATTGGAAAAAATGAATTGGGTACACTAAATTTAAAAAAAAAATTAGCCACATCTCTCCTGAAATAATACTTTGCATTTATCAGACCTAAACCATTTAATATTTTACTGTGATCTTCTGCAAAACTGCTCAGGATTTGGTGCAGTTTCTCGTGCAGTTTATGGAAGAGAAAAAACAACTTTTGACACACTTGGGACATCTCAACGTATTTCACAGCCAATGAGGTACTTCTGAAGTGTTGTCACTGTTGTTCTAATGTGGAGAACTATGACAGCCAATTGCATGCTGCAAGATCTCACAAACAGTAACCAGATACTTACGGGCGGCGTAGTAGCACAGTGGCTAGCACCATTGCTTAACTGAGCCAGAGCCCCAGGTTCGATTTCCGGCTTGGGTCACTGTCTGTGCGGAGTCTGCACGTTCTCCCCGTGTCTGTGCGGGTTTCCTCTGCGTGCTCCGGTTTCCTCCCACAAATCCCCAAGACGTGCTTGTTAGGTGAATTGGACATTCTGAATTCTCCTTCACTGTACCCGAACAGGCGCAGGAGTGTCGCGACTCGGAGCTTTTCACAGTAACATCATTGAAGTGTTAATATAAACCTACTTATGACACTAATAAAGATTATTATAATCAGATAATGGGGTGGGGATTGGAATCTTCTGCACCAGTTTTTCTGGAATAAGGCGAGAAATAAGCACTCCAGTTTAGCAGTGGGGTAGCCAGTGACCAACATGCACAGCATGGATCCCATTGTTAAATCCTGTGGGCCTTTTTGATCGGCATCTCAGGTATTCGCCTAAAGCAGGTATGAGGCTCTTAAATCAATTATTAAGGCACCCATTGTCTTTTGGAAGACCCACTCAACAATAAACTCAAGATTCTGTAGTTTTTGGTGTGGTTGCAAAATAAGAACAAATGCTATTTTTTCAAAACAAAAATTCTACGGAAACCAGTGCTCCCCTGACTCCGAAAACAAAGGAACCATCCTTCCCTGTTGCCTGTCCTCGCCCTCATCCTAAAAGGGAGAGGTCGGCAGCTGGAGAGATTGAGGGGTGGAATTCCAAATACTTGAAGACACAGACACCAATGGCGGAGTGATTGAATTTCTGGGGTGTGCAAGAGGGCCAAATCGGGAGAATAGAGATTTATTCGGGAATGAACCTGACACGCTGGGTATCCCTAACACGGTGGTGGAATTACATGTTTGTAATGGGGGAAGAGACCGAAAACTATTTCCCAGCATCCAAAGGCACCCTTTTTTTTCAAAAATGGGCTGTATGCTGGAGCGTGTTTGGATTTGTACTCTTGTCTGTGAATCGAATGTATTGTTAGAATGTAGTGCACTAAGTGAGGGTTCAAGTGTTTTTTTTTAATTGCTGCTCTTCAGTGAATGTGAAATTTGAACTAATCAAGTGACTACAGAACTTGTCAACACATTGGCAGTCTCCCTACGCTATGCAAATGTGTCAGAAACGCTCCAGTTACATAATTTTTAATTACATCGTTATAACCTGATGAGAATCCTCTCCACTTTCTTTCAGGAAATTTCTACTAACTTTCCTCATTGAGTTTATATTTGGCATCATTCTTACTGCTCTTCGCACGGCTCTGAATGCGGGTTTGTTTCTTTCGCTCTATGGGGACAAGACTTCTGTCTGGCACTCTGATTCTGACCACGTTGAATAACGTCTCTGGTCACTCTCCGTCGACTTCTCTTTGCCCGTGAATCCTAATATTCTACAAGTGCTTTTAAAGACTGCTCCAAATGATGACTTTATTGTTACTCCCACTCTCCGTGCTAATTCTATTCCATTTTTGTACACCTATCCCTTGTGGGTTTGTTTTTTCTTGCATGCCCAATGTGGTATGTTGTAATAGCTGAGCATTTTGTTTGTTATATTGCCCTCTCTGTTGGGGAGGTGTAAATAAAATCAATTCAATAATGGCTCCCTGCGGTTGAGCATTTTATTTGCGAGGATGCTGTTAGAGCTGGTGAATTGTAGCTCCGAGGAGAGACTGGAGAGGTCGGAATTGTTTTGTCTGGAACAGAGAAGGCACATGATTGAGGTCTGAAAAATTGTGAGGGGTAGAGTTAGAGGAGGCAGGAGAAATGTGTTTCTCTGGTTCAAAAACCAGGGGTCATAGATTCAAGCTTGGTGGCAGAAGGAGGAGAGAGAGCTTTCTTTACACAGAGGGTGGTGGGAGTCTGGAATTCTCTGCCTGAGTTGGTTTTGGAGGCAGAGACCCTAAAATCTTTTAAAAGGTATCTTCATCTCTACCTGAAGTGCTGCAAGCTGCAGGGCTAATCGGCCGCGTGCAGGAAAATGGGATCAGGGAGGGCACCTGGGTCAGCATGGACAGGATGGGGCACATGGCCTTCTTCTGTGCTGCATCATGTCTATGGTTCTATGTGTTCGTCTCACTTTCATAGATTTTATAGAATGTACAGTGCAGAAGGAGGCCATTCGGCCCATCGAGTCTGCACTGGCTCTTGGAAAGAGCATCCTGCCCAAGCCCACACCTCCACCTTATGCCCATTAGCTAGTAACCACACCCAACACTAAGGGCAATTTTGGACACTAAGGGCAATTTATCATGGCCAATCCACCGAACCTGCACATCTTTGGATTGTGGGAGGAAGCCGGAGTACCAGGAGGAAACCCACGCACACACGGGGAGAACGTGCAGACTCCACACAGACAGTGACCCAAGCTGGGAATTGAACCTGGGACCCCGGAGCTGTGAAGCAATTGTGCTATCCACAATGCTACCGTGCTGCACTCTGTGCAACATATAACAGAAAGATGACAATGAGGCTGCAATCGTATCTTTTAGAATTCATTTTTTGATTTTGAGGAAATTTGAGCATTCTGAAAGATTGCTTTGTGCGTGCACATCATATTCAGGTGCACAGTGAGTCAGCACAGTACGTGATTGGAAACAAATGGCACTGAAGTCATATTTGGGGACAATGAGGGAATTCAACTCTAACAAAGAGGACTTGTGTAGTTATGAGCAAAGGTTACACATTTGGCTGAAAGTGAATAAATTAAAAGAGGGGGATGAAGTAAACATTTTCATTCACTGTGATGGAGCCAAATAATTTTGAAGTAGAGCGGGATCTACCAGTCGCTTGTGCCCGAAATGCAGCATGCGGCACAATGCAGCCGTTAGATGCCGGGAGATTCCACTCCTGGGATTCACCCAGCTCACCAAGCCTCACGTGATCTAATGCGATTTCACAAGATTTCTCGTCTCATTACCTCGTATTGTAGGTGGGATCACTTTCTGGCAAATCTGCATATTAGAGTGAGACAGCCCTGCACCTGGTGATCTTGACTTCTTCCACAATATTTGCTTTCTTGGGGAGTAGTCACAACATGGCTCATTTTGGGGTTCTGGGGCAAGCTGCAGAAAGGCTGGACAGGTGAAAGATGGAGGGGTGTTGGGAGGAAAGTGTGGATATGGGAGGCAGACTACGGGGGGAAAGGGGGGCACTATTCAGGGAAGAGGGTAGAGAATCGCGGAATCATAGAATTTACAGTGCAGAATGAGGCCATTCGGCCCATCAGGTCTACACCGGCCCCTGAAAGAGCACCCTACCTAAGCCCACACCTTCACCCCATTCCATCCCCTTAACCCAGAAACCCACCTAACTTTTGGACACTACGGGGCAATTTAGCATGACCAATCCAACTAACCTGCACATCTTTGGACTGTGGGAGGAAACCGGAGCACCCGGGGGAAACCCACGCAGCCACGGGGAGAACATGCAGACTCCAGTGCTAACCACTGTGTAGAGTATCAGGGGAGGATGGAGGCTGCGTGGGAAAGAGTGTCCAGAGTCGGAAGAGACTGTCCAAGGACAGGGGACGCTGCCAGGCTTTTCAGTGATGTGGATGGATGGAAGAGCCTTTGGTGTTGAGTCTAGGGTTCATGTTGCTGGGTGAGGGAGGGTGTTTAGAGGATGGTTAGAGAGAGATGGCCTTGGAGGTATCGGTGCTGTTGATGGTGGAGTGCTGCAGTTAAACTGAGGGTGCTGGACAGCGGAAGAATCGTGACAGTGGAGTGGGATGAGGTAGAGTGGCAGGTCCAGGGTGACAGTTGGGTAGGTGAAGGTTTCATGGGGGTGGGGGTGGGGGGGGGGGGGGGGGGGTGGAGGGTGGCCACAGAACTAGACTACAGGGGAAGGTCAGATAGGAATGGGGACGGTCACGAGTGTCGACTATGAGGAAAGGAAAGGCATGTGAGGTGAATGGTGGAGCGCAATGGACCATTCATCCTCTTCCTGCACTGTTGGATGTTTCTGTGCTGGACCCCTCAGGTGCTATCCTTTGTTGCGGCCTCTGTCCAGTCTGTCATGGTCAGATGAGAGAGCCTGCTACCGCCTACCCAGGGAAACAGTCACCTTCCTGGACAGTCTGAAGGATAATCCTCTTTCAGTGAGGGCAGCACAGTAGCACAGTGGGTAGCACTGTTGCTTCACAGCCCCAGGGTCCCAGGTTCGATTCCTGGTTTGGGTCACTGTCTCTGCGGAGTCTGCACGTTCTCCCTGTGTCTGTGTGGGTTTCCTCCAGGCGCTCCAGTTTCCTGCCACAAGTCCTGAAAGACGTGCTGTTAGGGATTTTGGACATTCTGAATTCTCCCTCTGGGTAGGGAACAGGTGCCGGAATGTGGCGACGAGAGGCTTTTCACAGTAACTTCATTGCAGTGTTAATATAAGCCTACTTGTGACAGTAAAGATTATTATTATTATTATAATCTCCTGGGAGACTTCACTGAACTGTGGAAGGGGAGAGTGGCGGGGGCCACTTATTGTCTTCTTCTCGGAGAGATTCTCACTCAGTGTCGAGTGACAGGGAGAAACCCCTGACCTGCTGGGTGGAAAACTGTCCAGGTGCCCTCTAAATTTGGTGCCTGGACCTTTGACCCCCCCATGGCCCAACCACGAGATTTGCCATGTTCTGCAGGTGCAAAGAGCTGACCAACTCAAGATGGCGCGGGCTCAGCCATCCGGAAACCCCCCAGCCCCACTCAGGCAAACGGAAATCAGTCCGACCTACGCCCAACGCCCCTGCCACTGAATCCCAGCATTCACCCAGGTTACGACAAGGCAGTCAGCCTGACACCAGCCATTGGAAAAATTATGGAATCTATTATTAAGGAAGTTTTAACAATGGATTTAGAGAAGCAGAGTATAACTAAACCTGGTTTGATGAAAGGGAATCCTGTTTGACAAATGTATTAGTTTTTTGAGGATGCATGAGGTGGGTCTGGTGTCTCGTGTCAGCGAGGCCAGGTAAAGATAGTAGATTTCCTTCCCCAAGAGGCATTAGTGAACCAGGTGGCTTTAACAACAACTGAAAGCTTCATGATTGCCATTCCCATAAATAGCTTTATAGTCCAGATTTATGAATTGAATTTTTAAATTCGAACCTGCATCCCCAGAGCATAAACCTGGGCTTCTGGATGGTGTGTCCCGTACAATTTCCACTATACCACCATCTTCTGTTCACAGGCAGGAATAATCTGAGAGTAGGAATAAATGGCCCATTTTTATGTAGACAGGCTGTGATCAGTGGAGTGTTACAAGGAGCAGCACTGGGGCCTCGGCTCTTTACAATCTGCAATAATAACTTAGAAGAAGAGATTGAATAATGTACCCAAGTCTGCTGACAATATAGAACTTGGTGGAATGCAAGCTGTGAGGGGAACACAAAGAACCATAAAGAACTACTGACAGGCTAAGTAGGTTTTTTAAAAAATTCATTTACGGAACGTGGGTGTCGCTGGTTAGGCCAGCATTTATTGCCCACACCTTGTTGCCCTTCAGAAGGTGATGGTGAGTTGCCTTCTTGAACCGCTGCAGTAGGTACACCCACTATGCTGTTAGGGAGGGAGTTCCAGAATTTTGCGACAGTGAAGGAACAGTGATATATTTCCAAGTTGAGGTGGTGAGTGACTTAGAGGGCAACCTCCGGGTGGTGGGGTTTCTAGGTATCTGCTGCTTTTGTCCTTCTAGATGGCAGTGGTTGTGGGTTTGGAAAGTGTTGTCTAAGGAACTTTAGTGAGTTATTGCAGTGTATTTTGTAGATGGTACACACGCCTGCCACTGTTCATTGGTGGTGGAGGGTTTGAATGTTTGTGGAAGGAGGACCAATCAAGGGGCTGCTTTGTCCTGGATGGTGTTGAGCTTCTTGAGTGTTGTTGGAGCTGCACTCATCCAGGCAAGTGGAGAGTATTCCATTACACTCCTGACTTGTGCCTTGTAGATAGTGGATAGGCTTTGGGGAGTCAGGAGATGAGTTATCCGCCATAGGATTCCTAGCCTTTGACCGGCCCTGGTAGCCACAGTGTTAATATGGGTAGTTCAATTCAATTTCTGATCAATGAGTGGGCAACAAAGTGGCAGTTGGGGAAGTTATTTTCTTTGGTCATCTGATTAGAAAATTCAATTATGATTCAAAAGTTTTGTAACTTTAAACGTTGATGTTCAAGGATACTCAAACAAGGCACACAAATTGCTTGTATGCAGGTACAGCAAGCAATTAGGGAAGTAAATGGCATGTCTTGCTGTGATTGTACAGGGCTTTGGTGAGACCACATCTGGAATACTGTATGCAATTTTGACCTCCATACTTAAGGAAGGATGTAGTTTGCACTAAAGGCAGTACAGTGAAGCTTCATTCGATTTATGCCTGGAAGAAGAGGCTGAGTAAACTGGGTCTATACGCTTTCGAGTTTAGAAGAATGAGAGATTGACCTCATTGAAACAAGAGAGGGCTTGGCAGGGCAAATACTGAGAGATTGTTTTCCCTTGCAGGGAAATCTAGAACACCAGGACAGCACTGTTTCGGGATAAGGGGGCTGATCATTTAGGCGAGGAGGAATATTTTCATTCAAAGGGGTGTGTATTTTTGGAATTCTCCAGGGTTTTGAATGGTAATCACATGGTCACTGTCACTGAGACGACCTTTCAAATCCAAATTTAATTGATGGAATTTAAAAATGTCACCAGTTGCTACAGCAGCATTTGATCCCATGTCCTCAGAGAAGTAACCTGGACCATTGGTCCAATAACATTACCACTATGCACCATCTCCACCATCTATGATATATTTACTTCTACCAAATCCAATCACTACCCTGGGTATATTACTGAGATTAGAAAGTTGACAATGGAACGGAACAGCAGTTTCTGCAAAGAACGAGCAGCCGATGCAATAATATAGAAGCTCAGAAGAGTTCAGACTTGAAACGTTTACTCTAATTTGCATCCCCACAGATGCTGCCGGATCTCTCCAACACTTTCCGTTTTGGTAGCCAATTCAATAACCCTTGGTTGTGTAATTGCTCCAAAATGAATTTTGTCCCTTAAAATTCCTGCTTCTCCCTCGCTATTCCTGTGGCCTGCTCCTCATACGGGATGAGAACTCAAATATCCTGGGCGGGATTCTCCGGTCTTCCAGCCACGTTTTCCAGATCATCACAGCCCTGCCCAATAGCGGGACTCTCCGTTCTCGCAGCCAGCCACTGGCGTTTCCCATTGTGGCCACCACTACTCCATCTGGAAACCCCGGGGCGTGAGTGCGCTGCCAGCGGACTAGAGGGCGCTGCTTCCTGAATTCTGCCTCCAATCCGGACTATTTAAGAAGTCTAGATATTCACCTGCACGGCCATTACCTCCTGGGCTATGGGTCAAGCACTGGAAAATGGGATTCGCGTAGTCACATCATTGTTGACCGGCATAAACATGATGGGATAAATGGCTTCCTTCTGTTCTGTAAACATCTGAATCTATAATCCAGCTACATTTATTTTCAATATTTCTAACGCCTCCTCTCCCATATCATTTGTTCCCATCTGGACAGCCATTATTACTTTATCTGAAACCGCTCCAAGTATTCATCACTTGACAACAGTTTCCCCAACCACCCTGATACAATCTGTGTCATAAAGATGTCACCTTGCTGAAGATTTTCATTCCAACACCCACAGAAAGAAGTCAAACAACTCACTGAAGAGAGGAGCTAGAAACTGATGTTTCACAATTGATATATGAAATGGCCTAATGCATCCAAGAGCCCTGTTACCACTGTTTTATTCTTGAAAGGAATATAATAATTATAACTTTTTCTTCAATTTCAGAAATTGTGAGGGCAATATAGAGAAGGTGATTCCGCATTGCTTTGGAATTTCAGAGAAGAATAATGGTACTGATTGGCAGTGTGACATATCGGAATTTAAGATTTCCCACAATATATCAGTAAAATAGAAATCTGAAATAGGCCTTAATTTCACCTTCTTAACAGTACTGCGCAATGAGCAAAGACCTCCTTAAAATGGTGAAGTATTTGCATATGTAGACAATACATAAAATTAATTCAGCCAGTTTCTTAGCAACAAATTGAGTCTATTTTGCCTTAGTAAATCGCATTAGAAAAGTGGCAGGCATATTTTAAATAGTCAGGACAGTACAATTAAATCATTGTTTTTACAAAACGAAATGTGTCACTTTTATGAATTATGCTTCAAAATATTTATTTCAGGCACATGTTGAATAAACTTCAATTGAGCCATGACTATAAAATTAATTCCTTTGTTGATGGGTCAGTTGTTTTTCTGAGATGCTCCGTTCCGGAGTCTCAGTCCTCCAGCCAGCGGAGAATCGGGACTGTTCCCCGTTGGCGCTGGGAGCGTCACCAGACGTGGCACTTAGAAAGAAATGTTTTTGGACTTCAGCTTCTCTGTGCTGTTTCATTGCACGCAGATGCGCTACAACGGAAAGGGACGGGACCTAATCTCTCAGACAGATCCCGCACCTATGAGATTCGAGCACCATTTTAAAAATGCACTGCGATCTCAATTAGCTCCTGTAGCACCGCCCACCCCCCAACCCCCTCATCCCGGATCGTAGACAGGGCACCACCCCACCTTAATCAGGAGCAATGTTCCCCCCCCCTCAAAACCATACTTCATCCCCCCACTGATCCCCCATTCAGCCCCCACATTCCCCCCCCGACACTTCAAGCCCCATCTTTTGGATGTGCCAACGCGGCACCTTGCAGGTCAGAGGTGGAAAATGGTAAGTAGCCTTCCAACAATTGTCTCTTGGGTACCAATGGGGATTCTTTCTGGGAGGTGGAGGTGGGGGGGGGGGGGGGGCTCTTACTGGGCTGGAGGGGCTCAGGTCGGCAGACTTCCCTCGGATGGAACTCCTTCGGCTGCTCTCCCCATCCGCAGTCTTTAATATTATTAAACAGTCAGTCAGTGTGTAAAAGTTAAAGAATTCTCATCTCCCCAGTACCCTTATACCATTTAGACACTCACACATTATCTCATAACTACACACCCCTCACAATAAAGAGAAGTGTTCTCAACTGCACCCAAAACCTGTTAAGCAAGAAGTTAGTATGTAAGAAATAAACTTTTATCATAATAGTCTGAAAGTGATCTGATCTGTACCCCCAAAAGCCATTAAAAAGTCTGTCAGTATTCCAAGTTTAATGGTCTGAGGGATGAAGGTAAAAGTAATCCTTTTAATGTGGTAGAAACCTTTGAAGTCGATTTGTAGGATGCTGCATGCTTTGAACTGGATTGTTTACATTGAAATTCACATTCCATTGCTTCATGAAAGCATCAGGATTGACAGCTCGCTGGAACTTCAAAGGGCAGAATCAGATTGTCTATTTTTATAGTTCTTCAGGGATCCATTAAGCCAGGGTAGCAGCTGTTTCTCTAACTGCATTTTTTTTATGAGTCTGTCTCGTTTTTCTTCAGGAAGGAACAGCTGCTTCCTATAAACCACTCAGAGAACAAAGAGGTTACATACTTGTTGGGAGGTGAATCACAACTTTGCCATGCCTCGGACTGCAAGACGCCAGGGTCCACGCTCTTCAAGACTTGCACTTATTCACACCAGCAGAACTTTCAGCAGAAGGTGGAGGGACGGTGCATCCCACCTGGCTTGTCAATGATGTGACCACCTGGACCATCGGAATTCCCGCCATCTCTAATGAGACGGGCAGGGAAGTCGCGCCTGGATTGCCACCTGGCGCAAATCCCGATTTTGCCCCGCTGTGGGATTCTCTGCATAATCAGGATTCCCGGTCTTAGCGGCAGGGAACGGAGAATCCCGGCTAAAGTACGCTATCTCTGGCCGGAATTTTCCCATCTAGCCCGTGGCTTGGATTCTCCGGTCCTGTTGCAGTGAATGGAGTTTTGGTTGAGCGCCAAGTTCTCTGTTCTCGCTGGAAGTGGTGAGGGGTCAAACAAGATTGGAGAATCCTGGCCTCCATATTGATACGTTCTCTTCAACATAGATCTGCAACAATCTACTATCCAACCCAATTTACGTGTTGGAATTTGTTAGCTTGCCTATTACTATGTATTGCTGTTTCAACAAGGCAATTCACAGTATTGACTATTTGGACTTTGCAAAATACCTTGGTTTTATTGAATGCTTGGATGGCTTAACCGGTGACTTTAGGACCTGAAATGTTGCCTTTTCTTTTCGTCCATCTTAAATAATGAATGAATTACTGAGTCAATAAATAATTAGTTTTAACAGAGTACATCTCACTCAGAAACATGTGTTGAGAAAATGGTGAGCCATCCTAGATTCAACGTCTGAAGAAAGGTTTTGTTTTCAATTGAGGTGCCCTAGATGAAGGACTAATTACTTGCGGAGGGCACTATTATGATTGAGGCGTATGAAAGAAATGTGATGCCAGCTTTGGTTTTTGAAAGCCTGAAGATTTCAGAAGGAATGGAAGAAGCAAGAAGACAAGCTGTGTGTCCTATCATTTCATTCATTTCTATTTTATGGTTTGTAATGCTTTAACCATGGTGGCTCAGTGGTTACTGTTGCTGCCGCACAGCACCAGGGACCTGCGTTAGATTCCAACCTCGCGTGACTGTCTGTGGGGAGTTTTCACTTTCTCCCCGTGTCTGTGTGGGTTTCCTCTGGGTACTCCGGTTTCCTTCCATGGTCCAAAGATGTGCAGACTAGGAGGATTGGCCATGCTAAATTTCCCCTAAGTGTCCAACGGTTGGGTGGAGTTACAAGGGATATGGCAGGAGATTGGGCCTATGTAGGGTGCTCTTTCGAAGGGCTGGTGCAGAGTCGATGGGCAAAATGGATTCCTTCTGCACTGTGGAGCTTGGATGAACCAGGGACTGGTTATCTCAATGAGCAAGACGCTCAGAATGTGGATTAGCTTAACACCAACATCGCAGGGCTCGGACCCCCGCTGAAGCAGTCTCAGGACCTGCCTCCTTGTCCCCACTTTGCTATGGTTTGGTGAATGATCACCTGGGACCTGCCTTTGGGAAGCATACTGAAGAAGACAAATACTTTGAGTCTTTCAAAGTGGGACCACAAAATAGTTAATTACCACAATTTATTTTTCATCTTGTCACGGAAGGTGGTTGCATTCAAAATGTCGATCATGATCTAATGCCAGGAACCTGCCCTTCATTCTGACTCCCAGCCAGTCATGAAGATAGAACTAAGAAGCAATTAGGATTCTCGGGGGGGAGGGGGGGGGGGGGGGCTTGACAGAGTCGATGTTGAGACGTTGTTTCCCTTTGTGGGATCTAAGACCAGAGAGCATAATCAGAGTTAGGAGTCACCCATGTAAGACAGCAATGGGGAGGAATTCCTTCTCTCAGAGGGTAATGAATCTGTGGAATTCTTTACTGTAGAGGTTGGGTCATTAAGTATGCTCAAGGCTGAGATAGACATATTTTTAATCAGTGAGGGAATCAAAGGTTATGGGGATAAGGCGGGAAAGTGGGGTTGAGGATTATCACATCAGATCTAATTGAATGGCGGAATGGCCTACTTCTGCTCCTACGTCTTATGGCCTTATGGTCAAAGTGCCACTATTGGTCTCCCAAAATGGACTTCCGCTGTAAAAAAATTTTTAAAAAGCAATACTCAAAGTGAAATATGTATTTGATAAGTCATTTCTTTAGATTACCACAACAGCTGTGTGACACCACAACACAAATGTTACTAATTTTTCTCGTGAGGAAAATATTTACTTATAAACATTCTCATTGAAATTGAAAGTTATTCTTTGCGATCGATGCCCTTGCTTAAAATCTGTTAAATATCCAACTGCTTCCTGTTCAGATGACAGATTGTTGGTCGACTTCTATCTCCTCAGCTGCTGCCTGCTCTGATGAGTGTTTTCAGCAATTTCAGTCCTCAAAGCATTGCACGATTTCTCGTTTCTACACCCGTTTGCCCAATGTTGATTATACATAATTTCTAAAACTAGGACAGATTTTCCAGAACCACTCTATGTGCGACGGCCCTGTAGATGACTTCACCTCAGTGTTCCTTATTTGAGGAATGAACCTGAGAAGAAATGGTGCGTTTTTATAAAATTAGACAAGCATTTATTGCCCATCACTATTTGCCCTTCAGAAAGTGGTGGTGAGTTGCCTTCTTGAACCGCTGCAGCCCCTGAGGTGTATGTACGGCCAAACGGCTGTTAGGGAGGGAGTTCCAAGATTTTGACCCAGTGAAAATGAAGGAACGGTGATGTATTTCCAATTCAGGATGGTGTGTGACTTGAAGGGGAACCTCCAGGTGGTGGAGTTCCCAGTTATCTGCTCTTCTTATCCTTATAGATGGTAGTCTTTCTGTAACATGCAACTTCCATTTTGAGATTTTGTTAGAGACCGAACTGACAACAAGATATTGCAATATGGGTGGCACGGTTGCACAGTGGTTAGCAGCGTTGCTTCACAGTGCCAGAGACCCAGGTTCAATTCCCAGCTTGGGTCACTGTCTGTGCAGAGTCGGCACGTCCTCCCCGTTTCTGCGTGGTTTCCTCCGGGTGCTCCGGCTTCCTCCCACAAGTCCCGAAAGATGTACTTGTTTGGTGATTTGGACATTTTGAATTCTCCCTCAGCGTACCCGTACAGGTGCCGGAGAGTGGCAACTAGGGGATGTTCACAGTAACTTCATTGCAGTGTTAATGTAAGCCTACTTAATAATAATAATAATCGCTTATTGTCACAAGTAGATTTCAATGAAGTTACTGTACGGGAATTGAAACTGCGCTGCTGGCATTGTTCGGCATTGCAAGTCAGCTATTTAGCCCACTGTGCTAAACCAGCCCCTTTGTGACATTAATAAAGATGATTATAATTTTGTTTTTAGATCATGCTTCATGCATAGTTGATGGCTGTGTAAACAAATAGTTAAGTTGCCCTTGTCAGCAACAAGATTTCCCTCATCCAGTACTGCCTTGTGTTTTGTAGAAATGACAAACAAGATAGTGAGCGAAAATGAGAAATTTGTTTTCAAGGGAACTCTCTGTTTTTCCCAATTGTTCCACGCGGAGGTTACATTTTGAATCATGTGAACTATTATGCTAATAGTAGTGTTCACAATAGGAAGTCATGTGGTTCAATAGGTAGCATCCCTAAGATGGAAGCTCTGAGTTCAAGTCCCACTTCCAGGATTTGATGGCCATAGAGGGTGTGTTCAAAACACGACCAGATAGGTTGATTATCAGCCTGAAAACCCTTCACATGTGCCTATTGCAGGCGGTAAGAGTGGGAGAGTCATGCTTGATGTGAAGTGGTGCCCCGCGCCTCTGGCCAGAGGTGAGCGACCCGCTCCTGACAGTTTTGAGAAGTGTTAGCGCACAAAGGAAAAAATGAAAAATGAAAATCGCTTATTGTCACAAGTAGGCTTCAAATGAAGTTACTGTGAAAAACCCCTAGTCGCCACATTCCAGCGCCTGCTTGGGGAGGCTGGTACGGGAATTGAACCCTGCTGCTGGCCTGCCTTGGTCTGCTTTAAAAGCCAGTGATTTAGCCCAGTGTGCTAAACCAGCCCCATTGCACACATCAGAGTTGCAGAGTCTAAAATAATCAGAACATCTTTCCACACACAGGCTAGCGGAAATTCAAACTCTCTCCCCCAAAAGATGGCAGATCCTGAGTCAATTGACAGGCATGGAGTTGAGGTGCACATCAGCCTTACTTTAATTGAATGGCAGATCAGGCATGAGGGGCTGAATGGCCTCCTCCTGTTCCCAATCTCCTATTTTTTGCTGATCAGAAACATGGCAGCACACGATTGTCTAGCCGTTGGTTTCATCGCCAGAACTTTATGACTCGCATACCGGTGACACGACAGAATGTCCAATTCACCCAACAAGCACGTCTTCCAGGACTTGTGGGAGGAAACTGGAGCACCCGGAGGAAACCCACGCAGATGCGAGGAGAACATGCAGACTCCACACAGACAGTGGCCCAAGCCCGGAATCGAACCCGGGAACCTGGCGCTGTGAAGCAACAGTGCTAACCATCATGCTGCCGTGCCGCCATCACAGAGGGCAGCACCAAGGGTCCACCTTGACAGGTGAATGCAGGTGGCAGCAAGGCAAGGTGGGAGCCTCACTTTCTGGTCCCAACACCCATCAGAGCAGCCTCCCAACAAGGTAACCCCCCCCCACCCCGGGATTGTCCTGAACCCACCCACCGATCCATGCGGTCTGCGAGACCTGCCCTGGTGAAACCTCAGATTCCCCTAGCGCCTGGGTTCCAAAGTGTCTCTTCCTCGGCATATTGCTGCAGCCACAACAGTGGCCAATTGGAGTTGCTGGGGAAACACTGCCAGCCATTTTATTCGTCAGCAGCTCTCGGGGGCAGGACCTCCTTCCTGATGGTGGCGGAAGACCTGCCTCAAGCCATCACATAGCCCAGATGCCATTAATTAGCTCTGAGGTGATTTGACCGAGCAGAAGCAGCCTTGCCCCTGACTTTTCACAGTAACTTCATTGCAGTGTTAATGTAATGTTGTGACAGTAAAAGATTATTGAAAGATTATTGTTTTACACCCGTGTGTGGAGTCCCGATCTCCTCTGGAAAACTCAGCCCACGAGTGTGTCTCAATTTTCATTGCATTCGTTTTACAGAGTCAACAATCACCACTTGGAAGGAGTGAAATAATAACATTTTCACAAATGTATTGACGTGTTATTGAAAAGAAAGGCTGGAGGGTCTCTTGATCCACTTGCCACTCCATCTTGTGCTGCAAACCCCCAAAAAGTTAGAACAGTTGGTGACTGTTCTATCAGTTCAAAATAAGATGAGCAGTGAATCTTCCAAAAGGAAGAAGGTTTCATTTATAT
This sequence comes from Scyliorhinus canicula, assembly GCF_902713615.1. Classification (NCBI taxonomy): domain Eukaryota; kingdom Metazoa; phylum Chordata; class Chondrichthyes; order Carcharhiniformes; family Scyliorhinidae; genus Scyliorhinus; species Scyliorhinus canicula. The sequence goes on from NC_052147.1 coordinate 269,793,755, forward strand.
TGGATTAGTGAGAATTGGGGTCAAGTAGATGGCAACAGTTTCAGCTGTTGAGGATGATTTGCTAAAATTAAGGAGCTCATTATACACCCACGATGTTTAGTGCGCATTGGCAGTTGTATAAATAGCCTGATTTATTTGCTGCATTTGAAAAATATGCCCCTGTCATATGTCCATGTTTATTAATCATTTGCATGTTTGTGTGTCACTCTGGCGCTGAATGGAAATGTTTTTTCCATCTTTGTGCGAAATAAACCGTAAAGCCGAAGCTTTATTTTGGACTGCATTTGATTTATTGCGCAGACTGATTCAGATGCTGTTTTCTCCAGCTTGAGTTGAATGTTTTTCTGATGGTCACATTTGTTTAAATTACTGTCTCTCTCTTGCGCATTGGTAATTCAAAGCGTGGCAACAGAAGAGTTACATTTTTCTATGCAAATGCCAGGGGGTCCTCATCTAATTTTTAATTAAGATCAACGAGCAACTGGATCTTGGCTTTGGTATCATTTGCGAGTGTTCCACATTTCCGCCTGTTGCTGATCTATTTTATATGCCCATTTTATCAAAATAAATTTTAAAGAACGCACACTGACAACAGCAAAATACACTCTTATAATTCCATTGTGTCACATTACTTGTCATCAACTTTTATTAGATATAATGCTGAGCATGCTTGAATTCAGATTATTGATCTTTGGTTGTGGGAGAGAATGAACTTCATTGTGGGAATCAAGAAGGGTAATGAATTGACAGATGAATCATCCACACACTTCGATACAGTTTACAGTCAAGGGCACGACAAGCAAGAAAGATGGAGGGGAAAAAATTGTCATGAGAAGGATTTTACTATCAGCTCCTTCATCCATAAAGCAGCATATCTCAACGCAGTTCAAGTATTCGAAAGAGGTCGCGACAGTAAATCATTCTTATAAACATATAGGGGGCGATTCGCTGGCCAAGTTGCACCAGACGCAAATCCCGCTTTGTAGCAGGAGAGCCCCAAAAGGGGATTCGCACGAAGTGCCAAACATTGCGGGATGCTCTTTGGCCCACTGTAACTGATGTAATTTGGCTCACTCCCTCAATGGTTCATGCCTCCTCCGGCTCCTTGTATCCTGCTCCCCATCGGTGCAGCGTGAAGACAGCGGGAATCACTACTGGTCTCCACTACTGGAGACCAAATGTGATGATAACGCTGTGGGGGGGGGGGGGGGGGGGGGTCTCTGAAGACATTGGAACCCCCATGTGGTCGGGGTTACGGCAAGGCAGTGCCATGGTTGGCAGTGCCAACGTGGCTGCCAGAGTGCCAGGGGCAGAGCGAAACTGGCACTGTCGAGGGGTGGGGCCCGAAAGGGAGTTGAGGTCTCAAATGGGGTGGGGCCTGAAAGAGGGCAGGACCTGAACGGGTGGACATGAGGCGGGCAATTAGCAACTCCATAACGGGGTGTCTCACCTGTATGGGGAGGGGTGACGCTGGTACCGACGACTGGGGGGAAAGGTCAATGTCAGCAAAAAGCAGGAAGGGGGCCCCAATGTCAGTGAAAAGCAGGGGTCTGAAGCAAGACCCATTGGGAGAGCCCGGATGCCAGTGAATCTTTAGGGGGGAGGATGGATGGGGAGATAGGGGGTTGCTGCCGAAGAGGATGGTGGGGGCAGGGCACTGAAACCATTGTTGGGAGGAGGGGGTTTTTATTGTCATTTTGAAATCGTGGTGCCCTTTAAGAATGGCGCCTTGATCTTTCTGAAGCCGGGAAGATCGCACCGGTTTTCTCAGCCAAAGTGACACCCAAGTCATTTTTTGGGAGAAATCCACCCACAATGCCGATGGACAGCAAAAGGCGGTCATAGAACATAGAACAGTACAGCACAGAACAAGCCCTTCGGCCCTCGATGTTGTGCCGAGCCATGATCACCCTACTCAACCCCACGTATCCACCCTATACCCGTAACCCAACAACCCCCCCCCTTAACCTTACTTTTTTTTAGGACACTACGGGCAATTTAGCATGGCCAATCCACCTAACCCGCACATCTTTGGACTGTGGGAGGAAACCGGAGCACCCGGAGGAAACCCACGCATACACGGGGAGGACGTGCAGACTCCGCACAGACAGTGACCCAGCCGGGAATCGAACCCGGTCATGCCTCACACTGTGATGCCTAGATTATCCTAACCAAATAATTCCTCCCTCCCCTAACCCTTCACCCCCCCCTCCCCCCACCCCACCACCACGACCACCACCACCCTTCCCCCAACCACCCGACACCGCCCCCACCCTAAACTTTCACTTATGTCTCTGCTTCAACTCACTGTAAAGTGCTGGCGGAACCTCTACTTTTTAAAAAGAATTTCACCTGGAGACAGCTCCGGATTTTAAACGGCGGGTCACTTTCTGGCATTGCATGTTTCTTTCTTGCCTATCTTTTGTTTGGATTTAGCTTTTACATATTTACTTAAAACGGCATTGACACCAAAGAGATTTCAAACCGGCTCCATTTTCATGTTTGGTTTGTAAATTGTAAATCTGTTCCAAATGGCTTTATTAATATTCAACAGTACTATTCAAACGCTTTGAAAACTAAATGGAACGTCCTCACGAAATGCATGCTAAATTCAGCTTGGACAATGGCCCTCAGCCCTTTATATATTGTGAATATATCTGAAAGAACAATGAACAAGTAATACAGAGACAAACAATGTCAGTACATTTTTGTCACAAGTTCCACTTACTTACGATCCTTAAATTGCTGCATAAAGCTTAAAGGGATCTATGTAGCTATTAATTTTTCAAAATCTAAGTAGCATGTAATATTTCTACCCAATGATACAATACTATCCTTTCCAAACTTTGTTATAACTTTATATATATATATATATATGTATGATAAAACATTCTCCCAATGATATAAATTGCAGAAGGCAGCATTCAGATTGAAAAAAAATCGCAATTTATTTGCACTGAGGCTTTGAATAATTCTTGAGCTTCTTCCATACAATCAGTGGTGTCACCCGATTTCACAGGGCTGACCAGCTATTTGATAGCAATCTGACTGGGAAATGAGGCAGAATAGGTGATAGCAGAAGGCGCCATTCATCACTGAGATAGCCCAGTGGCCTTTTCAGCACAAATATGGCAGGATGAAATATGCTGCTGATATATTCCTCGGCGCTCGCCACTCATCATATATTTGTTTTTGCTGCATTAAACAATCTTCTTTTAAATTAATTAAGTTCTTAAAGTGCACATTCGGTCATTTGCAAATGGCAAAAAATTGAAGATGCTAATTCTGGAAAGAGAGCGACGTTCACTGATGTCTGATAATAAATATTCCTCACTGTTTTGGCCAACTGATCTAAGCCAGTAAGATCTGTTATTAAAGGTTTTGCGACGTCATTATGTATGGAGCCTGTGTTTGGAGGGGTAAGGATGTATGTCCTTCTGATGGGTTGACCTGGCTGGTACTGGATGAATTTTGGAGGGGTGAATCGGTGGGGGTAGTGAAGTTTTGGAAACATCACCAGGTAGGAACTGCCAGTGTGCTTTGATGGACAGAGCATTAGGTACAGTAAACAATCAGAGCTTCCATCATTTTCGAACCCCCTACCCTGCACCACATGTCGGCATCCAGACTGGCCACCAGTCTGACACATCCAGGTACCTGTGTCAGACTGTCTATCACTGCGTTTTCTGTTTCCCAGCTGCCCCAGGAGAAGCCAGGGAACGGGAGAAGACTGGAACGGGACCATCCCAGAGGCACTCACCTCGGCTAGGAACTTTCGTGAAGAGGCTCCTGGGACACTCGCTGGTGCACAAAGCACACATGCTCCAGGACATCAGCAGGAGGTAGGAACCCCGAAGGGGGTGGATGATCGTAGGTGGGTCGACCCCAAGGACTAGCTGCCATCCAGACTGGTTTGGGGCTTCTGGAACAGATGGTCCCATCGATTGTGGAGTTGCAATCGCAGAACCAGGGACTATATAAGGGGAGCATCCAGTACCTGTAGATGCAGTTGGAGAGGCAACAGCGTGCAGCAGCAGGAGGTGTTGCCGGCCATGTGTGCCCCCCCAGGCCAACACCGCACGAGTGGTGTCCACAGTGGAGGCCTTGGAGTCGTAGGTTTCGGCCATGGATCAACTGTCCAAGTTCCCCAAATCTATTAGACTTCTCAATGACGCCCCTCGGACTGATCTGTTCCCTGTACGTACATGATTCGCAATGCACTATGCTGCTCTTGCTTATTTGGTCCTTGTTCCGCACTGTAATCAATCACTATTTGTTAATGCACCATTTGTCAATGTATGTCAATTGTTCTTTTGCCTACTATATATGTACTGTGGATGTTCCCTTGGCAGGCCATGGATGAGAGCGTCAGTGGCATTGCCCATGTGCTGGCGAACATGGCACAGACAGACAGCGAGGTGGTCCAGTCCCAGAGGGATATGGCACAGTTACTGAATGATGTGGCACAGTCGCAGAGGGTGGTGGCACAGTCACAGTGTGATGTGGCGCCATCCCAGATGGAGGAGGTCTACTCTCTGTGCTCCATGGCCGTAGGCATGCAGACCCTGGTCGAGGTGGCAGCAGGCCTCCAGGACTGGCAGCAGAAGGTGGTGGTGGAGCCTCAGGGGCTATCACAGCTCGCACCCCCGTCCCATGAGGTGGCCCGGGGGCCATCAGACCCCCGAGTGAGGAAAAGGTGATGGGGTTCCTGCCGGTGACTCTCGCAGGGAAGGTACCGGAACACCTCAGCACCTTGGACCTCCCCACCTGTCCCTGGTGCATCACATGGGCAGCGGGCAGAATAGGGCAGCACCACACCATCTGGGACGCCCAAGTAGCAGCCAGGCTGATCCAGGCCCAGTCGGCCCAGTCGGCCCAGAAGACGGCCGCCAATGGGGACCCAGGTTGCAGGGTGGGAATCGCAGCAGGCCGCCTCCAGTCCTGCTGTACCATTTGGGGAACCACCTAGATGTAGCACTCGGGCCTGTAAGGTCAGAACGTTAGACAGCAGTTAAGTTGGCATGGGTGCCGGGCACAGTTTAGTGATAGGGCCCAGGGAACAAATCTGTATTTATGTTGTCGCATTAAACTCCTGTTCACACCATTACAACCTGCCGCGGTGCTCTGTCAGAAGGATGTGAGGGATGTGCTAATCGGGGCTGGCCAGAGAGGAGGCACGGATGGCGGGTTGGGAAAAGGGCGGACATTGGGGCTGAGCTTGGCCCAGTGACGGCAGTACAGCCAGCGTTTACCGCTCCTGTGGCCCACCCACACTCCCAACGTTCCCACTTCCTCCACCCCAGGGATTCAATGGGACCATGTAATGGAATGGCCAGCTCGCATGCAGGGATCACCCAGGTGAACGGTGGGAAGTGCAATTGTGGGCAGGAGTCAGTCATTATCAAACGTTGTGGAGCACCAGAGCTCATGGCAGAGCAGGTTGTCATCATCCTCCATCATATGGACCAGACCTGCTGTTACTGTCAACCCAGCTAAGTGCTTTTTGCTGTGAAAAAGTGGAAGTCAAAGTACTTTGCTGCTTTACCAGGGCTTGTTTAGTTCACTGGGGCTGGTTTAGCTCACTGGGGCTGGTTTAGCTCACTTGGCTAAACCGCTGGCTTTTAAAGCAGACCAAACTGGCCAGCAGCACGGTTCGATTCCCGTACCAGCCTCCCCGGACAGGCGCCGGAATGTGGCGACTAGGGCTTTTCACAGTTACTTCATTGAAGCCTACTCGTGACAATAAACGATTTTCATTTAATTTCATTTTCCTGTGATGATGAGCTGTCAATCATAGGAAGACTGTTTATAATGATCCATTTGCATCTACCCATTGGCTTGGGGCATGTAGCTTGTGGCTGCCACCAGAGGGGATCGGGCTTCAATCCTGTTCTACGGCTGACACTTGATTTTGTGCCAGATCAAGAAAGCCGCAACCAGCGAAGTGCAGCGGATAATCTTCCCCCTAATTTGAAAGATGATAACATAGTTCTTTGGAGCAGAGGCTGAAAGTATTTAGCAACACGAATGACAATAAGCATCTCTTTTTTTATTGTTTGCTCTCAGAATATGCGTGACACAGGCATGGCTCCCTTAACTTTCATAAGAACATACGAGCTAGGAGCAGGAGTAGGCCATCTGGCCCCTCGAGCCTGCTCCGCCATTTAATGAGACCATGGCTGATCTTTTGTGGACTCAGCTCCACTTTCCGGCCCGAACACCATAACCCTTAATCCCTTTATTCTTCAAAAAACTATCTATCTTTACCTTAAAAACATGTAATGAAGGAGCCTCAACTGCTTCACTGGGCAAGGAATTCCATAGATTCACAACCCTTTGGGTGAAGAAGTTCCTCCTAAACTCAGTCCTAAATCTACTTCCCCTTATTTTGAGGCTATGTCCCCTAGTTCTGCTTTCACCCGTCAGTGGAAACAACCTGCCCGCATCTAACCTATCTATTCCCTTCATAATTTTAAATGTTTCGATAAGATCCTCCCTCATCCTTCTAAATTCCAACGAGTACAGTCCCAGTCTACTCAACCTCTCCTCATAATCCAACCCCTTCAGCTCTGGGATTAACCTCGTGAATCTCCTCTGCACACCCTCCAGTGCCAGTAAGTCCTTTCTCAAGTAAGGAGACCAAAACTGAACACAATACTCCAGGTGTGGCCTCACTAACACCTTATACAATTGCAGCATAACCTCCCTAGTCTTAAACTCCATCCCTCTAGCAATGAAGGACAAAATTCCATTTGCCTTCTTAATCACCTGTTGCACCTGTAAACCAACTTTCTGTGACTCATGCACTAGCGCAGCCAGGTCTCTCTGCACAGCAGCATGCTTTATTATTTTATTGTTTAAATAATAATCCCGTTTGCTGTTATTCCTACCAAAATGGATAACCTCACATTTGTCAAAATTGTATTCCATTTGCCAGACCCTAGCCTATTCACTTAACCTATCCAAATCCCTCTGCAGGCTTCCAGTATCCTCTGCACTTTTCGCTTTACCACTGCTTGCCCTGAGAAGGTGGAAACGAACAATATTTTCTTGAACTGACATTGCCATTGAGGTATAATGACATATGTCCGAGCCATGATGGTGTGTGGCTTGGAGGAGAAATTGAATGTGATGATATTCCCACTTTCCCACTGCTTTCATGCGTCTTGGTAGTAGAAGTGAGAATAGAGAAAAAGAGAGACCGAGGTGCTATTGAAGCACCCCGAGTGAGTTGTTGCAGTGAATCTTGAAGATTATTCATACTGCAGCTAACATGTGCCAGTACTAATGGGGAGCAGCAGGGGGGGGATATTGAGACCAATGGCAAGATCATTCATCAATTGAATTGCTTCATCCTTGCTTTCTGTTGCTGCAATCTCTATCCCAGCGAGTATGTGATTGCACTTCTGAGTTGAACCTTTTAGCTGACGCAGAATTTTTGTAGGGTCAGGGGATGACTCACTTGTCAGAGAACACGCAACTCCTGTCCTATTCTTATGGCCAGAATCTTGTCAGCTGCTACATGATCAGCGGTGATCTCCAAGACGTTGACGATGGAGGACTTGTCAATGGGAGTGCTGTTGAATGTCAAGGGCAAAGGCTGGCCTTTCTTCTCCTCACAATAGTCACAAGTTGACACTTACGTGGTGGGGCGCTTACCTGTCAATTGTCAGTCTAAGTCTGAATGTTAACAAGGTCCCACTTCATTATTAGAAGGATTGTAACTAGAGTTACACACAGTAAGAGCATTTATGAACAGCCTCACTTCTGACAGTGGCCAGGAATTACTGAAGTCGCTGAAAATAATTGGGCAAATGGAACTCGCAAATTAATCCTGGACTGTAACTCCCATGTTCACAAAAAAAACTTTATTTTTGTTTTACTCGGCGCGGCTCGGTCACAGGATCAGTGAGGGGTCAGCACCTATTTTGCCATTGTAAAACGCCACAGTTCCCAAGCCGACATCGGCACTTAGCCTCCAAAACGGTGAATCCAACTGTTAGTTTCTGTGTGATCAATTTCCGAATAGCCACACAGCAAACTCTTTTTCAAAACAATTTCCAATGAAGGGGCAATTTAGCGTGGTCAACCCACCTACCCTGCACACGATTGGGTTGTGGAGGCGAGACCCACGCACACATGGGGAGAATGTGCAAACTCCACACGGACGGTGACCCGGGGCCAGGATTGAACTCGGGTCCTCAGCGCCATGAGGCAGCAATGCTAACCACTGCGTCATCGTGCCGCTTTGCCTCACAGCAAACTCAGGATAGGATGAACTCAAAAGGTTAGTTTATTGCACACCTTCAAAAACTGCAGAATAGGAGCATCCGTAACATCTCCTCTGCACACATACAGTAAAGAGAGAGATAGGGAAGGCCACAGAGAAAATAAATATTGGTTTACGTGAATTCCAGAGTTCGGAATCAAAGTCCAGTGCAGAATTCCTTCTCAAAGGTTGGTGCACAACCAATGATGTAAAATTTGCTTTTCCGGTGGTGTTGGCTTCACAAGATCGAATATGCATGCTGAGATGAATCAGTTTTATAGGTGATGGTACTGAATTTTCAGCAGAGGCAAGGTTGATAGGACCAGTTGTCCGGCCTGGTGAGACGGATTATAAACAGGTCCAGTCAGTTGACAATCGTGTGGGATGTCCGGCACAACTGTCTGCCTCTTTACCGCAGCTCCATTCATGGATGGAGCACACAATTCCGTCAGGCACAATCGAGGCCTTCCATTCCCAAAAGGCACTGCATTGACTGGAATGCTTTATCGACCCCTTCAATCACTTTTTGTTTTAATGTTTTAAGGTTCTTTTGGAATTTGTTTTTGTTTGATGCAAAGTCCCTTTAAAGGGCTGTCCTTTTATTTAGTCTCTTAATTTGTTAATTTCCTTTTTCCTATCGTACAACAATAAATTGTAGCGCTAACAATTATACTCAAAGCCGAGAGACTGGTTCAATAGAGGCTTTGTCCCTCCATCTGCAACTGTAGACTGAGGGTCTGAGCAGCTCTCATACATTTATACATAAGCTCCCTGTGGGCGGAGCTAGCCGGCAGGGGCTTACCGGAGGAACCTGTATTACAGGTACAGGCATACATCCCCCTACTGCAGTACACATAACTACAGTGGTTATCTCACCACATCCTATTTGCCAAAAAATCGGAAGTAGGCAAAGCATTATGAACAGGCTCGGGCAATGGGTGCCTGAGGGGGTTATCCAACCCGACTGCCTGCCCCTCTCCCGCAGCTGTATTCATGGCTGAGTGTCCCTTCAGAGGAAACATGCGGCATTGGCCAGCACCATTGAGACAGGCACTGTGGGGATTGGAGGACAATATTGACCCTGTTAATCACATCTTGGTTTGATGTTCCAAGTTTCCTTTGTGAATTGTTTTTGTTTGAAGCAGTATCCCTTTTGGTCTTTTCATTTGTCATTATTCGGGTTTATTTGAGTTAGTTCAATTGGCTAAGCACTTTGCTCAAAAGTGGACTAACTTGATGGAGTTTTTCGAGGAAGTCACAAAGATGTTTGATGCAGGTAGGGCAGCCGATGTTGTCTACATGGACTTCAGTAAGGCCTTTGACAAAGTCCCTCATGGCAGACTGGGACAAAAAGTGAAGTCACACAGGATCAGAGGTGAGCTGGCAAGATGGATACAGAACTGGCGAGGTCATAGAAGGCAGAGAGTAGCAATGGAAGGGTGCTTTTCTGATTGGAGGGCTCAGTGCTGGGACCTTTGCTGTTTGTAGTATATATAAATGATTTGGAGGAAAATGTAACTGGTCTGATTAGGAAGTTTGCGTACGGCACGAAGGTTGGTGGAATTGCTGATAGCGTTAAGGACTATCAAAGGATAGAGCAGGATTTAGATCATTTGGAGACTTGGGAGGAGAGATGGCAGATGGAGTTTAATCCGGATAAATGTGAGGTGATGCATTTTGGAAGGTCTAATACAGGTCGGGAATATACAGTGAATGGTAGAACCCGCAAGGGTATTTACAGTCAGGGAGATATTGGTGTACAGATCCACAGGTCACTGAAAGTGGCAACACAGGTGGAGAAGGTAGTCAAGAAGGCATATGGCATGCTTGCCTTCATTGCCCGGGGCATTGAGTATAAAAATTCGCAAGCATGTTGCAGCTGTATAGAACCTTAGTTAGGCCACACTTGGAGTATAGTGTTCAATTCTGGTCGCCACAAGACCAGAAGGATGTGGAGGCTTTGGAGAGGGTGCAGAAGAAATTTACCTGGTATGGAGGGCATTAGCTATGAGGAGAGGTTGAATAAACTTGTTTTGTTCTCACTGGAACGTCAGAGATTGAAGGGCAACTTAATAGAGGTGTACAAAATTATGAGGGACCTAAACCGAGTGGATAGTCAGAGACTTTTTCCCAGGGTAGAGGGGTCAATTACTAGGGGGCATAGATTTAAGGTGCGAGGGGCAAGGTTTAGAGGAGATGTACGAGGCAAGTCTTTTAGACAGAGAGTAGTGGGTGCCTGGAAGGGGGTGGTGGAAGCAGGGACAAGAGTGATGTTTAAAGGGCGTCTTGACAAATACATGAATAGGATGGGAATAAAGGGATATGGACCCCGAAAGTGTAGAAGATTTTAGTTTAGATGGGCAGCATAGTCGGCACAGGCTTGGAGGGCCAAAGGGCCTGTTCCTGTGCTGTAATTTTCTTTGTTCTTTGTTCTTTGTAAATCAAGGATTTTCTCCACCATCAGGTGTGGTGAATGGGAATCGGGGTAGATCTCAGTGTCAATCCGGTTGGAGTCATACCTGGCACAAAGGAAGATGGTTGTGGTGGTTGGATGTCAAACATGTCAATTCCAGGACATCACTGCAGGGGTTCCTCAGTAAGAAGTCTTACAACACCAGGTTAAAGTCCAACAGGTTTGTTTCAAATGACTAGCTTTTGGAGCGCAGCTCCTTCCTCAGGTGATGAAACAAACCTGTTTGACTTTGACCTGGTGTAAGATTTCTTAGTGTGTCCACCCCAGTCCAACGCTGGCATCTCCACATCATGGCTACCAGGAGTTCCTCAGAGTAGTATTCTAAGCCCAACCATCTTCAGCTGCTTCATCAATGACCCCCCACCCCCTTCCATCATAAGGACAGATGTAGGGATGTTTGCAGATGACTGCACAATGTTCAGCACCATTCACAACTCCTCAGATAAAGAAGCAATCCATGTCCAAATGTCTCAAGACCTGGACAACATCCAGGCTTGGGCTGACAAGTGGCAAGTTACATTCACATCACACAAGTGAGAGGTAATGACCATCTCCTACAAGAGAGGATGTAACAACCACCCCTTGACATTAATGTTATTACCATAGTTGAAATCCCCACAATCAACACCCTGGGGGTAACTGATCTGGACTAGCCATATTAATATTGTGGCCACCAGGGCAGATCAAAGGCTAGGAATCCAACGGCAAGTAACTGACATCATGACCCCGCAAAGCCTGTCCACCATTGACAAGGCACAAGTCAGGAGTGTAATGGAATTGATGTACCATCAATTGAACACGAGACGAGTTGCTGAACAAAAGTATGGCTTTAATATACTAGATGTTAAGCCCTGCGGTCGATTAAAGTAGAAGGACGACCGCCGGGGGTACTGGGTATTTATGCCCCGCCCTGGAGGCGGGGTTAACTCAGCCTCTCGATCAATCGGGGAGCCGTCACATGACTGGTCTCAACGAACCAGTCGAGAGGCACATGACCGACCAGGGCCAATGGTAAGCCGGTGTTCTGCACCAATGGCAGGCAGCTATACTAATCATACCACCACATTCACCCCTTGCGGAGAAAGAAGCCGAGGGGGAGGGGGTGTCAACGAGAGCTGGGCGGGGGGGGGGGGGGGGGGTGGAGAATTGGTGGTATGAGTAGTAAGGAGAAAAAAAAATGTATCCTTGGCTTCCCACTGGCCCAGACATTTAGCAACAGTACATAGTGTCCATACAAGGTCCATGGTGGTGTTGAAGTTAAATGGACTCGATCAGCCTTTTTGTTGCTCGTGACGTCCTGGAAGACCGCCGCAGGGGAGTTGGTGATGTTGGTTCAGCCGATGGTGGTGGTTCTGCTGATGTCCAGGGCTCCGGGGGCGGTGGTTCTGGAACTGTCTCCGTACCAGGGGCTGGTGGTGGAGACGCCATGGATGGGGAAGGGGTGGCCTGGGTGGGTCGCTGGGGGAAAAGGGGCAGGAAGGGTCTGTGGTGAAGGGGGGGAAGGCCGCACGCCGGCGGGTGGCAGGTCCGGGAGGGAGACCGTGTCCTGCCGACCATCGGGGTACTCCACGTACGCATACTGCGGGTTAGCGTGGAGTAACTGGACTTGTTCCACCAACGGGTCGGACTTGTGCACCCGCACATGCTTCCGGAGCAAGATGGATCCGGGGGCGGCCAGCCACGTCGGGAGAGGGGATCCGGAGGACGACTTCCTGGGGAAAACCAGAAGATGTTCATGAGGTGTTTGATTAGTTGCTGTACAGAGGAGGGAGTGGATGGAATGTAGGGCCATCGGGAAATAGGGAGATCTCTGGACCGGAGGGCCAGTAGTATGGTCTTCCAGATGGTACCATTCTCCCGCTCGACCTGTCCGTTACCCCTTGGGTTATAGCTGGTCGTCCTGCTAGAGGCAATGCCCCTGCTGAGCAGGAATTGACGCAGCTCGTCGCTCATAAAGGAGGACCCCCCGATTGCTATGCATGTACGCGGGGTAGCCAAACAGGGAGAAAATGGAGAGGACGGCCTTAATGATGGTCGATGTGGTCATGTCCGGGCAGGGAATGGCGAAGGGGAAGCGGGAGTATTCATCGATCACCGTCAGGAAGTAGATGTTGCAGTTGCTATAGGGAAGGGGCCCCTTGAAGTCTATGCTGAGACGTTCGAAGGGGCGGGATGCTTTGATCAGATGCGCGCGCTCGGGGCGGTAGAAGTGCGGTTTGCACTCTGCGCAGATGTGGCATTCACGGGTTACTGTCCTGACTTCCTCGATGGAGTAGGGCAGGTTGCGGGTCTTTATGAAATGATAGAAACGGGTCACCCCCGGATGGCAGAGGTCCGCATGGAGGGAGCGGAGGTTGTCTATCTGCGCGCTGGCCCAGTTACCGCGGGACAGGGCATCAGGAGGCTCATTGAGCTTCCCAGGACAATACAAGATATCGTAGTTGTACGTGGACAACTCGATCCACCACCGCAAGATCTTGTCGTTCTTAATCTTGCCCCTCTGTGCATTATCGAACATGAATGCTACTGACCGTTGGTCTGTGAGGAGGGTAAACTTCCTGCCGGCCAAATAGTGCCTCCAATGTCGCACAGCTTCGACTATGGCCTGGGCTTCCTTTTCCACTGAGGGGTGGCGGAGTTCGGAAGCCTGGAGGGTTCTGGAGAAGAAGGCCACGGGTCTGCCCGTTTGGTTCAGGGTGGCCGCCAGAGCTACTTCTGATGCGTCGTTCTGGAAGGGGAGGGACTCGTCGATGGCGCGCATTGTGGCCTTTGCGATGTCCGCTTTGATGCGGCTAAAGGCCTGGCAGGCCTCTGTCAATGGCGGGAAGGTCTTGCACTGAATGTCGGCGTAATTACCCATTGGGCGTAGTAAGCGAAGAAACCCAGGCAGCGTTTGAGGGATTTGAGGGTATTGGGGAGAGGGAGTTCCATCAGGGGGCGCATTCGTTCGGGGTCGGGGCATATCACTCCGTTACGCACTGCGTAGCCAAGGCTGGCTAGACAGTCGGTGCTAAACACGCACTTATCCTTATTGTACGTGAGGTTACGGAGTTTTGCGGTTTGGAGGAATTTTCGGAGGTTGGTGTCATGGTCCTGCTGGTCGTGGCCGCAGATGGTGACATTATTGAGGTACAGGAAGGTAGCCCGTAATCCGTACTTGTCGACCATTCGGTCCATCTCCCGTTGGAAGACCGAGACCGTGACACCGAATGGAACCCTGAGGAAGTGGTAGAGGCGCCCATCTGCCTCGAACGCGGTGTACTTGCGGTCACTCGCGCGGAGGGGGAGCTGGTGATAAACGGACTTGAGGTCCACCGTGGAGAAGACTTTGTATTTCGCAATCTCGTTTACCATGGTGGAAATAGGGAGGAGAGGATACGCGTCTAGTTGCGTAAACCGGTTGATGGTCTGGCTGTAGTCGATGACCATCCGTTTTTTCTCCCCAGTCCAGACCACCAGCACTTGGGCTCGCCAGGGACTGTTGCTGGCCTCGATGACCCCTTCCGTCAGCAACCTATGGACCTCGGACCTGATGAAGGTCCGGTCCTGGGCGCTGTATCGTCTGCTCCGGGTCGCGACGGGTTTGCAATCGGGGGTGAGATTAGCAAACAAGGAGGGGGGGTCTACTTTGAGGGATGCGAGGCTGCAGACAGTGAGGGGGGTATAGGGCCGCCGAATTGAAAGGTCAAGCTCTGCAGGTTGCACTGGAAGTCCAGTCCTAGGAGTGTCGGTGCGCAAAGGCTGCGGAGGATAAGGAGTTTATAATTTTTAAAATCCTTCCCCTGGACCGTGAGGTCCGCGATGCAGCACCCGGTGATGCGGACGGAGTGCGAACCTGAGGCTAACCCGATTTTGTGTTTTACAGGGTGGACAGGGAGCGCGCAGCGTCTTACCGTGTCAGGGTGTACAAAGCTTTCCATGCTCCCGGAGTCCAGCAGGCAGTCCGTCTCGTGCCCGTTGAGGTGGATTTGCGTCATCGTCTTGGCGAGCGTGCGTGGACGTAACTGGTCGAGCTGAATGGCCGCGAGCCGTGGAGAAGATCCATAGTCGTCGTCGTCGGCCGAGTAGGTGCTGGTAGGACCTTGTGAGCCAGTCCAGGATGGCGGCGCCCAGGACCCGCACGTGGAGTCGGGGCCCTAAGATGGCGGCGCCCAGGACCCGCACGTGGAGTCAGGGCCCCAAGATGGCGGTGCCCAGGACCCGCACGTGGCGTCCGGGGCCCAAGATGGCGGTGCCCACAGGATCCTCGTGGTTGCTGGGGGCGGGGCTAGTAGTGCCGGCGGGCCGATTGGAGCGGCTGAGAGCGGGGGCAGAGAGGCGCGCAGGCCGGACGCAGGGGCCCATGGGCGAGGGTGGGGGTGGGGAGGTTGACGCGGCACGCTGGAAGGGCCCGGAAGGGCCCGGAGGAGGAGATCCCCGGTCGCTGCGCAGCACAGCAGCGACCGATTTGGCCTGTCAGACCGTCAAAGAATGGCCCTTCTTCCCGCAGCTCTCACAAAGGGCGGAGCGGGCCGTGCAGCGCGGGCGGGAGTGTTTGGCAAGCCCACAGAAATAGCAGCGGGGCCCCACGGACTTGTCGGGGCGTCCTGCGGCACAGGCCTGAGGGGGATCGGGAGCGGCAGATGGTGATGGGGAAGCATGCCCAGAGACCCAGGGCGCTGCAGCACGGCTGGGGACATAGGCGCGGGTGTTTAAGTCGATGACCTCCAAGGAGGTGGAGAGAGTCCGTGCCTCAGTTAGGCTGAGGTCGTCTTTTTCCAGCAACCGCTGGCGGATTCCGGCGGACTGCATCCCAGCCACGTAAGCATCTCTGATTAAAAGTTCCATGTGCGCAATGGCTGAAACTTGGAGGCAGGTGCAATTCCTCCCCAGGACAGCGAGGGCCCGGTAAAAATCATCTAAGGACTCACAGGGGAACTGTTGTCTGGTAGCCAGCAGATGTTGGGCGAACACTCGGTTTACCGGCTTAAGAAATTGTCCTTTTAGTGTATCCATGGCCACGTCATATTCCTTTTCTTCCACTATCATCACGTAGGCCGCCATGCCCACGCTGGAATGAAGAATATGAAGTTTCTGTGCCATGGTGGGGGGGCTGATGCGGTCGCTAGATAGCTATCGAAACACGCCAGCCAATGCTTGAAGATTGCCGATGCGTTCGGAGTTTGCGGGCTGATGCGGAGGCAGTCGGGCTTGATCCGGAGCTCTATCTTCAAATTTCTAGTATATTAAATTGATGTACCATCAATTGAACGCAAGTTGCTGAACAAAAGTATGGCTTTAATATACTAGATGTTAAGCCCAGCGGTTGATTATAGTAGAAGGACGACCGCCGGGAGTACTGGGTATTTATACCCCGCCCTGGAGGCGGGGTTAATTCAGCCTCTCGACCAATCGGGGAGCCGTCACATGACTGCTCTCAACCAACCGGTCGAGAGGCACATGACTGACCAGGGCCAATGGTAAACCGGTGTTCTGCACCAATGGCAGGCAGCTATGCTAATCATACCACCACAGGAATATGCTCCGTTTGCCTGGATGAGTGCAGCTCCAACAACACTCAAGAAGCTCAACATCAAGGTCAAAACAGCCCGCTTGATTGCTTCCCCTTCCATAAACATTCAAACCCTCCACCAGCGACAGAAAGTGGCAGCTACAAGATGCACTGCAGTAACTCACCAAGGTTCCTTAAACAACACCTTCCAAAGCCACGGCCACTACCATCTAGAAGGACAAGAGCAGCAGATACCAGGGAACCCCACCACATGGAAGTTACCCTCCAAGTCACCCACCATCCTGACTTGGAAATATATCGCCCTTCCTTCACTGTCACTGGGGCAACATCCTGGAACTCACTCCCTAACAGCAGAGTGGGTGTACCTACACCTCAAGGACTGCAGCAGTTCAAGAAGGCAACTCACCACCACCTTCTGAAGGGCAACTAGGGATGGGCAATAAATGCTGACCTAACCAGCACCACCCACATCCCATAAATGAATTTAAAAAGAGATTGGTCCTGCTGCTTGGTGGTGGGGAGGTCCCTGGTGGAAGGCTCTCTGCGTGGGAGACCTCCCTTTTTCCATTGAGTATCTGGCATGGAGGATGCAGCATGCAGCAGTGCCCTGAAATCATAGGCCAAGGTGCTGTATTGACCTCCAGGCCGCATGTGCTTTCTGTGTTTTCATGTGGAGGCCGCCTTCCACATGAAGTTAGATTTACTAAGGTTGAAGCCCCTTACTAGTTATTTGAAGGAGCCGCTCCTCAGTTCTTGGTTGCACTTCACCCCCACGTTCCTGATGTTTGGTCACCTGGTGTGGAAGGGGGGAAGGAGGACTTTCTCGTAACCCTAGGCCAGGGTGGCCATCAACAGGTCCAGGCAGTGGCCTGATATCGACCCAAACATCTACCCCTCTATAGTGGCTATGGTCACGGCCCTTGAGGGGGAGCACGCAGTGTCCACTTTGAAGCCTGCCGCGATCAATGGGTGCCACTGGAGGCTGGGGTGTATTATCATTAGCCCCCCACCCCCGTCAATGATATTTTGGTTTAGTTGGTTAAGGTTTCTTTGTTTTAGTTACAATGCCCCATCAGGGGCTCTCAACCCCTCTCTTTGGTTTACTTTATTGATGTTTGTTTTATTTAAAAAGAGTTTCAATAGCCAAGAGCCAGCACTATTTTCAAAGAATTGTTTCTGTCATGTAGCGGTTATCAAGTTCACAAAATGTTCCGGGTTCAGTACCGGACAGAATCAATAGTTGCCATCAAATGGTTCGCATGTGCTCCTCTATCGCAGGACAGGAGTGTGTGAAATGCTGAGATTGGGAGTTCCAGCCTCACCGAGAGAATAAAAAGTGGCTGTTGTAGCAACGGGTTGAAGAGTGGCAGCAACAAAGGACGAGGAGGCACAGTGGGAAGCATTGATGCCTCACGGCGCCGAGGTCCCAGGTTCGATCCCGGCTCAGGGTCACCTTCTGTGTGGAGTTTGCACATTCTCCCAGTGTTTGCTTGGGCTTTGCCCCCACAACCCAAAGATGTGCAGGCTAGGTGGATTGGCCACACTGAATTTCCCCATAACTGGAAAAAATGAATTGGATACGCTAAATTTATATTTAAAAAAAGAACGAGGATCAATACTTAGCAAAACAAACCTAACGGAGAAGAACCTTTGCCCCTAATTTGTTAATTTGACCTTTTAATAATTTGATCTTTCTGTTTATTTGGTCATACTCAAAATAATTTAAATTGGGGATAGCTGGGACACTGTGGGTATGTGAGAGGAGAGCTGTGAGACTGCACAAAAGTTACTAAACTCTCTCAGTAAAGCAAATTTTGGCATTTGATTTCTGTCTTACCAATTGGCTTGGATCCTATTAATAGCCGCTGTCTGATTGACATATATTCGACGGGCCTGATATGTTAGGCAGGTTGGGTCGACGTGGACTGCACTTGATGCAGTGTAGCGAGAGACAGACCTCTAACACTGGAGAAGATCCAACACGATTTCATTCAACATATTAACTAATATACATTCTCAGCTGTGGGTTGACACTATACTGAATTGACTGGAGACCTAGTACTAGCCTGACTAGAATTACTAGCTACAACATGGTGTTTGAACTGGCTAGCTCATGGACTGACTGTCTCAGTGGCTGGGCCCAGAGAGAGCGGGAAACCTAGTGCCCTCTGGCTTTATAGTGGTAGTGTCCTGTCTGGTGATTGGCTGCTCTGTGCTGTGTGCTTACTGGTCGTCCTGTGTGTCAATCACTGCCTGTCTGCACTCCATTATATACATCGGTGGATATTATGACAGGGCCTTCCTGAAAGAAGCAGCATGGGTCACTCGCCAGCTCCCCAGCTGCCAGGTGAGTCCACGGATGTCTCGAAGATTCCACCTACTGACTTTTATTCAGCAGGAAACCTGGGCAGGATTCGGCGGGACGGGGGCGAATCACGCAACGCCATCCCGACGCTGGCCCGCTGATTCTCTGGAGAGCGGAGGATGGGCGCCATTGGCGCCAGCGTGATCGGCGCTGTGCTGGACCGGAGCCACTCCACGCGCTGGTCTTACTGCGCATGTGTGCATTGGCGCCAGTCTCACTGAGCATGCAAGCATTGGGGCCAGTCCCACTGTGCATGCGCAGACCCGCGGCGCCCATCTGACGCTGGCATCGGCAGCTGGAGCAGCTTGGGTCGCTCCAGTGTGTGCTGGCCCCCTGTAAGGGTCAGAATCGCTGTTCCTGAGGGCAAGTTGATGCTGTCGAGAAACGCAATGGTGTTTACGACAGCGTCAACACTTAGCCTCAGGATCAGAGAATCCTGCCCCCTGTCTCCATGCCCAATTAAGAGGGTATCCTGGTCACATTCTAAGCTGTGGTTGTTCCAGTTGCGGGACCCACCAACAACCCCGATGTTCAGGACGTCAAAGTGTGTAGTGGGGCAGTGGGGAAGGTAACATTGACAAAGGACAGTACTTGCAGGCATGGAGATGGGTTGAAGTGTGTATACTTCAACGGAAGAAGCATCAGGGATAAGATGGGTGAATTTAAGGCATGGATCGGTACTTGGGACTATGATATGGTGGCCATCATGGAAACTTGGATAGAAGAGGGGCAGAAATGGTTGTTGGAGGTTCCTGGTTATAGATGTTTCAATAAGATTTGGGAAGGTGATAAAAGAGGCCGAGGGGGGGGGGGGGGGCATTGTTAATTAGAGATAGTATAACAGCTGCAGAAAGGCAGTTCGAGGAAAATCTGTCTACTGAGGTAGTATGGGTTGAAGTCAGAAATAGGAAAGGAGCAGTCACCTTGTTGGGAGTTTTCTATAGGCCCCCCAATAGCAGCAGAGATGTGGAGGAACAGATTGGGAAACAGATTTTGGAAAGGTGCAGAAGTCACAGGGTAGTAGTCATGGGTGACTTTAACTTCCCAAATATTGAGTGGAAACTCCTTTGATCAAATAGTTTGGATGGGGTGGTGTTTGTGCAGTGTGTCCAGGAAGCTTTTCTAACACAGTATGTAGATTGTCCGACCAGAGGGGAGGCATATTGAATTTAGTACTTGGTAATGAACCAGGGCAGGTGATAGATTTGTTAGTGGGGGAGCATTTTGGAAGTAGTGACCACAATTCTGTGACTTTCACTTTAGTAATGGAGAGCGATAGGTGCGTGTAACAGGGCAAGGTTTACAATTGGGGGAAGGGTAAATACGATGCTGTCAGACAAGAACTGAAGTGCATAAGTTGGGAACATAGGCTGTCAGGGAAGGACACAAGTGAAATGTGGAACTTGTTCAAGGAACAGATACTACGTGTCCTTGATATGTAGGTCCCTGTCAGGCAGGGAAGAGATGGTCGAGTGAGGGAACGATTGTTGACAAGAGAGGTTGAATGTCTTGTTAAGAGGAAGAAGGATATTTATTTCAGGCTGAGGAAGCAACGTTCAGACAGGGCGCTTGAGGGATACAAGATACAGGAGGGAACTGAAGAATGGGATTAGGAGAGCTAAGAGAGGACTTGAAAAATCTTTGGCGGGTAGAATCAAGGAAAACCCCAAGACCTTTTAAGCATATGTGAGAAATATGAGAATGACTAGAGCAAGGGTGGGTCCAATCAAGGACAGTAGCGGGAGATTGTGTATTGAGTCTGAAGAGATAGGCGAGGTCTTGAACGAGTACTTTTCTTCAGTATTTACGAATGAGAAGGGCCATATTGTTGGAGAGGACTGTGTGAAACAGACTAGTAAGCTCGAGGAGATACTTGTTAGGAAGGAAGATGTGTTGGGCATTTTGAAAAACTTGAGGATAGACAAGGCCCCCGGGCCTGACGGGATATATCCAAGGTTTCTATGGGAAGCAAGAGAAGAAATTGCAGAGCCATTGGCAATGATCTTTTCGTCCTCACTGTCAACAGGGGTGGTACCAGGATATTGGAGAGTGGAGAATGCCGTGCCCCTGTTCAAAAAACGGAAGAGGGATAACCCTGTGAATTACAGGCCAGTTAGTCTTACTTTGGTGGTAGGCAAAGTAATGGAAAGGGTACTGAGGGATAGGATTTCTGAGCATGTGGAAAAACACTGCTTGATTAGGGATAGTCAGCACGGATTTGTGAGGGGTAGGTCTTGCCTCACAAGTCTTATTGAGTTTGTTGAAGAGGTGACCAAGCACGTGGATTAAGGTTAAGCAGTGGATGTGGTGTACATGGAGTTTAGTAAGGCATTTGATAAGGTTCCCCATTGTAGGCTTGTGCAGAAAGTAAGGAGGCATGGGAAGTGGGAAATTTGGCCAGTTGGATAATGAACTGGCTAACCGATAGAAGTCAGAGAGTGGTGGTGGATGGCAAATATTCAGCCTGGAGCCCAGTTACCAGTGGCGTACCGCAGGGATCGGTTCTGGGTCCTCTGCTGTTTGTGATTTTCATTAATGACTTGAATGAGGGAGCTGAAGTGTGGGTCAGTAAATTTGCAGATGATATGAAGATTGGTGGAGTTGTGGATAGTGAGGAGGGCTGTTGTCTGCTGTAAAGAGACATAGATAGGATGCAGAGCTGGGTTGAGAAGTGGCAGATGGAGTTTAACCCTGAAAAGTGTGAGGTTGTCCATTTTGGAAGGACAAATATGAATGCGGAATACAGGGTAAACAATAGGGTTCTTGGCAATGTGAAGGAGCAGAGAGATCTTGGGATCTATGTTTATAGATCTTTGAAAGTTGCCACTTAAGTGGATAGAGCTGTGAAAAATGCCTATGGTGTGCTAGTGTTCATTAGCAGAGGGATTGAATTTAAGAGCCGTGAGGTGATGATGCAGCTGTACAAAACCTTGGTCAGGCCACATTTGGAATACTGTGTGCAGTTCTGGTCGCCTCATTTTAGGAAGGATGTGGAATCTTTGGAAAAGTTGCAAAGGAGATTTGACAGGATGTTGCCTGGAATGGAGAGTAGGTCTTACGAGGATTGGTTGAGGGTGCTAGGCCTTTTCTCATTAGAACGGAGAAGGATGAGGAGCGACTTGATAGAGGTTTATAAGGTGTTCAGGAGAATAGATAGAGTAGACAGTCAGAGACTTTTCCCCCGGATGGAACAAACCATTACAAGGGGACATAAATTTAAGGTGAATGGTGGAAGATATAGGGGGGAATGTCAGAGATAGGTTCTTTACCCAGACAGTAGTGGGGGCATAGAATGCACTGCCTGTGGAAGTAGTTGAGTCGGAAACATTAGGGATTTTCAAGCGGCTATTGGATAGGTACATGGATTACGGTAGAGTGATGGGCTGTAGATTAATTTGTTCTTAATCTAGGACAAAAGTTCGGCACAACACCGTGGACCGAAGGGCCTGTTCTGTGCTGTATTTTTCTATGTTCTAGGTAACCCTTCCTCCCCACCGGCATCCCCACCCCTCCTCAAATTGGAACTTTACCTCAGGGTTTCAGATTGGAAAGGCTAGCTGAATGAAAACCCTGCCACCAATGGTCAAGTGGAAAACTGGACATCCCAGACGAATGATGAGCATAGGGAAATAGGATGGAGGTGTTTCAAATAAGAATTTTGAAATTAATGCAAGTTGGGCAATGGAGCCAGAGACGAACAACAATGACAGAAGTGATAGGTTCACAGCCCTCAGTGTCAGAGAGCTTGTGGACATTTTTAATGACAGAGCCCACACCTTCCATGCTATTATTCGTTGATGCTATTGGCAGCAAAGTTTTGAACATGAAAATTGTGCAGCCTAATGTTCCGTAGTACATTGCCATATTATCGATGGTACTGTAGAGATAAAGATATAATGCTGAATTTGCAGATACATTAGTACTGATTTCTACAATGTTGCAGCATTTAAGGAGGCCACAGTATCTGTGCTACATATCTTGATTTGCTAAGAACCAATTTAAGATTAATTCTCGGGAGCAACAATTGTTGTGCTAGCTTGTGCAGTTGCTCTCTGGGCCTCACAAGTCTGTGACAGGTTGATTGAAAGTGTGAGGAAGGATCTGAAACCAACACTAAATAAACATGACAATAAAAGGAATTAAACATGTCGGCAGCCAATGACTGTTCCAAATATGAGCACAATATCAGACTCAATAAATGTGTCTAGTTGTCATTCTAAGTTCTGCAAATCTATTTCACAGCCTCTAAATTAAAAATTATGGTTACAAAAACCTCCTGATAATTGAATTCCAAGAAACACATGCAACAGCAAGACAGCATTCCTGTTCCTTAGCATGCAACCTCAGATATGTCACTCATGATTATGAGCCAGTGCACTTATTAAAGCAGTGAAATTGATGCTAATAAAACATGCATCATGTCTGGAAAAGTCACACTAAAATAGCTCAAAAAAAATCTGCCTTTCACTCCCAAGTTGTTTGCAGTATGTCAGAAACTTGACAATGTTTGGCGAGTTAGTTACATTGCTTCCACCAGTCTCACTGGGTTTGGGTTGGAAGGTGATGGTTCAAGTCCCACTCCAGCTAAGAACAAACAGACTGACACCTCAGTGCAGTAGCGCAGGGCTCCCTCGGTGCAGGGTTCAGGACAAGGGGGCATGATTCATCAAATTGAAGTGACAGGCCATTGAGAGTTGAGGCCAGGAAGCAATTATTCAAGCAAGGGACTGTGAAAATCTGGAAATCTTCCTCAAAACACGGTTGGGGCTAGGTCACTTGCAAAATTAGATTGATATACTTCTGTTCGGCAAGGGTGTTAATGGATATGAAACCGAGGCTGGTAAATGGGAAGAATCAAGATGTGGAGATGCCGGCACTGGACTGGGGTGAGCACAGTAAGAAGTCTTACACCACCAGGTTAAAGTCCAACAGGTTTGTTTATAATCACTAGCTTTCGGAGAACTGCTCCTTCCTCAGGTGAATGAAGAGATAGGTTTCAGAAACATACAGAGAGACAAAGTCAAAGATGCAAGACGATACATTGAATGCGAGCATTTGCAGGTAATTAAGTCTTTACAGATCCAGAGAGAGAGGTAACCCCAGGTTAAAGAGGTGTGAATTGTCTCAAGCCAGGACAGTTGGTAGGATTCTGCAAGCCCAGGCTAGATGGTGGGGGACGAATGTCATGCAACATGAATCCAAGGTGTCGGTTGAGGCCGCACTCATGTGTGCGGAACTTGGCTATAAGTTTCTGCTTGTGGAAGGAGCAGTGCTCCGAAAGCTAGTGATGTTAAACAAACCTGTTGGACTTTAACCTGGTGTTATAAGACATCTTACTGGGCAGAGTCAAGGTACAGACCAGCCATGATCTGACTGAAATGGTAGCAGCGGCTCATTGGTCTGAATGGTCTATCTTCCCGTTCCTATTATCCCATTTCATCATGGCCTTCTGATAGCCTTCAGCTCTGGAATCAACCACAGTATTCACTGTTTTTCAAACTTTAATTCGTGTTGTGATATGCTGAAATGTTGCTTCTAAGAAGTGTGTCTGAAACCACAATCAATCACGACCACCACTGGCATAACGACAGCCGGAATTCACCCGTCGTCAGGATTCACTTTTGCCGCCGGCAGCACACCCCGCCTATGGGTTTCCCATTGACAAGCGGCGGGCAGATAGAATCCTGCGGCCAGCGAACGGCGTGCAGCTGAGAAACACATGGCTTGGGGACAGGAGAATCGAGCCTGACATTTAATGTATTGGCTCCATGATGTGCAAACAGCTGGACTAGGAGTAAGATGTGTATCTATGGAGTATCCCAGTGAATAATATCTGTACATAGAGCCCATGTTAGTAACCTGGGGGATTGCGGGTGGAAAATCCGGCAAGGATCGGGAAACACGATTCTCTCTGGAGTGATCGCATTTCCCAATATTCCACACCCCCTCACGGGTGACGTCACGAGCTTCTGCCCACAAAGGACGAGAGCCTAATTTTAGTGGTTTTGCCTGCGTTTTAATACAATTAATCACCCCCCCCCCCGCCACTTGATCTCCCCTCACTGAGCATTCAAACTTCGCCAACATGATGACACATCAGCGAGGTTGAAAAACGAGATTCAATCGAAAGGATCCTTCCGAGAGTGTAAAGGGAAGTATAGCCCCCTAGGGATGATGGGCATGCTTGGGCAGTGCCAAGCACAGGCTGGCACTGCTAAGTTATTACAGGCCAACCTGGAAGTGCCAACCTGTGCCAGGGGCCGTGCCGGAGTGGGGCCCTTGGGCAGCCCCATTGGGAGGGGATCCCCATTCATGTGTTGGGGGGGGAAGGGCTGATGCCGATGAGGGGGGGCGTGAGAATTAGGTGGTGGGGTGGGTGGGGGGGGGGGGGGGTGAGACCTCCCCGATGCCTGCAAAGGGGGGTGTGGGTGAGAGGGGCTGGCTCAATGCCTATGAAGATGGGGAGAGTTTTGTTGGGGGGGGGGGGGGAGAAGTCCTGTTCCTTCTGCTATGGAGGGGAGGGGGTCCCAAACCGTTATGCAGAGGGGTCTGGGGCCAATCAATTTGTGCCCTGAACAGGGCGCCCTTTAAAGTTGGCTCCCCAATCTCTGTGGAGCCACCCTTGCCAGCTCCATCAGACCCCACCCCTCTCAGAGCAACGGTGCGAACCAGAGCCGCTCAGTTTATTTTTACTTAGGGAGGCTCAAAATCTGTAGTGGAAACTGGGCTGTGCAGCTAGAGAGCTTCACGTTGCTTCTCAGTCAGAGCCTGACACTAACTGGGCATAAACTGTTGTCACATATATCTTGGATCAACTTCATTCTTTTTTTTCTATTTTTAAGAGTCCATTTCATGTATTGATCAGTCTTTATGGTAACTATTAACAACGAGTTTCACGTGATCACAAGATATGTACAGATTAGTAAGGTGATTGGCCAATTTTAGTTCATCCATTCAAAGAGACCTTACTGCCCTCTCAGCGTAATATTTAACTGTTTCTTCAATGATTTCAGGGCCTTTGCCTTGAATTATTGCTTTATTTGGAAATCAGGTTCCGATATTGATCATTATGTTCCAAAGATAAACTTCCTAATATGAGTCTTAAATGTTCCTCTTAATTGTTTTTAACCTTTGAACCATTTTACTGCTCTTCCAGTCAACATGATAGTCTGGGTTTTCAATAATGTTAACTAGATTTAAGATAATCACTTTTGTAATCACCCTTCCAAGACCCATGGGATGACCGAATTGACCTCCCCATGGGGATGGGCGGATATGGGCTCCCCTGCTGAGGGGTGGAGGCCTGGAAGCTGGGGCTCATGAATGGAAGGCTTAAAAGCCGGCCCATATTGGGACTGGCATGATCGGTCGTCCCATAGATTCATAGCAGCATAGATGTTTACAGCATGGAAACAGGTTCTTCGGCCCAGCTGGTCCATGCCGCCCCGTTTCTATCACTACACTAGTCCTGCTTGCCTGCATTTGGCCCATATCCCTCTGTACCCACCCTGTCCATGTAACTGTCTAACTGCTTCTTAAAGGACAAAATTGTACCCGCCTCTACCACTGCCTCTGGCAGCCCGTTCCAGATGCTCACCACCCTCTGTATGAAGAAATTTCCCCTCTGGTCTCTCTTGTATCTCTCTCCTCTCACCTTAAACCTCTAGTTCTAGACTCCTCTACCTTTGGGAAAAGATGTTGACTATCAACCTTATCGATGCTCCTCATTATTTTATAGACCTCTGTAAGATCACCTCTAAGCCTCCTATGCTCCATGGAAAAAAGTCCCAGCCTATCCAGCCTCTCCTTATAACTCAGATCATCAAGTCCTGATAGCATCCTCGTAAATCTCTACTGCATTCTTTGTTTTAACAATGTCCTTCCTATAATAGGGTGACCAGAACTGAACACAGTATTCCATGTGTGGTCTTACCAAAGTTTTGTACATCTTCAACAAGACGTCCCAACTCCTGTATTCAATATTCTGACCAATAAAACCTAGCATGCTGAATGCCTCTTCACCACCCTGTCGACCTGCGACTCCACCTTTAAGGAGCTATGAACCTGTACCCCTAGATCTCCTTGTCCTGTAACTTCCCCAACTCCCTACCATTAACTGAATAGGTCCTGCCCTGATTTGATCTACCAAAATGCATCCTCACACATAGCTCACCTCATATACAACAGCATAGAGACAAATTTTGAATGCATTAAATGCTGGTATAATACCACCTCACCGCACAAAGCACATCCAAGGTTACATAAAAACATAGAAAATAGGAGCAGGAGGAGGCCATTCGGCCCTGTGAGCCTGCTTCGCGATTCATTATGATCATGGCTGATCATCCAACTCAGTCACTTGTTCCCGCTTTCCCCTATGGGTGGGATTCTCCGACCCCCTGCGTGAATCGCACCCTGCCGCCCTGAATTCTCCGCCGCCGGGGTTTTGGCGGTGGCGGGAATTGCGCCGCACTGGTTGGCGGCCGCTGTCAGCGCCCCCCCCCCCCCCGACGATTCTCTGCCCCGCAATGGGCCGGCGGCCGCCCGTTTTCGGCCAGTCCCACCGCGTAAATCAAACCAGGTCTGTACTGGTGGGACTTGGCTCTGTGGGCGGCCTGTGGAGTCCCCAGGGGGTGCACAGGGTGATCTGGCGCTGGGGGTGTGCCCCCACAATGGCCTGGCCCGTGATCAGGGCCCACTGATCTGCGAGCGGGGCCTGTGCCGTGGGGGCACACTTTCCCTCCATGCCGGCCACTGTAACGGTCCACCATAGCCAGCGCGGAGAATAATCCCCCTGCGCATGCGCTGGGATCACGCCAGCACATGCTGCTGCTCCCGCGCATTTGCCAACTCGCGCCGGCTGGCGGTGGGCCTTCGGCCCCGGTTGGCGTGGCGCCAAACCCTCCGGCACCGGCCTAGCCCCTGGAGGATTCCGCACCTTCGGGCTGGCCCGATGCCAGAGTGGTTCACGCCACTCCTTCTCAGAACCCCAAAATGTATCATGGAGTTCAACCAACCTCTCCCTTTAATGTATTGTTGCTTTTGAAGCACACGGCTTGGTCTCCAGGTGTGGTATTACAATTATGGACACGTGGGTTTTTTAAACACAAAACAATGTTTATTCCATGAATTCAACTTAACCTTTTTAAATAAACATTGGATCCCTTAACACCCCTTTCTTCAAAGATAACCCCAAAAATAATACAACACTAAATAATCCCTTAAAATGCTCCTTCAAAGCTCCAAAAGACTAAACACCTTTAAACAGAAACACATCAGGTTAAAAACATTACTATTATGAGTTTAAATCACCCAAATGATTCAGAGATAGTCTTTTCTGGCAGAGATCACCGCAGCTCCAGCTCACTGCAAACACAGACACACCCAAGCTCTTTTCCTCACAACTGGCTTTTCCTTTCAAACAGCTCACAGCAACCCAGCCAGGCACTTTTCAGCTGCTCTCTCTCAAAACTGAAACCTAAACACTGCAAAATGGCAGAGCTAAAAAACCCAGCTCCACCCACACTCTGACATCACTTCAGTAATATGAGCTGCTGCATTTCTTAAAGGTACATTGCTTAAACATTATGTCTTAAAGGTACTCTCAGATGACAACTCTAGAAGTTGGCCTGTTTGAAGTACCCGGCCATGATGAATAAGGCCTCCGGGTATTCTGTTTTGTTATTATTCGTAGCAGTGTATAATTTATCAAGCACCTTTTTCACTTCCATGTGGGTGGGATGTAGGCTGGCATGATAATTCAGAATGAACTTCCATGGAAGATAGTATGGGCGGAGTTACGTCTGGCAGGGCCCTGAACCCTGTTTGTGATTTCAGAGTCGCCGGGAGAGCATGTTTCATAATCCAGTCGGGTTCCCGAGTTCCATAAAGACAGGTCAACATTTCAGCGTGTTTGAGTATTTGTGTGGGGTTTTTGATGTTTTAGGGGTAGTTAGTCTGTGTTTGGATCGCTGGCAGTGTCTTTCTGGCTAGGTTGGGCAGGTCACGTGTTTGGTTACAGCCTAAGTGGTCAGTTCGGATGTTCTTCAAATCAGGCCTTAGAGTAGGCCTGGTCGGGCCTCCAGGTTGATTCTCCTCTTCTCCATCTGCCAGCAAGTCGGGGTGCTGAGCAGGCCTCTCCGGGTCTAAAGATAGCTTCTTTAACCTGGGGTTACCTCTATCTCTGGATCTGTAAAGACTTGATAACCTGTAAATGCTCGCATTTTAAGCATTGTCTGGCACCTTTGAATTTGTCTATATATATGTTTCTGGAACATACCTCTTCATTCACCTGAGGAAGGAGCAGTGCTCCGAAAGCTAGTGTTTGTAACAAACCTGTTGGACTTTAAACTGGTGTTGTAAGACTTCCAGGTGAGGTCAGGGTCAGGTCGCTGGAGGAGTTCTTCCGGGTCGAGTCCTGTCGGATCATGTGGGTCAGCCCGCTGACGTCGGAAGATCTTCAGACCTGGAAGTGAAGATAGAAGAGAAAGGTTAGAGATAATGTTAGTATTAGAATTAAGTTTTAATAGATTAATATGGTTATAAGAGATGTAAGAAGAAGATCTGTGGGAGATAGCTCGCAGCCATCTTGTAAGGTAAAGTTATATCACTCTCCATCTCGATGAAAAATTGTGTGATATTATGGTCACTGGTTACTGTTCAGAAACTTCAGCCAATATTTCAGGAGATTTTCAAAGGAAGAATCAAGGGCCTACACTTGCCAAAGGAAGAATCAAGGGCCGTGCAAAACTAATTGGAAGAAATCAACAGGCTATTTTTTACTGCATCTGGTCTTCTTTCCATTGGCATTCAATGGAAAGATAGTTCAAATGTCTTTTGGAGACCTGTTTCATTGTTGCTTTTATTTGGTGTGAAAGCTTGGCAAGATTTTATATGCACTTCTCCCCCAGCAAAGTTTTTTCAGGACTTCAAACCATGATAAGCAGCTTTCATATTTACTAAATTGGGACGAATCGACTGAGCTTCAA
This sequence comes from Scyliorhinus canicula, assembly GCF_902713615.1. Taxonomy (NCBI): domain Eukaryota; kingdom Metazoa; phylum Chordata; class Chondrichthyes; order Carcharhiniformes; family Scyliorhinidae; genus Scyliorhinus; species Scyliorhinus canicula. Next base: position 269,823,362 of record NC_052147.1, read on the forward strand.
CGATTGATTTTTATGCATACTTAATTGCAGAACTTTTGGCATTTAGTCAAAGTGTGCAAGTATCATTCAGATAGAGGCAAACCGCTTCTAACCATCAGTCATACCGAATATCCCTCTCCATCGCATCTACTGCTGTACTAATGAATACCTTAATAGGTCAGATGGAACAACATGCTCTATATAATTAATTGGAACTTCCATTACACAACAAACCAGCTACTGGAAACAGCTAATAATAAATTCCTCATCCACTGTAAATGTCATAATATGATTTTAAAAAAGGATGCGCACGTTTTGCACTTTGTCTTACCGCACCTCTCCTAAAAGGACCTCGCGCAGGCAATTATGTCCAAGTGCAGTGACTTGTCCGATAGCTTGTTGGATGCGCAGCTGTTGGATTTTTACATTTGTTGCATCGAAAAAGGTTAGCTAAAATAAGAATTGCTTTCTCTGAACCTTTTACAAAACCGAATGTACTTGAGGTGAAGAAGTTTGTTTCATAGATCGGCAAATGAAAGCATGCATGCCACATCCTATTTTGCTACGTTTCTATTCTTACAAATTATCCTGATTTTACTGACACATTTTGTTGAGAATCACGTTTATGGCTCAGTGGAATCGGCCAAGGTTATGACCATAGAAACATTTCTTCAAGGGTTAAATGGTGCAACTATTGAAATAAGAACAATCATGAAATTATTTTACAGGGAGCAAGGAAAATACGGGCGCAAGGCGGGACGGAGGGACGAGGCGGAGGTGAATGCGCGACGATAACGGCAGCAAAAAACGTCCGGGAGAAGCACGTAACACCAACACCAGATCCATTCTCGCATTGCCCTCTCTGTATTGGACATAACTAATATAATTGTTCCTCCGGCACCCAAATGTATATGCACCTCTCCAGTCCCGCCCACCCCCTCCACAAACCGGTGCCTACTTATGTGTTAAAAGTAATATTGCTAACTGTACAGAATTGCTGTTCAGCTAGTGCATAATATCCTACCAGTTGTTTTTTTTTTCTTCATATGGGAAAACAAACGATCATGGGAGCAGGAGTGGGCTGGTCATTGGATTTGCTGCATTGTTTTGTTAACATTGGAACTTTGTGACTTCGCAATTCCACCATTTGAGTTTACCAGATTGTCATTCTGAGCAGAAACTTTACATAACTGAGCACGTTTCAGGAATATGCGTGTGGAGGTCATTCAAAAGAAATTGACGGAAGGAGAAATCAGCTTCGGAGGACGAGGGGAGGCAAAGGTGTCATTTCTAGTGGACATTTGCCTCCTGCTTTGCGGGGGACTGATGTTGTAAATTTGGGACATCATTTTGTTACGCGTGCACTTGCTCCTGAAGTAAAATTAGTTTCTCGGCTATGCAGTACTTTTCGCTGGTTTGCAGAAAGAAGTAGCAGAACTATTTCTGAAGAATTCAAGGGAAGACCAAAAATATGGATCGGAATTCTCTGGCCGTTCGCTGGCGGCGGGATTCTCTGGTCCTGCCGGCAGGGCATCCACACCCGCAGGTTTTGCTGGCGGTGTGCGGTGGTTTCAATTCAATAAGAATTCCCATTGACAGCGAGGGGAACAGACAATCCCACCACCAGCGAATGGCACGCAGCCTCCTGTGTCTGGCTGGGATACCGGAGAATCCGGCCCCCCAGTCTTTCATGGGATCTGGGCATCGCTGGCTGGGCCAGCGTTTGTTGACCATCCCAAATTGCCCTTGACCTAAGTGGTTTGCAAGGCCATTTCACAAGGCAGTTAAAGATCAACCACATTTTTAAGGCAGCACGGTGGCACAGTGGGTTAGTCCTACTGCCTCATGGCGCCGAGGTCCCAGGTTTGATCACGGCACATTCTCCCCGTGTTTGCGTGGGTTTCGCTCCCACAACTCAAAGATGTGCAGGCTAGGGGGATTGGCCTCACTTAATTGCCCCCTTAATTGGAAAAATGAATTGGGTACTCTAAATTTATTTTTAAAAAAACAATCAACCACATTTATGTGGATCTGGAGCAGCATAATGGGTGGCACGGTAGCACAGTGTTTAGCACTGTTGTTTTACGGAGCCAGGGACCCAGGTTCCAATCCCGGCTTGGGTCATTGTCTGCACATTCTTCCCATGACTGCCTGCGTTTCTGCCTACAAATCCCGAAAGACATGTCTGTTCGGTGAATTGGACAAATTAAATTCTCCCTCAGTGTATCCAAACAGATGCCATACTGTGGCGACTGGGGGATTTTCACAGTAACTTCATTGCAGTGTTAACGTAAGCCTACTTGTGACACTAATAAATATTATTATTATGTCAGCCAGACCAGGTCATAACGGGACATTATTGAATCAGAGGAGTTTTTAATGGGAATCAAAGCTAACTTCACAGTCACTGTTACTGAGACCATATTTATGTATCAAATTCAAATTTCACCAGCTGCCTTGGTGATATTTTAACCCATATCCCTTGAGCATTATCACTACACCAGCAGCAGCCTAAGTGGGTCGCTTTATAATCATAGCCATAAACAAAGTAAAATCACAGGGTGCTGCCTTGGCAATGAGAAATTAATGCAATTACTAATTAGATTGAGAAAACTGAATACTTTTCAAGGGTGTCGGAAGATTAAGATCATCGCAAGAATAAAACAAATGTTAGGGGTGTTTTACATGCTCAAGGTTCTTGGTTATTAACATTATCAGAAAGAATATTGGAAGCATAATTCCTCAGCCATTGCATTGAATGTGAAATCCTAATCTAGAGACTGAAGCACAGAACCCAAATTGTCAATTCTATACAATAGTGAGGGAGCCCCAGTCTGCCTCCTTAACTGGACATAAAAGATTGTATGACATTATTTATGGAACACAATCAAATTCAAACCCCTTATATAACCCTTCCTCTACAGGGCACATTTCCCAGCTGTGAGCAGCAGGATGTTGATGTTGCTGTTAGCTGGTCAATCGCAATTAATAGAATAGCCAACTCGACTGGCTTCATGATTCTTCAGTCTCATAAAGTTAAAGGAAAAGAGCATTGTTATACTACGGAGATGTAATATATATATTACTCATTTGTCTTGCCGAGTTGTATTTAAATTGATGATAAACAGTCAAAGTCTTCCAGTTGATGACAAATTATTTATTGAGTAACAAAATAATATACTTGTGAGTTCATTTACTTTAATACTTTGACTAGTAATAGAATTAACTAAGAATAGATTAAATTAACAACTAAAATAATACACTACACTCTGAGCTGGTCACTTCTATCCTCTAGCTGCAATACACACACACTAACACTCAGAGAGAGCGGGAAACTCCTTATGTAGTTCCTGTTAGTGATGCCATCTAGTGATCATAGAACATAGAACATAGAACATAGAACAGTACAGCACAGAACAGGCCCTTCGGCCCTCAATGTTGTGCCGAGCCATGATCACCCTACTCAAACCCACGTATCCACCCTACACCTGTAACCCATCTGACTGTATTGGCTGCACATTAACTAATCATGTAGTAACATACACAGATATCACTACAAACATCAAAGTGAGTGTTGAGGAATCCTGACAGTGCCCTCAGCCCTCTCAGCATCGGGCACATCCATCGATGTCAGCGACTATCCCCCACGCCTCCACTGTCACACACGCCTCCACCTGGGGCTGGTTTAGCTCACAAGGCTAAATTGCTGGCTTTTAAAGCAGACCAACCAGGCCAGCAGCACGGTTCGATTCCCGTACCAGCCTCCCTGGACAGGCGCCGGAATGTGGCGACTAGTGGCTTTTCACAGTAACTTCATTGAAGCCTACTCGTGACAATAAGCGATTTTCATTTCATTTCATTTCATTTCAAGAGCCATTTCCCCATAGTTGTCCCTCCAACTCCACCTGAATGAAGCACTTCGCCCCTTTGAGAGTCTCAGCAGCCTCCAGCACCCCCTCCCCAAGCTTTAGGCATTAGGGAAGTTAATTGCATTCGATGGACCAGCGTTCTAACCTCATGGTGGACCTACACAATGCCCCGACATTGCCTTGAACTGGGTGAGTGATGAGAAACCTCACTATAATGCCTTGCATCGTGGGCCACATCTGTGCCACCTCTCTGTTATGTAGGCCTGAGTATGAGCAGTGGCATTCTATGCTTGACGGCAGGTTAAAAATTGGGTGCCAATAAGTGACACACTCATGCATTGTAATGCTGACTTAATTGGCACAATTGGCTCATCAAGAAAAGGTCCGGCAGACGATCACGCAACTGGCTTTTCTTTGTGACCAGTGAGGCACAACTGATTAATGTGAAGACTGCAATTAGTATGACAACTTCATCCTGCGAGGGCACCTTTGTTTCCCCCAGTCCCTGGCTGATTGTCACTGCAGTCATCCTCACCCCTGTGTGAGGGTCTTAAGGCTTCATGAAGCTGGAAAACAATCTTTCTCTGGCCCACTCTGCCCATACAGCTTGGCCTCTCATGCGAACCCACCCAAGAACATCACAGTCGCCCGCAGTGTTGGCCGTATGGACCCACCAGCTGCCACTTTCCAGCTGCCACTCCGGAAGGCAAATCCCTCAGCGGGTATATAGCCACAAGTCCAGGACACAGGAAGTGATACCAACTGTCAAACCCCTTTATACGTAGAGGCTCACAGACATGAAGGGCCGCAAAGACCTGTGAGCGACTCCCACCCACCCCCCCCCCCCCCCGAGACGCCAAGAAGATGTTGACCTTTAGGCGGGAATGCCCCTTCCCCCCATTCCCACCCCCACCACACAGGCATGTTTTCAGGTGGCGGAGGCAGCTCGCCTTTGGTTGCCGGCGGGATTCTCCAGTCCCACCAAAATCTACGCTGCTTTGCTTGACTCGCCCGCTCCACTGCCAGGGAACCAGCCATGGGGTCGCCTTGCATAGGGGGTGGAGTTGGAGGGGTGGGTCGAAGATCCCACTGGCAGGAAGGGCATGAAAATTTCACCCTTTGAATAAAAATGTTTTGTTTGTGGAAAAACCTATTTGTATTAATCAAATTGCACCAAGCTACTAATCTTAAATATATCAAGAAATCATTTTGAAAGCAATTTCATAGATTTCATAGAATTTACAGTGCAGAAGTCGGCACCGGCTCTTGGAAAGAGCACCCTACCCAAGGTCAACAACTCCACCCGATCCCAATAGCCCAGTAACCCCACCCAACACTAAGGGCAATTTTGGGCACTAAGGGCAATTTATCATGGCCAATCCACCTAATCTGCACATCTTTGGACTGTGGGAGGAAACCGGAGCACCCGGAGGAAACCCACGCACACACGGGGAGGATGTGCAGACTCCTCACAGACAGTGACCTAAGCCGGAATCGAACCTGGGACCCTGGAGCTGTGAAGTGATTGTGCTATCCAGAATGCTACCGTGCTGCCCTCATTCTTATTCCAAAAAGCTGCCCAGTTACGCTGGTGCATAGTGGCCCTGAAACATTGACTGCGCCTCTCCACAGGTCCTGCCTACCTTGCTGCATATTTCCAACATTTTATTTCAGCTTGCCACCAGTGGCAGCATTTTGCTTTTGGTTTAATGAGGGGGAAACAAAACATAATTTATTTTCCGCAGCACATTTCTAATAAGTGCTAAATATGTACAAGAGATTAACGGGTAGCATGGTCTACAAGTATGATTCTAATTGAACTGAGTAATTGTGGTAAAACAGAAACACATTTATAGTTGGTGTCACAGTACATTCTTTCCCTTTGAGATAACATCCAACCCACACATCATAAATAATGAAAGAAGACACAATGGCCCAGGTAGCGTATTGTGTGTCTGATCTGAAACCGCTCAGATTTATTCATCTCCGGTGTCAGGTCAGTTATTAATATCTTCTGCTATGATGATAAAATAAGTTGTCGCCGCCTTCTGGTATCATCGGGTGCCCAGAGAAGGATGGAGGGGTCCATGATAGGGGATAGCATTAAAGGGCAGCTATGCTAAAGCTTGTACTGTGTCTAACAGGTACAAAAGGCAACACTGAGATGCATTGCCTTCTGACAAAGAGGGTAGCCCCAAAGTAGTGACAACTGATTTGGGCAGCACGGTAGCATTGTGATTAGCACAATTGCTTCACAGCTCCAGGGTCCCAGGTTCGATTTCCGGCTTGGGTCACTGTCTGTGCGGAGTCTGCACATTCTCCCCGTGGGTGCATGGATTTCCTCTGGGTTCTCCGGTTTCCTCCCACAGTCCAAAGATGTGCAGGTTAGTTGGATTGGCCATGATAAATTGCCCTCAGTGTCCAAAATTACCCTTAGTGTTGGGTGGGGGGGTTACTGGGTTATGGGGCTAGGGTGGAAGTGTGGACCTTGGGTAGGGTGCTCTTTCCAAGAGCTGGTGCAGACTCGATGGGCCGAATGGTCTCCTTCTGCACTGTAAATTCTATGATTGACCGTTACAACAATGCTGATGACAATGGTGATGGTGATGTTTCCAACTGCAATGAAACAGAGAACGTGCCTCCTTGCTTGGCTCAACGTGAACACCAAACATGGCTCAGTAATAAGTGTGCTATTTTCCGTAACACTTGGCAGTTAGCGCTCCTTTCATTTGGGTTACGATGGCTGAGGATGGGAGCCATAATTCATGCGCTGCTTCCCCAGGTCTGAACTGCAGCAACCAGCTGCCTTTAGTTGAAAGGTAAAACCATCTATCCCAACCTTAGTGAGAGAAAGAAATAATGGACTCCATGACGTGAAGGGTGAGGTGATTCTGCTGCCTCCCAGCCAAGTGGTTCCAGGTGACGGGAGGTGATGCGCCGTTCGCCTGTGATGGGCTTTGACAAAGGGTCACCTTGACTCGAAACGTGAGCTCTTTTCTCTCGCTACAGATGCTGCCAAATCTGCTGAGATTTTCCAGCATTTCCTCTTTTGGTTTCAGATTCCAGCATTTGCAGTAATTTGCTTTTATCTAATGTGGATGGAATCCATCTCAGTTTATGGGCACGATCCAACGGGCATGCTGTGCCTGAAAGGCAGCTCGCCGCAGTGCAGCGTGGCCAATAGAAACTGGGACACCCCAATCCCGGGATCTACCTGGCTCGCAATTTGTTGAGATGTAAATCCTGCCCATTGTGGGCGGGATCACTTTTCGGCAATCTGCATATTAGAGCGAGAGAGTAAGTCTCACTCTAATATGAATATGCAGATTCCCGAGGTACCTGAAGCTTTGGGAATCATTCCCTTCACCTCAGAGACCTCAGGCGAGTGCCGTTTAGCACTGGTCCCCACAAACGGGGGTCTCCCAAGAGGTCTGAGGCCCCCTGCAGCATGTCCTTTGGTTAGAGTGGTGTAGAGGTACCAGGATAGCACTGCCAGGGTACCCCGGTGGCACTGCCAGCTGGAATGGACACTGACAGGGTGCCAGGTTGGCACTTCCATGGTGCCAACTTGGAATCGCTTGTGCGTATTCGGGCCGGGGTGCCCTGCATGGGTGCTGGGGGTTGCAGGGGAGCCGGGACCCTCCCATAGTACATTAGGGCTGAGTGGGCATCACTTCGGGGGTCTTGGCGATCGGGACGCCATTTAAAAATGGCATCCCGATCTCTCGCTACACTGGGGAGTTCTAGCGAGAGGTGCCGCCCAGCGTACAGAATGAGGCTATGTGCAGCCTCGGCTGCATTCCGCACTGAGGCCTTTGATACAACGCGAGTATTAAATTGGTAATGGGTTGAAGGGTTATGGAGAACGGGCAGGACGGTGGAGTTGAGGCCAGGATGGGTTCAGCTGTGATCACATTAGGCTCGGGAGGCTAAATGTCTACTCCTGTTCCTAGGTCATATGTTCTGGGGAGGAGATGCTCTGGCTGATTTCGCAATCCAGTTCTTGGTCTGTAACATTGTAGGGAGCAGATGAGGAACATATCAGCTGTGATAGAACGGCGGAGCAAACTCGATGGGCCAATAGGCCTAATTCTGCTCCTATATCTTATGAACGTATGAACTTATGAGACACGCTGAATAGCCAAGGGTTTCTCAGCATTGCGAGCACCGGGAAACACGCAGGTAAACGCGCTCATGATGGAACTTTGTTTCCATTCGGGAGGATCGTGCCCATTGTGCCATGAAGGCAAGTGGGACCTGCAACATTTAACATCTATTAAAATTGTGACGCTGCTTTCAGTCACCAGCCTTAGACTTCAAATATGTCATCTGTTCACTTGCCTGTGAAGCGCTTTGAGATATTTTCCTATGGTGGAATGTAAGGGTGTTTCACTACTTAAGCACAATGACATTCTCTTCAACAGCACCATAACCGTTTCCCATCTTTCAGTCATTAAATGACAGGGGCTGGTATAGACTCGATGGGTCGAATGGCCTCCTTCTGCACTGTAAATGAATCAGCATTCACAGTTTACACGGTGCAAGAATCTCGGTGGGCCCACCGTGAATGTAACCTTAAAATATGGACTAATTGCTTTGCGTGCACACAATAAACGTTACTGAATAAACTTTGAAACCTTGAGTAATGTGTCCTTCGTATTCAGCGTGTGTAAACCTCGCTCTCCCAGCCCCATCCTACAGTTCATAAACCTACAAGCGCAGAATCATCCAAACAAACACTTTAATAAAACACTATTTGTTTTCGTTTGCACTCCTTACCTACCCAAGTGGCTTAACCTTTTCTTTCCAAATCAGTCCTGACAGTTCTTCAAGTAATACCACAAAAAGCAATAACATCTGAAGGTTGCCAGGCAACAGAGACCATTGACACGGATGCTGCTTCACTTGTACTGTATGTGTGACTTGTCAGATAGATGTGAAATAGCTTCTGTTTTGGAAAAGTAAATTGACCACTTTGTCGGTTTGAGCAATTAAAGTGTTTACTTTCCTTTTATGATGGGCTGCGTGCAAAATTTAAGCTGCCTGCACAGGAGCTTTGCGACTATTAGTATAAATTATATTTTAAAATGCAATTGATGATTGCTTGCAATGTAAGTAACTGTATAAAGCAGCCGACTGGTCTGAATAAGTTTAGAGTACAACAGTTGCAATATATATAATTCAGAGAGCTGGATTTTCTTTGGTAAATTAAGGACAGCACTGTGTTTTATGCGTACAAACGAGGCAGCAGTTGTATTGTTATATTATTCAAAACGAGTTAGGAAGTTTAATGCTACGCACATATGTGCATATGTGCACATCACTCACGACTGCACTACAGCCAGGGCACTGCGTGACACTGCATCACCCTGCAGCACATGGCGTGCCTGAGGAATATATTCAATGTCAGCTCCAGTATCTGTGTTAAACAGTGTGATTATTTCAAACTTCTGAGAACCACAAAACATAACAGGGGCAATGTATCTGCCTGGGTTTCCTCCGGTTGCTCCGGTTTCCTCCCACAGTCCAAAGATGTGCAGGTTAGGTGGATTGGCCATGCTAAAAAATTGCCCCCTAATGTCCAAAAGGCTAGGTGGGGTTACTGGGTTGCAGGGATAAGATGGGGAGTGAGCCTCGGTAGGGTGCTCTTTCACAGGGTTGGTGCAGACTCGATGGGCCAAATGGCTTCCTTCTCCGCTGTAGGGATTCTATGAGTCCATGATTGAAAATGAAAAATGAAAATCGCTTATTGTCACGAGTAGGCTCCGAATGAAGTTACTGTGAAAAGCCCCTAGTCGCTACATTCCGGCGCCTGTTCGGGGAGGCTGTTACAGGAATCAAACCGTGCTGCTGGCTTGCCTTGGTCTGCTTTCAAAACCAGCGATTTAGCCCAGTGAGCTAAACAGCCCCTATTGTGGGATGTGCGTTATTTGTACCATGGGAAATTTGCCAATGTGACATTTAGATAATGCTCTCTGTTACGGAGAAAATTCAGACACCCCCCTAGGGTGGAGGTGTGGGCTTAGGTAGGATGCTCTTTCCGGGGCTGGTGTAGACTTGATGGGTCGAATGGCCTCCTTCTGCACTGTAAATTCTATGATCTATGAAAAGGCTAGCAAGGTGACAGTTTTTGTTTTAGCTGGGCACAGAGGAGAGGATGAATAAATTATTGCAAGGAGCAGAAGATGAGTCGGTGGGGGGGTTGCGGTTTGCTGTACATATGAGCGACGGTCCCTCTGACCTTCGTTTGCTGTCTGCAGCTGGTCTCTGGCATGAAGCAATCCCTTTCTGCCCGCCTCACGGATATAAACTCAAAGGATTATTGCTTTTGTGCAGCCTGAGTGGCACATTCCCAAATGCTGGGTGACCACACACCCAGTAGACATCATTGCACGTGACAATCAACAACATAAGTAAGACAGAGGGAAGTAGTTAATCATCAAGGGTGCAGCCAATGATGGTGGGGTGGGGGATGGAGCAGCAGTGGGGTGCATAGTCTCAAAAAGGCAGATGGATTTGCGGAGAAGCAAAAAACCCCTCCAATATTGCAAAAACAGCGTCAAACGGCACCTCTAATTCACAATTGATTGGAGACAGGAAAATTACACAAATGAATGAGTGGCTTTTTATTCCCCCCCCCCCCCCACCCCGCGCTAGTAAATGTTCAAATCATCTGACAGTAAATGGCAACGAGAGGAACAATTTCTGCTGTTAGAGTGTGCGTTCTGTTAAATTGCCTCCGAGTTGCTTGAAGATATCCAGTTGCGCCAAACTAATTCATGCATGTGGCTTTTCGCCGGCAGCTAATGGAGCTCATCAGAAATACTAATGTTTCAAAATAATCAATATAATTTTTCGCAAGGGGGAGGGAAAATATACCTCACTTTTCTCTTCTGCTCTTTGTGGATGTTGGGTCCAATATTCCCTTCCGTGCTGGGTGGCAGCTCATCTTTCACACTCATCACTCCAGATGCAAGGAAAGATCAGGGACACGAAACAAAGGCTCTCTTTCACCAATGGGAATTAAGAATTTACCTTGCATTATCCCGGAAAGGCAAAGTAACTCAAAACTTTAAACAATAGGTTAATGAAGTTGTTTCATGCTGTTGCTATATATGGCTATGTGAGTGGTATTTTCCACTAACAAGACGTGCCTTGTCATGCTCTGACTCGCACGCAGTGAGCAATATCAGGGGCGGGATTCTCTGACCCTCTGTGCTGAAAGCGAGTTCCGCGCGGAGACGGAGAATTACTCAAAATGGGTCCCCACACCAGCACACGATTCTCCAGCGACTGGAGAATCGCCGCCAGTTGCGAGCACGCAATCGACGCAACGCCGGTCGGGGGTGGTTGAAAGCCGCCCCCGTGGCGATTTTCCTCCCTCGACGGGTCAAGCATCCGCCAGTTCCGCCGAGTCCCACCGACGCAGGACGCATGCCGGGGCCCTGCAAGACACCTTGGGGGTGATTCTCCGCACTCATGACGGTGGGGAGAATAGCGGGGGTCGTAAATTTGTACGGCCATGCTGGTCTGACGCCCTCCCGCTATTCTCCCCCTCCCCATGCCCGCCTCCCGACACGAATCGCTGCCCGCCATTTTTTTACGGCGAGCAGCAATTCTCAGCTGGCCGATGGGCCGAATTCCAAGCCCTTTACGACCATTTTTAGGAACGTCAAACACACCTGGTCTGACCGTTCGTAAAAACGGCCGTAAAGTCGCGATCTGGGGAACCATGGCACCGATTGGCACGGCAGTACCACGGCCGTGCCAAGGGTGCCATGGGCCCGCGATCGGTGGGCACTGATCGCGGGCAGCGGGTACTTACCCCGCGCACTCTTTGTCCTTCTGCCGCCCCGCTGTATCCATTCGCGGGGCGGCTGAGGGGCATACCGGCCCGCGCATGCGCGGGTAACACACAAATGCGTGATGACGTCATCCGCGCATGCGCGGGTTGGAGTCTTCCAATCCGCGCATGCGCGGCTGACGTCATGTGAAGCGTCAGACGTCGCAAACTCTGGCAAGCGGGCTGAACAAAATTCGTTAAGCCCGCGATGCCGGAGTTCACGGCCGCGGCATGCTAGCCCCGACCGGGGACCAGAATCGGTTCCCGGTCGGGGGGGCGGAGGCTGGCGTCAAACCTGCCCGTTTTTGACGCCAGCCTCACGATTTCTCCCGGGTTCGGAGAATCACGCCCCTTGAAGACGGAAAAAGTCCGGAGTGATTCCCACCCGTTTTCCGGCGGGCATGGGGACTTCGGGCGTGATTCTCCGAAACCGGGAGAAATCAAAAACGGGCGGGTTTGACGCCAGACTCCGCCCCCCCCGACCGGGAACCGATTCTGGTCCCCCTTCGGGGCTAGCATGCCGCGGCCGTGAACTCCGGCATCGCGGGCTTAACGAATTTCGTTAAACCCGCTTGCCAGAGTTTGCAACGGCTGATGCGTCACATGACGTCAGCCGCGCATGCGTGGATTGGAAGACTCCAACCCGCGCATGCGCGGATGACGTCATCGCGCATTTGTGCGAAACCTGCGCATGCGCGGGCCGGGATGCCCCTCAGCCACCCCACGAATGGATACAGCGGGGCGGCGGAAGGACAAAGAGTGCGCGGGGTAAGTACCCGTGCCGTGGTACTGCCGTGCCAATCGGTGCCATGGTTCCCAAGATCACAACTTTACGGCCGTTTTTACGAACGGTCAGACCAGGTGTGTTTGACGTTCCTAAAAACGGTCGTAAAGGGCTTGGACTTCGGCCCATCGGCCAGCTGAGAATCGCTGCTCGCCGTAAAAAAATGGCGGGCAGCGATTCGTGTCGGGAGGCGGGCGTGGGGGGGGAGAATAGCGGGAGGGCGTCAGACCAGCGTGGCCGTAAAAAGTTACGACCCCCGCTATTCTCCGCACCGTCGTGAGTGCGGAGAATCGACCCCTTAGTCCCCAGAAGGGAGAATCCCGCCCCAGGTATCAGTTTCAGTACCAGTGAGATGCCAGGATGCCAGGGTGGTAGGTTGTATTCTACCAGTCTGCACTTGCAAAATCCCAAATAAAACATCTATTGTTAGATGTGTTTGCACAATTAGGTAGCATTTTTGAGGAGGAAGTGAACGTAAGAGAAGCTCACCTCAAGGCTGAAAACATCCAGTCTGTTATATTCGACAAGCGAATTCCGTATTCTACGTTCAGGGAGAAACTGCCTATACTGCACATCTTTGGACTGTGGGAGGAAACCCGAGCACCCGGAGCAGACCCAGGCAGATCTGGGAGAACGTTCAGACTCCACACAGTCACCCAAGGCTACAGTGAAACCCAGCTCCCTGGCGCTGTGAGGCAGCAGTGCTAACCACTGTACAGCCGTGCCACCCTATATTGGTAAGAAGATAACATAAACCTGAACTGTGACCTGGGGAGCCAGATCCAGAGAGAAAGGAAATGCCTCGAAGAATATGGATATGTTTAAAAGTCTACCAGAGTAAAAGTCACAGTAAAAAGGTAAAGCAGGGCTCATACTGTTGAATTGAGTTTAAGATAAAGCTCATTTTCTTTACTCAGTGTACTAGTTAGTCATTATTTCTTATGTCTGCTTCGTTAAATTTTGGAGAGAAAAGTTTCTTCTGGTATTTCAATGTAACCTTGGTGTCGTGGTGCTTATTTCCAAACCCTTGATTCTTCCACACATTATGGGCGGAGTCTCCGTATCAGGAACTAAGTGTTGACGCCGGGACTGAATTGATGGACTTCGACGACAACTAAATCGGCACCACTCCCGGAGCAATTCAGGATCCGTTAATGGGTCAGCACCGGCGGCACGTGGAACTCAATCGATTCCAATGAAAAACGGTGTGCGATTCTCCGGGGTCGGAATTGGCACTCGAGAGGCTGACAAGCCATAGCCGCATATTAGCACTCCACTCCCCACACACATTCATCCCAGCCAACATAATGGCAGCACAGAGAGTGGCACCCCGGTTTGCGGACGCAGAGCTGGGGACCCTGCTGGCAAGCACCCTGTTTCCCGGGATGGGAAGACGGTTGCCACCCACTGCCATCGCCAGGCCTGGGCGCAGATGGCAGAGGCCGTGAGCACTGTGGGCCCCACCGCCAGGACCGGACAGCAGTACCAAGAGAAACTGCACAACCTCCACAAGGTAGGCAGCACTGTACCCCTGGCATCAAATCCCGTCCCAAACACCCGTAATCCCCCATCCATCTGGAGGGCGGCTGAACCCCACCAGCCGGCAGTGTGCGCGCTCCTCACACTGCACCACCTGCCAGCACAGCACCCATGTCAGCTGCCATGGCCGGGTGCCCTCATCACGAAGGCTCCAAGCTGCCCGTTCCCTTTTCTGCCCGCATCCGACAGTCTAACACTGTGCGCTTTTCAACTCTCTCTCCCCACCCCCCCAGGAGAAGTTGGCGGATAACAGGAGAGTGAGGGAAGACCAGAGTTATCCCGGACCAGCGGCCCCCTCACTGCCACAGAGCAGCAGGCACTGGACCTGGTCTGGAACCCTGGAGAAAGGACATTAGTCGAGGCGGACGTTGGCATCGGGCAACCAAATGAGCCCCCGCTGTGTTGGGGTTTCCCATGGCATACGTGGCAATGAGCGCGTCGCTGAGCATGAAATGGCCGAGCTGCAGGCAACGTTTTGATGGATGTGCTTCTTAAGGACATCTTTATTCAGGATGTGGTGTGTGGAACTTGACACACTGTAAAATGCAGCCCCAAGAATTGAAAATCCACCCTCAATTGTCCAACGTCCGTGCAAAACCCTTGGAAATTGTGGAAATTATTCAATTTTGTTTTTTGAACGGGTTGGTTTTGGGGATCTTGTGATCTGATTAAAATCATGTTTATATCAAGCTACCTGTATGTTCGTTTAAGAAATGTGCAGCAAATATTTAAAGATTTGGATCTTCATCATCGGGCATTCAACTCTTTTTTCTTGACTTTACAGGGTTAATCTTTGTGTATTTTGCAAGCTCGATAGATAGAGTTTTGAGCATAACTTTGATATTCTAATCAGATTGTTATATCCTTATAACAGAGATGTTATAGCGACACACATCAGTTCAGTTGGAAGCTCTCTTACTAACAAGTAGAGTATTTTAGATTCTGTCCTGTAATGTCCAGCACCACAACCTGCACCATTTTCCACAGAATACTTAAAACATATTTCAAAGAAAGGAACAGCATGCATTTATATTGAACCTTGCATAAGCGCAGGAATGGCAAAGCAAATTGACTACTCTTGAAGGGGAGTCACTAATGTAGCAACTGATTTGCGCAGAGCTAGGTCTCACAAACAGCAATGACATTAATGATTAGATACTGGGGTAGGTTGTCTAGGATACCAGGAAAACCATCCATGCCTTGTTTTTGTTTTAAATAATGGAAGGAGATATTTTATACCCACCTTAGTAACTTGACAAGGCAGGCAAAAATTGAACATTAATTTATTTTCATAGAATGATCAAATCATAGAATTTACAGTTCAGAAGGAGGCCCTTCGGCCCATCGAGTCTGCATCTGTCCTTGGAAAGAGCACCCGACTTAAGCTCACACCTCCACTCTATCCCCATAACCCAGTAACCCCATCTAACTTTTTTTTTGAACACTCAGGGCAATTTAGCATGGCCAATGCACCCTAAACTGCACATCTTTGGACTGTGGGAGGAAACCGGAGCATCCAGAGGAAACCCACACGGACACGGGGAGAACGTGCAGACTCCACACAGACAATGGCCCAAGCCGGTCATCAAACTTGGGACTCTGGAGCTGTGAAGCAACAGTGCTAATCACTGTGCTACCATGTACAAAGTTCTGCGTAAAACAGCATCTTGCTCCCAGTCCAATCCTTGCTGGGAGGACTAGTCTGTATCGGCCCTGCTTCGGACCAGCTTTTATATCAGTACATAATGAGCCCCAAGACAGGTGGCCTGCGCTCCCTATCTGAGAAGCTTGCACTCAACGAGCACCTCAGGAAAATTAATGATGATTTCCAGTGGTCCTTGTGAGGGACATGGCAACACCCCTTCCCCCACAAAGTCTGAAAATCTCCCTTCAGCCACCAGGAGTGGGGCTTGCTGTGCCGCTTTGGTCACGGATTCGCTTTAGCCTGAGGCGGCTCTGGGTCGGGTGGAGTGTAGCGGTTCGCTGATAGCCGTTTTCTGGCCGACCACCCAAGAATGACTGCGACACAGCGTCGCCTGCTGGAATTGATTCCTCTGCCTCTACATTGGATTCGGAGTCATCCTCCTCCTGCAAGATGGGGCGATTCAACCCGGATGGCTGTGACCCCAGGCTGGGAGGCGGTTCATGAAGCGGCGGAGATGTCAATGTAACCGGCTGGTTGTCAAGATGTATGGGTGCCTGCTTCATCAGCTGGTCCAAATGTTGCGGTGGTGGACCTTCCCCTGAACATGGACCTTCTCAGACACCATTTGGTCTGGTACAATGCCTGGGAGCCACAAAGCTCCATCCCCAAATTTGCTGGCATAGACAGAATCTCGAGAGTTAAATATTCACCCTGGCACCCTCGAGTCGTGGTGTCATTTCTGAGTTTCCTGCTGTACCTCTATTTTGCCACCAAGACTTGAAACATTAGACTCAGCCAGTTTCCGAGTCTCCAACCAATCAAGAGCCCTGCAGAATTCAATGAGGCCAATGCCGAGGGTTTCTGATATTCCTGACACTCCGGCCAGCTGCGCACAACCCTCTTGATGTCCCCATCAATGCCAAACCACCAGACATAATTGCAGTCCAATATTTTCATTGTAGACGCACCAAGATGTGAAAGTTCTGCAGCAGGGCTCCCTGTTCCTGTGCTGGGGGCGGAGGGGGGTGATCACCCGAGATCCCCACAATATGACCCCCATCTTCTATACTGGGCTCGGCAAATCTCTGGGCCGAAAGACTAGAGGGATTTCGGAAGGGCCTCCTTCTTCCCGCCACTCAACAGCATGAGGCGAAGCTTCGCCAATCCCGGATGGCTGGCTCCCCACCTCCCCAACCTGGGAAGCTCGTACTCCAGAAGCCCCAAAGGAAGATCAATGATGGTTTCCCCGTGGTCCTCGTGGGGGTTATGGCACCCACCTGAGAGGGTATAAATGGCCATAGTTTAGTGTCCAATTGAAAGAGAGTGGGCGGTATTTTCCAGTCGCATCTGCCCTGAGACAGAATGGTCCATCAAATTGTCCACCCTGTCCCCTGCCGATTCCCGCAGTGAGGGGGGACCGGAAAATGTACCCCAGCATAACACTCCTGCACTGGATAACACTCCTGCACCTATATAAATCTCTGGAGTGTGACTTGAACTCACCACCTGAGATTGGAAAGTACTGCCAAGAAAGTCTGGCATGAGAAAGCCACTTTGTTCTTTTCAAATAAAGAACTTGGTCT
Organism: Scyliorhinus canicula; assembly: GCF_902713615.1. NCBI lineage: Eukaryota > Metazoa > Chordata > Chondrichthyes > Carcharhiniformes > Scyliorhinidae > Scyliorhinus > Scyliorhinus canicula. Next base: position 269,840,604 of record NC_052147.1, read on the forward strand.
AATTGATTTAATTATTCAATTTTTTCAGATAATTTGTGGGGAATTATGAAGGTATTTGTTACATGCAGATCATCTATTATTCATACCTGAAATTATTGGAACATTTATGCCTCAGTGTGAAGTTGCTGATTTGCATTCAATTGCGCAAGACACTCTGCCTCCTACTGTGTAATTGTACTTAATCTGCAACGTGACCAAATTTTGCTTTTGAGAGATTTGAAGTAAGTTGGCGAGGATGGATAGCGAACCAGTGTCAAAGAATTTGCTGTGATAAATTAGAGGGAGGAGAGGTGAACTGTCCAAACACATTCACGTTGTGTCTTAACACATAGAGCTCTCCAGAGCAACTGAATAAATTATGTCATTGATTTTTCTTTTCACAGTGGAGATCAAACCTGAATAAGTGTCAGTTTGGACGCAACAGGACAGAAAAGTGAATGTGACTTTCAGCGCTGATTGGTGAATGTGCAGGATCCTTTGTTAAACCCATTTGTTTTCCTCAAACTGGGACTGTGGAGCCTTTGTGTGCATGTGGGCAATTTTACAAACCTCAGTTGGTGCATCCCGTAGAGGGTTGGAAATTGTGTTTTTACGGCCATCGCTGCAGAAGATAATAACACGAGCCGCTGTCCAAAGTAAATTCAAACTGTGACAACGGCTGTCTGTAGAGAAATGCCAGAAAACGTTTGCCGTGTTTATTAGATGGTGACAATATATTTTTTAATAATTTGCCTTGCAGTTCCTCAGCGCCTGCTCTTCTCTACAAGTGTAATATTTTTTCCCTTTATAATTCCAAGTCAGCAACCAGAATCGCAGAATATTTACAGCGCAGACGGAGGCCAATCGGCCCATTGTGTCCGAATCGGCTCTCTAAATGAACATTATGGGTTAGTGCCATTCCCCTGCCTTTCATTCATACCCTTGTGCCTTATTGAAACAATCATCTAAAGCCCTCTTGAATGATTCGCTTGAGCCTGCTTCCACTGCACTTCCACGCAGTGCATTCCAGACCTGAACAACACACTGTGTGAAATACGTTTTTTTTTCACTTTACATTTCCTTCCTGTGAAAATCACTTTAAATCTGCATCCTCTAGTACTTGATCCCTTTTACAAGTGGGAACAGTTTCATGGCGGCACAGTGATTAGCACTGTTGCCTCGCAGCGCCAGTGACCCGGGTTCGATTCCCGGCTTGGGTCACTGTCTGTGCTGGAGTCTGCACGTTCTCCCCGTGTCTGCGTGGGTTTCCTCCAGGTGCTCCGGTTTTCTCCCACAATTTCCGAAAGACGTGTTGTGAGGTGAATGACTAGGGCTTTTTCACAGTAACTTCATTGCAGTGTTAATGTAAGCCTACTTGTGACAATAATAATAATAATTATAATTATATGCTATGTTTAGTCCACGTATGATTTGGAACATCTCTGTGAACTTCTCCAATCTATCCTCATAACTGAAGACTCTCATCCCTGGACCTTACACCCTTCCTATAGTGTGGCACCTAGAATTGTACACAATATTCCGGCTGATGTCCAACTAGTGTCTTGTATAAGTTCAGAATAACCTCCTTGATCTTGCACTCTATGCCACTATTAATGAAGCAGATACTATCTCCTCTATTAACTGTTTGTCTGCCTGTCCTGCCACCCTCAACGATCTACTCACATATACAACCAGGTCCCTCTGCTCCTGTACCTCTTTAAGAACTTTACCTCTTACTTTATATTGTCTCCCCATGTTCTTCCTATTAAAACGCATCACCTCAGACTTCTTCATATTGAACTTTATCTGCCACTTAACTGCCCACTCCATCAAATTGTCTATGTCCTTTTGAACTTCGACCCTATCCTCATCTCCGTTTACAATATTTCCAAGTTTTGTATCATCCACAAATTTTGAAACTGTCTCACGCACACCAAGATCTAGATGATTAATAAGGGTAGGGGTAAGGGTCCCAATACCAACCCCAGGGGAACTCCACTACAAACCTTCCTCCAGCCTGGAAATGTTACATTAACCATTACCCTCTGCTTTCTATTCTTTAGCCAATTTCATATCCATGTTGCTGCCATCCCATTTAATCCATGAGCTATAACTTGTTGGTGGTCATCTTCCAAAATTCTATAAACTTTGGAACAGTTCCTACAGGTTGGAGTGTAGCTAATGTAACCCCACTATTAAAAAGGGAGTTAAGGAGAAAACAGGAAATTCTAGGTCAGTCAGCATGGCATTGGTTATGGCGAAATGTGTTGAGTCCATTATCAAAGGTTTTATAGCAGAGCGCTTGTTAAACAGTGGTGGAATCGGACAGAGTCAGCATGGATTTACATAAGGGAAACCATATTTGACAAATCTACTGGAATTCTTCGAGGTTGTAACTATTATAATAATCTTTTTATTGTCACAAGTAGGCTTACATTAACACTGCAATTAAATTACTGTGAAAGGCCCCTAGTCGCCACATTCCGGCGCCTGTTCGGGTACACAGAGGGAGAATTCAGAATTCTCAGCCGGTACGGCAATTGAACCCGCACTGCTGGCCTTGTTCTGCATTACAAACCAGCAGTCTAGCCCACTGAGCTAAACCAACCCTCTAGCTAAACCAACCTTCTAGTAGCGTTGACGTGGAGGAGCCAGTGGATGGATTTATTCGGACTTTCAGAAGACTTTCAAAATAAGGGATTAGCGAGTTAAATTAAAATGCATTGGATTTGGAGTAGTGCATTGAGATGGATAAAAATCTGGTTGGCAGACAGGAAACAAAGAGTGTGAATAAATGAGACTTTTTCCAAATTGGCAGGCACTGACTAGTTATATTTATATTTATATTTAATATCACGTGTACCAAGTTATAGTGAAAAGTATTGTACTGCGTACAGTCCAGGAAGATCGTTACATATATGAAAAACATAGGCAATACAATAAATACACAATGTGAATACATAGACATAGACATTGGGTGAAGTATACGGAGTGTAGTGCTACTCAGTATAGAAGATGCGTGGAGAGGTCACTTCAGTTTATAAGAGGGCCATTCGGCAGTCTGGTAACAGCAGGAAAGTAGTTGTTTTTGAATGTGTTAGTGCGTGTTCTCAGACTTTTGTATCTCCTGCCCGATGGAAGTGGTTGGAAGGGAGAATAACCCAGTTAGGAGGGGTCTTTGATTATGCTGCCCACTTTCCTAAGGCAGCGGGAGGTGTAGACAGAGTCAATGGATAGGGGGGTTTGTGTGATGGAGTGCAGTTGTTCACGACTCTATAGTTTCTTACAGTCTTGGGCCAAGTAGTTGCTACACCAGGCTGTGATGCAGCCAGATAGGATGATTTCTATGGTGCATCTGTCAAAATTGGACATGCTGAATTTCCTTAGTTTCCTGAATACGTATAGGCGCTGTTGTGCTTTGTTGGTCATAACATATGTGTGGACCAGGAAAGATTGTTGGTGAGGTGCACACCTAGGAATTTAAAGCTATCAACGATCTCCACCTCGGCACCATTGATGCAGACAGGGGTGTGTACGATACTTTGCTTCCTGAAGTCAATGACCAGCTCTTTAGTTTTGCTGATGTTGAGGGAGAGATTGTTGCCATTACACCAGACCACTAGGTTGTCTATCTCCCTCCTGTACTCATTGTTTGAGATCAGACCCGTTGCGGTTGCTTCATCAGCAAACTTGCAAATGGAGTTGGAGTCACATTTTGCCATACAGCCGTGTGTGTATAGCGAGTATAGTCGGGGGATAAGTACGCAGCCTTGCTGAGCCCCGGTATTGAAGACTAGTGGGGTACCACCAGGATCGGTGCTAGGACCCCAGCTATTCACAATGTATATTAATGATTTAGATGAGGGAACTGAATGTAATAATTCCAAATTTGTAGGTGACCCAAAGCTGGGTGAGAGGGTGAGCAATGAGGTGGGTGCAGAGATGTTTTGCATAATTTGAACAAGCTGAGTGAATGGGCAAATATGTGGCGGATGAGGTACAATGTGGATAAATGTGAGGTTATCCAGTTTTCCAGCGAAAACATCGGCAGATTGTTATCTTAATAACTATAAATTGAGAGAGGGGAATGTGCAATGAGACCTGGGTGTCCTTGTGCACCACTCACTGATAGCAAGCATGCAGGTGCAACAGATGACAAAGAAGGCAAAAGGTATGTTGGTCTTCACAGCGAGTGGATTCGAATACACAAGTAGGGATATCTTGCTGCAATTATACAGGGCTTGGTGAGGTCACACCTGGAATATTGGGCACGATCGACAGCCATGCTGTGCCCGAAAAGCAGCGCGCTGTGGCACAACATGGCTGATCCCGGCTTCCACTGATCCCCAGATCGAACTGGTTCGCCTCTCGAGATCTAATGTGGGCGGAATCGCTTTTTGGCAAAGCTGCATATTCGAGCGAGACGGCTGGTATCACTCTAATATGCAGTTCTCTGAGGGATCCGAGACGTTGGGATTAATCCCCTTAATAATAATAATCTTTTATTGACATAAAATGAAATGAATTGAAAATCGCTTGTCACATGTAGGCTTCAAATGAAGTTACTGTGAAAAGCCCCTAGTCGCCTCATTCCGGCGTCAGTTCGGGGGGGCTGTAACGGGAATCGAACCATGCTGCTCAAGTTACTGTGAAAAGCCCCTACTCGCCACATTCCGGCTCCTGCTTGGGTAAGCTGGTATGGGAATTGAACCTGCCCTGCTGGCCTTGTTCTGCATTACAAACCAGCCATGTAGCCTACTGAGCTAAACCAGCTCCTCTGAACTAAACCAGCTCCATTCGGAGACATCAGGAGAGAGCCATTCAGTACTGGTCTCCACAAACGGGGACCAGATGGAATGGCACTTGTAGGGGTCTTCCAGGGAATTGGAGGCCCCCAGGTACTTTCCCTCTGGCAGGGCAGAACCCTGGCACTGCAGGTACCACCTGTGCATCCTGGCAATGCCATCCTGGCACCCTGGTTTTGCTACCTTGGTGCCAATCTGGCAATGCCAAGGTGCCCAGATGGCACTGCCAACTTGCCGGGGCACTGTCAAGGTGCCAGGTTGTCACTGCTAAGCTGGCATTTTTCACTCGGTGGTGATAGGGCCAGGAGTGCCCTGCATGGATGTTGGTGGGCTGGTTTTGAACACCCTATGTGTGGCCTCCCCATACGTTCCCGCTGCGGCTCCATATCTAACCCGGGTGACGTTTGATAGTGTTGCGTTTCTCACTGTTGCGAACGCCTTGAAACATATGGTTAGTCATGCTCACTGTGGCACTTTGTTTCCATTTCGTTCAATCATGCCCATTGCGAAGGAGTGCAGAGAATGTTTACCAGACTGATTCCTGGGATGCCGGGACTGACGTATGAGGAGATTGAGTCGGTTAGGACTATATACATTGGAGTTCAGAAGAATTAGGGGGCATCGCAGAGAAACCTATAAAATTCTGAGAGGATTCAGGGTGGATGTTGGGAGGGTGTTCCCGATGGTGGGGGTGTCCCAATACCAGGGTCATAGTCTAAGGATGCGGGGTAAACCTTTTAGCACTAAGATGAGGAGAAATTTCTTTCTCCTGAGAGTGGTGAACCTGTGGGATTCATGACCTCAGGAGATAGTTGAGGCCAAATAATTGTGGCTGGAATTCTCTGGTCTTTGTGATTCCCTGTTCCTGCCAGCAGCACACCCTCATCCATGGATTTCCAGGTGGCTTCAATTGGAAATCCCATTGACAAGTGGTGGGAAGATATAATCCCACCAGCGAACGGGACCAGATGATGCACCACCAAAAAACACGTGGCTGGGGGAACGGACAATCTACCCAAAGTATATCTTTTTTTAAATCATTTTATTGGCATTTCTCATATTTATAAACAATTGTATATATACACATCACATTTTTCTCACCCCCCCCCCCCCACCCCCCTCCCCCCCCCCCCCCTCCCCCACCCCCTCCCCCCGGGTTGCGCAGTCGTTTGGTTCCTCATCTATCTTGTTTTTTATTCTTAACTCACTCCTCGTTGCTGGCCTCGTACTGGTTTTGGAACAGGCCGACAAACTGCCCCAAGTATCTAGGAAGCCTTCCTCCAACCCTCGGATGGCGTACTTAATCTTCTCCAGCTGGGGAAATTCCGAAAGGTCAGCAAGTCAGTCTGCAGCTGTGGGTGGCGCTGCAGATCGCCAGCGAGCAGGATTCTCTGGTGTACGATTAGGGAAGTGAAAGCAAGGGCGTCGGTCCCCGTCTCCATGTGTAGTTCTGGCTGCTCCGAGACCCCGAAGATTGCCACTATTGGGCGAGGTTTCACCCTCACCCCCAAAACCTTGGACATTGCCTCGGAGAAGGCTGTCCAGAATCCAGCAAGTTTGGGATCAACCCAGAATATGTGGGTGTGGTTGGCTGGGCCCCTCTGGCACCGTTCACATTTATCCTCCATCTCCTGGTAGAACCTGCTTATTCGGGGGTTCGGCTCAGGCACGCTCTGTGCAGCACTTTGAGCTGCATTAGGCTGAGCCTTGCGCCGGAGGAGGCTGAGCAGGTGTAAATATGTTTTCAAGGAGGTTTTAGACATTGATCCTGGGGCTAAAGGGATCAAAGAATATCAGGGAAAAGGAGGAACAGTTACTGAGTTGGGTGATCAGCCATGACCATAATGAATGGAGGAGCAGACTTGAATGGCCAAATGGCCTCCTCCTGTTCTTATTTTATATTTTTCATATCTCTGTTGCATGATACTGTGTCAAATGCCTTTTCAAAGTGCATGGCTGGGATTCTCCGAGCCCACGTTGGGTCGGAGAATCGCACGGGGGGGCGCGCAAATCCCGCCACGCCGCTCTAATGCTGGACCCCGATTCTCCAGCGACCGGAGAATTGGCGCTAGTCGCACAGGCGCAGTCACCGCACCGCCGGTCGGGGGCCATTGAAAGCGCCCCCCCGCGGCGATGCTCCGTGCTCAATGGGCCGAGTGCCCGCCGGGTCCCACCGGCGGCGTTCACGTGTGGTCCTACCCGGCGGGACCTCGGCGTTCTGGCTGCAGGAGCCGTCCAGGTGGGGGAGGCAGGATGGGATTAACTTAGGGGAGGCCTCCACGGTGGCCAAGCCCGCGATCGGGGACAATGGATGGGCGGGCGCTCTCATTCTAGGGGCGGGGGGGCCTATGTTCCTCCATGCCGGGCACCTGTAGGGCTCCGCCATGTTGCCCGTGGGGCCAGCATGGAGACGGCCATGACGCGCATGCGCAGACCCACGCCGGCCGTGGCGTGCATGCACGGACCCCCGCCGGCCGTGTAGGGCCGGCTTTCATCCCCAGAGCAGCGCACAGCACTCCGGCGCAGTGTTAGCCCCCAAGGAAGGGGAGAATGACTGGGCCTGGAGGCCTGTTAACCCCGACGTTTCTCGCGATGGTTTTAACACCGGCGTCAACACTTGGCTGGGATTTCGGAGAATTTTGGCCCATATATGTCACATCAACAACATGACCCTCATCGTCCCTTTCTGTCACCTCTTCACAAAACTCAGCCTTTTGTTTTAAACACGATTCTCCCTTTTCATTCTAATCAATCCCCTTTTTCAATGTTATTATGAATTCTGTCTGAATGATTGTGTCTGGAAGCCTGCCCATCTTTGAAGTTAATCCGACTACTCTGCAATGGGTAGGCAACCTTAAAACCTTGTTTGAACAAGGCTGCAATGCATGGCTCTGTTAATGTGGAGTTTGCACATTTTCCCCATGTTTGCATGGGTTGAGATGTGCAGGGTAGGTGACTGGCCAAGCTAAATTGCCCCTTAATTGAGAAAAAAAAATGAATTGGGTATTAAAAAAAAAGAATTACACTTGGACAGAAAAATGGCTTCACACAATAACCTACACTTTAAAACAGTCCCAAAAATCTGTAACTTAACAGTGCTCAGAGCTAACCTTCCCTTTTCAATTCAGCAACTATCCTTATAGATTTTAAAATCTATACATTTTCAGTATCTTTTTTTACCTCACACTCTTTGTTTTCCCTTTGTTATTTTTTTGAATCTGACAGCAGCTTGTTCAGCAGGTCTAGTCTTGTTTTGGAAGTTCTGACCAGATATCCTGCTGTCCATTGCAATATCTAAGCAGCTACACCCCCTCCCCCTCCCACTCACCAAGGCTTCAGCATTGTTCTGTTCTGTGACCTTGCTGTTGCAATGATTTTCACAGAACATCTTGTTTCTTAACCATAGCAATGATTTATTGATGAACACATGGAAAGATAACAAACAGAATTCTACACAAAGTTATTATGTGAGTTCCGTGAACTCACCGAGAACTACCCTTATGTGCGACCGTCCTGCTGTACACCTTACTACCAAGTGGTGATGTCTCATGTCACGTGACCGATGCCTGACTCCACCAGCTAGTAGGGGGTTGCATTACTAAGTATATACAATACTATTCACAGGCATATCACCACATCCCCCTTCCTTTGGAGATGTTCATGGACAACAACATGATTTGTATTACCGTTTAACACATGTGGCATATGTATATACAGATTCAACTGTGCTTCAATTGAGAAGATATGCCTGCTGAAAGTGTCCCTTGTGCTCAGCTCATTGTGCATCTCCGACAGGATCACCCCACTGATCTTCTGGGTTCTTGTCAGCTTTCCGACGTCACTTCTAGAAGACTGGTTTCCATGCAGTTCTTTTGTGCCTTAGCCTTTTGACACAATGCCTCCTGAAGACTGGTATCCTTGCTGACCATGTCTGAGTCATCAGTTTCGGCGCCATCAGCTTCTTTCACGTCCTTACACGATGCTATTTGTTGCTGTGTTGACGCGCACTCTCTGGCCTGTCACCCACATTGCCAATGTCTTCTTGTTTAGTGTTATCGGTGCGACTCACAGTATCCCCCACTGTCCTTCTCTTCCTCTTTTTTGATTTGAGAGCGATTTTGTGACTGCTCGTCTTTTTCCGCCTGGCTTTGATAGCACCCCTCTTTCCGCTGGCCTGCGCAATGGGAGCGGTTGGTTGTGGATCATCTGCTGAGACTTCTCGTGTTGGCACACTTCTGAGGGACTGTGCATTGTGGTCAAGTCTGTACCTTCAGTAGCGGGCTGCAGAGCCCCCTACTCTGGTACCTCGGTTGGATCCACGTCCCCAACGTTGGGTGTTGTCCCTGCATCATGTATTTGAGTCCCAAGGGATGGCACCTCGTCACTCAAAATGATAATGCATAGGTCACCTTTTCCTGAAGAACCAAGTAATGGCTCCTCATCATCTGGTAATATTATATACATATCATCTGTTGTTGTGGAGCTGCTTACAGATGCAGCCACGTCTGGTAATATTATATACGTATCCTCTGTCGTTGTGGAGCTGCAAACAGATTCAACCATCTGCTCCACTAACTCATCTTTCGGTGGAGTGGCCTTGAGTATTGTGGAGTCCACTACTGGAACCATTTCATAGGTCTGAGATCATTCACCGTATGCTTCTGGAGCCAGTTTCTCCAGAATAGGTATTATATCTTCCATTATTAGTTTGTTCGAAGCTCAGCCGCTTTCATTCATTTCATTTCATTTCAAAGTGTCTGCTGCTGCAATCTCACTTTCAGTCTCTGTATACGCCATCTGAGAGCTTTCACACTTCTCAGTGTCCTGCGCAGACTGGGTGTTCCTTGTGATCACCTCGTCATTCCCACCAAACCACCGGAGTAGAGCTTCACAGGATTCCTCGTCTTAGTTTACCATCACTCCCGTGAAGCTATCTGACTAGCATTTCATAATCGTCCTCATCTGGATCGCCCTTTACCTTCTTCATTGTATTCAAGGCTTTCGGAAATATAATTGTAGTACTCATCAGCGGGGTCAGTGTCATCTGAAAGACTTCTCCTGTAAAGTACAACGTTGCACATGGAATTATGTGTTCATGGAGCAGGCCATCAACTTAAGTCAGCAGCAAGTCTTGCTGCAGAACTTTTATTCAACACTCCACGCAGGAGGACTGAAGAAATTGAAGAATGAGTCATTTGGTAGAGTTTTTGTAATTGTTTTACGAGTACTCTGGCCCTGATGCTTCGGCTGGTATACTTTTGTAATTACCTCATTTGTAAAATACTCATTTGGTTCAAACTTAAAGTCCAGAGTGAAGCTGATTGGCTGTTCAAGCTCTGAACATTTAACGTACACATCTTGTAGATGCTTTAATACGGGCTCATCATGCTCCTGTATCATACCACTGAGTATATACACCTTCTCGAAGACTGTTAACCAGAAGCCTGGAATTTCTTTTGGCTCTTCCACATCTTCATCTGATTTGTAGTCCTCCGCCTGGACTTTCGCTGGGTTCCCATCAAATAGCTGCTCTAGCATATCTCGTTGAGAGTTACAATAATCATCTGACCACTCACTGGAATAAACAGCCGCTCAACTAAGTTCAGGGCCTCACACGCATCCAATGATAGACTCGCTTTTCATGTCAACAATGGAAAATGGTAAAATGTGAGTTGTGATGTGCACCCATAATTCGAGTTTACATACACCCAACTTCTCAATATCCTTCCCACCATAGTGTATCAGCAGTCTCGGTTGATCGTCAACTTTCGGCTTAATGTGCAGCCCGTGCGAATCAGACAGACTGATTTTGATTTGATTTGATTTATTGTCACATGTACCAAAGTAGAGTGAAAAGTATTTTTCTGCGGCCAAGGGAACGTACACAGTAAGTACATAATAGACACAAGAATAATCAACAGGGAACATTGACAAATGGTACATTGACAAAACAGTGATTGGTTACAGTGTGGTATCGAGGTTCCTAGGATCCTCAGATCTGAAAGTAAACATAGAAAAAAATAGTTAGTAATTATATAAGAAGAGGAAAATAGTTTTAGTAGGTCAGAACGATGATAGGAGACAAAAGAAAAGGGACAGGGGGAGAGAGCTCGTAGAGAGTTGTCATGCTCCAGCGCCATCTTGGGAAGAGGAGGTTGGCCCTCATTCTCATGTCGAGGTCGTATTTTATCAATGTGTCGTTCATTAACATTAGAGTTGTCCATCTGCATTCGATGGCATCAGGTTTATCATTACTATCGTCACGACTGTTCAGACAGACTTCTCCAATTTTATGGTTGGATTATCTGGTCCTTGATGTGTTAGGCAGGTTGGTTCGATGTTGACTGCAACTGGATGCAGGGAAGCTAGAAACAAATGTCGAACACCGGCGATGATCCAACACTCTTTTATTTAACTATGAACTGCTGTACATGTTCATTTGTGGGTTGACACTCTACTAATCCTACTGACGACCTCTTACTAACTCGACCAGATCTACGAGCTACCACATGGCAATAATGTCCACTGACTTGTGCCGTCTGACTGTCTCAGTGTCTGGGTCCCGAAAAAGAGCGGGAGTCTTAATGCCCTGTGGGCTTTATAGTGGTGGTGTCTTGTCTGGTGATTGGTTGTTCTGTGTTGTGTGTTCATTGGTCATCCTATGTGTCAATCACTGCCTGTCTGCATCTCATTATATACATGAGTGGATAGTATGACATCTCCCCCTTTTTTTTCCTAAAATAAGTTGTGGAACGTGAAGGTATACACATGCCTGACTATGTGAGTTAACGAACATATGCACATGGGAATGTGTCTATCGTGCAGATACAGAGCAAACTGAACACAATTTACAAAAATAAAGTCTATAGATTTAGTCTTTGAGGCGGGCGACGAATTCTGGTCGATTGCCGCAGAGGGGAAGCAGGAGACGCCGGCACGTGGACAGGCGGGTTTGCTGGCATTGCGGCGGTGTCGTGGACATGGTGTGGACTTGCTGGACCAGATTCAGGAACTTGCAGGCGCGAGGTCCGAGCAGAGACGCCCTGTCAGGCCGAACTATCTTGAATCGCAAAATTGCCCTGAATTCCTTGTGAGATACCCCTAGCCAACACGATCCACTGGCAGCTATGGCATTGCAATTGTAGTCAAGGAGTTGGCATGCTCATGGAAGAATGCTGGATCGTTCACGGATGCTGTCGAGATCTGACTGCGCTATGAGGTTCGCAGAGGCGCCAGTGTACAGTTTAAATCAGATGCGAGCCTGGTTGGCTGTGAGGATAGCACACCACTCGTCGTCGGGATCCACACTGAGGATCGAAAGGCGGGTTGCCGGTGCAGTGGAGACCAGCTCGCGTGTGGTTATGTTGCCCATCCGATATGGAGACTCGAGGCAATCAGCATCGTGATCCGTTGGGCGATCGGGATCAGCATGTACCGAGCGGATACTTCTGCGCCGTATCTGGGACCGCTGGCTGATAATCGGTGGAGCGGACCTGCAGAAGGCCACGTAATGGCCAGGCTTCCCACACTGTAGGCATCGCCGTCCTTTGGCTGGACATTGCTGCTTTAAATGGGCGGAGCCACAATTCGGACACGTCATAACACTGACATCAGCGCATTCTGTGCGCCAACGCGCATGTGCAGTGCGGTCGGCCGACGTACGAACCTGCGCATTAGGGTTTTCGGCCTCGTCGTCCACCCAGTCATGGTGCGCATGCGTAGGAACCCGGGAAAAACGCGCGAAACGGCCACTCTCCTTGACACTCAGGCCTTGCATTTTTTCAATGGCCTGCACCCGTTTTGCCTCGTGGGAGGCCAGTTTTGCAGTTCCTGCCGCCCTGATGTGGGGGTAACAATTCTTGGCATGCTCATGGACTATGCATGTCTCGATAGCGACAGAGAGGGTTAGCTGTTTGATTTTGAGGAGTTGCTGCAGCAGGGAATCGGAGTGGACGCCGAAAACGATCTGATCCCGGATCATGGAATCAGCTGTTGAGCCGTAATTACATGACTGCACCAGGATGCGGAGATGGGTCAGGAAGGACTGAAAAGGTTCATCCTTACCCTGAAGCCTCTGTTGTAAGATGTACCGTTCAAAGCTCTCATTCACTTCAATGTCGCAGTGGCTGTCGAATTTCAGCAGAACTGTTTTGAACTTCACCTTGTCTTCGCCATCGGCAAACGTAAGCGAGTTGTAGATGTGGATGGCGTGATCCCCGCGGTCGAGAGAAATAGCGCGATCTTCCTTGCATCCAATGCTACCTCGAGGTTGGAGGCCTCGATATACAGGAGGAACATTTGCTTGAAGATCTTCCAATTGGCGGCGAGGTTGCCGGAGATGCGGAGCTGCAGAGGAGGCTGGATGTTTTCCATGTCGCTGGATGGCCGCTTGCTGGTCATCGCAGATTCACTCGAGGTAGGTTCAGCAGGATTAATAGCTCTCTGGTACCATCATGTGTTAGGCAGGTTGGTTCGACGTTGACTGCAACTGAATGCAGAGAAGCTAGTTCACAAACGTCTAACACCGGAGATGATCCAACACTCTTTTATTTAACTATGAACTGCTGTATGAAATGAAAAAATGAAAAATGAAAATCACTTATTGTCACAAGTAGGCTTCAATGAAGTTACTGTGAAAAGCCCCTAGTCACCACATTCCGGCGCCTGTCCGGGGAGGCTGGTATGGGAATCGAACCGTGCTGCTGGCCTGCCTTGGTCTGCTTTCAAAGCCAGCGATTTAGCTGAGTGAGCTAAACCAGCCCCTGTACATGTTCAGCTGTGGGTTGACACTCTACTAATCCTACTGACGACCTCTCACTGGCTCGACCAGACCTACTAGCTACCACATGGCAATAATGTCCACTGACTTGTGCCCTCTGACTGTCTCAGTGTCTGAGTGGCGAAAAGAGCGGGAGTCCTAATGCCCTGTGGGCTTTATAGTGGTGGTGTCTTGTCTCGTGATTGGTTGTTCTGTGTTGTGTGTTCATTGGTCATCCTATGTGTCAATCACTGCCTGTCTGCATCTCATTATATACAAAGAACAAAGAACAAAGAAAAGTACAGCACAGGAACAGGCCTTTCGGCTCACCAAGCCCGTGCCGACCGTGCTGCCCGACTAAACTACAATCTTCTTCACTTCCTGGGTCCGTATCCCTCTATTCCCATCCTATTCATGTATTTGTCAAGATGCCCCTTAAATGTCACTATCGCCCCTGCTTCCACCACCTCCTCTGGCAGCGAGTTCCAGGCACCAACTACCGTCTGTGTACAAGAACCTGCCTCGTACATCTACTCTAAACCTTGCCCCTTGAACCTTAAACCTATGCCCCCTAGTAATTTACCCTTCTACCCTGGGGAAAAGCCTCTGACTATCCACTCTGTCTATGCACGTCATCATTTTGTAGACCTCTATCAGGTCGCCCCTAAGTCTTTCCAGTGAGAACAAACCGAGTTGATTCAACCGCTCATCACAGCTAATGCCCTCCATACAAGGCAACATCCTGGTAAATCACTTCTGCACCTTCTCTAAAGCCTCCACATCCTTCTGGTAGGGTGGCGACCAGAATTGAACACTACACTCCAAGTGTGGCCTAACTAAGGTTCTATACAGCTGCAACATGACTTGCTAATTCTTATACTCAATTCCCCGGACAATGAAGGCAAGCATGCCGTATGACTTCTTGACTACCTTCTCCACCTGTGTTGCCCCTTTCAGTGACCTGTAGACCTGTACGTCTAGATCACTCTGACTTTCAATACTCTTGAGGGTTCTACCATTCACTGTATATTCCCTACCTGCATTAGACCTTCTAAAATGCATTACCTCACATTTGTCCGGATTAAACTCCATCTGCCATCTCTCCGCCCATGTCTCCAAATGATCTAAATCCTGCTGTATCCTCTGACAGTCCTCATCGCTCTCCGCAATTCCACCAACCTTTGTGTCGTCTGCAAACTTACTAATCAGACCAGTTACATTTTCCTCCAAATCATTTATATATACTATGAACAGCATAGGTCCCAGCACTGATCCCTGCAGAACACCACTATTCACAGCCTTCCAATTAGAAAAGCACCTTTCCATTGCTACTCTCTGCCTTCTATGACCTAGCCAGTTCTGTATCCACCTTGCCAAAATTGTCAAAAGAGTCACCTGGTTTCTGGGTACGCGTACGAAAGAAAAATGTTTCTTTCAAATGTTTAATTTTTTTTCAGAGAGCAAAGCATTTTATCTCCTTGTCTTAACTCTTGCTTTCCTCCTCGCTATCAAAAGCGAATGTATTGTAGATTTTGATTGCCTGTGGACCTGCCACCATGAGCCGCAATGCAATGCGCCTCTCGTCAGGCAGTGCCGGCAGACCAAGGGCTGAAACATAGGGCGGGATTCTCTGTTCCCCAACGCCAATGTCATAATCAGCAATCGGGCGGAGAATCCCTTTTGATGCTGAAATTGGGGGGGGGGGGTGGGGGTGACACCTGTTTGACGCAGGTTTTATATGCTCCATCCCCTCTGAAACAACATAATCGCGGCGTGCGTTGCACGCCGTTGGGACAGCCTTAGCGCGTCAACTGAAGGCTCTTCCCCGATGCTCCCTCCCCGATGGGCCGAGTTCACAATGGCATGGTTCACATGTGGTCTCAGCCATGTGGGAACACAGCATGGCGACTGTGGACCGTGTCCAGCACCGCCACAGTCAGATGGAAGCCGTGCTGCTGGCTGGAGGCAGAGCATCCGCGAAAGCTGGGAACTGGTGGTGGGGGGTTACATGGGGATGGCGAGCGGTGGCTGGGGGGGGGGGAACTATCTGACAGGTCAGGTCCGCGCACGGCTGGCGCCATGTTTTGCGGCACGACCACTGAAGGTTGTCACCATGCGCATGTGCGGCCACGGACCCAGCCATTCTCCAGCCGTTTACTTTGTTGAGGCTGGGAGTTTTACGTGGCAGCATCGGTGAGGGTCGCCGCCAATTTTTTCCACGTAAAACGCCACTTAGCCACAGAAACGGAGAATCTGGCCCACGGAGCTTAAACTGCTGTTTGAAAATGCACCAGTTTCCGTCTACGATACTCGACATTTGAAGCTGGTGGGGTGCCTTTAATGAATTATTGATGAACACGTGGATAGATAACAAACGTGTCCAATGCCTTCCTTCATCAGGTGGATTCCTCGGACTTTCGGCGGCGGGGGGGAGGGGACATGTTACAACCTGCCTGAATTCTATTGGCTGGTGAGTATTGGTTATCCCATGTTTTTTGGGGTGTATGAGCTCCCTCAATGAGGGAAGTAGGGGGCGGGGAAAACATTAGCAGTTGCACCTGTATAAATAGAGCTGGCCAATGTGGTACCACCTCTAGCGTAGGAAGCAGTGGTGAACTACTGCTGCTGTGTACATATTAGTTGTAAATAAAGTTATTTTCTTTTTGGCTGTACAAACTTGTGCTAGATTCTTCGTGGCCCTCACAGGTGAATTCAGAAAGTTCATTAGCCATTATAAAGGTAACAAGCCAGAAAGATGAAATACAAAATGTCAGTTAACAATAATCAGAATTAATTAACAGGAGGAGGCAAAAGCTTAAATTTAACAATTGAACAGATTTCTCCCTCTGCTTCTCAGACCACGGCGTGAAGGCAGGGTTCTGAAAATGCAGATGAGATGTTAAAAAAACTTCTCTGTCTCAACACCTCTCTCTCGACACCTCTCTCTCTTTACGGCTTCTCAAGATTTCTTTTTATACCTGAAAGATTTTTAAAACCAACCTTCGTCAATTGTTGGAAAATAGCAAATTTGTCAAGGGGAAGCAATCTAACGGCCTCGCCGTTAATGGGCAGGGTCCAGATTTGCATATTTATGTGTGCAGTTATGCCCACTAAAATATGTTTGCGCCGGGGTTACCCAAGGTGTAGGACCTAAAGGCCTCGCCTCAGAGATTCTGATCGGGTGCCATTGAGCACTTCTGTCCACTAACATGGACCAGGCGCACTGGCACTAGGGGGTGGGGGTGGGAGCCCCCAGGCAATTGGAAATTTCCTTGTGATCAGGCTCAGGATTGGGGGTACCCGCCCTCCCCCTAGCAATGTGGCACTGCCATCCTGGCACCCTGGCAGTGCCACCTGGCAACCCTGCCAGTACTACCTAGGTGCCACCCTGGCAGTTACAGAGTGTGCGGGTGGCATTTCCAGGGTGGAAAGGGTGGTGCCAGGCTGGCACTGTCAAGGTTTCCAAGTTGCATCTTGCCCTTGTCGGGGATCGGTTTGGGGGGGGGTTTGATTTTGTACGAAGTAAATAATGGCATGATGGGAAAACTGGTCAACTACTGGGTACAATGTAAGAAAAGCTGACTTTGCATGACCTAAAGCCTGAATAAGATCAGAGAAGGTCAAGCTGTTCCGAAATGCCTGAGCTCCGCAAATTCTGATAAGACTAACTCGCCATAACCCAAAGCAGTCTAAATACGACGAGATAAGGTCAGGAAGAAACAAGTCTCCTCCGACGTTTAATCATTCCATCAAAGGACAAAATAATGGTCTGAGTGATGGGACAAAGAGTCCTGAAAGGTCAGCAAGGTGACGCCAATTTTGTGATATTGCTTATGTTTATACTTCTGATCGAATTCCTGACCAAGCTGTAGTCACGTAATCCTGAGTCTGATAATGTATAAATACTGAGCTAATTTTCTGTGAAAGCGCGGACTTGAGTAGGAATCAGCAGTGAAACCCCCTGCTCTCCGACCTCAACTTTCAGCCAAAACTGCATGCAGTCTGTTTGAAAATAAAGTCTTGTTATTTTTCCATAACGAGCGTTGTTGAATCTTTCTGCCAGTCCAGAAGCGGGAAAAATATTGACTTCTACAAGGTGCCCAGACCTTACGTGGTGGGGTGTTGGGGGAATCAATGATCCCTTAATTGGTAAGTTGCGGAGTTAGGGGGGGGGGGGGGGGGTTAGATGTGGTGGGGTCCAGAGATTGGGGCACCACTTTGGCTCCTGCATTGGTTCGTGCATTAATTGAGCCGAATTGAGGCTTCAGCAGGGCATTCCTCGCCAAGGCCCAAAAATGAAACAGAGTCCCGTTTAATAGCGGGTCATTCTCAGCAATGCAAGTGCCGTTGAACGCCCCTCTAACTACGCCCAAATGGGGCTCTGTTTCATTTCCATGAAACCCCGCCCATAATTTTTCAATAATGAAAGAAGAGATAGCCCCTTGATTTTTTAGCTAATTATGCACGTTGTCTCAACTTTAAGACAATGGCTTCTCAAAACCTCTATCCCTTATCTTGAGTTCGCCTAAGTGTAGACCAACAATTGGTTTCCATAACTGTCATTTATAATTGAGACATCTTGAATAGAAGCCTATTCATTCCTTCAGTCAATGTTAATAAGTTCATGTTATCTTTGGTTAACCTGTCTGGGAAGGGAGTATCTTAAGATGCATTTTAAGAATTTGTATTAATAATCAAGTGTTAATTATATCATTTGTTTATAATTATAAAAGTTACAAACTCTTTGTTTCATGGGTTACATTACTATACTAGCCTTGCTAACACATCAATTAATGCGTTATTTAATTGTCTCACAACTATTAACAACCATTATGAGCTACTTTTGGTTCCAGTTTATTTGGCCCAGATCCGTTCTTGCCCGATTGAAGTCGGCTCTCCCCCAGTTAATTATTCTTACTCTATTCACACATGTGCACAATAATCCTGATTTAGACATCATTACTTTCTCCCTCACTCTAACATCACCTATTAACTTGCTAATCTTTATAATAGTGCTCTCAGTTCCTCCCAGTATTTTGTGCACACTGATACTCCTCTCTAATATTCTCTCTTGGTTCCCACACCCCTGCCTTAAAGTTTAAAGCCATCCCAACAGCACTAGCAAAATGTCCCACAAGGAACTCAATCCCAGATCTGTTCAGGTGCAACTCGTCCAATATGGCACCAATGTGGACCTTGCCATCTGGCAATTCAACCTTCCCCTAAAAGATTTCATGCAGCCACGCTGTGACATCCTTGACCCTAGCAGCCGGGAGGCAACACATCACCCCAGAGTCATGTCTATGGCCACAGGAATGCTTGTTTGTTTCCCAAACTGATGAGTTCCTATCTCTATTGCTTTGCCTTTCTTCTTCCTTCCCTCCTGTATAGCCAAGATACTTGTGGTATCACAAACCTGACTGTGCTTCTCTGAGGGATCCGTGGAAATGCAAAACTGATTTGTGTACAGGACCCAAGGGATTCCTGCACTACCTTCCTGGTTCTCTTGGACTGTCAGCTGGTCACTCATTCCCTCTCTACCTCAAGGCTCTGAAGCTATGGTGTGACCACAGCTTTGAATGTGCTATTCACGTGGCCCTCAGACTCCCGGGTGTGCCACAGTGACTCCAGCTGCCACTCGAACTCTGAAAGCTGCACCTCAAGTTTGTGTAGCTGTCAGCACTTCCTGCACAAGTGGTTGACTCAGACAGGTAGCATCCATGATGTCTCACTATAACAGAAAGTCAGGGAGCATGGGATGCGGGGAACTTTGGCTGTCTGGATACAGGATTGGCAGGTCAAAATAAGACAGCGACAGCGCGTGGTAGTTGATGAAAGTATTCCGCCTGGAAGTCGATGACCAGTGGTGTCCTGCAGAGATCTGTCCTGGGACCTCTGCTCTTTGTGGTTTTTATAAATGACTTGAATGAAGAAGTGGAAGGGTGGGTTAGTAAATTTGCCGATGACACGAAGGGTGGGGGAGTTGTAGATAGTGTTGAGGGTTGTTGCAGGTTACAACAGGACATTGACAGGATGCAGAGCTGGGCTGAGAAGAGAAAATGTGAAGTGATTCATTTTGGAAGGTCGATTTTGAATGTTGAATGCAGGGTTAAAGGGAGGATTCTTGAAAATGTGGAGGAACAGAGGGATCTTGGGGCCCACGTACATAGATCCCTCAAAGTTGAAATGAAATGAAAATTGCTTATTGTCATAAGTAGGCTTCAAATGAAGTTACTGTGATAAGGCCCTAGTCACCACATTCCGGCGCCTGTTTGGGAAGGCTGGTATGGGAATTGAACCGTGCTACTGGCCTGCCTTGGTCTGCTGTCAAAGCCAGCGATTTAGCCCTGTGCTAAACCAAATCCCGGTTGATAAGATTGTTAAGAAGATGTATAGTATGTTGTCTTTCATTATCGGGGGATTGAGATTAAGAACCGCGAGGTTTTGTTGCAGCTTTGTAAAACCCTAGTTAGACCACACTTGGAATATTGTGTCCAGTTCTGGTCGCCTCATTATGGCATGTGGATGTGGGTGGTTTGGAGAGGGTGCAAAGGAGATTTACCAGGATGCTGCCTGGACTGGAGGGCATGTCTTATGAAGAAAGGTTGATGGAGCTAGGGCTTTTCTCACTGGAGTGAAGAAGGCAGAGAGGTGACTTGATAGAGGTGTACAAGTTGATGAGAGGCATGGATAGAGTGGATAGGCACTTTTCCCCAGGGTGGAAATGGTTGTCATGATGGGACATAATTTTCAAGTGATTGGAAGAAGGTATAGGGGAGATGTCAGAGGTAGGTTTTTTAGCCAGAGAGGGAATGGATGCATGTAATGCACTGCTAGCTGAGGTGGTGGAGTCAGATTCATTCGGGACATTTAATTGACTCTTGGACAGGCACATAGACAGCAGTAAATTGAAGGGGTGTAGGTTAATCGTAGGTTGATCTTAGATTAAGATAAATGGTCGGCACAACATTGTGGGCCGAAAGGCCTGTACTGTTCTATGATCTATGTTCTATGTACCCTACACACTGGGACTGGGACTAAATGGGACATCAATCTTTATAATACACACCAGTGTCTTCAATTGGAAACCATGGGCAAAGTTTTCCCCAATTCCAGATGTACGATTTTAAAAGGATGTGGACGCTTTGGAGAGGGTGCCGAGGAGATTTACCAGGATGCTGCCTGGACTGGAGGTCTTATGAAGAAAGATTGATGGAGCTAGGGCTTTTCTCATTGGAGCGAAGAAGGAAGAGAGGTGACTTGATAGACGTGTACAAGGTGATGGAGCGAAGGACCAAAAAGGGTGGAGTCTATAGACTGCCAACTAGTGGGAAGGCTGTAGAAGTACAAACCTGCAGGGAGATTACAGAGAGATGCAAATATTATAGAGTAGTTATAATGAGAGACTTTAGGGCAGTATGTGGCACAGTGGTTAGCACTGGGACTGCGCCACTGAGGACTTGGGTTCGAATCCCGGCCCTGGGTCACTGTCCCACTGTTGGGTGGATTGGCCATGCTAAATTGCCCTTAGTGTCCTAAATTGCCCTTAAGTGTTGAGTGGGGTTACTGGGTTATGGGGATAGGGTGGAGGTGTGGGCTTGGGTGGGGTGCTCTTTCCAAGAGCTGGTGCAGACTAGATGGGCCGAATGGCCTCCTTCTTCACTGTAAATTCTATGAAAACAGGTCAGGCTTGGATAGAATGGATCGCCAGAGATTTTTCCCCAGGGCGGAATTGGCTGTCACGAGGGGACATAATTGTCAGGTGATTGGAGGAAGGTATAGGGGAGATGTCAGAGGTTGGTTCTTTACACAGAGAGTGGTGGATTAGGATAAATGGTCTGCACATCGTGGGCCAAAGGGCCTGTACTGTGCTGTACTGTTCAACAGCCGGCCAGTTCACCAGACCCAGACACGCCAACGGCCAAAAACCTAACAAAAGATTGGCTTGTCCTTTGGGTGTGTGGCTTATTCCACATTTCCTCTGTTGTCTCAATGCTTTCTGTACATTTTACCAGTAAATCAAGGGCATGCTCCGTATACTACATCTAAAATAGAGTACATTTCTACGTCGGGCCATTCAAGTCTAGTCTCAGTGAGTGATGAGACAAGTTTAATACTACATCTACTGTCATAATGACCTGTCACTTTTTGCTCACATCAACATTGACTATGAAATGCTTCGGAAATTAATTCTAAGATTATCTTAGAAATGAATTACCTTATTGCAACGTGCAACTCACTGGCCTCCCCGTGCTCTGTGTAGGGGGCTTGCTGACGCTGCCTGGGTGGTGCTGGGGGTGCAGGCAAAACTCTTGCCTCGTGTGGTGCTGGTGGTGTGTCACCTCACCTAGCAACAGGATGAAAAATAATTTGCGTCATTAATATATCAGAGCTTGGAGGTCATTGCACATATCCAGTTCATATATCACTTGTTTTTGATGCGACACAGCTGCATTAGTCACAGGCATACTGTGTAACATTAAAATAACAATTGTATCACCTATTTTTTACAGTTCCACAACTTCCTCCTGTAGCTCGTGGTCCGTGGCCTCCAGCTGCTTTTTATTGGACTGTGAGGCTGTAATGTATTACATCTTGCAGCCATTCTGTCCTCTATTGCTGCGTCAAGACATTTGTTGCAGGCAGAATTCTCCTTAATTCTGCCAGAGAACGGGCAGCACGGTGGCCTAGTGGTTAGCACAACCGCCTCACGGCGCTGAGGTCCCAGGTTCGATCCCGGCTCTGGGTCACTGTCCGTGTGGAGTTTGCACATTCTCCCCGTGTCTGCGTGGGTTTCGCCCCCACAACCCAAAAATGTGCAGAGTAGGTGGATTGGCCACGCTAAATTGCCCCTTAATTGAAAAAAAAAAAATAATTGGGTAATCTAAATTTAAAAAAAAAAAAAAAAAATTCTGCCAGAGAAGGTATATTTGGAATCATCTAACTTTGTTTTGATATCTCATAACTCACTCTCCGCCGCTGTTGCTGTCCCCGACAGTGCATTGCACAATTTTGCTGTGTGCTTTTCAGATCATGGTCAATCTGAATGTCGCATCAACTAATCCACATTCCCACCTGTGCCAAATAACCTCTCACCCCCTTGCTGACCTGGAATCTATCTATCCCTGCCTTAAAAATATTCAAAGATTCTGCTTCCGCCACCCTTGGAGGAGGAGAGTTCCAAAGTCTCACGACTGTCTGAAAAAAAGATTTCTCCTCATCCCTGCCTTAAACAGACGACCCTCCATTCTATTAGCTTTCCTAATTACTTGAACCTTTCTCGATTTGTGCACTATAGGACACCCAGATCCATCTGCAGTTCAGAACTCTGCAATCTCTCACCATTTAGGTGCTTTTTAAAAATTCTTCCTCCTGAAATGGCCTATTTCGCATTTTCCCACCTCCTTTTCAGATCTTTGCCCACTCACATGACCAATCTGCATTCATTTTTAGTATCCTTATTTTGGGGAGAATTTTCTGTGTCATACGTGCCCCCCCACCCCTCCCCACCAATCACAGTTGGTATCTTCAATTGGTTTCAACTTTTCTTCCCAGTGGCACATTAGCACAGTGGTTAGCACTGTTGCTTCACAGCGCCAGGGTCCCAAGTTCGATTTCCGGCTTGGGTCACTGTCGGTGCGGAGTCTGCACGTTCTCCCCGTGTCTGTGTGGGTTTCCTCTGGGTGCTCCGGTTTCTTCTCACAAATCCAAAGATTATTTATTTTTAATTTTTTTTAAATTTAGTGTACCCAATTCATTCTTTCCAATTAAGGGGCAATTTAGCATGTTCAATCCACGTACCTTGCACATCTTTGGGTTGTGGGGGCAGAACCCACGCAAACACGGGGAGAATGTGCA
This sequence comes from Scyliorhinus canicula, assembly GCF_902713615.1. Classification (NCBI taxonomy): domain Eukaryota; kingdom Metazoa; phylum Chordata; class Chondrichthyes; order Carcharhiniformes; family Scyliorhinidae; genus Scyliorhinus; species Scyliorhinus canicula. The sequence continues at coordinate 269,864,004 of NC_052147.1, forward strand.
AACTCCACACGGATAGCGACCCAGAGCCGGGATGGAACCTGGGGCCTCGGCGCCGTGAGACTGCAGTGCTACCCACTGCGCCACCGTGCTGCCCCACAAGTCCAAAGATGTACAGGTTAGGTGGATTGGCCATGGTAAATTGCCTTAGTGTCCAAAAAAGGTTAGGTGAGGTTACTGGGTTACAGGGATAGGGTGGAGGTGTGGGCTTAGGTAGGACGCCCTTTCCAAAGGGCTGGTGCAGACTCAATGGGCCGGATGGCCTCCTTCTGCATTGTAAATTCTATGATTCCTCTCCCCCCAACCCCCACTGGAATCGGATCCCTGAGTGATTGAACTGGGACTGAATTTTCTAACTGCCGATCAATGTCCAACCCGCAATCTTTCCCTCCCTCTCTGGCTGTTGCCGATTGCCAAAGGTTGCAGGGGCAGCAGGGTAGCATGGTGGTTAGCATAAATGCTTCACAGCTCCAGGGTCCCAGGTTCGATTCCCGGCTGGGTCACTGTCTGTGTGGAGTCTGCACGTCCTCCCCCTGTGTGCGTGGGTTTCCTTCGGGTGCTCCGGTTTCCTCCCACAGTCCAAAGATGTGCGGGTTAGGTGGATTGGCCATGCTAAATTGCCCGTAGTGTCCTAATAAAAGTAAGGTTAAGGGGGGGGTTGTTGGGTTACGGGTATAGGGTGGATATGTGGGTGATCATGGCTCGGCACAACATTGAGGGCCGAAGGGCCTGTTCTGTGCTGTACTGTTCTATGTTCTATGTTTCCTCTCCTAAAAAGTGTCTAAATCTGGGCATGCTGTGTCCGTGAAACGGATTCAAAGATATTAATCAGATCCGGCTGTCAACAGTACACTTTTCCAAGTTGCCCTTGCAATTTTATTTCATTTTCAAAACCCTTTTTTGTTGTTGATTAATGTCATGTTGGCATTTAGTTATGTTGTCATTGCTTTCATTGAAGCATCCGCGATATAGATTTAATGACTGCCAGTTTATCCTGTGATAATCTGTAATTGATTACTTGTTAAAAATTTATGGCTGATATTTGTTATGATCATAATGAGGAAAAATAATGATGATCAATTGGCACGAAAAAAAAGGGGTAGCAAAGTTGCTCTTACTGTCGCTGCTGATACGAAAAGATGATTTATATCAGCACCACAGGCTCACACTCAACCTGTAATGTGGTTAAATGATTTCTCATTTCCAGCACATTTGATCATTGTGTGATTCACGGTAGCAGAGTGGTTAGCACTGTTGCCTCACAGCACGAAAGTCCAGGTTTTGATTCCTGGCTTGGGTCACTGTCTGTGCGGTGTCTACATGTTCTCATCGTGTCTGCCTGGGTTTCCTCCGGGTGCTCCGGTTTCCTTCCACGTGACCCGAAAGACATGCTGTTAGGTGAACTGGACATTCTGAATTCTCCCTCTATGTACCCGAAAAGGTGCTAGATTGTGGCGACTAGAAGCTTTTCACAGTAACTTCACTGCAGTGTCAACGTAAGTCTACTTGTAACAGTAATAAAGATTATTATTATTAATATATTGCACTTTGGGACCAAATTGAGCATTTGCGGGGTTTAACTTCTGTTTCTGAGACATGTTTGGGTTGTTCCTGTGAGGCAGCCAATTAGTTAAGGTGGTGAAGTCATAGAATCATAGAATTTATGGTGCAGAAGGAGGCCATTTGGCCCATCGGGTCTGCACTAACCCTTAGAAAAAGCACCCTACTTAAACCCACACCTCCACTCTATCACCCTAACCCAGTAACTCCACCTACCCTTTTTGGATACTAACGGCAATTTAGCATGGCCAATCCACCTAACCTGCACATCTTTGGACTGTGGGAGGAAACCAGAGCACCCGGAGGAAACCCACACAGACACGGGAGAACGTGCAGACTCCGCAAAGACATTGACCCAAACCAGGAATCAACCCTGTGTGGTGAATGTGATTCACACAAGACTATAACCTGTATATACATGTGTCTATATTGTAAGTGCAGTTGCACTACCTGACCTCCAGTGGAAGTAGCTCTGGGAATGCTCGAGAGTGGTACGGGTCTTCTCCCTTGGCTCCGCCCAGGACTCCTCCCCTGGGAGCTGCTGTATAAAGATCAATGCCACAAGGTCAGCCGGCCAGTTCACCAAACGTTCAACAGCTAACAGGCTGGCTCTGTTGTAAGTATATTAAAACCGCTATTCTAATCCTACAAGCACGTGTCCGTAGAATTGTTGGTTCCAACAATTTAATATACTTAGGAAACAGTCGAAGAAATCATGGAAGCAGCCCTCAAGCTCGGACGCCTAGAAGTTGACCCACAGGATGCAGAGGCCAAGGGAATATTTTCTCACTGGCTGAGATGTTTTAAAGCCTACCTGGCAGAAGCCAGCACCGCCGGAACAACGGAGGAACAAAAACTCAGTCTACTGCACGCGAGGGTAAGCCACAGAATCTCCACACAGCTGAATCCGGCCGGTTCTTACACCGCAGCGCTGGCAATATTGGACAAAATGTACGTTAGGCCTATTAACGAGGTTTATGCACGCCACGTGTTTACGACTCGCCATCAGCGGCCTACAGAAACGCTTGCTGAGTTTGTAAGGGAATTGAACAATCTTTCCAATGACTGTAATTATCAAGCCGTTACCGCGGCTGAACATGGGGAGCTTGCTGTGCGGGACGTTTTCGTTGTGGGCCTTAGGTCTAACTATGTGAGCCAGCACCCGCGGCAGCACTGCCCAGCCCGATCCGCGACCTGCAGCAGCTGCGGGAAGAAATGCCACTATGCAGAGAGAACAAATCTCTCCCAACAGCAGCGGGCCTTGCGGGGCCCCTCCCGCCACGTGCGATCCATGGGGGCCGCCATCTTGGCAAACCCCCACCACGCGGCCAGCCACGTGCAACTCAATGGGGGCCGCCATCTTCCTCGCCGCTCACCACGTGCGATCCACGGGCCCCATCTGCATCGGCATGCTCAGAACGCTCATCGGAAGAATACGACTTCCCCGGGCACTCACCATGCGGCCCGCAACTCAACGCGGTCACCCTGGATCAATCCCGCCCCAAGCACCTACGAAGTTCGATGGCGGAGGTCCAGATCAACGGGTACAGCACGCCATGCCTCTTTGACTCTGGGAGCACCGAGAGCTTTACACATCCAGAGCTGGTACGACGCTGTTCGCTTTCTATTTTTCCGGTGAGCCAAACTATTGCCCTCGCTTCGGCCTCCCACTCAGTCCAAATCCAAGGATGCACCGTCGCTACGCTCACAATTCGAGGCGCTAGCTATTCTAAATTTAAACTTTATGTCCTGCCCGACCTCTGCGCGCCACTCTTATTAGGCCTGGATTTCCAGTGCAACCTCAAGAGCCTCACCCTCAGCATCGGCGGGCCCCTGCCCCCACTCACTATCTGCAGCCTAGCCATGCTGTGCATCTCCCCCCCCCTCCTCTCTCCGCCAATCTCACTCCAGATTGCAAACCAGTAGCTACTCGCAGCAGGCGATACAGCCTGCAGGATAGGGTCTTTATCCGATCGGAGGTCCGACGGCTGCTCAGTGAGGGGATCATAGAGGCCAGTAATAGTCCCTGGAGAGCTCAGGTGGTCGTCGTCAAGACTGGGGAAAAATTTTGCATGGTCGTCGACTATAGCCAGACCATAAATCGCTTTACGCTCCTAGACGCGTATCCCCTCCCCAGAATTGCAGACATTTTGCCATTCCATGCCCTGATATGACCTCCCACACAGTCATTAGGGCCCTGAATAGTGTCTTCACCCTGTTCGGTTTCCCCAGCTACGTGCACAGCGACCGGGGTTCCTCCTTTATGAGTGACGAGCTGTGTCAGTACCTGCTCGACAAGGGCATCGCCTCGAGCAGGACTACCAGCTACAACCCCAGGGGGAACGGACAGGTGGAGAGGAAGAACGCGACGGTCTGGAAGACCGTCCTGCTGACCCTCCGGTGTAGAAAACTCCAAGTTTCCCAATGGCAAGAAGTCCTCCCAGACGCGCTCCACGCAATCAGATCCCTCCTCTGTACAGCTACAAATCAAACCTCTCACGAGCGACTCTTCAATTTTTCTCGGGGCACTACCACGGGAGTCGCTGAGGACTCCAGGCCCAGTCCTCCTGAGGAAGCACGTCAGGGGGCACAAAACTGACCCCCTTGCTGAAGACATTTCTTCAGCCAGAGAGTGGTGGGCCTGTGGAATTCATTGCCGCAGAGTGCAGTGGAGGCCGGGACGCTAAATGGCTTCAAGGCAGAGATAGATAAATTCTTGATGTCGCGAGGAATTAAGGGCTATGGGGAGAATGCTGGGAGGTGGAGTTGAAATGCCCATCAGCCATGATTGAATGGCGGAGTGGACTCGATGGGCCGAATGGCCTTACTTCCACTCCTATGTCTTATGGTCTTATGGTCCTCCATTCCAACCCCCTTTATGCATTCGTGGAGTTCCCGGACGGTCGCCAGGACACAGTATCCCTTTGGGACCTGGCACCCGCTGGATCCAGCCCCCCCCCTACCTCCACTGAGGAACCCCTTACCCCGTTCCCTATGCCGCCGCCCCCTCGCGCCCCCGATTCCGCAAGCTCACCCCACCGGTTCCACGCGCCAGAACCAGCACGCCCCCAGTCTCTGGTTGAGCCAGAGGTGTATAAAGTTCGGACGAGACCCGCTCCGGAGTCTGCCATCGTACCCCAGCTCTCAAAACCCACCCAGCCACCGCAAGAAGCTGCAACCCCGGTGCTCCGCAGATCGAAAAGAACAATTCGTCCACCGGACAGACTAACTCTGTGAGCCACCACCTCCGCTGGACTCAATTTTTTTCACAGGGGGTGAATGTGGTGAACGTGATTCACACCGGACTATAACCTGTATATACATGTATCTATACTGTAAGTGCAGTTGCACTACCTGACCTCCAGGGGTAGTAGCTCTGGGAATGCTCGAGAGTTGTACGGGACTTCTCCCTTGGCTCCGCCCAGGACTCCTCCCCCGGAAGCTGCTGTATAAAGATCAGTGCCACAGGGTCAGCCGGCCAGTTCACCGAAAGTTCAATGGCTAACAGGCTGGCTCTGTTGTAAGTATATTAAAACCGCTATTCTAATCCCACAAGCACGTGTCCGTAGAATTGTTGGTTCCAACAACCTGGACCCTGGATCTGTGAAGAAATAGTGCTAACTACTGTGCTACTGTGCCATCCCTAAGTGACCAGCATCTCCACATCATGGCACTCTATAGTGGCCGAGCAAGCCCCCCTCCGAACAGGCGCCGGAATGTGGCGACTAGGGGCTTTTCACAGTAACGTAATTTGAAGCCTACTTGTGACAATAAGCGATTTTCATTTCATTTCATTTTCAGTCAGTTTGGGTCTGTGAGGCTGGTGTTGCCTCAGCTCACATGGACAATATATTCGCTGTTAAAACAGAAATTTCTTGGAAGAAATACCACACTGAGTTGATGGCGGGCGGTTGAATCAGAGGCTGCCTGCTGGCAATACGACCTGGATCCCCAGCCTGCCTTCTTTTTCTTCAAAGTTCTGCCCCACACGGCAGGGAAAAAAATGCCATTGTTGTCAGCGACCTCAATGCCACTTTTCCACCTTTGCCGAGATGGGGGGGGGGGAGAAATCTCACCCACAACCTGCATATGTACCCTGCTCAAAGCTGAATTCCAACCCCACTCACTGTACTTCCAGTGGCTGTGCCCTCTCCGTTGTCCGTTGTTTATATTCCACACTTGTAACATAGCGCAAACTTAATTCCACTTTGCAAGAAAAGTGCCACAGATTTCAGGTTCCCTGTCATATACTTCAAAGGAAATAACAGGGTCTCAATTGTGCTGACATTTGCTCATCTCCTTCAGTCAATTAAATTTTCACAGCGTGTTCATGAATGTCCACTCTCTCAGAACGTCGCAGTCCAGACTTTTTGAAGTGATAGATCTTGTCATTGATCTTGTCTGGCACTGGTGCCAGCTGTGTCTCAGTCAAAAGGGCACTCTTGCTTCTGGCTCTGAAGATTGCGAGCAATGTCGCACTGCGGAGACTCGAGCACTAAATCTTGTCTGCTGCCCCTGTGCTGAAACGAGGGAGTGCTGTACGTGTCACCTTTTTGGATGTGGTATTGAAACCACGGCCATGTCTGCCATTTGCATAAGGTGCTATTGTAGCCATCTGGGATGGCCACTTACAAAGGGAAACATGGCCACTTGCAAAGAATCACGGGAAATATGGCCAATGCAGGATCCAGACTAACTCAGAGCTTAAGTATATTTGCCAAGAGATAACCAGACACTATCGAAACCCCCAGCAGATTTGCATTCTAATTGCCCATTTCCCCAGAACTAAAGACTCATACTCAGGTATCAGATACAGATCCAGACTTATCGGCGCCAATCCCTTCACCCAGGAAGCTCAAACAGCCAAGGTCAATGACACTCCCAGCCATCAAGGCACCCGCCCCTTTTTTGGCTCAAATCGAAGCCTGCCGAATTATTGGGTCCAAAGCTAAGGACCGCCCAAAAGAGCGCAATACCCCTGAAGGATAAAATGAGACACTGCCATGTGTTCAGTCTCGTTTGGCCGCGGCACACTGGCACTCTCTTGGCCCCGGCTTGTGCCCAAAACCAATTGCAGCACCACGACCAGAAGACAAGTTCAAGACCAACGATCGCTACCAGATGGATGAGCATAAACAAAGTAACTTCTTCAGACCCAGCCACGCCAGATCCAAACAAAGGCCTTTTTCCTCTGCATCAAGCTGGGTGCCTGAAGTTAAGTACAGGTTGTTGTAGTGTTAGGTGTAGTTTAGCGTGTAGTGTTTTATGTTGCATGTCGAAGTAATTCTTGTGTGTAAATAAACTATCCTTGAACTTGAACTAACTAACGGGCTGTTGGGTCTTTGATCGATATCCGGCTAAACCTTGTGGTGGTATCATTTGATGCCTGGCGACTCTGAAAAGCAATATCATCATTAATAACGGTCATATTAGTATACAGTTAAAAGGAGCAACATTATTGGCGTCTCCAGTGCAAATTGGCAACATTATTGGTGACGCTCGTGGGATAGTATTCCATTAAATCGGCAACACTATTTCAAGGAAGGGCAAGCGTGCCATCCCCCGGTCTATGTTTACCTCTTAGCCAATACCACGAAAACAGATGATCTGGTCATTCTCACAATTGCGTTGGTGGGAGCTTGCTGTGCACACAAATTGGCTGCTGAATTTCAATGCAACAGTGATTACACTGCATAATGAACTGGATTGCCACAAAGCACAAGGTCACTAAAGCAGTAATACAAACGCAAACCATTCTATCTTGTTCCTCAGAATATGAAGATATTTATCCAGTTCAGAAAGCTTTTGTCTTCATTATGTCCTGCAGGGTGCTAACTAATGGCTGACTTGGCATATGTTTGTTCCACTGTTGTTTTGAGATGTGAACACGACGACCTGGCTGACTGAAGAACCTGACATTTGTATAATTAAGTCGTTGAGGTTTCTGCTGCACTGGCACTTGGCACTTTCCCGCTGGTTTTTTTTGTTGTTGCATTTTTCAGCACCCAGATTTCACAAGATGCACCTGGACCTTATGGCTTCAGTGGATAAACAGGAGTGTTAATGAACAGGATTTGTACTCGTTCCAGCAGTTGTCCTCTTCGCCACCTTGCCGTTAACAGTCGTATCAGCTGTGGTTCAAATGGCAGCTTTGTTATCCTGCCTCTGAATCAGAACGTTGTGGGTTCCAACCCCGCTCTGGGATTTGAGGGCAAAAATCAAGGCTGACACCCTGTCGCAGGACTGCTGGAGTGCAGCGCTATTGAAGGTGCTGTATTTTGGGTAAGATGTTCAACCAAGGCCCTGCCTGACCTCTTTGAAAACGTGTAAGATCTCATGTAGCTGTTGTGAAGAGCAGGGGAATAACCACAATGTCCATAACAATATTTATCTCTAAATCAACATCGCCATAAGCAGATTATCTGGTCCTTGTCACCTTAGTTTTGTGAGAGCTAGTGCGCAAAATGGCTGCTGTGTAGCCTACATTGACCAGACTTGAAAAGTACGTCACAGGTTACAAAGTACTTTGGGATGTCTGCTGGTCATTTTTTCTTCAATAATTCTGTTGCTGGTAAACACTTGCAATGATTTATCGTGTGGTACGCCACCTTGGGCAGATGAATGGTCAATTCCAGATCCGCATGCCCCGGGGTCATAACACAACGCAGTTTCAATTCACATCGCAAATGGTGACAGGTACAGCACTCCCTCGTTTCAATAAAAGAGGGCAGCACGGTAGCACAGTGGTTAGCACTGTGGCTTTACAGCGCCAGGGTCCCAGGTTCGAGCTTCTGCTGGATCACTGTCTGTGCGGAGTCTGCACGTTCTCCCCGTGTCTGCGTGCATTTCCTCCGGGCACCCCGGTTTCCTCCCACAGTCCAAAGACATGCAGATTAGATGGATTGGCCATGCAAAATTGCCAAAAGGTTAGGAGGGGTTATTGGGTTAGGGGGATAGGGTGGACGTGAGGGCTTAAGTGGGTCGGTGCAGAATCGATGGGCTGAGTGGCCTTATTCTGCACTGAAGGGCTGGTTTAGCACAGGGCTAAATCGCTGGCTTTTAAAGCAGACCAAGGCAGGCCAGCAGCACGGTTCAATTCCTATACCAGCCTCCCCGAACAGGCGCCAGAACGTGGCAACTAGGAGCTTTTCACAGTAACTTCATTTGAAGCCTCCTTGTGACAATAAGCAATTTCATGTTCATTTCATTTCATTTCATGTTCTATATTCTAATTCGTATGAACATTCCTGAAACCTTTGGCCGTTAGCTGCCCAGTGATCACAGTCACTAGGTTTGTAAGTCGAAACACAATTACTGTTTATTTATACCAACAACTATCATAAAATATGCAATAAAAACAACTGCATAACAGCAAGTTAATACCTACTAGCCACTCTAACTGTCCCACTCTCTACCCACACACATAAGACAGATAAACATAGAGGGGTGAAAAGGGGTAAAAATAATAAGGAAGATCAAAGTCTTTGCTGCAAATAGTGGTTCTTTCGGTCCTTTACTAATTAAAGTCTCTGGTTTACTGTTGGTAATGGTCTTCTTTGCAGTGTCATTAATTCAGGATCCCCGTAGACTGGCAAATTTAGAACTCACAGGCAGCAGGCTTTCTGCAGACACACTTCAGTTCTTATCAAACTGGGTCCTCAGCTCGAGGTTCACATTCATACCTCTACCTTTCTGGAGAGACACTTCACAGAAAACCTTGCTTTCAGCTTACGGCTTGACTTCAGGCCTTTGCAGTCTCACGAGAATGACATCCAGACTTGTTGGAGAGGGAGCCAGCCCTCAGAACGGTCTTCTGAAGAGGACTCATTAGATCTTTTAGAGGGAGTTATTTAGGACTCTCCAACCAGGCTGCCACAATCAAAAGTGAAACTAAACTGGAATCTCCTGACGCTGAATCCATTCCAGTGGTATCAAACCCAATTAACCCCTGTTACCAGGCAGAGCACAGCCTTTTAGGCCCATTCCTTGGCTACCAGCCAAATCAATCAACTGATGGGAGCCACTCTGCAATCACCAGCTTTAAACAGCACAGTCTTCTGGATCCTTCTGTTTGAATTAAAGATATAGGCCACTGCTCCCCCCCCCCCCCCCCGTCCCCACAACGGCCAGAGGAAACCCATGCAGACATGGGGAGAAACTCGATACAGTCATCCAAGGTTGTAATTGGACCAGGGTCCCTGGACCTGTGAGGCAGCAGTGCTAACCACTGTGCCACAGTGCTGAGGGAGGCTCGATAAGCACAAGAGGATGAAGCGAACAGATGATTATGCTGATAAAGCGAGGTGAGGAAAGATGGGGTCAGGCTTAAGTGGAGCATAAATGAACTGGTCAGCCAAATTCCCTGTTTTTGTGATTTTGATCCTGTGCAATCCTCTGTAACAGTGAGAAGATTTGGTCAGCATATTTTCCCAGGAGATCCTTTTTGGCTTTGATTTCGATCTCTGCCTCTCCGTTAGTCTGAGTAAATTCAGATTCCTCACAGAACTTTACAAATGCGACAACCAAGAATTGCGGTCCATTATCTGACATTCCATGATGGACAATTATGCGTGTTCATATGCGTAACTGCTGCTCGCGATGTACTTATGCTCAGGGTGATTTCTGTCCATGAGCAGCCATTCACAATCAGCGCATATGTAACTGCTTTCAAATCAAATGAGCCTTACTTTCAATTCTCTTGTAAAAAGAAAAGGAATCGTCTGTCAAGCGAACTATCTCCGATTTGGTTTCTCCTCGCTTTCCGTCATTATATTTCGCTTTTTCAAAGATCGGGCTGCCATGGACTCCAAAATGTTCTTTTTTTAGCCAGTCTCTTGCCGCTGTGAAACACCTCTGGGCCTGATTTTTATAACCACCTTCATCCCACAAACCCCCACCCTCCCAGATGACTGGTACAACTCCAATATGTTGAAAAACGGAACTTTCCACCGAATTCCCTATCTCCACACTGTGGTGTTCTTTGCAATGCTGTTTTCAAGATGGATGTTGTAGTATTCACAAAGACCACAGAAGCTAAGTTCATTAACAAGGCTAACTACTTTCCACTACTTAAATTAAGCTCAACCGCTTACTCCTATAGTAAACAATAGGATACAATAATTATAGTAATCTGCATTCTACGAACAGTAGTCTCTACATTCTAACTCTAACTGTGCTCTATCCTCTCTAGATTTATCCTGTGCACTCTACTCCAGTCTTTGCTCTCTCTCCCAGAAGTCTGAGAGTTAGTGCCTTATATAGTACTGCATCTAGCTCCATCTTATGGTTAATTGTAACATGACATTAACTCTTTGTATACTGAACATTTCTATAATGTCACACACCCACCCACTGCTATTTCCACCTCTGGTGGGTTACTTTTTGAGGTATGCAAATCAGGGTCCCAAGACTTATATGGGATGGCAGAACAATTTTCAGAAACCAATGTATTTTTCGATGTTCACAAACAATTTTAAGATATTGCCCATGATCAAATATATTTGTGTTTGGATGCATGTATCTTCTTACCCTCGATGTCATTGAGTCAATTTAAATAACCCAGCAGCAAGCCTCTGTGTTTTAAAAATGATAACGTTTAGTTTATTTCTCAGATACTTGCCTCAAAAGTAAACGGAAACTTGACCTCTCACTCACATGACTCACCCAGGCTATCGCACGCTCAACAACAACTGGAGTTAGTTGAAGGTAAGAACACTGGTTGTAAAAACTGAATTTAACTGAGTCTCTATTTTGGTGCATGTCTGATGTTTCATTGTTGAATTGTTACTGAAGGTGAAGTGAAGATCTTACAAATGCAGACCTCTCTCAGTAGTTGCGATTGTTCCCAGAATTGATCTGACCGGAGGTTGTTTTCGTAGGTAGGCTTGAGGATGGAACAGGTTCGAGGAGAAAAAGCGGCTTAGTATTCCTTTCAAGGCATCCTTGGTGGTTACTTTGCTGCTTAACTGAATGCAGCAGTTGATGCCATTGCTGACAGATTATTTCTCTCCCTTTCTGATGGCTTCTGACTCTGTTTCTGAAGATGTCTCTGAAAAGCAGCTCGAATGTTTTGCGATATCTTTAGCAGGGAGCCAAGCTGGCCACTCTATCATGTGACTTCACATCAGCGACAAGTCATAGTCCCAAATAAGAGATTGTAGTAGTTTAACTAACATTCTGAACTCTCCTCCCACAGTGTTTTTCCTGGGTAGTGAAATTGATATTTTTAAAATGAAGGTGTTGATAGAGTTTTGTTTATCTCCTGGCCAAAACCACAGTGAATCAATATCAGAAAATATATTTTTGTCCTCTTGAGAGGTAAGATGGATAATCCACAAAACAGTTTGGTAGCTCTGAGGAATCATGTTATGTTCCAGTTTTATTTATTCAAAAATGCTTTTAAATATTTACAATAACATCCTGCAGGTACTGCATCATGACATTTCTGTATTCATTCGCAGGATGGAAGCATTGCAGACAAAGCCAGCATTTATTACTCATGCCTAAGCGCCCCTCGAGATATTGGATTTGTTTATTGTCACGTGTTCTGAGGAACAGTGAAAGTATTTTTCTGCAAGCAGCTCAAAGAGATTATTTAGGACATGAAAATGAAATAAAATAAAAAGAAAATAGATAATAGGGCAACACAAGGTACAAAATGTAAATACCTAGGCACCGGCATTGGGTGAAGCACAAAGGGGTGGAGTATGAATCAGGTCAGTCCATAAGAGGGTCGTTTAGGAGTCAGATAACAGCGGGTGATAAGCTGTTTTTGAATCTGTTTGTGTGTGTTCTCAGACTTTTGTATCTCCTGCCCGATGGAAGAAGTTGGAAGAGTGAGTAAGCCGGGTGGGAGGGGTCTTTGATTATGCTGCCCACTTTCCCCAGGCAGCGGGAGGTGTAGCTGGAGTCAATGGATGGGAGGCAGGTTTGTGTGATGGACTGGGCTTAATTCACGACTCTTTAAAGTTTCTTGCGGTCTTGGACCGTGCAGTTGCCACACCAGGCTGTGATGTAGCCAGATAGCATGCTTTCTATGGTTCATCTGTAAAAGTTGGTAAGTGGACATGCCGAATTTCCTTAGTTTCCTGAGGAAGAATGGGCGCTATTGGGCTTTCTTGGTGGTAGCATCGATGCGGGTGGACCAGGACAGAGTTTTGGAGATTTGCACCACTCGGAATTTGAAGCTGCTAACCATCTCCACCTCGGCCCCATTCATGCTGACAGGGGTCTGTACGATACTTTGCTTCCTGAAGTCAATGACCAGCTCAGTAGTTCTGCTGGCATTGAGGGATAAATTATTGTCGTTGCACCACTCCACTAGGTTCTCTATCTCCCTCCTGTATTCTGACTCGTCGTTATTCGAGATCCGACCCACTATGGTTGTGTCGTCAGCAAACCTGCAGATGGAGTTGGAACCAGATTTTGCCACGCAATCGTGTGTGTACAAGGAGTATAGTAGGGGGCTAACTATGCAGCCTTGCGGGGCCCCGGTATTGAGGACTATCGTGGAGGAGGATATGGTGGCTGTAGTGATCTGTACATACATCTGCACATACACCAGGGACTACAGACAAATGTAACAGCCACAGCATCACTAGAGGGCAGCATCAGAGACGGGTATAAAGGGTCCAGCCCAAGGCAGGATCCACCCCTTTCAGAAGCACAAGGCCAGTGAGCAGCAGCAGACAGAGACAGCTCAGCATAGGCAGTTTACCTTAGCTTCATTGGTTATACCTCTTGACTATTATATCTAGTTAAGCTCTGGAAACAGAACAAACCCACTGAATAAAGTATTTATGTTAACTGGAAGCCTACAATCTTTATTCAGACTTAGAGAATAACATAGTGGCGAACCGCCTATTTGAAGAAACCTGAGAGGCTTCCTCAGCCATTTCAGAGGGAAGTCACTGTTGGTTTGGACTCTTGATGGCCAGACCAGTTAAGGATGGCAGATTTCCTTCTCTAAAGGACATTAAGTGAACCAAGTGGGTTTTTATGATAATCTGGTAGTTTCATGTCCACCATCACTGATACTAACTTTTTTATTCCAGAATTATTCAAGTCACTGAATATAAATGCCCCAACTGTCAAGGTGGGATATGATTGATTACTAGTCCAGTAACATACCACCAAGCAACAATACCTTGTGTTGTGTGCTGTGCAAGCTCTTCCCATTGTCAATAGTTGGCTGGACCATAAAGGGACTGCTGTAAGCTGTTCCTAAGAATGGTTATGGTTGTTTTGTAAAAGGTCTTTGGAAGTCTTTCTACATTCAACAAATTATTCCGTGTACCCTCTCGGCTGATTGTGTCTCCTTTCATTAACCTCTACCTTTAGACTCAACTCCTTTGATGGGCAATTTGAATTCTTCTCCACCTCCAGTACTCCGTCCATTAGATCCCCTCCCCTCACTAACTCGGAAACTGCTAGCTGACTAATTTCACCAACACCGGGTTGACTAAGTGACTTGCTCTGTCCACCAGCAGGCCAAGGTCTGCTGAAAGCTAAAATCTAACCTTGGGAGGGAGAAAAGTGCGCAAAACCATCCATCGGATTCATCAATCCATTTAACTGGTTCAGTTCTTCCTCATCCAGACTTCAAGCTGTACTAATTCTTTCAAATCACTATCTCCACCTCGACTATCTTGCTGCCTTACAAAAATTAAACCTATATTGCATGTTTTTTGCAGGACAGAAGCCATTTTCCTATGCGTTCGAATCTCTTCTACGTATTAATAAGTCTTGCCTTTCCCAAACATATTTTTCCTAACTGGTCCTTGACAAACCCATTCATGATTTCCAGACAATAATATTACCCAAGAGCGACAATTAATTCCAGTTCAATGTGGTTCGTTAAATGGACATAGATGCAGGAAAAGGTTTGGTTTCAGTATTCCTCAAGAACTTCCAGTTCGGTCATGAATTATTTACAACTGCACACTTCCCAACCAGGATTGTGGGCAGGATTCTCCAGATTCACAGTTTATTTCTTGGCGGCGCACCGTTTGCTGGCAGTGGGCTTCTCTGCTCCCGCCGCTGCCAATCAAAATTCCCATTGAAGACATGCCGCTGACATCATTAGCCATGACCTCAGTGTGTATCCCTTGTCCCCCATGAACCAATTTGTCATCCTAGTGCCCCAGGAGGTAGCTGTCAAGCGCGTATAGTGTGGCGACTCGGGGATTTTAACACTAACTTCATTGCAGTGTTAATGTAAGCCTACTTGTGACACTAATAACGATTATTCAACGGAGAGGACTATTAACCTCCTCATTTCCTCTCAGTAACCATTGCATCAGGTATATGTTTTTGCGGAGGTGTATTAAACGGTGCAAACGTGACCTCTCACTGGGGAGTCCGGTGACTCTCGGGAGGCCGCTGAATTTGACTTCAATGCGATTGAAATGAATGCAAATTAGCCTCAATGAGATTCTCGCCATTTTTGGGTGAAATACTGATTTCACCATCAGGAGCGGGCTGTGTGAATGGCAAAATGGTTTGCGCCCGGCACAAATCCCATTGTTGGCCTTTCCCGTTATTCACCCGGTGCAATGGGATCGGCATCGGGTGCAATGGGGTGGGAAAGTCGCGCCCAATATCCATATATGACTGGCCTAGTTCGGGTTCTGGTCAGTGGTTTCCCAGAAAGGGCGATGCTAATGCCATTGAATGGCAAGGGGAGATGGTTAGATTCTTTCTTGTTGGAGATGGTTATTGCCTGGTACTTTTGTGTCACGGATGTTACTTGTCACTTATCAGTTTGAATATTGCCCAGGTGTAACTGCAGAGGGATATGGACTGCTTCAATATCTGAGAAGCCATTGATGATGCTAAACATTTATGTTTTGTTATGTTTGGTGATGAAATCAGTTAATAAGAAAATGCTGCTAACATTGTAACTGAGAAGCAAAGTGTTCACTTTGCTTCTCAGTTACAATGTTAGCAGCATTTTCTTATTAACTGCTTTTTACTGATCCCAAGCAAGTGACATTATAAATTGCATAGAATTTCAGCAGTTCGAGAATGATACCTCTACGCTTATTTAATTCTGCAAGTAACCTTGTTTATTTTGCATTTCAATGCAAATAGATGTTTCTGGGGAACATTTGCAATAATTTCTAATTTACAACATCCACGTATTTTTTTATCGGCAGCCTTTTTTAAAAACCATCTGAAAGATTTCATGCAAAAATTATACACATTCATGGACAGGAATACATTCCGTGCACAGAGTAATTCGCTGCGCTCAATTGCACATTTTTTAATGGAAAATCTTTGTTAACTGTTTTTGTTTAGTAAAGATGCAAAAATCCCAAAGCGGGCAGCACGGTGGCGCAGTGGACGCACTGCAGCCTCATGGCGCCGAGGTCCCAGGTTCGATCCCGACTCTGGGTCACTGTCCGTGTGGAGTTTGCACATTCTCCCGGTATTTGCGTGGGTTTCGCCCCCGCAACCCAAAGATGTGCAGGGTAGGTGGATTGGCCACGCTAAATTTCCCTTAATTGGAAAAAATAAATTGGGTACTCTAAATTTTTTTTTAATTAAAAAAAAAGAAAAAAAAAGAAAATCCCAAAGTGCTTTAGAGGAGTGTTTATGTTTATGCTCCTGGCTGAAGCAACTGAAGGCATGGCCACCAACAGTTGACCAACAGGTCAGCTGGTGGAATAGAGATGATGCAGTTAATGGTAGAAGAGGGTCCGAAGCAGTCAGGTATGGAGTTTTCAGTTTTGGTTTGGGATTCTCCGCCCACACCGGGCCGGCGACCGGAGAATCCCACCAGAGGTCAAGGAACTTTTCTGTTGTCCACGTCTCACCCATGCTGATCTTGCAGCGGGCGGGGCGGAAGAATCCAGCCCCTAGTTCTTTTGGCAAGAAGGTGAGCAGAGAAGCAATTTGATGCGGAGATGCCAGCGTTGGACTGGGGTGAGCACAGTAAGAAGTCTTCCAACACCAGGTTAAAGTCCAACAGGTTTGTGTTGAATCGCTAGCTTTCGGAGCACTGCTCCTTCCTCCGGTGATTCACCTGAGGAAGGAGCAGTGCTCCGAAAGCTAGTGATTTGAAAAAAACCTGCTGGACTTTAACCTGGTGTTGGAAGACTTCTCACTGAAAAAGACAGGCAAGATTCTGCATTCTTCCAACGCCGGGTCGGAGAATCCCTGGGGGGGCGGGGGGGGGGGGGGGGCGGCATGAACTCCGCCCCGCCGCTCCGACGCCAGCTGCCATATTCTCCGGCACCGGTTTTCGGGCAGGGTCGGGCAACACGCCGTGCTGGTCGGGGGCCACTGGCAGCGGCCCCCCCCCCGGCAATTCTTCGGGCCCCGTGGGCCGAGCGGCCGTCGGTTTCTGGCCAGTCCTGCTGGCGTAGATTGGACATGGTCCCGCACGGCGGGACCTGGCTGGTAGGCCGGCTGGTGTGGTCCTCGGGTGGGCACGGGGGGGATCCGGCCCCGGTGGGGGCCCCCATGGTGCCTGGCTGGCGATCGAGGCCCTCCGATCTGCGGGCGGGCCTGTGCCGTGGGGGCACTCCTTCCTTCTGCACTGGCCTCTGTAGGGCTCAGCCATGGCTGGCACGGAGAAGACACCCCCCCGCTGTGCATGCGCTAGAATACGCCGGCCGGTCTGCACATGCGCGGAACCATGCTGGCGGTTCTCCGCATGCGCGAACGTGCACCGGCCATGGCACGGCGCCAACCCCTCCAGCGCTGGCCTAAACCCCGGAGGTGCGGAGGATTCCGCAACTTCCGGTCAGCCCGACGCCGGAGTAGTCCATGCCGCGTTTTACATCAGCGTCGGGCCATCGCGGGGATTCGGGAGAATCCCGCCAGGTGTCAGGTCTCCCTCTTCTTTAATAATAATAATAATAATCTTTATTGTCACAAGCAGGCTTACATTGCAAGGATGTTACTGTATAAAGCCCCTAGTAACCACATTCCTGAGCCTGTTTGGGTACAGAGAGGGAGAATTCAGAATGTCGAAATTACCTATCTGCACGTCTTTCGGGATTAGTGGGCGGAAACGGGAGCACCCGGAGGAAATCCATGCGGATATGGGGAGAACGTGCAGACTCCACACAGACAGTGACCCAGCCAGGAATCCAACATGGGACCTTGGAACTGTTAAACCACAGTGCTAACCACTTGCTACCGTGCTGCCCACGCAAGCAATCCGAAAAGATCTCTATCTGATGTTTGACAAGTAATCCATTGATTGCTACCTCGAGTAAATAGTGGCTTTTGAACTGAGCTGGATTTGCTTGATTGAAGATAAAAAGATAACATTTAGGAGTTAATGTGTTTCATTTTAGTGTTCAGCATTACTTAACTGATAACTGAAAGCTATTTCTTATATGATGTTAAACTTTTTTAAATCCTGTATTAGTAATAAAGCTTGTCTTTGTCTCAACACACCATGTCCCAATTTGTGCATGGAGTGACTCCTGGAGCGATGCGTCCTTTCCTCACATTCTTATCAATTAAAATTAGTATTGGGGTTTCTGTCCGGTACCTTACAAACTGTTGGAGTATAGTCATGAATCGTAATACATGGAAAATGCTCTTCCGAATTCAGGAATTCTCTCATCCGTCTCCACCATTCTCCCAAGGATCCCCCGCAAATCTTCAAAGCGAGCTCGAAGGAACTGTTCCACAGAGTCGAGTTGTGATGATCATTGAGGACAATATTCTCAATGGCAGCCACCATCTAGATGGGCACAGTAAGAAGTCTTACGACACCAGGTTAAGGACCAACAGGGTGGAATGTTGCGCACAATTCTGGTCACCACACTACCAGGAGAATGTGGAGGCTTTGGAGAGGGTGCAGAGGAGGTTTACCAGGATGTTGCCTGGTCTGGAGGGTGTTAGCTATGTAGAGAGGCTGAATAAATTTGGACTGTTTATATTAGAAAGACGGAGGTTGAAGGGTGACCTGACAGAGGTCTACAAGATAGAGTGGATGGGCAGGTACTCTTTCCCAGGGTGTAGGGGTCAGTCACCAGGGGGCATAGGTTTAAAGTTCGTGGAGCAAAGTTTAGAGATGTGCGAGGCAGGTTTTTTATGCAGAGGGTGGTGAGTGCTGGAACACGTTGCCAGGAGAGGTTGTGGAAGCAGATATATTAACGGCATTCAAAAGGCATCTTGACAAACACATGGATAGGATGCGCATAGATAGATACGGCACAAGGAAATGCTGAGGGTTTCGGCAAAGTATCATGACTGGTACAGGCTTGGAGGGCCGAAAGGCCTGTTCCTGTGCTGTATTGTTCTTTGTTTGATTCGGATCACTAGCTTTCGGAGCGTAGCTCCTTCCTCAGATGAATGTGCCCAGTCCAACGGCAGCATCTCAACACCATCTAGATGCACATAGCACTGCGAAGGCGAAAGCCCACTTAGCAGCAACAATGCCATTGCAAACTGGGCCCTATGCCAGCCCACTCTGACCGCCAGGGTCAAAAGAGGATTTTCTGCAATTTATCTCGGCTCCTCTCCACAAAACACCATGGGTTCTTGTGGTAATTGGAAAATATAATTTCCAGTGGATTGTGCAAGGGATCCAATTATTTCAGGCAAGATCAACAAGAGAATATGCGAGAGGTAGCTGAATGGGCACCTCATTATAAACCTGAATCCTTATGGACAGGGTCGAGGTGACAGGAGTATCTCCTCTTTTTTTCATGTCGCCACTGACTGAAGACTGCCTGTTTATTGGGGAAACGTTGGAGAGGTTAGGTTTGTGTCACACCAGCGTTTAGAGGAATGAGAGACCACTTGACCTTGTCACAGAATATAGAACTAAGGGTCACTGTTTAATAATATAATAAATATCGCTTATTATCACAAGTAGGCTTCAATGAAGTTGCTGTGAAAAGCCCCTAGTCACCACATTCCGGTGCCTGTTCGGGGAGGCCAGTACGGGAATGGAACCCGCGCTGCTGGCATTGTTCTGCCTTACAATCCAGCTGTTTAGCCCACTGTGCTAAACCAGCATCTTATAAATAAGGGGTCACTCATTTAAGACGGAGGTGAGAAGAATTTCTTTCGCTCAGAGGATTGCGAGTCTCCGGAACTCTCTTAGAATTAGAATTAGAACAGTACAGCACAGAACAGGCCCTTCGGCCCTCGATGTTGTGCCGAGCAATGATCACCCTACTCAAGCCCACGTACACCTATACCAGTAACCCAACAACCCCCATTAACCTTATTTTTTAGGACACTAAGGGCAATTTAGCCTGGCCAATCCACCTAACCCGCACATCTTTGGACTGTGGGAGGAAACCGGAGCACCCGGAGGAAACCCACGCACACACGGGGAGGATGTGCAGACTCCTCACAGACAGTGACCCAGCCGGGAATCGAACCTGGGACCCTGGAGCGGTGAAGCATTTATGCTAACCACCATGCTACCGTGCTGCCCCCAAAAGGCAGTGGAAGCAGAATCTTTGAATATATATAAGGCGAAGCGAAGCGGATTCTTGATTTAGAATCACCCCCTTGTAAAGAGAGGGGTTGAAAGGTAATCGGGGTCAACAACAAGGTGGAGTTGTGGTTACCATCAGATCAGTCAGGATTGTATTGAAAGGTCGAGCAGGCTCAAGAGGCCTACTCCTGCTGCTAAATCTGATCGACATTTGCTCATAAGTGAATCATCTATTCAAATCATCGGCTATTTTGGGAATGTGTGGTCCACCATTATCTAGTTTGCCTAAATAAAGGAGATTGTATTTCAAAGGCAATTATTTTTTTGTGAAGTCTGTTGAATTGTTCTGAGGGAATTCTATTCATAAAACAATCTTTCATGAATTATTGGGTTTAACCCAAGTACTTTACAGCACTTTACAGGAAATTAGAGACATATGAAATAAAGGAATATCTGGGAGGCAGAGAATTTTTTTTAGACCAGTCAGTCTGACACCAGTCGTAGGGAAAATGCCGGAGTCCTTTGTAAAAGATTTAATAGCGGAGGACTTGGAAAACAGTGGGCGGGATTCTTCGCAGACCGGCGGGGCGTGCCACTCCGGCGCCGAGGGGTGGTGTGAGCCACTCTGGCATCAGGCCGCCCCGAAGGCCGCAATCCTCTGCACCATCAGGAACTAGGCTGGCGGCGGAGTGTTTGACGCTGCGCCAACCAGCACCGAAGGGCTTGGTGCCACGCGAACTGGTGCCTAAGGGCCTCCGCCGGCTGACGCGAGTTGGCGCATGCGCGGGAGCGCCAGTGTGTGCTGCCGTCATCCCATCGCATGCGCAGGGGTTCTTCTCCACACCGGCCATGGCTGAGGTTGACAGCGGCTGCTACAGTGGGATATAGTGCCCCCACGGCACAAGCCCGCCCGTGGATCGGTGGGCCCCGATCGCGGGCCAGGCCACCATGGGGGCACTCCCCGGGGCCAGATTCCCCCCCCCCCCCAGGACTCTGCAGGCCACCCATGGAGCCAGGTCCCGCCGGTAAGGACCTGTTGTGAAAATGGGCGACCACTCGGCCTTCGCGGGCCGGAGAATCGCTGGGGGGGCCGTGATTCCCGTCCCCGCCAGAACCCCGGCACCGGAGAATTCGGCAACCAGCGGGGGCGAGATGCACGCCGTCTCCCGGCGATTCTCCGACCCCCGCCGGGGATCCCAGTGGCAGGATCGGACAGAGTCAGTATGGATTTACAAAATCATGCTTGGCAAATCTACTGGAATTCTTCGGGGATGTAAAGAGTAGAGTATATGAGGCGGAGGCAGTGGATGTGGTTTATTTGGATTTTCGTTAGGCTTACAGCAAAGTACCACATAAGAGATTAGAGTGTAAAATTGAGATGGATAGAAAACTGGTTGTCAGACAGGAAACAAAGAGTAGGAATAAACCGTCTTTTTCCGAATAGCAGGTACTGACTGCTGGGATACTGCAGGGAACATAGGACATCTGCTATTCAGAACATATATTAATTGGAGCTGGTTTAGCACATGGCTAAATCACTGGCTTTGAAATCAGAACACGGCAGGCCAGCAGCACAGTTCAATTCCTGTACCAGCCTCCCTGAACAGGCGCCAGAACGTGGTGACGAGGGGCTTTTCACAGTAACTTCATTTGAAGCCTACCTGTGACAATAAGCAGTTTTCATTCATAAGTTAGAAGAGGGAACTAAATGCTCCACATTTGCAGGTGACCAAAGCTGGGTGACAGGGTGAGCTGTGAGGAGGATGCAGAGATGCTCCATTGTGATTTTGACAAGTTGAGAGAGTGGGCTAATGCATGACAGATGCAGTATAATGTGGATAAATGTGAGGTTATCCACTTTGGTAGAAAACACAGGCAGGCAGATTATTATCTGCATGAATATGGATTGAGGGAGGGGAATGTGCAAAGAGATCTGGGTGCCCACGTGGGCGGGCTTTTTTGTCCAGCGACGCTGGAATCGCAAATCGCGACCGGCTGGAGAACCTGGCATCAGCAGAAAATCAAGGTCGGCGCCAGGCGCCCAAAGGAACGCCATGCTCAAGCGGCGCAATAGCGTGAGTGAACGGGCTCAATGCCACGTGCCAGCATGGTCGTGCAAAACATACAGTAACATGTATTAGCATCTCATTAACGGATCCCACCCAGTGCTCTCCGGCCTCCCGCGATGCTCCGCCTACGCCAAGTGGATGTGACAATGACGCGGTTCACTTGTAGTGTTTAAAATCGGGAAAAAGGTGCCGTGGCTGATGAGGGAGATAGAGGAGGGAGGTAATGTGCCCAGAAGTTCAACGGACGGCTGACACTTGTGTCGCTAGCCGGGTGGCGTCAGCAAGGGACGGGGTGACCAGGGGATGGGCCTTGATGTGGAGGTGTGGGGTGTCTAGGAACAGACCGCCATTGCCGTGGCCTCCAAGGCACCTATCTGGCTGCACACCACACTGACAGCTCATTGTGGCCCAGACATGTGCAGAGCACCACTGGCCATATGGGTAGACGACCCATCAGGCCACCGCACGCTAGGAGCCCACACATCCCAGCTGACCCAAGAATGGGAGGGTGTGGTCCAGTGCAGCCCCTGGCCCAGCAGGTGTTGGTACATCCCAGTGCACCATCCAAGGCGTCGCCCCACTGCAGGGCAGCCGGGGAGCCGCAGCACGCTCCTCGACCTGCGACCTCACAGAGCAGATATCCCACCAGTGGCACCATCAGCTAGCCCACCCCGCAGGACCATCAGCTATCACTAAGCCCTGCCTGCCCACTGCGTCCCTGCCCCCATCCATCCCACCCCCAGGCACAACCGGTACACCGCATAGAGGACCCAAAGCACACCACAGCTATGGTCCAAAAGGTGCCCAGACCCTGATCAAGCCCTACCTGTGGACTCTGACTGCATGCATGACACCAAGAATATCACGGCCGTTGGTGCACTCCGCCCACCTCCCCCAACCTGATGACATGCTGATTGTGGGGTATCACATGACCGTCCCAAGGAGAATCCCCACAGTAGATGCAGGATAGGGGCTGCAGAGCATACTGTTGGCATGGGTAGTGCCAGTCACAGGTAACCCTGCTGGCAGTGATGGGTGGCTGGGTTAGAGGGTCCCCGGTGCCAGGCATCAATGGGGCCAGAGGTGGGGAGTATAAAGTGCCAGGGGGAACATCCGGGGGTGAGAGTGGGAATGCGGGGGGTGCGGGGGGTCATGCAGTGGTAGGGCCTTCAGCGCAATCCAGGACCACCGTACAGCCCATTGGACCTGGTCGGGCATGGAGGTACTCACCATGCCAACATGTCTGCCCCTTTACCCCCTTGCAGACAATGGATTTCGGTATTGAAGCAGGAGATCTTGGCATCTTCCCAGCCGCCACAGTCCTTGCGGATGCAATGATGCTGCACCAGCAGGTGTTGCTTAGGACGGCCCTGCAGAACAGGAACCTCCCTCAGAGGAGGAGGACTTAGACGGTGAGGGTGGCGAGCCGGCCGTCCAACGGGCTGAGGAGGAGGTGAGATGGAGGCCTCACATCTGTCCTGGTGTATACCGGTAGCTCCTGTCGTTCGAGAACCTGCTGGACTGAGCAAAGCCCAGCAAACTGCCGCTGTCGTAGATTTGTCGCGATTGAAAACGTTAATTGAATCTTCTTCTGCCTGCATTTCAGACTGCACATTCCCGATCATAACAACTCATTGCGTGAAAAAATTACTCAGCTCACCTCTTGCCCCTGATGAAGCACTCACCATTGTCGATTCCAAATTTGATTTTTATTTGTTTGAACCCGTGGCCCTCTTGAATACCACCATTTACCAATAAAATAAATTGGTTGCTGCCAGCGTTAAAAGAACACCACTCGGATTATCGATGCTAGTGTTTTGGCTGGGCATTTGGGAGAATTTTATACATTTAATACATGATTGTCATTAAAATAGTGCTTATATCTGTCCTTTTTTGTTGAAGATCTGATGCATGATCCTTTTCATCTTATGTGCACACATTACATCACTGCCAAGTAAATTCAATCAAACCACACACAAAAAGACTTTAAATATTTAAATTATCATGTTATTACTAATGCATGACGGGCACAGGATCAGAATTGGATTTCTGTGCATCGGAGCACATTAAATACTTCTGTACATATTTATGACTTCGAATAAGCATTTGCAATCGTGCAGATGGGAAGAAAAAGAATGATGGTCCAATAGCGTAGATTGTTTTTTAATTGCTTGCTTCATTCTTCACAGGTATTTCTAGACGTTCCACTGAAACTCTAGTCAGGTACTGAAGGGCAGTCTTTCATATGAGACATTTCAATCTAGACCTGTCTTGTGTCTTGGGTAGATGGAAAAGATTTCAGGCGGAAATGAAGGGCAGGAGTGTTGTCCCTCATATCCTGGCTGATATTTGTGCCTCAACCAGCCATAAGACCATAAGACATCGGAGCAGAATTAGGCCACTCGGCCCATCGAGTCATGACTGATATTTTTCTCATCCTCATTCTCATGCCTTCTCCCCATAACCCCTGATCCCTTTAATAATTAAGGACCTATCTATCTCTGTCTTAAAGACACTCAGTGATTTGGCCTCGACAGCCTTCTTCAGCATAGAGCTCCACAGATTCACCACCCTCTGGCTGAAGAAATTCCTCCTCATCCAACTCAAAAAATATAGATTATCTGGCTGTTATCTCATCGCCGCTTTTGGAACCTTACTGTGCAACAATTGACTTCTGCGTTTCATACATAACAATTGTGACTGTGCTTCGAAAGCATATTCAATGGCCGGAAAGCAGTTTTGGACATCTTGATTTTGTGAAAGGTGCTATAGAACTGAAAACAATTTATTCCTTCTAAAAGTAAAAAAAAAGCTTTGTGACATGATGTAGCTTGGTTTTATGTCAGTAGTCTCAGGAAGCGAACCGTTAATAATGAATAATATGTAAGGCATAGTAACCCACTGATGTCATCCAGTTGAGGCGCAGACAAGGGTTAATGTAGTTTATCAATATTATTGGACAACATTCTCCATGCGATGCGCTGATGGTTATCATGTTTAGAAGAAGCTAGCTACCAGCAGCCATCAAACAGCTGCTGTGCCCCCAATAATAGCCATTGTTTTTTGGTCAGTTACGAAAGCTTGGGCCCAACTATTTCTCTTTATGTTCGGCTGTTGGAGGCCATTGGCAACATTGGCCTTCCCAAAACATATCCAGTCTGGAACGTCCGTCCGTCCATCCATCCATCCATCCATCCATCCCTCCAACCCTCCATCCCTCCATCCCTCCCTCCATCCTGTCTTGTTATGCTCTTGACTAAGCATAAGCTGCCTCCTTGATGTGCACTCTGACAAAGGAAGGTTCAGACGTGGAAATAGTACAGATGTACAGATCACTACAGCCACCATATCCTCCTCCATGATAGTCCTCAATACTGGGGCCCCCGCAAGGCTGCATAATTAGTCCCCTACTATACTCCTTGTACACACACGATTGCGTGGCAAAATCTAGTTCCAACTCCATCTGCAGGTTTGCTGACAACACAACCATAGTGGGTCGGATCTCGAATAACGACGAGTCAGAATACAGGAGGGAGATAGAGAACCTAGTGGAGTGGTGCAACAACAATAATTTATCCCTCAATGCCAGCAGAACTAATTGTCTTGTTATGCTCTAGACGTAGCATAAGCGGCTTCCTTGTGGTGCACTTGACAAAGGAAGGTTCAGACGTGGAGATAACTTCAACACCTTTATTAAACTATTTACACTTCTCCTACTCAGGTTTGCTGAGTAGGAGAAGGATTAACTACTGTTAATCCTTCTATAGCTACTCAGACTGACTAACCAGTCTGCTACAATCCACGTGGTGGGAGTGATATTGAATCAACCCTGTGTCTGTACTCACTGAGTGTCCCCACTGGAAAGAGGAAGATCATGTGTGCTGTGTCCTTTATATATGGGTTGGTGTAATGCCCCCCTGTGGTAGTGCCACCTCTGTGTGTATCGTGAATGCCCGTTGGTCTTGTCCTATCTTACTGACCTATTGGTTGAATGTCTGTGTGTAGTGTCTCTGTTGCTCCCTCTAGTGTCGAGCTAGTCTACGTGTACTTACATTAACCCCTTGTGTTTTTACAATATCACCACACATCCCTCATCCCTCCATCCATCCATCCATGCATCAATCCCTCCATATAGCCTTCTATCCATCCATCCATCCCTCCCCCCCTCCCCTCCTCCACTGGAGGCCACCACAGAAGACTTGTAAAAAGTGAAGCTGAACAGCATTGCTGTGATGGCAGGAGTAGTATTGTCGCTGGTAGTAAAGTCAAATAATGACCATTAACTGATTGCCATAAAAAAAAGAATCTGTTTCACTAATGGAATTAAAGGCAATCTGCCATCCTTACCTGGCTTGTCCTCTATGTGCACCCAGATCCACAGCAGTATGATTGACACTGAAATGGCCAAGTCAGACAATTAGGGATGAGCAATAAATGCTGGTCCAGCCAATGATGCACACTTCCAATGAATGAATAAATAAAAATCACCCATGCACCTACAGCTCAGAAGTCTTACTTAAATGAGGCCTATTGTTGTGTTTTTCTATCTTTTACAGGAGGGATAGAAAGAAGAATGATCTTAATGGAATCAGAGGTGAGGTGGGGTGGGTTGGCAAACAGATATGCCAACCTTCTCTCGAGAATCCTTTCCAAACAACCACTGTATTTCTGAAGTGAAGGTCTGTTCCTCCCAGTCAGATGACAGGATTAAAGTCCAAAGATGTACAGGTTAGGTGGGTTGCCCATGCTAAATCGCCCATGAGTGCTCAGGAATGGCAGGACAGCCAGGGTATAGGACAGGGTGGACAGTGGACTGGGCACGGGTAGGGTGCCTGTAGTCGGAAAAATGGAGAATCTGAGGTACACATGGGAAAGCAGGGAAGTGAATGCCTGGAAAGGGTGAACTTGACAGTCTCTAAAACCCAAAATGTGGACAAACGCAAATTAGCATACTATAGGCAGGCATATCTCCGGTAACACATTTCCAAGCCTCAGCAATAGGGACAAATCGCAAACGTTCAGCCTGGCTCCAACATGCCTGGAAGGGGCATTGTGCATTCACTCATATACATGTATCAGGGAAATAGGACTCACCACCTCATTATTAACTGATTGTCTGAAGGTTTCTTTGTATTGCAAAGCAGATGGAAAAGATGTGTCCACTGTATGATTAGAAGTGAAGCATGTCAGACAACGTATGCATGTCATCAAATCAGGAGAATGACTGTAACCTAATCAAACTGCCGGTATTGATAATTGTTTGTATTGTAGTACTTTGAATCACTTTGTATTCCTTTGAATTAGTCTGTATCATCCAAACAGTATAAGATGTGTAAGCCAGCTTTGTTCGAGCAGAGCGACTTGGACCAAGCTGCAGTTACAGCGGCCGAGTTTAGCTCTCCCGCATGCATGTGGCATTAAAAAGACATTTTGTTAAAGTTTCATAAGGTCTGAAGAACCCGACTCATTTAAATCCGCTACCAGTGCCCTTTCGGAGGGTTGGTGCAGACCCGATGGGCCGATTGGCCTCCTTCTGCAACTGTAGGGGTTCAATGATTCTGTCAAAACCAGGGAATGCTGGAAAACTCAGCAGGTCCTGGAGAATCTGTGAAGCGAGAAACAGGGCCAACGTTCCAAATCCATCCGATTTCTTCCGAGCTTGCGACTATGGGATGGGGTCTGTGGCTTTAATTGACCTTGCACACCATTTGTGTGCAGTTTCCCTGGGCACCCTGTGCTGGCTGCTGCATTGGGTGCATCGGGCACATCGGGGACTTAAAGAAGTTAGACATGGCCCTGTTTTTTTTGTATCAGATGGGAATGGACACTCTTATTGTGTGGGTGCTGTGCGATAATATAAATGCAATCCTCAGCATAAAACTTTCACACAAAACAGGTCATTTGGTCAATGTTAATGCTCCACACAAGCTGCAGATCATTACCCAGTTCTGCAAGTTCTCAAGTGTTAACCTGCTCCACTGTGACAAATGTACAACTTATGCAGCTTACAGCAAATGCTTCGGTACCAGGTGTACACTAACCCCCTACAGTAGCAAATGTGAACAAGTCACCACCACCACCACCCCACTCTCTCTCTCTGCCCCCCACCCCACCCCCCATGCAGCAGTGCATAATAACCGGTGGAACTTTCTTTTCAAAGAAAATAGGCCCGGAGAACGTTCTACTTCTACATCCCTCATATTATCAACAAAGAATCTCAGTGACGATCATGATGAGCAACAGGTTAAGTTTTAATTGAGTAGAGTCAAGATTACTTGGAGCTTTGCAGGATGCACCAGCTTGTTCTGTTCCGCGGTGACCGATCATTAACCTGTGTGAGATGAGGTACATGTTGGCTTCAAATCAGAGATTAAAATTATTCTTGATTACTGACTCTGTACAGCAGTGGTACACGAAATAGTGAAGAACCATCAGCAAATGACAAGCTAAAAATATGCAACAGCATGCAAGAAGCACTTCTACAAGACATGTTGAAATTGTTAATATAGACAAGGATATATAATTAGTCTCCTGTCACTTGGGAAATTTGATTATAATTCACCTGTCCTTCATTTCTTTTGTACAATAGCTTTGCTTTTGTTATACAGGTACCTGCTGTTGATGGGTAGAGATACATATCCTTGCTTCTTCAAAATGTGCGCACAGTCTCAATATTTTCATTTGTATTGGTGCCGCAAATCTAGTTTGATATTCTTCCCATTGCATCAGCATAATCCTGACTTTTTTTCACTCGCAGAGATTGCTTGTGCAATGATTTGTCATTTAAAATTGGAATTTGCCGTTTGGCAGGGTTTCAGATGAACTGCATTCACTTTTCCATCATCGTCTTTTTCACAAGAAAGAGGACGATGTACATTGACCTCAAGCCACTCAGGTGCTCTTCCTGAAACAAAATCAGTGCGGCCGTCTGAAATGGGGACTCTCTGTTGACTGACTCACACAATGCATTTGAATGCTTATTTTTGTTTCTGGAATGTGGTAACGTAATTAGTAAGTGTGGAAAAACCTTCTCTCGAAATGCAAGAGGCCCTTTAAGAAATGAAGTTGGACAGCTCCAACCCCAGTTCGAGGTGGACTGCACAAATCAGTAAAGTAATTTTGATACCGACTGGTTTGAATGGGCAATCTTGCTGGGGAGAGTCCATAAGAGAATGTTTAAACAATGGAAATGTCTCATTGTTACGGTACAATATTATGTCCATTGCCGAGTTTGAACAGAGGCTTTTGCTCTGCCAAATCATTGGTGCCGGCTGCAAGAAGGTTTTTCTGTTTATTTAATTGCATGCTTCCTGTTTGTTGTACACCCATGGCCTGCCCTTCAATGATCTTCCCCGGAAACACATTCCAGTTCAAAGTAGAACTTTGAACACACATCCTGGCACTGAGAATGTAATTCCAGAAACTAAGAGGTGCACGCACACTTACACAGGAAAAGGTGGGGCAGGGGGATGGCCATTGACAAAGGAACTGATGCGAACATCAAGTCACTCAAAGACACGAGTAGAAGTAAACCGAGGTTTTAATCAGCTTAGAACAGTGCCTGCCTGCGACTGGTACAATACTGTGACCCGTCTAAAGGTCAACTGCTCTTTATACTTCCTTCTAAGGGGAGGAGCCATGGGCAGAGCCCATACATGCCCCAACATATCCCCCTGTGGGTGAAGCCACACAATGGCCCATAGGTGGAGTCCACAAGGTCAACAACATAACATAGCTGTAACATAATGGCAGAACATGATACTAATACACTGGTGAATTACTAGTACTATACATTCACCACAGGAACGCACTGTTTCTATTTTATGAAAATCTTTTGGAAGTCAAATGGCTTCCTCATCAATTCTGAGTTTCTACCTTCTCAGTTAAACCTTGATGAGATGAATTAGGAAAAACCTCTCTTTCTAAAATCATGTCAAATGTAATTTATTGGATTAGCTTCATACAATTAATTTTCCACATTTACTCATTAAGTTAATTTTCTATTTTGATTATGTTCATTAATTTCTACGACCATCGGCTTTTTGAACATCAAATCACACTAATTGGTGCTTGTTTCTAAGTTTGATAACTCTTGAATCACGGAACAATTTAACTGTTTTGAGGTTGTTGGAACGTCCTCAGCATCCATCTTTAAAAATGATCAAAATGGCCATGAACATCTTCTCTCTTCCAGCACCTGAAGAAAAACTCGCGCCTCCGGAAGCGTCATTGGTTTGTGCCTTTGTTTCAGAAGAATTAACTTCCTGGACAAAGCCCAGTAATCAAGAAACTGGCTAACACTGTTCCCATTTTCCCATTTCACAGGCATCAAAATGGGATTCAAAGCATCCATCAGGAGCAATGTTCACTCGGGTGGCACCCAATATTTGCAAGATGGCGGCTGGAGAAAAGTCTCGCAAGTCAAGCTATACTTTCATTGCGGCAGCACGGTAGCACAAGTGAATAGCACTGTGGCTTCACAGCGTCAGGGTCCCAGGTTTGATTCCCGGCTTAGGTCACCATCTGTGCAAAGTCTGTACATTCTCTCCATGTCTGCGTGGATTTCCTCCGAGTGCTCTGGTTTCCTGCCACAGTCCAATGATGTGCACATTTGGTGGATTGACCATGATCAATTACCCTTAGTTTTTTTAAATAAATTTAAAGTACCCAATTCATTTTTTCCAATTAAGGGCAATTAGCGTGGCCAATCCACCTAGCCTGCATATCTTTGGGTTGTGAGGGTGAAACCCACGCAAACACGGAGAGAATGTGCAAACTCCACATGGACAGTGACCCAGAACCGGGATCGAACCGGGGACCTCGGCGCCGTGAGGCAGCGGTGCTAACTACTGCGCCACTGTGCTGCCCATGAATTGCCCTTAGTGACCAAAAAGGTTAGGAGTGGTTATTGGGTTATGGGAATAGAGTGGAAGTCAGGGCTTAAGTGGGTTGGTGCAGACTTGATGGGCCGAATGGCCTCCTTCTGCACTCTATGTTCATTGTCATATACTTGGGCGCACATCAGTTGCCAGCTTTCTTGATGATGGAATGATGTGCGGCAGATTTTAAAAAAGAGGAAGAAAAGAACCTTAAAAATACCCAATCTACCCATTTCGTAAACATGTCTATGACCACAAGAACATATTTATGGCCATTCCTGCAAGGGGGCAATGGACCTATAAAATCGATCTGGAGGTTAGTCCAGGGGCTATTAACGGGGCGAGTGTGACTGAGTTGTGCCTTCTTAGAATACCTCTCCGCGTTATTCTGTGTGCACAAATCAAACAGTCCTCTATGGAGTGCGTTACATCGTCTCTTAAATTGGGCCACCAACAGAGCTGCCTGAGGTGGGCTGTTGTAGGATCGATCCCTTGATGTCCATGACCATCATGGAATAAGGCAATCATTTGATTCCTGTCCTTCTCAGGAACCACATACAACTTGTCTTTGATAACCACACCCTCGTGTGTGGTCAGAGCGTGTTTAAACTTGTCGTACTGGGCCACAAAGTTTCCTTTTAAAATCTCCCGGAGATTTTCGTCCTGCCTCTGTGCCTGTACTAAATCCTCTATGTTCGTTTGTGAGACTTGGACTGAGCTCATAGGGTCGCTGGCTGGTACGCTAGCTGGGGGTGTCCAAAAATGACCTCGCCTGGAACCTGCTTTTGCCAGTGCGTTGGCTTTCACATTTCCAGGGGGGGATGACCGATGGTGGCTTCTAACTTTAATAATGCCATACATCCTATCCTTTGCCTTCTCTAGGATATGGCGGAGTAATGGGGCTGATGGAAGGGGCTTTCCGTCCGCGGAGACAAAACCTCTTGTCCTCCACAGGGGTAGAAAATCTGTGAGGCTGTTACAGACATATAGACTGTCCGAATATATGTCTGCTGGGCTGGGGAACGAATCTGGGTGGTCACTATGTATGCTGTGGCCGCGAGCTCTGCTGCCTACGCGCCTAAGTGACCGGGTAACTTTAATGTTATCTCCTCTAGTGCGCGTCCTTGCGCATCTTCCACATAAATTCCGCATCCAGTGATGTGTTCGCCATCTAAAACAGTGGATGAACCATCCACATAAATCTTTAAGGGGGCACACGTGTCTGTGTGCTGGGGGCTTTGAGTTGAACTTCCTATCTTCCTGGGGGGCGTCTTTGCAATGAAGGGTCCTGTGTTGTGGAGGGGGGCTACTATTTCGCATTCATGGGGTTGTCCTGGGTATTGGAGGTTGTCTGCTAAAAATGTGTGTGCCCTGGTCCGTTTAACTGTTATGTCCCGTCCCTGCAACAGAAGTGTCCACCTAGCTGCTCTTATCTGGCTCACTGAACCGTCTTTCAGTCGTCCGTCTAAAAGTAACTGTGTGGGGGTGTGTTCGGTCAGAATGGTGATGGGGTTGAGTCCGGTAATGTAAGAAAAGTATTGTACTGCCCAGAATACAGCGAGTAGGTGCCTTTTGCAGGCTGAAAATCCTTGCTCTACTGGGTCTAACAGTCTGGAGGCGTAAGCCACAGGTCGTAGCAGCTCGTGCCATTCCTGAAGGAGCACGGCCGAGACGGTCAGATCTGTGCTTGCTACCTCAATTGCATAGGGGGAGAGCGGGTCTGGAACTTGTAGTGCAGGTGCTGCGCTAAGGGCTTTCTTTAAATCTTCCACAGCCTCTGTATGCTGCGGAAGCCATTCCCAAGGGGCTCCTTTCTTAAGGAGGTCTGAAAGTGGGGCTGCCTTGGTCGCAAAACCATCGATATGGTTCTGACAATACCCAACCAGTCCTAAAAATGACCGGAGGGCTGAAACATTTTGGGGAAGGGGCAATTTGACGATCGAGTCAATTCTTTTGAACTCGATCTCGCGTTTGCCATGCATGATAATTGTACCCAAATGCATCACTTTATTCTCCAATAGTTGGGCCTTTCTGGGGTTAACTTTACATCCGATTGACTGTAAGAGGTGTAGGAGTTCAGACAGAAGCGTGATGTGCTCTGCCTTGGTGTCTGGCTGCAGCAATAGGTCGTCCACATACTGTACCAGACATTCGGGTCGGGAAAATGTTGCTAGTCCATTTGCCAGCTGTCGGTGGAAAATGGAGGGGGAGTTGTGGAATCCTTGTGGGAGGAATGTCCACGTGTACTGCTGACCTTTGAAAGTGAAGGCAAATTTGTACTGGCACGCCTTTACCAATGGGATTGACCAAAAGCCGTTGCTAATGTCCAATACCGTGAAATACTTGGAGTTGAGTCCCTGCTTGAGCATGGTCTCGGGACTTGTTGCTACCGTGGGGGCTACTGCTGGGGGAACTTTGTTGAGTTCCCGATAATCAATGGTCAGACGCCATGATCCGTCGGGCTTCCTCACTGGCCAAATAGGGACATTAGTAGTCGAGGCTACTGTCCTAAGTACACCCTGCTCTAATAAGCTCTCTATGACATTTCCAATTTCTCCCTCCACTTCCAGGGGAAATCTATACTATCTTTGTGGTCTCAGGTCAGATCCTGTAATCTGAACTTGTCCAGTCATTCTTCCGCAGTTGTGCCGGTGACTGGAAAATGCTGTCCTGTGCTTGTTCAAAACTGCCCTAACCTGTTTGTCCGTGCTAAGCGTGGTCGGGTCAAAACAATATAGAATAGAATAGAATAGTACAGCACAGAATAGGCCCTTCGGCCCTCGATGTTGTGCCGAGCAATGATCACCCTACTTAACCCGTAACCCAACAACCCCTCCCCCCTTAACCTTACACTACGGGCAATTTCGCATGGCCAATCCACCTAACCCGCACATCTTTGGACTGTGGGAGGAAACCGGAGCACCCGGAGGAAACCCACGCACACACGGGGAGGACGTGGAGACTCCACACAGACAGTGACCCAGCCGGGAATCGAACCTGGGACCCTGGAGCTGTGAAGCATTGATGCTAACCACCATGCTACCGTGAGGCCCAATAGTCGCCTACTGCGCTAATCCTGTTTGCGTACTCACCCAGTGTGAGCGTTGCGGGTGCTCTGTCTGATTTTGCCATTCGCCAGACACACTGATTGACTGGGTCGAACGACAGGCTGTGGGCATTCATAAAATAAATGCCCAGTATGTGTTCTGCTGTGTGGGGCAGATTAACTAAAACAACGGGGTGTCTGGTGGAGATATTCCCTAGTTGGATGGGTACTGGGGCTGGAATGTGTCCCTGCTGTGAGTGGCCTGTAAAGCCGCTGAGTGTTATTAGGGCTGTGGTGGGCCACGTGTTTGCCTGTGATGTAGTGGAGGAATTAATGGTTGTGCGGGACCCTCCTGTGTCCCAGAGTAATTCTATGGGCTTTCCCCAAATTTTCACCGTGACTTCCGGTCGTCCGGATCGGTCCCAGAGGGTGTCACAGACCCAAGTGGGGGAGCCCGAACACCGTCAGTCCGTTCCGTCCACATTGGTCTGTCCTGACTGCGTCCCTATACTGTGGATAGGCTTCGCTTTGTTCCTGTTCAGAGTGCCTGTCTGCTGGCCTCTCTGAGATTTCTGCGGGCCGTTGCATTTCCTAGCAAAATGCCCTAACTGTCCGCAGTTATAACATTCCTGTGACTTCTGTGGGGGGCTGTTCTTTCCCTCATTTTCCCATGCGGGGTTTTGGTGCGTTCTCACTGCCTGAATATCTGCTGCAGCCTGAGCTTCTTCGTGGTTATTAAATGTTACCTTGCCGTGGACAGATTGCTCCCAAGCGCGGGATGTCCCGAAGCGTGGTACATTGGTGAGACCACGCAGACGCTGCGACAACGAATGAACGGACATCGGGCGACAATCACTAGGCAGGAATGTTCCCTTCCAGTCAGGGAACACTTCAGCAGTCAAGGGCATTCAGCCTCTGATCTCCGGGTAAACGTTTTCCTAGGCGGCCTTCAGCACACGCAACAACGCAGAACTGCTGAGCAGAAATTTATAGCCAAGTTCCGCACACATGAGTGCGGCCTCACCTGGGACCTGGGATTCATGTTACAATACATTCAGCCCCCACCATCTGGCCTGGGCTTGCAAAATCCTACCAACTGTCCTGGCTTGAGACAATTCACACCTCTTTAACCTGGGGTTACCTCTATCTCTGGATCTGTAAAGATTCAATTACCTGCAAATGCTCGCATTCTAAGCATTGTCTGGCATATATGTTTCTGGAACATACCTCTTCATTCACCTGAGGAAGGAGCTGCGCTCCGAAAGCGAGTGTTTGAAACAAACCTGTTGGACTTTAACCTGGTGTTGTAAGACTTCTTTCTGTGCTCACCCCAGTCCAACGCCGGCATCTCCACTCCAAAGAAATAGGTTAGGAGGAGTTATTGGGTTGCAGGGATAGAGTGGAACTGAGGGCTTAAGTGGGTTGGTGCAGACTCGATGATCCGAATGCCCTCCTCCTGCACTGTATGTTCTATGTTCGATGTTCTAAACCAGTCTTTCATTTCTACCCTATCCTGTGTTCCTGTTGTCTCTCCCATTTGGATTCTACAGACACCATTCATCCCTTCTCTATGTGCTGAGCACAAAAAACAAATAACAAAATTTCCTCAGGTTGTCACACAATGCCTGGGAATGAAGATGGCAAAGAAAAAAGAAAGTTTCCTTTAACTTTGATACTTTTTGACCTCCCATTGTCTCTCAACTGCGAATGCCTTATAATTTAGAAAATATACCAGTCTTGTTGCCTTTGGCCTTTGACTCTGATTGCCACTTTTTAGGACCCCATACTTGTCTTTCTCTTGCCCCCACACCTGAACCTGCCTTAACCTGTAATGCCTGCAAGCCAAATAATTCCACTGTTTCTAACCCCACTCTGTTTTCTACTTCACTTTTGTCCATTAAACCTCTATAATTCTGCTTTCCTACAAATTCTGACTTTGCTATAACCCATCTGCACTACTGAAGGAATTTATATAATGAATAAAAACTGGTTATGCATTTAGAGCTTTAATTCCTTCAGCAGTTCATCATACAAATGGCTTATACAAGCCAGTTGTTCTAAGTCTTAGCAGAAAGGTAGATGAGGGGTCAACCTGTTTGTCACTAAGCAGCCTCAAAATCAGGGTGGAAATACACGAGGGCACTGGGCGAATTCACCCTTGAAAGCCCTCCCAAAAAGTCTGAGAAAATTTAATCATTGGGGCAAAGGAAAAGTCATTGCAGAATGTGAAATAGACAGAAGCAGGGATTTTCCATCCTCTATCACTATGATCGGGATTCTCGATCAGGTGGAGATTGGAGCGTATGTCGAAAAACGGGATCAACGCCAGACGGCAGACCACTCCCCAATCTCCACTCCCACTCCGCAACCTATAGCAGCGAAGTGGTTTCACTTCCGCTTTTGTAACCGCAGAAAGTGTTGCTGAAGTGGTCAGGAGCTATCGATCACAGCAAGAGTGTTTATCAACATTGTCGTTAGGATCAATGGAAAGTACTTGAGATGCATTCAAGTGTGAAGGGAAAGATAAACAATCAAACTGCATAGCAGCTATCTTTGAACTATTAAACAATCAATCACGGGCTCATGAAAGGTATTGCTCGGGAGCACTTATACTCCAGAATGGAGAATTCAGCCCAGAGTCTATGCGGAACTGTTCCTCCATGTCTCTCCCATGCTCACTCCAGTTCCTCCAGTCACAGTAAATGGAGTGATAGTGAGGTAATACCACTGGACTAGTAATCCAGAATCCTAGTTTAAAGTTCTTCGGAAACTGGTACAAATCCCATAATAGCTGACTAAATTAATCAGATTAAATAATCTGGAATTCTAAAAAAGCTAGTCTCAGCAATGGTGCCAATGAAACCATTGTCATGAAAAGCCACCTAGCTCATTCCTGCCCTTTCATGAAGGAAATTGTCCATCTTTAATGAGACTCCAGACCTCAGAAATTTGGCAGACTCTAAAATGCTCTCTGAAATAACCCAGCATGCCACAAATTAAACAAACTATGAGATAGAAGTCGATCAGGAATGAAATGGGATGGACCACCCGGCGTTGACCTAAGCACTGGAAACAACAATGGCACTCCAAGCCCTGTCAATGTTCAAAAGTCCATTTTCTAACATCTGAGGGTTTTTGCCAAAATTCAATAGCAGTCACACAAAATAGTCAAGCATCAGCGTGACACTGTCATACTCACGGAATAATTTTACAGACACCACCACCACCATCATCATCCCTGGGCATGTACTGCCCCACCAACCATAGGTAGCAGCACAGTGGCATTAGGTTGGAACGGAGTTGCCCTGTAAGTCTTCAATATTGACCCTGGACCCCATGAATTCTCATGGCATCATGGGTAAGGAAAGATCCTGCTGATTACCATCTGCCATGTCACGCTTTGTTGAATCAGTAATCCTTTGTGTTGAACACAACTTGGAGGAAACACTGAGGGTGGCAAAGGTACAGAATGCACTCTGGGAGGGGGACTTTAATGTTCATGATAAGGGGTGGTGCCTGTAATGTATGGCACCGAGGCCAACACTGCTAGGGTGACCACCGTGGAGAGGCTGGAGGACGTTGTCAGCACCCTGAGTGGTGGAGTCCAAGGCACTGCCCAGTCAGTGACGTTAATGGCTGGGCACCTCAGCAGCACAGCCCAGTCACTGGGGACGTGTTCGTAATGAAGGTGGACCTTTCCGATGGGCTGCGAAGCATCTCCCAGCCTCAGGTGAGCATTACCGAGGCACTGGGAACATGTACCAGTCGCTGGGGAATGTCTCCCAGTCCCTGGTGGACTTGCCAGGCGCTGTGGAGCATACCCCAGTCTAAGGTGGGGATACCCCAATCAAGATGCCGGCGATCTCCGACTGCCCCAGGATTGAGCTGTGGTGCACTCTCTCTGGGA
The DNA here is from genome assembly GCF_902713615.1 of Scyliorhinus canicula. Taxonomy (NCBI): domain Eukaryota; kingdom Metazoa; phylum Chordata; class Chondrichthyes; order Carcharhiniformes; family Scyliorhinidae; genus Scyliorhinus; species Scyliorhinus canicula. The sequence continues at coordinate 269,901,877 of NC_052147.1, forward strand.
AGCATGCACACACGTGCATGACCTTCAGAGGGTGGTCGCACACAAGTTGGACATTCAGTGAGTGGAACACCTTCCTGTAAATGAATGGCAGGCCTTGACACTCTGATGTGTGCAACATGACATATGTGCCACGCATTACCGCCTGGACCTGCGGCATCCTGGCGATGGCAAGGAATCCTGCTGCCCGGGCATTCTATTGGGCTTTGTCCAATCACAGTTTTATATAGTTACTGGCTGGGAAAACAGGACATCCATCACTTCACGGACGCACTTGTGGGCTGTTAGTTGGGAAATGTTGCATAAGTCGCTGCTAGAACCCTGGAATTATCCCAGAGTGTAAAGGGTCAGGGCTGCATTTACCTTGATGGCCACCGGGTGTGGATGTCCGGCTCCTCCACCTGGTGCCAAGTCCATAAGGACATGGCCCAGGTGGTGCATCATTCCCTTTTTGAGGCGGAGCCTCCTGCGGCACACGCTGTCTGTCATCTGTTTGACAGTGGCGCCTGTATTACTTGATCCATCGTCAGCCTCCCCCTCTGGGTTCCTCCCTGGTCTGATGGGAAAATGGACCGTCACAGTGTGAGGCGGGGCCCTGCACATGGGCCGCTGCCTCGAGCCTCTATCGACACTCTTACTGCCACCTTCTCCGGTGCCTGGGCACCTGGCCTGCTGCCAGCTTCCGCATCGTTTAAAATAGCTTCAATTTCATGCAATATCTGTAAGGGGTTGACAATGGTGCTGGACAGTCAAACAGTGATGGCTTCCAGCCCAGTACCTTCCGTTCCCAATGGCGCACACACCCACCCTCTGGTTGCGGGGATGTCCCCTGTGTTGAAGTCCAGCTCTTTGGTGTTTAGATGTTGCCTGCTGCCTCTGGGGTGTTGCAGCCTCCGGTGTTTTGGCAAGGTGCCGAGGCCTCACAGTCTGGTTGGGATGTGAGGAAGTAACTCTCACCTGCGACATGGCATGAGTGCCCACGGGAATCCATTTGGGAGCTGTGCAGTGCTCACATTACCACGATTGCCAGTTCCTTAGTAGCAGTAGCCTTCATCAATGCACCTGGAGGCCGCCGTGGTCAATAGCAGTTATGGGTGGTCGGGCAGACAGATAGGCAGTTGCTGTGGATGCCCCAGTTATGGGTACAGACAATCCAGGGGGTGGCAGATGTACCCGCGAGGGCTCGGACACCATCCCATCAATGCTGGTCCACCTCCCCCGACTGAGGCCATCTCCCTCGGTGGTCTCCCCACATCCCCTGAGCCCTGAGGCGGCAACCCAGTGTCCCCAGCTCACTACCTCAGGCTGGCAGAGGTACTACCAGGTTGGGAGTGCCAAGGTGCCAGGCTGGCATTGTGCCTGCACCTGGGATCGGGCCCGGGTGCTCTGCATCTGTGAGCTGAGGTGCAGGGGAACCTGAAGACTCTGTTATAGGTGAGTTGGGCCTGATCACCTCCTGCTCTGAGGAGTTCTGGCGAGCTGAGCTACTTAGTGCAGGAAATGGGACTAAGTGCAGCCTTGGCAGGGCTCTCCCGCTGAAGGAAACAGAGGCAACAGAGTCTCGTTCGATAGCTTGTCCTTTCTTGGACCAGGAAACACCCAGCTAAATGCACCCGATATGGGTCTCTGTTGCAATTCGGTTAGATCGCGCCCATTCCCTCCTTCAGGACCTGGATTCATTCCAGTACCAAATGTCCCCACTCTCCCTCTTGGAGTGACACAAGGTAGGAGTTTCCAAGCTCTGCAGTGATCTCCCCAACTCTATCTGAACTTGCCTGTCAGACCCGATTTTTAAAAATAAATCACCATTCTTTCATTGGTGCACTTCCAATGGCTTATTGAGTGAAGTGTTCAAGAAATGTATGCCAGAGCCTTATGATCTCCACAATCAATCTGGCCTACCTCTTAGGGCTGGCAACTTTGAAAATAGGGTAGTAGATCGACCTAAATGTCTCAAAGGCAATGGGCAACAAAAGGATCATTCTCATCAATTGTGTGGAAATGGGGCTTAAGTGGCGATAATTCTTTTCTCACCATGCTATGGAGAGATCCGGATTTCGTCTACGGGAGCTGGTAGGTTGCATCGCAAACTGTTTGGCACCCAGCGTGGATCTCGTTGTGCAACAAGGCCGGAGAATTACGCTCGATATATATATATATATATTGGCTTTAAAGCATTTCGGGACATCAAGATGTGCGAATGTTATGATTTGGACGAAGGGTAAAACATAAATGTCGCCACAGTCCCATTGGCTCATACGAAACGTACAGAACAAAAAATCTTTTGAAGCGAAAGCTGTGGCTTTAAGTTTTAAAAAAGAACTTAAGTTAATAAAAACAGTTGCTGAAGAGTTTTTTTGAAAATGGAGAGAACGTAAAAAATAGTGCTTTGAAAACAAAAATGCTCAAGCAAGCTGCAGGCGAGATTTCCCGAACGTGGGAAAATCACAGAGTTGGAATTGAGAAGGCAGGGCCTCCATGAATAGCCTCAGTCAGTACAGGAATTTAATTTGTGCTGTTGACATTGCTCCTCATCATGAATCAGTCTTCCAGCCAATTGAACAAACCCAACCCCAATGTAAATTCTGCCACAGTCCTAGAGGACCGTGGGCTGCTCTCCCTCCTGAGAACTAACTGGTGGTGATTTAACCTGAGAGTCGCCACACCTCAGGCGAGGGTCAAGGTTGAGAAGGCTCATGAATAGAAGGGACCAAATTTATGGGAGCTAAATTTATCTATGTCAACAAGATGGGTAGCAAGTTAAGTTATCAAGAGGTGGTAGAGAGTTAGCAAAGGCATAGCGACAGGTTAAGCGAGTGGGCAAAATGCAGCAGACGGGATATAATGTGGGAAAATATGCACTTGTCCCCTTTGACCGGAAGAAAAAAATATTAGTCTACTATTTAAATGGACAGAGATTTTGAAACTTAGTGGTACAGAGGGAATTGGGTTTCCTGGTACATGAATCACAAAAGGTTAATATGCTGGTACAGCAAGTGATTAGGAACGCAAATAGAATGTTGGCTTTTATTGCAAGGCAAATGAAATATACAAGGAAAGAGTTTTTAACTGCAGCTGTGCGAAAGTTTGTGGTGACTGTCCCTTTAACGACAGCACTGCAGAGTAAGGGTCACCTAGCCAAGGTGACCAATGCACTTGAAGCAGCAACCACAAGAAGGGACAAACGACGATGGACAGAAAAATTGGAGAAGGCACAGATAGAGGGCAACCCTCTAACAAAACACCAATGGCAATGAAGGCCTCATGGAAGAGGCAACAGAAGATCTCAGAGGGGGTAATGGATATCTCAAATCGGAGGCAATGAAAACCTCAAGGAAGAGGCAAAAAAAACCTCAAAAAGGAGTCAACAAAGATCCCAGAAAGTGGGGAAAAGAGGACCCCGGAAGGAGGGCAATGAAAGACCCCAGAAGGAGGGCAATGAAAGACCACAGAAGGAGGGCAATGAAAGACCACAGAAGGAGGGCAATGAAAGACCCCAGAAGGAGGGCAATGAAAGACCCCCACGAGGAGGATAATGAGAGATTTACAGAATGGAAACAACACTTCTTCAGAGATAGATCTGACCAACAGTGAAGCCAAAAGAGTTTGAATGAAGTTAAGGCAAGTAGAAATGAAGATTCCATTTATGAAATGTATATGTCCCATAAGAACATGATAGATTCCCCTCAGACGAAATGTAGAAGTTAAAGACTTCAAATGAAACTAGTAGCTATTGAACATAAAGAGGAATCAGTAAAATGAATTAAAGCTTTAGAGAAGACATTAAAACAACAAAATAGAAAGACTTACAGAATATTTGAAAAAGAAAATTGCAAAAAATTACAAAATGAGGCGAAGAAAAAGGAGAAATTAATGTGACAATGTAAGATAAGACAAACTCCTTCAGAAAGCAACTAGAAAATAAGAGAAAATCCTGTTAAGATTAAATTATTAGAATAAGAGCTTAGAAAAGGGAAGCTCAACAATAAAAAAATAACTAAAGAAATAAAAGCCTTGAAATTGATGCAGAATCAGCAATTCAGAAAGAGAAAGAAGCTGAGATTACAGTGCCAAAACAAGATTGCTGAAATGGTCACACTGATGGAAGAGCACAAGAACCAATATGATAAAATTGACAATGAAAAAGATGCTGAATGAAACGCTGGAAAGAGAGTAAACTTTATCACACAACCTAAGTACCAGTAGCAGAGTATCACGACCATTCCTTCACACGTGGTGGACCAAGATTGTGAAAGAACTGTCAAGACATAAGACAATGTTGTATTGTGATGATGTGTGCAGGCATGCATTATAATGTAAGGTACTAGGCAGAGCAACGATCTACGTGGGACTGGAGAGCCACACTGCCCGCAGATTGATGTATATAGTCACATGGTCAGAGAACAGTCTAGGACAGTACTCGTTAAGCAGCAAGCCTGCATGGAACAGCTGAAAACAAGACCATATTTGGTACTGTATATAGTTAAAGTACAGAAATATTTATTTTTAAACACACAAGCCTCAAGATCGCATGAGCCATCACCACTGCAGCATAAAATAATTCCATATGAAGTACATAATACAACATAGTGTCAGCATATGAAACTTTGAGGGCAGCACGGTGGCGCCGTGGGTTAGCCCTGCTGCCTCACGGCGCCGAGGTCCCAGGTTCATTCCCAGCTCTGGGTCACTGTCTGTGTGGCGTTTGCACATTCTCCCTGTGTTTGTGGGGGTTTCACCCCCACAACGCAAAGATGTGCAGGTTAGGTGGATTGGCCACGCCAAATTGCCCCTTAATTGGAAAAAAGTGAATTGGGCACTCTAAATTTATTTAAAAAAGAAAATGAAACTTTGGTATTGGATCAAGTTGGAAGCACTGAATCATTGTCTCTGAGACCGGACCTCTGTGGTAGCAAGTAGACATGGAGGGACAGCTCATTTTTAAACATATGGACCACTTGAGGAGTAGAGAGACACTCCAGCAGTCAGTGTTGTCATCACAAAATGTTTTTGTACCCGAAAGCACTGAGGTACCTGATCGACTTGTTACAGACATAACTGATGTCTCCTTGGAAGCAAGGAGTACTGAACTGCCTGTGCCAGAAGGAGTACCTGTTATTGCAGTTCCTGGTAATGTCGATCCTGTGGAAACATCTCAGATAACAGAATTACGTCACTGTACAAGAAATAGAAAAACCCCTCAAAGACTCAAAACTGCTGATGTGACAACCGGATTCGAAAAGGGAGAGAGGCAAAAAGTGGGTAACTGGAGGCTGGTTAGCTGAACATCTATTGTTGGAAAAATGTTGGAATCAGTTATTAAGGAAGTAATAGCAGCACATTTGGAAAATCACAATCAAATCAGAGTCAGCATGGCTTCAAGAAAGGGAAATTGCGCCGGACTAATTATCATAGAACCATAGAATTTACAATGCAGAAGGAGGCCATTCAGCCCATCGAGTCTGCACTGGTCCTTGCATAGAGAACCCTAAGCCCACACCTCCACTATATCCCCATAACCCAGTAACCCCACCTAATTGATTAGAGTTTTTCGAGGAGTCTCAACCAGAGTGGATAGAGGGGAACCAGTAGATGTGTTCAATTTGGACTTCATGAAGGCTTTCGGCAAGGTACTCACAAAAGGTTAAGTCATAAAATAATAGCTCACGGTGTTGGAGGTAGTATATTGGTATGTAGAGAGAATTGAATATTGGGCAGAAAACAGCGAGTGGGCAAAAGGGGTTCTTTTTTAAGTTGGTGACCTGTAATCAATGGAGTTCCACAGGGATCAATGCTGGGACAGCAACTGTTTACCATATATATTCAGGACTTGGAGAAGGGAAGCAAACGTACTGTAGCCAAATTTGCAGGTGGCACAAAAATAGATGGAAAGTCAGGTTGCGAGGGGGATACGAACAGTTTGCAAAGAGACATTGATAGGGTAAGTAAGTGGGCAAAAGGTTGGCAAATGGAGTACAATGAGGGAAAATATGAAGCTGTTCATTTTGAAAGGGAGAACAAAAGAACAGAGAATATTTAAATGGAGAAAAACTGCAGAAATTTGCAACACAAAGGGACTTGGGGGGACGTGTGCACAAAAGCTAGCACAGAGGTAATCAGAAAGGCTAATGGAATGTCGGCCTTTATTTCAAGGAGGTTGGAGTATAAGAGTAGGGAAGTCTTGCTATAACTGCAAAAGGTACTGGTGAGATGACGTCTGGAATACTGTCAGCAGTTTTGGTTCCCTTATTTAAGGAAAGATATTAACATTGAACATAGAACATACAGTAGAAGGAGGCCATTCGGCCCATCGAGTCTGCACCTACCCACTTAAGCCTTCAATCCCCGCAACCCAATAACCCCTCCTCACCTTTTTGGTCACTAAGGGGAATTTAGCATGGCCAATCCACCTAACCTGCACGTGTTTGGACTGTGGGAGGAAACCGGAGCACCCGGAAGAAACCCACGCAGACACAGGGAGAACGTGCAGACTCCGCACAGACAGTGACCCAGCGGGGAATCGAACCTGGGACCCTGGCGCTGTGAAGCCACAGGGCTATCCACTTGTGCTACCGTGCTGCCCTGAAATATTATTTCATTGATCTTTTCTCTACACCTTGCTATAACTGTAACATTATATTCTGCAGTCTCTCCTTCCTTCCTTATGTACAGTATGCATTGTTTGTACAGCATGCAAGAAACAATACTTTTCACTGTGTACTAATACATGTGACAATAATAAATCAAATCAAATCTAATCAAATCATTGGAGGCATTTCAGGGAAGGTTCACTGGGATGATACGTGGTTTGGAGGGATTGCTAAACAGTTTGGGACTCGACTGATTGAAATTTAGAAGAATGAGAGGTGATCTCATTGAAACATATAGGATTATGTAAGGGCTTGACAGGGTAAATGCTGAGGGGGTTTTCCCTTTATGGGAGAGTCTCGGATCAGAGTGTATAGTCTCAGAATAAAGGGGTGCCAATTTAAGACTGAGAGGAGGAGGTTTTTTTTTCTCTTAGAGGGTTGTAAGTTTTTGGAGCTCCTTGCCACAGAGAGCTGTGGAGTTAGTGCCCTTGTATATATTTACGTTGAGAAAGATAGGTTCTTGATCAGTCATGAATCCAGAGTTATGGGGAAAAGGCAGGAAAGTGGATGTGAGCTATGTCAAATCAGCTATGATCCTATTGAGTGGTGGGCAGGCTCATGGATCTGGATGACCTATTCTTGTTCTTATTTCTCATGGTCTTATGGCCTTTTAATTGTCATGTATTTAACATCTAGTTAGCATTTAGGACAGAGTAATTCAGTTATTGGAGATTGTATAAAAGAGTTAAAGGGAAAGGGATTGGGATGAAGTGATTTATGGTGATTGTCCCTTTAAGGGCAACACAGCAGAGTAAGGGTCACATGGCTTGGGTGACCAATTGGGACTCAGAATAGATTATCACCCCAGGGGGTCAGGTGACATGTAGAGAGCTCGATGCAGCCATAAGGTGGGCAGTACGGTAGCACAGTTGCTTCACAGCTCCAGGGTCCCAGGTTCGATTCCCGGCTTGGGTCACTGTCTGTGTGGAGTCTGCACATTCTTCCTATGTCTGCGTGGGTTTCCTCCGGGTGCTCCGGTTTCCTCCCACAGTCCAATGATGTGCAGGTTAGGTGGATTGGCCATGCTAAATTTCCCTTTGTGTCCAAAAAGATGAGATGGGGTTACTGGGTTACAGGTGTGGGTTTAAGTGGGGTGCTATTTCCAAGGGCTGGTGCAGACTCGATGGGCTGAATGGTATCCTTCTGCACTGTAAATTCTATGATTTTCTTATTAAAAAATCCTTTCTGTCTTCACAAATGAAATTATTGAAGTGCATCATTAAAAGCTCTACAAGGCCTTAATAAGACCAGATCTGAAATACAGTGCACAATTTTGGCCTCCGTATCTGAAAAAGAAAAAATATAATTGTGTCAGAAGTAGTTCAGAAAAGGTTCACCCAACTCATTTCTGCGATGAGGGTTTTATCTTGTGAAGACAGGTTGAACTTGTTGGGCCTCATTGGAGTTTATAAGAATGAGTGGCAATCTTACTGAAACCTAGAAGATTCTGAGGGGATGTATTAGGCTAGATACCAGGAGGAAATTTCCACTTGTTGGAGAGACTAGAACCAGGGGGGTACAGTTTAAGAATTAAAGATCGACGGGATGAGGAGAACTCTTTCTGCCAGAAGATCGTTAGTATGTGGAATTCTCGTCTGCAGAAAGCAGTGGAGCCTGGGTCGTTGAATTTATTCTAGGCAGAGTTAGAGAGATTTTTGATTGACAAGGGAGCGAAAGGTTAGGTAGGGGGCAGACAGCAAAGCGGAGGTACGACCTCAACCAGATCAGGCATAATCTTATTGGATGTTGAAGCAAGCTGGAAGTGCTGATGGCCTATTCCTGCTCCTATGTTTCTGTCATAATGTGCACCAATATATCATGGTGCAGGCACACACAGATGGACACACACAGGGACCAATCAACATGTACAAAGACCGCAGTCAATCACCAGTTAGAATACACACACTATAAAGGTAGAGGGCACCACGGTTCCCGCTCATTCTGGGTGCTGCCTCTGGAGTGTAACAGGAACTCAATCAGCCCAGCACGGACTCACAACACGCGCTGAGAGAATCAACTGGTTCAGACAAGGCTTAGGTCTGTAGTTCAAGTTAGCATTATTTAGACCCACAGTCATCGTGTGATAGTTAGTTAGAAGTAGTTAATAAAATCGAGTTGAACCTTCATCAGTGTTGGAAGTGTCTGTTCATCTCTCAAGCCTACACCAGCCAACACATCAGTTTCTATATTTGTTTGATAGGAAATATATACACACCCAAGTTCTTTCTTTTTTTCTTTCTCTTGGAAGGTGCGGACCAAACAGCACACATTTCTGTCAGTTAAAGATCACAACCCTGAGGTACCTTTGAGTAATTCTCTGACAGGTGGGCTATGTTGAGAAAAAACTGCTGCAATAAGAGAAAGGCAAATATTTTGAAAAGATCAGAGAAAATAGAACATTGGTTCATATTGTGAAGGAGAGAGTCATACTCCGGTCCTCGGAATTGCAGGTAAGATCTGAAATTCTCAACACTGTGTCGTGAGCCCTGTGACTCCTCATCTTGCAGTGCTCCTGCAGATATAGTGTCTAACCTTTGGGGCTTGTTATGATAGATTTGTTGGCCTGTTGCTTCATCTTCCAGATGAATGAAGGATATATGGAGGTCAGTGGTTAAGATCACAGATGGATTGAGGGCAAAATGAGTTGTCGGGAGGCAATAAAATTGGATTTGTTTTTGTCCAACAGTGATGGAAAAGTAAAATATGTCAGAGTTGAACCCACAAAAATGAGTACACACACGGGCAAGAAAGCTAAATGAGAATGGATTTAATTATTATGTGAAAGATAACTTGGACCGAAAACATAAATCTTCAGGCAGATATTCACCAAGGCTTAAAAAATATGTTGTCAATTGAAAGACCAGCCAGCGCAACGGATTAGAGCTTCGTGAATGTGAATCTAACCCAAGCTGATGGGATGTATGTCAGCTCTCAGTGCTTGTTATAATTGATTTGAATGAAATGAATTTGACAGTCCCCACCCAGTTCCCAGTCAGAATGGAATAATAACTGGTACGAAAGTATCAATCTTTTCTATTCTTTCATGGATGTGTGTGTCACTCGGAAGGCCAGCATTTGTTGTCCATTCCAATCCTATTCACAGTGACCATAAGTACGTCTTGGTGGAGCAGGGCACACAAGAGCTCATCATCTCCTTTGTGCTCTGCGAGGCCTTGAGTTGACACAATCCTAACGTCATGTTGCCCAGGCAGCTGATGAGGCATCGGCAGCTCAATCTACAGGGGTGTGGGTGGAAGGGAGGGGGGCTGTAGACCATGTGGGGCACATTGTGACGTCTGGAAGATGTTAGGAAATTGAATCGAAGATGTAGTGGGAATTTAGGGGTAAAACTGCTGGCACTGAGTCAGAGGTATACACCCACATCAGGCCTGAGCTACATTGTCCCACTCAAACTTTAACTCCAAATGGGAGTAAACAAGATACCCTTGTTCAGCTGGGGTGATTCACTCAAAATCCATTGTCCTCTGGGACACTCATTACAGTGTCTGATAGCCTCTTTTGTCCTTAAATTGGAAGTTATTCCATTGTGTAAAAGGGAGCGGATAATCAAAAGTCAAGATGAGATGAGGAGTTCATGTCTGGAAATGTGTGGTTAGAACCATCTTTGAGGGGCTCGGTGGAGCTCAGAGAGATAAAATAATCCTGTTCGAACAGGGGGTGAGAAGCAGGAGGATTTGGAAAGCGATCAAGAAAGGTCGTGAAAATCTGCCACAGAGATAGGCCTTTGGACCGAGTCTGAAGGAGGTTCACTAATAGCAGGAATATGTTCTGCAAATGCAAATATAATTTCTAGCTCCTGTGTAAGTGGAGTTGAGAGTTATATGTTCATTTAACGTGCTATCTAATGGGAAATTGTGTGCTAGGTGTAGGAGATACATGCAAGCTATTCTTGTTAGGTTTGAAGTTTAAAAGTTTAAAGGAGGCATCTCACGTCATCTATCGCCCGCACTGCCTTTTGGATGCAACACAGCCGGTAGATCGCGCCCGAAGCCTTTCCACAGACTGCTCTGACTCCACTTTAATCCCATTTGACTTTTCCAGCTAATTAAGGAATTGCAATGCCAATTAGGTAACAGTGCATTTTCCACAATGCTCAGCTCTTAATGTTCATCACCATAACTACACCCAAATAAATATTCAAAGTCGCATCGTTCATAAGACATAAGAGCAGAATTTGGTCAATTTGTCAATTGAGTCTGCTCCGCCATTCGATCATGGCTGATCTCATCCTGGTCTTATCTTCACCTTCCTGCCCACTCTCCATTACCCTTCAACCCGAACCCTCTGGCACCCCACTAGTTACATCTTGCCACCCAGAAAAAGACCCATTTTTCCCGACTCTCTGTCTTCTATCCGTCATCTAGTCTTTTATCCAAGCTAATAAATTACCCCTAATCCCATGTAATCTAACCTTGTGAATTGACCTTTTGTGCAGCTCTTCATCAAACACCTTCTGGAAGTTCAAATATACTACATCTACAGGATCCCCATTATCCACTTTGCTTGTTACATCCTCGAAGAAGTCTAGCAATTAAAAATCTGTCCAACTCCTCCTTAAATGTACTCACTGTCCCAGCATCCACCGCACTCTGGGCTAGCGAATCCCACAGATTCACAACCCTTTGGGAGAATTAGATTCTCTTCAACTCCGTTTTAAATTTGCTACCTCTTATCCAAAGATTATGACCTTCCGATCTAGAATGCAGAACAAGAGGACGCATACACTCCATGTCTACTTTCGCCATACCCTTTATCATTTTGCACACCTCAATTTGATCTCCCTTCATTCTTCTAAACTCTAGAGAGTATTGGCCTAAACTGTTTAATCTCTCTTCATACGGCAAACCCCTTATCTCTGGATTCAACCTAGTGAACCTCTTCTGTACTGCCTCCAATGTCATTGTATCTTTCCTCAAAGAAGGGGACCAAAACTGTGCACAATACTGAAGGTTCGGCTCACCAATGCCTCGTATAGTTGCAACAACACTTCCTTATCTTTGTACTCAATTCCTTTAGCTATAAATACCAACATTCCATTCGGTTTCTTTATTATCTGTTGAACCTGTATGCTAGTTTTCTGTGACTCATGACTTAAGACCCCCAGGTCCCTCTGGAATGGAGCACTCTAAAGTTCGTCCACATTTAGATAATAAGTTGCTTTTCCATTTTTCCGACCAAAATGTATGACCTCACACTTATCCACTGTGCTGGTTTAGCACAGTGGGCTAAATAGCTGGCTTGTAATGCAGAACAAGGCATCAGCGCAGGTTCAATTCCCGTACCGGCCACCCCGAACAGGCGCCGGAATGTGGCGACTAGGGGCTTTTCACAGTAACTTCATTGAAGCCTACTCGTGACAATAAGCTATTATTATAAACTCCATCTGCCACATGTTGGCCCGGTCTCCTAACCGATCTTTATCCATTTGTAAAGTTCTTATTTCCTCATTGCAACTTACTCCCCCACTAATTTTTGTGTCATCTGCAAATTTATAGAACCTAGTAGCCCTGTATCCAAGTCATTTATATAGATTGTAAATAGCCGGGGTCCAAGGTCCGAACCCTCTGGCACCCCACTATTTACATCTTGCCATCCAGAAAAAGACCCATTTATCCCGACTCTCTGTCTCCTATCCGTCAGCTAATCTGTTATCCAAGCTAATAAATTACTCCTAATCCCATGTGATCTAACCTTGTGAATTAACCTTCTGTGCAGCACCTAATCAAACGCCTTCTGAAAGTTCAGATACACCACATCTACAGGATCTCCATTATCCACTTTGAAATACTCTAGCAAATAGGTTAAACATGATTTGCCATTCATAAAACCATGCTGCATCTGATCCATAGCGTTTTGACTTTCCAAATGCCCTGACACTACTTCCTTGATAATTTATTCCAACAATTTCCCAACAACAGGGGCGGTATTCTCCGACCCCCCGCCGTTTCAGAGAATCCCCGGGGACCGGCGTGAATCCCGCTCCTGCCGACTCCCGAATTCTCCGGCACCAGAGATTCGGCGGAGGCGGGAATCGCGCCGCGCCTGCCGGTGGACCCCACTCTCCCCAGCGAATCTCTGGCCCGCGATGGGCCGAAGTCCCGCCGCTGTCATGCCGGTCCCGCCGACAGGAATCAAACCACCTACCCTTACCGGCGGGACCAGGCAGGGCAATCTGGCCCCGGGCGGGGGGTGTGCCCCCACGGTTGCCTGGCCCGCAATCGGGGCCCACCAATTGGCGGGCGGGCCTGTGTCATGGGGGCACTCTTTTCCTGCCACGTTCGCCATAGTCTTCACGATGGACGTCGTGGAAGTGACCCCCTCTCCTGCGCATGCGTGGGGATGACGTCAGCAGCCGCTGACGCTCCGGCGCATGCGCGGACTTCCGCCAGCCGGCGAAGTCCCTTTGGCCCCGGCTGGCTTGGCGCCAAAGGCCTTACCCGCCGGCCGGCAGGGTGCCAACCACTCCGGCGCGGGCCTAGCCCCTCAAGGTTAGGGCTTGGCCCCTAAAGGTGCGGAGAAATCCGCACCTTTGGGGCGGCCCGTCGCCGGAGTGTTTCATGCCACTCCATCCCACCGGGACCCTCGCCCCGCCAGGTAGGGGAGAATCCCGGCCCAGATGTTAAACTAACCGGTCCATAATTTCCCCCATTCTGCCTCCCTCCCTTTTTGAATAAGGGCATTATGTTAGCATTTTTCCAATCCACTGAAACATTTCCCGTGTCCAGGGAATTTCAGAATATTGTAACCAATGGATCCACTATCTCCGCTGGCACTTCCATTAACACCCTAGATTGTAGGCCATCAGACCCGGGGGGGGGGGGGGATCTATCTGCCCTCAATCCCAATCCCTTCCCTCTGAATTGCCCGTTCCTATAGGAATGGTAGGAGTGTCCTCCACCGTGAAAACTGAGGCAAATTATTGATATAGCAGCTTTGCCATTTCAGCGTTCCCCACAAATTTATTATTTATAAATTTAGAATACCCAATTCAATTTTTCCCAATTAAGGAGCAATTTAGCACAGTGAAGCCACCTAGCCTGGCACACCTTTGGGTTGTGGGGGCGAAACCCACGCAAACACGGGGAAAATGTGCAAACTCCACACGGGCAGTGACCCAGAGCCAGGATCGAACCTGGGACCTTGGCGCCTTGAGACCGCAGGGCTAACCCACTGCGCCACCGTGCTGCCCTGGTGTTCCCCACTATTAACTAGCCGGTTTCATCTTCCAAAGGACCAATATTCACTTGAGTAACTCTTTTCCCTTTTACATACTTCTCGCAGCTTGATATTTTGTGCTAGTTTTCGTTCATAATTTACCTTAGTTCTTTTATTACTTTTTTAGTACCCCCATTGCTTATGTTTGAATAATTTCCAATGTCCCAGCCTGCCACTGGCCTTTGCAAGATAATGTACCTTAGTTTTTGTCTTTATAATTTTTTAAAAATATTTGTTCATGGGACGTGGGCTTTGTGGCTGTGCCAGCATTTATTGCCCATCCCTAATGGCCTTTGCGGGGACAGTTAAGAGTCAACCACATTGCTGTGGGTCTGGAGTCAAATATAGGCCAGACCAGGGAAGGACGGCAAATTTCCCTCCCGAAGGTTCATTTGTGAACCAGATGGGTTTTTCCAACAATCGACATTGGTTTCATGGTCAGCATTGGACTTTTAATTCCAGATTTTTATGGAATTCAAATTTCACCATCGGCAGTGGCGGGATTTGAGTCTGGATTGCCAGAGCATTACCCTGGGTTTCTGGTTTACTAGTCCAGTGACAATACCAGTACGCCACCGCCTCCCCTGACCTCCTTCTTTAGCAATGTTTTTTTTTACCCCTTCTTCCCATCTTTCTTCCTCACTGGGATATATTTTAGTTGTGAGGAGTTGAGTATCTCCTTCAATAACTGCCACTACTCATCAGCTGCCCTCCCTTTTAGCCTTCCTGCTCATTCTACTCAGGTCACATCTGTCCTGGGTGCCTGGGTGTCACTGCCAGGCTGTAAGGGGGCCAGGGGGCCAGACGGACAGTACCAGGGTGCCTGGTTGCCAGGTTGGCATTGCCAGGAATCGTGCCCAGGTGGGGGTGGGGGCTTGCTATGTAGAGAGGGGTGAGTAGGGGCTGTCAGATGCCACTCCAAACTTGTGGTATTAGTTGGGGGGGGGTGGGACAAAACTGGGAAAGGGGGGAGAGTGAGGGGTGGAGCGTGAACAATGAAGGACCAGAGATAACAGTTCAAGCCAGGATGAGTCAGTTAGAGGGGGATGAAGAGGTGCTGGTGATCCCAGTATCTTGTTGCACTGGTCCTTGGTGGCTGTAAGAGACTGCAGACCTTGTGTTGTCGAAGTAAGCATTTCTTGTGAATATTTACGTCCCTCAGCTCTTTCGACCATGTCTCCTCCCACCTTTTGACTCTCTCTGGCTCAGTGGACAGAAGATCCATTGGGCAAAATTCTCCCATTTTGAGACGAGGTGCACTGGTGGGCGGATCTCACCAGGTTCTCCAACCCTGCCCACCACTCAACACTCTTGTGGGTGGTTTTGAGAGCATTCCATCCACTGAGTTTGAAATAACTGGTGAGTTATTTAGTAAGAGGCAGAGGCATCAGAAGTGAATCAGGTGTGAAAGAGCAGCTACATCAATGGCCACTGCCCTCAGGGCACTGGAGAAAGGGACACCAGAGTCATAATTTTACCATCTGAACGTCTTTGGGGTCCTGACCTAGTTTGTGTGAGTCAGTTCAGTCTACTGAGTGAGACAGTGATACTGATCCACTGAGATTTAGCAGGTTCACATGAACCCTCCAGCACTTTTGTGTTCAACAGCTATAGCTCAGGGCAATGCAGTTGCATAACTGGCATCCTTTGATCCAGTAGCAGTGATGACTCACTGGTTTTTAAAGCTGCGCTCTGACTTCGGTTGGCTAGAGTTTTGATGGCAGAAACGTCCCAAACAGCTCCAACAAAGATCTGCATGAGTTGAGGTAACTCATAAAATAGTAATAATAATAATCTATATTATTGTCACAAGTAGGCTACATTTACACTGCAATGAAGTTATTGTGAAAATCCCCTAGTCGCCACATTCCGGCGCCTGATCGGGTACACACTGAGGGAGAATTCAGAATGTCCAATTCACCTAACAAGCACGTCTTTCTGGACTTGTGGGAGGAAACCGGAGCACCCGGAGGAAACCCACACATACACGGGGAGAACGTGCAGACTCCGCACGGGTATGCTCACTCCTGGACAAAATGAGCCATCCCCTCTGCTCTCTCCCCAGGCAATCAGTTCTAATTCAGTTCACTGTGTAAGTCTACTCTCCCACTCAGAATCAACTGTTAATTCCACTCAGAAAAGTTTTTTTTTGCTAAAAGTTGAGAAATTAGTTCAAAGTTTGCACCCTGAAGTGAAAATTGCCTCTCACGCTTGAGTTGAAGACAGCACATGTTCAAACTCTGGGAACTAATTACCTGGAGTCCTGGCTGACTGCTACGGTTCTTTGATCAAAAATTATGCATGGAACTGTGAGAGCTTCTAATTGTAGTTTATTAAGGGTTTCATTTTCTGAGAAATCCAGACTGATAATATTGCTGTCTCTTTCACCCGGAGGCTCTCAAATTGACATCAATCCCCTCCTTTCAGTTAGGATCTGCCTCAGCGATCAACAATAATTAAAAGTGATTGACTTGGAGGGGAGGGCCAGCCTATTTCTACCTCCCCCTCACTCAGTGAAAGAAATGCTTGCATTTATTTTGGGCAGAATTCGCCCCTTTTGAAACAAAGTGGCGTGATGGCCCGGGGGGGGGGGGGGGGGGGGGGGCGGGGGGGGGGGGGGGGGGGGGGGGGGGGGGGGGAAGGGTAGGGAGCGAGAACATGGAATGTTTGCCGCTGTGATGGCCATTGCTGAGGCAGATCCTAACCAAAGGAGGTGCTTGATGTCAAATCTTCATGCCCAAAAACCATTAATTACCTACCCGGATGTGGGCCCCGATTGCGGGCCAGGCCACCATAGAGGCCACTCCCCCCCGGGTCCGGATCGCCCAGCACCCTCCTGAGGACTCCGCAGGCCGCCCTCAAAGCCAGGTCCCGCCGGTATGGACCTTGTGCATTTCACGCCGGCGTGACCGGCCGAAAACGGGCGGCCGCTCGGCCCATTGGGGCCCGGAGAATCGCCGGGGGGATGGCCACTGCCAATGACCCCCGACCGGCGCGGCGTTATCCCTGCCCCTGCCAAAAAAAAACCGGTGCCGGAGAATTCGGCAGCCAGCTTCGGAGCGGCGGAACAGCGGGATTCACACCGCCCCCCCCCCCCCCCCCCCCCCCCCCCCCCCGGTGATTCTCCGACCCGGTAGGGGGGTTGGAGAATGCTGCCCAGTATGTTTTGCCAGGAAAGAGGTGTGTTTTTTGAACCTTGAAGTGTGTATTCCAATTAAGCCGTAGAGCTACAAGCTTTTGTGAATTTAAAGTAAAGATGCTTATTTACATTCACACACTTACCCCAAATAAACGCAAATGCCTCACACTCATTCCCACACACACACATATACACATACTCACACACATCATGGGCAAAATTCTCCCCTACCCGGCGGGGTAGGGGGTCCCGGCGTAGTGGAGTGGCGCCAACCACTCAGGCATCGGGCCTCCCCAAAGTTGCGGAACTCTCCGCACCTTTAGGGGCTAGGCCCGTCCCGGAGTGGCTTCCGCTCTGCCAGCTGGCGCGAGCGACCTTTGGCGCCACGCCACCCGGCGTCAGGGCTGGTTGAAAGGCCTTCGCCGGTCGGCATGAGTCCGTGCATGCGCCGGAGCGTCAGCGGCCACTGACGTCACCACCGGCGCATGCGCGGTGGAGGGGGTCTCTTCCGCCTCCGCCATGGTGGAGGCCGTGGCGGCAGCGAAAGATAAAGAGAGCGCCCCCACTGCACAGGCCTGCCCGCCGATCGGTAGGCCCAGGTCACGGGCCAGGCCACCGTGGGGGCACCCCCCAGGGTCCGATCGCCCCACGCCCCCCCCAGGACCCCGGGGCCCGCTCACGCCGTCTGCTGCCACCGGCACAGAGGTGGTTTAAACCACGTCGCCGGGAGAGGCCTGTCAGCGGCGGGATTTCCGCCCATCGAAGGCCGGAGAATCGCCGTGGGGGGCCCGCCGACCGGCGGGGCGTGATTCCCGCCCCCGCCGATTCCTGGGTGGCGGAGAATTCGGGCCACGGCGGCGATCCCTGGGCGATGCCCCGACCCTGTGGGGGGTCAGAGAATTCCGCCCCATAGTTTCATATATGTAAAGTTGATGCATATTTACAGATTGCATTTAATTCAGTCTCTGGTATGATTTCTAGTGTCCTACGTGACACCCTTGTGGTTTCTTGTGTAGATTCAATGGTTTCTAGTTGAAGTGAAGAATTCACAGCAAGTTGGAATGTTTGTTGCAGTTAAATATCCAGGTGGTTGGCTCTCAGATTAAGGTTGAAACTTGCCTAGGTTAAGTACTGTGGTTGCTTGATCACTTGCCAGTCTGTTCTCAGACTGGTTGATAACGTGTGGTACTGACAGATTGTTTGGGTTTTGGGACAATATGAATGCAGTCCCTGAAATAAGTTTTAATCATATGACTTCAGGATTAACATTACTGAGGCCCACCTTTTGGCTGGGGAAGGGCATTGTGATACAATGGAAGTTGATACTGACCATTGAGTTTTGATGTTCCCTTTCTTCCCAGTATGAGCCATGGAGCCAGGACCCTGGAAACTCCATCGCCTTTAGGTGGTAACCCATCCTTAAACAATGAGATGTATGAATTCCACAGATGGCTGTGAGATACACTCATGTACGTCCATATTTAATTACATCTTAACCGGAGACTTGCTTCTGTCTATGGTCCAAATTCCTAAAGTCATATGATTTGTGGCAGCCATCATAAGAGCTTGTTCCTGTCCAATTTTTAAAAGCATTGATTGAAAGTACATAATATAACATGTCTGTACTGGGCATGACAATATTTTGATGTACTTTAATAATTTTGGAAATTTTGAGTCCTTTTTGTTGTTTTCTGTGATGTTTGGAATGGGGTCCAAGGTTATAAACGAGTATTTCCAACTCTTCTGGATCAATACTAATACCCCAGAATTGTTGGATGCAAATGTTGGTCCCTAAAGCTCCCCAGCTATTCTTCTCATGAATAAGTAGGGATGGGCAATGAATGTCAGCCTTACCAGCGATGTAAAGGGGTAGCATGTTAGCATGGATAGAGGATTGGTTAGCTATTAGGATAAAAGGAGGAGGCATAAATGGGTAATTTTCAGGTTGGCATGATGTACTGACTGGAGTGCCAGAGGGATCATTGGTGGGGCCTCAAATATTTGCAATCTGTATTAATGATTTGGGTGAAGGGACAGAACGCATGGTTGCTATGATTTTCACAAATGACACAATTGGCTTGGCTGGAGAGTAGGCTGTGAAGAGGGCATGGTGAGTCTGCAAAGGGATATAGATAGGATGAGTGAGTGACCAAAAACTTGGCACATGGAATATAATGTGGTAAAACTTTGGCAGGAAGAATTAAATAAAAAGAGCATATTATTTAAATGGAGCAAGATTTTAGAAAGGGGGGTGGTATTCTCCCCTACCTGGCGGGGCGGGGGGTCCCATTGTAGCGGAGTGGCGCCAACCACACCGGCATCGGGCCTCCCCAAAGGTGCAGAATTCTCCGCACCTTTAGGGGATAGGCCCGCGCCGGAGAGGCCCCCGCTCCGTCGACTGGCGCCAACAGCCTTTCGTGCTACGCCAGCCGGCGTCGGGGTTGGCCGAAAGGCCTTCGCCGGTCGGCGTGAGTCCGCGCAAGCGCCGGAGTGTCAGCGGCCGCTGACGTCACCACCGGGACATGCGCGGTGGAGGGGGTCTCTTCCGCCTCCGCCATGGTGGAGGCCGTGGTGGCGGTGGAAGAAAAAAAGTGCCCCCACGGCACAGGCCCGCCCACTGATCAGTGGGCCCCGATCGCGGGCCAGGCCACCGTGGGGTCACCCCCGTGGCCCAATCCCCCCCCCCCACCAGGACACCGGGGGCAGCTCGCGCCGCCTTCTCCCGCCGTCACAGAGGTGGTTTAAACCACGTCGGCGGGAGAGGCCTGTCAGCGGCGGGACTTCGGCCCATTGCGGGCTGGAGAATCGCTGCGGGGAGGCTCGTCGTCCGGCGCGGCGTGATTCCCGCCCCCTCCGATTCCCGGGTGGCAGAGAATTCCGGCCACGGCGGGGGCGGGATTTACGCCGGCCCCGGGCGATTCTACGACCCTGCGGGGTCTCGTAGAATTCCGTCCAGGAATCCGGGTGTTGAATCACAAAACGTTAGCAGGCAGGTACAGCAAGTGATTCATGAGACATATAGCAAGGGAAATGGAATATAAAAATAAAGCTATTTTTCTACGGTTGTGCAGCGTGTGGTGAATATAGAAATTTCGGATATATAAGGTTAAAAACCTGGGTTAGACTGTGTTTGACTGCTGCGGTCATGTTTTTAATGTAATCTTAGTTTGAAAAACAACAAAGCTTTTTGGAGCCTGAGATACAATTAGCCATCACAAAAGCTTGGGCTAATGCAATTTCGTTTTGATGAAGGGCATTCCCTGGGGAGTTCATTAGTTTTCAGCCTGGCGAGATTATGTCATTTCTGTGTGGAGCTAAGGGCTTTTTCCTAGGTTCGGTTCCTGGCTGGGTCACTGTCTGTGCGGAGTCTGCACGTCCTCCCCGTGTGTGCGTGGGTTTCCTCCGGGTGCTCCGGTTTCCTCCCACAGTCCAAAGATGTGCGGGTTAGGTGGATTGGCCATGCTAAATTGCCCGTAGTGTCCTTAAAAGTAAGGTTAAGGGGGGGGGGGTTGTTGGGTTACAGGTATAGGGTGGATACGTGGGTTTGAGTAGGGTGATCATTGCTCGGCATAGCATCGAGGGCCGAAGGGCCTGTTCTGTGCTGTACTGTTCTATGAGTTTCAGTTCTGATTCTTGCTGAAGCTGAAACCAAGTAAAGCAGGTTAGTTAAAAGCGATGGACTGAATTTAAAGCAGTGAAGACTTGTCTGAGGACAAGGGGGAGCTGCAAAAAGCCACTTGAAAACACCTTTTGAAGAAATCCAGCCAGAATATTTGCAGGGGTTCAGACCGGAGTCAGATCTGTTCTGCCAAAGCAATGTCAAGAGATCTTTCTCAAATAATAACTCTGTAAAGCAAGTATTCTTCTATGCCATTGGCATTTAGGCTGGATTGAGAGCCGAGAGGGACCATTTTCTTGTTGTTTCAGTGGGAATAAAGATAGGAAGTAAGGGTATTGTATTCACTGATGTTGAGTAATGTTTAAGATGTTTAAGGGATGATTGTATGCTATTTCCGGGTATTATGTTAAAGCTTTTAATACAGTGTTAGTAATAAAGTTTTGTTTTAATATACCATGTGCGGAATTCTCCGCTCCCGCGCGGCATCAGGAAGGCCGTCGTGAACGCGGCCGAGTTTCACGACGGACTCGGAGGCCGCTCCTCACACCCTATTCACCCCCCCCCAGGGGGCTAGGAGCGGTGCTCCGTAAATCTCGGCCGTCGGGCCTTGACTCTTGCGTCAAGGCGGCGCGCCGAGAATGACGCGACGGCAGCGCCTAAGTGATGTCAGCCGCGCATGCGCAGGTTGGCTGCCTCCAACCCGCGCATCACGACGTCTGCCGGCTCCAACCCGCACATGCGCGGTTGCCATCTTCCCCTCCGCTGCCCCGCAAGACGTGGTGGCTTGATCTTGCGGGGCGGCGGAGGGGAAAGAGTGCGCAGCTTGGAGATGCCGGCCCGACGATCGGTGGGCACCGATCGTGGGCCAGTCCCCTCCCGAGCACGGCCGTGGTGCTCACTCCCCTCTCCACCCCCCACAAGCCACAAATGAAGATTTGGCGCCATGTTCAGGACGGCAGCGACCAGGTGTGGTTGCCGCCGGCGTGAACAGGTCGGGAAAGTCAGGGCGCTCGGCCCATCCGGGCCGGAGAATCGCCGGTCGCCATGAAAAACAACGCACGCCGATTCTGCGAGTGGGGGGTGGGTGAATCGCGGGGGGTGCCAGGGCGGCGTGTCGTGAGTCGCCCGGCCCTCCCGCAATTCCCCCACCCGGCGTGGGGAGCGGAGAATCGCGCCCCATATCCCCATTTAATTGTACAATCACTCTTGGAGCAAAGTATACTTTCCTCACAGTCTTACAAAATTAAAACAAAATATTGTGTTTCGGTCTGGTATCCCAGCCACTTTCGGGTTCTTGTCCGGAGTGTTTTGGCACACTTTTCGTTTCCTTATTTAAGAAAGGTCATCATTGCGTGAGAAACAGTTCAGAACAGATTCACTGGACCGATCCCTGGAATGAGCAGGTTATGCTATGAGGAAATTTTGTGCAGGTTAGGCCTATGTCCATTTGAGTTCAAAAGAATGAGAGGTGATAGAACAGTACAGCACAGAACAGGCCCTTCAGCCCTCGATGCTGTGCCGAGCAATGATCACCCTACTCAAACCCACGTATCCACCCTATACCCGTAACCCAACAACCCCCCCCCCCCTCCCTTAACATTACTTTTTAGGACACTACGGGCAATTTAGCATGGCCAATCCACCTAATCCGCACATCTTTGGACTGTGGGAGGAAACCGGAGCACCCGGAGGAAACCCACGCAAACACGGGGAGGACGTGCAGACTCCGCACAGACAGTGACCCAGCCGGGAACTGAACCTGGGACCCTGGAGCTGTGAAGCATTTATGCTAACCACCATGTTACTGTGCTGCCCAAATCTTATTGAAACATAAAAGATCGTGAGAGGACCTGACAGTTTGGGGGCTGAAAAGATGTTTCCTCTTGAGGTAGAGACTAGAATTAGTCGACACAATTTAAAGGCTCCAATATAAAATGTGGATGAGGAGAATTCTTTGTGTCAGAGGGTCATGAATCTCCCCGGGAGTCTTGTAGGCAGGGTGATTGATTATCTGTTAAGGCTGAATTGGATAGATTGTTGACTGACGAGGGAGTCAAAGGGCATAGGGGGTCAGGAAAAAGTGGAGCTGAGGCCCACAATAAGGTCAGATCTGGATTCTCCACTGACGGGATGCTACATTTTGCGGGCAGCCCAGGAGTTTCCCGACAGCATGGGGCTGCCCCACAATGGGAAACCCTATTGACCGGCCGGCGTAATGGAGTATCCCGCAGGCGTGCTGAAACAGAAATGTGGCGTGGCGGGGCGGAAAATCCAGCCCCTTATACTGGCCCAGGTGAGACAGGAACAAATATGTGCCCATCAACCATGCGTGTCAACCTTAATCAACTTCCCCAGCATGCACATCGTCATGTTGGGTAAGGTTGCACATGCAAGTTTGTGAGCATTTGAGGCTTCATTGGAAACGAATGTTACTGTGCTGCCCAAATCTTATTGAAACATAAAAGATCGTGAGAGGACCTGACAGTTTGGGGGCTGAAAAGATGTTTCCTCTTGAGGTAGAGACTAGAATTAGTCGACACAATTTAAAGGCTCCAATATAAAATGTGGATGAGGAGAATTCTTTGTGTCAGAGGGTCATGAATCTCCCCGGGAGATAATCAGGCCAACATCTGGCTTCTGATATTTTATCTTCCCAATACGCTCTGATGCAGCCTCTTGACCAGAATTTTTCTAAGAGTGTAATTTTATACCAATGAGAAAAGTGCTGTCATGATGGCAAATTGTGATATTTAATGCAAAATAGGAAATAAAATATGGGATAATCTCAATGAAGTTACTCTGGGAGGATATTAACATTGAGACACAGTGCAATTCTTCTGGTAATTGGTTTCCAGATCTATATTTAAACAAAAGGTATTATCATAATTTAAATAATAATCAAACACAACCGTTGCCCATTACAAAATTTAATTGGATAGTTTTCACGCTGGGGAAATGTGCATATTAGATGAGTTGTACTATTTGTTTCTATGACTCCATAAAAAATATGTGACTCCATTAAAAGTATGCGACAGACAAATTATATCTGGCTTACTATTAGATTTCAATGCTATTGCATAACTAATCAGTTGCTGTAATTATTTGACCAGAAGGCTGTAATCATTTATGTGTTTGTTTGGAGCAGAGTATGTACTATACAAAAAACATCTTTGCAGTAAGGGAAGCTGAAAGCGACAATATAGAGCAACATCATTTAGAAGTGGCTAACTCAATCTTGCTTATCCTGCTTCCACGTAAGATGAGGAACATTTCTAAATTTCGCAATGAGCATCCTGTCCTTTTTCCATAAACCAAATTCCATGCCTTAAGATAACATTGGCAGCCATGGACTTCCATTGGATTGGCCCATGATTATGCTTGGCAAAGTCTTGCAGCGGTTAGCTGTTGCCTTCTACAGTACAGCAGACCAGGAAACTCTCCTGTGCCATATCAGAAGGGTTTACAGGTTGATAATGTACATGAGTGGCCACATTACGAATGCCTCTTTCATGGCTCTTAAGTCCCAGGGTGGGACTCGAATTCTGAGTGTTATAACCTGCCTGCTTACCATTGGCTGGGGACTAATGACAATCCCACAATCCTGTGGGAGTATGAGCTTCCCCAATGAGGGTGGCGGAGAAATCATTAGCATAAATAGAGCTGGCCAGTTTGGAACCGGAGAGAGAGGAGTTTGGCAGCAAGAGAAGTTGTTGCTGCTGTTGTATATATATAATGTTAATTTGTAAATAAATGTTATTTCTTTGTATCCTGAAAACTCGTGCTGGATTCTTCGTGGCCCTCACGAAACTGAGCTTCCGGCCCAGAGTTGGGGATACCACCACTGCAGCATAAGGTCCCAAGTTACAGCAGGGAGAATTAAAGTTTCACGGTAGCACAGTGGTTAGCACTGTTGCTTCACAGCACCAGGGTCCCAACTTTGATTGGCTTGGGTCACTGCCTGTGCAGAGTCTGCACGTTCTCCCCGTGTTTGCGTGGGTTTGCTCCAGGTGCTCCTGTTTCCTCCCACAAGTCCCGAAAGACGTGCTGTTAGGTGGAGTGGACATTTTGAATTCTTCCTCAGTGTACCCAAGCAGGCGCTGGAGTGTGGCAACAAGGGGATTTTCACAGTCACTTTATTGCATTGTTAATGTAAGCCTACTTGTGACAAAAATGAAGATTATTATTATTATTTGATTTGTAAATCTAATTAGTTCATCTTTTGAGAGACTGGATTGGCAAAGAAGAAGACTTCTTCCTTAATCTGATCAGTGGCTTGGATTTTGTGGGTGATACTACTTCACTGCTGCTCTCGAAGAAAGCTGATGACAGATCTAGCAAGCTTGGTGGTGTACCTTTCACCTTTCCTGCTGTTAGTTTCACTCTGTTGGCGGCTGGAATACTTCATTAGAATCCAACAACAGCAATGTCATGAAGCAGGCTAAGTCACCAATCAAACCGAAGAGTTCTCACAGGCAGAAAACCAGAAAAGAACAAGTAGGTCTAGTCACCACTTTTTGTAACCTTGCAGAAAACAAATAAAGATTGGAAACTATACATGAAGTTAAGATGGAAGCTGGAATTCCATAAATAAATGCTAAAAAGCGTAAGGCTGATGAATTTTATCCTGGAATGGAGAAATGTGACATTCCTCAAATATAACATTAGATTTCCAGGGCCAGAGAAGCTGTTCCAAAGTTCAATCATGATTCAGTTTGCCCATAGAAACCGCGTCACATCACATTCAACAAGATTTAATTTTTTTCCACAGTTTTATAGTGAAAAGGTTTGAATACATTTGATGGAATTTCACGTCAATTCAGTGATTTCTGATTGATTGCTATCTGAGAAGACTAGTGGTGGTGGTTTACGTCCAATACAGAGAGGGCAATACGAGAATGGGTCTGGTGTTGGTGTTGCTACTTGCTTCTCCTGGATGGTTTTTGCTGCTGTTGTCATCTCGCATTCAACTTCGCTTCGGCGTTCGTCCCGTCTTTCGCCCAGATTTTCCTTGTTCTCTGCTCCTGTAGATGTCAAGTTTGTTATTGTTTCCCGTGCCCTCCTCCAGCTATCATTCCCTTGCCTACCCCCAATCTCTCTGGTTCCCCTCTATTGTTCCCTATCTCCTCTCTCTTCTACCCCCATCCCCCCTTCTGCCCCTTCTCTCCTACCCCCTCCCCTTCTCCTGTGGTTCGCCTTCCTTTTCTCTTAGGTTTAGCTAAAGCCCCCCCCCCCCCACTCCCTTCCCCTGCCGGTCTATCTCTCCCTCTCATGTCTTGGCTACTTTCCCCTAATTCTTGGCTTATTGGCTATTCTTTTGCCTGCTCGTTGGCGACAAACAGGTCCCAGAACAATTGGGTGAATGGCTCCCACTTTCTGTGGAAGCCGTTGTCTGACCCTTGGATGGCGAATTTGATTTTCTCCATTTGGAGAGATTCTGAGAGGTCGGACTGCCAGTCTGCAGCTCTGGGTGGTGCTGCTGACCGCCAGCCAAACAGGATTCAACAGTGAACTATCAGGGAGGCAAAGGCAAGGTCGTGCGCCCTCCTCCCCAGGAACAGACAAACTTGGTGGCTCTTTAATATACACTGTACCACAAATGTCGCTGCCTACCATTCCAAAGATCTCCAGACGATTCCAACAAATTATATCACGACACCCTGGGCATGGTCAATACAGCACCACTTGACCCAGTGTCACAACACAAGTTAATGCAGATGTTATTTTAAAATACATGAGAAATTACAGTCACTAGGTTTGTAGGTTTAACACAAATAACCTTTTATTATTGAACTGACAAAAATGTAACTATGTAATACCCCTTACCCAACTTGCCCCACTCTACACAAATAATATAGAGGGAGATGTGGTGGAGAAAAAAAAAATGATAATTAAAAAGGAAAAACATCTGCTATGCACAATGATAGTTTTCAATTAAAGTCTATCAGGAGTTCAAGCTTTCACTTTCACGCCTCTTCCTTTTGAACTGGAGAGGGTGTTCTCTGGCAAGTTTGTTTACTTTCAATGTAGATTCAAGATAATTTTAACCATATAATAAAGATGTGCCAGACTCTTACTGGTTTTATAACAATAAAGCAGTCCTTTACTTCAGCAGAGAAAGATAGAGCTCATATTCCTTTCAATGTCTAATCACTTCTGCCCAGCTCTCTCAGAAGCATCGTACAGAGTGTCTCAGCCAGAACATTGCCCCTGGCCAATCTACAGGTTTGCAGACTGCCAATCGAACCAACTTCCTCCAAAGCTGGTTCTTCGGATTCCCTCAGCGCCGTGTCTGTATTCTCCTTTCCCAAAAACAAATCCTGTAACATGATTCTGACTAACAGCCACCTCACCTTAAATCCACTGCTTAATGGTATGTGGCGAGTATGAGTTCACACACCAAAAATAATTTCAAAAATAAAAATAAATGGGAACAAAGTGAAATCAAAAGGAAGGACTCTGACAAAAAGGATGATGTAGTGAGTTCCTACTCTTACAGAACTGATTTTTTAAAATATCAGTACATATTTGTGTTCAAGAAGGATGTGATACCCTGCTTTATACCTACATTCTAGTAGGTGCTGTCATCTTCAATGCAATGTAGTTTTGTAAAATAAAAATACGTGGGACTTTGAAAGAAGGGATCAACAGGGATGCACCTCAGTTCAAATATTTTGCTTTAAAAAGTGCAGCAGTGTTTCTGAATCGATTTAAACAATTTACTTTTGAAAAAACACACTTATTTCAAATTAGACTAGTAGTGACGTGATCCAATTTGACTTGTTGCCAAAGTACTGAGAGCCTTGCATGATAGTGTAGGTCATGCTACTGATTGTGCATTTTGTCAATCATAAATTGCATTGCAGTTGTTTTATTTTAATGAGAAGCTCAGTGAACACACTGTCAGATCCTGTCAGGCAGTGGATTGTTTTTCAGCCTGCTAGAAAAACCATCCACCACCGAAGCATAGTAGCAATAGTGTGTGCTATCTACAGGATGTATTGCAGGAACTCACCTAGGCTCCTTAGACAGCACCTTCCAATTCCATGATCACTACCATATAGAAGGACAAGGGCATCAGATACTTGGGCACACCACCACCTGGAAGTACCCCTCCCAGCCATCACCATCCTGACTTGGAAATATATTGCTCTTCCTTCACTATCGCCGAGTCAGAAACCTGGAAAACCCTCCCCAACAGTATTGTGAGTGTAGTTACGCTCATGGCCAACTGCAGTTCAAGAAGGCAGCTCACCACCACCTTCCCAAGGGCAATCAGAGATGGCCGAGCCAGCAATGTCCACATCTCATGAACAAATGATAAAATGTCCTATTCCAGCAATAAAATTGTAAATATTGGGCAGTGTGGATGACAGTGGCTGCATTGTCCAAGCATATTCATGAACTGCGGGTAGGTTTAAAAGGGACCCGAGGGAATTCTGAAATTGGATTTTCTCTCCATGTAGCGTCACGCTCTTGCCCTACAAACCTCCCTCTGGACTCTCCCTTTGCATTTTTGGGTGTGATGAGAGCCCCAGAAGAAAAAGCCAGTTCAAAATGTTAAAATTCCAGAAAAGAAAATTGGCAATGCTGGAGTTCTATTTCAAGGTTTAGCAGACCAGTTCGGACAAGTTTTACTGGTTCCCTTCATGTCCAAGTTTTCCTGGTTTAAGATAGGAAGCTGAGTGTAATGCCGCCATGGTAGCACGGTAGCAAAGTGGATAGCACTGTGGCTTCACAGCGCCAGGTTCCCAGGTTCGATTCCCCGCTGGTTCACTGTGTGGAGTCTGCACATTCTCCCAGTGTCTGCGTGGGTTTCCTCCGGGTGCTGCGGTTTCCTCCCACAGTCCAAAGATGTGCAGTTAGGTGGATTGGCCATGCTAAATTGCCCTTAGTGTCCAAAAAGGTTAGGGGGGTTATTAGATTACGGGGATAGGGTGGAAGTGAGGGCTTAATGTGGGTCGGTGCAGACTCAACGGGCCGAATGGCCTCCTTCTGCACTGTATGGTCTATGTAACATACCATTACACAGTAAGCTGTGAATGTGTGGTGCTGTTTAGATCCAATTTGCATACATAAGTGAGGTTAATTGAAAGGCAGAGTTGCTCTGAAAGTTGTTACTTTGCAACATTTAGAAGGAGATTGTGTATAATATTTGGGAATGTGGAGTTAATGGCCTGTGCCAAATTAAGCATAATTTGCACCTATAAGGAAGATTAATTCAAAATTAGCTTTCCATTATAATTGAAATTACCTTCCAGAAAGTGGGAATATAATTGTCATGATACTATGGATATTATAAGAACAACACTAATTAGACTAAATTTGTGTGTGTAGATTAAGTTATTATAAAATCGACTTAAACATTAAACACTGGAAGAACGAATCAACTTATCAAAGAGGAACAACTCTTCTCAAAGTCGTATTGATGGATTATAGCTTCATTGAGTTTTAATGAAGCATTTTGCAGTGGTTAAAGGATCAAAAATGCGATTTAAGAGATGGAAAGTATTTTTCTATCCAATAGTTAATATTTTGCTCGTGTAGAGCTCTACAGAGAGAATCTGAAACGTCACTCAAGTCCACGTCTGTCTGTTGTGTGAGATAATTGAGATTAGCAAGCAATGTTAGTGCAGAAAGTAGCACCATCAAACCTGATCCTATTATCGTCTGCAATATGTGCGGTGCTTGCATTTAATTAAGTGAACACAAAAAGTCCCTGATGGAAGAAGGCGCATTGTAGCAATTATAACTGTTGAATTAATTTTGTTATTTTTTTTGTTGGGACGTTCTGGAGGACATGGAAATCAAGGTAGACTGTTATTGCCACATCAATGTAAGTGTGTTTTTAGATCTCTCACTGGTGACAAGGGCGGCACATGGAATTTTGGACATCTTGTTGCAGACAACTTGATAATTTTGTTCTTACTGGAGAGATATCAGGTGAGAAAATTGGAGAATACCAAATGAGATGGCGATGGAGTCTGAAAGCAGAAAGACTTTTCATTTTTATTCTGAGGTAAATTACCTTGTAGCAGTTGCCACATAGATCAGTGTGTTGTGTTAAGCACATTGAGATAACACGGGCTGCAACTGGATGCTTTAACTGAAAGATACTCCAAACCTTAAAGTTAGTTCAATCTGATTTATTGAACCTGTCACACAGTTAGCACAATTCTCTGTGAGTTCGACTCTCTGCTAACCTAAGCGTGATTATTCTGTCTGACTGAACCAGACTAGCTCTTAGCCACGTGCTGGAGGTGTTATGTGATATATACATCCTGACTCACTCTGTAGATGTCCCCAGTGGTAAGAGGCGGAGTGTGGATACGTTGGCTTGGCTTGAGTAGGGTGATCATTGCTCGGCACAACATCGAGGGCCGAAGGGCCTGTTCTGTGCTGTACTGTTCTATGTCTATGACAGTGACCCCGAGCCGGGATCAAACCTGGGACCTCGGCGCCGTGAGGCAGCGCGGCTAACCCACAGCACCATCATGCTGCCCGCGAGAAGAGCAGATATCAGACGATAAGACATAGGAGCAGAATTAGGCCCATTGAGTCTGCCCCGCTATTCAATCATGGCTGATATTTATCTCATCCCCATTCTCCTGCCTTCCCCCCATAACCCCTGATCCCTTTATTGATAAAAACCTATCTAACTCTGTCTTAAAGACAGTCAGTGATTTGGCCTCCACAGCCTTCTGCTGCAAAGAATTCCACAGATTCACCACCCTCTGGCTGAAGATATTCCTCATTATCCTCTGCTTCTAGATTTTCCTACAAGTGGAAAACATCCTCTTCACGTCCACTCTATCCAGGCCTTGTAGTATCTGTAAGTTTCAATAAGGTCCCCCCTCATCCTTCTAAACTCTAACGAGTACAGACCCAGAGTCCTCAATCGTTCCTCATACGACAAGCTCTTCATTATGTGGGGCCCAAAATTGCGCACGATACTCCAAATGGGGTCTGACCAGAGCCTTATATAGCCTCAGAAGTACATTCCTGCTTTTGTATTCTAGCCGTCTTGACATGAATGCTAACATTGCATTTGTCTTCCTAACTGCCGACTGAACTTGCACGTTAACCTTAAGAAGATCATGAACAAGGACTCCCAAGTCCCTTTGTGCTTCTGATTTCTGAAGCATCTCCACATTTAGAAAATAGCCTATGCCTCCATTTCTCATTCCAAAGTGTATAACCTTACACTTTTCCACATTGCATTCCATCTGCCACTTCTTTGCCCACTCTCCTTGCCTGTCCAAGTCGTTCTGCAGCCCCCCTGCTTCTTCAATACTACCTGTCCCTCTACAGATCTTTGTATCATCTGCAACCTTAGCAACAGTGCATTCAGTTCCTTCTTCCAGGTCATTAATGTATATTGCGAAAAGTTGTGGTCCCAGTAGCGACCCCTGAGGCACACCACTAGTCACCGGCTGCCATCCTGAAAAAGACCCCTTTATCCCCACTCTCTGCCTTCTGCCAGTCAGCCAAACATCTATCCATGCCAGGATCTTAGTCTTAACACCATGGGCTCTTAACTTATTTAACAGTCTCCTCGGCAAATTTCAAAGAAGTGTAAAAGTAATAGGATCGTGATAGTGGGGAATTTCAACTTTGCCAGTATTAACTGAGGTAACCATACTGTGAAAGGTTTAGAATTCTTAAAATGCATTGAGGAGAACCTTTTAGCCACTACGTAGAAGGACTTGCAGGAGAGGAGGAAGTCCTGGACTTAATTTTGGTAATGAAGCTGGGCAAGAGGTTGAAGTATTCATGGGGGAGCATATTGTAGACAGTGATCACATCTCTGTTAGATTCAAGATTGCTATGGAAAAGGACAAGGATAATTCTGAGATTAAAGTTCTAAACTGGCGGGGGTGGGGTGGCGGGGGCGGGGGAAGGTCAATTTTAATAAGATCAGACTTGATTTGGCCAGAGTGGAGTGGGAGAAAACACTTTGAGGTAAATCTGTAATGGAACAATGGGACCACATTCAAGAAGGAAATAGGGAAAGTACAGGGCCAACATGTTGCAATAAAGAAAAAGGGTGGAACCAACAAATCCAGTGAACCCTGGATATTGAGGGATGCACCATTGGATCAGGAGAAAAGGGGAGGGTTATGGCAGATATTGAAGGCTCAAAACAACAGAAGGCCTGGAGGTGTGCAGAATTTGAGAGGGAACTTAAAAAAGAAATTAGGAGAACGAAAAGGGGAAATGAAAGGATACAGGCAGGTAAAATAAAGGAAACTCCCAAATTGTTTTACAAGTACATTAAGGGTAAAAGGATCACAGTGGTAATTTGTGTGTGGAACCAGAGGATGTAGGTAGGGTTCCAAATTAATACACTATGTCATAGTCACTCGTGAGAGGGATGGTGTGGGTATAGAAATCAGGGAGAAGGACTGTAATGGGTTGGATTAGCACAGTAGGGCAGCACGGTAGCATGGTGGTTAGCATAAATGCTTCACAGCTCCAGGGTCCCAGGTTCGGTTCTCGGCTGGGTTACTGTCTGTGTGGAGTCTGCACGTCCTCCCCATAGAACATAGAACATAGGACATAGAACAGTACAGCACAGAACAGGCCCTTCAGCCCTCGATGTTGTGCCGAGCAATGATCACCCTACTTAAACCCACGTAACCCGTATACCCGTAACCCAACCATGTGTGTGTGGGTTTCCTCCGGGTGCTCCGGTTTCCTCCCACAGTCCAAAGATGTGCGGGTTAGGTGGATTGGCCATGCTAAATTGCCCGTAGTGTCCTAAAAAGTAAGGTTAAGGGGGGGTTGTTGGGTTACGGGTATAGGGTGGATACGTGGGTTTGAGTAGGGTGATCATTGCTCGGCACAACATCGAGGACCGAAGGGTCTGTTCTGTGCTGTACTGTTCTATGTTCTATGTTCTAGTAGGCTAAACAGCTGGCTTGTAATGCAGAACAAGGCCAGCAGCATGGTTCAATTCCCGTACCGGCCTCCCCAAACAGCCACCGGAATGTGGCGACTAGGGGCTTTTCACAGTAACTTCATTGAAGCCTAATTGTGACAATAAGCGATTATTGTTATTATTATTACAGTTAAAGAGAGTAACAGGGATAGAGGAGAGGTTCTGAGTGATCAGGCAGGCTTGAAATTAGACAAAATTCCATGATAAGATTAAATGCATTGCAGGCTGTTGAGTGAGGCAAGGGAGGAAAGAGCATGGGGGCTAGCAATGATTTCCAATTCCTCTCGAGCCACAGGTGGTGCCAGAGGACTGGAGGATAGCCAATATGGTACCATTATTCAAGACAGGGGAAAGGGATAAACCAAGTAAAACAGAACTAATCTGCACTTGGAGAGGCAGGGATTAATCAAGAACAGTCAGCATGGTTTTGTTAAGGAGGGATCATGTCTGACCAACATGATTGAATTTTCCAAAGAGGTAAACAGGTGTGTAGCTGAGTACAATGTATTTGACGTAGTCTACTTGGACTTCAGCAAGACTTTTGATAAGGTTCCACATGGAAGACTGATGGCGAAAGTAAGATCCCATGGGATCCAAGTAAAATTTGGCAAATTGGATCCAAAATTGGCAGAGGGTGATGGCCCGGGGTTGGTTTTCTGACTGGAAGCATAAGTCCAGTGGGGTTCTGCGGGGATCAGTGTTGGGGCCCTTGATTTTTGTGGTTTATATGAATTATGAATGTAGGAGGGTTGATCAGTAAGTTTGCGGATGATACGAAAATTGCTGCGGTGATAAATTATGAGGAGGATAGTCTTAGATCTTAGATCACAGGAAGATATAGAAGGGCTGATCAGTTGCAAATGGAATTCAATCCAGATAGGTGTGAGATGATGCACTTGGGTAGGACAAACAAGGCAAGAGATTACACAATGAACTGCAAGACTCTGGGAAGCACTGAGGACCAGAGGGGCCTTGGTGTGCATGTACACTGGTCCCTTAAGGTAGCAGACCAGGTGGATACGGTGCTTAAGAAGGCAGGTGGTTTACGTGCCTTTAATAAACGAGGCATAGAGTTTAAGAGTAGGGAGGTTATGCTGGAACTGTACAGCATTGTATCCAACATTGGTTAGGCCACAGTTAGATTATTGTGTACAGTTCTGAAATCCAGATTGTAGGAACAATGTCATAGTGCAGCAAAGGGTGCAAAGGAATTTTACCAGGATGTTGCCTGGGCTGGAGAGCTTTTGGCTATGACACAAGATTCGATAGACTGGGATTGTTTTCTTTGGAGCAGCTGAGGCTGAGGGGGCCATGATAGAGATGTTTAAGATTATGAGGGGCATAGATAGAATAGACAGGAAGAAACTTTCCCCTTGGTGGAGGGATCAATAACCGGGGGCGCATAAGGTTGAAATTAAATGAAATGAAAATCGCTTTTTGTCACAAGTCGGCTTCAAATAAAGTTACTGTGTAAAGCCCCTAATCGCCACATTCTGCCGCCTGTTCGGGGAGGCTGATACAGGAATTGAACCGTGCTACTGGCCTGCCTCGGTCTGCTTCAAAAGTCAGCTCTTTAGCCCTGTGCTAAACCCGCCAGAGGGGTACTGAGGAAAAACATTTTTCCCAGAGGGTGGTAGGAGTTTGGAACTCACTGCCTGAAAGGGTGGTAAAGGCAGAGACCCTCATAACATTTCAGAGGTTTTTGATGTGCACTTGCACAGGGCATACAAGGCTGTGGACGAATTGTTGGAAAATGGGATTAGAATAGTTGGTTGGTTGTTTTTTTGAACGGCACAGATGCAAAGTGCCTGGGCCTTTCCTGTGCTGTTGGACTCTACGACTATCTGTTATAGCTCCTGAAATAGCATTTGAGATGGAGACTGCTGCCAGGTATGCAAGGAGGTTAAAGGCCACAGAGTCCAACTTCTCCGAGTGAGCAGAGTCACTCAACCATGTTAGAAAGCCGATAATAAATACATGATCACCACCTGCCAGGCCAATGCTTCTGATAGGGGTTAAATGTCATAACTGCTTGGAATCGGCCCATTTAGTTAAATGTTGCTGGAAGCTAGTAGGTGCTGCACGATTGAAGTCAAGAATAAAAGAAAGCTCAAACTCCTTACAGATCACTGAGCAAGAAATTGCACTGTAAGGTGAGACAGGTGGAGAAGAATAACATTTCCCTGTATGTTCGAACACAGGACTGGGGCAACACAAAATGGTGATTCTCATCCAGTGTTAACTGGGGCTGTGGCAATAATGCAGCTCCAACAACACTCAAGAAGCTCGACACCATCCAGGACAAAACAGCCCGCTTGATTGCTCCCCCTTCCACAAACATTCAAACTCTCCACCATTGACGATCAGTGATAGCTATGTCTGTCATCTACAGGATGCACTGCCGTAACTCGCCCAGGTCCCTTATGCAGCATCTTCCAAACCCACAACCACTACCATCCAGAAGGACAAGAGCAGCTGGTACCTGGGAACCCCACCGCCTGGACATTCCCCTCCAGGTCACTCACCACCCTGACTTGGAAATATGTCTGCGTACCTTCACTGTCCCTGGGGCAACATCCTGGAACTCCCTCCCTAACTGCGCAGTGGGTGTACCTCCACCTCAATGACTGCAGAAATTAAAGAAGGCAACTCACCACCAGCTTCTGAATGGCAACCAGGGATGGGCAATAAATGCTGGCCTAATGAAAAAATGAAAATTGCTTACTGTCACGAGTAGGCTTCAATGAAGTTACTGTGAAAAGCCCCTAGTCGCCACATTCCAGCACCTGTCCAGGGAGGCTGGTACAGGAATCGAACCGTGCTGCTGGCCTGCTTTTAAAAGCCAGCGATTTAGCCCTGTGAGCTAAACCAGCCCCATTACCAGTGACAGCCACATCCTGAGAATGAATAAAAAATAAAGGACAGTCAAGAGTGAACCACATTGCAGTGGGCATAGAGTCACAGACCAGGAAGGCCAGACCTGGTAAGGACAAGGATGTAACAGTATGGGGAGAGTGTTTTACTTTACTTTGTGTTCTCCCATTCAAGCATAGAATGATTTAATGTTCAAATTATACCAATTAAAGAATTAATACACTCTGCCATTTAATGGTATGTTAATTTAGGTGACAAACAAGTGACAATCTGTAGCCAAGAGCAATCATCTTCATCAGTAAAAATGCCTCTTTGACATGGTACGAGTCCAATGCCCAAATTTTGGGAGCGTTATCCTGTAATAATATTCTTTATAATACAGTATGATGGACAAGGACTAAACTGTTGATTCATCCTAATGTAAACCAACACATATGTTATTTTCTCATCCATTTAAATTTATGGTTTTCTATATTTGTTCTGGTGTTCATGCAAATGCTATCATTTCATTGATTGTGCTTGTAATTTGGCCATCTGTGCTTTGAATTCATAGATTCCAGTGAATCTGGAACTTTTAAATCTCGGGGCTCTTCACAGCAACTTGATTGCAGTGTTACTGTAAGCCTACTTCTGACAATAAAGATTATTTATTTATTTTATTTTATTTTTTTATCTCCTTCGGCTCTCTGTGTAAAAAGCAGGACTGAATCAAGTCGCGATGATTCACAGGTAGGATAAGCTGCGGGGGAGGGGAGTGGGGGGGGGGGGGGGGGTAGTGGTTAGGGGTGGGGTTAAATACCCGAGCCAGGAAAAAGAAATCAAGCACCATGCTGTTGCCACCAATCTGAGCCAAACAATGATGACCAATACTTGCTCTTGCAGTCTCTTCCCATTGGTGGAGGTTTTAACCCAGTTCACCAGGCGAGTTATTTATGGGATGTGTTGAAATGCCAGTTTTACACCTCGCCCAATATGATGGTTGAAATCGATGCTGGTAATATCAATATCATGCTCAATTGCATCAGATTCACAAGACCAAGTCATGGTGGATTTAGACTCAAATTCTCCACATTGTGGTAGATGGAAGTTGATGGGCGGGATTCTCTGATCCTGAGGCTAAGTGTTGACGCCGTTGTAAACGCCATCGCGTTTCACAACGGTGTCCACAGGCCCCCAGGAGCAGCGATTCTGAGCCCTTCAGGAGGCCAGCACTGCACTGGAGCGACCCACGCCGCTCAAGCTGCCGATGCCAGCCTCAAATGTGCGTTGCGGGACTGCACATGCGGCTGCGGCATGAATGCGCGCATGTGCACTGCGGCCGGCGTGAATGCGTGCATGCGCGGTGGCATCCTTCTCCGCACAGGCCCCGACGAAACATGGCGTAGGGCTACAGGGGCCGGCGCGGAGCAAAAGAGGCCCCCAGCCCGAGAGGCTGGCCTGCCGAATGGTAGGCCCCAATCGCGGGCCAGATCACCCCGGGGTCGAATGGCCCTCCCTCCTCCCCCCCCCCCCCCCCCCCCCACCCCGCCCCACCGGGCCGCTCCCGGAAGGATGCACGCCGAGGTCCCGTCAGGTGATACCACACATGGACGGCGCCGGCGGGACTTGGATTTCTTTTGCAACCACTCTGCCCGAGAATCGCCGGGGGGTGGGAGGGCACATAGAGCAGCCCCAGACCGGCGCCACGCCAACCGCGCTGGTGCCAATGGTGCTGATTCTCCACTCACCGGAGAATCAGCGGAACGGTGTTGGGGCTGCATCGTGCGATTAGCGCCCGGCCTGGGATTCTCCGGCTCGGCGTCGGCTGAGAGAATCCCGCCCGATGTGTGGTGAATGCATGACAATATTGGATTTAGTTGAGTTGGCCCTCAATTAAGCTGGCAGCTCCAAGTACCTGGGTGAACGCATGAAGAATTGTTATTTTGGCCAGGATTTTAGTAGGACAGCAGCGACCCCGACATGTTCAAAGCTGAGAGGGTAATCCCGCCTTGGCTGTTTTGAGGGTCCCCAAACTGATTTTATTCCTATCTGGGAGCTAATCCCTTTAAGGGACAAGATCCTGCCTCCAAGAATTGCTGGTCTGTCAGAGGGCCGACAACCTTTCTGTCCCAGCGGGGTAGATCAAAAGTTGTTGAGGGCAGGGGAGGGTGTTGTTACATCGCCGGCTATTTCCCACCGTGTACAACTGAATCCCGTATAAAATTAATCTTTTCTCTACACCTTGCTGTAACTGTAACATTATATTCTGCAGTCTCTCCTTCCTTCCCCCGGTGGGGGGTCGGAGAATCCTACCCCATGTCATCAATGGGGCCCGTAACAGCCTCCCCGAACAGGAGCCGGAATGTGGCGACTAGGGGCTTTTCACAGTAACTTCATTTGAAGCCTACTCGTGACAATAAGCAATTTTCATTTTCATTTCAATGTACACAAGTTGGATATTCAATGGGGGACTGTTGAGCTCAGAAAATGTCTCCACCACCAAGATTATGCAAGAGAAAATAACACATATCAGCAGACTGGCCATGTCTATATATTAGTCGCCAAAGATACATTAAAAGGATACATTATGGTGAATTGAATGGACAGACTCCGAACTTGCCTCTTCATGTTGTTCGTGGAAATTTTCCTGTTTTACTTGGTACATGGTTGGCGTAAATTAGACTCAAACTAGGGAGCAGTAAATCATCTAGTGGACTCAAAGAACAACTTGCAGCAACTCCTGGGGAAGTAGAAGAAGGTGTTCAAAGATTAATTTGGCTCATTGACGGGAGCTGAGGTGCACTTAAAAATCAAGCCAAACAGTACACCAAAATGTCTCAAATCTAGAATAGTACACCATTATACCAAAAGTTGAAGAAGAACTCGAAAGACAAGTCCAAACAGGAATCATTGAGCCAGTTGCTACAAGTGATTGAGCAAAACCAATAGTTCCTGTATTGAAACATAATGGCTCAGTAAGAATATGTGGAAATGTTAAAACAACTATTTACCCAGTATTATATGCAGATCATTGTTCACCATCACTGATTGAGGATGTGTTGGCTGGATTTTCTAGTGGTCAGAAAGTTGATCTTTTACAGGCATATCTGCAGATGAATATGACTACCGAATCACAGCCACTACTCACCGTCATGACATACACATGTCTCTTTCATCACAGGAGACTTCCTTTTAGAAAGCATCTGCTCATGCTTTTCCTGAAATACGTGGATCAAATTGTAAGTGGGCTAAATGGAGTGTTGTAATATCATGGTTGTGTTGTAATTCACTGGCTGACCACTAGGGGTTTCATCAGCATCTCAGTGAATGTTCGAGGCAGGTGACCCCTCAGACTGGCTGGAGGGAGCTGAGAGAGAGGGTGCTTGTGCATGATCTTATTATTATTCATCTGTGTGGGCAGCACGGTGGCCTAGTGGTTAGCACAACCGCCTCACGGCGCTGAGGTCCCAGGTTCGATCCCGGCTCTGGGTCACTGTCCGTGTGGAGTTTGCACATTCTCCCCGTGTCTGCGTGGGTTTCGCCCCCATGACCCAAAAATGTGCAGAGTAGGTGGATTGGCCACGCTAGATTGCCCCTTAATTGGAAAAAATAATTGGGTAATCTAAATTTATAAAAAAAAAAAATATTATTCATCTGTTGTTGTATATAGTTTACCCACAGTTAATGTTAATAAATCATTTATGTCTTTAGCTACAAGTGTAATATAAATCAGGCCATCTGACAAGAACACCACAGAGTGCAATGTTATTTAAATGTTATACGTATCGCCGGTTCAAGTGAACATGAACACTTGGAGAATTTGGAAGCTACTCTGAAGCGTCTGCAGAGCCACAACTTGAGTTTAAAAAGGAAAAGTGTGACTTTTTCAAGGCATCTATTAATTACCTGGGTTATATCATTGATAAAGTTAGTTTATTCATGGAACTGAAGAAGATGATAGCAATTATAGAAGCCCCATGCTGTCAAAATGTGATGCAATTCAGGTCATTTTTTTGAATTGATCAATTATTATGATAAATTTGTGCTAAATTTAGCACACGATTGAAGCCTTTACACACTTTGCTGTCTGCCAAACAGGTATGGCATTGATCAGAAGTATGCAAAGGTGCATACAATGAGATAAAAGATGCCTTACAGAAGTCAGAGCTGTTGGTTCATTAAAATTCCAAGCTGAAGTTCCAACGTTCTTGCACTGCATCACACTATGGGGTTGGTGCAATTGTCTTGCACATTCTGGATAGTAACGGCCAGTAGCATCTGCTTCACGAGCTATTACTGGCTCAGAAACAAATTACACTCATCTGGAAAAAGAGGCTGTGAGCAACATTTACACCACCACCTTGACAGCAATCTTTGTGACATATAAAGGTATACCTTCTTGAGCAACCAGTAGGTTACAAAGATGGTCTTTGATAGTTCAGAAAGATGATCAGTTTGCAGATGATACGACTGTGGTGGTTCGTATCTCAAACAATGACGAATCAGACTACAGAAGGGAGATAGATCACTTGGTTACACGGTGTACCAAAAATAACCTCTCGCTAAATGTGTTTCACGGCAGCCTCCGCGCCCCCTCCCGGGACCCGATTCTACCCCTCAGGTGGGGCTAGCATCGGGGCACCGTGAAGCACGGCATCGCGGCCTTAGCGACCGTTGCTAAGTCCACGCGCCGAGCGTCATGCCGGCTGACGCGCACGATGACGTCAGCCGCGCATGCGCGGGTTGGACGGCTCCAACCCGCGCATGCGCGGATGACGTCATCACGCAGACGCGTCAAACCCGCGCATGCGCGGGCCGTCATACCCCTCAGCCGCCCCGCGGACTGATCCTGCGGGGCGGCGGAAGAACAAATAGTGCGTGGGTATCGGACCCGCTGCCCGCGATCGGTGCCCACCGATCGCAGGCCCATGCCACCCTTGGCACGGCCGTGGTGTGGCCTTGCCAATCGGTGCCATGGTTGTCCGGGACGGCACTTTGCTGCCGTCTTCACGAACGGTGAGAGCAGGTGTGATTGCGTTCGTGAAAACGGCCGTAAAGGTCTGGGAACTCGGCCCATCGGCCTGGGGAGAATCGCTGTTCGCCGTAAAAAACGGCGAGCAGCGATTTGTGTCGTGGGGTGGCCGTGAGGGGGGGGGGGGAGAACGCGGGGGGGGATTCCGTCGTGGGAAGCGGAGAATCGCGCCCCATGGAACTGATCATCGACTTCAGGATATGTAGCACGACACCCCCCACCCCACCGTCCACATCGATGGCTCCGAAGTAGGGATGGTCGATAGATTTAAGTTCTTGGGGGTCACGACCACCATAATAATATAATCACCAACAGTCTGTCCTGGTCCACCCATCTTTATGCAGCAGCCAAGAAAGCCCAACAACGTGTCTACTTCCTACGGAAGCTAAAGAAATTTGGCATGTCTGAATCGACTCACAAACCTCTACAGATGTGCCAGAGAGAACATCCTATCCGGCTGCATTACAGCTTGGTATGTTAATGTATCATTGTCAATGTACTCTGTTGATTATTCTTTTGTCTACTATGTACGTACTGTGTACGTTCCCTTAGCCGCAGAAAAATACTTTTCACTGTACTTCGGTACATGTGACAATAAATATCAATCAATCAATCAATATTGTTGGCGCACCTGTATTATATCAAGTATCTCAAGTCAAATGCTGACGCTTTGTCAAGATTGTCATTAGAAGTCAAGCATGAATTTGAACACTATTATGTCAATCAACATCCTGGATTTCTCGCACATGGATAATGTACCTGTGATTTCATCTCAAACTCAGAGATACACAAGAACTGATCCAGTGATGGGGAAAGTGACAGACGTGGTCCAAAAAGGAATGCTGTGAGACGTTCATCGGAAGAATCCATACCTCAAGCCCTGCATTATATGAAGACGGGTTTGAGAATGGAGTTTTACTATGGGGAATCTGTGTGATTATTCCTCGCTGCTTGTGTCGTAAAGTATTATTATTATTATTAAGTCCTTGACCAACGACATGAGGGACATCCTAGTGTGGTGAGGATGGAAGAACTGGCATGCAGTTATTTTTGCTGGCCAGGATTAGATGCTCAAATTGAAGAGAAAGTGGGTCAATGTGAGTCTTGTGAAAAATTAAGGAACGCACAAACATTACAATTACAACCATTACATCAATGGGAATGGCTGAGACACCTATCACAGAGAATTCACATCTGGTCCACTGGGGGGGGGGGTCACATGTTCTTAGTGATTCTGGACGCATAGTCAGAATGGCCAGAAGCCATGATCATGTGCATGAGCAGACCATTGAGGAACTGGACGAAACATTTGCAAGATTTGGCGCACCAGAGCAGATCGTTCATCGGGGCCTCACGGTAGCATGGTGGTTAGCATCAATGCTTCACAGCTCCAGGGTCCCAGGTTCGATTCCCGGCTGGGTCACTGTCTGTGTGGAGTCTGCACGTCCTCCCTGTGTGTGCGTGGGTTTCCTCCGGGTGCTCCGGTTTCCTCCCACAGTCCAAAGATGTGCGGGTTAGGTGGATTGGCCATGCTAAATTGCCCGTAGTGTAAGGTTAATGGGGGGATTGTTGGGTTACGGGTATACAGGTTACGTGGGTTTAAGTAGGGTGATCATTGCTCGGCACAACATCGAGGGCCGAAGGGCCTGTTCTGTGCTGTACTGTTCTATGTTCTATGATAGTACTCAGTTTACTTTGAAGGAGGTTGAGGACTGCTTGAAGGGAAATGGCATACACCATACCAAGTCAGCTCCACATCATCCTGCAATGGAAGGATTGGCCGGACGTTTTGTGCAATCATTAAAGTATTCCATTGAAGCGTCGAAGAACAAGGGGATACTGGCAAGAAGATTGAACAAATTCCTGATGATTTATCGGAACACTGCCCATGCAACAACACAGAGTTCACCAGCAATGCTGTTGCTCAAAAGGAAATTTGTTAATTCCACCTGATACTTTAAACGACAACAACAAGCCCAAATTTTATAGGAGGGAGTCAAGAAAGAACAAAGAACAAAGAAAACTACAGCACAGGAACAGGCCCTTCGGCCCTCCAAACCTGCGCCGACCGTGCTGCCCGTCTAAACTAAAATCTTCTACACTTCCGGGGTCCGTATCCCTCTATTCCATCCTATTCATGTATTTGTCAAGATGCCCTATCGTCCCTGCTTCCACCACCTCCTCCGGCAGCAAGTTGCAGGCACCCACTACCCTCTGTAAAAAAAAACATACCTCATACACCTCCTCTAAACCTTGCCCCTCACACCTCAAACCTATGCCCCCTAGTCATTGACTCCTCCACCCTGGGAAAATGTCTCTGACTATCCACTCTGTCTATGCCCCTCATAATTTTGTAGACCTCTCAACCTCCTTTGTTCCTGTGAGAACAAACCAAGTTTATTCAACCTCTCCTCATAGCTAATGCCCTCCATACCATGCAACATCCTGGTAAATCTCTTCTGCACTCTCTCTAAAACTTCCACATCCTTCTGGTAGCGTGGCGACCAGAATTGAACACTATCCTCCAAGTGTGACAGAACTAAGGCTCTATACAGCTGCAACATGAGTTGCCAATTTTTATAAAGTGAGTATTCAACCAGTGAGAGCGAGGCTAACCAGGAGCTACAGCACCAATGAGAAGTGGGTACCTGCTGTGATCCTAGCAAAGACAGGTCCAATATCATGCACTGTGCAGACAACTGATGAAAGATTTTGGCGATGTCATGCTGATCAGCTACTAGCTCCCGAAGTGAAATCGCAGGGACTTCTCCAGAAGTGCTACTGTTTGAAGTTAGGACAGTGATACTTTGGAACACAGGCCAAACGCTGAGACAAGTTCAGATGTTTCTGCGAACTAACCAATGCCAAAAGTAACAGACACTGAGTAACTTTCCAGGAAATGCCACTTACTAAAGGGAATGAGGACACTTCCAAGATCTCGAGTAACCAGGTTCCAGAACGCTAAATGCATTCCAAATGGAATCACCATCCACTTGAGAGACTGTCTTATTGAATTGTAAATATATAGCATAAAGATAATGTATAAACATAAGCGGATCTGTTGTATAAATGTTCAATTGTTGTTGCACAAATGAAGTGAAAGGATGTTAAGTATCAGAGAATACATCCCGATTGGTAAAGCGTCATGTTGGAAAGACAAAATGCAATCCATCAGAGTCAGCATGGTTTTATGAAGGGTAAATCATGTTTGACTAATTTGCTAAAGTTCTTCGAGGATGTAACAACCCAAGCAGATAAT
Organism: Scyliorhinus canicula; assembly: GCF_902713615.1. NCBI lineage: Eukaryota > Metazoa > Chordata > Chondrichthyes > Carcharhiniformes > Scyliorhinidae > Scyliorhinus > Scyliorhinus canicula. The sequence continues at coordinate 269,945,600 of NC_052147.1, forward strand.
GAGGATTCTGTAGATCTGGGCTTCCAGAAAGGAATCTGATAAGATGCCACACAGAATGTTAATCCACATGGTTAGATCACATGGGGTTAGGGGTAATTTATTAGCTTGGATAAATGACTGGCTGATGGACAGAAGGCAGAGAGGTGGGGTAAATGGGTCATTTTCTAGATGGTAAGATGTAACTAGTGGGGTGCCACAGGGTTCAGTCATTGGGCCCCAGCTATTTACAATCTATGTTAACAACTTGGATACAGGGATAGAAGGTTCTACAGACAAATTTGCAGATGGCATAAAAATAGGTGGGACAGTAAGTTGCAATGAGGAAATAAAATCCTTACAAATGGATATAGATAGGTTAGAGAGTGGGCCAAAATGTGGCAGATGGAGTTCAACTTGGATAAGTGTGAGGTCATCCATTTTGGTCTGAAAAATGAAAAAAACTAATTATCTAAATGGGGGAGCCTTCGAGGTGCTCTGGTGTAGAAGGATCTTGGTGTTCTCGTGCATGAGTCACAGAAAGCTAGCATGCAGGTACAGCACATAATAAAGAAAGCAAATGGAATGTTGTCATTTATTGTAAAAAAATTGAGTATCAAGGTCAGGAAGTGTTGTTGCAGCTATACAATGCTTTGGTGAGACTGCACATGGAGCACTGTGCACAGTTTTGGTCCCCTTATTTGGGGAAAGACATAGTGGCATTGGAAGCAGTTCAGAGAAGCTTCACAAGATTGATTCCAGAGATGAGGCCTGGGATTCTCTGATCTGGAGAATCCCGGGGGGGGGGGTGCGATTCTCGTGACCCGCCGCCCAACTCCGGTTTCCCCATTCTCCGCCGCCTGTGGGATCGCTGCCACGCCGGTCTGGGGCTGTTAACAGCGCCCCCCCCCCCCCCCCCCCCCCCCCCCCCCGCCGATTCTCCGGCCCCAATGGGCCGAGTGGCCGACACATTTGGCCGAGTCCTGCCGGCATGGAGTACTTACCTCCCACACGGCGGGACCATGAAGGTGAGTGTGCGGGGATCGTCTTGGAGGGGAGAGCAGGAGGATCCGACCCCGGGGTGGGGGGGCCCTGGGGCCTACCAATCGGCGGGTGGGGTGGTTCCATGGGGGCCTAATATACTCTGTGACGGGTCCCTGTAGGGCTCTGCCATTTTGCCCGGGTGCCGGCTCATGTGCGGAAACACTCCAGCCGTTCAGCGCATGCGCAGACCCGCGCCGGCTGGAGCTGCGGGAAGCACTCCCCCTTAGAAAGGGGGGAATTCCTCACTTTTGGGGGCTGTTGACGCTGGAGTTGTTGGCGCTGGTTTTCACGCCGGCGTGGGAACAGAGAATACCGCCCGAGGGGTTTGTCTATTGAAGAGAGATTGAACAGTTTCTCCCGTGTCTGCGTGGGTTTCCTCTGGGTGGTCCGGTTTCCTCCCACTGACCAAAGACGTGCAGGTTAGGTGAATTGGCCATGCTAAATTGCTGTTACTGTCCAAAAAGGTTCGGAGGGGTTATAGGGTTACGGGGATAGGGTGGAAGTGAGGGCTTAAGTGGGTCAGTGCAGACTCGATGGGCCAAATGGCTTCCTTTTTTAAAACAAATTTAGAGTACCCAATTCATTTTTCCAATTAAGGGGCAATTTAGCATGGCCAATCCATCTACCCTGCACATCTTTGGGTTGTGGGGGCGAAACCCACACAAACATGGGGAGAATGTGCAAACTCCACACGGACACTAATTTGCACTAATTCCCATACCAGCCTCCCCAAGCAGGCACCGGAATGTGGCTTTTCACAGTAACTTCATTGAAGCCTACTTGTGACAATAAGCGATGATTATTACAGTGACCCAGAGCGAGGATCGAACCTGGGAACTCGGCGCCGTGAGGCAGCAGTGCTAACCCACTGCGCCACCATGCTACCCTCAAATGCCTTCCTTTTGCACTGTATGTTCTATGTTCTATGCTGAGGCCTATACTCTCTGGAGTTTAGAAGTTTAGAAGATGAGGGGAGATCAAATTGAGGTATATAAGATAATAAAAGGTATGGAACAGATGGGCCATTCTACAACAAGAGGTCATAGTCTCAGAATAAGTGGTAGCAAATTTAAAACAGAGACAAGCAGAAGCTAGTTCTCCCAAAGGTTGTGAATGTGTGGAATTCGCCACCCCAGACTGCGGGGGATGCTAGGACAAAGAGTAAATTTAAGGAGGAGTTAGACAGATTTTTAATTAGTAAAAGGTTGAAGGGTTACAGAGAACGGGCAGGATAGTGGAATTTAGGCCATGATGAGATCTGCCATGATCGTATTGAATGGTGGAGCAGGGTCGAGAGGCTAAATTATATACTCCTGTTCTTTACCAGCGGAGATGGTAGAGGCGGGCACGATAGCATCATTTAAGAGGCATCTAGACAGGTATATGAACTGGCGGGAACAGAGGGAAGTAGACCTTGGAAAATAGGAGACAGGTTTAGATAAAGGATCTGGATCGGCGCAGGCTGGGAGGGCCGAAGGGCCTGTTCCTGTGCTGTAATTTTCTTTGTTCTTTGTTCTTTGTTCTTCGTCACTATGTTCTAAGAAATAATTAGTCTAATAGTCCAATTCCACCTTTTTGCTTTTGGCCTGCAGCCCTGTAGGTAACAGCAACTCAAGCACAAATCTGGGGCGAAATTCTCCGACCCCCAGCAGGGTCGGAGAATCGCCTGGGGACGACAAAAATCCCGCCCCCACCGTGGCAGAGATTCTCTGCAACCTGGGAAGTGGCGGTGGCAGGAATCTCGCCACTCCGATCGGCGAGGCCCCTGCAGTGGTTCTCCGGCCCGAATGGGCCGAAGTCCCGCTGCTGGGAGGCCTGTCCCGCCGCCGAGGTTCGAACCACCTCTGTAACGGCGGGATCAGCGGCGAGAGCGGGCCCCGGGGTCCTGGGGGGGCGGGGGGGGGGGTGATCGAACCCCGGGGGGTGCCCCCACGGTGGCCTGGCCCGCGATCGGGGCCCCCCGCTCAGACTCCGGGCCAGTGCCCTGGGTGCACTATTTCTCCTCCGCGGCTGCCACGGCCTCCGCCATGGCGGAATCGGAAGAACATAGAACATAGAACAGTACAGCACAGAACAGGCCCTTCGGCCCTCAATGTTGTGCCGAGCCATGATCACCCTACTCAAACTCACATATCCACCCTATATCCGTAACCCAACAACCCCCCCTTAACCTTACTTTTATTAGGACACTACGGGCAATTTAGCATGGCCAATCCACCTAACCCGCACATCTTTGGACTGTGGGAGGAAACCGGAGCACCCAGAGGAAACCCACGCACACACGGGGAGGACGTGCAGACTCCACACAGACAGTGACCCAGCCGGGAATCGAACCTGGGACCCTGGAGCTGTGAAGCATTTATGCTAACCACCATGCTACCCTGCTGCCCCAAAGAGAAACCCACATTGTGCATGCGCCGGTGGTGATGTCAGCGGCAGCTGGCCGCTGACGTCACTGCCGGCGCATGCGCTGACCGGCGAAAGCCTTTTGGCCAGCCCCGCTGCCGGGGGCGCCGGTTTTTTGCACCAGTCTTCTGGTGCCAACCGCTCCGGCGCGGGGCTAGCCCCCAAAGGTGGGGAGAATTCCCCACCTTTGGGGAGGCCCGACCCCGGAGTGGTTGGCGCCACTCCCCTACGCCGGGACCCCCCGTCACGCCGGGTAGGGAAGAATCCCGCCCAGGGTCTACTGGATTAATGAGAGGCTTTCTTGATTCATAAAAGGATCAGGGGTGATGGAGAAAAGGGAGGAGAATAGGGATCAGGAATATATCAGCCACGGTTGAATGGTGGAGCAGACACGATGGGCAGAATGGCCTAATTCTGCTCCTATGGTCTTACAGTCTTACATGACGTGCAGTGACATCAGCAGAGGAATTGCGCGGGCTTTGAAGTTCTCCATCTTAGACTGTGTGAACAACGTTCGTAGTAAACCTCTCACTGTGAAAGAATCCAGAGTGCGGGCACTGCTGTACCTTTTCTGTTTGCAGCTAACAAGAAACTTAGCAGATGTATAGAATCATGTGGTAACAGACTCAGAGTCGATACTCTGGAAGCCTCGTCTCTTGGAGAAGCAGCACCATGCATGGTTGTAACCTAGGATCTGTAAATAGTTAAAGGCTAACAATAACATGTTTAAATGTACAGGTCTCAACATTACATCAGTGAGACCTGTTAAGAACCCATGATGCAATATGATCCACCTAAGACGCAGCTTCAGAAGTTCCATTTTTGTTTTCCTCAGTTTTTGATAACCTATCACGTTTATCATAAAACCAGCTCCACTTAGTCAATCAATGAGACAGTTTCTCTAAAGAGATGATAGAAGTAGTTCGTATTTAATTATTCAAATTCAGATTGGATGGACTTTCTTTTTCCAGAAAATAACATTGGCATACTGTGTTGTGAGTAATTTGAGACATGAAGTGATAAGGATAGCATTTCCAATCTGCCCAATTAGCTCTCCAGCAACTTATTGTCAATCATCAGCAAAGTGACTGAAGACGTTACCAATAATGCTATCATGCAGCTCCTACTCTTGATGTTCAGTTGGAATTTCACAAATACCCCTTGGCTCCAGACACAGTTTGGATCAAAACATGCAACCAAAAAAAGAGCTAAATTCTAAATGCAACAAGAGAGTGACTGCCCTTGACATCAAACCAGCCTTTAACTAAGAGTGGTGTCAAGGATCCTTGGTAAATCTGAAGTGAATGGGAACCAAAGAAAAGATTCGCTGTTAGCTGGAGTCATACCGGAGCAATCATCTCAGCTCCAAATTCCCATACCAGCCTCCCCGAACAGGCGGTGGAATGTGGCGACTAGGGGCTTTTCACAGTAACTTCATTGAAGCCTACTTGTGACAATAAGCGATGATTATTATTATTATTTTAAGAGTTTTACAGAGCAGTGTTCTGCTCCACCCAGCTTCAGCTGTTTCACCAATGACATTCCCCACATCAGACCGTCAGATGCAGGATGGTCACTATCGTGTTCAGTTTAATTTGCAATTCCTCATACAGTGGAGAAATCCATGCTGTCACAATTATGTGGCATGTACATGAGTGATATCGGTCTATAATTTCAATCGGCTGATGAAACATATATTGAACTGTTTAAAAGGGAGTGATAAAAGGAATTTTAAAAATGTTGGCTTAAGATGGCTGCCACATGTCACCTGAGATCTAGTACTGCAACTGGACCAGTTTCTGGAATTCCAATGTGAATTAGAATTCGGACATTCCATGACATCCTTCTATGAAATTTCACACTTACTGACATCAGGAAACAATTCAAAGGGTTCACTGAAACTGCACTGAACTTCATATTTGCATTTCTGTAAGCGGAGAAAGTGTACAAGGACAATTACTCCATTCATGGCTGGATGTGACAGGACTACAGCGGTTAGATCTGATGTGTTGGTTGTGGAATCGCTTAGCACAGTCTATTGCTTCGTATTCCATCAAGATAGATAATGGTAATTGAGGAATTAATCCCTTGGCCGTGAAATAAATGAATACGGCATTGGGCCGTATTCTCCATTCCTGAGACTAACTGCTGATGCTGGGGCACGATTAGTGGGTGTTGCTGACTAGACCAGCATTTATTGCCCATCCCCAGTTGCCTTTCAGATGGTGCTGGTGAGTTGCCTTCTTGAACCACTGCAGCCCATGTGGTGTAGGAACACCCACTGTGCTGTTCGGGAGGGAGTTCTAGGATGTTGCCCCAGCCACAGTGAAGGACCCGCAGTATATTTTCAAGTCAGAGGTAGGCATGTGGTGCAGTGGTTAGCACTGGAACTGCGGCACTGAGGACTCGGGTTCGAATCCTGGCCCTGGGTCACTGTCCATGTGGAGTTTGAACATTCTCGCCATGTCTGCGTGGATTTCACCCCCACAGCCCAAAAAAATGTGCTGGTTAGATGGATTGGCCAAGCTAAATTGCCCCTTAATTGGAAAAAAAGAAAAATAATTGGTTACTCTAAATAAAATAAAAAATTCCAAGTCAGGGTGGTGAGTGACTTGGAGGAGATCTTCCAGGTGGTGGGGTTCCCAGGTATCTGCTACTCTTGTCCTTCTGGATGGTAGCGGTCAATGGTTTGAAAGATGTTGCCTAAGGAAACTTGGTGAGTTACTGCATTGGATCTTGTAGATGGTACACATGGCTGCCACTGATCTTCAGTTGTAGAGGGTTTGAATGTTTGTGGAAGGAGGAGCAATTAAGCGGGCTGCTTTGTCCTTCATGGTGTCGAGCTTCTTGAGTGTTGTTGGACCTGTGCACATCCAAGCAAGTGGAGAGTACTCCACTACATTCCTGACTTGTGTCTTGCAGATGGTGAACAGGTTTTTGATATTGATATTTATTTATTGTTACATGTACCGAAGTACAGTGAAAAGTATTTTTCTGCGGCTAAGGGAACGTACACAGTACGTACATAGTAGACAAAAGAATAATCGACACAGTACATTGACACATGATACATCAACAAATAGTGATTAGTTATCGTGATTAGTTACAGATGGGGGTTTTGAGGTGAGTTATTCGCCATAGGATTCTTAGTCTTTGACCTATCATGGTAGCCACAGTATTAATGTGGTTAGTCCAGTTCAGTTTCTGATCAATGGTAACCCCCAGGATGTTGACTGTGGGGGATTCAGCGATGGTAAAGCCATTGAATGTCAAGGGGCGGTGGTTAGATCCTCTCCTGTAGGAAATTGTCATTGCCTGACACTTGTGTGGGGGGAATGTAACTTGCCACTTGTCAGCCCAAGGCTGGATATTGTCTAGGTCTTGCTGCCTTTGGACATGGACTGCTTTATTATCTGAGGAGTTACGAATGGTGCTGAATATTGTGCAGTCATCTACAAACATCTCCTCTTCTGAACTTATGATGGAAGGGTGATCATTGATGAAGCAGCTGAAGATGGTTGGGCCGAAGACACTAGTCTGAGGAACTCCTGCAGTGATGTCCTGGAGTTAAGATGAGTGACCTCCAACCACCACAACCATCTTCGTTTGTGTGAGGTATGTCTCCAGCCAGCGGAGGGTTTTCCCCGATTTCCATTGATTCCAGTTTAGCTAGGGCTCCTTGATGCCATACTCGGTCAAATGCTGCATTGATGTCAAGAACAGTCACTCTCACCTCACCTCTGGCATTCAGCTCTCTTTTCCATGTTTGAACCAAGGCTGTAATGAAATCAGGAGCTGAGTGACCATGGCGCAAACTGTTTCGTGAGTAGGTTATCGTTGATTAAGTGGTGGTTGATAGCACTGTTGATGACGCCTTCCATCACTTTGCTGATGTTGGAGAGTAGACTGTAAGGTTAGTAATTAACTGGATTGGACTTGTCCTGTTTCTTGTGTACATGACATACCTTGGCAACTTTCCGCATTGGCGGTCAGATGCCAGTTTTGTAGCTGTACAGGAACAGCTTCGCTCGGGGCGCAGCAAGTTCTGGAGTTTAAGACTTTAGTATTATTGCTGGGATACTATCAGGTCCCATAGCCTTTGCAGTATCCAGTGCCTTCAGCTGTTTATTGATGTCACTTGGAGTGAATCATATTGGCTGAAGACTGACATCTGTGATACTGGGGATCTCTGGAGGAGACTGAGATGGATTATCCATTTGGCATTTCCGGCTGAAAATTGTTGCGAATACCTCAGCCTTACCTTTGCACATATGTGTTGGGCCCCTCCAACATTGAGGGTGGGGATATTTGTGGATGCTCCTCCTCCAGTGAGTACTTTAATTCTCCACCACCATTCATTGTTGGATGTGACAGGACTACAGAGCTTAGATCTGGGGCGGGATTCTCCCCTACCCGGCGGGGTGGGGGGTCCCGGCGTAGCGGAGTGGCGGCAACTGCTCCGCCGTCGGGCCTCCCCAAAGGTGCGGAGTTCTCCGCATCTTTAGGGGCCAAGCCCTCACATTGACGGGCTAGGCCCGCGTCGGTGCGCTTGGCACCACACCGACTGGCGCCAAAACCGGCAACAATGGCCTTTGACGCCTGCCGTCGGACGCCGGGGCTGGCCGAAAGGCCTTCGCCGGTTTGCGCATGCGCCGGTGCGTCAGCTGCCGCTGATGTCACCACCGGCGCATGCGCACTGGGGGATTCTCTTCCGCCTCCGCCATGGTGGAGGCCGTGGCGGCGGCGGAAGAAAAAGAGTGTCCCCACAGCACTGGCCTGCCCGCCAATCGGTGGGCCCCGATCGCGGGCCTGGCCACCGTGGGGGCACCCCCCTGGGTCCGATCACCCTGCACTCCCCCCAGAACCCCGGGGGCCCACTCACGCCGCCGATTCCGCCGCCACCAGAAGTGGTTCAAACCACGGCGGCGGGAGAGGCCTCCCAGCGGCGGGACTTCGGCCCATCGCGGGCCGGAGAATCGCCGCAGGGGGCTCGCCGATCGATGGGGCGTGATTCCCGCCCCCGCAAATTCCCGGGTGGCGGAGAATTTCTGCCACGGCAGGGGCGAGATTTTCGGCGGCCCCGGGCGATTCTCCGACCCTGCGGGGGGTCGGAGAATTTCGCCCCTGATGTGCTGATTGTGGAATCGCTTAGCTCTTTCGATTACTCACTGCATTGGCTATTTGGAACACAAGTAGACCTGTGTTTTAACTTCACCAGGTCGAAACCTCAAACCTGGTGGCTGTATTTGAACCATTGCTGCAGAATTGGGGTTAAAATAGAGCACCCTGCTGATTGAAGATAGTAAGTTGCCCCAGGGTGAGTGAATCAGCGGGAGGCTACCACAAGCGCAATGTGATTCATGTGGTGAAGGCAACATTTTTAAAGAGTTTCCATATTCCATGAGATTTCCTGGGCAGATTTCCCTGATAATGGGGCCATGTCTGCATGCCGGCGAGAAAACGGGTGTGAATCACTTTGGAATTTCCTGGAGAAAGTCCAGAGTGATTCTTCATTTTAAAGGGGGCTCACAGGGCCTCGAAGTGTTGCACACAGCTCCGGCTGCCGAATCGGGGCCCTGCACTTCCGGCTGCGGGTCCGCGCATGCGGGCGGCATTGACCCCGCACGACATGGCGGACTCACACAGCGGGCCGGTCCCGACAACATAGGCCCACCCCCCCCAGATCGCGCCCATATGCCGATCGGTGGCCCCCGATCGCGAGCTTGGCCTTCCTGGAGGCCCCTCCCGGTGATGAGTCCCCCTGCCACCTCTCCGCACCAGACTGTGCCCGCAGCCACCACTCCGAGTCCCCGCCAGGTGGAATAATGAGTGAACCACACCGGCGGGAACTCGGCCTGTTGTCGGCGGAGAATTGCCACGGGGTCCTCTTTCAATTGCCCCCGGCCGGCGCTGCGTCGACAGCGTGTGACTGCTGCCGATTCTCCGGTCCCCGTAAAATCGCTGGAAGGCGTCGGACCCAATCATGGGTCTGACGCCCCAATATCCGCCCCCGCGCCGAGCGTGATTGCGTTGCGAAGGCTCGGAGAATCCCAGCCCTTGCGTTTGGCGCTGTTAGCGTTTGCACCGGGTTTGACACTGAACACACATTTTGCCAGATTTTGGCATGTTTCTGCCCAGATCTATAAAAATTCCAATTTAAAATCCAGAAAAAAATCAGAATTTTTCATTGAGAGGAACCGTAGGTTCAAAAACATCGACTTCTGGAAAGTACAGATTACTTTTTTTAAATAAATTATTGCAGTTTTATAAGGGCTTAAACTCCTGAAACCTCAAGATCACCATGGTGAATTATTTACCATAGTCACAGATACCAGCAAACGTCTCATAAACAATGGACTTTCAAGCTTTTAACATTTTCTGCATTGATCTTCAATTTGGAAAAGAAAGGAACTGCCTGCCTAACTTGTAAATTTTGCATTCTTGTGTTTGTGAAAGTGGGTTGCAAGGGTTGAAATGCAGATTTACCTTTCAAAATATGTTTTATATTTTTACCTGTGTGGGCTTTTAACTTCATTAAAAAAATCTAACCCTTTTTTTAAAACTCGAGAATGCCTGCCAGACTAGTTTATTTGCAATCAACATATAAATGGTTGAGCATAGACAGTGAGTTAAAAACTTCTAAATTCACAAAAACCTCTGTTGCAGTCAGACATGGGAGGATAGGATAGGTGAGTCGTCTTTTATCCCGACTCTCGTGGCTGTCACAGTGCCCAGAAACAGCATGGCCTTCACAACATTCAGTCTTTGGCTAATTGTAGTATTAGTCATGCTGCACAGGTACCAGGTAATAATCATCTCCAAAAGAGTCTAATCACCTCCCCTTGGCATCAAAAGCATTACAATGTTTGAAACCCCCATCGTACTTATCCTGGCAGTCGTCATTGGCTAGAAACTTAATTGCTACATAAAGACTGTGAGGAAGTCAGACCCTGGGAATTCTGCAGCAATTAACTCACTTCCTGACTTCCAAAGATTTTTCACCCTCTACAAGGCTGTGATGAATATAGGAAATTGTTATATTTTACAATTGTTGCAGTAATGTTATTTTTTTTAAAAAAAGGGTTTAAGATGCATCTAGCCCGTATGTGTGCTAAAGCTGTGACTAAGGCATTGCAAAAGTGAGGTAATCATTGATTTTAAACATTTACTTGTTTACAGATATTGGGCGAATGGAATATTGTTTGGGGTTTTGGAGATTTCCTAGGGTGTAGATAATTTATGAGATTGTGCTTTGCTCCTGGCTAACCAGGTCATGGCACACCTTGTGGGAGCAGACAGTAGAATGCCTAGTAGAAATAGGGTAGGAGTGATGCAATCAAGAAGCCGTTCAGTTTGCCATAGTGTCATGACACCCTGGACTCGTGCGCAGTCAATTCCAGCCCCACTTGACCCAGGGTCGCAACACAGGTGAAACTAAAGTTACTTAAATTTGTTTTTTTACATAGAATTTACAGTGCAGAAGGAGGCCATTCAGTCCATCGAGTCTGCACCGGCTCTTGGAAAGAGCATCCTACCCAAGGTCAACACCTCCACCCTATCCCCATAACCCAGTAACCCCATCCAACACTAAGGGCAATTTTGGACACTAAGGGGAATTTAGCATGGCCAATCCACCTAACCTGCACATCTTTGGACTGTGGGAGGAAACCGGAGTACCCGGAGGAAACCCATGCACACACGGGGAGAATGTGCAGACTCCGCACAGACAGTGACCAATCCGGAATCGAACCTGGGACCCTGGAGCTGTGAAGCGATTGTGCTATCCACAATGCTACCGTGCTGCCCCACGTAAATATCCCATGTACTTGATTTGGTCCCAATTAAGTACAGCCAATAGGTTTGTAAATTTGAACACAAGTAACCTTTTATTATTTAACAATTATTTAGTAATTATTTAACAATTAGTATTAAGTCGGCAAAAATACAACTGGTTAACTAATTCCCAACCCTCCCTTTCAAACTCGCTCCACTCTCACACAGACACACACACACAAAGGCACATAGACACATGCACACACACACACACACAGAGGAAAGGGGAGAGGGAAGAAAATAATGATTAAAGAAAGATACGGATCTTTGACTTCAGGTGGATAACTTCCAGTTAGTTCCTTTCTCTAGTTTAGGCCTTCGGTTGGATGTTTTCTTTTCTTTCATCTTCACTAGACTCACAGAGACAGAAGGTAGCCAGCAGCAGCCGAGAGCGAGAGAGAGAGAGAGAGAGGTGAGAGCGAGAGGTGCGCGATTCTCCGCTGCCCACGACGGGTCGGAGAATAGCGGGAGGGCCTTCCCGACAATTTTCACGGCCTCCCGCTATTCTCTCCCCCCCCCCCCCCCCCCCCCCCCCCCTCCGGCCGCACCCCGACACGATGGGCCGAATACTGCGGAGTTTACGCCCGTTTTCACGGCCGCGATCACAACTGCTTTCGGCGTTCGTGAAAACAGCCACAAAGTGCCCGTCCCGGACAACCATGGCACCGATTGGCACGGCCGCACCACGGCCGTGTCAAGGGTGGCATGGGCCTGCGATCGGTGGGCACCGATCGCGGGCAGCGGGTCCGATACCCGCGCACTATTTGTTCTTCCGCCGCCCTGCAGGATCAGTCCGCGGGGCAGCTGAGGGGCATGACGGCCCGCGCATGCGCAGGTTTGACGCGTCTGCGTGATGACGTCATCCGCGCATGCGCGGGTTGGAGCCGTCCAACCCGCGCATGCGCGGCTGACGTCATCGTGCGCATCAGCTGGCGTGACGCTTGGCGCGCGGACTTAGCGACGGTCTCTAAGCCCGCGATGCCGTGCTTCACGGGGCCCCACTGCTAGCCCCGCCCGGGGGGGAGAATCGGGTCCCGGGAGGGGGCACGGAGGCTGCCGTGAAACACGGCCAGTTTCACGGCAGCCTTTACAACTCGCCGCATTTGCGGAGAATCGCGCCCATAGAGAGAGATGTGCACTTGAAGCTTCACACAAAAATGTAGAAGAGTCGGATGTAATCCACCCTCAACATTGAGCCACCTCTGAAGGGAGAGGATCCATTTTTTTTTTTAAATTCACTCATGGGCACCCATCACTGGATGGCCAGCATTTACTGCCCAACCTTGATTGACCACTTGAACTGAGTGGCTTGCCAGGCTATTTCAGATTGCAGTGAAGCGTCAACCACATCAATGTGCATCTGGATTCACATGTAGGCCAGACCAGGTAAGGATGTCCTTCCCGAAATGTGAGCAACAATTAATAATAGTTTTGTGGTCATCGTTAGGCTTTTAATTCCTGATTTTTATTGAATTCCAATTTCAGCATTTGCCATGTTGGGATTTAAACCAGGGTCCCCAGAACCATACCGTGTGGATTACTAGTCCAGCGCCAATGCCATTACGCCATCTCCTCACATACCCACAGGGTGCACACTGGGTCAGAGTGCCGCTCCATGACCAATTGCGTACACCAATTTGCCTCTGAGCCTTTTTCACTCGACCTTTCAACTCAGGCCAGGCTAGATCGAAGCAGATCAACTCATCTCTGACGCCCAGCATAGAAGTCCAGGACCACTGTAAGTGAACCGTTGAAGTGAAGGAGGACACATCCTTTTTTATTTAAATTGGTTCATGGGATGTGGGCTTCGCTGGGTCAGCATTTCTTGCCATCTCTGAGGGCATTTAAGAGTCAACCACATTGCTGTGGGTCTGGAGTCACATGTAGGTCAGACCAGGTAAGTGTGGCAGATTTCCTTCCCTAAAGGGCATTAGTGAACCAGGTGGGTTTTTACAACAATCAACAATGGTTTCATAGCCATCATTTAGATTTTTTTATTCCAGATTTTTATCAAATTCAAATATCACCATCTACCCTGGTGGGATCAGAACCCAGATCCCCAGAGCATTATCCTGAGTCTCTGAATTATTAGTCCAGTGACAATACCATTGTGACACTGCCTCCCCTTTTTTTCTAATAGCACTAGCTATTATAATCCAGGTAAGTTAAAAAAAACATCCAAATTTGAAGTATCTTAACAGGTCAGGGAGAAGGTAAATGCCGTACCGGAGGCTGCTCAATAAGATACAAGCCCATGGTGTTAGGGGCAAGGTACTGGCATGGATAGAGGATTGGCTGACTGCCAGAAGGCAGAGACTGGGGGTAAAGAGATCCTTTTCAGGGTGGCAGCCAGTGATTAGCAGCATTCCGCAGGGGTCAGTGTTGGGGCCACAGCTATTCACAATATGCATTAATCATCTGGAAGAAGGAACTGAGAGCATTGTTGGAAGTTTGCAGATGATACAAAGGTACGTAGAGGGCCAGGTTACTTTGAGGAAGCAGAGAGGCTACTAAAGGATCCGGACCATCTAGGAGAGTGGGCAAAGAAGTGGCAGGTGGAATACAATGTGGAAAAGTGTGAAGTTACGCACTTTGATAGAAAGAATGGAGGCATAGACTATATTGTAAATGGGAAAAGGCTTCAGAAATCAGGAGCACAAAGGGATTTAGGAGGCCTAGTTCAGGATTCTCTGAAGGTTCACATGCAGGTTTAGTTGACAGTTGACCAGCCCACCCCACCATGCTCTGATCCAGTCAGACCCATGTTGTTAAGAATAACTTTATTAGTGTCACAAGTAGGCTTACATTAACTGCAATGAAGTTACTTTGAAAATCCCCCAGTCGCCACACTCGGCGCCTGTTTGGGTACACAGAGGAAGAATTCAGAATGTCCAAATTACCTAACAGCATGTCATTCAGAACTTGTGGGAGTAAACAGGAGCACGTGGAGGAAACCTACGCAAACACAGGGAGAACGTGCAGACTCCACACAGAGAGTGACCCAAGCCAGGAATCGAACCCAGCTCCCTGACGCTGTGAAGCAACAGTGCTAACCACTGTGTTAACGTGCAGTTTTTAATAGGTGATGTGTTGGGTACTCTGGATCTGTGGAGACTGCGTTTACCTTAGCAGTAACAGATACAGGCTACCAACACTTGAAATAGTACAACACTATTTTATTAAGCGAGGAACTGTTGAACATACTTTCACTGTGGGTCGACACTATGTTAGATTAAACTGAAGACCTATGCCTATCCTAACCAGTCTATACTATCAGCACATGGTAAAGATCTGTGCTACAAGCTGTGAGCTCTGTCCTTCTTAGAGGCTGCATCCCGAATGAGCGGGAAAACCAGTGCCCTCTCGCTTTATCGTGAGTGTGCTCTAACTGGTGATTGGCTGCTGTGTTGTGTGTGTTGATTGGTCAATCAGTGTGTGTCTGCACCATTATATACTGATGTGTATATTATGACAATGTGCACGTATATTCACTGACTGGATAAACAGACAGCAGGAGTGTTTTATTGGAGAGAAGAATGAGTTGTCTTTCAGCAACTATTAATTCTCTTGAATTTGAGATGTCAAATTATATTTTTCTCAGCTGAAAAAAAGCAAGTTGGTTGAATATAAACTTTGGGAGGATTTATAAACAGTGTTTGCCATAACTGATTATCTTACTTGTGACCTTCATGCAGTTGAGGTCTGAATTTTTTGTTCTTTATTTGCAGCATTTGTCATTCTGCAATAGTAATAGCTTCCATCTGTGTCTCTGATTCGTACTTGCATTCTCCTGGAGCAATTTAGCTTTTAAGATTGAATGTGTGCTCTTTGAAGGATGCAGCGTACACACACACACACATACACACACACACACACAAACAGCTATTTTTCACCAGGGATGAATGCATGCACCAGATCCAAACGCCCTGGGCTTGGAAGCCCATCTGCTTGCTCTTGTTTCACGTGTAGTACCCAGGCCATTCCTCACAACGAGTGTGTCTTGCTTAACGAGTGCCGTAAAAAACACAACTTAACAAAGCAGGATTGGATATCAATGCTGAGCAAAACGTTGACCGATTTGCCGATTTAATCAAACTATGTAAACCACAGAATAGGCACATTTGAAACTCAATATGGAGTACTCAGGAGTTTAGCAGCACAGTTTTCAGAGAGTATAATTTGAAATGCATTGATCTGCGCTGGTTAAGCAAGCTTGGGAATTCTGCTAATGATTCCTACATGTTTTGATTGGAATTTAATTGGCAAAAAGGGGCACTAATTTCAGCAACCCGGTCTAAATAGGTATTTGATAATTATTGCATTTACTTGTAACAAACAAATCAGGCGCACAGGACCATGTGACACAACAGCAGCCTGAATTGCCGATTATGCTCTCAGGACCTGCACACTCAGCCCAACTTGAGGTACAATTTAGAAAGCGATCTTTCACAAAATGCTTTTAATATAATTAGTTGAATGGAGCGACATTTGGAGCCTTTTTTTCACCACTGATTGTTTGGAGATCACATTCCCCAAGTTATGTCAGTTAAATTTAATAGGCTCAGAAGAAGAATGTCAGCAACTTGAGTTCTGAGCGGTGTCAGGACGTCCAGCAGAGATCATGAAAATCTTGATCGCAAACTGGGCAAGCCATATGCTTGCTAAAAGGCCATAGACTTGTCCATACAATTATCTGTTCTCCTCACTCCCACCTTTTGAAAGAAGGATTAGAGCATCTAATACCTTGTAATGAGAGAAGAAGCTTAATGAGACCGAATAGCAGCTGACAAACTGCAATGAAATAGGTCCAGAGGGGAGCGTGGTGCAGACGTCACTTGATGTGAAGTCTAATGTGAGATGTTCTGCATTGCCTTCACAGTTCTAAAAGCCATCTGAGGAGCTTTAGTGCCAGAAGGCATCTGGCCTATGTTCTGGTGCTTAAATCACTCACAGCTCAATTTGTACATAATGGAACCTGCATGAAAGTGTAATCGAGGCACTGGATTGTTATTATCAAATTAGATACTGGTTCAGTTTAAACTAAAAAGTCTCTGCATTTTGTTTTAAAATTAAGAAAATAATGGAAGTTAAAGCTGGTGTACGATAAAAGGGAGAATTAAGTGAGGGCACAAAGGGAACATACACATATTAAATCCAATGCTGTTTTCCACTTCCGCAGCCTGCTTCAAATACAGAACATAAAAAGCTGGAGAATGCGTTCAGTGCCCAACTGGTGATAGTAGCAGATGATTTCAAAAACTCTTTCCGGGGTGACATCTCCAAAACGTACGTCAAATCCAACAGTTGCTCACAGGCACAAAATGTAGAAAGTGTTAACTCAGAAAAAGGCGTTAGTTTTAACCTGACCTGTGTTAGATTAAACTGAAATCCGTGGCCTGATGCTTGTTGCAACATCCGTGCTGCACTCTTTTGAGTATTACTGACTTCAGTGAATGTGAAATTGGGCAGAGTGCAAAGCCGATGTTGCACCAATCTCGTCAGTTTGCAGATTAGCATGATGGGTTAAAAGTACCCCCTCCACACAAGATATATGGCACAGACTGGTCCCTCTTGACCAACCTCCCATCTTTTCTCTTATCTTTCCTCCAACCATCATTACCCCCTGTTTCCTTCTCCCTCAACTGCCTGTCAAACTTACCCTTAAATGCGCCTGTACTATTTTCTTCACCCATTCCCATTGGTTAAGAGTGCCACATTTTTACCATTCTTTGGAAAAGAGGTTTATCTGTCAGATTTTACCCAAATAATTACCTGGTGAAAAGTTAGATAGAACAGAGGTATTGTAGGAAATTATATTTGTTAGATGACCACTCCGGCCTTGAATCACTAAAAGTTACAAGTATGTAGGAAGGTGTGGTGGTCACCACTGTTATATTGTGTATACTGCATACGAGGGCATAACGGTAAGGCCCCTGTACTACAGGTACTGGCTCCGCCCAGTAGGCAGAGTATCAATGTGTGGGCTCTCCGAGCTGCAGCCATTTTGGCAGCAGCTGCGGGAGGCTCCATCTCTGCGTAATAAAGCCTCGATTGCTCTCTACTCTCGTCTCGTCGTAATTGATAGTGCATCAATTTATTACGCAGGGATTTTACAACGATGGATCTCCACATCAAGTCTGATCGCCTGCAGCTACACCCTCAAGCCGACAACGCCAAGTCGGCCTTTGCACATTGGCTAGTTTGCTTCGAGGCATACATAGGATCTGTGACTGAACCACCCTCAGAGGCACAGAAGCTGCAGATCCTCTACACGCGGCTGAGCTCAGACATCTTCCCCCTTATCCGGGACGTGCCGACGTGCCGACATACGCTGAGGCCATGGCGCTACTGAAGGAGACCTACACTCAGCAGACCAATAAAATCTAGGCCAGGCACCTCCTCACCACATGGCATCAACGCCCCGGTGAGTCTGTGGAAGATTTCTGGCGTGTCCTGCAACTCCCAGTGAGATACTGCAATTGCCAGGCCATTTCGACTGCTGAACATTTAGACCTGCTACTTAGAGACGCGTTCATTACAGGTATAGGAACGGCCTACATCCGCCAGCGACTCTTAGAAGGGGCTACCCTCGACCTCGTGGCGACCAAGAAACTAGTGCTCTCGCTCACAGTCGCCTCATGCAGTATACAGGCGAATGCCCCCGACCGAGCGGCCCACCCCTCCTGGACATTGTGGACCACACCAGCGAACACCCGACCGTGCACCCCACCAGCGACCTCCTCCAGCCAACCCCAGGACTGCGCTGCCCGGCAGCCACACAACCCTGGGGGACTCAAGTGCTACTTCTACGGACAGTCAAAACACCCCCGACAATGCTGTCCGGCACAGAGCGCGCTCTGCAACGCCTGCAGTAAGAAAAGCCATTTTGCTGCTGTATGCCAGGCCCGCTCGGTCGCCGCTGTTGTCCGAGCATCCCCCATGTGTGACTCGTGGGCACCACCATCTTGCTCCCCTCACAATACGTGCAGCCAGTGGGTGCCGCCACCTTGCTCGCCTCACACATGCGGCCCGTGGGTGCCGCCATCTTGCCTGCCTCCGGACATGTGTGGCCCGTGGGCACTGCCATCTTCCCCACCTCAGGATCCCTGCTCATCGGACACCTCATCGGGCCACTCATCGCCTGCAACCGCCGCCGACCAGCCACATCTGGCCTCCGTCACAATTGACCAGACACAACCGCACAACCTCGCGACCACGTCGACAACAGTGAAGGTCAACGGGCAAAAGATTTCCTGCCTTCTGGACTCCGGGAGCACTGAGAGCTTCATCCACCCCGATATGTTAAGGCGTTGCTCCCTCACGGTCCACCCCACCAACCAGAGAATTTCCCTGGCCTCCGGATCCCACTCCGTGGCAATCTGGGGGTACTGCACCGCCACCCTCATCATCCAGGGCGTAGAGTTCAGTGGCTTCTGGCTCTACATCCTCCCCAACCTCTGCGGTGCCTTGCTACTCAGCCTGAACTTGCAGTGCAACCTCCAGAGCCTAACGTGAAATTTGGCAGGCCCCTACCACCCCTAACTGTATGCGGCCTCACGACCCTTTTGGCTGACCCTGTTTGCGAACCTCACCCCGGATTGCAAACACATCACCACCAGAAGCAGACGGTACAGTGCCCAGGACAGGACCTTCATCAGGTCAGAGGTCCAGCGGCTGCTGCGGGAAGGTAATATCAAAGCCAGCAACAGCTCCTGGAGAGCCCAAGTGGTAGTGGCGAAAACTGGGGAGAAAAACAGGATGGTCGTTGACTAGTCAGACCATCAATCAGTACACGCAGCTCGACACGTACCCCCTCCCTCGCACATCTGATATGGGCAATCAGGTTCCACAGTACCGGGTCTTCTCAACAGTGGACCTGAAATCTGCCTACCACCAGCTCTCCATTTGCAAGGCGGACCGCCAGTACACCGCATTTGAAGCGGACGGCCATCTTTACCATTTCCTGAGGGTTCCCTTTGGCGTCACTAACGGGGTCTCGGTCTTCCAATGGGAGATGGACAAAATGGTTGACCGGTACGGACTGCAGGCTACTTTCCCGTACCTGGACAACGTCACCATCTGCGGCCACGACGAGCAGGACCACGACACTAACCTTTCCAAATTCCTCCACACCGCCAAGCTCCTCAACATAACCGACAACAAGGAGAAGTGTGTGTTAAGCCATGCTTGGCTATGTGGCCCAGAACGGAGTTCTGGGGCCCGACCCCGATCGCATGCATCCCCTCATGGAACTCCCTCTCCCCCACTGCCCCAAGGCCCTCAAACGATGCCTGGGGTTCTTCTCATACTACGCCCAGTGGGTCCCCAACTATGCAGGACAAGACCCGCCCACTCATTTACTTCACTGTTTTCCCACTAAAGGCCGAGGCTCACCAGGCCTTCAACCGTATCAAGGCCAACATCGCCAAGGCCACGATGCACGCGGTCGACGAGATGCTACCCTTCCAAGTCGAGAGCGATGCATCAGATGTCGCTCTGGCCGCCACCCTCAACCAGGAATGAGGAACTTTTTATGTGAAGAAAGGTTGAACATTTTGGGCCTCTAGCCAGCAGAGTTTAAAGAAACATGTAAGGTGGTGAGGGGATTTGATAAGGTGGATACCGGGATGTTATTTCCACTTGTGGGAGAGACTAGAACTAAGGGACATAGTTTCTGAATGAGAGTTTTCTGAATACGAGGTCTACCATTTTTGATGGAGACGAGGAGAATTTTTTTCTCTCAGAGAATCGTTATTGAGTGGAATTCTCTTCCCCAGAGAGCAGTTGAGGCTGGGTCATTGAGTTCATTCACGGCTGAGTTAGAAAGACTTTTTATAGACAAGAGAACCAAGGGGGGCGGGGGGGAGCGGGGGGGGGGGGGGGGGGGGGGGGGGGGGGGCTGTGGCGGGCAGGGGCAGATGGCAAAATGGAGTTGAGTCCACAATCAGATCAGCCATGATCTTATTGAACGATGGAGCAGGCTGGAAGGGTTGAATGGCTCATTTTCCCATGGAACTTGTCAGTTCAAACCGCTCTATTTCCACAATACAATCATGGAATGTACAGTGCAGAAGGAGGCCATACGGCCCATCGAGTCTGCACTGGCTCTTTGGAAGAGACCCCTACCAAAGCACACACCTCCACCCTATCCCCATAACCCAGTAACCGCACCCAACACTAAGGGCAATTTTGGACACTAAGGGCAATTTACCATGGCCAATCCACCTAACCTGCACATCTTTGGACTGTGGGAGGAAACCGGAGTGCCCGGAGGAAACCCACGCACACACGGGGAGAACGTGCAGACTCCGCACAGACAGTGAACCAAGCCGGGAATCGAACCTGGGACCCTGGAGCTGTGAAGCAATTGTGCTAGCCACCATGCTACCGTGCTGCCCGCAACTATGGGCATTGCTCCTCTGAAGTGTTTTCTTACTCTCCCTGTGCTGTGACTACACCAGTCCACAAACTTCCTCCCCTTTGTACTTTTCACATTGAAGTCCAGCTTTATTATACTGTTTCCTATGCTGAATTCAAAGCAGAAAATAATTGAACCCATGTCCAATTGTTTATAAGAACATTTGAAATTGGAACAGGAGGCCATCCACCCCCCATGCTGACCTGTTTCGAATTTCACATTCCCTTTTACGCTGAATAACTGATTCCCTTGCCAAACAAGAATCTATCTACATCTGCTTTGAAAATATTCAATGGTCCGTCATTTCACTTTGCATTCTCTGCAGATTTCTGGAACATCGGCATCACCTCCACACTTGCTTTATTTTCTCCTCCATGCTCTCCAATCTTGCTTGTGTCCTGCACAATGGGAAGCCTAAATTTTCCGGAGGAAGTGGAGCATACTACTCAGGTTAAAGCTATGACAAAAACAGTAGCGTAAATTCCCAATGTAAGTATGACCCACACTTACGATCTCATGGGGAGACGAGCAGCTCGACATTCATCTTAAGTAATATGCAACTAGCGTGTGTGAAAGTAGCAGAATAAAAACAGATTAGTTGCACATAGAACAAAAAAGCAAATGACAAACAAGGAATTGAATTCCAATCAGAAACCACACCGTCAAGACTGTCACACTTTATTTCAATGAAATGACAGTAAATACATAATACGGCAAAACAAATTAATACTTACACAGTAGTGATATTATAATAACAGATGTCTGTTTGTCAAGCACAGCATTTAGGGTAACGTCAGTCTCAGTAACTCATGCTGTTCTCAGTCAATGCCAGAGAATAAATAACTGCAGATCAAAGCATTCCGACAGAGTTGCAAAGTTGATTTCACCTATTATAAAAGGCATACTGCATTCACACACCAGTTAGCACTTATTATTTGGTGCAAAATAATCCTTTTGTAAGGTCATTAATTGGTCTGAAGCTCTCTTGCAATTAAACTCTGACTGACCTCGCCCTGTGTCACGGCAATTATTTTTGTGGTCTGGCAGCACTAATATCCAGCTGCAGAATAGTATACTCTCCACTGCATGCAGCAACGGGATGGATTACACGTTCCCTTGCTGGAGAGGGGCGAGTTAAATACCGCAGGTGGTCTGCCGCTGCCAATTTACCCCTCCCGAGCAGCTCTGTGACGCAGGACTCTGTGCACTATGGACTTTTTCCAGGGACACACACCGAGACAAACATCAACTGCTGCTGGAAGGTCATCAACTCAGTGAAAGACGCTCTTTGGTCTGCCCGAAACTTGCTGATCTTCTAGTGCAAAGAATTGTCCTCGACCGAGTGTTGCAGACTGGCACATTCCAAGGTCCAGGACTACGTGCTGAGGGACACACTCAAGCTCGGGGCAGCTGTCGCCAAGGTGCAATGGGGAAAGGCCATTGTGTAAGGACTTACCAGCAAATGTACACCGAGAGGCCGGTAACCATGCAAAACCCCTCGGTCTGGGTCATGAATACTCCAATGTAGAAAAGTATTAAATGAAACATGTCGATGTCACCCCTCCTTGTTCCCCCTGCAGCTTGGGGTTGCATTTGGAGACCCTCTCACACTAGTGGGCCAATTGGAGCCCTTAAGTTGGCAATTAGTGCCACTTAGGGTCATCAACACACTGCTGCTGGGAATTAACAAGTGGTGGGAGAGACACATTCCAAGTGCCCAGCCTGGCAAGTATCCTTGGTGATGGGAACTGGGTTCCTTCCTGAATGGACTCCCTGGGCCTCTTAACCCCAATTTCCTCGCAAACCCTTCTGTTGGCTTCGGATTTTGTGTCCATTTCACCAATTTTATCCTTTCTTACTCCTGACAGCATTGACTTCTTATTGAGAGCACAGTTTCTGGGTATTAATCACTCTTTTATATCTCACCCAAAAGGGTTCAACTACTGAAGGTAGACAAGGGACATGTGTAGCGTGCCAATGACAGAAAACTGGATGGTGTGGGCTGGGGCTTGCAACTAAGCATTACAGAAGTAGGGTAAGAATGGAGGCCAAATCACTGAGTGCCATCATGGCGCCGAAGCCCCAGGCTCGATCCCGGCTCTGGGTCACTGTCCGTGTGGAGTTTGCACATTCTCCCCGTGTTTGCATGGGTTTCGCCCCCACAACCCAAAGATGTGCAGGTTAGGTGGACTGGCCATGCTAAATTACCCCTTAATTGGAAAAAATTAATTGGATACACTAAATTTGTTTTTAAAAATCACTGAGCGTCTTTAGGACAGAAATAGGTTCTTGATTAATAAGGGGATCAGGGGTTATAGGTGAAGTCAGGAAACTGGGGATGAGAAACATAACCATGATTGAGTGGGGGAGCAGACATGATGGGCTGATTGGCCTAATTCTGCTCCTATACATCTGATGGTCTTATAAACCCTAGTCCCCACGCCCCCACTACCACCCTTGTCAGGGCCTGCCAGTTTGGCATCTGGAGACCCCAACCACACCCAAATGATCAAGTGTTGCTTGCCCGATGGTGGAGAGTTGCTGACCATTTATTGGCTTGCAGTTCTATGAGAGAGGATGTATTTATCCAGAAGGCCAGTTCTACTAATCGGCCATTAACCAACTGCTGAGCAGTTGGTCTTCCTCTCAGAGGGCTACCCCCCCCCCCCCCCCCCCAACCAATTTTTAGTTTGGGGTGGGGGTGGGCAGGCTGGGGTGGGAGAAGTGGGGCTGGCATGGTATATGTAATTCAGCCCAAACATTTGTCCTTTTAACCATTTTATGATTTGAATTACCTTGAGGAACATGATTGAGGATTCCTAGTTAGCGCAAACAGGGGCTTAGTTAAAGAAAGAAGTACTCACATTTATGGAATCTGTTTCACAACTTTAGCAGGCCTTGAAGTGTTTTACAAAAATTTAAGTTGTGTTTCAAGAATAGTCTTTGTTGTTATTCAAGGAACATGGCATATAATACGCTCACACGTATCAAGAGCCAATAACCGCAGTGAGATGACAAACCAAATAATCTTTTGTAAAATTTGTTCTTGGGACGTGAGCGTCACAGGTAGCGCCAGCATCTATTGCCCATCCCTAATTGCCCTTGAGGGGGCAGTTAAGAGTCAATCACATTGCTGTGGGTCTGGAGTCACATGTAGGCCAGACCAGGTAAGGATGGCAGATTTCCTTCCTGAAAGGGCATTTGTGAACCAGATGGGTTTTTAGGACAATCGACAATGCTTTCATCGTCATCATATTCTGGATATTTTATTGGATTCAAATTTCACCCGCTGCTATGGCGGGATTCGAACCTGAGTATTCAGAGTATCACTCTGGCTCTCTGGTTTACTAGCCCAGTGACAAAACCACTGTACCACAGCCTCCCCTGTTACTCGTGATGATTGTTGAGGGATAAAAAATTGGCCATAACACTGTGGCAAACTCACCCGCTCTTCATTAAATAAAGCGATGGAATCTTTTACTTCTCCCTGAGAGCGTAGTTAAGTCCTCAGTTGAACATATTATCTGAAGGACAGTACCTCCAACAGTGCAGCACTCTCTCTCTGTACTTCAATGAAGTGTCAAGCTTAAAGAGGCATTCAATAGGGCATTGGATGAGTAATTGAATAAAAACAATGTGCAGGGGTATGAGGAAAAGGCAGTGGCAAGGCAGTGAGCCATGATGCTCATTTGGAGAGTCGGTGCAGATATGGGCTGTAATAATTCTGTAATTCGGTGAACTGGTGTTGATGTTTCTAAAGAATCACCTAGAGATGTTTCTCAATGATTCCGTGACCTTCTGATTTAGGGGTGAGATTGCTATAAATTTATCTAAAGTTGAAAGCTTAACATTGCAGTTTTTTATTTTCATTGGTTCCCATTTGTATAGTTACACCAAGTGAACTGCACAGAAAGATTCAGCCCAACTGGCCAATGGCAATATTTATACTCCACTTGAGTTTCCTCTGCTCCATCCTATACCCTCCCACCAACTCACCATCTAACTCAATTAGCTGCGTGATTGTTTATTTATTTCTCCCTCATGTACTTATTCTCCATGGCATCTGTGTAACTTGCCTCAACAATTCCTATTGGTCGTGTGTTCTCTGCATTCTTATCACACTTTGGTACAAATGAGTGGTTTATTCTGCCAGTTGAGAGTCACATATGCCAGACCAGGTAAAGATGGCAAATTGTCTTCCTTTAAGCCAGACCAGGTAAAGATGGTAAAATTTTCTTCCTTTAAGCCAGACCAGGTAAAGATGGCCAATTGTCTTCCCTGACGGGCATGACTGAACCAGATGGGTCTCCACAATGGTTAAACAACAAATTCAATTTAAATTCCACAAGGTGCGATGGTGGGATTTGAACGCATGTCACCAAGGCATAACCCTGGGCCACTGGATTGCTACCCCAGTGACATTAGCACAGCACCAATTAGCAGTCTCCAATCATACAATCATAGAATCGTAGAATTTCCAATGCAGAGGCCATTCGGCCCTTGGAAAGAGCAGCCTACTTATCCCATGCATCCACATTATCCCCGCAACTCAGTAACCCCACCTAACCTTTTGGACACTCAGGGCAATTTAGCATGGCCAAGCCACCAAGCCTTCACATCTTTGGATTGTGGGAGGAAATCAAAGCACCCGGAGGAAACCCACGCAGACACGGGGAGAAAGTGCAAACTCCACACTAGACAGTCACTCCAGGCCAGAATTGAACCCGGGTCCCTGGAGCTGTGATGCTGCAGTGCTAACCACTGTGCCATCACACCACCCCCATGGATGAACTTTCTCCTGAATTCCTTATTGCATTTATCAGTGACTCTCATATATTTGTAGCCCCATGCTTTGATCCCATATGAGTAAAACTAGATTCTCTAAGTTTACCCAATCAATTCCCATCACCATTTTGAATATCGCTATTTGGTCAACTCCTCAGTCTTTTCTTTTCCAAAGAGCTAGAGCCTATTCAGCCCATTCTGATAGTTAGAACCTCTCAGCTCAGGGATTAACTTTGTACATCTTTCCTGCAGTGTGAAAACCACACTTCTAAAACTTTGAAATCAGGTCACCAAACTGACATTTTGATGAGCAATGTGAGAGGCCATCACAAAGAAGAGCAATCAATATAAGCTTTGCACCAGATGCAGTGTTATGTTATACATTTCATAATAAGATCACCTGGGAACTCTTTGAAACTTCTTAACATTAACCAATTGTCATCTATTTCATGGAATTAAAAGTTTAATCAATATTTTGGATGCTGGGGAGCACAACTCCCCTGAATTAAAGACTGATGTGAGGCCAGTAGGTATAAGTGCTGGTTTCTTAATAACCGTAAGCAGGTGTATACACTAATAGACTACAACTGATTCAGCAGCAGTTCACCTCAGTGAGGACCAGAGTCAACAGCTCAGGAAAACATAGGTCTCTGATATCCTGAGTGGCACACCTTGCGGGTATCATTTCCCCTGTTGGGAACACATGAATGTGGAAGCAGTCCCAATGTGCAAATAGGAACACTGAGTGCAAAACAAGTCAGTCAGTCTAACATTGTACAGACCTCGGGTTAGGCCTCACCTGGAGTATTTTGTACTATATTCTGTGCACTACATTGCAGGACGATCTTGGTAGTTTATCAGGATGATACCAGGGATGCGGGATTGCAGTTATGTCGAGTGCTTGGAGAAGATGAAACTGTTTTCCTGAGAATGAAGAAGGCTAAGGGGAGACCTAAAAGAGATATTTACAATTACAAAGAGTGGGCAAACATTTTCCTCTGGTAAACAAACCATAGATTTAAAATTAAAGGTAAAGAAACCAAAGAGGAAGAAGTGAGGAGAAATTTCCACACAGGGGGTTGTTCATTCTGAAGCTGGCAGTGGTGGAAGCAGATGCCATGGGAGCTTTCAAAAGCACATGGGACTGGATTCTACAGAGCCCAACGGAAAAATCTGTACCAGTGATCGGGCTGAGAATGGATTCCGACGACGGAATCTGGGCAGGTGCCAATTTAATGCTGGTCCGTGATGCTCTGCCCCACTAGCATCATCGGGACGCACGCAGAGTGCAGCTGCAAGGCTGTTGGTGCATCATCGGCTGGCACATTGCGATGCTCTGCCCCTGATTGGCCAAGTTCCCGACGGGCCACGTGAGGTCCCAATGGTCGGGAACCCGGCGTGCCGGCTGCGGACTGTGTCCAGCGCTGCCACACTCGTCCGAGATCCGTGCCGCTGGCCAGGGGACTTCTGTTATGACTGGGGGGACTGGTTGGGGGTGGCCAGAGGGTGGGCTGTGGAGTCGGGATGGGTGGGTTTTGGTTCCAGCATGGCCGGCGCCATGTTTTCCAGCGCGTGCATGGTCCTGGGTCCGTCGATTCTCCAGCCATTTTCCGCGCGATCTACGGGTGGTTCACGTGGCACTGGTGCTAGCCCCTCACCAGTACCAGAATTGGTGAGGTGTTTGCGCCGATTTCTCGGTCATGAACCACCTGCGGAATTTCCATTGACGCCGGCTCTTAGCGCTGGAACGGAGAATTCCGCTCATGCTTTTGAAGGGTTGGGGGAAAGCATTTGGCTGTGGGATTGAATTTCAAAGCTTTTACGAAGAGCTGACACAGGCATCACAGGCTGAATGGCCTCTTTCTGCACTGTAAGGTTCTAAGATGACATGTGGTGTCTGATGATTACTCGAATGGAAACAATGTGCAGGGGCTACGGAGAAAAGGCATGGGAATGGCTCCAAGTCGTGATGCTCATTTGGAGAGCTGGTCCAAACATGATGGACCAAATGGCCTCCTTTTGCTCTGTTACAATTCCATGATTCTGTGATGCAGATTGAAGCACACGCCATTTCAAACTAGTGCAAATAAGTTGATCTATGATATTTTCTATTCTTAGTGCACAGCATTGAATTGCATAAAATGTATGGCACAGAAACAGCCCATTGGATCCAATAGGTTTATGCTCAAAATGAGCCTTCATCCACCCTCATCATTTAAACATATCAGCGTAACCCCATTTATTCATTTATATCCTAATCACTCTCTGGGCTGGATTTGCAGATACATCTTAATGTGTCTTTCAGCCTGGAGCACCTCAAGAATATGCCAAAAAACTCCCAGCTCTTACTTTCTGCAGCAGAGTCTATTGTTATATTTGCCATGCCATATTTGCTGCTCTTGTGCCATTCCTGCATACCTGCTGAAAGTCACTTTCCCCGTTAAATCCAGCCCTGTGCGATGAATATAAGAATTTAAGATATATTTTATGAGAAGTATTTGGTGAAGTCAGGGTTAAAAGCCTGGATTAGAGCATGTTTGACTGCTGAAGTCACGTTTTAAAAGATTCTTGGTTTGAAGGATGACAAAGCTTTTAGGAGCCAGAGGTGCAAGTAACCATCGTAAAACGCTTGAGCTAATTCAAGTTTGTTTTGATCAAGGGGATTCACTGGGGAGTTAATTAATTTTCAGCTTGGTGACATTGTGTCATTGCTGGGTGAAGCTAAGACATTAGGCTTTTTGAGAAAGCCTTTTTAGTTCAGTTCTGAGCTGATTGATTGATTGATTTAATTTGTTGCCACATGTACCGAAGCACAGTGAAAAGTATTTTTCTGCGGCCGAGGGAAACTGTGTCCAGAGATTAGGAGTTCTACTCCCTGTGTAGGTTAATTAAAATAGATTAACAGCCTGTAAAGCATTGCAGATTTGTCTGCAAGGGGGCTGGTTTAGGGGCTGGTTTAGCACAAAGCTAAATCGCTGGCTTTGAAAGCAGACTAAGGCAGGCCAGCAGCACGGTTCAATTCCCGTACCAGCCTCCCTAAACAGGCGCCGGAATGTGGCGACTAGGGGCTTTTCACAGTAACTTCATTTGAAGCCTACTTGTGACAATAAACGATTTTCATTTCATTTCATTTCTGAGGACAAGGGGGAGCTGAAACAAGCCAGTTGAAACAGCTTTTGGAGACATACAGCCAGAATTTCTGACAGGAGTCAGATATTTTCTGCAAAGCAGCATAAAAAGATCTCTTTTTCAAAGAATGCCTCTGAAAATAATTTGTGCTACTGGTAGTGGATTGAGAGCTGAGATGGTTGTATTCTTGTTGTTTAAGTGGGAATAAAGATAGCAATTAAGGGTATTGTATTCACTGTAGCGAGCTATATTTTTTTAAGGGGTAATTGGAAGCTATTTTCTGGGGTGACGTGAAAGATGTTATTAGTGTGTTAGAAATAAAGTTCATTTTAGTATGCCATATTCCTATATCTTCGCATAATCACCCCTGCAGCAAAGTATCCTTTCCTCACAGTCTTACAAAATTTAAATATAATATTGGGGTTTCTGTCCAGTATCCTAGCAACTGTTGTGGTCTGGTCTGGGATCATAATACTATGCATACTGAATTCCTCATTAAATTTACAACTGACTACTTTATATCCATGAACCCCAGCTTTAGACTCTTCCACACCTTCTCCACGTCTGGCCTATCAAATCCTTTCCTAACCTTAGGATGGTTATCAGGCCATCCTTCAAGAAAAGAACCCCAGCTTGTTCGGTCTTTCCTCTCTGTTCCAATTTCAGCCTTCTCTCAGTTCCAGTACCATCCATTATTATTGGTATATTGAACATTACCACAAATGGGTCAATACTTCTCACGGCACCACAGTTGCAATTCTCCGATCCTCTGCCGGGTCGGAGAATCGCTGGGGGTCGACGTGAATGGCGCCCCCGCCGTCCTCCAAATTCTTCCGCCCCCCAAGAATTGGCCCGGCATGAGTCGCGCCGCCCGCCTCGGAGAATGGTGGGGACCGACGCGACTGAATGGGCCCTGGGGCTGCCCGAATTCTCCAGCCTGCGATGGGCCGAAGTCCGGCCCGTTTATTGCCAGTCCCGCCTGCGTAAATTAAAGTAGGTCCCTTACCGGTGGGACCAGGCCACGCGGGCAGGCTCCGGGATTCTTGGGGGGGCACGGGGGGATCTGGCCCCGGGAGGTGCCCCCACGGTGGCATGGCCCGCGATTG
The DNA here is from genome assembly GCF_902713615.1 of Scyliorhinus canicula. Classification (NCBI taxonomy): domain Eukaryota; kingdom Metazoa; phylum Chordata; class Chondrichthyes; order Carcharhiniformes; family Scyliorhinidae; genus Scyliorhinus; species Scyliorhinus canicula. Next base: position 269,975,297 of record NC_052147.1, read on the forward strand.
AGGCCCATCGATCCACGGGCAAGCCTGTGCCGTGGGGGCACTCTATCTTTCTGCACCGGTGGCTGTGGTCCTCCGCCATTCCCGGCGTGGGGATGACGCCAACACGCGCTGGCGCTCCTGCGCATGCGCCGACTCGCGCCAGCTGGCGGAGGCCCTTCGGTGCTGGTTGACGTAATGCCAAGCCGCTTTCCCGCCAGCCGGCGGGGCGCAAACCACTCCTGGGCCAGCCTAGCCCCTGAATGTGTGGAGGATTCCGCACCTTTGGGGTGGCACGACACCAGAGTGGTTCATGCCACTCTGTCCCGCCGGGACACCACGCCCGCCGAGTAGGGGTGAATCCTGCCCAGTATCACAGCAGTTTGCGTGGGTTTAGATGTTGAACTTGGGTCCCACCATTTAATAAGGATGTTTCTAGGATCTGCAACGAGAACTCACAAGGTTGTAGAGCATGTTAAACATATGGATTAAATGCACGACCTGTGCAGTGAATTTTACAGGGAACAACTTTTGCTGCCTTCTTTCAGAGAGCAATCCCATCAATAATGTTCCCCTGTAGCTGAATGAATTGCACTGTTGGGATGTGTGCTGCTTAGTCCGACCTGCAATTGGGATAATGTGCTCCCATTGCTTTAATGAGTTGTACCAGTCGTTTGGAGTTCTGCAGTGATTAGGTTCAAGAGGTGGCAGGTTTCAAGGGGAGAAAATAAGATCTGTAGACATAGCCAGCCACCCTAACCATTTGTCTTCAAATGGATAAAAAGATTCCAAATTGTTGTGGTGAATGTATAAGCACTAGTAATTCACCAGTATACTGTGTTGCATTATGCCATGCCATTAACCCTGTGGGCTCCATCTATGGGCCACTGTGTGGCTTCACCCACAGGGGGAGATGTGGAGCATGTACGGGCTCCGCCCCTTATAGGAAGTATAAGAGCAGCTGACCTGCGGGGCCGCCTTCAGTAATGTACCGGTCGCAGGCAGGCAAAGTTGTAATCTGATTAAAACCACTGTTTACTTCGACTCGAGTCTCTGAGTGAAGTGATGGTCGCATCAATTTTAAAACACTTTTATCACTCATTAGGTTCAGCAAAGCCGTCATAGACCCAGGTGACCATTGCTGTTCTCTCCTTTGAGGAGGAGAGCTGACGTAACCTGAGGGTCACCACACCTCAGACGAGAGACAAGGTTGAGAAGGTTTAATCATTCATTACCTGTTGGGGGGGGGGAACGATTTCTACAACTGAATTGCTCAGTTTTACATCACTTTGGCACTTCCCATAAAAAGTGCAATTATAAATTTTATACCAGAACAAAACAAAATAGGGCATGGTTTTCAGACGTAAAAGATTCTTCATCAGTTTAACAAGGTCACATATGTAACCTGAGAAGAACAAAGCTGACTATATTGAGAATCAAATCCTGACTTACGACTCATGCTATTCTGTCGAACTAGATATATCAATTCTCAGGAAATGAAAGTCAATTGAAGACTTGAGGGAGATTTCAAATAAATATAGGACATGATAAGCCTTCTGTTATGATGTACGCTTGCCCCAGATATATTTTTCTGTCCATGCTTTATGCAAACATTTACATCCACAGGCAAACCCTTGTTTCCTATGAACCAAGATTTTTAAGTGATTTTTAAGTATTCTAGGGCAGCAGTCCACAGAATAAACTATGAAGCTTTCTTTTTAGTTGAAAGCAAGCACTGGAAACAGTAGAAGATACTTCCTCTCCTGATTCCTTTGAATGATGGCATACCTACGCTAAAAATGTGTAAGAAATTAGCTAACAAATGCAAATCAAGTTGATTAAGAAAGATGCAGAATCATTGGTTTTATAAATATGAGGCTGTGGTAATAACTCGGAGGGGTTTGGGGAAATGGTGGTGTCTGATATCAGTATATGCACAAAGAACAATACAGCACAGGAACAAACCCATCGACCCTCCAAGTCTGTACTGATCATGATACCACCCTTAGCCAAAACCCTCAGCACTTTCTAATCCCGTATCCCTCTATCCCCTTCCTATCCATGTGTTTGTCGAGATGCCTTTTGAACGCCATTAATATATCTGCTTCCACAACCTCCCCTGGCAACGTGTTCCAGGCAGTCACTACCCTCTGTGTAAAAGAACTGCCTCGCACGTCTCCTCCAAACTTTGCTCCACGGACCTTAAACCTATGCCCCCTGGTGACTGACCCTTCTACCCTGGGAAAGAGTGCCTGCCCATCCATTCTATCCATGCCCCTCATAATCTTGTAGACCTCTACCAGGTCACCCCTCAACCTCCGCCTTTCCAATGAAAACAGTCCAAGTCTATTCAGTCACTCCACATAGCTAACACCCTCCAGACCAGACAACATCTTGGTAAACTTCCTGTGCACCATCTCCAAATCCTCCACATCCTTCTGGTAGTGTGGGGACCAGAATTGTGCACAATATTCCAAATGCGGCCAAATCAAAGTTCTATACAACTGTAGCATGACTTGCCAGTTTTTATACTCGATTCCCCGTCCAATGGAGGAAAGTATTCCGTATGCTTTCTAGACTACCTTGTCTACTTGTGTTGCCACCTTCAAAGATCTGTGTACCTGTACGCCCAGATCTCTCTGATTTTCTATATTCCTAAGAATTTTGCCATTTATGGTATATTTCCCCTCTATGTTAGACTTACCAAAATACATGACCTCACATTTGTCTACATTAGACTTTATTTGCCATTTCTCTGCCCACGTCTCCAACCTATGACCTACGGTATCCTCTGCCAATCTTCAACACTATCTGTCACTCCACCAATCTTGGTGTCATCTGTGAACCTACTCAGGCCAGCTACATTTTCCTCCAAATCATTTATATATACTACAAACAACAGAGGCCCAAGCATAGATCTCTGTGAAATACCACTAGTCACAACCTTCCATTCAGAAAAACACCCTTCTACTGCTATGCTTTGCCTTCTGTGATCAAGCCAGTCCTGTATCCATCTGACCACCTCACCTCTGACCCGTGTGACTTCACCTTAACCATTCTGCCATGAGGCACCTTGTCAAAGGCTTTACTGAAGTCCATGTAAACAACATCCACCGCCCTCCCCTCATGAATCGTCTTTGTCACTTCCTCAAAAAATTCCATAAAGTTAGTGAAGCACGGCCTCCCCTTCACAAAACCATGCTGTCTATTGCTTATGAGTCCATTTGTTTCTGAATGTGTATAAATCCTGTCCCTGAGAATTCTCTCCAATAATTCACCTGCTACCGATGTGGAGCTCACCGGCCTATAGTTTCCTGGATTATCCCTGCTCCCTTTCTTAAACAGTGATATCACATTAGCTATTCTTCAGTCCTCTGGGATCTCACCTGTAGCCAATGAGGATACAAAAGTTTTAATCAAGGCCCCAGCAATTTCCTCTCTCACTTCCCTCAGTATTCTGGGGTAAATCACATCATTCCCAGGAGACTTATCTACCTTAATATCTTTCAAAAGACCCAATTCCTCCTCCTTTTTGATGTCAACATGACCCAGACTGTCCACACACCCGATCCAAGAGCCATCTTCCACAAAGTCCTTTTCATAAATCATAGAATCATAGAATTTACAGTGCAGAAGGAGGCCCTTCAGCCCATCGAGTCTGCACCACCCTTGGAAAGAGCACCCCCTATTAAAATTGGACAACGTGTTAGTCGCAGGGGCCACGGAACAAGAACATTTGCAGAACCTCAAGGAAGTGTTGAAGCGGTTTTCTGAATATGGGGTCCACCTGCACCGTGCAAATGGGGTGTTTCACGTGAATGAAGTGGGATATTTGGGATATCGGGGGGACCGAGATGGGCTGCACCCAGTCGCAGAGAAGGTTTGGGAAATCAAATTGGCCCCTGCTCCACGTGACACCACGGAATTACACACTTTTTCAGGATTAGTGAATTATTATGGGCGCTTATTCCAAATTTGGCTCCCACCTTTGCACCCTCCACGGGCTTTTGGAAAAAGCACCAGCCTTGGGCTTGTGGCAAAGCCCAGGATATGGCTTTTAACAAGGTGAAGGGTCTTCTTCAGGGGTGTTGACACATTTTGACTCTTCAAAACTATTGTAAGTCACGTGTGATGCTTCATCGTATGGTATTGGGGCAGGTTTGTCCCATCAAATGGACGACGGCCTTGACCGTCCAATTGCTTTTACCTCCTTGACGCTGACTGTGGCCGAAAAAAACCATGCCCAGAAGAAGGTCCAGTGATCATATTTGGTGTCAAGTAATTTCATCGATATGTCCATGGCCGCATTTGTTTATTGACACCGATCACAAGCCATTGCACCTGCAAGGATTCAGCGCTGGGTTCTGTTTTTCGCTGCTGAAGAATACTCTTTCGAGCACCGTGCAGGAACCCAGACTGAGTGTGCTGATGTGTTGACCAACTTCCCCTACAGATCAAGGGCTGGATTCTCCGGCAGTGGGATGCTCCATTTTGCTGGCAGCCCGGGGGTTTCCCGTGGTGTGGGGCTGCCCAACAATGGGAAACCACATTGCCCGGCTGCGTAACTGAGCATCCCGCCGGCGGGATGAACCTGAAATGTGTTGCGTCGGGGAAGAGAATCCAACCCCAGATCTGTGAATCCTCCTACGACGGACGAAGGGATTGCTGTCATGAATTTCATGGACTCCTGTGTTCATGTTTGGATGCAAGCCAGTACTTGTCAAAGTGCTACATCTGGTGCTATATGGTGGGCAACATCAGTAGCTACTAGGGGAGATGAAGACTTTCTCCTCAAAACTGTTGGGGTTGACCATGGAGTATAGAATTTATAGTGCAGAAGGAGGCCATTCGGCCCATCAAGTCTACACCAGCCCTTGGAAAGAGCACCCTACTTAAACCAACCCCCTCCACCCTATCCCCATAACCTCACCAAACATTTTTGGACACTAAGGGTAATTTAGCACATCCAATCCACCTAACCTGCACATCTTTGGACTGTGTGAGGCAACAGGAGCACCCGAAGGAAACTCACGCACATACGGGGAGAACATGCAGACTCCGCACAGACAGTGACCCAAACCGAGAATCGAAACTGGGCCCCTGGAGCAACTGTGCTAACCACTGTGTTATCGTGTCCTTATTGAACTGTGAATCTATTGTAGCACAGGTGATAACTTCTAAAATGTCGCACCTCAAGACGTCACACCTTCAAAGCATATTCATTGAGAAGAAGAATTATTCAGCTCAAATAACCACTTACCTTTTTAAGTTGCCAGTCGAATATCCAATTGTCTAATTGGCAATAAATTAAAAAGCACGATAAAAAGAGTAATGACAGATGAAATAAACACGACAAAAACAAAGTAATTAAATCATTCTGTTTAATTCAATGCAGCCATTCCCAGAAGAAAGAGGGAATGGGAGTTTCTATAGTTGTCACCCTGTTCCTAAGGAAATGTAACCCGCAGAATGTATTGTATGAATGAAACATAAAATTATAAAGCAATAACTGTCAGTCACAAGTGGTGGGTAGGAACAAAATGTCATAAGTTCAAGGTCTCCTTTCAGCATTCAATGAAATTTAAGTTATTCAGTAAAGATTCTGAAGGAACTCTGAAGTTTAAGATGAGATTTTAGTTGGTGTTTCTTCAGGAACTGTTTTTTTGCACAAGTGTCAGAGAGAGATCTTGCTTCAGCAACAACGATGACTTAAAACTTATATTCATATACCGCCTGAATTCAATAAAATGTCCCATGGCACTTCACAAGAGCATTCTCGACACCGAGCTGCATAAGGGGATATTTGGTCAGATGACCAAAATCTTGGTCATGGTGTAGGTTTTAAGAACTATCTCAATGGAGGCAACATACGAATTAGGAGCTAAATTAGGTCACGCGGCCCCTCAAGCTTGCTCCGTATGATCATGGCTGATCTGATTATAACCTCCTGCCTGCCCCCGATAACAATTCACCTCCTTGTTTATCGAGAATCTATCTAACTATGCCTCAAGGGATCTATCTTTTGTGGACGAGAGTTCCAAAGGTTCATTACCCTCTGAGAGAGTCTTAAACGACCCTCTTATGGATTGACCTGGTTAATACTACACATCTGTATGCTTCACCTGATGCCGGTCTCTATGTCGTTACATTGTCTACCTTGGGTTGCCCTATTATGAATTTTCTTTTATTGTATTTTAATGTACTGAAAGATCTGTTTAAGCTGCTTGCAGAAAAATGCTTTTCAACTGTACCTCAGTACACAAAGAACAAAGAAATGTACAGCACAGGAACAGACCCTTCTGTCCTCCAAGCCTGTGCTAACAATGCTGCCCGTCTAAACTAAAATCTTCTGCACTTCCTGGGTCTGTATCCCTCTATTCCCATCCTATTCATGTATTTGTCAAGATGCCCCTTAAACGTCACTGTTGTCCCTGCTTCCACCACCTCCTCCGGCAGCGAGTTCTAGGCACCCACTACCCTCTGTGTAAATAATTTGCCTCGTGCATCTACTCTAAACCTTGCCCCTCGCACCTTAAACCTAAGCCCCCTAGTGATTGATCCCTCTACCCTGGGAAAAAACCTCTGACTATCCACTCTGTCTATGCCCCTCATAATTTTGTAGATCTCTATCAGGTTGCCCCTCAACCTCCGTCGTTTCAGTGAAAACAAACCAAGTTTATTCAACCGCTCCTCATAGCTAATGCCCTCCATACCAGGCAACATCCTGGTAAATCTCTTCTGCACCCTCTCTGAAGCCTCCACATCCTTCTGGTAGTGTGACGGCCAGAATTGAACACTATACTCCAAATGTGGCCTAACTATGGTTTTATACAGCTGCAACATGACTTGCCAATTCTTATACTCAATGCCCCGGCCAATGAAGGCAAGCACGCCATATGCCTTCTTGACTACCTTCTACCTACACATGACAATAAACAAATCCAATCAAAACCGGTGACCCCTGGGGCTGGATTCTCCGATTCTGGTGCTTTGTCCCCAAGCCAACATAGAAATGGTGGTGTTTTACGCCAGAAAAAGTGGCGCAAAACGGCCACTGATTCCCCGTTTTGCTGGGGAACTAGCAGGATGGCAGCGTAGAGCACCCGACTCTAGCTGCCGATACAGCCCGGAGAATTGCTGGGACCGTGGCCGCGCATGCGCATGGCAGCGACCTGCAGCGGCCGCACCGTGCTTCATGGCGGAGGCCTCTCATGGACCCGGCCCGCAAAATAGTCCCCCCTTCGGCCAGCTCGCGCACCCCACCACAGTGCCTCCAGCTCCGAATAATGTCCCACCCTGCCCATGGATCGGCCTTCCCCCGAATGTGGCAGCGCTGAATTGAGTCCGCAGCCGCCACGCTGAGTTCCCGACGGATGAGACAACACGTGTCCCACGCCGTCGAGAACTAGGCTGGTCAGGGGCGGAGCATCGGGGGTTTCAGGCAATGGCCTGAGGCCGTCGATACATGGCAAGTTCATCTGCGAGTATGCCGCTTTGGAGGGGACGGAGCATCGCGAAAGCAGCACCGCCCCCGATTCGGTCGGGAAATGTGATTCTCAGGCCGTTAGCCGAACGTGATTTCAGCGACCAAAGAATCCAGCCCAACATTTTTAAAGAGTGACTTCTAAATTCTAGATTCTTCCACAAAATGAAATATCCTGTCAAGGATCCTTAAGTTCTTATTATATGTGTCAATCAAGTTGCCTCATACTCTTTTGAATTCCAACAATTGCCCGGGTGGGATTTAAACCCTCGTCCTCACAGCATTTAGCTTGAGTCTCTAAATGATTAATTTACGGCGAGTACCTCACCTCTTGATCCCCCCAAAGCCTGTCCACCATCGACAAAACACAAGTCAGGAGTGTAATGGAATATTCTCCTCTTACCTGGATGAGTGCACTCCATCAATACTCAAGAAGTTCGGCAAAATCCAGGACATAGCTGCCCGCTTGATTGCTCCCCCTTCCACAAACATTCAAACTCTCCAACACCAACGAGCAGTGGCAGCCATGTGTACCATCTACAAGGTGCACTGCAGTAACTCACCACGGTTCCTTAGACAGCACCTTCCAAACCCACAACCACTACCATCTAGATTCTAGAAGGACAAGAGCAGCAGATGCCTGGGAACCCCACCATCTGGACGTTCCCCTCCAAGTCACTCACCACCCTGACTTGGAAATATATTGCCGATCCTTCACTGTCGCTGGGGCAATGTTCTGGAACTCCCTCCCAAACAGCACAGTGGGAGTACCTGCACTTCAAGGACTGCAACGGTTCAAGATGGCAACTCATCACCACCTTCTGAAGGGCAACTAATGATGGGCACTAAATGCTGGCCTAGCAAGCAATGCCCACATCCCAAAAATAAATTTTTAAAAACGTGTCTGGTGACATTGTCACTACTATCTCCTCATTGTATTCTATCAATATGCAGGTCACCATTACTCTGAGTAAACTATACTCTCAAACTCTTGAACAATACTCTTGAAGGGCAGCATGGTAGCATGGTGGTTAGCATAAATGCTTCACAGCTCCAGGGTCCCAGGTTCGATTCCCGGCTGGGTCACTGTCTGTGTGGAGTCTGCACGTCCTCACCGTGTGTGCGTGGGTTTCCTCCGGGTGCTCCGGTTTCCTCCCACAGTCCAAAGCTGTGCGGTTTAGGTGGATTGGCCATGCTAAATTGCCCGTATTGTCCTAAAAAGTAAGGTTAAGGGAGGGGTTGTTGGTTTACGGGTATAGGGTGGATACGTGGGTTTGAGTAGGGTGATCATTGCTCGGCACAACATCGAGGGCCGAAGGGCCTGTGCTGTACTGTTCTATAAACCTTGGACTACCAATGAAGCAACATGACAGGTGATCAGCCTGAAGTTATTAATTTTAGATCAATGAAATTCTGTTTTTATTGTCAGTTACAAATGCATTAAATGTAATACAACAATTTATACTGCTAGGATCCCAGTCTTCCTGAGTAACGAGATCATTACTGGTGGAAGTCTGAAATATTTCCACTCATAATGTTCTGCCACCACACAATCCACAGACGTTTTTACTCTTGGTTGCAGACAAGTGTGAAGCCCTGGTAGCTTCCCCCAATGGTAAATTTGGCATGTGAATTGAGTGTCAAGGCCCTTAGATCACCCTGACACTACCTCTTCCAGTCAGTCTTGGCCCACTTTATTCGCCATCCCCAGAATAAAGCTTAGGACAAAATGTCACAGTTGTACTGTGAGTGCAACCCAGGTTAGCATTTGAAAAGGAATTTAGCTTGCTGTTTCTTTGCACAAGACTCAAATGTTGTTGGAAGAATTAACTCCAGAGTGAAGCCAATGGCAGCTAACATGAAAACAGCATTGGCAACAGTGTGGAAACGTGTGGTTGGACCATTGCTTTCTGGAAATGTTACAAGAACTTAGGGACAAATGGGGGAAAAGACAAGATGGCCAAGAAAGTGGTTAATTATATTGTTTACAAATTTAGGCTCTCCCTCCACAATGGATAGAAATATAATTAATGTTTTCTCACAGGTCTTTTCCCTCATCAATCATGAATTAATAGACCAATGTGTGTGGTCAGTGAAGAATTGACAGTGCTTGTGCTGTGATCGCCATAGAGACTAATAATGACTGAAGAGAAATGCTGAACTGTATGTTTAGAACAAAATAAAAGGGGGTGATTTTGAGCCCGGGTTAGCTGTCAGTGAGAATGGCGACATGGGAGAGAATTGGAAAACGCGCATCTCGCCTTCGACATCTCGATTTCCAATTTTCAACCTCCTTCACTGGCGGAGTAATGCGAAGCATACTCCGAAACCCGGGAAAATAAATTTGACACATTAGCATGTCATTAGTGAGCCCTCTCTTCGACACCACCCCCTCTCCCCACTCACTCATTTACAATTGGTTTATATATATGGAATCATTGAATTTACAGTGCAGATAGAGGCCATTCAGCCCATCGAGTCTGCACCGACCCTTGGAAAGAGCACCCTACTCAAGCCCACACCTCCACCCTATCCCCGTAACCAAGTAACCCCACTTAACCTTTTTGGACTCTAAGGGCAATTTAGCATGGCCAGGGGTTAACTGCCACTGAGACTCTTGAGGATCCACGTGCTTCATCCAGGTGGAGTTGAGAGGGACAACTGTGGGAAAAGTGGCTACAGAGGGAAGGTGTGAGGCTTAATGGAGAGGCATTCACTAAGATAGAAGCGCATGGGGGAGTGTCTCCGAGGCGTGGAGGGCTGAGGGTCAGACGGGCTCCATCAGGAATCCACAACTTTCACTCTGGTGTTTGTTTCTTTTCAGTGCATGATTCTGGAGAATCGTGGAGCCAGTTGAAGTGAACTCATAGCGATCGAGCAACAGCAGAGACAGACACTTGCCGCTGCGCACGGCCAGGACCACAGCCCTGCAAGGGGGGAGGTGGGGGGCTGCACCTGAACCTGTTCTGGAATCAGCACTGCAGATGGTTCAGCTTTGTAGGAGGTAGTAGTGACAAAAGGTCTTCCAAGGTCGGCACCCGACCTGCAGATGTCGGAATTTCAGTGCCCGAGAAGACTTTGTCCATTCCAGGCGACCACCTTTGCCACATCCTGCTATATCCTGCAGGAAATTGAACCACATGGAATGGGAGGGCACCCACTGCCTGTGGACTTTAACATTACCACCATTCTGATCTATGCAAATGGCTCATTTCAGGGCAGCACGTGTGATCTGTGTAGCATTTCCCAGTCAGCCACACACTTATGTATAAGGGAGGTTACAGATGCCCTTTTTAAGAGGGCCCACTGTATATAAACTTTGACTGGGACCAGATGAACCAGGCCACTAGAGACCTGGGGCATGCACGTTCAGCAGGCTTGTCCCAGGTGCAGGGTGTGATCAACCTGTACCCGCTTGGCTCTGTGGTCTCCATGGCATATTGAGGTGCCATTCATGAACCCCAAAGGATACCACTCCCTCAATGTCCAACTTGTCTGTGACCACATGATGTGCACACTGCAGGTGTGAGCCCATTTCCTACGGAACGACCGTGATAGTTACATCTTGGGGTGCTCATAGATCCCAGACATATTTGATGGAGAGCAGCATCTGGCGGGATGGTTCCTCGGGACAGGGGTACCCACTCAGGAGGTGGCTGATGATGCCAGAACTGACGCCAAAAATACCCACGGAGACTCACTATAAGGAGGCTCATTCTTAAACACGTGAACTAGTTGAGCAAGCAATGGTGCTTGGACTGGTGGTGGGTGCTGCCCAGTATAGCCCTCAGAGGGTGTCATGTGTGAGGAGCAAGGTTTAAAGGAGATGTACGGGGCAAGTGTTTTACACAGAGGGTGGTGGGAGCCTGGAACTCGCTGCTGGGGGAGGTAGTGAAAGCAGTGAATTTAAAGGGCCGTCTTGACAAATACATGAATAGGGTGGGATTAGAGGGATATGGTGCCCAGAAGGGGAGGGCGATTTAGTTCAGATGGGCAGAATGGTCAGTGCAGGCTTGGAGGGCCGAAGGGCCTGTTCCTGTGCTGTAGTTTTCTTTGTTCTTTGTGGTTTGGTGTGCTAAGCGATGCTCCTCTCGTCCTCAGCGATAAGTCTGACTCCTGCCTGACAGAGAGCTGAGCATGACCTGTCAATGAACGGGCTTCTCATGGAGTCCAGAGATGCTGAATGACTTAACTTAGCTCCTGCAGTCCCCTCCGAGGTCAGGGGTATTGTTGTTCACATCCATCTTAGATCCAAGGTGGGCAGGTCTCAGCGCTTCAACATCCCATGGCTTCCTCATCACTGGAGAATGGTGGTAGACATGAGAGGTCTGAGCGTTGGTGAAGGATGGTGGGGTGGGGGGGGGGGGGGGGGGGCTGAACCACCTTCCATGGAGGGGGGTTTGGGTGAATGGATATGGGGGAGGGGGGGAGTGGGGGCTGGTGTGGACCCATGCCAGCAGTAGCACATATTTACTGAGTCATCAGTGTGGGAGGTGGAAGATAAATAGCGCTTCAATTCTCACACTTCACAGGGATGAAGCACCAAGTGTAAGCGGGGGGTTCGCAGAGCTTGGTGCCATGAAATGACAGGTTGGAGGCTCTGTGAATGAACAAAGTGATGTTTAATTCGAGAACTATATAACAAGGGTGACGTATCTATACTGTTGTCCAGGTTCATTGGTGCCTGCTAAATAGAACATAGAACATAGAACAGTACAGCACAGAACAGGCCCTTCGGCCCTCAATGTTGTGCCGAGCCATGATCACCCTACTCAAACCCACGTATCCACCCTATACCCGTAACCCAACAACCTCCCCTTAACCCTACTTTTTTATTAGGACACTACGGGCAATTTAGCATGGCCAATCCACCTAACCCGCACATCTTTGGACTGTGGGAGGAAACCGGAGCACCCGGAGGAAACCCACGCACACAGGGGGAGGACGTGCAGACTCCACACAGACAGTGACCCAGCCGGGAATCGAACCTGGGACCCTGGAGCTGTGAAGCATTGATGCTAACCACCATGCTACCCTGCTGCCTCCAATCTCTTACATTCCCTCACCCTCCTATTACGTCAAGGTGCATTCTCAACATCCACAGTTGAGGTTGAGGCAGCAGGCTGCCTTCCATGCCCTGTAGCCAGAGACGAACTTGGCAGTCTTCCCCTGGGGACCTGGACTTTGGGGGTCCCTGCCTACTTCTGGGCAGCACGCATGTTCCAGTGCTGCCCTCCTGGATATGTGGGGCAGGAGGTGTGTTGCTCACAGGGAGGAGGGTGTCAGATGAGCTGGACATCCCTAGTGTTCCCTGGGTGAAGGGCCGTGAGCTCTGATTCTCACTGGCTGATGTGGCACAGATGCAGAGGGAGGTGGCCCATTCTCTGTGCTCCATGGCCATGAGCATTGAGACTGTGGTCGAGGTGGGAGCAGGCCTCCAGGACTGGCAGTGCCAAGTGGCAGAAGACACCCCCATTACAAGGAGTAGCTCGAGGGCCATTGGGCATCCTGAGGGAGGAGGAAGTGATGGGGACCTTGGTTGTGACACCTGTAGGGGCGGTACCCGATCACCACAGTGCCTCGGACTCACCCCTGCTGCCCCTGTGCATCTGATGGGCAGCGGGCAGAATAGGATGGAACCACACTACCTGGGACATTCGAGTGACTGCCAGGCCCATCCAGGCCTGGTCACTCCAGAGGACAGCCGCCAAAGGGGACCCATGTCACAGGGCGGGAATCACAGCAGGCCGCCTCCACTCCTGATGTACCACCTGGGGATTGACCTAGAAGTAGTGGTGGGCCCAAAAGGCCAGAAAGGTAGATCAGTTAAATTGGCAGGGAGCTGAGCACAGTATAGCATTCAGTGCTAAGGCACAATTGTGGAGATAAATGCTCATTGTTTCACAACACAACATTACAGCCGACCTCCTTGCTCTGTCAGAAGGGTGTGAGGTTTGGTTTGGGATTAGGTGGCTGTAGAGAAGGCACTGGGGGGGTGGGAAGGAGATGGGCAGACGTTGGGGTTGGGCTCAAGCCAGGGACCCCAGTGCAGCTACTGTTCACCGCCCCAGTACTCCGCACCTCCACCATCTCTCTCCACCCCAACCCCAGCCCCCAACCGTCCCCACCTCCGACACTCAAGGTTTCATTGGGACCACGTGATGGAATGGCCAGCTCGCATGCAGTGATCACCCATGTGGACAGTGGATAGTGATACCACGAGCAAGAGTCAGACGGTATCAAAAATGCGGGCAGAGCACCAGCGCTCATCGCAGAGTGGGTCGTCATCATCCACTATCCAATGGACCTGACCAGCACTTTCTGTCAACCCAGCCCTGCATCCCATAGTGAAGCAGGTAGGAATCACGGAGGAGTTTGGAAGGAGAGGGGGGAGTACAGGGCGGGCAGTTATGGGAGGGGATGGTCGGTCGGGGGGGCTGTGGGATTGAGACTGAGTGCCCATGCTTCTAGCCAGGTCCCCTAGCTGGTGAACGTGGAGGCCATTAGAGTGTTCTGCGTGTGTCTGGCAGGCTCGGTTTCCTGTGCCTACCTGGGCCCCATATCCTGCCAATCCTGGCCCTTCATCGCAGGAGCCTGGCATTCGTCCTCCTCCAGAATATTGACCATCTGCTGCGCGATGTTGTGGAGCATACAGCAGGCCACCATGATGTGGGAGACCCGCTTAGCGCTATACTGGGGGGCCCCTCCAAAGTGGTTCAGGCTCCTGAACTGCTTCTTCAGGATGCCGAAGCACCGCTTGATCATGCCCCTTATTGCGGCATGTGGGTCATTTAGCGAGTCTTCGTGTCAGTCTGTGGCCTCCAATTAGGTGTTACCAGCCACGACTGTAGAGGTTAACCCCTGTCGCCCAAGAGCTAACCCCTCACCCGGGGATGCACCTCGAAGCTGTCAGGAACCGTCAAGCATACCAGGATGAAGGCGTCGTGCACACTGCACGGGTATCAGACGCAGACGTGCATGATGTGCAGCTTATGGTCACACGCCAGCTGCACGTTCATCAAGTGGAGCCCATTTTGTGTTGTGAAAGCCGGCCTGTCATTTGAAGGTGTTTATAAGGTGAGGTGCACCCCATTGATCAACCCCTGTATCTGGGGAATCCCGGCAATGATGGCGAACCCCGATGCCCGGGAATGCTGGTGGGCTTGGCCCTCACTGAATTTGATGAATTGTGACGTCCGGGCATATAGGGCCCCCATTATAGCACCTGTGCACCGAGGTCTGTGGGATCCCAGACAGGTCCTCACTTGGTGCCTGAAAAGACCTCTTGGCGTAAAGGTTGAGGGCAACCGTCCAATTGACAGCTACCAGGAGCTGGTATCCTCCTCCATACCCCGCAATGCCAGGTGCGCCATGATCCAGCAGATATGTTGTACGGTCCCCCTGCTTGAATGACAGGTGCTGCCGATACATACGAGGCTTCATGGTGGCACCACCTTCCCACCTTCTCCTTGAACTGCTGGGCAGCTGTCTCTCCATCCCCACCAGCTGCCTGCCGTTCCTCTGGACAGGGTCCGCTGCTGCAGCATCCCCCTCAAACATCTCCTCGTCGTACAGTCTCAGTGAATCCCTCAGGGCTGTGGAGCCAGGATGAAGGCCACCGTTCCTGGTTGGATTCCAATCCCCATTGTTTGAAGGGTGTGAAAAGCAGACATGTTCGCATGTTATGTACCTCCATGCCCGGCGAGGTCTAATGGACTACATGGCGCCCCGGCCTGCACATTCTTAGAACAAACCTTGCTTTGATTAAAGTGCCTCGGAAGTCTGATGAATCACACCTGCAGTGAAGGCTTTTGTACTCATCCTAGCCAAATTCAACATAAAGGTTATAGGTCAGATGAACTTCATAATACACTTTGGAGTTTCTAAGCCCTGGCCCATAACACCCATCACCGGCACTCTGCTCTCTGCAACGCACCCCTGGCCCCATCAGTTCCCAGCATCATAGGGGCCTCTGGCAATGGCATCAGTTCCTGCTGACAGGGGTATCAATGGTTGGCACTATTCATGCCAATGGTATGCTCCACAGCCCCACGTCAAGCACCCTCTCATAGGGCCTACTGTCGGCGCAGCCCTTGGTGAGCCGCTCGCGGCATCGCTGGTGGACGGTGCCACTTTGGGGGGCAGTTGGTGGGGAGGAGGGGAGTGCAGAAGTGGTGGGGTGCAGGGTGAGGGATGGAGTACCAGTCTAGTAGGGTGGGGGGCCCCAATGCAGCTGGTGTCCCTCTGTGCAACCACAGGCCATGGTGGGCGGTCAGTGGTATGTACAGCAAAATGGATTCCTTGCAGGCCATTGCAATGCCGGTCCGTGCCTGGACACCCCAGTCCTAGGGTGGTCACCTAGACCCCATGGCCAATCCCCTGGTCACCCCCGTCACTCATCGCTGCTCTTCCTCAGCCCTGACAGAGGCAGAGCATCGTGGGAGCACCGGAAAACATCGGGCAGGCCCGCTAATGATATGCCAATGGCACTTACTGTATGTGCTGAGTAGAATGCATTGACGCCACTGTCAAGGCACCAGACCATGGCATTCCGTCGGGCACCTGGTGCCGGCCACGAATTTCACCTCGCACGCGGTTCTCCGCCCAATCAATGTTCCCGATTCCGGCGTCGCTGGACAGAGAATCCCATCCAACTGGCTGTTGTTCCAGTTGCCAATTCTCAGGATGTGAGCATTTTGACTTTTTAAAGCTCAATTCAAATTGCTGAGGTGGGACTTGAACTCGTACTCTCTGGATCCTTAGTCCAAGTCTACAGAGAACCAGTCCATGGTGACATGATCGCTACAATAATGCCCCGACACAGTTATGTTCCCCCTACTTGCTTCCTGGGGCACTCTCCATCACATCCATCAAAAAAACCATCTATTCAAGGTGTCAGGAATACACCAGCTAATGCAAAATTGTATTCTGCCAAGAGTCAGTGTCTTCCAGAGAACAGGAGAGATTTGATTTAGATTCCAAGGCCACTCAAACCTTTAATGCTTTTAGTTGAAGCTTTTTACGAATGCCAATTCCTGGATGCTTCAGCAAATGGTTTCTTCCATTGTCTGCTCAATGATACATAGTCCAGATTATAATCGTTTCATACAATACTTCACATTTCAGTTCACAAAGCTTCATCGTAATTCCAAACATTAGGTTTAATTTCCATCAGTTTTTAAATTGCATTGTGACAAACCGAATATTATGGTACGTCATTTACTATAAGTTGTGGCCTATATTAATTCCGAGACTGCTGGTATTTTCACATGGATGCTCCTGCCTGATGAACCATGATAATTATAAATTTAAATATTGTGCAATCATACATGACTGAATAAGAACTTGCCACATTCTAACTTATGAGGCATTAAAATAAAGCGGAACTTTTCTGTTCAGGTCTGGGATTCCCTTTGTCTGCAATGAACAGCTTTCAGCTTCTTCTTGAATCTGATTCGTTTTTTTATTCATTCACGGGATCTGGGCTTCGCTTGCTGGGCGAGCATTTATTGTTCATCCTGAAGTGCCTTTGAGAAGGTGATGATGAGCTGCTTCGGTACACCCATCGGGAGGGATGTTGAGCTACGAATAAAGGTCTGGCCCAAAGCTGCCTTCAGTCTGCCTGCTTCCAGTTTTAATGGCGGTGGAGCGGGTCCGGAGTTGGTGGCTGTTGGCAACCTGCTCCCGGGAAATGGGAGGTCCCCATCTCACATTTGCGGCATGGTGGCACAGTGGTTAGCATTGCTGCCTCACGGCGCCAGGGACCTGGGTTCAATTCCGACCTCAGGTGGCTGTCTATGTGGAGTTTGCACTTTCTCCCTGTGACTGCGGTTTCCTCCCACAAGTCCCGAAAGACGTGCTGTTAGGTGAATTGGATATTCTGAATTCTCCCTCTGTGTAGCTGAACAAGCGCTGGAATGTGACGATGAGGAGATTTTCACAGTAAGTTCATTGCAGTGTTAATGTAAGCCTACTAATGTGACAATAATTAAGATTATAAATAAAGATGATAAATAAATGTGTTCACTTAATAGCTGCAGTGCAATCAACGAGGAAGAGATACATGAAATTGCTTAAGGATGACACAAAATGGGAGCGGTGGATGGACAGTCTGGGATGTGGGGAGTTGCGTCGAAGGAGAAGAATATGAGTATTTGCAATACAAGTGGTCATGATGAAATGAGAAATGATGCTTTCCAATTGGATTGACAAGACGGAGTGAAGGTTTTGGAATAGTCGCCTTTCCTGACCTAAATATGTCACTGAAAGTCTTCCAGCACTGAATGCAGGAATATGACACATTGCTCTTGTTGCTAGCCTCCTTAGCAACCTCCTGCTACACACTGTGACATCAGCAAAAGACCATTAGACCATAAGGAGTAGGTGCAAAAGTAGGCCATTCAACCCATCATGTCTGCTCCACCATTCAATGTGATCTGATATGATAATCCAAAACTCCACTTTCCCACCTTAATAAGATCATAACACAGGAGCAAGTTTCTTGCTCCCATTTGCTGGGAAGATAACTTCTATTCAGCCCCCCACAGGCCCCCAACAAGATATCAAAGGTCGGCACAGGCTGGGAGAGCCGAAGGGCCTGTTCCTGTGCTGTAATTTTCTTTGTTCTTTGTATCATTGAAGAAGGATGTTGGGCGTGATTCTCCACACCCGGGAGAAATCGTGAGGCTGGCGTCAAAAACGGGCGGGTTTGACGCCAGCCTCCGCCCCCCCGACCGGGAACCGATTCTGGTCCCCGGTCGGGGCTAGCATCCCGCGGCCGTGAACTCCGGCATCGCGGGCTTAACGAATTTCGTTAAGCCCGCTAGCCAGAGTTTGCAACGGCTGACGCATCAGATGACGTCAGCCGCGCATACGCGGATTGGACGACTCCAACCCGCGTATGCGCGGATGACGTCATCACGCATATGCGTGAAACCCGCGCATGCGCGGGCCGGTATGCCCCTCAGCCACCCCGCGAATGAATACAGCGGGGCGGCAGACGGATAAAGAGTGCGCGGGGTAAGTACCTGCTGCCCGCGATCGGTGCCCGCGATTGGCACGGCCGTGGTACTGCCGTGCCAATCGGTGCCATGGTTCCCCAGATCGGGACTTTACGGCCGGTTTTACGAACGGTCAGACCAGGTGTGTTTGACGTTCATAAAAACGGTCGTAAAGGCCTTGGAATTCGGCCCATCGGCCAGCTGAGAATCGCTGCTCGCCGTAAAAAAACGGCGGGCAGCGATTCGTGTTGGGAGGCGGGCGTGGGGGGGGGGGGGAGAATAGCGGGAGGGCGTCGGACTAGCGTGGCCGTAAAAATTTACGCTGCCCGCTATTCTCCGCACCGTCGTGAGTGCGGAGAATTGCGCCCGTAGTGTTTGAGTGTCCTGAAAGCATCGGTACGCCTTGTCCTTTTTTGCTTCCAACTCCAAACGTTGCCATATTTCAATCATAAATTGTCACTTTAATTACGGGAATTAGAATTGCATCATGCAGGCCCTCATCATGGCTACTGCTGCAAACTCAAATTCAAAGCGGAGAATAAAATGATAATGAGTTATCTGCATTTAAATGCGTGGCATTCCTTGTATGTTCTAGTTGATGCGCTGGAAGACTGCGCATGTCGAGGAGACTCCGAACGTAAGCCGGGTGTACTCATAGAGTCCCTTGTGCATAATAATTGTCTTGTACTTCCGTGAGGATTCATCGAGTTCCAGCTGTAGATAAGCGTAGCTTATGTCCAATTTCATGAATCTACACTTGCCGGCCAAAATTGCACTCGATGGGAGGTAAAGGATAACGGTCCAATCTTGAAGTTGTGTTCAGTGTCAATTTATAGTCTCCTCAGAAGGAGACTACCTTATCCGGCTTCATGACAGGGACCACCGGCGCTGCTCAATCAGAGGATGAATAATGCCCAAACCTTCCAAACACCGAAGTTAGGTCTCAACCTTCTCCACTACAGCACAGGGAACCGGCAGGGTTGAAAATATTGAGGCTGAGCTTTCGGCTGTATCTGGATATTAGCTACCTCCCCTTTAAACCAGGCTGGAAGACGTCCAGGAATTTGCTCAGACCTGTACACAAACCGCCAGACACCACTTGGAGGATACGCTGCCAATTAAACTGCAGCTAATGTAGCCAATCATGCCCCAACAGGATAGGACTATTTCTATGCACAACAATGAGTGGAAGACACACTGACTGGTGCCCATAAACCACTGGAATGAGGGTGTGTGGCATTGTGCGAAGCAAATAATGGCATGATGGGAAAACTAGTCAAGTTTCTTGGTACAATAAAATTTAAACTGACTTCGCATAACCTAAGGCACAAATACAAGCAGCCAAGGTCAACTTGACCCGAAAACTTGCTGACTCTAAACTCGGATAAAAACTCAGTCGTCATAACCCAGTGCAGTCTAAATACACAAGATAAGCTAGAAATAGTTCTTTTCGATACTTGAAGAAATCTGCTCCGTTTCTTAAACATGCGACCAAAAGACAAGATAATGATATGAGACCCCGAGTCCTCTAAAGGTCAGCAAGGTGATGCCAGTTTAAATATTATTCCTGACCAAGCTGTATTCATGTTATCTTGATTCTATAATGTATAAATATCGTCCTATTTGTCTGTACTAGCGCAGACGTGGGACGGACCCAGCAGTTTGTATTTGACTGCTCTCCGACTCCAAGTTTCAGCCAATTCTGCATGCAATTGTAATTCGTAAATAAAGCCTTGTTTTGTTTTCTTAACGAGCGTTGTTGAATCTTTCTATCACAGTCCAGAAGCGGGAAAATATTAGAAACGATAGGTGGACCTCACGATATTCAGCCGTTTCCCCTATATAAGTGACCAAGCGAGCCGTCGGGTCAGCCAATGACAAAGTATGCACTCCTTGTTTGACAGGATCAAAAGTGCTCTGCGCCACTACAGAAACAGCCGTTGCCGTATCCATCTCCATCCTGCTGCCGGCGGGTACGCCTCAACTGACATCGATATGTAGCACGTGGGCCGGAATTGTCTTCAGTTGAGTTCAGGGATGGCTCCCATCTCGGCAGCCGGCTCTTTGCCCAGAAGCCAGAGTCGCAGCGGCATTCAGTCTGGACTGCAGGGATACCACGTGATGGGTGATGCCCAAAAACTTCATTTCCAACACTTGTATTTTTTGAATGTCACATCCCACACTCTCTTGGGATAAGGAGGTCTGCAGCACGTGCTAAAAGGTTAGGGAAGCTTCACCGAAAAGCTTTTGCTGAGTGTCCATAAAATCCATACCGCAGACCAAGCGATCGCGGAGCATATTGGGCAAAGTAGGTCCATACAAAACTTGGCTGTCTTTGTAGCCGAGACACAAACTCGGTGGCGGACCTACCAGTGGACCGCTCTGTCGTATCAAACTGATACCTTTGAAAAATTATCGACGGGGTTGGATTGAAGTGTTGCCCCACAAATGTCACGAGCTGGTCAAATATTTGCCTATCTGGCATTGCTGGGTACGTGAGCCTCCTGATCACTCTGAACGTATGCAGTCCACAGGCCATCAACAAAATGACCATCTGGTACTCGTTCATTATGATATTGTTGGCCCGGAAGAAATAATGCATTCGTTCAGCATAGTGATTCCAGTCTTCAACACCGGCATCAGATGCATCGGACGACCCAAACCGAGACACGGTGAATCAAAGAAATACAAATACCCGGGTCCAGAAAATCAGAGCGGTGGGCAGGTCTCAGCGTCGACAGCAAACCAGTTTACTCCTCATCGGCAGTTTAATAAGAACCCGGAGAGACCTGAGTGTCCTGCATGGTCAGCACCACCGCCTGCTCCTGCAGGTGGTAGGACTGCTCCATCTGTGTCTGCAGCATAATAATAATAATAATAATCATTATTGTCACAAGGAGACTTACATTAACACTGTGAAAAGCCCCTATTCGTCACAGTCTGGCGCCTGTTCGGGTACACCGAGGGAGAATTCAGAATGTCCAAATTACGTAACAGCAAGTCTTTGGGACTTGTGGGAGGAAACCGGAGCACCCGGAGGAAACCCACTCAGACACAGGGAGAATGTGCAGACTCCACCCAGACGGTGACCCAAGCCGGGAATCGAACCTTGGTCCCTGGAGCTGTGAAACAACACTGTTAACCACGGTGGTACCGTGAGGTCTGGCTGGAAAGCAGCTAGACCCTGGGGTTAGGTCGCCCTCCAACCGTCTGCCCGCTTGGAGGTTCCGACCTCCGCCTGCTGTACCACTGCATGTGTGCAGTGTGCACCAGATAGTGCCCGGATCCTGTTCACTAAATTTCCCAACCGAGGTGAGTGTCTCTGTGATGGTGGAGGTGTTGGAGACAGCTGTGATGGGAAGCCAGTGTCGTCGCCGGACTGGTGCTCCAGGGTACCTTGGGATGCAGGTCGAGGGCTCCTGTTATTGTCCGTATCCTGCCCATCCTTGCTGATCTCCTTCTGGGTTGTGGTTGTAGTCGGAGACTGGGGGCACCAACCCAGCCCGACTCATCGCCAGGATACCCCGCAAGACTAAAGAGCTGGTCATTGACTTCAGGAAGCAAAGTACTGTACACACCCCTGTCAGCATCAACGGAGCCGAGGTGGAGATGGTTAGCAGTTTCAAATTCCTCGGGGTGCACATCTCCAAAAACTGTCCTGGTCCACCCAAGTCAACGCTACCACCAAGAAAGCACAACATCGCCTATACTTCCTCAGGAAACTAAGGAAATTTGGCATGCCCACATTAACTTTTACCAACTTTTGCAGATGTGCCAAATAACGCACTCTATCTGGCTGTATCACAGCCTGGTATGGCAACTGCTCGGCCCAGGACTGCAAGAAAGTTCAGAGAGTCGTGAACACCGCCCAGTCCATCACACAAACCTGTCTCCCATCCATTGACTCCATCTACACCTCCCGCTGCCTGGGGAAAGCGGGCAGCATAATCAAAGACCCCTCCCACCCGGCTTACTCACTCTTCCAACTTCTTCCATTAGACAGGAGATACAAAAGTCTGACAAAACGCACAAACAACTCAAAAACAGCTTTTCCCCCGCTGTTACTAGACTCCTAAATGACCCTCTGACCTCATTAACACAACGCTCCTGTATGCTTCACCCATTGCAGATGTTATGTTGTTACGTTGTGTACCTTCTGTGGCCCTATTATGTATTTTCTTTTATTTCCTTTTCTTTTCATGTCGTGAATGATCTGTTTGAGCTGCTCGCAGAAAAATACTTTTCACTGTACCTCGGTACACGTGACAATAAACAAAATCCAATCCAAGATAAAAGACAAGCTGTCTGATTGAACCTCTGGTTGCCGTGGCAGATGGTGGTGGTGGAGGAGGTGTGGGGATGGTGTGGGTGGGGGTGGTGGGGGCGGGGTGGGGGGGGGGGTGTTGTTGGGGGGGGGGTGGAGGGAGGATGACACACGTGCCATTGGGAACCGCAACTCTGCGAGGTCTGATTTGCATTCCCGATGCCGGCCTCCACCTCGGTGACTGACTTCCCTCCGGGCCTAGCGATCAGGCTCAGTGCCCACTGCTCTGATGCGGTGAGGAGCCACAGGTTCGGCAGTCCTTCTCCGGTCTTTTCCATCTCACGGCAATTTTGGGCCACAATCTCCTGTGTGGGGGTGGGGGGAGACAGAAAATACACAGTATTAGACAGTAGGCTGCATGCAGCACAGTGAGTGGGTAGCTGGTGGGCTTTATGGCCAGGACACCCATGCCATGGCGGCCGTTCAGGATACCAGCAGGTGGTGCAGGGTGAGTGTTCGCCCGACTTCCGGGTTGGAGAGGGGTGGGGAGGGTGGAGGTGGTCAAGGTTTAGAGTCAGGAGCATAGTGTTGCCTACTCACCCTGGCCGCCCTGAGATGGTTGTGCAGTTTTTTTCCTGCACTGCTGGCCGCTCCTGGCGGTGTTTCCCACAGCGCTCCAACCTGCAACTGGACCCAGTGCACAGTGATGCGTAGCAACCCCCTCCCCTCCCCTCCCCAGGATAAAAGGTGACCCTCTTCTCCTCCACGGCGTCCAGCAGTGTCTCCAGTTATGAGTCAATGAAACGGGGTGCCGTTCTCCGTGCTGCGATCTTGTTGGCTAGAATGAATGTGTGTGGGGTGTGGAGTGCTAACATGCAACTGCACTCATCAACATCTCCAGCATCAATCCCGACTCCGGCCAATCGGACACCATTTTTCACTGGAATCGGTCGTGTTCCACATCTGGCTAATCCATTAACGGTCGATTAATTTGTCTGGGAATGGCGGCAATTTATGTCGGAGAACACTACTGATTCAGTCCCAGCTTCAAGCATGCAACCCTCCAAGGTGCATTTATGCCTGGCTTTACCTCTATCCATATGCATTAAACTGCATTTATTTCTTTCATAGAATCATGGGAGAACGTGCAAATTCTACACAGACAGTCACCTGAGGTCGGAATGGAACCTAGGTCCCTGGTTGTGCGAGGCAACAGTGCCTTATTTGGATTGGATTGGATTGGATTTGTTTATTGTCACGTGTACCGAGGTACAGTGAAAAGTATTTTTCTGCAAGCAGCTCAACAGATCATTCAGTACATGGGAAGAAAAGGTAATTAAACAAAATTCAAGAAAATACATAATAGGGCAACACAAGATATACAATGTAACTACATAAGCATTGGCATCGGATGAAGCATACAGGGTGTAGTGTTAATGAGGTCAGTCCATAAGAGGGTCATTTAGGAGTCTGGTGACAGTGGGGAAGAAGCTGTTTTTGAGTCTGTTCATGCGTGTTCTCAGACTTCTGTATCTCCTGCCCGATGGAAGAAGTTGGAAGAGTGTGTAAGCCAGGTGGGAGGGATCTTTGATTATGCTGCCCGCTTTCCCCAGGCAGCGGGAGGTGTAGATGGAGTCCATGGATGGGAGGCAGGTTCATGTGATGGACTGGGCGGTATTCACGACTTTCTGAAGTTCCATGCGGTCCTGGGCCGAGCAGTTGCCATACCAGGCTGCGATGCAGCCCAATAGCCCGATTTGTCAAATGTGGACTCCTTCTTCAGCACATAAGACCGTAAGATGTAGGAGCAGAAGTCGGCCATTCGGTTAGGAAGGCAAATGTAGTGTTAGCATTCATGTCGAGAGGGCTAGAATGCAAGAGCAGGTATGTACTTCTGAGGCTGCTCTGCTATTCAATGAGGCAATGATCTGATATGATAATCCTCAACTCCATTTTCCTGCCTGATCTCCCTAATTCTTGGTTCCCTTACCAATTAAAGATCTGTCTGTCAAGATCTACCTGTAATCTGTTTTTCTCCTCTAATGCCTTGACATTTGCTTTTCCACTGTATCATCTTCAAAGATTTGGGTATACCGCTGACTCCACTCAATTCTATTATCCAGATCACTGACACTGTTGTCATCACACTGATCCATCAATAACCTGCCCCCAGTGCAATTTTCTCCACAAAAATCCAACTCATTTCTTCTCCAACTTGATTTCAACCTCTTCAAAAGAATGGCTTTAGGGCTGACTTTTTAATGGATACTGTGATGAAAGTCCCCTTTATCTAATTCCTAACTTGCTGATCTTTACGACATGGCAGTGAAGTATCCTAGCAATCTCATTACAATAAGAAACCCACTGGATGTGTTTTTGTGAAACTTTTTTCTTAATGTACCTGTGTTCCTTCAAAAGATTTCATAACCTTCCTCTTCCGTGAAATGGATCTCATCTCCCATGAAGGCATAAGCTACACATTTTACATTAATGTGTCTAATATCTTACATGGAAAGCCATTCCAACAAAATATTGCCTGCCGACATGCAATCGATCACATTTAATGACATTCTCGGCCTATGCTGCGTTAAGCAGTGCTTTGTCAGGTGTTCAATTTTACATTCAGTGCATTTTAAATCCTTACTGCAAATACAAAGCCTCTCAAGCTGACTTCACTTGGTAATAAACCTTCCCCTTCCATCCTCTTCCACGGCAGCCTCATCTTCTGTCTCTAACAGGTTTTTCTTACTTCCATGACAGCCAATTCATAGGAAGACAATCGCCCAGGTTTATGATTTTTTGATCTGGGCACATACCACCATTTGCAAACTGCAGTCACAAATAGAATACGTAACTCGTAACGACCCAAAATGGAGAACTTCATTATCTGTCTTGTGATATACCACAAAACCATCATAATGAACTGCTCACATCTCCAGTGATTTTGCTGTCTTTTAATTATATATAGGGAAATTCACTGAATATGCATTGCCTGATTTTAAGTGTAAGTAAAGTACTTCACATCTTATGTTATTCATTATATCTTTTATGCCGGTACTTCCTTTGAATTCACGACGCTATGTGTTTGCTTTCATTCAGTTGGCAAGAATACTAGACCTTAAGGAGACATTAAGTAAATTTACAACTGCACCTTATACGAGCTACGAAGAGCAAATTAGCTTCATCCTCACTCAGTCAGTGGAATTCAAGTTAATTTGTATAATACCTGAATAGAAAACTGCGTAAGTTGTTATCAATACTCTGGTCTGTCAGTTGCGGCACAGTTGGTTATACTCTTGCTTCTGAGTCAGAAGACTGTTTGTTCAGATTTCACCCCCAGGCCATGAGCACAAAATCTAGCTTGCCACTTATTGGCAATACTGAAGAGGTGCAGCACTGTCAAAGATACTGGGTGGGATTCGCCCTTCTGGGGACTAATTCCCCGCGCCCGCCGGAAAACGGACGGGAATCACTCTGGACTTTTTACTGGAAAGCTCAGGGTGATTCCCTGTTATCCAGAGGGCTAGCAGGACCCCGGCGTGCATCCCGCAGCTCTGACTGCCAGCGGAGCTTTGCTGTATGATGTACCATCAATTGGATTCAAGACACGATTAGGATCCGAACTGTAGCTTTAATCAGCTAGTTGTTAGCCCGGTGGTCGACTACAGAGTAAGGCCGACCGCCGGGAACTCTGGGTACTTATACCCCACCTCGGAGGCGGGGCCTACTTGCCTCTCGACCAATTGGTGAGCAGTCACATGACTAGTCCCAGCCAATCGGATGGGAGGCACATGACCAGCCAGAGCCAATGGGAAACCAATGCTCTGCACCAATGGCAGTGCTCACATTCATACCACCACACTGTACAGACCGCATGGCTGTGCATGCACACGGCGGCCACAAGCAGGTCCACGCAAGCGCGCAGCGGTCCACCTCGGCGCGGGCGCCGCCGACACAGATTTCGATGGCCTGCCGATCGGTGGCCCCCGATCTGATCTGCCCATCGTCGAGGCCCCCAACCCCGGTGTCCGATCCCCACGACCCCCCCACAATAACGCCCACATCAGCCGCGACTCCGAGTTCCCGCCGGGTGGAACCACATTAGTACCACGTCTGGGAACTTGACCGGTCGTTCGCAGAGGATCGCCGGGGGGGGGGGGGGGGGGGGGGGGGCCTTTTCCAACGGCCCCCGACTGGCGCCATGTCAATCGCGCACGCGCAAATGCCGGTGATTCTCCGGTCGTCGGACAATCGAATACCGGCGTGGGAGCCTATTTTGGGTAATTCTCC
This sequence comes from Scyliorhinus canicula, assembly GCF_902713615.1. NCBI lineage: Eukaryota > Metazoa > Chordata > Chondrichthyes > Carcharhiniformes > Scyliorhinidae > Scyliorhinus > Scyliorhinus canicula. The sequence continues at coordinate 270,002,310 of NC_052147.1, forward strand.
ACCCCCGCGCCGAGCACGATTTCGGCGTGGAGGGTCAGAGAATCCCACCCCTTGCATTTTGGGTGAGATGTTGAACCAAGATCCTATCTATCTGCTCAGAAGCAGGTAAGAGCAGGGCTGATCGGATCTCCAGAGTTATACCTCAGCATTGTATCAAATATTTATCCCTCAATCAATATTACAAAAACAGGCCATCAGCTCCTTATCACTTTGCTGTTTGTGACAGTTTGTTGTGTACAAATTGGCGTATGTGCTTCTCACAATACAACAGTGACAACACTTCAGAAGTACTTAATTGGCCGTGAATCACTTTCAAATGTTCTGAGGTAGAAAAAGCACAATATAACTTCAAGTATTTTCAATGGAATCAGCATATTGAGGTCATTCTCTTTCATGTCTCATGTCTGACAGGAAATATCTTTTTCGCAATGTGGGTGTTAAAAGAATCCTGGAGTGCAACAGCGGAGTTGTCGACATACGCAGCTACGTGTATTCTATGGCGTGAAGATTTTGGCTTCCCAACTTCAAAATCAGAAGGCTGCACATCAAATTTGCAGCAGGGGTTAGAAGGGCATTAGACGCAGAAAACCTAAAGACAGCCTCAGTAAGATCAGTTGACACGATATGAAGATGAGTTATGGAGGAAACAACCTTTCTATTTTCATTGATGTTTTGTGCCAAAATTTCAAACTTAAACAAAGAGTTTAACAAATGGCAGCATTATTGACTGCAACTCAGCCTTCAACACCACTATTCCGACGAAACTGATCTCCAAACTCCGTGGCCTGGGCCTCGGCTTCACCTTCTGTGACTGGATGCTGAACTTCCTAACCGACAGACCACAATCAGTAAGGATAGGCAACAACACGTTCTCCACAATCATCCTCAACACCGGTGCCCCACAAGGCTGTGTCCTCAGCCCCCTACTATATACTATACTCTTTATACACCTATGACTGTGTTGCCAAATTCCCATCCAACTCGATTTTCAAATTTGCTGATAATGGATTTCAAACAATGACGAGACAGAGTACAGGAATAAGGTTGAGAATCTGGTGAACTGGTGCGACGACAATAATCTCTCCCTCAATGTCAACAAAATGAAGGAGATTGTCATCGACTTCAGGAAATGTAGTGGAGAATATGCCCCTGTCTACATCAATGGGAACGAAGTAGAAAGGGTCGAGAGCTTCAAGTTTATAGGTGTCCAGATTACCAGCTGTTCTGGTCCCCCCATGCCGCCACCTGGGTACCATGTTAGATCTCACGAGGCGTTGCGAGCTGGGTAGGTCCCGGGAGTGGGTTCTCCTGGCTTCTATCGGCCACACTGTGGTGCAGCGCACTGCTTTACGGACGCAGTGTGGCCATTCAATCATGCCCTCTGTCTTCATGATATTTATTTTAAATAAAGACACCATTCATCTATATTTAGTACTTTAGTTTCTTCCTATCTGGCTAAGCATAGGCAGTTTTGAGGTGTAGTGGGTAGCATCGCTGTCTCTGAGCCAGAGGCTCTGACTTTGAATCCCACCCCAGGACATGAAAGGTGCGTTGATGATGCGTCAAGCAAGTTGAGTGCACATTACTTACAACATGGCAATGGCTGGCAGTAAGAGCAGGGGAGATGCTTGATCAGCCATGTTTGATGTTAAAGTGCCCCCCCCCCCTCAAGCTATAAGTCTCTGGCTGAATGCCCTTGACTGCTGAAGTGTTTCCCAACTGCAGCGTATGAGGTAGACAACGTTGGCCGAGTCGCATGAGTATGCACTGCGTACCTGGCGGGTGGTGTTCTCACGTGTAATGGTGGTACCCATTATCTACCTCATACGCTGCAGGAAAGGATGCCCCGAAACGTGGCACATTGGCGAGACCATGCATACGCTGCGACAACGGATGAACAGACATCGCGCGACAATCGCCAGGCAGGAATGTTCCCTTCCAGTCGGGGAACACTTCAGCAGTCAAGGGCATTCAGCCTCTCATCTTCGGGTAAGCGTTCTCCAAGGTGACCTTCAGGATGCGCGGCAACGCAGAATCACCGAGCAAAAACTTATAGCCAAGTTCCGCACACATGAGTACGTCCTCAACCGGGACCTTGGATTCATTACATTACATTCGCCCCCCACCATCTGGCCTGGGCTTGCGAAATCCTACCAACTCTTCTGGCTTGAGACAATTCGCATCTCTTTAACCTGGGGTTACCCCGCTCTCCGGCTCTGTAAAGACATAATTACCTGCAGATGCTCGCATTCAAAGTATCGTCTTGCATCTTTGACTTTTTCTATATATATGTTTTTGGAACCTACCGAACATAGAAAGCATTGAGTTCATTGGGAGGAGTGCGCTGCTGCCGGAGATTCTGCTCGGCTTTGCTTTGTAGTGTTGCTCATTCTGAGTGAGTGTGCTTTACACTCAATTTGACTCTGTTTTATTCCTTAGCTCTAGAGTCGGCAGGTATCGTTATGATACCGCCACAAGTTTCAAGTTCAAGTTCAGACCAATGACTCAATACACCAGTTAGTAAGTTCAAACAAGACACGTTTATTATAATACAGTTATCTACTAATTATGCATATAAAACTACAAGACTAGGCTAATCCTACCACTAACAGGCCAATACTTATCTGGAATAAGGGAACTGCAGGATCAGGGAACAATGGCCTCTTGCTTTGTCCTGGATCCGCAGGCTTCCAGTTGGTGTGGACTAAAGGGGTCAGGGGTGTCTACTCTTGTAGCGTGCGTTGTATGACACTTACTTGATGGTGGCTCCTGTTGGCCAGGCCTCTCCTTCTCAAAGTTTTTCGAGAGCTGCTAAGATGTTCTGCTGGGAGGGCCGGCTAAGAGAACGAATCAGTCCTGGGACCTGACTTTTATAGGTCCCAGGGGCTGTGCATCCTTCAGGGCGGACCCTCTATAAACCTGCAATCGATTGGGTCTCTTCCCAATCGATTGATTTGAATTTTCCCAATAACGGGGCCGTTCCTCGATCACCGGGCGGTTCCTTACACCTTATTGGTGTCCTTTGTCTTAGACTCCGCTGGCGCCAGAATGTCTGACCTTCCATAGAATGTTTCAATTGCAGTTAACTGTTGTGTCCATTGTGCCTGGGAATCACCGTGAATCGCTTCATTAATATGCGCAGCTCGTTAGTTAGAATTCTGTCGGGTTTCTGTCACAGCTAGAATACAGGGGATTCTGCAGACTGCTTGTTTCTTTGCCAATGTCCATTTTTCCCTGTAATCTTTGTGTTCTTCCATTTTGTGTGAGGAAGTGGCCAACCCAGGTGGCTACACTCCCTCCTTGTGATCCTAACGCGAAAGCGAAAAGGATCACCTAAGTACGGTGTCTCCGTTCCCTGACCTCAGCGAGTTCCATGGCCTCTGCACTTTCCTCAACTATGCAGAAAAATTTTAACCACAATCTCTATTTGGCGCTATGTCAGAGGGGACATGCATTACCAAAATCTCAACGGGAACCTCTAACTATTCTTAAATAAACTACACTCACTTACATGTAATCATTCTAAACTTCCTATCAATACAAACTTACAGCAGCATTCATGGCACATTTCTCTGACTCGGCATTCGAGCTCAGAGGTATAAAACATTTAAACATTCTTTTATTTACATGCCATGGCAACAACGAAAAGAAAATCCTTTATTTACATTTCAAGGGGTTCGGGGGACTGATGGAAACCGAAGATAGGGGATCTCATCCTATATGCCGTCGAGGTACGAGAGCGGTAGGCTCTCCTTCGCTATTTCCTCATCCGAAGGGTCTGAACTAGGATGCAGACAATTGCCAGTGCCAAAAGCGATTCTACGACATATGACAAGGAGTACCAAGTTAGAAATCCGTTACACCACGTCGGAGTACTGTTGCCGTCTACTGGGCTTGGAGTGGTCTGTGTCTGGGAAACATTAACAGCTGGGGTGGGGGTAAGGGGGTTTGCGTTCGTGCGCAAATATACAACAGTGATGAAGAAAAATACAGTCGCGGCTGTCATTTTCCTTCTCTCTTCTCTTCCTTCTGTTCTCTTTTCTTGCTGTGATCTTGCTCTGATCCTGCTTTGGTCCCTCCTTCGAACGTCCGAAAGCTAGGGGATCAAGCATAGTATCTGTTAGTGTTCTGCTTAATACCTCGAATGATCGTATATCTGTCCTCTTGTGCCAATTTTTCCCTTTATGAATGGTCAAGTCACTCCCTGTGACTCCCCTCATTTTTTTTTTTCAAAACGAATTTAGGACCAGGCATATACTCAAATACTGTACCACTGCGAGCCGTCTCGCAGGCTTTGCAATTTACCATCCCACTGTTTCTGGATGTAAATAGCATTTGGAGTGGCAACCAAAGGGCTACCTAAACAAAGGAAACAAAACCAAACTGTTTAGAAATAAGACTTTCGAATGAGTTGCGTATGGGCCGCGAAGGGTAAGATTTGGGTGGAAATCCCAGGTAGGGCGTGCTGTGCTGTACCCGAGCTTAGTTGACCAGTGGGGTGGTCCTCAAACAGGGCGGGTCCTAGATGCCATTTCTCCACTGCCTGAGCGACCTGAAATGAACGGGCAGGAATGTAGTCATCATGGGGGTTGCCTCTTCGGTCCTCCAAACAGAAGAGCAGTTATGAAACTGGAGTCTGGGCAAGCTCCCAGCTGTCCTAACTGACCAGCAAGCCTGACAAGTTCTCTTAGGTATCTGCGGACAAACTGTGCGTGTGGCCGCAGAGCTACTGTTGCCGTAAAACAAACAGAACACAAACAAACAAACATGCAACAAACATACTGCAGGTTCCATCAGAAAAGGACACCGTTTATCTCTCAAGCGGTTCCTCTTTTTACATCATCTGGACACCTCAATTCTCTTCATTCTCTGTGAACAGGGTCACAAAGGGGTTGCCGTGTCGGGAGTCAGACTTAAAGTCATCCTCTTCTCCCGGACCCAATACCCTTGTATGGATTGGGCATGCTATGAGTGCGTTGTGTGACCGAGTGTCTCTCTCGTCATTCCGGACGAGCCTGTAAGAGTTGTCTCGGTGCCAAATGGTCGTGTCCAAATTTGTGTGAACGTTGCCAGGGTCATCATAGTTGGGCTGTGGGTCTGGTGTCTTAATGTAAGTGATCTCCAAATCACTGTAGTCGGGGTCGTAGTTGGTGTGTGTGGGGTCTGTTGTATTAGGGCAGTAGAGAGGCGTGCTGTGGCTGTCCTCAAAGTCACAGTCACTGTCTCTGCTGTGGCAGCTTGTGGGCGTTTCGGGGCGGAGTCGAGGTCGAGTCCGATGAGGTGCTGGTCTGTGAGGGGGAGGGTGGAAATAGAACATAGAACATAGAACAGTACAGCACAGAACAGGCCCTTCGGCCCTCGATGTTGTGCCGAGCAATGATCACCCTACTTAAACCCACGTAACCCGTATACCCGTAACCCAACAATCCCCCCATTAACCTTACACTACGGGCAATTTAGCATGGCCAATCCACCTAACCCGCACATCTTTGGACTGTGGGAGGAAACCGGAGCACCCGGAGGAAACCCACGCACAAACGGGGAGGACGTGCAGACTCCACACAGACAGTGACCCAGCCGGGAATCGAACCTGGGACCACTGGAGCTGTGAAGCATTGATGCTAACCACCATGCTACCGTGAGGCCCCCAAATGCGTCTCTTGTGTGCGGGGTGTGGTGTTCTGCTGCGTCTAGTAGGACATGGTGTGCGCGGTTGGACTGTGTTCCATATGCCTTTAACTGGTTGATATGGAACCAGGCAGTCTTCCGGTTGGGGTACTTTATCTTATAAACTGAAGGGCTGATTTTGTCCGCAATTGAAATGAAAATGAAAAAATGAAAATGAAAATGAAAATCGCTTATTGTCACGAGTAGTCTTCAATGAAGTTACTGTGAAAAGCCCCTAGTCGCCACATTCCGGTGCCTGTCCGGGGAGGCTGGTACGGGCCTGAAAATCTTGGGGCCAAAAACGTGCTGGGGTTATAAACAGGCAACATTACCTGTTGTCCAACCTGAAACTCTGTGGAATGTACTGTTCTGTCGAAACAAGCCTTGCTCTGTTTCCTTTCCTTTCCCAATTTAACTGCGGCTGCTAACTGAGCCGATCTTACAGTTTCCACTAATTGCTTTACTACTGTCTCGTGTGTGAGGGCCGTCACTTCTGGGCTGGTCATGTTGAGCCCTAAAAGGAATTCAGAACCTTTCATGGGGCGTCCGGTGATGAGTGTGTGTGGGGTGAAACCTGTTGAGGCTGAAACAGTATTTCTTAAAAACATAAGTGCGAATGGGAGCACTGAATCCCAAGTGGTATTGTTTTCCTGGACCATCTTTCTAAGGGTCGATTTTAGAGTTCGATTCATGCGTTCCACTATACCGCTGGACTGGGGGTGGTACGCAATGTGGAAATTTTGTTTAATGCCGAATATGGTCAGGACGTTCTTCATGACCCGTCCTGTAAAATGAGATCCCTGGTCTGACTCAATACTTCTGGGGAGTCCCCATCTAGTAAAGATGTGGTGTGTCAGGATCTTTGCGGTTGTTTTGGCTGTGTTAGTTCGAGATGGGAAAGCTTCTACTCATTTCGTGAACGTATCAATGACCACCAAAACGTATCTGTAGCCATTCCTGCAAGGGGGCAATGGACCTATAAAATCGATCTGGAGGTTTGTCCAGGGGCCATTAACGGGGCGAGTGTGACTGAGCTGTGCCTTCTTCGAATACCTCTCCGGGTTATTCTGAGCACAAATCAAACAATTTTCGATGTAATGTGTTACATGCTCTCTCAAATTTGGCCACCAACAGAGCTGTCTCAGGTGGGCTGTGGTGGGGTCCATCCCTTGGTGTCCATGACTGTCATGGAATAGGCAATCATTTGATTCCTGTCTTTCTCAGGAACCACATACAATTTATCTTTGATAACCACACCCTCGTGTCTTTGTGCCTGTACTAGGTCCTCAATGTTTGTCTGTGAGACCTGAACTGAACTCACAGGGGCGCTAGCTGGGGCGCTAGCTGGGGGTGTCCAAAAATGTCCGTGCCTGGAACCTGCTTTTGCCAGTGCGTCGGCTTTCACATTTGCAGGGGGGGGGATGACCGATGGTGACTTCTCACTTTAATGATGCCATAAGTCCTATCCTTTGCCTGTTTTAGGATTTGGCGGAGCAATGGAGCTGATGGAAGGGGCTTTCCATCCGCGGAAACAAAACCTCTTGTCTTCAACAGGGATAGAAATTCCGTTAAACTGTTGCAGACATATAAACTATCCGAATATATATCTGCTGGGCTGGGGAACGAATCTGGGTGGTCCACTATGTAAGCTATGGCCGCGAGCTCTGCTGCCTGCGCGCCTAAGTGACCGGGTAACTTTAACGCTATCTCTTCTAATGCGCGTCCCTGCGCATCCTCTACATAGATGCCACATCCTGTAATGCGCTCACCATTTAAAACAGTGGATGAACCATCCACATAAATCTTCAAGGGGGCACACGTGTCTGTGTGCTGGGGGATTTGAGTTGAAGTTCCTATCTTCCTGGGGGGCGTCTTTGCAATGAAGGATCCTGTGTTGTAGAAGGGGGCTACTATTTCGCAATCGTGGGGTTGTCCTGGGTATTGGAGGTTGTCTGCTAAAAAGGTGTGTGTCTTACTCCGTTTCACTGTGATGTCCCGTCCTTGTAAAAGAAGTGTCCACCTAGCTGCTCTAATCTGGCTAACTGAACCGTCCTTCAGTCGTCCGTCCAATAGAAGCTGTGTGGGGGTGTGTTCGGTCAGAATCGTTATGGGGTTTAGGCTGGTAATGTATGAAAAATACTGTACTGCCCAGAATACTGCGAGTAGGTGCCTTTCGCAGGCTGAAAATCCTTGCTCTACCGGGTCTAAAAGTCGGGAGGCATAAGCCACTGGTCGTAGCTGCTCATGCCGTTCCTGAAGGAGCACGGCCGAGAGGGTCAGATCTGTGCTTGCTACTTCAATTGCATAGGGGGAGAGCGGGTCTGGAACTTGTAGTGCAGGTGCTGCGCTAAGGGCTTTCTTTAAATCTTCCTCAGCCTCTGTATGCTGCGGAAGCCATTCCCAAGGGGCTCCTTTCTTAAGGAAGTCTGAAAGTGGGACTGCCTTTGTCGCAAAACCATCGATATGGTTCTGACAATACCCAACCAGTCCTAAGAACGACCGGAGGGCTGAAACATTCTGGGGAAGGGGAAATTTGACGATCGAGTCAATTCTTTTGAACTCGATCTCGCGTTTGCCGTGTGTGATGATTGTACCCAAATACATCACTTTATTCTCCAATAGTTGGGCCTTTCTGGGGTTTACTTTAAATCCGATTGAATGTAAGATTTGTAGGAGTTCAGATAGAAGCGTGATGTGCTCTGCCTTGGTGTCTGTCTGCAGTAATAGGTCATCCACATACTGTACCAGACATTCGGGACGGGAAAATTTTGCTAGTCCATTTGCCAGCTGTCAGTGGAAAATGGAGGGGGAGTTGTGGAATCCTTGTGGGAGGCATGTCCACGTGTACTGCTGACCTTTAAAAGTGAATGCGAATTTGTACTGGCACACCTTCGCCAATGGGAGTGACCAAAAGCCGTTGCTAATGTCCAACACCGTAAAATACTTGGAGTTGAGTCCCTGCTTGAGCATGGTCTCGGGACTTGTTGCTACCGTGGGGGCTACTACTGGGGTAACTTTGTTGAGTTCCCGATAATCAATGGTCAGACGCCATGATCCGTTGGGCTTCCTCACTAGCCAAATAGGGGCATTATTAGTCGAGGCTTCTGTCCTTAGTACGCCCTGCTCTAATAAGCTCTCTATTACCGCTCCGATTTCTCCCTCCGCTTCCAGTGGAAATCTATACTGCCTTTGTGGTCTCGGGCCAGGTCCTGTAATCTGAACTTGTCCAGTCATTCTGCCGCAGTCGTGCCGGTGACTGGCAAATGCTGTCCTGTGCTTGTTTAAAACTGCCCTAACCTGTTTGTCCGTGCTGAGCGTGGTCGGGTCAAAACAATAGTCGCTGACTGCGCTAATCCTATGTTCGTACTCACCTACTGTGAGCGTTGCGGGTGCTCTGTATGATTTTGCCATTCGCCAGACACACTGATTGACTGGGTCGAACGACAGGCTGTGTGCATTCATAAAATCAATGCCGAGTATATGTTCTGCTGTGTGGGGCAGATTAACTAAAACAACGGGGTGTCTGTTGGAGATATTCCCTGGCTGAATTGGTACAGGGGCTGGAATGGTTCCTTGCTGTGAGTGTCCTGTAAAGCCGTTGAGTGTTATCGTGGCTGTCGTGGGCCACGTGTTTGCCTGTGGTGTAGTGGAGGAATTAATGGTCGTGCGGGTCCCTCCTGTGTCCCAGAGTAATTCTATGGGCTTTCCCCAAATTTTCGCTGTGACTACTGGTCGTCTGGATCTGTCCCAGAGGGTGTCACAGACCGAAGTGGGGGAGCCCTAACACCGTCAGTCCGTTCCGGCCACATTGGTCTGTCCTGACTGCGACCCTATACTGTGAATAGGCTTCGCTCTGTTCCTGTTCAGAGTGCCTGTCTGCTGGCCTCTCTGAGGTGTTTGTGGTGCATTGCATTCCCTAGCAAAATGTCCTAACTGTCCGCAGTTAAAACATTCCTGTGACTTCTGTGGGGGGCTGTTCTGTCCCTCATTTACCCATGCGGGGTTTTGGTGCGCTCTTACTGCTTGGAAAGCTACCTCGGTTTGCGCCTCCTCGGGCTTCTTAAATGCTGTCTTGTTGTGCACAGATTGCTCCCAAGCGCGGGACAATCTTTTCAAGACCCATTTTTCATTATGGGCCTCTTCTGAGGGGTCGTAATTAGAGCAGGCTTTCTGTCCTGCATCTGTGGCGTGGGAGATAATGGTGCGGGTCCATTTAACCATGTTATCTTGGGTCAAATGTGCGTGGTCTAATTCACCAAAAACTGCAGTGAAATGAATCCACAGCTTTCCAGCAAATTCTGTGGGGTGTTCGGTCTTTTTCTGCCTACATCTGTTTAGGCCTTCTACTGGGTCTCCTCTGTTATACCCTATCGCATCCAAAATAGCTGTATGCATTTCTTCGAGGGTGCCTCCTCCAATGTTCTGTTGGTCGGGGAGGGCTACTACCACCGATGAGTCTAAACTCAAAACTGTGAGCTTAACCTGCTCTCGTGCATCAAGGCTGTACATGATCGCTTGTTGCTTAACTCTTGCAAAGAATTGGTGGGGGTCTGAAGTGGGGAGATTTTCTCACACGCGTCCCTTAGTTGAGTCACGGTTAAGGGGGTGATCTCGGGTGCGCCGTCTGCGGTTGCTTTTCGTTGGGTGTTGACTGGGTTCATTGGTGCGGGTGCTATCTGATCTATGGGGGGTTGGGGCGCTTTCCTTTTCTGCTGCGCTGCTAGCGCACATGTTCCCTGAACATATCGCAGTGCTGTCTCGCTTAACTCCTGCCAATCTGGGGCATTCTCTTCCTCTAATTGCGTTCCAAAGGTTTCTTGGAAGCCATTCTGCACAGAAAGTAGAGATTGCAGCTCCGCAATCTACTTCCTACACTTAGCATGGTCTACTGTGCTTTGCCTTTGCTCAGTGGTGGCAGCATGGAGTGCCGTTAAAGCTGCCTTCAGGTCGCTACACTGCTTCTTCAGTGTCTCTACCTGCTTCTCTGATTCGACTCTTATCAAGACGTCACGCCGCACATCCTGATAGGCTTTGCGGTATTGTACCTGGGAGCTGCTCAGATGGGCTAGACAAGACTGGTGTGCCCTCTTGGCATCATCCAGCTCTCTATCCTTATCTGCCAACTTTTGCCTTAATTCTGAATTCTCTCTTTCGATGTCCCTGACATCCACTTTGATCATTCTATTTCTCTCCTCTAACTCTGCTCGGAGCGTCCCGACGACCTCCTCTGTGCCTCGCAATTGTGCCAAGCAGGACACAATTGCCATCGGCTTATGTGCTTTACTCAAACCTTTCTTATGAATTTCAGACTGGTTCTCCCACCAAGTATGCCCTATACTCCCGGGACCTGTCTCCTCATTCAAACAAAACTCACTCCAAAGGGGCCATCCTTTCCCTTTGAGGTACTTCCTGAGTTCCAGCCCCCAAACAGGACACTGACCTATTCTGCTACTGTTGGTCGCTGCGACCACGAACTGCTCTGGGTTCATGAGGTGTTCCATTGCCTGCATGGCCATTTCTCCTATCGTATGCTCTCTTTTAAATTTGGAATGAGGGATATTAAGGCAGTGCTATAAAATACAGGTACAGCTTTCGCTATTTTCCGAATTATAAACTCCCGACAGTTTGTCGCAACAAAAATCTCTCGGTTTTACCTTATAACCCTGTTAGTTACGCATGCAAAAGCACACTTCTGAATTATGAGGATTGATTTGAACTACTTGAACACTTGTGGTTTTTCCTTTTCCCAATTGGATTTCTGATTCAAATTGCTGGGTTCTCTCGGAGTGGGGGGGGGGAGCGAATTCTAGTCGAGTCCCGTCAGAGTCTGCCACTAAATGTTGCTCGTTCTGGGTGAGTGTGCTTTACACGCAATTTGGCTCTGTTTTATTCCTTAGCTCTAGCGTTGCCAGGTATCGTTAAGATACCGCCACAAGTTTCAAGTTGAAGTTCGGACCAATAACTCAATACACCAGTTAGTAAGTTCAAACAAGACACGTTTATTATAATACAGTTATCTACTAATTATGCATATAAAACTACAAGACTAGGCTAATCCTACCATTAACAGGCCAATACTTATCTGGAATAAGGGAACTGCAGGATCAGGGAACAATGGTCTCTTGCTTTGTCCTGGATCCGCAGGCTTCCAGTTGGTGTGGACTAAAGGGGTCAGGGGTGTCTACTCTTGTAGCGTGCGTTGTATGACACTTACTTGATGGCGGCTGCTGTTGGCCAGGCCTCTCCTTCTCAAGGTTCTTCGAGAGCTGCTAAGATGTTCTGCTGGGAGGGCCGGCTAAGAGAAAGAATCAGTCCTGGGACCTGACTTTTATAGGTCCCAGGGACTTCACATCCTTCAGGGCGGACCCTCTATAAACCTGCAATCGATTGGGTCTCTTCCCAATTGATTGATTTGAATTTTCCCAATAACGGGGCCGTTCCTCGATCACCGGGCGGTTCCTTAAACCTTATTGGTGTCCTTTGTCTTAGACTCCACTGGCGCCGGAATGTCTGACCTTCCATAGAATGTTTCAATGCAGTTAACTGTTGTGTCCATTGTGCCTGGGAATCACCGTGATCACTTCATTAATATGCGCAGCTCGTTAGTTAGAATTCTGTCGGGTTTCTGTAGCAGCTAGAATACAGGGGATTCTGCAGACTGCTTGTTTCTTTGCCAATATCCATTTTTCCCTGTAATCTTTGTGTTCTTCCATTTTGTGTGAGGAAGTGGCCAACCCAGGTGGCTACAGTAGCTCGTTCTGTTGTTTTGGCCTTGCCACAACCGCCGAGAGTCTGTACCGCTAGTCTGTGACTCTAGCTTGCTCTGATATTCCCTCTTGGCATCTCGGATGAATTTGTGGAGGTTGTATCTGGATTTCCTGTATAGGTCAGGTTCGCCTGACTTGAATGCCTCAGACCTGGCCTTCAGTCGGGAGTCAATCCCCCAATTAAGCCATGGTTTCCGGTTGGGAAATGTACGTACTATGTATAGTCATCTACACATTTGCTGATAAAATGTGTGACAGTGGTGGCATACACGTTTAGGTTGGTCGCTGAGTTCTTAAATGTGGACCAGTCCACTGACTCCAAGCAGTCATGTTGACTCAGACTATCTCTGCATGACCTTAACAGGATTCTCCCACTTAGGTTTCTGTTTGTATGTTCAGGGAAGGAACACCGTCTTTTGGTCCGATTTTCCGAAGTGCGGTCAGGGGATGGATCAATAGGCGCCTTTGATTTTTGTTTGGCAGTGGTGAGAGTGTTGTCACCAATGGTGGGACAGGAGGTACGTGGAATTTTGGCAGTACAGTTTTGAGGTTGGCCTTGTTGAAGTCCCAGTCACAATGAACAAGACCTCCGGGTGTTCTGCTTCGTAGTTGTTTATAACTGTAACATTCGTCCAGCGCCTTCTTCACTTCTGCCTGGGGTGGGATGTAGACCGTTGTGATAATGGCAGAAGTGAACTCATGTGAAAGATAGTACGGGCGGCACTTCACCGTCAGGTATTCCAGGTCAGGGGAATAGTAGGTTGCCAGGGTCACCACATCTGAGCACCAGGAGGAGTTGATGAGGAGGCCAAACCCTCCACCCTTTGCTTTGCCTGATGACGCGGTGTGGTCCATCAGGTGTATTGAGAAGCTGTCAGTTGTACGGCACAGTCTGGTGAGGCGGGGGTGAGTCATATCTCTGTGAAACAGAGCACACAGCAGGTTCTTATTTCCCTCTGAGAGGTAAGTCTAGCATTAAGTTCATCCAGCTTGTATTACATCTTTTGGACGTTTGCCAGGAGTATGCTGGTGAGAGGAAACTTGAAACCGCGTTGCTTCAGTTTCACCTGCTGACCGCTGCGTTTCCCTCTCTTCCTCGGTCGGCGGCTGTGTCTGGATGGGCCAGGGATCTGATGAGAGAAGCCCGCCCTTGTGGAAGGTAGGTGTTTGAGTCCGGCGGGGGCCGGGGCGCTAGTTTCGTGTTCGGGGTCGCGTCTTGTAAGGTCCGCTCGTTGTAATCTTGGGGTTTCCGGTGGGAGCATGTTTGCGATCCGCTCGGACCCCGACCTTCTCCGAGGACAGTTCTACTTGCGGCGCATTCGGGTCCTCGTGTAGGGTCTCCACTTTTCCAGGGCTCTTGGGTTGCAGGCAGGGGCTTCCTGGGTCATGTTGGGCTGGGTCCCGTTCTCTGCGCCAGCGTTGGTGGCTGGATCGGGCAGTCTGGGGGCTGGTGTCGGTTCCTAGGCCCGGCGGGCACTCCGAGGGCCCGGTCGGGTCCAAAAATGAGGTCGGGATCGGACTTCCTTTATGGGCCTCTTCAACTTCCGGGTCGGGTCGTTCTCGGAGTCCTGCCGGGCGGGGCTGATCATCAGGTCCAAACCACTGGCCTCTGAGGATCTTCAAACCTGCAAGAGAACATAAAAGAGAAAGGTTAGTGATAGTGTTAGAATTAAATTTTAAGAGATTAGTCTGGTTATTGGAGATGTAACAAGAGAATTTGTGTGAGAGAGCTCACAGAGGGTCGCCACTCTCCGGTTGCACCTTGCTGAATTTGAGTGTTAGCCTATGTGGGTATTGATTTAATTGTATGATGTTGAAGTTACCCTTATCAAAAACTTCAAACATATCAACCTCATTAATATTAAGAAAGCAAATACTCATCAGACTGCAAGAAAGGAACAGGATTGATTAAGGACATTTTTTAATTCACGCGACTAAAGTAACTTAGAGCCGAATTCATTGCATTGACGTGTATCATGGTACAGTACAAATATTACATTATTATCTACATTTAATTTGTAAGTGATTGCATGGCACGGAACTCCTCTCCAACTCATAAAATGCATTTCGTCTAAAATTCTTGGCTGCGTGAAATGTTTAATCAGACAACCAATGAATCCTTGAAATCCAACTGCCATTTGATATAAATATATTGCACAATCATTGAAGGAAACCAAAACCTGATTTGATCTTGAGAAATGTGAAAAAGGATTTCAAATCTATGTAATCAGGGAATGCTAAATTACAATATTGTACATTAAATTGCCACATGTGGAGCCATATATAAAACAACTTCAAAGAAATTGCGAACCAGGGCTAGTCGGAGAACAGCAGTGTTCTTATCAGATCAAAACATGTCGGCAACAAGTACTTATCAACAGAAAATGCTGAAAATACTCAACAGGTCAGGCAGCATCTGTGGAGCTAGAAACAGAGTTACTCTTTGAGATTGATTAACCTACAGCAATGGCAATTGGAGAATCAATGATTCCTGTTCAATCTCTGGTACATAATATCTAGGAATAGCCCATAATTAAACATGTACACCTTGAACATACAGGGTCAGCAGAGGAAAATGAATAAACATTAGTGAAAAAAATAGATTATTTGTCAAAACTTTTTATCTCGCACCCATCAGGACATTTTGCAAGAATGTGAATCCAAGGGCAAGAACTTTATACTGGAAGAGAAGAAAGTGTTGATTGGTTGGCAAGTGGACTTTGATTGGCAGAGACGTTGCTTTGGAGAATGCACCAATTGATGGTGACTGACAATTAACCGCCAAGCATGGGTTGAAATTTGAACCCGGCAGCACGACTCTGATTGGTCAAGGCATTGCCCTGAGGAATGTATCAACTTATTTTGTTTCGCTGAAACAGGCACAGTATGAACACATGTTCTATCTGTCTGTTAAGAACAGGGCAGAACAGAAGCTGAATGGAAATGGAAGAATAAGAACTTCAATTGCTTGTTCCAAGAATGAATCGTTTTTTAGTGAAAATTGATATGCAATTAAAGGAAAACTGACACGTTGAGGAATAAGAAAAGTCATAAAATCAAGATGCAGGAGAGAAAAGAATTTTTGTACAATTTAGGTGTGAGTATAAACGATGAACTGTCAATGTCCAATTGACTTTGCAAGCTTTTTTTTTTAAAGGCTGTATTGATCACAATCTTTTTCAAAGTTTAAAGAAATTGCCAACCGCACATGTTGTAATCTAACTGATGCACCATTTTCATAACAATATAGATGGGAAATGGGAGAACTTGCAAGAATTTTTATTGATAACTTGTAGGTTCTTGATTTAATCAGTCCTACTTTACAGTAACCAATTTGAGAAATGATGTGTTTAATTCTGTTTTAATGAGTTGGGTTAATGCTTTCCCGGCAGAGGGAATTGTGAAATGTGAAAATAACTGAGTGAAAAGGTATCAACCATCGGGGAACAAACTTTTTTATTTTTATTTCTTTATAAATTTAGAGTACCCAATTCATTTTTTTCCAATTAAGGGGCAATTTAGCATGGCCAATCCACCTACCCTGCACATCTTTTGGGGAGAATGTGCAAACTCCACACGGACAGTGACCCAGGGCCGGGATCGAACCTGGGACCTCGGCGCCGTGAGGCAGCAGGGTTAACCCACTACGCCATCGAGCTGCACTATCGGGGACCAAACTAAGCACTCTTCCTTATTGTGTGCTGACGATTAATCTCAAATTAAATAATAAAGCAGTCAATTGTGTTGAGACCGCACAAAGTGGGAACGCCAGTGCTCACAAATTTGTAGGGAGACTGCGCTGTTTTGCTGAGTGGTCCCATTGGAATAGCAGAAGAGATAAAGATCTCCTTAGGTCGTTATGTGTCAGCAACATTGTAAATATGATGGAATTATTTCCTGTTTCCATTAATTTACGTGCAGCTGTAGAAAAAAGCATTTTTAAGTTGATTTTACGCCTCAGTAAAATTCCCCTTGAGAAGACTAAGCTTCGAGCACCTGCAGATGACAGCCTGCTCTGAATAAACCGAAAGGGATTCCACATGATCAACGTGTAGCTGATATGCGGCCATCAGATGCGCATCAAGCACGTCTGCGCCTGATACCCAGGCAGTGTGCACAACGCCTTCATCCTGGCACACTCGAAGGGGGCCTGACAACTTTGAGGCACATCCACGGGTGCGAGGTTAGCTCTTGTACGGCAGGGATTATCTGCTGCGGTCGTGGCTGATAACGCCTATCCGGAGACCACAGACCGACGCGAAGACCCGCTACATGAACTACGCCCTCTGAGGAAAGCACACCGCTCAACATCCACAAATTCCCCCCATCCATCCCCTGCACCCTCTCTAGCCAGCCCTGATGAGCCCACCACTCAACACCCTTCAGACAGAGCATTGAGGCAGGATGCAACATTGTGAACAGATATATACAGATTTGGGTCCTATTCCCATCACTAAACTGTACCCTGCACCCATGCCATCTTAAGTGGTGTCCACCCTTCTGGCCTTACAGGCCCTAACGCTACATTACTTTGGTCCCATGAGAGTACATAAGCAGTGGAGGCGGCCTGCTGTGATTCCCACCCTGCGACCTGGGGCCCTGTTGGCGGCCGTCTTCTGGGGCGACTGGGTCTAGATGATTGCTGCTCTTGTATCCCAGGTGGCATGGTGCTGCCCTTTCTTCCAGCTGGCCACCAAATGCACTAAGGATAGGGGGTGGGGGAGTCCTAGTTGCTGCGGTGTTCAGACACGAGCACCATCGCCTCCTCCTCCCTTAGTGTGCCCAATGGCCCTGAGACAACTTCCCTGGGACGGGAGTGAGAGTGGAGTTATCTCCTGAAGCTCCCCCACCACCTGTCGCTACCAGTCCTTGAGGCTCGCTCTCGTCTCAGTGAGGGTCTGCATGCTCGCGGCCATGGAGCACAGGGAGTGGACGCCTCCATCTGGAACTGCGGCACATTGTGCTGCAACTATGCCACAACCTTCTGGGTCTGTGTCACGTCAGCCAGTGACTGCCAGTCATCTCTCGCTGGGACTGGGTCACGTCAGCCAATGCTTGGGCAAAGCCGTTGACATTCCCAACCATGGCTTGCTGTGACTGGGCCAATAACTGGGCCGCGCTCAGGAGGGCCACTGCAATGTCCAGTTGACTCTGGCACTTGGCTGCCTGTGAGAGGGTAACCCTGTCCTGGGCCTTGGCCACAGCCTCCACAGATTGCCCCAGACCTTGCACGTGCTGATCCATACCCGAAGGCCTGGCCCCCCAAGGCCTCCATCGCGGACGCCACCCCTGCGGAGTTGGCTTGGGTGACACGCATGATCGGCACCACCTCCTGCTCTTGCTCATGGTTGGACTCTTCCACCTGTGCCTGCAAGTGCTGGATGCTCGCCAACAACCTCTGGCTCTGCAACTGTACCTCCACCATAGATGGGATTGTCCGTCCCAGAAGCCCGAAATCTGTCTGGACGGCAGCTAATCCCTGGGATCGGCCTGCCCTACTACTGTCCACCCCCTCAGGAGTTCCTACCTCCACCTGATGTGCTGGAGCATCTGTGTGGTGAGCATCAGATAGTGTCCCAGGAGCCTCTTCACTAAACTGCCCTACCAAGATGAGTGCCACTGGGATGGCAGAGGGTGTTGGAGACAGCTGTGACGGGAAAGCTGTGTCAACATCGGAATCGATCTCCAGGGTAACCCTGGGTCTCAGGCATATGCGTCCCCTCCATCACTGCTTGTTGGCACATGTTTTTTTTTAATTTAGAGTACCCCATTAATCTTTTCCAATTAAGGGGCAATTTATTGTGACCAATCCACCTACCCTGCACATCTTTCATTGTGGGGATGAGACCCACGCATAAGCGGGGAGAATGTGCAAACTCCACACGGACAGTGACCCAAGGTCGGTATTGAACCTGGGACATCGGCGACGTGAGGCAGCAGAGCTAACCACTGTGCCACCATGCTGCCCCACATGGGGGGGGGTTTGGCAGTGGCATTGGTTGGGGGCGGGAGAAACCAGAAGGACTCACCCCATCACCAGTAGCTCCTGCAAGACACAAGACAAGACACATGATTAGACCGTGGGATGGGAGATGGTGGTGTTGGTGGGAGAATGTGCGAGGGTGGTATGAATGAGAGGGTGGCGTGGGGTTGAGGGTGGTATGAATACGAGGATGGTGTGGGTGTGAGGGTGGTGTGGGTGTGAGGATGGTGTGGGGGTGAGGGTGGTGTGGGTGTGAAGATGGTGTGAGGGTGGTGTGAGGGGCGTGTTGACACATGTGTCAAGGAGAACCGCAAATAAGCAGGGTCTCATTTCATCGCCCGTGATCAATCGCCCCCTCGGCAACCTCCCTTTTTTCCGGGATGCCAATCACGTTCAGGGCCCCCTGCTCTGCCATGGTGAGGGATCACAGGTCCGTTTGTCCCCCTCTAGTCTTCTCCCTCTCCCTGCAGTTATGAGTGGTCTTCTCCTGGGGGGAGTCGGGGAGAGAACAGAAAGTGCACAATGTGAGACAGTCCGACGTATGCATCCTAGAGGGTGGGTGGCTGGTGGCTTCAGTGGCCAGGGTGTTCGGCCGACCCCCAGGTTGGGGAAGGCCGAGCAACTGGTGTGTGGTACAGGGGTTGGTACCGGGGCACAGTGCTGCCTACTCACCCTGACCACCCTGAGGGGGTTGTGCAGTTTTTTACGGCACTGCAGACTGGTCCAGATGGCGTCACTGGTGGCGTTGATGGCCTCTGCCAGCTGCACCCAGGTGTAGCGAACGGTGGTGGCTGGCAGCTTCCTTCACAGACCAGGGTACAGGGTAGTCCACCTATGTTCCACAGCGTCCAGGAGGGTCTTGAGCTCTGTGTCCGTAAATCTCGGAGCCGCTCTCCTTGCTGCCGTCTTGTTGGCTGGGATGGTGTGTGTGGGGAGTGCAGTGTGTATATGCGGCTGCAGCTTGTCAGCCTCCTGAGTGTCAATCACGGACCCGGCGAATCCAGCACCGATTCTCATTGGAATTGATTGTGGTCCATGTGGCGCCGGTGCCAGCCCCTTAATAGTCGCTGAGTCGATCTAGGTGTGGCACCAGTGCTCTGCTAGTCGGGGCATGTTTCAGCAGCTGTATTGTGCCTGGAGAGGATCGGGGTGCACCGGGTTAATAGTGGAAAAGGTCAAAATTGAGATTCACGCCGGAACTAACCATTTTGTGATTCACCTGACCTGCTCCCAATGGCGAGTTCCGGGACATGCTCAAAATGGCAATACCATTAACTCTCATTTGCATTCATTTCAGCCTCATTAACGAGATTGAAGTTGAATTCAGCGGCCTCCCGGAAACTCATGTGGGCTTTGTTTAATACACCTTTTCAAAAATGTGAAACTTGCGCAGTGGCTACTGAGGGGAAATGAGGAGGTGAGTAACTGTTTCCATTTTATAACATGCAGCTCAAGGGAACTGGAGCACTGCCCCAGTGCTCAGGTGAGGGAGTAGCGCCTGGGGGGATGGGGGGATGGGACCTCAGTGGGGGTTGGGCTTGGTCAGGTGTCTGAAGTGTTCGAGGTCGGGGGTCAGCCCTGGGCCGGATGGGGGATGGGGGCTGAGGGGCTTTGCATCTGTGAGGCTTTCAATCCATCTTTCAATATTGTGGAGACCAGCCTGTCTGTTTCTACCACACACTTCCAGGACAGAGCCCTGCCGTTGCTCCTGTCTGAAATTCAATGTCACTCCCTTTGACTGTGAGCAGCCTCCAGCTTCACAGCTGAAGGCTATTTCAATTGAGTAGTTAGGCTTGTTCCTTGTGAGAGCACTTCCCAGCTGCAGAATGTGTTTGCTGCTTGCGGCTGCCGGTGGCTGCAGATGCCTGGAGGCTGCTGTAGCTGCGAGTTTGTTTGCTGCTTCCTGGTACCTTTCCTGCTTGGCTGCTACCTCTTGCCCTTGGGCTTCTTGTCTGTTTCCTGGATGAAGAGAAGGAAGAAAGAAGGTAGTAGCCCTTTGGTCTCTTTTACCTGGTGTGTGGCGAGGGGAGGATTTTGGCGGCCCGACTACCGGGCTAAGGATACAGGAGGACTTGTTCAGGGAGTCTGTGGATATTTTTAAAAAGCATAGTTGACTATGCATTCTGTTCTGGACCTGAGAGTCACCTGTTAATGGCCCCTGTGTTCCTGTGGCCTGGTCCTCGGGCAGAATGGTGATGAATATCAGATGTCAATACTGGCGGAGAGGAGAGATGACCTGGCTCAGTTCGTCTGCGCAGCCCAGAGGTTTTCATGGACTACCTGTGACTTTTGATGTTCAGTAGCCACTTGCTGCTCCCGTTATGGGAGCCATGCAAGTCCTGGGATTCCTTTCTTCTCTTTCGTACTGCATTTGGTCTGCTGTCGGGGGGGGGGAATTGTTTGATGGGTGCCATAGTTTATCGTTTCGCCAGTTGCAGCCCTTCCTGCCTCTATGGCCTGGGAGTCGCTGGAGGTGCTGCTAGTGCTGGAGAGGGAGAGGTGGTTTTTGCGCTCTCTCCCTCCTCCATTATGCTCCATGTCAGTGAAACCTTCCGGTAGTTGGCTTAACCACTGGCTTTCCACTGATACAGGTCCACTGCAGGGGCTGTGGTGTGGCATTGGGGAGGGGTGCGGGGGCGCGGTGAGTTGTATTTGCACTGTTGGCAGTGTGTTTCTTTTTTTGCCTGGCAGCTGTGCACTTATCTGCTGCGGCCCCTCTTGCTTCTACGGCTTGGACCCTGGAAAATCATCAGTGCTGGAGAAGGGGTGAGTATTCTCTCTCCTTCTTCCAAGATGTCTCGTGTCTGTATTTTTTTCAATGGTTAGTGTCTCTTTTTTGCACCTTTCTGCCTATGGGGGTCTGCTGCTAGGTCCATGAGGAAGTGGAGAAGTCGGCGGGGGGGGGGGGGGGGGGGGGCGGTGCTAGCACTGACTTGACAGCTGATGGTAATGTATTCTTTTGTTTTTAGTCTCGATTTTGTCTTTGGTGTGCAGCTGGCGTCCTCGTTATATTCTTGCCTGCTTTCGTGTTTTCTTTCGGTATAAAATGTTCTGTATTTGGTTTCATTTATATTCTGCTGGACCTGTTCTGGACTGAACTGTGCTCCTCTTGGGAGGGGTGAATTGTTTTGGAGCCATTTTTGCTGGGCTGGGCGGGGCAGATGTGCCTTCCCGCTGAGGGGGGTGGGGAGGGGGGTGGTGCTGAGTATGTTCTGGGTGCCAAGTGATTGGTGTCCTCATTGTGTTGTCTTTTGTATTTTGATACTGTCAATAAACTAAAAATATTTGCAGGTTGTGTTTGCTGATTGCTCCTGCTGGTGGCTGCAGATGCCTGGAGGCTGCTGTTGCTGTTTCTTTTCTTTTCTGTAGCCGGAAAGAAGGACAATTTTTTCTAAGATACCTGGGTCCTGGAACACCGTGCTCAGGGGGAACGTATGAGTCCAAAAGTCAATCCGGTTTGAAGCAAGAATACACTGAGGGACCTGGTGCACGCAATTGATCCAAATGGGCCACCAGATGACGGCATTGAAGAAATGCTTTTGCAGATTGCAGGTGCTTTTGTTGCTTGTGTGGTGAATGCTGCATGTAACTGGCACGCCACCGTGGGTTAAACACGCTAGAAGTCAAGGATGCTCAACTGCACCTTGAGCGCCGGTGGGTGCCAGGATTTGGTTCCGGTGAGATTTGGCCGTGTGGGAGGGGCCTGCACAGCTGCGGCTCCTGGACGGAGAATGGCACTGATACATGGAAAAGTAAAACATTGATGAACAGATCATTTCTACGACCAAGTTCTGGACATGAAAATGAAAATGAAAATCGCTTATTGTCACGAGTAGGCTTCAATGAATTTACTGTGAAAAGCCCCTAGTCGCCACATTTCGGCGCCTGTCCGGGGAGGCTGGTACGGGAATCGAACCGTGCTGCTGGCCTGCTTGGTCTGCTTTAAAAGCCTGCTCCCCCTCGAGCAGCTCCAGCTCGTACAGCCGCAGGGAATCCCCCAGGGCTGCGGCGACTAGCAGGAAGTCCACCGCTGCTGGTTGAATTCCAATATCCATTGTCTGCAAGGGGTGAAAGGCCAACATGTTAGCATGGTGCAGACCCCCGTGCCCAACCAAGTCCAAAGGTCTACATGCTGGCCGTGATTGGCACTGCGGGATCTGCCCCCGCATGTCACCCCCCCATCCCCGTACACCATCTAGACTTAGCATCCATCTCTGATACCAGGGGTATGTACCTTGGTCCAGTGTCTCCGTAGGGGCTGCAGTGGGTGTTGCCCTGGGTGGGCCTCCTGATGCCGTGCCGATGGGTGGCGTGCCAAGTGGGGGCGGGTATGGTGGAGGGTGGGGTGCAGACGATGTGGGAGTGGGAGCACCCATACGGCTGATGTCACTCTGCAGAACCAGGGGCCGAGGTGGATGGTCAGTAAGGTGATCCGTCCCTGGACACCACCCTAGTCCCATGGGGGAGTCATCCCAGCCACTCGGCCCGTTTCCCAGTTACACCCCCCCCCCCCGCCCCCCCGACTCTGGCAGGGCACCCCCAATCCCAGTCTGGCTAGTGTCAGGCCTGTAAGCTCACGGTCACGACTCTCTATGTCCTACCTCCTCTCTCTCCCTCAGCAGCCATGACGCTGGTTTCACAATTCTTTAAAGCACAAATTAACCGCGCCCATTGGAGGTGGAGAATCGTGGAGGCCCCGGAGAATACTGGGTCAGGCCCGCTAATTATACGCAAAAGTTGTTTACTATACGTGCATTCCAAACCGCTTTGACGCCGCTGTCGAGGAGACGTTGAATTAAAATTTGGCGTCAAATCGGCACTTCCGTGATTTTGGAGTCGGAAACTATTCTCCGCCCAATCACGTTTTCCAATTTTGGCATACCCAATGGATAATCCTGGCCTGGACATACAATAAGTACACAATGTAAGGGCATAGACATAGTCACTGAGTGAAGCAGACGGAGTGTAGTGCTACTCATTGGAAAAGATCCATGGAGACAGATGTCAGAGAGTCATTCAGGAGTCTGGCAACAGTGGGGAAGAAACTGTTTTTGAACCTTTTAGTGCGTGTTCTCAGGCTTTTGTATCTGCTGCCGATGGAAAAGGTTGGAATAGAGAATACCCTGGGTGGGTCTTTGATTATGCTGCCCTCTTTCCCAAGGCGCGGGAGGTGTAGACAGAGTCAATGGATGGGAGTCCGGTTTGTGTGATGGACTGGGCTGTGTTCACGACTCTGGAGCTTTTTACAGTCTTAGGCCGAGCAGTTGCCATACCAGACTGTGATGCAACCAGGTAGTATGCTTTCTATGGTGCATCTGTAAATGTTGGTAAGAGTCAATGTGGACATGCCAAATTTCCTTAGTTTCCTGAGGAAGTATAGATGCTGTTGTGTTTTCTTGGTGGTAGCGTCAAGATGGGTGGACTCCTCGGTGGACCGTGGTGTTCTCTTGGGTGGCAGGGGCATGGGGGGAACAAGTCCGGATGGCCCAGCCTCATCAGATGGAGATCCAACAAAACAATGGACATGTTGTCAGTGAGAGGGAAGGATCAATTTGTCTGACATGAATTACTCACTTGAGATAAGTTATCTGCGTGAAGTGGATCTTCACCTCTGTAGCGCAGGTCAACATGACTTTCAGTGACTGCTCTCCCCTCGGACAACCCCGTGATCTCCAGAGCCTGTTCCTCATACGGAGTGAGGATTCTGATCTCTGGAACTCTGCCTCTACGTCTTGGCCCTTTCCCAATTATTATGGACAGTGTTCTCCTGGGGACATTGTAATCCGCATAATTGATGATTCACGGGGGTCTACAGCAGGTGGCATGTGTGGGCACTGCACCTGGACATGAAGGATTGTGCTGGTGCATGCCAGGGGGTCCTGAGCAACAAGCACCAAAATCAGATGTTGGGAGGATGCAAGGTGTCAGCCAGTGATTTGAGGGAAGGGGGTTCACGAAAGACATCCTGCTATGTGATTTGAACATTCTGAATTCTCCCTCAGTGTACCCGTCACCATAGTGGGGGATTTTCACAGTAACTTCATTGCAGTGTTAATGTAAGCCAACTTGTAACAATAATAAAGATTATTATTATTATTGGGAATTTGAGGGGTGGCAGGCGGAATTGATGCCAGGAGAGAGGTGGTAACTTACCCTTGCGGTTCAGTGGAGGTTGTTTGTCTTCTTCCCATACTGCACGGGTGTCCTCCTGGTCGTGCTGTATGCACTGACAGCTGCTGCCACTGAACCCCAGGTGACAATGTTGACCCTGCTGCTTGTCCTCCGCACCCCTTGGGGGAGACAGAGTGGCCTGCCTTTCATCTACAGCATCTAGAAGCCTTGTGTGGTTGCCATCCCCAAAGCGAGGAGCAGGTCTGCACTCTGCCATGCTTGTGTTGGGGTGAGTGGTGAGGGAGCGTTTAAATGTAGCTCCCCCTTGTTATCTGTGAGCTGCGAGTTGGGGGAATCAGATGGCGAGGCAGCAGGTAATGTAAGGAATCTCGAGGCGGCTCATTTTTAGCATTAAGTGCTGTCGACTACGGGCTGCGAAACACCCTGTCAAACGCACCCAAAACCGGACTTTGAATTATATCCTTTAACATGGATACATTTTCCCCACTACCGACATCAGGCTGATTGGTTTATAATTCCCTTTTTTCTCTCTACCTCCCTTTTTAAAAAGTGGGATTGCATCAGCTACACTCCAACCTTTCATGGCCTAATTCACTAATAAGGACCTGCAGCAATAGTCCCTTCCGTGTTTACATGGAATATTAGGAATATTAATCTTTGGGTAGCACGGTGGCGCAGTGGTTAGCATTGCTGCCTCACGGCGCTGAGGTCCCCGGTTTGATTCTGGGTCAATGTCCGTGTGGAGTTTGCACATTCTCCCCGTGTTTGCGTGGGTTTCGCACCCACAACCCAAAGATGTGCAGGGTAGTTGGATTGGACATGCTAAATTGCCCCTTAATTAGAAAAAATGAATTGGGCACTTTAAATTTATATTAAAAAAAAGAATATTAATCTTTACAAACCTGGAAACTGAGAAAACATTATCCCAAGAGTAGCTGCCGTACACCAGGAGAACCAAACGGATTATTTGTTAAAATATCTGCTGAATAATGTATACTTATATGATTAAGTGTCTGGCACATAATGTGATTAAACATTATGTGTAAATTGGTGCGTTAAATCTGCCTAGAGCAGAAAAAAATTACATGTTGAGCTTTTCTCAATGGTTGAAGTAAGTAATTTAAGAAAACTGGTTTGCTGAAATATCAATCAGCAACGATTGTAGAGAACACCACCATTGCAACTTCAATCTGCATCAGTTACTTTTTCTATTTGGTTCCAACTGAATACAAAGAAATCCATAATAAATATTACAATTTTATCAGAGAATTATACCCTGATCATGATCATGCACTGATCATGGTAACTACCTTGGCCAAAATTCTCAGTGCCGTATCCCTCGATATCCATCCTATCCATGTATTTGTCAAGATGCTTTCTGAACGCCGTTAATGTATCTGCTTCAACACCCTCCCCTGGCAACGCGTTCCAGGCACTCACCACTCTTTGTGTAAAATGCTGCCTCGCATATCTCCTCTAAACTTGGTCCCATGGACCTTAAACCTATGCCCCTGTTGAATGACCCCTCCAACCTGGGAAACAGTGCCTGCCCATCCACTCTATCCATGCCCTTATAATCTTGTAAACCTCTTTCAGCTCACCCATCACCTCCGTCATTCTAATTAAATCTATTCAGCCTGTCCGCATATCTAACACCCAGGCAACATCCTGGTAAACCTCCTCTGCACACTCTCCAAAGACTCCACATCCTTCTGGTAGTGTAGCAACCAGAATTGTGTGCATTATTCCAAGTGTGGCCTTACCAAAATTCTATACTTGACTTGCCAGTTCGATGCCCTGTCCAATGAAGGCAAGGACTCCGTATGCTTTCTTGACTACCTCGTCCACTTGTGTTGCACTTTCAAAGATCTGTGGACCTCCACGCCCAGATCTCTCTGACTTTCTATATTCCTTAGAGATTTGCCAGTCACGGTATATTTCCCCTCTACATTAGACCGACCAAAATGCATTACCTCACATTTGTCCGGATTAAACTCCATTTGCCATTTCTCTGCCTATCTATGTCCTGCTGTATCCTCTGACAATCCTCAACATTATCTGCCACTCCACCAACCTTGGTGTCATCCACTAACTTACCAATCAAACCGGCTACATTTTCCTCCAAATCATTTATGCATACAACAAACAAAAGAAGCCCAAGCACAGATCTCAGTGAAACATCACTAGTCACAACCTTCCATTCAGAAAACTTCTACTGCTACCCTTTACCTTCTGTGATAGAGCCAGTTCTGTATCCATCTTACCACCTCACCTCTGATCCCGAGTGACTTCACCTTTTTTACCAGTCTGCCATGAGGTACCTTGTTAAAGGCTTTACTGAAGTCCATGTAAACAACATCCACCACCCTCCCCTCATCAATCTTCTTTGTCACCTCCTCAAAAAACTCAATCAAGTTAGTGAGACACAACCTCCCCTTCATAAATCATGCTATCTATCACTAATGAGTCCATTTGTTTCAAAATGGGTATAAATCCTGTCCCTGAGAATTCTCTACAATAATTTACCTACAACCAAAGTGAGGCTCACCAGCCTATAGTTTCCAGGATTATCCCTGCTACCTTTCTTAAACAGCGGTACCACATCAGCTATACTCCCATCTTCTGGGATCTCATCTGTAGCCAATGAGGATACAAAGGTGTCAGTCAAGGCCCCAGCAATTGCCACACTTGCTCCCCATCGTATTTGGGGGTAAATCCCATCTGGCCCAGGAGACTTATCTACTTTACTATTTTTTAAAAGGGCCAATTCCTCCTCCTTTTCAATGTCAACATGACCCATACTGTCCACACATCCTACCCAAGAATCATCTTCCTGTCGTGGGTCTCCCTTTAAGAAAGGTTTAGTCTCTTATCATGTGATTTGCAGCACATTGGGCTGAGGCTGTGAGGTGAGAGGGGTTTTCAGCTTCAGTTTGACTGCTGTGGACTCAGAAGGAGAAAGATGTGTTTTTCCCTGTCTTTCTATGTTTTAATTTTAAAGAGCTGTTTCAGTAAAAAGCACATTAAGTGTGGCTAACTTTAAAGATATAGTTGTTTTCCGGAAGGAGCTTGAATTTGGTGTTTGAGACTGGATCAGAAGTTCAGGAAAAGGACCTGTCCATTCAAGTGAGAATACAGTAAGGGCCATGCCCTTAAAAAGGTGTTTTTGGTTTATTGGATTTTGTTATTGAATTGGAACAGCTAAGGGGGAATTCATTAAGTGTTATACATCGATTACTGTAGCTGTGTGGTGTCTTTATGTTTGTAATTGATAAAAATTCTTGCTGTGTTTATGTACATATATATATGTTAAATACATTCTAAGAACAAACCTTGCTTTGATAAAAGTGCCGAAGAAGTCTGATGAATCACACCTGCAGTGAAGGCTTTTGTGCTCATCCTGGCGAAATTCAACAAAGTTATCTGTCAGGTGAACTTCATAACACACTTTGGAATTTCTAAGCCTTGGCCCAAAACATTCCACAAAGTCCGTTTCTTTGGTCAACATTAATGCAAAATGCTCATTAGGTACCTCGCTCATTTCCTATAGCTCAACACATAGATTCCTCCAACTGCCCTTAAGTGCTCCAATCCTTTCCCTCGCCACTCTCTTGCTTTTTCTATATGAATTAAAAGTTTTGGGATTCACCTTAATCCGACTTGGCAAGGACTTTTCATGACCTCTCCTAGCCCTCCGAATTTCAAACTTAAATAGCTTCTAGTTTCTTTATACTCCTCAAGGGTATTGACTGCCCCCCCCCCCCTTCTAGATAGATGGGCAGCACGGTAGCATGGTGGTTAGCATAAATGTTTCACAGCTCCAGAGTCCCAGGTTCGATTCCCGGCTGGGTCACTGTCTGCGCGAAGTCTGCACGTCCTCCCCGTGTGTGCGTGGGTTTCCTCCGTGTGCTCCGGTTTCCTCCCACAGTCCAAAGATGTGCGGGTTAGGTGGATTGGCCATGCTAAATTGCCCGTAGTGTCCTGTAAGGTTAGGGGGGGGGGGGGTTGTTGGGTTACGGGTATAGGGTGGATATGTGGGTTTGAGTAGGGTGATCATTGCTCGGCACAACATAGAGGGCCGAAGGGCCTGTTCAGTGCTGTACTGTTCTATGTTCTATCGTACAAAAGCCTCCTTTTTCTTTTTGACGAGGTTCTCATAATCCTTTGTTATCCAAGGCTCCCTCAACTTCCCATACTTATCGGTCATTCTCTCAGGAACGTGACTTTCCTGAATCCTAATCAACTGTCGCTTGAAAGATTCCCACATGTCGGATGTTTTGTTTATTATAAATTTAGTGTACCCAATTCATTTTTTCAATGAAGGGGCAATTTAGCATGGCCAATTCACCTAGCCTGCACATTTTTGGGCTGTGGGGGCAAAACCCACGCAAACACGGGAGAATGTGCAAACTCCACACAGACAGTGACCCAGAGCCGGGATCGAACCTGGGACCTCGGCGCCGTGAGGCAGCAGGGCTAACCCACTGCGCCACCGTGCTGCCGTCACATGTCCGATGTTAGTTAACCATCCAACAGCCGCACCCAGTCCAAATTCTTCAATTCCTGTTGAATGTTATCATAAGTTGCCTTTCTCCAGTTTAGCACCTCAATGCGAGGGTTACCCTCTATCCAAAAGTACCCTAAAACTTACGGAATTGTGGTCACTACTCCCAAAATATTCCCCACACTGAAACCTCAACCACCTGTCCAGGTTCATTCCCCAATACCTGGACCAATACTGCCCCTTCTCCAGCTGAACTATCTACATATTGCACAGTGGTTAGCACTGTTGCTTCACAGCACCAGGGTCCTAGGTTCGATTCCCGGGTTGGGTCACTGTCTGTGTAGAGTTTGCACGTGCTCCCTGTGTCTGCGTGGGTTTCTTCCGGGTGCTCCGGTTTCCTCCCACAAGTCTCAAAAGTTGTGCAATTTATACATTCTGAATTTTCCCTCCATGTACCCAAACAGGCGCCGGGATGTGGTGCCTCGGGGATTTTCATAGTAACTTCATTGCAGTGTTGATGTAAGCCTACTTGTGACAATAAAGATTATTAAAAAAAAAGAAGCCTTCATAGAACATAGAACATGGAACATAGAACATAGAACGATACAGCGCAGTACAGGCCCTTCGTCCCTCGATGTTGCACCGACATGGAAAAAACTAAAGGCCATCTAACCTACACTATGCCCTTATCATCCATATGCTTATCCAATAAACTTTTAAATGCCCTCAATGTTGGCGAGTTCACTACTGTTGCAGGTAGGGCATTCCACGGCCTCACCACTCTTTGCGTAAAAAACCCACCTCTGACCTCTGTCCTATATCTATTACCCCTCAATTTAAGGCTATGTCCCCTCGTGCTAGCCACCTCCATCCGCGGGAGAAGGCTCTCGCTGTCCACCCTATCTAACCCTCTGATCATTTTGTATGCCTCTATTAGGTCACCTCTTAACCTTCTTCTCTCTAACGAAAACAACCTCAAGTCCATCAGCCTTTCCTCATAAGATTTTCCTCCATACCAGGCAACATCCTGGTAAATCTCCTCTGCACCCGTTCCAAAGCTTCCACGTCCTTCCTATAATGAGGCGACCAGAACTGTACGCAATACTCCAAATGCGGCCGTACTAGAGTTTTGTACAACTGCAACATGACCTCATGGCTCCGGAACTCAATCCCTCTACCAATAAAGGCCATCACACCATAGGCCTTCTTCACAACCCTATCAACCTGGGTGGCAACTTTCAGGGATCTATGTACATGGACACCGAGATCCCTCTGCTCATCCACGCTACCAAGAATTTTACCATTAGCCAAATATTCCGCATTTCTGTTATTCTTTCCAAAGTGAATCACCTCACACTTCTCCACATTAAACTCCATTTGCCACCTCTCAGCCCAGCTCTGCAGCTTATCTATGTCCCTCTGTAACCTGCAACATCCTTCCGCACTGTCTACAACTCCACCGACTTTAGTGTTGTCTGCAAATTTACTCACCCATCCTTCTGCGCCCTCCTCTAGGTCATTTATAAAAATGACAAACAGCAACGGCCCCAGAACAGATCCTTGTGGTACGCCACTCGTAACTGAACTCCATTCTGAACATTTCCCATCAACCACCACTCTCTGTCTTCTTTCAACTAGCCAATTTCTGATCCACATCTCCAAATCACCCTCAATCCCCAGCCTCCGTATTTTCTGCAATAGCCGACCGTGGGGAACCTTATCAAACGCTTTACTGAAATCCATATACACCACATCAACTGCTCTACCCTCGTCCACCTGTTCAGTCACCTTCTCAAAGAACTCGATAAGGTTTGTGAGGCATAACCTACCCTTCACAAAACCATGCTGACTATCCCTAATCATATTATTCCTATCTAGATGATTATAAATTGTATCTTTTATAATCCTCTCCAAGACTTTACCCACCACAGACGTTAGGCTCACCGGCCTATAGTTACCGGGGTTATCTCTACTCCCCTTCTTGAACAAAGGGACCACATTTGCTATCCTCCAGTCCTCTGGCACTTTTCCTGTAGCCAATGATGACCTAAAAATCAAAGCCAAAGGCTCAGCAATCTCTTCCCTGGCTTCCCAGAGAATCCTACGATAAATCCCATCAGGGGACTTATCTATTTTCACCTTGTCCAGAATTGCCAACACTTCTTCCCTACGCACCTCAATGCCATCTATTCTAATAGCCTGGGTCTCAGCATTCTCCTCCACAATATTATCTTTTTCCTGAGTGAATACTGACGAAAAGTATTCATTTAGTATCTCGCTTATCTCCTCAGCCTCCACACACAACTTCCCACCACTGTCCTTGACTGGCCCTACTCTTACCCTAGTCATTCTTTTATTCCTGACATACCTATAGAAAGCTTTTGGGTTTTCCTTGATCCTACCTGCCAAAGACTTCTCATGTCCCCTCCTTGCTCGTCTTAGCTCTCTCTTTAGATCCTTCCTCGCTTCCCTGTAACTATCAAGCGCCCCAACTGAAACTTCACGCCTCATCTTCACATAGGCCTCCTTTTTCCTCTTAACAAGAGATTCCACTTCTTTGGTAAACCACGGTTCCCTCGCTCTCCCCTTTCCTCCTTGTCTGACTGGTACGTACTGATCAAGAACACGCAATAGTTGTTCCTTGAACAAGCTTCACATATCCAGTGTGCCCAACCCTTGCAGCCTACTTCTCTAACCTACACATCCTAAATCATGTCTAATGGCATCATAATTGCCCTTCCCCCAGCTATAACTCTTGCCCTGCGGGGTATACTTATCCCTTTCCATCACTAATGTAAAGGTCACCGAATTGTGGTCAAAACACGGGGTCAAAACCTCCTGGCTAAAAAGCAAATTACTGCGGATGCTGGAATTTGAAACCAAAGAGAAATTGCTGGAAAATCTCAGCACGTCTGGCAGCATCTGTAGGGAAAGAGCTAATATTTTGGGTCCAGATGACCCTTTGTCAAATCTCCACAAGGGTCATCTGGACTCAAAATGTTAGCTCTTTTCCCTCCCTACAGATGCTCATAGAATCTCATAGAATTTACAGTGCAGAAGGAGGCCATTCGGCCCATCGACTCTGTACTGGCTCTTGGAAAGAGCACCCTAGTTAAGCCCACACCTTCACCCGATCCCCGTAACCCTGCAACCCCATGTATTAGCAATTTTGAAAAACCTGAGGGTCGACAAGTCCCCTGGGCCAGATGGGATATATCCAAGGATTCTTTCTGAGGCAAGGGATGAGATTGCAGAGCCTTTGGCTTTGATCTTTGGGTACTCACTGCCCACGGGGATAGTGCCAGAGGACTGGAGAGTGGCGAATGTTGTTACTCTGTTCATGAAAGGGAATAGGAATGACCCTGGTAATTATAGGCCAGTTAGTCTTACTTTGGTGGTCGGTAAGTTAATGGAAAATGTCCTGAAGGATAGGATTTATGACCATTTGTTAAGATGCAGCTCCGGGTAGTCAACACGGATTTGTGAAGGGTAAGTCTTGCCTCACAAATTTGATTGAATTCTTTGAGGAGGTAACTAAGTGTGTAGATGAAGGTAGAGCAGTTGATGTTGTATACATGGATTTTAGTAAGGCGTTTGATAAGGTTCCCCATGGTCGGCTCATGAAGAAAGTAAGGAGGTGTGGGATAGGGAGAAATCTGGCCAATTAGATAAGTAACTGGCTATCACATGGAAAGCAGAGGGTGATGGTGGATGGAAAATTTTCAGACTGGAGGCCAGTTACCAGCGGTGTACCACAGGGATCAGTGCTGGGTCCTCTGCTATTTGTGATTTTTATCAATGACTTGGAGAAGGGGGCTAAAGGGTGGGTCAGTAAATTTGCTGATGACACCAAGGTTGGTGGAGTAGTGGATGAGGTGGAGGGCTGTTGCAAAGAGACATTGATAGGATGCAGAGCTGGGCCGAAAAATGGCAGATGGAGTTTAACCCTGATAAGTGCGAGGTGATTCATTTTGGAAGGAAAAATGTGAATGCGGATTACAGGATCAATGGCAGGGTTATTAGGAATGTGGAGGAACAGAGAGATATTAGGGTTCATGTCCACAGATCTCTGAAGGTTGCCACTCAAGTGGATAGAGCAGTGAAGAAGGCTTATAGTGTGTTCGTGTTTATTAATGGGGCTTGAGTTTAAGAGCCGCAGGGTTATGCTGCAACTATGCATGACCATGGTGAGACCATATTTGGAGTATTGTGTGCAGTTCTGGTCACCTCATTATTGGAAGGATGTGGAAGCATTGGAAAGGGTGCAAAGGAGATTTACCAGGATGCTACCTGGTTTGAAGGGTAGGTCTTATGAGGAAAGGTTGAGGGAGCTAGGGCTTTTCTCTTTGGAGCGGAGGAGGATGAGAGGCGACTTAATAGAGGTTTATAAGATGATAAGGGGGATAGATAGAGTGGACGTTCAGAGACTATTTTCTTGGGTAGATGTAACTGTTACAAGGGGGCATAACTATAAGGTTCAGGGTGGGAGATATAGGAGGGATGTCCGAGGGAGGTTCTTTACTCAGAGAGTGGTTAGGGTGTGGAATGGACTGCCTGCTGTGACAGTGGAGTCAGACACTTTAAGAACTTTCAAGTGGTTATTGGATAGGCACATGGCGCACACTAGAATGACAGGGAGTGGGATAGCTCGATCTTGGTTGGACAATGCTCAGCACAACATCGAGGCCCAAAGGCCTGTTCTGTGTTGTACTGTTCTATGTTCTATCCTGTACTGATATGTAGACATGAAACCAATGGGCATTCAGAACCAGACACAACCAATGGGTAATCAGAACACCCAGCGGTGGCATCACCACAAGAGGGCATCACACAACCACGATAAAAGACAAGACTCACAGGGCCTCAGCCCCTTCCACTGGCAGAAAACTTGAGAGCAAGATGTGTGTAGCAAGTATCACCATCATAGCACCGCATGTGGTTTAGAGCAAGTTCATATAGCTAGTAGAGTTTACTGTGTTACTAGAGTCAGAGTAGTAGTGTAGAACTCAGTTAGGAGCTAATTGCTCAATAAATACGTTCAACTTACATCGAAGTCAGGAGTATTCTTCAACAGCGCCTACAGCAAGTAGCGGCTTATGTTACTCAAAGAAACATAACACATGGTACAAGGAGTGACTACTTCATCTACCTAGTTAAACTCAGTAAGTTCAGAGACAAACTCAAACATCTCTTTGGCAACAGAAGCAACACAAGCATCGCGTCCAGAACAAAGCTACCGAATCCAGGCACGATGGACAAGACACAAGCTCATCGTCACCTCAGGACCACTGGTAATAGTGCTAACTGGCGCTCATTTAAACAAAAATTTCAACTATACGTAGAACCATCCGACTTAAAAAGCGCGACCAATGCTCGCAAAATAGCTCTACGACTGACCACTGCGGGTGACTGCGCGATAGAGATCTTCAACTCGTTTCAATACACAGAAGGGCAGGATATAAATAAGTACGAAACTATCCTGCAAAAATTCGATAGCCACTGCGACGTCCACACAAACAAAATATTTGAGCGCTACATGTTTCACAAAAGGATTCAAGGTAAAGATTAATCCTTCAACAGTTTCCTCACTAACCTTAGACTGCTAGCCCATTCCTGTAACTTCGGTGACATAACTGACTCCATGATCAGAGACCAAATAGTATTTGGAATTCACTCTGATCCTCTTAGAGAGCAATTGCTAAAACATAAACATATGACATATTAAACATATGATTCAGGACTACAATGGCAACACAATCTCGGCACTGGGGTCACGTCATTTGACAGTGTCCAACCGACACACAGAGACAAGCCTGAGATTCGAAATTGTCCAACCAGACAGGGTGACCCTGCTAGGTGCGCGTCTGCAAGCAACTGAACCTCATTCAAAGGGTCTACACCATGAAATGAAATGAAAATCGCTTATTGTCACAAGTAGGCTTCAAATGAAGTTACTGTGAAAAGCCCCTAGTCGCCACATTCCGGGCCTGTTCGGGGAGGCTGGTACGGGAATTGAACCATAACGCCGTCTCATCAAGATCTCCAGGCTAGCTTCAACGTCATACTGAACGAACACCAGATGTCTTCAACGGAACGGGCACACTTCCATAGCGAAAGTGCACAGTCGCTATCGAAACGTGCACCGTAAATGAACATTCAAAAAATCGCTACTTACAATATAGAAATGCTGAAAGTGGTGAAAAACCTCCCACCAGGTGGAGAGCATTCAGGCCATCTCCCGAATGCAGCACCTCCATATCTCCGACGGCAGCCATCTTGCACACTCCTGCTTGGGCCCAGCACATGCGCAGTATGTCCGGAAACATGAATCGGCCGATAACCGCACCGCACATGCGCACTACGACCAAAGGTATGAAACGGCGGAGAACCGCACCGCGCATGCGCGACAATGCATGGAACGTCATGACGCTGACGTCATGACATGTACAAAGTGTGGAACCGCCCACTTCAGAAATAAATGCTCTGCAAAAGGCAAACAATGTCTCCAATGTGGGAGACTCGACCACTATGCTGCCTGTGGCAGATCTGCATCACAATTTAGGAGTCATCGACCACATTTAAAGCAGAACCGCAACAGAAGTTTGCAACACCAAACAGATTACTCTGATCAAGGTAGTGCAACAGATCTAGACGATGACTGGACAAAACATTCCAAGTGGGAATCATAAGAAAGTGTGAAAACGCCACACCGGACACCTTGCAAGTCAAATCAATCCTTGCTGTTGATTCTGAGGCTGAATGGAATGCAGTACTGGATGTCAACCGATGCCTCATCCAGTTCAAACTGGACACAGGTGCCTCCGCCAACCTGATCTCAAAGTTTGACTTCACAAAAATCAAGAAGGCTCCCAAAATCCTTCTAGCTGCCTGCAAACTCCAGGACTACAATGGCAACGCAATCTCGGCACTGGGGTCACGTCATTTGACAGTGTCCAACAGACACACAGAGAGTATTCCGACGCATACATGAGCATGGCCTCAAGCTAAACAAATCCAAGTGCAGCTTTGGGATGTCCACGCCCAAGGTCCACACCCGGACAAGATAACAATATAAAAGCCATCAAGACAATGAAAGACACCGAGGACAAGAAAGCAGTACTGCGCTTCCATGGAGTGGTAAACGTCCTCGGAAAATTCATCACGAATTTGGCCACAAACACAACGGCCGGGATTCTCCCCGACCCGGTGGGACGGGGGTCCCGGCGTGATGGAGTGACGTGAACCACTCTGGCGTCAGGCCGCCCCGAAGGTGCGGAGGTCTCCGCACCTTTAGGGGCCAGGCCCTCACCTTGAGGGGCTAGGCCCACGCCGGAGTGGTTGGTGCTCCGCCGGCTGGCGTGGACGGCTTTTGGCGCCATGCCAGTCGGGGCCGAAGGGACTTCGACGGCCGGTGTAAGTCCGCGCATGCGCCGGAGCGTCAGCGGCTGCTGACATCATCCCCGCACATGCGCAGCGGAGGAGGTCACTTCCGCCTCCGCCATGGTGAAGACCATGGCAAAGGTGGAAGGAAAACAGTGCCCCCACGGCACAGGCCCACCCGCCGATCAGTGGGCCCCGATCCCCGATCGCGGGCCAGGCCACTGTGGGGGCACCCCTCGGGGCCAGATCGCCCCGCGCCCCCCCCTCCCCCCCCCCCCCCGGACCCTGGAGCCCGGCCGTGCCGCCTGCTCCCGTTGGTAAGGTAGGTGGTTTGATCCATGCCATCGGGACAGGTTTGACAGCGGCGGGACTTCGGCCCATTGTGGGCCGGAGAATCGTGGGGGGGGGGCGCCGACTGGCGCGGCGCGATTCCTGCCCCCACCGAATCTCTGGTGGCGGTGAATTCGGGACACAGCGGGGACGGGATTGACGCCCAACGTCTCTATGACAATTGATAAAGAAATCAACCACCTTCGAGTGGAAGACGGAGCACCAGACAGAGTGGTTGGAGCTGAAGGCCAAACTCACCACTGCACCCGTCCTTGCATTCTTTGACCCAGATCATGAAACTAAGATCTTGACTGATGCAAGTCAGGATGGCATTGGAACAGTACTGCTACAGAAAGACAGCACATCATCATGGGTCCCAATAGCATACGCATCACGGGCAATGACACCGACCGAGACCAGGTACGCTCAGGTTGAAAAGGAGTGTTTAGTTCTTCTCACCGGCATTCTCAAATTCCATGACTACGACTTTTTGGCAAAGACGGTGATTTTATCTTTTAAAAGAAAAAAAAAATTCTAAAATGACTTAAAGTTTTAACCTGAAACAGTGGTTATTACAAAGTCTACTTTAATTACTTAGCAACGCAGGGCCCAGGATTGATGCTACTAAGTGATAAGTAGATAAAATCTTCTATGAAGATATGTATTATACCGGGGGATAACTTGAAAATATAGATTGACCCGAATAACACCCATCTAAGTCTGCATAGGAGTCAGAGAGTGAGAATCCCTGTTCACCATTTCGAATGTCTTATTGACCCTTTTTGGTAAAGGGGGAATTCTATGACTAGTGGTGAGTTTTTTACTTCAACTCCCAGGTGGAACATAAATTGGTAGCAATTTTCCTCTGGCGGGAGTCTCCCAAATGAAGAATCTTGCCCATGGTTCTTGACAGAAGATAGGTCCAGTTCGAGTAGCAAAGGGACCTCGATGACTGGGTATCTCCCCACTGCTGCAGCCATCATCCGCAATCACAGCCGTTGATACCACACGAGTACCTTCCACCTGATCCGCCGTTGAGGACTCGATATGGATTGCATTTTGTCTGGTTCCTCCCCTCCGACCTTACTGTCATGGATGACTCTGCCAGGAGTTCAAGACCCCTGATGGTATTGCTCTCGGGGTCAACGGAACAGTCAGGCTTCTCCACCACGGCAAGGTAGCAAGCCACAAAAACAAAATTATGGAAGTGTTTAAAGATTTTATTTATACAGGAGAGGACAACATTAATAATGTGCAAATATATGTATTCATTTGGAACTTATCTACCCTGCAATTTTTGCAGAAGTGTTAGCTCATTTAAAATAAATGAGTTAATGGCCTTGTTAAAAAGAAAATGCTTTTTTATGACATTACTGAGAAACAGCCGAAAGTTTTAATTGCAATATGCTGCTTTTCTGAATTGCAGTAATTGTTGTAATGCAAGCAAATGGAGTGAGCCACAGATCAGTGTCCCACAGACTGCAAAGTGAACGATCTACAAATTTGTTCTTGTGGTAAAACAGCATCAGTAAAACAATTGTTCAAATAATGTTGCAACTTCTACAATGCCCACTGATACCACAAAATGCCACTGGGGTCTTGGTTTTGCATCGGATTCATAGGATGGCATCACCACACTGTCAGTACAAGATGAGTAAAGTTCCAATAACACTCAAGGCACTCAACACCATCTAGGACAAAGCAGCCCCATCCATTACCTTAAACATTCACTCCCTCCACCACCAACGCACAGACTGGCACAGCGTGCACCGGGCATACTGGCACAGGTTGTGCTGCAGCAACTCATCAAGGTTCCTTTGACAGCACCTTCCAAACCCATGTCCCCACCTCCGAGAAGGACAAGGGCAGCAGGTGCAGGGAAACACCACCACCTGCAAGTTTCCCTCCAAATCACAAAGCGTCCTGACTGAGAGTTATATTGACGTTTCATCATTGTCACTGGGTAAAAATCCTGAAAATCCCTCCGTAATAGCACTGCGCGTGTTCATGCAGTGGTTCAATAAGGCAGCTCGCCACCAACTTCTCAAGGGAAATTAGCGATGGGCAATAAATGTTGGCCGAGCCAATGACAATCGCATTCTGTGAAAGAACATTTTAAAACATATTATTGTGCCGACTTATACTTCCCAATAAATTTTAAAATTCCTGTGGCATTAGGTAGAATGTCTAGAATATGACTACAATGCATGCATTCAAAGTATCGACTTGCATCTTTGACTTTGCCTCTATATATGTTTCTGGTACCTACCTCTTCATTCACCTGAGGAAGGAACAGTGCTCTAAAAGCTAGTGATTTGAAACAAACCTGTTGGACTTTAACCTGGTGTTGTAAGACTCCTTACTGTGCTCACCCCAGTCCAAGGCCGGCATCTCCACATCAGAGAATATAAAGGGTTAATGTAATATCATAATTGAAAATGAATGAGCAGAATCATTTCGACAAGAGACTATCGTGAATGGGGCAAAGGTCCAAACTGTTGTCTTGTAACATAACAAAGAACAAGAACAAAGAAAATTACAGCACAGGAACAGGCCCTTCAGCCCTCCCAGCCTGCACCGATCCAGATCCTTTATCAAAACCTGTAGCCTATTTACCAAGGTCTACTTCTCTCTGTTCCCCACCCGTTCATATATCTGTCCAGATGCATCTTAAATGATGCTATCGTACCCGCCTCTACCACCTCCGCTGGCAAAGCATTCCAGGCACCCACCACCCTCTGCGTAAAAAACTTTCCACGCACATCTCCCTTAAACCTTTCACCTCTCACCTTGAAATTGTGACCCCTTGTAACTGATGCCCCCACTCTTGGAAAAGCTTGTTGCTATCCACCCTGTCCATACCACTCATAATTTTGTAGATCTCAATCAGGTCTCCCTTCCACCTCCGTCTTTCCAACGAAAACAATCCTAATCTACTCAACCTTTGTTCATAGCTAGCACCCTCCATACCAGGTAACATCCTGGTGAACCTCCTCTGCACCTTCTCTAAAGCATCCACATCCTTCTGGTAATGTGGCGACCAGAACTGCACGCAGTATTCGAAATGTGGCCTAACCAAAGTCCGATACAACTGTAACATGACCTGCTGACTCTTGTACTCAATACCCCTTCCGATGAAGGCAAGCATGCTGTATGCCTTCTTGACCACTCTATCAACCTGCATTCCCACCCTCAGGGTACAATGGACCTGAACTCCCAGATCTCTCTGGACATCAATGTTCCCTAGGACTCTTCCATTGACCATATAGTCTGCTCTTGAGTTAGATCTTCCAAAATGCGTCACCTTGCATTTGCCTGGATTGAACTCCATCTGCCATTTCTCTGCCCAACTCTCCAATCTATCTATATTTTGCTGTATTCTCTGATAGTCCGCCTCGCTATCTGCAACTCCACCAATCTTAGTATCATCTGCAAACTTGCTCATCAGACACTTATACCTTCGTCCAGATCATTTATGTATATCACAAACAACAGTGGTCCGAGCACGCATCCCTGTGGAACACCACTAGTCACCTTTCTCCATTTTGAGATGCTCCCTTCCACCACTACTCTCTGTCTCCTGTTGTCCAGCCAGTTCTTTATCCATATAGCTAGTACACCCTGAACCCCATACGACTTCACATTTTCCATCAACCTGCCATGGGAAACTTTATCAAATCCTTTACTGAAGTCCATGTTTATGACATCTACAGCCCCTCCTTCATCAATTAACTTTGTCACTTCCTCAAAGAATTCTATTAGGTTTGTAAGACATGACCTTCCCTGCACAAGACCATGCTGCCTATCACTGATAAGTCTATTTTCTTCCAGATGTGAATAGATCCTATCCCTCAGTATCTTCTCCAACAGTTTGCCTTCCACTGACGTCAAGCTCACAGGTGTTAGTGTGTCAGTCTTTCCTGCCATAAAAGTATGCAAATTAGAATATGCTAATAGTTTTCTGTGACTAATATGTTTACTTTTCTTTCTTAACCCTGTGAGGCCATTGGCAGAATTATTTAAAGAGTCTTTGAGTTCCAATTTTTTACACGAGGAAAACAATCAGGTCGAATCTGCTTTTATCTGAGAATTTTTTTTAAAAATCAGCTGGATGTGGCGCACTCGCACTTTTAATTCCCGTATTATACAATATATTGGCTTAACTTGGATAGTTTGATGTGTTGCTCTGGGGCTAATAACAGCTCCATGGGTGGTTTTGAAGAGCTCATTAATGCAACATGAGATTTAGCGAGGACCAGAGAAGAGAAAAATCCATTATCACTTGCAAGTGATTTGAATAATAGTGTCCCTACAGGCGGCAAGCAGGAGATATACTCGTGGCATTCCCTGCCCAATCGTTTGTCCTCCTGAAAAGGCTGGCTTCCAATGGGGGAAGTTTCCAATGGCATTTGCCACCTGCTGGGACATTGCCCTCGGCCATTTCTTCATCCCTAAGCCTCTAAAGAGAATATTAGCAGGCTTTTCAGTCATGGAGGGCAGACAACAAATCCTCAATTCCAACTTCGCTCAATGG
Source organism: Scyliorhinus canicula (assembly GCF_902713615.1). Classification (NCBI taxonomy): domain Eukaryota; kingdom Metazoa; phylum Chordata; class Chondrichthyes; order Carcharhiniformes; family Scyliorhinidae; genus Scyliorhinus; species Scyliorhinus canicula. The sequence goes on from NC_052147.1 coordinate 270,043,607, forward strand.
GCTGAATAATAATGTTCCACAAGTCAAGGGCCTTCTAGCCTGTGGGCCTACTATCAGCAACCCCCTGGTAACACACAAATTAGCAGTAATGGCGGGTTATAGGCACAGTATGTGCTGGGGTATCCGCTCTGAGGCTGGAGTCCGCAACCTAGAACCAAGTCACGGCCAGCCCTTTAAAGGGCCCCTTTAGACATTGGGAAGTTGTACATTGTTTTTATAATTCCATGCATAGATACCTGTACCCATCGGAGCATGATGTGGAGATGCCGGCATTGGACTGGGCAGGCAGAGTAAGAAGTCTTACAACACCAGGTTAAAGTCCAACAGGTTGATTTGAAATCACTAGCTAATGGGACAATGGCAGGTGACCGACTGTATGATACTCGAGGAGCAGGAGGCTTTCTGCAGTGAGCAATCTCTCTTTTGTAGTCTATCCAGGTGAGGGGTCAATTTTCTTAATTTTTCCAATTAACGGGCAATTTAGTGTGGCCGATCCACCTACCCTCCACATCTTTGGGTTGTGGGGGGGGGGGAGATCCACGTAGACACATGGTGAATGTGTAAACTCCTCACGCAGTGACCCGGAGCCAGCAGAGAACCCGGGTCATCAGCACCGTGAGGCAGCAGTGCTAACCATTGCACCACCATGCCACCCTAGGTAAGTCAACTTTAATTAGTACTAATGCCTGACACCATCTAAAGCCTAAATGTAACCCAAACTTTAATGAATCAGCAACTCTACCAGCTTTAGACATTGGGAAGTTGTACATTGTTTTTATAATTCCATGCATGGATACCTGCACCCATCGGAGCATGATGCGGAGATGCCGGCATTGGACTGGGTAGGCACAGTAAGAAGTCTTACAACACCAGGTTAAAGTCCAACAGGTTGATTTGAAATCACTAGCTTTTGGAGTGTAGCTCCTGCGTCAGGTGAGGAAGGAGCTATGCTCCGAAAGCTAGTGATTTCAAATAACCCTGTTGGACTTTACCCTGGTGTTGTAAGACTTCTTACTGTGCATCAGAGCATGGGCGAGGTGGTCCAGAAGGGGAAAAGATGGCTCCAGCTTCATCGAGGCTGACTTTAATGCCCTCCACTATGTACTTGGAGAGGAAACACCATCCAATCCTCCTGAGTGGTGGGAATAGGAAGGATCCCAGGCTGTGTTGGAGGAGGTGGCTAAGGTGTGCTGTGTGGACGTGGAGAGGATGACCTGGTCCGCAGTGCCACCAAAGGTACAATGACCTCATGAAGTCGTCAAGGGTGAGCAGAGCATCAGAATGATTTAGATTTATTGTCACATGTACCGAGGTAAAGTGAAAAGTATTGTTCCGTGTACACTCCAGGAAGATCGCTCCATACATGAAAAATGAAGGACAATGAGCAATATTAGGTCCAGTGTGAGGGAGGTGTAGCAAGCGAATGCAGCAGGTGTTTGTGATTATCTCCTCATCCAAAGTTGCATGTTTGCACAATGCACAGCTGCTCTTAACTATGCTATTGTGCACCCCAAGTAGTTATAAATGTAAGATGCTCAGGTTACGTGGATTAACCATGCTAAATTGCCCCTTAGTGCCCAAAGATGGACAGGTTAGGTGGGGTTAAGTGGTTACAAGGATAGGGCGGGGGAATGAGCCAAGGCAAGATGCTCTTTCAGAGGGTCAGTGCAGACCCAATGGGCCGAATGGCCTCTTTCGGCACTGTAGGAATTCTATGGTTCTAAATGGCGAGTAGTTGGCATATGATCTTCCAGCACTTTAGTACAGGTTTTGGTCAGGCAGAAGCTGATCTGATAATGGAGTTCAGACATGGCATGAGACGGCGTGAGATTGTTAATGTCAACTCTGCATCAAATCTTGTCAGCAGTAGTGAGGCCATAATGCCCATGTGTTAGGCATTACAGGCGATGAGATACCAGAACAAAATCCTGACACAGTGTGTACTGGGAGTGAAATCCGGCAAATCCCCGAGACCTCCATTCTCGGATTCTGAAAGAGATAGCTGCAGAGATAGCGGATGTGCCGGCTATGATTTTCCAAACTTCTTTAGACTCAGGAATTGTCCCACTAGATTTGAACTTGGCCAAGTGACACTGCATTTCAAAAAATGAGGAGCGAGAGAAACCGGTGAATTGCAGGTCAATTAGCCTGATGTCAGTTGTTGGAAAAATACTGGAATCTATTATTACGGGAGTCTTAACAATACGCAGAAAAGCAAAACACGATTAAAAGATGTCAACATGGTTTGAGAGCTCTGAGGTGCAGAGGGTGGAGAGGAATCTGGGTGCCCTAGTGCACGAGTCCCAAAAGGGCTAGTATGCAGACACAGTCTGTAGTTAGGAAAGCTAACAGAATGTTATCACCTATTGCGAGGAGAATTGAATACAGAATTAGGCAGGTTATGTTTTGGTTATACAGAACACCACTGAGATCACATTTGGAGTAATGTGCACAATATTGGTCACCTTATTCAAGGAAAGATGTAAATGCATTGGAAGCAGTTTGGAGAATGTTTACTCCCTCCGGCCCTGACAGAAGCCCCGCGCCAGCCAGTGGCACAACTGTCAGCACATTATGGCGATGTTGGACACTTTCCGTACACCCTCTCGCTCCCTCAGCAGCCGCCACGTCGGTTTCACAAATTTTAAAAGTACAAGTGAACCCCGCCGTCGGGAACTTGGCCCATCAGAGGCGGAGGATAGTGGGTGCCCCGGAGAATACCGGGTCAGGCCCACTCATGATATGCAAATGGTGTCCACTGTACATGCATTGACGTTGCTGTCGAAGCGCTGTAGCATTGCAGTTTGATGTCAAATCGGCGCCTGCTGCGATTTTGGCGTTGGAACTGATTCTCCGCCCAATCCCCTTTCCCGATTTCGGTGTCGGCCCATGAAGAATCCCGCCCCCAATGTCTTTGGCCCTTAACTGCCCAATAACTACAGTCACCAAGTTTGTAAATTTAAACACAATAATTTTATTGACAATAGTAACTATAATTAAATATGCAGCAAATACAACCAGTTAAATATTATCCAATGCCTAATTCCCCCCTCACTTAAACTTATCCCACCCTCTGCATACACACATAAGACAGTCAAACACAAAGGGGAGAAGAGGTATGTAAAATAATAAGGAAAAGGAATGAGTAATTGTATTTCAGATAATTGTCTTATGGCACACCTTCCTTCGATTTGGGCTTTCAGTTCGAGGCTTCCACTGTGGATTCACGCAAATTCTGTGTACAGCCATGCAGCTTTACTGGAGAAAACACGATGGAGGGAGAGAGCAACTTGTTTCCTCTGTCCGGGACTCCAACTGGTCTTCCCCTGGCTCTCTGAAAATCATCCCACTCAAGCAGGACCACATCACCGCCTGTTACCGGGCACAATATGGCTTTTTGACCAATTCATTGGCCACCAGCCAACCAATTGAACGGAAGCCCACCGATCTGTGCAGAAAAGTTTGGGTTCTGTTGTCTGAAAGCTAGCATGGTATTCTCTTCTGTAATTTTTCAATTCCACACTTCCCCTGCTCCACCCAAAGATGGAGGTCCATGAAACATCCATGGATCAAAATGATAACAGCAAAAATATAGAAAGGGAAAAAATGGAATCAACATACATCATACTATGCTTTTCTAAGTGACCCAGCTCTGGGTCAGCAAAACCATGGGCGGGATTTTCCTTTTTGCCGGAGCCCAGGGGGTTTTCCAACGGCATGGGGCTGCCCCACAATGGGAAACCCCATTGACCGGCCGGTGTAACGGAGAATCCCGCCGGCGGGTCGAGGCAGAAATGTGCCACGGCGGGGCGGAGAATCCAGCCCCACATTAATGTGCAGGTATACAAATAAAAACAGACATATGGGCAACTTTCAAGTGAAACCAACACTCAGGTTCGTCCTTTCTCAACATAAAAGTACAGAAATACAAAGATAACTTAAAACTGTAGCCCATCACTAACACCGACAACACAAATATAACTTACGTAAAACTATCAGCATTTCCTGACGCTGCTGATGTATATTTTCCATTAAACTCTGATGCTTTCTGCACCATTCTGCTTTATTTGATCCACAGCACCATATTGTTTCAATACCTCAACCTTTCTATTTAGATTTCTAAATCTTCCATTATCCAAACCCTCCCATCCTCACCCCCCCCCCCCCCCCCCCCATCAACCACTATGCCCTCCCATTATTAATCTAAAGGCCTGTTCACAGCTCTAGTTATTTGATTGGTCAGGATACTGGCGTCAACTCGGTACAAGTGGAGGCCATCCCAGTGGAATAGCTTACTCTTCTCTGAGTACTGATGCCAGTGCTACAATTAATTGGCACACTTTTCTTCCCACACCACATTTTGAGCCATGCGTTTAATTCGCTGATCAGTTTAATCCCCTGCCAATTGGCACATGGTTCAGAGAACAATCTATATTTGATGACATAATTCTTGGTTTTACCGTGGTCATTGGCTCTCATTGGCTCTCATATCACAACAGCTGGATCCTCCCCCTCACACTCCACGTTCCTCTCTGGCGGCGAGATGTCCCTAACCCTGGCAATTCACAACCTTCAGAGTTCCCTGTCGTGGCTACACAGAACACATACCGATAGATTTTTTTCCCCAATTCTTGCGTAGGCCGCTGCGTGTCGATTATACCAGGACTGTCTACAGATTGCCGCACAGTCCTTGGGTACAGAAACTGGGTCTGCACGGTGTGAAAGTAGCGCTCAGTTACACTGTGAGCCATGATGCTTTCGCCCATGAAACAGTGGCTGGACAGGAGTTACTACCTTCAGCATTTATCACCATGGAACATTTGGAGAGTGAATGTTGGCAGCAGGCAATTAGATAGACGACCAGGAATATTCCTCCTCATTCACATGGCTTAGTTTTACCTGTCCTGACTGCTGTTCTCGGTGTGCCCCTCGAAAAAAGCACCAGCAATACGGAGAAAGTCTCAATGTGGTGCAGATCTTGTAAAAAGAACACTCACCTCGCCAGCTGACCTGTAGAAAATGGGCATTATCAATGCCCAGGGGTGTCAGGAAACTCAACCCAAACCTTTGCTTAGTTTATTATAATACCATTCAGGCTATTTTGATCCAAGCCTCTCGATGTCAATTCTGAACAAAATCATGCAGCCAAGAGGCAAAATGACTGTAACAGCCATTGAGTAGTGCCCAATTACATTAAAATCAAATGGTTTCTCTGAGCTGTGAATGCAGTTGGGAATCGGACTTTGCAAATCTTGCTGTTCGCCAATTTGAGAGGGGGATATTTATAAGTAAGACCAGAGGAGGCCGCCAATGATTAATAATATATATTGGATATTGATAATCATTGCATAGATATAGGACATCCTGCTATCGAGCTCTCATATTTAAATATGAATCAATTAATATCTCAAATGCTTGCATGTAAATTTGAATAAATATGTAATTTGGGAGGGGATCAGACTTGAGTCACAATAATTTGCTCCTAGCAATAATCCATTTTATTGCAAATAATGCTGACATGTCTTTTCACTGCACTTTATCAGGCTCCATGAGTTAAGTAGTTGAAAAAAAGTTATACAATTTAACATTTAGTAGGCAAGAGACAATTTTGACTCCCAGGTATTAATTTAATTTTGAGATCTTGCAGTAAGTTGCTGCTTTTTCAGCATTTTCACCTGTTCTAAAACATCAGAGACTGGGGGCGGGGGGGGGGGGGGGGGGGGGGGGGGGGGGGGGTATTCTCCGACCCCCCCCCATCAGGTCAGAGAATCGCCGGGGTGCAGCATGAATCCCGAATCTCTGACGCCGGGGATTTGGCGGGGGCGGGAATCGCGCCATGCCGGTCGGCGGCTGCTGGCAATGCCCGCCCCCCCCCCCCCCGGCGATTTTCCGGCCCGCGATGGGCCAAGTGGCTGCCCATTTTCAGCCAGTCCTGCCGGTGTACATTACACCAGGTATTTGCCGGCAGTACCTGGTTGCGCGGGCAGCCTACGGGGTCCTCGGGGGGGCGCAGGGAGATCTGGCCCCAGGAGGTACCCCCACGGTGGACTGGCCCGCGATCGGAGCCCACTGATACGCGGGCGGGCTGTGCCGTGGGGGCGCTCTGATCTTTCGCGTCGGCTGCAGTGGTCCTCCGTGATGGCCGACGCGGAGATGAACCCCCACTGCATATGCGCTGGGATGATGCCAGCACATGCTGGCGCTCCTGCGCTTGCGCCAACTCGCACCAGCTGGCGGAGGCCCATCGGTGCCGGTTGGCGCGGCACCAAGCCCCTTCCCCGCCGGCCGCGCGGCGCAAACCTCTCTGGCGCCAGCCTAGCCCCTGAAGGTGCAGAGGATTCCGCACCTTTTGGGCGGCCCGATGCCGGAGTGGTTCACGCCACTCCTTTGCGCTGGAGTTGCCCGCCCCTCCGATTCCCGCAGAATCCAGACCGGGATTCTCCATCGGTCGGCCCAAAATCAGGATAATCGGTTTTGATGCTGATTGCGGCTGGCGTCGGGTTCACGTCAAATCGCAATTCCCTGGTGCCTCAAAAGTGGCTTCCAATCAGCACAGAAACATAGAAAAACTAGGAGCAGGAGGAGGCCATTGAGCCCTTTGAGCCCATTCCGCTATTAATTATGATCATGGCTGATCATCCACCTCTATAGCCGAATCCCACTTTCCTCCATATTCTTTGACCCTTCGCTCTAAGTGCTATATCTAATTTCTCTTTGAAATGATACAATGTTTTGGACTTAACTACTTTCTGTGGTATTGAATTCCACAGGCTCACCACTCTCTAGGTGAAGAAATGTCTCCTCATTATGTCCTAAATGGTCGCACCCGTATCCTCAGACTGTGACCCCTGATTCTGGACACAACCACCATCCGGAACATCCTTCCTGCATCTCCCCTGTCCAGTCCAGTTAGAATTTTCTAGATTTCTATGAGATCCTTCTCCCCCTCATTCTTATGAATGGAAGCGAATACAATACTAACCCATTCAATATCTCCTTGTACGTCAGTTCCGCCATCCCATGAATCAGCCTGGTAAACCTTTGCTGCATTCCCGCCATAGCTCGATCCTTCTTCAGATAAGGAGACCAAAACGGTCCACAACATTCCAGATGTGCACGTACAGTAAATGCTGTTTGCATATCATTAGCTGGCCTGACCCCGTATTCTCCGGGGCCTCTGCGATTCTTCATCTGCACTGGGGGGAATTTCCAACGGTGAGGTTAATTTGTGCTTTTAAGAATCAGGAAACAGGCACAGTGGCTAATGATGGAGGTGGGACGTGCAGAACGTGTGCTGCCGGTGCTGAAACTGGCCAGGCTGGATGTGGGGGGGGAGGCCCTGGCATGGCCAGGTGTAGGGGGGTGGTGGGGGGGGGGGGCTGTTGGTGGTGGGGGGACTGGGGTGGTGTCGAGCACAGACCACCTTTTGCCGTGGCCTGCAAGGCAGCCATCATGCTGCACACCTCATTGACCAGCCTTCATGTCCCGTGGTCCTGCAGAGTGCAACAGGCCATATGGGTGTCCCCACCCTTGCACACTAGCCCCCACCCCCCACCCCACCACACCTGCACCCCAGCCCCCACTCAGCACATCAACCTTCACCATAACACCCCGCCATCCGCCATACCACCACCCCCCCTCACCTGACCGCTACCCGCCGCTGGTCATCATGTGGTTTACCCAACGGCAATGCCCACAGTACAGGGCTGCAGGGCTACGCCGGATGGGTGCGGTGAAGCGTACCGCTGGCAAGGTCCTCACTAGCCATCAGAACCCTTGGCAGCAGGGAAGGGCGCCAATGCCTGAGGCAGGGCCATGTGTGCGAGGATTGGGGGAGAGGGGGTCACGCGGGGGCAGGGACCTCAATGCTAACTAACCCTAACCCTAACCATGTAGCCCGTTGAATCTGGTTGGGTATGGGGGTAAGCACCATGCTAACATATGGGCCTTTCACCCCTTGCAGACAATGGAGATTGGAATACAGCCAGCAATGGTGGACTTCTATTCAATGACTACAGCTCCGCCTTCAACACCATAATACCAGCCAAGGTCATATCATAGCTCCCAAACCCAGGACTTGGCTCCTCCCTCTGAAACTGGATCCTTGACATTCTGACCTATAGACCACAGTCAGTAAAGGTAAACAACAACACCCCCCTTGCATTCGTCCTCACTACTGGTGACCCGCAAGACTGCGTACTATACTCCCTGTACACACACGACTGCGTGGCAAATATCTGGCTCCAACATCCTCCACAAGTTTGCTGATGACATGACCGTAGTGGGTCGGATCTCGAACGAGAGGGAGATAGAGAACTTCGTAGAGTGGTGTCATGACAATAATCGCTCCCTCCTGTCAAGAAAAAACTAAAGAGATGGTGTCCTGGAAATTATAATAAAACGCAAATTCTTTGAGGTTCGATTTAAGGAATTTATTTACACAAATATTTGCGGAAAGGGGAGTGGTCTGGCTGCATAGCCATTCCACAACACTCTGAATTATATAGTTAAAATCCATCATATTTATAGTGTGAAATAAACAACTTTGAAGAGATAAAGCTTGTGAACATACGCAAGAGGAAATACAAATGTTTTGCCCTTGGTTTAAAAACAACTCAAGTGCTCATTTTGTTGTCCTTCAGAAGAACAATTTCTTATCATAATAAGGCCGTGTCCAAAATAATACGCAGCATTTTATTTACCTACTTATTTTCATTCAAAAGCAGTGTTAAAATATAGACAATATTCCCAGCATGCTTCTAATTCCCTTCCACAGCTGGTCATTAACTTTAGGAAGCAATGTATCGTACACACCCCTGTCTGCATCAATGGTGCCGAGGTGGAGATGGTTGACAGCTTCAAAGTCCGAGATGTGCACATCACCGACAATCTGTCCTGGTCCACCCACATTGGTGCTACAACCAATAAAGCATAACAGCGCCTCTACTTCCTCAGGAAACTATGGAAATTCGGCATGCCCACATTGACTCTTACCAACATTTACAGATGCACCATAGAAATCATCCTATCTGGCTGCATCACAGCCTGGTATGGCAACTGCTCGGTCTAACACTGTAAAAAGCTCCTGAGTCGTGAACACATCCCAGTCCATCACACGAATCTGCCTCCCATCCATTGATTTCATCTACACCTCCCGCTGCCAGGGGAAAGCGATCAGCATAATCAAAGACCTCTCCCACCCGGCTTACTGACTCTTCCAACTTCTTCCATCAGGCAGGAGACACAAAAGTCTGAGAACAAGCACGAACAGACTCAAAAACAGCTTCTTCCCTGCTGTTACCAGACTCCTAAACAACCCTCTTATGAACTGATGGACTTATGGACTGATCTGAGCTCTTCAAACATCTTCTCTGCTGAGCAGTACTACACTCTTGTATGCTTCACCCGATGCATATGTCTATGTATTTACATTGTGTATTGTTTTCATGTATGGAATGATCTGTCTGGACTGAACGCAGAACAATACATTTCTCAGCACATTGGTAAACGTGACAATAAAACAAATCCAGATCCAATCCAATGGTGACCGTGCTCCTAGGCCCCACGGCCCTGGGGGATGTACTGTGGCTGTACGAGCTGGAGCTGCTCAAAGAGGACGCTGCAGCAACGGACCCTGTCCCAGATGAACAGGAGGCAGACAGTGAGGATGGAGAGCCAGCCACCAACAGGCCGAGGAGGAGGAGGTGCAAAGGAGGCACCGCATGAGGCAGCGCCTTTCATTCGAGGAATTGGCGGATCGGGCAAACCACCAAAGACCCCGGCTGAGCAGGAGATAAGTGCAACATATCTGCCGGATCATGGAACACTGCGAAGGAATAGGGAGGACACCCAAACCTCGTGTCCATCACAAGCCGCAATGGGTTCACTCAATGAATGTGCAGCTGGCGTGTGACCATGAGATGTGCATCATGCATGCCTGTGCCCGATACCTGGGCAGTGTGCACGACGCCTTCACCCTGGCACACTCGACGGTTCCTGGCCTCTTTGGCTGGCATGTTGGCTCCTGGATGACAAGGGTTATCCACTGAGGTTGTGGTTTATGACACCTATCTGGAGGCCGCAGACCAATGCGGAGACACTAGAACAAAGCCCAGGCAGCGAGCAGGAGTGTGCTCGAGCAGTGCATCGGCATCCGGAAGATGTGAGGTCCATGTGCCTGGACCGCTCTGTAGGGGGCCTCCAGTATAATGCTGGGAGGGTGGCCCACATCGAGATGGCCTGCTGCGCCTTCCATAACATCACGCAGCAGAGGGGCGATGTGTTGGAGGAGGAGGATGAATACCAGTCCTCATCTGATGAGGAGGGTGCGGGGAAGTGCAATGATGGGCAGGACATGGAGCCTGGGTAGGCACAGGAGGTCACACAATGTGTTTGCCAGGGCTAAACCGCACGGGACACGCTGATCACCTCCAGGTTCACCAACTGGGAGGGCAGGGACTGGCCAGAGGCAGGGACACTGGCCATGGGTGCAGGCCCAGGGTTGGCTGAAGCAGCTGGCGTGGTCAATGTGATGGAGGATAATGACAACTACCACAGCGATGAGCTCTGGTGCCCCGCATTAAAAGAAAACGTCTCACTCCTGCCCACGGTGGCACATTCCATCATCCATCTGGGTGATACCTTCATGCGAGCTGACCACCCTGACAATTCCATCACATGGTCTCACCGATTCCCTGGGGCAGCGGAGGTGGGGGCAGGTGAGTGCTGGCTGAACTGTGGTCCTTTAGTCAAGCTTACCCCCTGCACTCATGCCAACTTAACTGGTGTCTACCTTTCAGACCTTACGGACTCTGATGCTATGCCAAGGTGGATGTCCCTATGGTTCATCAGGAGTGGAGGTGGCCTGCTGTGATTCCCGCCCTGTGACCTGGGTACCTTTGGCAGCCATCCTCCGGGCCGACCGGTCATGTATGGGCCCGGCTCCTGCTTGGGTTTTCCAGGTGGCATCATGCTGCCTTGTTCCGCCTGCCCGCTGCTGATGTGATACACTAGGGACTGGAGGGAGGAGTCCGAGTTGCTGTTGTGTTCCGGCACCTCTCCTGCGGGAGTCACCCGCACGGGCCCCATCACCTCCTACCCTCCTGGGGTGCCCAGTGGCCTGCTGCCATTTCAATCAGGGTCTGCATGCTGGAGCCATGGAGCACAGTGAATGCACCACCTCCGTCTAGGACTGTTCCACTACCTTTTGGATGGTTGTCGCATCAGCCAGTGACTGTGCCACCTCTCTCTGTGTCTGTGTCATGCATGGTTGGCACCACCTCTTGCTCCTGCATGCGTTTCGATTCCTTCAACTGCACCTGTAGGTTCTGGATGCTTGCTGACAGCCCCTCATGTAGTCCCTGGCTCTGTAACTGCATCTCCACAATCAATGGGACTGTCCATTCCTGAAACCCGAAACGTGTCCAGACAGCAGCTCGTCCCTGGGATCGGCCGAGCCTCCGACCGTCTGCACCCTTCGGAGTTCCTCCATCCACCCACTGTACCGGAGCAGCTGTGTGGTGCTCACCAGATCAGGAGCCTCTTCACTAAGGTGCCCAACCGAGCTGACTGTCTCTAGGATGATGGAGGGTGTTGGAGCCAATTGTGATGAAAATCAGTGTCATCCCTGGACTCAAGCTCCAGGGTGTCCTGGGACGCGAGTTGAGTGCTCCCGTCCATTTAGGTGTCGTCCTCATCGCTGCTCAGCACCAAGGGTTCTGTGGCTGGGGCCGGGGAAACAGGACACCAGTAGGGCCCTCCCCATCGCTAGTAGCTGCTGCAAGACACAAGACAAGATGCATGATTGCATCGCGGGCGCTGGTGCCAGCCCCTTAAGCATCGTAGAACCGGTCCAGGTGCAGCACCAGAATTCCACGATGCTCCACAGCATCAACACTTAGTCTGAAGATCGGAGAATCCGGTCACAGAGGTTTCCTTCCTATCGTGGGTTCTGGGCATCTATGGCAAAGCCAGTATTTGTTGCGCATCCTTAAGTAATCAGTGGTTGGCTAGATTATTTCACCCTGAAAAATAGCCTGGGACCGTGGATTGCCAGTCCAATGATATTACCACTGCAACACCATCTTGCCACAATGATGATTGTAAAACATCCAGGTCAGTTACTTCTGGTCCAGGAATGCTCATCTGTATCGTATGATTCTCTGTTGGCAAACGTGAATGCTACTGCCAACTGAGGTCAGTGATGAATGAACACTGCCTGTGGCAGAGGGTCGCTCCCATGGCAACTAATTTGTGAGGTTATGAGAACTTTGATATGGACAACCCTTATATTGGAACATTCGCAACAGCCAAAAGTAAGTTGTGGAAAGTCCCAAAGAGATGCAAAGAACTGTATGAGTCACATTTAAAATGCAATCTGGATGAAGCAGGAGTTATGCCACACATGGTATAATCACCAAATCATGTCAGATTGCATTTTCGAGGTGATATCACTGCTCTTACTTTTGTGCCTTTGGGACTTACATTGCTGAACTGAGTCACAAATGATGCTGCCACTTTTGCATTGACGTGTGCATGGGACATGTTTACACTAATGTAAAAGAGCAATATACCTACACCACAATGAGTCACACTGTATATTAGTGAGAAACAAAATTGATTTAATATAGGACTGGGCACATCCCCATGATATTACCGAATGCTTAATTGAAAATCACTTAACTTTCAAATCGTATTCATACATATGAGCATATGAAATAGATGCAAACTGCGGCCATTTGGCCCCTCAAGCTTTCTCCACCATTCATTAGGATCGTGACTGATGTTTGTTTTTCTGCTCCAACACCCCCAGTAACCTGTGATTCCCTGTAGAAGCCAGGTATTTCTAATACAACTAATATAGGTAAAAAGATAGCTGCTTAAAGCATAAATATTAATTCCTAGTTTTAAAATTAAAGAGAACATATAATTTGCAAACTCATGGTCATGGGTTTGCAAGTAACACAGAAGTCTGATAAATTACATTTTTCCAAGGACAAGGGCTGAATCCATGGCAACGAGGAATAGGAATGAAGGATTCTACGGTTCTCACGCCGCTCGAGATTAGGTTGAATCATATCCCATGAATTATACAAGCTACAAAAAACATATCTTGAACTGTGTTGCCTTATTTTTAATAAATGGACAATTAAAACATCGAATCAAATATAATATATATATATATGATTCCAACATTCTCATTATAACGATTTTATAAAAGACTGAATTGAAATAGACAGTTTGAATTATATTTTCGGAGTTAAGCCCAGCGTGGCATGACGAGATAACATAAGGTCTCCATTGTTGCAGTAGTGAGGTCAGCATGAGGTCTCTATTGTGGCAATAGGTAGGTCAGCATTAGACCAGTTTTTGCTGGTTTTGATAAAGCACAATATTGCATTCTTTAACATGCAAACGTAAGCAGGCAGGCAACAATTAGAAATAATGCTACATAGTGAAGATGGGCAGCTTGCTATCAAATCAAATGTGTTTGAGTCTAACTCAAACCAATTAGGATTATATTGGGGTGTGATCGGATCTCTGAAGACAGATATGAAATAGTATATCCATGGACGATTTGGCCACCATTGAGAGAGATTGAAAGAAAGAGTTGAGAGAGACAGAAAGGGTTAGACAGAAAAGAAAAGGAAAGGAAAAGAGTTAGAAAAGAGTTCTGTATTCATATTTCATTTTCAGACTTTGACTTCAGACTTTGACTTTTAAAGTTGTGTTCAAGCTGTTGTCTCAGAAGATAATTCCTGTGATTCTTTGAAAGAATCAAATTGTCTACAAACGGCCTTTTAAATGACTTTCAAGTTGTAACCAATGAACTCCAAATAAAACAATTCTTATTTGCACCTGACAATTTTTTAACTTGAATTTCTACTGAGTTTCAGCAATGCACAAGAATGACCGGTAACCCTGAATTGAATTAACTTCAAATCCTAAGATCCTTCATTCCCTTTCCCAACAAGAATCTATCTACCTCCACCTTGGAAATATTCAATGATCCCGCCTCCACTGCCTTCTGAGTCAGGGAGTTCCAAAACCGCACAATGTTCTGAGAGGAAAAGATTATCCTCACCTCTGCCCTAAACGGATGACCACTAATTCTGAAACAGTATCCCCTGGTTCTGGATTCATCCACAAGAAGAAACATTCTTCCCACGTCCACCTTGTCAATACTGTTCAGGATCTGTGCACAGTATTCTAGGAATGCTGTGCATAACTAAACATAACCCTCACCTTTATGTCTATGGTAAGAAGTCTTATAACACTAGGTTAAAGTCCAACAGATTTGTTTCTAATCACCAGCTTTCAGAGCGCAGCTCCTTCATCAGGTGTATGAAGAGGTGGGTTCCATCAACACACAGGGGCTGGTTTAGCTCACTCAGCTAAATCTCTGGCTTTTAAAGCAGACCAAGCAGGCCAGCAGCACGGTTCGATTCCCGTACCAGCCTCCCCAGACAGGTGCCAGAATGTTGTGACTAGGGGCTTTTCACAGTATCTTCATTAAAGCCTACTCGTGACAATAAGTGATTTTCATTTTCATTTCATTTCATATAGACAAATTCAATGATACAAGATGATACTTTGAATGCGAGTCTTTGTGGGTAATTTCGTCTTTACAGGTCCAAACGGTGCGACTAGAGAGAGGGATAATCACAGGTTAAAGACGTGTGAATTGTCTCAAGCCAGGACAGTTGGCAGGATTTTGCAAGCCCAGGCCAGATTGTGTGTGTGTTTGGGAGGGGGGGGGGGGGGGGGGGGGGGCAGTGAATGTAATGAGACTCGCATTCAAAGTATCATCTTGCATCATTGAATTTTTAAGACTTCTGGAACTTTTCCTACCTCTCTAGTGCCCTCACATGGTCGGCTTATATAGTAGCTTTCACCCTTTCAAAGTTTTACTGAGGGTTTTCTTTCCCTCTTTTTATACTCTGTGTGCTTCACAACTTCAAGGTTGAAGTATTTGTCAAAGGCTTTTAATGTTCCATTAAGCTGGCTGAGACTTCACCAACATATTGTATTCGGATTACGTTCTTAGCAAGTTACCGAATTAGTATAAATATATGCTACTCTGAAATAGAAACATAAAATGATGGAAAAATCCAGCAGGTCGAGCAGCATCTGTGGAGAGAGATACCGTCATTGATGTAACAGAAAAGAGTTGTGGGAGAGGGCTTGACTAGGACTAGAATAAAGAATGTTCCACACAACAAAAAGACAGGTATTGCTGTGATCCAACATAATGTGGAGTAACAACACCTCATCTTCTGATTAGGCACGTTTCAGCCTCTGGACTCCATACTTTTCTTTCTGGCTCTGTTCAACACTACATTGATTCTGAGATATGGGTGAGGTATTTTCTTACATCACTGTGTGGGCAGCACTATACTCAGTCCCACATTAACCCTACATGTGCCAGACCCTTATACTACACCTCCGCACTGCTATTTTCCCACAGTCCTGCAAATTTATGCCATGTAAATATTTATCCAATTCCTTTTTTAAAATTAGTATTGAATCTTCTTCGCACAAATGTATTCTAGTTCACAAACATTTGCTGCATAAATTGTGTTTCCCTCATATCACCTCTGGTTCAGTTGTCTATCTTACCAATCATTGTCCTTTGGTTACTGATCCATCTGCCACTTGAAATGGTCGCTCCTTATTTACTCGATCAAAACCCATCATCATTTTGAACAGGCAACTCAATCACCCTTTAACTTTTTGCGCCATAAGGAGAATAATCCCATCTCCTCCAGTCACTCCTCCAAACCAGATACTGTTCTTGCAAATCTCATCTCCTCCCTCTCTGTGGCCCTGGTGTCCATCTTAAAACGTGGTGTCCAGAAGTGATATTGAATGGTCATGTTGTTATAAAATTCATTTACGGGATGTGGTCGGCGCTGGTTAGGCCAGCATTTATTGCTGATCCCTAGTTGCACTTCAGAAGGTGGAGGTGAGTTGCCTTCTTGAACCGCTGCAGTCCTTCAAGTGCAGGCAGTGCTGTTCAGGAGGGAGTTCCAAGACTTTGTCCCAGCGGCAGCGAAGGAACGGCAATATATTTCTAAGTCAGGGTGGTGAGTGACTTGGAGGGGAACCTACAGGTGGTGGGGTTCCCAGGTATCTGCTGCTCTTGTCCTTCTGGATGGTAGTGGTCATGGGTTTGGAAGATGCTGACTAAGGAACCTTTGCGAGTTACTGCAGTGCACCTTGTAGATGATACACAAGACTGCCACTGTTCATAGATGATGGAGGGTATGAATATTTGTGCGAGGAGGAGCAATCAAGCGGGCTGCTTTGTCCTGTGTGGTGTCCAGCTTCTTGAGTGTTGTTGGAGCTACACCCATCCAGGCAAGTCGAGTGTATTCCATTGCACTCCTGACTTGTGCCGTGTAGATGGTTGACAGGCTTTTTGGGGTCAGGAGGTGAGTTACTCGCCGTAGGGTTCCTAGCCTTTGACCTGCCCTGGTAGCCACAGTATTAATATGGCTAGTCCAGTTCAGTTTCTGATCAACGGTAGCCCCCAGGATGTTGATTGTGGTGGGATTTAGTGATGGTAATGCCATTGAATGTCAAGGGGCGATCGTTAGATCCTCTCTTGTAGGAGATGGTCATTGCCTCACAGTTGTGTGGCATGACTGTAACTTGCCACTTGTCAGCCCAAGCCTAGATATTGCCCAGGTCTTGCTGCATTTGGAAACGGACTGCTTCATTATCTGAGGAGTCGCGAATGGCGCTGAACATTATGCTGTCATCTACAAACATCCCCACTTCTGACCTTGTGATGGAAGGGAGGGGTTATTGATGAAAAGCTGAAGGTGGTTGGGCCGAGTACATACCCTGAGGAACTCCTCAAGTGATGTCTTGGAGCTGAGATGTTTGACGTCCAACCACCGGAACCAGTGGAGAGGTTTTCTCTTGATTCCCATCGATTCCAGTTTAGCTAGGGCTCTTTGATGCCATGCATGATCAAATACTGTCTTGATGTAAGTGCAGTACTCTCACCTTAGCACTGCCATTCAGCTCTTTTGTCCATGTTTGAACCAAGGCTTTAATGAGGTCAGGAGCTGAGTGACCCTGGCGGACCCCAAACTGAGCACCCGTGAGCAGGTAAGTGCCACTTGATAGCACCGTTGATGACTCCTTCTATCACTTTGCTGATGATGGATAGTAGACTAATAGGATGGTAATTGGCTGGGTTGGATTTGTCCTGCTTCTTGTGTACAGGTCACACCCGGGCACGTTTCCACATTGCTGGGTAGATGCCAATTTTGTAGCTGTACTGTAACCGCTTGGCTAGGGTTGAAGCAAGTGCTGCACAAGTCTTCAGAACTATTACTGGAATATTATCAGGACCCATGGCCTTTGCTGTATCCAGTGCCTTTAGCCATTTCTTGATATCACGTGCGGTGCATCGTTTTGGCTGAAGACTGACATCTATGATGCTGGGGACTTCTGGAGGAGACTGAGATGGATCAAACACTCAGCACCTCTGGCTGAAGAGTGTTGCAAATGCCTCAACCTTGTATTTTACACATGTGTGCTGGACTCCTCCATTATTGAGGATGGGGATATTTATGGAGTCACCTTCTCCACTGAGTTGTTTAATAAACCACCACCATTCATGGTTGGGTGTGGCAGGACTGTAGAGCTTATATCTGATGAATTGGTTGTGGAATCACTTACCTCTGTCTATTATTTGTTGCTTATACTGTCTGGCACAGAAGTAGTCCTGTGTTGTATCTTCACGAGGTCCACACCTCATTTTACGTAATGCCTGGTGTTGCTCCTGGCATGCTCTCCTACACTCTTCATTGAACCAGGGTTCATCCCCTGGCTTGGTGGTAATGGTAGAGTGGGGGGATATAAGAACAAAGAACAAAGAACCAAAGAAATGTACAGCTCAGGTACTGCATCGACTATGCTGCCCATCTAAACGAAAACCTTCAACACTTCCGGGGTCCATCTCCCTCTATTCCCATCCTATTCATGTATTTGTCAAGGTGCCCCTTAAACGTCACTATCATCCCTGCTTCCACCACCTCCTCCGGCAGCAAGTTCCAGGCACCCACTACCCTCTGTTCCTCGCACCTGAAACCAATGCCCCCTAGTAATTGACCCGTCTACCCTGTGGAAAAGACTCTGACTATTCACTCTGTCTATGCCCCACATAATTTTGTAGACCTCAATCAGGTCGCCCCTCAACCTCCGTCGTTCCAGTGAGAACAAACCAAGTTTATTCAAACTCTCATCATAGCTAATGCCCTCCATAACAGGCAACATCCTGGTAAATATCTTCTGCACCCTCTCTAAAGCCTCCACATCCTTCTGGTGTGGCGACCAGAATTGAACACTATACTCCAAGTGTGGCCTAACTAAGGTTCTATACAGCTGCAACATGACTTGCCAATTTTTATACTCAATACCCCGTCCAATGAAGGCAAGCATGCCGTATGCCTTCTTGACTGCCTTCTCCACCTGTGTTGCCCCTTTCAGTGACCTGTGGACCTGTACACCTAGATATCTCTGACTGTCAATACCATTCACTGCATATTCCCTCCCTGTATTAGACCTTCCAAAATGCATTACAATATGCTGGGCCATGAGTTTGCAGAATATGGTTGAATAAAATTCTGCTGCTGGTGATGGCCCACAGCACCTCATGGATGCCCAGCCTTGAGTTGCTAAATCTGTTCGAAGTCTATCCCATTTAGCACAGTGGTAGTGACACACAATACGATGGAGATATCCTTTCAATGTGATGACGGGACTTTACCTCCACAAGGACTGTGCGGTGTCACTTCTATCGATACTGTCATGACAGATGCATCTGCAGCAGATTGGTGAGGATGAAGTATTCCCCCTCTTGTTGGTTCCCTCACCACCCGCTGCAGTCCCAGTCTAGCAGCTATGTCTTTCAAGACCCGGCCAGGTCAGTCTGTGGTGGTACTACCGAGCCACTCTTGGTGATGAACAGTGAAGTCCCCCACCCAGAGCATATTGTGTGCTCTTGCCACCCTTCGTGCTTATTCCAAGTGGTGTTCAACATGGAGGAGTACTGATTCATCAGCTGATGGTGGCCTGGTATGTGGTAATTAGCAAGGTTTCTTTGTCCATGTTAACCTGAAGTCATGAGACTTCATGGGGTCCAGAGTCGATGTTGAGGACTCTCAGGGCAACTTCGGGGCCTCACGGTAGCATGGTGGTTAGCATCAATGCTTCACAGCTCCAGGGTCCCAGGTTCGATTCCCGGCTGGGTCACTGTCTGTGTGGAGTCTGCACGTCCTCCCCGTGTGTGCGTGGGTTTCCTCCGGGTGCTCCGGTTTCCTCCCACAGTCCAAAGATGTGCGGGTTAGGTGGATTGGCCATGCTAAATTGCCCATAGTGTAAGGTTAATGGGGGGATTGTTGGGTTACGGGTATATGGGTTACGTGGGTTTAAGTAGGGTGATCATTGTTCGGCACAACATCGAGGGCCGAAGGGCCTGTTCTGTGCTGTACTGTTCTATGTTCTATGTAACTCCCTCTCGACTGTACACCACTGTGCCACCACCTCTGCTGGGTCTGTCTTGCCGGTGAGACAGGACATACCCAGGAATGGGGATAGTGGTGTCTGGGACATTGTCTGTAAGGTATGATTCTGTGAGTATAACTATGTCAGGCTGTTGCTTAACTCGTCTGTGAGACAGCTCACCCATATGTGGAACAAGCCCCCAGATGTTAGTAAGGAGGACTTTGGAGGGCCGACAGGGCTGGGTTTGCCGTTGTCACTTCCAATCGTCCGGTTTCATTTCTTTTTTGTGTTTTTGTAGCAGTTGAATATAACTGAGTGGCTGGCTAGGCCATTTCAGGGGTCAGTTCAGAGTCAACCACATTGCTGTGTGTCTGAAGTCACATGTAGGCCACACCAGGTAAGGATGGCAGATTTCCTTCCCTAAAGAATTAGTGGGCATTAGTCAGAACAATCGACTCCTGTTCTCAGTGAATAAAATTACATATTCACAGTATTGTTGTTTGTTGTTGCCCTTTTGTGCACAGGACATTGTTGTATAGTGTAAGTGAGACAAAAATTAAGTGATGTTTCATTGTGCGCTGCTATTAAGTATTGTCGTGGGTAAGTGGAGGTGCCAGTATCCATCACTGATATGTGTGAAGAGCAGGTTACTGTTACCTGTTGTTGCAATCTTAAAAAAAGGAAAGCAAGTGAGGCAGAAGGAAAAAATGCAGAATAAAGACTTTGCTTCTTGTTCTTCAGTTTTCTTTTTGATTGGTAGC
Source organism: Scyliorhinus canicula (assembly GCF_902713615.1). Taxonomy (NCBI): domain Eukaryota; kingdom Metazoa; phylum Chordata; class Chondrichthyes; order Carcharhiniformes; family Scyliorhinidae; genus Scyliorhinus; species Scyliorhinus canicula. The sequence continues at coordinate 270,063,889 of NC_052147.1, forward strand.
ACTCTCACCTCTGAGTCACAAGGCGTGGGTTCAAATCCCGCTCCAGGGCCTCAGCGCAAAACTGTCACTGCAGTGCAGTGACGAGGTAGTGCTGGCTGTCAGAGGTGCTATCTCCTGAATGAGACATTACCCTGAGGCCCCAGCTGCTCAATCAGGTGGGTGTATAAAGATCTCAAGTCACTGTTTTGAAATGGAATAGGGGAGTTATCACAGATTTCTGGCCAACAGTTATCCCTCAATCAACATCATCAAAAAGAGATTTATCTGATCCGGATCGCGTTGGTAGCTGTGGGAGTTTGATGTATGCAAATTGCCGCATGCATTTCCTACATGACAGCAGTGAGGGCGCTGTCAAAACGTACTTCATTGACTGCAAACGCATTCGGATGTCCTGTGGTCATGAAAGGTGCTATACAAATGCAAGTCATTTTTATTGCTGCAAAGACCTTCTGCAGGATTTTCCGCACGTCCCACCGCGCGTTTGAGGCAGCGTATGCGGCCCGCCATTGGCTGGCGGCTGGATCTGCCGGTCCCGCCGTTGTCAACAGGGATTTCCTGTTGAATGCACCCCTCGCTGCTGGAAACCCCGCATCAGGGGTGCGCCCTCGGCGGTACAGGATCACCCACCAGCAAGGACGGCCAGAATGTTCTGGCTCCTGGGTTCAATGGCTACTTAATTTCTCGTGCCGTTTTAAAAGACTTGTGCGTCTTTTTGTTTTGAGCTGCCGGGCAGAGTTTTGACTTCACCGATTCATCCCTAACCCTCACTCTAACCCTAACCCTAACCCTAATTTTGGGAGGGATGAGGTCCCAAGAGCGTAAATAGGGAGTTAGGAAGAAAGTTGAGAAGTTGGACGCCAAAGGTAGTGATTTCAGGATTAATACCAGTGTTAGTCAGAGTAGAAATATCAGGATATATTGGATGAATATGTGCCTGCAGAGATGGTGCGAGAGGGAGGGTTTCAGATTCCTGGGATTGGGACTGGTTCTGGGGGAGATGGTACAAACTGGAATGGGTCACACCTGGGCAGTACCAGAAATGATGTCCTTCGGGGAGTATTTGTTGGAGTGGTTGGGGAGGGTTTTAGCTCAAGATGCAGAGTGAAGTAGTTGGTTCTGAGACTAGGGTCCTGAATCTTAATACAGGAAACCACGATGATATGAGGCGTGAGTTGGTTTTGAGTAGTTGGGGAATGTTACTCAAAGGGATGACAGTGGCTAGGTAATGGCAAACATTCAAGGAGTGCATGCGGGAACTGCAAGAATTGTTTATTTCTGTCTGGCACAAAAGTCAAATGGGAAAGGTGGACACTATATGGCTGACAAGAGAAATTAGGGATAGTATTCAATCCAAGGAAGTAGCATATAAATTGGCCAAGAAAAAAGAACAGGTTTGAAGATTGGAAGCTGCTTAGTATTCAGCAACGGAGGACCAAGGGATTAATTGAAAAGGGAAAATAGAGTACAAAAGTAAGCATATAGGGAACATAAAAACAGACTGTAAACAGTTCTAAAGGTATGTGAAAAGAAATAGATTGGAGAAGACAAATATAGGTCCCTTACAGTCAGAAACAGGGGAATGTATAATATGGGGCAAATAAATAGCTGATTAACTAAATACATACTTTGGTTCTGTCTTCACAAATGCGAATACAAATCATCTACTACAAATGTTGGGGAACGCAGGGTTTAGTGAGAGGGAGGGACTGAAGGAGATCAATATTAGTAGAGAAATGGTGTTGGTGAAATTGATGGGATTGAAAGTGGATAAATCCCCAGGGCCTGACAATCTGCCTCCTCAAGTACTTAAAGAAGTGGCTCTGGAAATAGTGGATGCATTGGTAGTCATTTTCTAGGATTCCATAGACTTTGGAACATTTCTTTCAGATTGGGGGGAAAGCTAATGCAATTCCACTATTTAAAAAGGGAGGTAGAGAGAAAATAGGGACTTATAGACCAGTAAACCTGATGTTGATAGTCGGGAAAATTCTAGAATCTATTATCAAAGATTTTATAGCTGAGCACTTAGAAAATACTCCCAGGGTCATACAGAGTCAGCTTGGATTTATGAATGGGAAATCATTCTTGATATCTCCTGGAAGTCTTTGAGGATGTAACAGAGTTGATGGGGGGGGGGGGGGGGGGGGGGGGGGAGGGTCGCAGTTGATGTGGTATATTTGGACTTTCTGAAGGCTTTTTACATCGACCAGCATAAAAGATTAGTATGTAAGATTAAAGTGCATGGGACTATGAGTAGTGCATTGAGATGGATAGAAAACCGGCTGGCAGGCAGGAAACAAAAGTAGGAATTAATGGGTCTTTTTCAAATTGGCAGGCAGTGGCTAGTCGGGTACTGCAGGGATTCGTGCAGGGTCTCAGCTATTCACATCATGTATCAATGATTTAGATGAGGGAACAAAATGTAATATCTCTAAATTTGTAGATGACACCAAGTTGGGTGGGGTGCTGAGCTGTGAGAAGGATGCAGAGATCCGTCAGTGTGATTTGGACAAGTTGTGTGAGTGGGCAAATGAATTGCAGATGCAGCATAATTTTGAGAAATGCGAAATTATCCACTTCAGTAGCAAAAAGGAGAAGGCAGACTATTATCTGAATGGCCATACATTAGAAGAGGGGAATCTGCAACGAGATCTGGATGTCCTTGCACACCAGTCACTGAAGGTAAGCATGCGGGTGCAGCAGGCAGTAAAGTGGCATAGGTTTAGCCACCATAGAGGCTGGTTAGCACACTGGGCTAAATCGCTGGCTTTTAAAGCAGACCAAGGCAGACCAGAAGCACGGTTCAATTCCCGTACCAGCCTCCCCGAACAGGCGCCGGAATGTGGCGACTAGGGGCTTTTCACAGTAACTTCATTGAAGCCTACTTGTGACAATAAGCGATTTTCATTTTGTTATGTTGACCTTCATAGCGAGATGATTCAAGTATAGGAGCAGGGCTGTCTTGCTGCAATTATACAGGGCCTTGGTGAGGCCACACCTGGAATATTGTGTGCAATTTTCTTCTCCTTATCTGAGGAAGGATGTTCTTGCAGCGATGGTTTACCAGACTGATTCCTGGGTTGACGGGAGTGACGACAGAGGAGAGATTGAATCAGTTACGATTGTATTCTCTGGAGTTCAGAAGATTGAGGGGGGAATCTCATAGAAACTTATAAAAGTCTCACAGGACTAGACAGGGTAGATGCAGGAAGGATGTTCCCGATGGTGGGCGTGTCCAGAATCAGAAGTCACAATCTGAGTTTACAGGGTAGACCATTCAGGATAGAGATTAGGAGAAATCTCTTCACCCAGAGAGTGGCATTTGTAACCACAGAAGCAGTTGAGGCCAAAACATTGTATGTTTTCAAGAATCAGTTAGATATAGCACATAGTGCAAAGGGGATCATAGGATGTTGGGGGAAAGCGGGATTAGGCTATTGAGCTGGATGATCAGCCATGGCCATAATGAATGGTGGTGCAGGCTTGAAGGGCCAAATGGCCTCCTTCTGCTCCTATTCTACGTTTCTATGTTTCTAAGCCAGTCCAGTTGAGGACAGATTGTCTCCTTTCGAAAGGAACATTAGGCGATCAGTTGGCTTTTATGGTAATACAACAGCTTCATGGACTCTATCACCAATATCCCCATCTTAATTTGCAAAACTGAATTCAAAATCTCAAACTGCCACAATGGGATTTAACCTCTTGCTCCAAGGATTATTAATCCAGAAACCTAACCATTACATTATCATACCCTATTTGGCAGGATTTAATGCTTGACATCCTACTGGGAGGAAGCGGTTAAAACCTTGTTCACAGTGGATATTTGTGTCTGGATTTCCCGCTCTTATTGAACATGGCATGGTGGCAAAGTGGTTACCGCAGCGCCATGGACCTAGGTTCAATTCCGATCTTGGGTGACTGTGAGGAGTTTGCACGTTCTTCCCATCACTGTGCGGGTTTCCTTTGAGTGCTCTGGTTTCCTCCCACAGTCCAAAGTTTTGTGGGTTGGGTGGATTGGTCATGCTACATTATCCCTTAGTGTCCAAAGATGTGCATGTTAGGTGGGGTTACGGGAATAGTGCAGGGAGTGGGCCTCGTTTGGGTCTTTCAGAGGGTTGGTGCAGAGTCAACGGGCTGAAAGACCTAATTTGCAGGATAGCTTAGTGGCAGAGGAAGAGGACACAGATGATCCTAGACATGGTATTGGAAACCATGGTGGTAGATGTCCTCAGAAGAATGGATGCCCATCTGCAAGACACGGGGCATGTCGGGTAGCTGGAAGGCCACATGGTTGCCCACTTCCCCTTCCTCTCCCTTGCAGCAGCTGTGTAGCTGCTCTGTCCAGCTTTGTACTCTTCTCCCTGGACCTGATGGGAATGCCGAGCAAAATGCTTGTGACAAAGCATTCCCCTCTCTCCTGGCAACTTTCATCAGGTTGGGGCCAAATCACTGAGTGTCTTTAAGACAGAGATAGATAGGTTCTTGATTAATAAGGGGATCAGGGGTTATGGGGAGAAGGCAGGAGAATGGGGATGAGAAAATATCAGCCATGATTGAATGGAGGAGTAGACTCGATGGGTGAGTGCTGATAGGGCGGCATGGTAGCACAGTGGTTAGCTTCACAGTGTTGCTTCACAGCTCCAGGCTTCCAGGTTCGATTCCCGGCTTGGGTCACTGTCTGTGCAGAGTTTGCACATTCTCCCCTTGTCTGGGTGGATTTCCTCCGGGAGCTCTGGTTTCCTCCCACAGTCCAAAGGTGAGCAGGTTAGGTAGATTGGCCATGCTAAATTGCCCTTTGTGTCCAAAAAGGTTAGGTGGGGTTACTGGGTTATGGGGATATGATGGTGTGGGCTTAAGTAGGGAGTTCTTTTCAAGGGCCGATGCAGACCCAATGGGCCAAATGGCCTCCTTCTGCACTGTAAATTCTAGAAAACCTTTAATTGGCATAATTCTGCTCCCATGTCTGATGGGGTAACATTGTATTTACTCTTTCTTAGTGAAGTGGTGAGGTCCTCTGAGGATTTTCAGAATAAGTGTTAGTGAAGCCTCAACAAAGTGTCCCAGAAAGTCTGCCAAGGGGAAACAAAGAGACTTCTCTCAACAGCACAAGCAGCAAGTATCTCTTTAAGCAGTGCTTGAAATATATACCAGGAGATGGAATTAGGAGAAGCATTAACCACCAAAATACCATGTGTGTTACTGAGTATCAATAGGCAGATTAAGTCTCAATCTTCACAAACAGTAACTGCCTTGTTATGCTCTTGATTTAGCATAAACTGCTTCCTTGATGTGCGCTCTGACAAAGGAAGGTTCAGATTAACAATTCTCCTACTTGGATTCGACTCTACTGTTAATCCTTCTATAGCTGCTCAGACTGACGAACCAGTCAGCTACTGGTGCATGTGATGTTCAATTAACCCTGTGCCTGTACTCACTGAGTGTCTCCACTGGAAAGAGGAAGATCATGTGTGCTGTGTCCTTTATATATGGGTGGGTGTAATGCCCTCCTGTGGTGGCATTACTTTGTAAAGGCCATCCTTATCCCTGTGCGTGAGGAACCAAGAAGTGGTCAAATCACTTTGTTGTCTGATTTGGAGTCTTTTTTTCTTCCGATGCTTGTGGCGACGTTTGATGGCATCTGGCCTGAAAGCCAGGTTGCCTGTTGGTAGTGCAGTAAACGTGAAGTGGAAAGATGTATCGTCCTGCCATGGTATGCCATTGTATTGAGCTGAGCAGTAACTGTGCCCCTCATGGGCAGAGTTGTACCATGTTATACCAGTCGTAGTTCCATTGGTGTAGTCTTTGTCGTGCTTGCTCCCGACGATACTGCCTTTGGTACGCATCGTGTTGTTGTCTTTGATATGCTTTTCATAGGTTGTGTTGTTGTGTCGGTTGGTTTTGTTGCCGTGTTTGCTGCGCTCAAGGACCACACTCTGTGGATAATACGAGTCAATCACACAGTTACTCCTGTCAGCGTGCTTTGTGGCATCTGCTGTCACCTTGAGCGTGCCGTCACTGAGTTCGCGGCGCTCCCCGTCTGGAGTCATGTTCGGCTTACTTGAATCAGCTTTGGCTTTTGATTGCTCCCCATCTGGAGTCTGGTCTGTTTCACCTGAGTCAGTTTTGGTTTGTCGATGCTCCCCGTCTGGAGTCATTTCAGGTTCACTGGAGTCAGCTGAGGTTTCTTGTTGCTCCACGTCAGGAGTCAAAACATTCAGGAATGCATTTGCTTGTGGAGAGGCTCGAGCGAATGAGGTTTGAAGTAACGTGGTGTCTCTGGAGTCACCAGTAATCTCACTGTGATCGTCGAGTGCCTCTGTACGCATTAGCTGAGGTCTGTCACATTGCATATCTTGTATGGGAAGTGGGATGCTGTCGTCACTTGTCTCACATACAGTGGGTAGGGCCTCAGTAGCTTCTTGTTGTTCACTGAAACTGGGTAGACTGTCAGTCTTCTTCTTGTGACTCAAACAACGTGGGTGGACTGTCATTGTCGCTTTGTTGTTCACTGGAGCGTGGTAGACTGTCATAGTCTTCTTGCTGTGCACTTGAGCATGGCAGACTATCATAGTCCTTCTATTATTCACTTGAGCATGGCAGACTTGCATCGTCTGCTGCTGATTGCTCAGAGGAGGTTGCTAGACCCTCATGGTGTTGTTCATGCAAGGACTGCACTTTGGAGTCTTGCGTTGCTTCTATTGTGGAGGCTGTCCACGAGCTCGCTGTGGAGGCTTGTGTCAGTCGAGTCAATTCTTGTTCATGCAAGGACTGCGGTGTGGAGTCTGGGACCCTTTGTGATGCGTGGATCACTCTCTGTGTGGAGTCGGGAACCCTTCGCGGTGCGTGGACCACTCTCTGCATGGCAGCAGGCCGCTCTCTGTGGGCTTCTACCGCTCATTGTCTCTTGGTGTCAGGCCGCAGCATAATCCTGCACTCACGAGTCGGGATGTCATATTGCTGGGCGGAAGATCCTCAAATCCGAAGAACACATCCGCGTCTGTGTCGGATTCTTCACTGTAGAACACATCTCGCTGCGGTTCGTATTTGGTACAGGAGTCGCCATCTCCAATGATGAAACTTTCGTCTGAGTCGTTGTCTTCTAGGACCATTCCATCACTTTCTGTGCCGGAGCTGGCACTGGGCTCGTGATGTCCAAAGAAGAAATCAATGTCGGAGTCGTAGTCTTCAAGGACTGTATCATCGCTTTGGGTGGTGCTAACTGCTTGTTGCTGGGTTCTGCGGAGGTTACTTTCAGCGACTGGTTGAATTTCAGGCATTGTGCTGTCGTTCCAGGTGAAGGAATCTTGTTTTGAGGCTTTAAATTTTTTTTTTCTTGTTTTGGGACATTTCCCCTTTTTAGTGGGCGTGGTCGTGTGCCTCTGATGTCACAAAGCATGTGATGTAGTGCGTAGGAAGCCATTGCGCATGCGCAGATCGCTGCTCCTTTACTTTGCGCATTTCTCTCAACTGCGTATGTGCGGTACCTTTTTCAAGATGGCTGCAATTCAAAACTGCAGATTTCTGCTGCAAGCCTACCTCATGGTGAGTTTTGGCGCCTCTTTTACCGTTTTGTCTTGTATTCTCCTCGCAGAATTCTTGGAATTTGTCCAGGACTGCCTGGAAATCGCTCTTGTTTTGCCCTTTGGGTATTTGAAGGTCTGGAAGATTTCAGCTGCTTCTGGACCCGCGATGGTAAGTAGAAGCTTTATGTTCTCTGCATCCGGCACATCATCTAGGTCAGGCGCTATCAGGTAGATCTCGAATCTCTGCCTGAAACAACGCCAGCTTTCACTGAGATTGCCTTGGTACCTGAGCTGCTGTGGAACCGGAATCCCAAAGATCATCTTGCCTGGGTGCCGTTGCTGGTTGTCACTGTTTGCTGAGTTGTGACTATATGGATATAAACAGTCACTCACTGGGTACCATGTTTTGTTATGCTCTTGATGTAGCATAAGCGGCTTCCTTGATGTACACTCTGACAAAGGAAGGTTCAGACGTGGAGATAGCTTCAACACGTTTATTAAACTATTAACAATTCTCCTACTTGGATTCAACTCCACTGTTAATCCTTCTGTAGCTACTCAGACTGATGAACCAGTCTGCTACAATCCACGTGGTGGGTGTGATGTTCAATCAACCCTGTGTCTGTACTCACTGAGTGTCTCCACTAGAAAGAGGAAGATCATGTGTGCTGTGTCCTCTATTTATGGGTTGGTGTAATGCCCTCCTGTGGTGGAGTCACCTCTGTGTGTATCATGAATGCCCATTGGTCGTGTCCTATCTTACTGACCCATTGGTTGAGTATCTGTGTGTCATGTCTCAGGTGCTCCCTCTAGTGTCTATCTAGTCTACGTGTACTTACATTAACCCCTTGTGTATTTACAATGATGCATATCACCACAGTAACCTTTCCCAGTGCAGGTTTCATCTCCTTTAAAAAGATGAAATGAAATGAAAATAGCTTATTGTCACAAGTAGGCTTCAATTAAGTTACTGTGAAAAGCCCCTAGTTGCCACATTCCAGCACCTATTGAGGGAGGCTGGTATAGGAATTGAACCCGCGCTGCTGGCCTCGCTCTGCTTTCCAAGCCAGCTATTTAGCCCACCGTGCTAAACCAACTTGGCCACCTCAAGAGGATCTTTAGAGCCTGAAAACATTGCTGAAAAACATCCTCTTCTTCAGCGATAAACAGTTTGGTGATATTGTCATCACATATTTAAATACATAGATTACCTGGTTAGGTTAAAATATTCTTCTGAATTAGACCTGTTTATTTCATCACACTCCATAATTGGTCTTCCTTTTCTGGTGATAAATAGTTCACCAATCAAATTCACCAGAATAAAAACTCACATGATGAACAAATGTGCCGGAGTTGATAGATGTTCAGAACAGTTTTTAATAAGCCCCTTAGGGAGGTATTCTTAATAATTAGACTGGATGGATGGTACTTTACAGTAATACACTGAGACTCACAGACTGAATGGCCTGTCTGGCTTGTGATGTCATTCAGCCTTTTTTTTAAATTTAGAGTACCCAATTATTTTTTTCAAATTAAGGGGCAATTTAGCATGGCCAGTCCACTGATCCCACACAGCTTTTGGGTTGTGGGGGACGAAATCCACGCAGACACGGGGAGAATGTGCAAACTCCACACGGACAGTGACCCAGGGCCAGGATTCGAACCCGGGCCCTCAGCGCCGTAGGCAACAATGCTAACCAATGTGCCACCCTGCTGCCCATGTCACTCAGCCTTAAGATCACAAGGGATCCCATCAAAGTTATGGAGAAGCAGATAAAATATCGCTCTGGCAGCATAGAATCATAGAATCCCTACAGTGCAGAAGGAGGCCATCCAGCCCTTCATATCTGCACCGACCCTCTGAAAGACCACCCTATCTTGGCCCAAGCTCTATACTATCCCCGTAACCCCACCTGGGGCCAATTTAGCATCGTCAATACACCTAACCTGCACAGACACAGGAGAAAGTTCAAACTCCACACAGGCAGTCACTGAGGTCGGAATCAAACCGGGACTCTGGTGCTGTCAGGCAGCAGTGCTAACCACTGTGCTAGCCACCATGCCGCCCCAGTGGAGTCAAGTCCGTATGGGTTCTTCAGAACTAAAGAGGAGTATAAATGTCACAGATTGTATTTGGAAAGGGGGATGGAGGAGGTGGGGCATAAAAGAAGGTCAGAGTGAAGGAAAAATTGAATAAGACTGTCATGAATACAGGATAATGGAGTGTTAATAGTTGCATTAAGGACTGAAGAAGGTTTCGATAGTGGCATAAAGGTGAAATAGCAGAATGCATTAATAGGAGAGCAAACCTCAGTGAAAGCAAAAGAAGAACAAATGACACATGGTACTGTGGGGGGTTGCTTAACTTGGGACGAAACAAGGACACATTAACAAAAGGGATCAGTACTGATACCTTTGCTGTTTGTAATATAAACAATTTGGAGGAAAATGTAACTGGTTTGATCAGTAAGTTTGCAGATGACATAAAGATTGGTGAAATTGCAGATAGTGATGAGGACTGTCAGAGGATATAGCAGGACATAGATCGGTTGGAGACTTGGGCAGAGAGGAGGCAGATGGAGTTTAATCTGGACAAATGTGACGTAATGCATTTTGGAAGGTCCAATACAGATGGGTGTAATGACTTAGGCTGGGAACCCCATTTTAATACATTACCATGTCATTAGCGAGAGCTCTCTCCTGAGCTTCCTGCCTCACGGAACCTGGACCCGACATCAGCATGGCAACATTTTGCACCAATTCTAACCAGGCGTGAGGCAGCCGAGGCGACCCCTCAGGAGGCACAGATATAGCCCCTGGCAGTAGAGCAACATGGAGGGCATTGCCCCAGCACAGGATGGCACAGGATGGTACTGCAAGTGCCAACCTCTGCCAGGGCAGCGCCAGGGCAGCGCCACGGCAGAACCCTAGTGGGAGCTCCATGGCAGGGTGTGCATGTATGTGTGGTGGGTGTGACTTGCGTTGACATTGAGCAGGAAGGGAGGGGGACATTGTATATGCCAGCGCTGACTGTTCGGGGCGGGTGGTATAGTGTGACCTGAGGCCTCTGTGATGTGGCCTGGAAACCGTCCGGCTGTAGTCCTGGTCAGCGCATCCTTTAAGGTTGGCCCCCACCCGATCTGTTTGAAGATGGTTATGGGCTGTCAGTGCGCCACCTCACAAGAGTGATGGCATTAACAATGCCCACACACTTTCTTTTCTAAGAGGTTCAAGATTCCGTGAGAAATTTCATTCCGTTTTCCTCTCCGGGGCTGACGCTTTGCCATTTTATGGTAAGATTTTGTCCCATATATAGATTTAAGTTCCCATGATTATTGCTGTATGTTTACGACAAACTCCCATTATTTCTTCCTTGACACTTTGTCTTAGCATATGGTTACTGGTCGGGGACCTGTGCACTATTTCCACAAGTGACGTCTTTCCTTTATTGGATTGGATTTGTTTATTGTCATGTGTACAGAGGTACAATGAAAAGTGTTTTTCTGCGAGTAGCTCAAACAGATCATCTAGTACATGAAAAGAAAATGCGTAATCGGGCAACACAACACAAGGAACACAATGTAAATACATAGACACAGGCATCGGGTGCAGCATAGTATTAAGTGTATTGGAGTGTAGTATTAATCGGGTCAGTCCAGGTCGTTTAGGTGTCTGGTAACAGCAGGGAAGAAGCTATTTTTGAATCTGTTCGTTTGTGTTTTCAGACTTTTGTATCTCCTGCCCGATGGAAGAAGTTGGAAGAATGAGGAAGCCGGGTGGCAGGGGTCGTTGATTATGCTGCCCGCTTTCCCCAGGCAACGGGAGGTGTAGATGGAGTCAATGGATGGGAGGCAGGTTCGTGTGATAGTCTGGGCGGTGTTCACAGCTCTCTGTAGTTTCTTGCAGTCTTGGGCCGAACAGTGCTGTGATGATATGATGCCAGGCTGTGATGCAGTCAGATAGGATGTCATCCCTCTCTATTTCGTTAATACCATCATTAATTAATAGAGCCAGCATCCAACTTTTCTCAGCTTTCTGTCCTTCCTCGATGTTTTGTACCCTTCAATATTCAGGTCCAAAGCAATGTCATGCGGCATCTATATTTCGGTAAAGGCTATCCGAACATATTTATTTATTTCTATTTGCACTCACAGTTCATCTGTTTTTCTACGTAGGCAATGTACACTTAGCTACAGAGATTTAAGTTTTGTCTTTTTTATTATTTTTGTAACCTAAGGTCTTACCTGCTGATGTACCCTTTGCTTACTCTCTCTGCCTTCCTGTCTCAGTCTGCATACCATTCCCCATATTACCTTTCAGTGGACCCGAAAAGGCGCTGGAATGTGGCGACGAGGGGCTTTTCACAGTAACTTCATTGCAGTGTGAATGTAAGCCTACTTGTGACACTAATAAAGATTATTAGATTATTATAGATCATACCTTTGTTTCCTGCACTGAACAGCTCAGCTGCTCAGGTAGAGATTGGGGGGCCATTTTTAAATGCTGCACCGATCTCTCGACGGCAGCTCCCCCCCACCCCCCCATCCCCATCCCCACCCCTGCCCCACTGCCTCCGGACTCCCCTAATGCCTCAACTAACCTGTTGAGGGATCCTCGAGCCACCCCTCACCCCACCTCTAGAAGGACCTCCGGGCCCAATCCACAGCATGGGCAACCTTGCCAGCCTCTCAGTGTTACCATGGCACCAAGGCAGTGCTCAGGTGACACTGCCAGTGTGCCCGGGTGGCAGCGTCAAGGGGTCGTGGCTGACAATGCCAAGGTTCCCCAGTGTCAGCGTGAGTACCAGGCCTCCGACGGGCCTCTCATGGCCTGGGAGACCCCCCCCCCCCCCCCCCCCCCCAGATGCCATTACACCTTGTCCAAATTTGTGTGGACCAGTGCGAAATGGTGCCATGGCGATGTCCCCCAGGTGTGGGCATTAATACCCGGGCCTTGGGCGAATCCACCCCTCAGGTATTTAAATGAGCCTAACTGCTCACATAAATATCTAAATCTGGATCTTGCCCAGTGAGTGTCGCAAATCCCGCGAGAGGCCGCTCGTGAGATTTAATGTCTTCCTCTTGTCACCAGGTTGGGCACGGCAAGGCCGTTTGATTGCGCCCTAACTTTCCGTTAAATGCTCTGTGGTAAACCACTGTTAGTATATTATATGTATTGTGGTAAACTGTTACTGTACTACATTCAGGATCAGAGGCCAGGAGGCTTTCTGTTTAACTGATTAAAGCCTCAGTTTCATTCACTACTCGTCTTGTGATTAATTGATGGCACATCATGCTCAATACAAACAAAATTAGGTTTTTACATCGAGATTAAAACTTCCCAAACAACCAGAGATTATATGTTCTTCTTTTGGAGGAGACGCTATACCAATGCTCCATCTATTCTTTCAGATAGAGGTTAAACATTCCAGCACGCTTCTTCAAAAGGTTTTCCATGGTGTTGTGGTCAATATTTTTTGCCTAACCACTAAAAAAGAGCAGATCTCAATCCCATTTTTGAAATGAAATGAAATGAAAATCGCTTATTGTCACGAGTAGGCTTCAAGTGAAGTTACTGTGAAAAGCCCCTAGTCGCCACATTCCGGCGCCTGTTCGGGGAGGCTGTTACGGGAATCGAACCGTGCTGCTGGCCTGCTTTCAAAGCCAGCGATTTAGCCCTGTGCTAAACAGGGAGTTTGCTCTGAACAATTTCGCTGCTTCAATAATTGCAACAATAACTACATTTCAAAAGTGCACCCTTGGGTTTAAAGCGCTTTGTGAAACCTTGGGGTTGTGAAAAAAAAATGCTAATCTTTCTTTGGATTGCACTTCAGTCAATTTGTTGGAGAAAAAGTGATTATGGGACCTTCAAGACGACAGGCACCACCTTCTTTCCTCTGCAAGCTCACACAGTTGTCTGCCTCATGTCAATCTTCCAGCAAGTATTGTAGCAGCTCAGATGACAACAGAAAGTGCTCGAGATGTACATTATTGTCCGAACTCGAATAGCAATCAGACCTTGGTCTTCATAAAAATGACATAGAACATGGAGAAATGATTCTCCATTTGGGAGACGATGGGTTGGATTCACCGATTGCCGACGGTAAAATCGCATTTGCCGATTGGTCGGAGAATCTGTTTTTATGCCAAAATCGGGGGCGGCGGCATTTTTCAGATGCACCGTCCTCTCAAAAACGATATAATTGCTGAGTGCGTGTGCCGTACGCCGTCGGGACGGCCTCAGGACATCACCTGAGGACCTCCACAGATGCTCCCCCAACCCGATAGACCAACTTCCCAACAGCGTCAGTCGCGAATCCTCTCATTTTTCGGGGGCCTCACGTGGCGGCTGCGGACTGTGTCCAGCGCTGCCACAGTTGGGGGGTGGGGCCATTCTGCTGGCAGGCGGGTCTTCAGCGTGGGCTGGTGGGACTGCTGCGGAGTGGTCCGGGAGTTGCAAGGGGGGTTACAGGGGGGCACTACCTGGCTGGCCGGGTCCGCGCGTGTCCAGCGCCATGTTGTTCGGCGCGACCGCCACAGGTCGCCACCGTGCGCCTAGGCGGACACGGACCCGGCTATTCTCTGTTCGTATCTGCAGGTAAAGCCACGTGCCATGGCTGCCATCCCCCCACTGGGCGGACAATCGGTGCACAACATTTTGTCCATAAGACCAGACTCTTCGTCCGGACATAGCCGCAAAATCGGAGAATCCAGCCCTAAAATGCTGATGCCAGAACTGAGATGGGTGGTGTTCTATGACCACGAAATTGGCAGCGGTCCCGTGCAATTCCGGAAACGTTAATGGGCTAGTACCGGCGCCACGTGGAACTAACGCAATTCTAATGAAAAACGGTCTCCGATTCGCCGGGGCCGGGATTGATACTCGAGATGTTGACAAGTTGCAGCCGTGTATGAGTGCGCCACTCCCCACGCGCACTCATCCCAACCAACAAGATGGCAGCCCGAAGAGCGCACCGCAGATACGGAGCTCGAGACCCTGCTGGTTGTCATGGAGGAGAGGCAGAGAACCCTGTTCCCCGGGGTGGGAAGGAGGCTGCCACCTGCCACCATATGCCAGGTGTGGGCACAGAGGCTGTGAGCGCCATGGACCCATCGCCAGTACAGGCCAGCAGTGTCGCAAGAAGCTGCAGATACTCCTCAGGGTGGTCAGGTTGAGCAGTCAGCACCCTGCCCCGAGCAATCCCCATTCCATACCCCTTCAACCCAGAGGGTGACTGAACCCCAGCCGGCAGCAGTCTGCTCTCACCCCACCCTGTGCCACATGCCAGCACCCATAATGACCTGTTGACAAAGGCCACCAGTTGCCCACCAGCTGTGCTGCCCGTGTCCGACTGCCTAACGCTCTGCTTTTTCTGTTTCAGCCCCCAGGAGAAGGTGGTGCAATATTGCAATGAGAGGGAGAGACTGGAGGGGGCCTGTGACCCCGCACCGTCGTGGAGCAGTGGGCACTGGACCTGGTCGGTGGGCCTGGAGAGACGGCAGACGTCGAGGTGGATGTCGGCATCGGGAAACCAAGTGAGCCCTGTGACAGTTGAGGAGTATTCTATCTAAGATCTTCCCAATCAGTCGAGGTTGTAAGCTACCAGACAAGGTCTTGTCAATATCTAAAGTAAGACTCACTGTTTGGGATGTCTAATTACAGTATCAACGATGTTCCTTGCTTTAACCACCTTCAGTATGCAGCATAGACTGTGACTTAGATTGCTATCTTTTCCTTAACTTCAACTAAATATTTCTAATTCTTGAGAGCCAGGCATGGGTAAGTGACCCTTCAGATAGCCTCAAAGGGTGAGAATATGATGAGTCTTAGTTAAATGTCACTCTTATTTATTAAAATAGACACTGATCTGTATGGTAAAATATATACGCAATTTATTTAGAGAAAAGGTAATGCAAGTATTTTTGATAAATGATGCAGTTTGACAAATACAGGATAGATTATGAGTTAGCCTGTGACCTCCCCAACTACATAATTGCTTAAGCTATAAACATCTCATACTTACATCAACTAGTAGCCTTGGAATTCGATACTCAATCAATGAGCAGAACTCTATGAGTCGAGATAGCAGCCCCGCAATCTCCTAAACAGCGCTCCAAGCGAAAGTCTAACTTTCACAGTCTGTTCTTTAACATTTATATCCTTTTCTTACTTAGGGAGTTCTGAGGGAGTTTTTTGCAGAGCATATGCTTCTGAAAAATAGATTGACTCCCCAGTTATTTCGAGACAAAGAACAGTCACTCTCTTGGTCGGCAAGACCTTGTTTTCTAGGGAGGTGCAGCAGGGCACTTGTTCCTGAAGATACAAGGTTGATACCTCCGGTAGCTATCTCCAGAAAAACACCAGCCTCCCTAGTTGGCAATGCCTCTTGCCAAGCAGTAGCCCCCCATAGTGGC
This sequence comes from Scyliorhinus canicula, assembly GCF_902713615.1. Classification (NCBI taxonomy): domain Eukaryota; kingdom Metazoa; phylum Chordata; class Chondrichthyes; order Carcharhiniformes; family Scyliorhinidae; genus Scyliorhinus; species Scyliorhinus canicula. The sequence goes on from NC_052147.1 coordinate 270,079,826, forward strand.
AAGACCACTGGACAAGTGATATCCTCCCTTCGTTGGCAAAGCTTATTTCCAGACGAGGCCACAAGACTGAATGAGTTCACTGCATCTGGACTCTTACAAAGATAATGTCTGTAATGCTTGTTGAAAAACAGTCAGCCCTGTCCAGATGGGTCTCAGGCTTCTGAAAACGGTGGTCCTATCAATGCTGAAGATGCAGGCGCAGAGCCAGGGGCTACATGAGGCACTGTCTGCAACCATCCAGCATCTGCAAGTGTAGTTGGAGGAGTCCAACTGCCTGCAGGGGCAGGAGGTTAACCATTCGTGCTACTCATGCCAAAACCTCACGGATAGCGTCCGCGGTGGAGACCTTGGTGGCAAAGGTATCAGCCATGGGTCAATATGTCCAAGGCCTGGGGTACTCTGTGAGGACTGAGGCACAGGCAGCTACGTAACAGAACAAAATGGACATTACAGCGGCTCTCCAGAGCTTGGCTCATTCGCAACGAGTCATGGCTGTGGGCGTCAACCGTATTGCCTGAGCGCTGGCTGGCCTGAGTCAGCAACAGAGAGACGAGGCACAGTCCCTGTGCTCCATGGCCATGAGCATTGAGGCCCTGGTCAAGACGAGACAGGGCCTCCATGACTGGCAGCACCAGGCGGCTACACCGGCGCCCCAGGTAGTAGCCCTGGGGCCATCGGGCACCCCAAGGCAGGAGGAGATGATGGTGCCCCTGCTGGTGACTCCAGCAGGGGAGGTGCTGGAACACTGCAGCACCTCGGACTCCCCCCTCCTGTCCCTGGCACCATGCCACCTGTGACGCCCGACAGACAGCCGGGCACAACTCATGCCAGAGGTACACTCTGCGGCCCCGTCATGCATCCTTGAGGGGCTACCATGGGCATTCCCTGTGGGTGGACCATGTGATGCCCCGCTGGTGGGTGGCACCCGTTTGTGGGTGGGGGTTTGGGGCTGGTGGGGTGGAGGTAGGGTGGGGGGGCAGGGTTGGGTGGGTGCACCCATTTGCCTGGTGTTGCTCTGTGCAACCACTTTCCATGGTGGGTGGTCAGTGGGGTGCGCAGCTGCGCTGCAGGCAATGGCAACGGCAATCCATGCCTGATAACCCCAGTCCCGGGGGCAATCCCGATGCCATGACCCATTCCCTGGTCATCCCACCCCACCACTACTCAATGCCTGTCCTGGCAGCCACCCAATCTCCCAGCCAGCCATGGCAGCGGGAACCGGCCTACCTCCTCTCTCTCCATCAGCAGCCACTGCACTTACTTCGCGATTTTAATAACACAAGTGAACTTCGCTGTTGGTAATTCCCCATGGCAAATTTTTGCATGTCGAGGAATATAAGGGATTTCCGAGAGAATTAGCTATTGGGCGGCCATTTTGAGTGGCCGGACTGATAGCGATGTCCTGCAGTAGGCCACCCCTTGTGCAACAAACCAACCCCCCACTACCCCTCCTGCATCACAAAACAGCGCCCCAATTCCAGATTGCTTGAGTGCCCCTCCCCACAAGTACAAAGGGTAACATAATTACCCCTCCCACCGGGACTCCTTAACTCGAGAGGACCTCCCCCACAAGGAGCCCCTTGCTGTTAATAATGAGACCCCCCCCCACCCGATCACCCTAACTGAAGGAACCCCCTTATAGAGATCCCCTAACTAGAGGGACCCACTACAGAGACCCCCTAACTAGAGGGACCCACCCACCTCCCTTGAAGCTAGAGAGCAGACCAGGCAATGGCAGTAAACAACATGACAGCTGTAACACTTACCTGGATGCTCCACATGTCCATTGCTGGAAGGAGAACAGCTGTGACCTGTTTGTAAACCCCCCAGATCCATTAGCTACAAGCCGTTCATTCATTTCCGGTAGTGGGCTGTGATTGACAGCTTCCACAAACCAGCTGCAGCCTTGAATCATTTATCTCCCTTTACGAATGAGTTACTATAAGTGCTGAAACCCCAACGTTTACAAACATCAACCATATCAAAGAGAGGTATGTGCACTCTAATCACTAAGTGCATTTCAATCACTCAAGCGTGTGATTACAATGCTATTACCGCTCGTTGATGTGGTTGACGTTTGTGGGGCTTGTGGAGAGCGGCCATGACAGGGCAATCCTCACCAAAACCAAAAAAACAGCAATGGTGTCGTTGAATAGTGGGGTCTTTCTCAACGCTGAGAAGAAACACCCCCCTCAATATGCCCGAAACCGACTCGGTTTTGTTCCTGTTCAATCGCGCCCCAAATGAAATTTTCTCACAAGGAGAAAACAAATTAACTGAGCTTTCATTGGCTGTTATGGGGTCCTTTCATCTGCCCAGCTTATTGATAACTAATTTCTGATTGGCGCCGGTCAGCAGACCCCACATTTACCAGGATGTCTAACAAAAGTCGACCATCATACTAGCAAAGAGACAATTGCGACAGCAACATAGGAATGTCATGCAGTCAGGGCTGGGTCATTTAACGCATTGAGCCTGTTCTGCGTCATTCAATGAGATCATGGCTGAAATGTGACCGAACACCATCTCACGTCTTTGCCCCATATCACTTTGATAACTGTGGCTAGCAATTGAAGATCAATCAGTTTATATTGATTTGGCATCAATTGTGGTTTGCTGCTGGGATGGGACTTGCAGGATTTTTCTTTGAGAAGGTGACTGAACAGGTAGACGAGGGTAGAGCAGTTGATGTGGTGTATATGGATTTCAGTAAAGCGTTTGATAAGGTTCCCCACGGTCGGCTATTGCAGAAAATACGGAGGCTGGGGATTGAGGGTGATTTAGAGATGTGGATCAGAAATTGGCTAGTTGAAAGAAGACAGAGAGTGGTAGTTGATGGGAAATGTTCAGAATGGAGTTCAGTTACGAGTGGCGTACCACAAGGATCTGTTCTGGGGCCGTTGCTGTTTGTCATTTTTATAAATGACCTAGAGGAGGGCGCAGAAGGATGGGTGAGTAAATTTGCAGACGACACTAAAGTCGGTGGAGTTGTAGACAGTGCGGAAGGATGTTGCAGGTTACAGAGGGACATAGATAAGCTGCAGAGCTGGGCTGAGAGGTGGCAAATGGAGTTTAATGTGGAGAAGTGTGAGGTGATTCACTTTGGAAAGAATAACAGGAATGCGGAATATTTGGCTAATGGTAAAATTCTTGGTAGTGTGGATGAGCAGAGGGATCTCGGTGTCCATGTACATAGATCCCTGAAAGTTGCCACCCAGGTTGATAGGGTTGTGAAGAAGGCCTATGGTGTGTTGGCCTTTATTGGTAGAGGGATTGAGTTCCGGAGCCATGAGGTCATGATGCAGCTGTACCAAACTCTGGTACGGCCGCATTTGGAGTATTGCGTACAGTTCTGGTCGCCTCATTATAGGAAGGACGTGGAAGCTTTGGAACGGGTGCAGAGGAGATTTACCAGGATGTTGCCTGGTATGGAGGGAAAATCTTATGAGGAAAGGCTGATGGACTTGAGGTTGTTTTCGTTAGAGAGAAGAAGGTTAAGAGGTGACTTAATAGAGGCATACAAAATGATCAGAGGGTTAGATAGGGTGGACAGCGAGAGCCTTCTCCCGCGGATGGAGGTGGCTAGCACGAGGGGACATAGCCTTAAATTGAGGGGTAATAGATATAGGACAGAGGTCAGAGGTGGGTTTTTTACGCAAAGAGTGGTGAGGCCGTGGAATGCCCTACCTGCAACAGTAGTGAACTCGCCAACATTGAGGGCATTTAAAAATTTATTGGATAAGCATATGGATGATAAGGGCATAGTGTAGGTTAGATGGCCTTTAGTTTTTTTTTCTCCATGTCGGTGCAACATCGAGGGCCGAAGGGCCTGTACTGCGCTGTATCGTTCTATGTTCTATGATTTTGTTACAGCGATATATTTCCATGTCAGGATTGCGTACCACTTGGTGCACAGACTGAAAGGGGTGGGCTTTCCATGCATATGCTGCCTTTGATCTTCCCAATGGCAAAGGGCATGGGAGGTGTTGTCAAAGAAACACTGCTGTGTTGTATCTTTCAGATGGTATGCAGTGCTGCTACTGTGCACTGGTGTTTGAGGGATTGAATGTTCAAGGTGGCGGCCGATGGGGTGGCAATCACGTGGGCTGCTTTTTCCGTGATGATGCCGAGCTTCTTGAGTATTGTTGAAGCTGCATTCATCCTGGCATGTGGCATGTGTTTCATCTCATTCCTAGCATATCATTTATTGATAGGAGTCAGAAGGTTAGTCACTCACCACAGAATTCCCAGCCTGTGACCTCCTTTTGTAGATACAACATTTATATCAATGGTCTAGTAAAGTTTCTGGTCAATAATAACCTGGGATGTTGATGGTGGGAGACCCATTGATTTTATTGATATCAAGGGGATGTGGTTAGATTCTCTCTTGTTGGAGATTGCCATTGCCTAGCACTAGTGCGGCACTGGTCACTTATCACGACAGCACAATGGTCAGCACTGTTGCTTCACAGCTCCAGGGACCCCAGGTTCGATTCCCGGCTTGGGTCACTGTCTGTGCGGAGTCTGCAATTTCTCCCCGTGTCTGCGTGGGTTTGCTCCGGGTGCTCTGGTTTCCTCCCACAAGTCCCGAAAGACGTGCTTGTTCAGTGAATTGGACATTTTGAATTCTCTCTCAGGCGCCGGAGTGTGATGACTGGGCGATTTTCACAGTGACTTCAATGAAGTGTTAATGTAAGGCTATTTGTTACAGTAATAAAGATTATTATCAGTCCATGCCTGAATGTTGTCCAGATCTTGCTGCATGTGGACATGTTCGGTATCTGAGAGCTTTCAAATGGAATTCAGCAGCAAACATCTACATTTCTGTCCTTATAATGGAAGGAAGGCCATTAATCAATTGAAAAACTGAGATACTCTTGCAGCAATGTCCTGGGGCTGAGATGCTTAACCTCCAGCAACTGCAACCCTCCTTTGTGCTCGGTATGATTCCTCCAAATAACCGACACAGGCATAATGGGCTGAATGGCCTCCTTCTGTTGTTGTACGATTCGCGTCAGAGTTTCATTTTCTTTTACCTGAAGATGTGTTCAAGTCATTTATGATAAATCTTATTTTGAATGAGTTCAGTGTTCTTGACTAATTAGTTCATGTCTATGAAGCCTTCGGTTATTCATAAACTATTTGTGAATTAAGATGCTAAATCTGTTCATTTAATATGTTTCTTGGTAAGTTCAATTTGCACGTATTTTAAAACCCATTTAAAATTTGAATATACCCTTCAGCAAACATTGAATATCTTGAACTAGTGAGTGTTAATATTTTTATTGCCGACATATTTTCTTCACGTACTTCATTTCTCATGCCAGGATATAGTGCAGCATGTTGAAACAAAACACCGAGGAAGTAAGTACTTCCTTTGTATCTTCCCTTCCTCTAGATTGATGTCAAGATCCCCAATTCCTAATCATTTATAATCAAAATGTCGAATTTAACCTTAAACACATTTCCAAGCATGTTTCCTTTTCAGTGTTCAAATTAAACACAGCTTAAAACACGTTGACTCCTAATTTTGTCTGACGGCAGAAAATGGAAGTAAAAATTAGCAGTGATTTAAAATGCCCACTGATTCATTATCACCCCTTTACTATCGCACAGGTTCAATTATTAAAGAGCTATGATTCAGTTCCGTAATAGAACTGAGCTGATGTGTTGCAAAGCAAAATACTGCACAAGTCCCGAAAGACGTACTTGTTAGGTGAATTGGATATTCTGAATTCTCCCTCAGTGTACCCGAACAGGCGCCTGAGTATGGCAACTAAGGGATTTTCAAAGCTCCTCCTGGGCTCAGTTTGGGCTTTGACAAAGAGTCATCGGACTCAAAACGTTAGCTCTTTTCTCTCCCTACAGATGCTGCCAGACCTGCTGGGATTTTCCAGCATTTTCTCTTTTGTTTCAGATTCCAGCATCTGCAATAATTTGCTTTTATCATTTATTATGATGCGATATTAGAGTGGGTGGCTAAGAGTTTGAACTAAGTGATAGGTTTTAAGAAGCCTCTTAAATGTGAAAAGAGAGAGAGCAAAACAAAGAGTTTTAGTGAGGGAATTTCAGAGCTTAGTGCCGAAGCAACCAAAGGCATTGGCATCACCAGTGGAACAATTCAATTTGGAGATGCTCAAGAGGCTGCAATTGGAGGAGCGCAGGTCTCTCAGAAGGTTGTAGGGTTGGAGGAGGTTACGGATATTGGGAGGGGCAAGCACATGGAGGAATTTGAAAACGAGTATGGGAATTTTAAAACTGAGGCACTACCTAACTGGGAGCCAGTGTTGGTCAGCAAACAAGGTGAACAGGACCAATGTGACATCGGCCAAAGACAGCAGAGTTTTGGATGACTTCCAGTTCATGAAGGGCGGAACATGGGAGGCTGGTAGGATTGAATTAGAATAGTCAATCACGAGGTAACAAAGGTATGCATGTAGGTTTCATCTGTAGATGCATTGACACAGGTCAATTAATAATACTGGTGGAAACAATAGCCTGAGTGTTGATCCAGATATGTATCAGAAACCCATCTCAAGGTCTACTATGACATCAAAGTCATGAACAGTCTGGTTCGGTCTTACACAGTTAGCAGTTAGTGGAATGGAGTGATTGACAAGGGAATGAACTCTGTAGTGGGGACCACCTCTAGAAAATGGCTTTGGTCTTCCCAATATTTAATGGGAGAGATTGTTTTTCACCCAGTACTGGATGTCAGGTAAATAATCTCATAATTCAGCAACAATGGAGGGCTTCAGAGAGGGCAGGTGGTGAGGTAGAAATTGGTGTCATCAGCATATATGAGAAAACTAACGCTGTGTTTTCTTAAGGGACAAGATGAAGATGACAAATACGAGGGATAAGGTTAGATCCTGCAGGGGCAGCAGGGGGAATGGTTTGGGAGCAGGAAGTGAAGCTATTGCAGCTGCTTCTCTGGCTGTGATTAAATGGATGAAGAAAAAGCAGGTGATAGCAGTCCCACCCTACAGGAGAGGGGACTCAGAGAACAGAGTGGTCAACCGTGTCAAAGATACAGTCACGGGCAGTAAGAGAACTACTGACTCTGAAATTAAAGGAAGCAAGTTCCCTGAAATGTATAAATAAAACAACACATCACCATCAGGCAATCCTAAAGTATTAAGATTCTCCGTGTGTAACGTGTAAAATCTTTTCTTATCTTCCTTAATATAATGAGAAAGGGAAGTGGGATTTCCCAAATTTTATCTCGAGTTCTTCGGCAACGTAATGAATTCCGGCAGAAGATATTATACTTTGAAAAATGCTGCCTTCAGGGTGAATTTAAGTCCAACAAAATAGAACTCCTCCCCCATTACACACACAAGGCTGAAAAATGAGCGGATGGGTTGCTTTCGCAGATATCCTGTCAACGTATGCTTTACCACCACTGTTGCAAACTGACATATATATGGGAGTGCTCACGTGTGCACAAAGGGTCAGAACAAAATAAAGGATTGTGGTGAACCACTGTGCACCTGTATTAGGGGATGTACGGTAGGACCTGCACTACAGGTTCGCCGGTAGCCCCTGCCGGTTAGCTCCGCCCACAAGGAGCCGTATAAATATGCGTGACCTCCTCCTGATCAGCCATTTCACCAGCTGCAGCAGGAGGCCACGCATCTGACTGTAATAAAGCCACAGTTGTACCAATCTGAGTCTTTTGTGCAATTGGTCGTGCATTAAGGATCAAGCTCTGCTCGGTGCCCCTTTGTAAAATAGGCTGAGAACATTACCTAAACCAGCTTTGTTGAGTATCAGAAGATGCCTGCGATATCTGTGCTCAGCACAGAGTTTGGGAATTTGGGCATTTTAAAATCAGATGCAGAGTTGGGTTTTAAATACCTCACCAGGTGTGTTTTTGATGGGTGGGGAGAAGCACAGAATGTCACCCACTGGTCCACCGATCCTTTGGTCTATTGAAGACATTAACTGCCCAATTAATTGGCAATTAGAGGCCTATATTATCCCCGCTATTACCAGACTACTAAACGGCCCTCTTATGGACTGACCTAATTAATACTACATTCCTGTATGCTTCACCCGATGCCGGTGTCTATGTATTTACATTGTGTACCTTGTGTTGCCCTATTGTGTATTTTCTTTTTATTTTCATGGACTAAACGATCTGTTTGAGCTGCTCGCAGAAAAATACTTTTCACTGTGCCTCGGTACACGTGACAATAAACAAATCCAATCCACTATGCATCCACTGCCATAAAAATCCTTTACGAGGCAGTGGCAGGTGCCATTGTGCGAACGCCATTTTTGAAAAGCTCCTTTGAATATGCGGGAAGGAAGGCCATTGTACATCAGTCGGGGGCTGCCTATGAACATCAGCGGCAATGTGAGCCCCAAATTCGATTCGATGAAGCATGGTGACCAGGTCTATGTTGACAGGAAAAAAATCATCCCTCCAAGCCCGCTCTCTCCTCCCCCTAGGCTCTGCGATCCCTCTCTATCCTAAAACTCCGTGAGTTACTTCTCCCTTTCCTGCACCTCCTTGCAGTCCTGGCAGTGCCCAACACTGAGCTCTGGCACTGTCAGGATTGCTGGAGCTCCTGGCCAATCAGATCAAGAAGAGAGGCAGAGATAGAGAGGCAGAGAGAAATTCCAGAGCTTCAGGCAAAAGGAGCTGATTATGCTGAAGAACTGGAGGAACCCTAATGCTAAATCATTGCTTATAAATGGAGAAAGGGGTTGTGGACTGACTAATTACAATCCAGTCAGTCTGATCTCGGTTATGGACACATAAAAATCGGTCCTGTGTTTGATAATGAGAGAAAAGGGGCTGGTTTAGCTCACGGGGCTAAATCGTTGGCTTTTAAAGCAGACCAAGCAGGCCAGCAGCACGGTTTGATTCCCGTACCAGTCTCCCCGGACAGGCGCCGCAATGTGGCGACTAGGGGCTTTTCACGGTAACTTCATTGAAGCCTACTCGTGACAATAAGCTCATTTCATTTCATTTCATTTTTCATTTTTCATTTTTTCAAAAAGCTTTGGAAAGACATCGATGGTCTGAGAGGTTGGAGAAAAATGGAGAGGGACCTTGGATGTATTTTCTTTTCTTTATTCTTTCATGGGATGTGCCTTTGTCACCAATCCCTAATTGTCTTTGAATTGAATACTCCCTGTACCATGTGTCAGTGAGGCTAAAAATAGGAGGATAGTGCAGCTAAATACGTGGCTAAACTGGTGGTGTAGGAAGGGCGGTTTCAGATTTCTGGACCACTGCGATCTCTTCCGGGGCAGGTGGGACCTGTACAAGAAGGACGGGTTGCATCTAAACTGGAGGGGCACCGATATCCTGGCTGGGAGGTTTGCTCGAGTCACTCGGGAGGATTTAAACTAATATGGCAGGGGGGTGGGAATTTCAGCGTGAGCTCAGAAGGTATAAAAACTGACAGAGAAATAGAGAACAAAAATAAGAGACCAACATCTCCCTGTCTGCTCAAACACAGTGGTTTGAAGTGTATTTGTTACAAAAGGTTTGGAAAGACATTGATGGTCATGTCAGGTCGGCAGAAAAGTAGCAAATGGAATTCAGTTGGGGGAAGTATGAGGTAAACTATTTGGGCGGGCAAAAAAGGGCAGGGAATACACAATTCTCAGCTGGATACTGAGAAGTTGGAGAAAAATGTGGAGAGACCTTGGCTGAGTGTAGCAAAAGTATAGCAGGTCAGCAGATGAACTTAGAGCACTTATTAGTACTTGGAATTATGATGTTGTGGCTATCACAGAAATATGGTTAAAGGAAGGGCAGGATTGGCAGCTGAACGTTGGAGGATATGGATGCTTCAGGAGAGGTACGGGGGATGAAGAACTGAGGGAGATCAACATTAGTAGAGAAATGGTGCTGGGAAAACTGATGGGATTGAAGGCGGAAATGTCCCCAGGGCCTGATAATCTGTATCCCAGAGTGCTTTAGGAGGTGGCTCTGGAAACAGAGGATGCATTGGTGGTCATCTTCCGGGATTCTATAGACTCTAGAACTGTCCCTGCAGATTGGAGGGTAGCTCACATCACTCCGATATTCAAAAAGGGAGGTAGAGAGAAAGCAGGGAATTATAGACCGGTGAGCCGAACATCGGTAGTGGGGAAAATGCTTAATTCCATTATCAAGGACTTTATAGCGGAACATTTAGAAAGCAGTGGCAGGATCAGTCAGAGTCAGCATGGATTTATGAAGGGAAAATCATGCCTGAAAAATCTGTTGGAATTCTTTGAAGAGGTAACGAGTACAGTCGACAAGAAGGCGTTTGACAAAGTCCCGCATAAGAGATTATTGTGAAAAATTAAAGTGCATGGGTTTGGGGGAAATGTGGATAGAAAACTGGTTGGTAGAGAGGAAACAAGGAGTAGGGATTAATGGGTCCTTTTCAAATTGGCAGGCAGTAACTAGTGGGGTACCACAGGGATCGGTGCTGGGACCCCAGCTATTCACAATATATATGAATGATTTGGATGAGGGAACAAAATGTAACATTTCAAAGTTTGCAGATGATACTAAATTAGGTGGGAGGGTGAATTGTGTCGAGGATGCAGCAATCCTACAGCAAGATCTAGACAGGTTGGGCAAGTGGGCAAACCAATGGCAGATGCAGTATAATTTGGATAAGTGTGAGGTTATTCATTTTGGAAACAAAAACAGGAAGGCAGATTACTACCTGAATGGTTGTAAATTGGGAGAGGGGAGTCTGCAGCGGGACCTGGGTGTCCTTGTACACCAGTCGCTAAAGATAACAAAGGCTAATGGTATGTTGGCCTTCATTGCGAGAGGTTTCGAGTATAGAAGCAGGAATGTATTGCTGCAATTGTACAGGGCCTTGGTGAGGCCACACTTGGTGTATTGTGTGCAGTTTTGATCTCCTTCTCTGAGGAAGGATGTTCTTGCTCTCGAGGGAGTGCAGCAAAGGTTTACCAGACTGATTCCAGGGATGGCGGGACTGTCATGTGAAGAGAGATTGACTAGGTTGGGATTGTTCTCGCTGGAGTTCAGAAGAATGAGGGGGGGATCTCATAGAGACTTACAAAATACGAACAGGACTAGACAGGGTAAATGCAGGGAAGATGTTACCAATGATGCATGTGTCCAGAACCAGGGGTCAGAGGCTGAGGATTCCGGGTAAACCATTTTGGACAGAGATAAGGACACATTTCTTCACACAAAGAGTGGTGAGCCTGTGGAATTCATTGCCACAGGAAATAGTTGATGCTAAAATTTTGAATATATTCAAGAGGCGGCTGAATATAGCACTTGGGGAGAATGGGATCAAAGGCTATGGGGAGAAAGCAGGATTAGGCTATTGAGTGGGATGATCAGACATGATTGTGATGAATGGCGGAGCAGGCTCGAAGGGCCAACAGGCCTCCTCCTGCTCTTATCTTATATGTATCTATATGTAAAAGGGATGGGGGAGTAGCATTACTGGTTAAGGAGAATATTATAACCGTAATGCGGGAGGACACCTTGGAGTGTTCATACAATGAGGCAGTCTGGGTAGAGCTTAGGAACAGGAAGGGGGCAATCACAATGTTGGGTGGTTTTTATAGGCCCCCCAAGTGCCAGCGAGAGAGAGGAGCAGATAGGTAAAGAGATTTTGGATAGGTGCAAATGTTGTGGTAGGGTTGTTGTGGTCGGGGATTTTAATTTCCCCTATATTGACTGTGACTCACTTAGTGCTAGGTGTTTGGATGGGGCAGAGTTTGTAAGGTGTATCCAGGAAGCCTTTTTGATGCAATATGTAGATAGTCTAATTAGGGAAGGGGCAGTATTGAAATGAAATGAATAGAAAATCGCTTATTGTCACGAGTAGGTTTCCATGAAGTTACTGTGAAAAGCCCCTAGTCGTCACATTCCAGCGCCTGTCCGGGGAGGCTGGTACGGGAATCAAACTGTGCTGCTGGCCTGCTTGGTCTACTTTCATAGCCAGCGATTTAACTCAGTGAGCTAAACCAGCCCCTTGGATTGGATCTGGTATTGGGGAATAAGCCTGGACAGGTGGTTGAGGTTTCAGTAGGGGAACATTTTGGGAGGAGTGACCACATTTCCGTAAGTTTTAGGGTATGTCTGGACAGAGATGAGGGTAACCCTCGCATTAAAGTGCTAAACTGAGGAAAGGCAAATTACAATAACATTAGAGAGGAATTGAAGGATTTGGATTGGGTGCAGTTTTTGGTTAATAAATCAACGTCGGACATCTGGGAGTCTTTCAAGTGACAGTTGATTAGTATTCAGGAAAGTCTCGTTCCTGAGAGAATGAAGGATAAGTATGGGAAGTTTAAGAAGCCTTGGATAACGAGGGATATTATGAACGTCGTCAAAAAAAAAGGAGACATTTGTACAGTCTAGAAGTGTGGGGAGGGTCAAAACCTTTGAGGAGTATAAAGAAAGTAGGGGTGTACTGATAAGGGAAATTAGGAGGGCGAGAAAGGGTCATGAAAAGTCCTAGGCAAGTATAATTAAGGTGAATCCCAAAGCTTTTTATTCATATGTAAAAAGCAAGTGGGTGGCCAGGGCAACGATTGGACCACCTTAGGACAATTGTGGGAATCCATGTGTTGAGCCAGAAGAAATGGGTGAGGTACTAAATGAATACTTTGCATTAGTGTTCTCTAAAGAAAGGAGCTTTGTGGAAGTTGATTCTTGGATAGGGTGTGTGGACAGCCTGGATCATATTAACATCGAAAAGGTGGAGGTATTGGGTCTTTTTCTGGGCCAGATCTGATTTAGCCTAGAATACTGAGAGAAGAAAGGGAGGAAATTGCTGCAGCCTTGACTGACATCTTTGTAAATTCATTGGCTACAGGTGATATCCCAGAGGATGAGAGAATAGCTAATGTTGTGCCGCTGTTTAAGAAAGGTAGCAGGGATAATTCTGGAAACTATAGGCCAGTAAGCCTCACGTCGGTAGTAGGTAAATTATTGGAGAGAATTCTCAGGGACAGGATTTATACCCATTTGGAAACAAATGGACTCATAAGCGATAGACAGCATGGTTTTGTGAAGGGGAGGTCGTGCTTCAGTAACTTTATTGAATTTTTTGAGGAGGTGGCAAAGGTGATTGATGAGGGGAGGGCGGTGGATGTTATTTACATGGGGACTTCGGTAAAGCCTTTGACAAGGTGCATCATGGCAGACTGGTACAAAAGGTGAAGTCACATGGGATCAGATGTGAGGTGGTAAGATGGATACAGAACTGGCTCGGTCACAGAAGGCGAAGGGTAGCAGTAGAAGGGTGTTTTTCTGAATGGAAGGTTGTGACTAGTGGTGTTGCACAGGGATTGGTGCTTGGGCCTCTGTTGCTTGTGGTGTACTTTAACGATTTGGAGGAAAATGTCGCCGGTCTGATTAGTAAGTTCACGGATGACACCAAGGTTGGTGCAGTGGCAGATACTGGCAAGTCATACTCCAGTTGTATAGAACTTTGGTAAGGCTGCACTTGGAATATTGCGCACAATTCTGGTCGCCACACTACCAGAAGGATGTGGAGGCTTTGGAGAGGGTGAAGAGGAGATTTATCAGAATATTGCCTGGTCTGGAGGGTGTTAGCTATGTGGAGAGACTGATTAGACTCGGACTGTTTTCATTAGAAAGAGGTTGAGGGGTGACCTGGTAGAGGTCTACAAGATGAGGGGCATGAATAGAGTGGATGGGCAGGCATTCTTTCCCAGGGGGAGGGGTGAGTCGCCAGGGGGCATAGGTTTAAGGTCCATGGGGCAAAGTTTTTTTTTCTTTTTTTTAAATTTAGATTATCCAATTATTTTTTCCAATTAAGGGGCAATTTAGCGTGGCCAATCCACCTACTCTGCACATTTTTGGGATGTGGGGGCGAAACCCACGCAGACACGGGGAGAATATGCAAGCTCCACACGGACAATGACCCAGAGCCGGGATCGAACCTGGGATCTGCCGTGAGGCAGCTGTGCTAACCACTAGGCCACCGTGCTGCCCTCATGGGGCAAAGTTTAGAGGAGATGTGCGAGGCAGGTTTTGGAAGTAGATACATTAACGAGGAAGTTGTGGAAGCAGGTACATTAACGGCGTTCAAAAGGCACCTTGACAAACACCTAGACAGAATGGGTATCGGGGGATACAGCACACGGAAATGCTGAGGGTTTTGGCAAAGGTTGGTATCATGACCGGTACAGGCTTGGAGGGCCGAAGAGCTGTTCCTGTGCTGTATTGTTCTTTCTTCGCTTTGAGTGGCTTGCTGAGATCATCTTGGAGAGCAGTTAAGAGTCAACTATATTACATGCCCATAGATCACTGAAGATAGCAAGTCAGGTCGGTAAGATGGTTAAGAAGGAATATGGGATACTTTTCTTTCGAGTCAATGCACAAAATATAAGAGCAGGGGGCTTATGCCAGAACCGTTTAAAACATTAATTCGGCCACAGCCAGAGTACTTCGTAAAGTTAGGCATTACTTGAATTAGGTGATAGCAGTAGAGAGGTTAGAGAGGAGATTCACCAGTTTTGTCCAGGGATAGAGAATGTTAGCTATGAGGAAAGGCTGGATTTGTTTACTTTGGAACAGAGGAAGCTGACAGGAGATTTAGTTGGGACATATAAAATTGTGAAGACTAAAAATGGCTTATTTCCTTTAGCAGATGGGTCAATGATGAGGGGGCATAGATCGAGAGCAGTGTGGAAAGATTAGAGGCTGGTGGGGGCCTGAAACCCGGTGCTGAAAGAGGAACCTCATTCCATTTAAATAGTACTTAAATATGCACCACCGGTGTGATAACAGACAAGCTAGTGGACCAAGAGTTGGATAATGAAATTTTGTTGGATTGCAGGCTCAGCCATAATGGACCCAATGACTTCCTTCCAAGATGGTGGTTTTGATGATTCTCTGCGCAGAATTTTGCAGCCCCCCCCCCCCCCCCCCCAACTCCACCCCCACTGCTGGCTGTAACTTTGGCTTGGAGTGGGGGTAGGGGGAGGGAGAGAGAATGCAAAATATGAGGGTCGGCTAAGCCCTGGTCTTACAGTCTACTCATGTCCTGATCTCCATAAAAGGGTAGGTGGCAAATCGCCACCCCACCCACCATTTGAAAAGGAGAATTAACAGGCGGCTGATCATGGTAACAAGCCAGCATACCTGAATATTAGACTGCTCACACCATCAGCTCCATGATTCCTCCCCATCAAAAACCCTGACACACCTGGCTCCGGATGCCATTGCTGTCTTCATCCCTGGGCCAATTTGCAATCCCGTTGCTGGGATTGATTTTTTGCCAGCCTTTGAATGGAAGACTTAACCCCACTGAGGGGCAGAAGTCACATTCTCTGCTTGTTTCGTCTGGCAGCAGCACATTATCGCTGTGGGAGGGGGCTTTCTGTAAGCTGCTTGGCTAGCGATTGACATTTTCAATGTGGCAAAGTCTTGGGCGGCACGGTGGCACAGTGTTTAGCACTACTGCCTCACAGCACCAAGGTCCCAAGTTCAATTCCGCCCTCGGGTGACTGTCAGTGTGGCGTTTGCACATTCTCCTCCGGGTAATCTGGTTTCCTTCCACAGTCTAAATATGTGCAGGTTAGGTTTATTGGCCTTGCTAAATGCCCCTCAGTGTCCAAAATGTTAGGTGACATTACGGGGATCAGGTTGGGGAGTCTGCTTTGGTTGGGTGCTCTCTTGGAGGGTCGGTGCAGACCCGATGGGCTGAATGGCCTCCTGCACTTTAGAGATACTATGAAAACATCTCCTCACCTCCCCTGTCGAGAAATTCAGATTCTATAACGCACTGTTGCTGAGAATACGTAAGAATCAGAAATGGCGATGCACTGTGTTTAATCTTGTGTTCAGGGTCTAGATAGGTTCTTTAGGGTATGGTTGTTTCCAGAAAAAAGTTACTCAAGTCTGTAGTTCATAAAAACTATTATTACTTATTTACAGCTCTATGTACACATCAGTAACCCTACACAAGTTTTCAATTCCCCTCCCTCCAGAGCTCTGTTACTTAGTCATGTGACATTGCATCATAATTATCTAAACAGCAGGTGCTTCTGTTGTTAACACTTACTTCTACTTCTCACCGCAAGTCTTTATTCCAACTATATAAGACTTTGTACATCTCTCCCCAAAGTCTCAGATTTCACATAGTTAGTCTCTGAGCTGTCTTGAGCAATCTCCCTGATCTCATTCTGAGGTTTTGGACTATCAGAACTCTCTTCCTTCAATACAAATTTCCTTCTCCTGGGTTGCTGTGGAGTTTTGTCTTGTTTCTAGTTCCTTATGTTGCTCTATTAATAATGTTGGTGAATCACAAGCCTTCCCTTATATCGATCAAATGACCACACAAGCAGTTAGTTAGTTCAAAAGATGTTTATTTTACATACACAAGAGTTATCGCGACATGCAAACAGAATATCTACCACGAGTTAAACTATACCTATCAGCTACAATAACCCATACTTAACTTCAGGGTGACCGGCACTGTGCAAATGGATAAGGCCTTTATCTGGATTTCACTTGGCTGGTTCGAAGAAAGTGGCTCTGTCTCTGCTGGGCTCATCCGTCAGGTAGCGACCATTGGCCTTGAGCTTGGCTGTCTGTTCCTGCTATGATTGGGTTGGCACAGGCCGGATCCAAAAGAGACAGAACACATGGCTGTGCCCTCTTTTATGCCTCTGGGATTTTGCGCTCTTTGGGGCGGTCCTTCACCTGGAAAAGATAGTGGGTGGATTCTCTGAGACTACTGTTGACGCCAATGGAGAATCCGTGGACTGTTTCGACAGAAAAACCAACACCGCACCTGGACCGATTCCGCTACTGTTGATGGGCTAGCTCTGGTGCCGTGTGGAAAATACTCAATTCCACTGAGAAATGGTGCGGGATACTTCGGGTCCATGATCAACACACGAGAGGCTGACAAACTGCAGCTGCACATACACATTACACTCCTCACACACACTTATCCCAGTCAAAAAAGATGGCACTGGTTGTGCTGGAGCACGCCTGTACAGCTGATGGGTCATCTGGGGCCAGAGGGCATCCAGGAGGGAGCCCTGGGGGGACACTTATACGACCCGTGGCACCAGGTTCAAAGTGGGCTCTTAGCGGTGTGCGCAGATACATGGCTGCTTGCCGGCTGCGGCAACGGTGCTTCGTGCCCGTCAAAGGTCAAAGCCGACCCCATCTCCTGGCCAGCCAGCATTCTCCCCCCGGCCCTGGCAGAAGCTCCCCAGCCAGCGGCACAACTGTCAGCAAACGATGGCGATGTTGGACACCTTCCGTACTCCCTCTCCCTCCCTCAGCAACTGCCACGCTGGTTTCATGATTTTTTAAAAGCACAAGTGAGCCACGTCGTCGGGAACTCGGCCCATCAGAGGCGGAGGATTGTGAAGCCTCTGGAGAGAGTCGGGTCAGACCCGCTGATGATATGCAAACGGTGACTACTGTACTTGCGTTATGGGATGCATTGACGCTGCTGTCGAGGTGCTGGAGCATTGCGATTTGCCATCAAATTGGTGGCTGCTGCAATTTGAGCATCAGAACCAATTCTCCGGCCAATCGCCTTTCCTGATTTCGGCATCGGCTGACGGAGAATTCCACCCATTGTTTTTTTTTCCCATGGTCCTTGCACATCTTACATCTGGTTTGACCTCGTTAATTTTTCTTTCTTTATGCAGGCTGCCAGTGTTTTAGATCGGCAGACAATTTTTAAATGTTCTAAATGTCCACAGTGGTGGCACGCGCCTCCACCTGCTGGACATTCTTCCCACATTTTCAGAGCTTTCCTGTCGCACTTCAAGATGGTGGTTGGCGTGCTTTCATCAAATTTTGTGGCTTCTAATTCGGCGTGCTTTTGTTTTTGTACTAGGCATATTGAATAGCCTCACTCATTCATTTCCAAGGGTCCTCACCTTTTCCTCTAACCACCGCTCTATTTTCCTATGTGAGCTTGATCTGCCGTTTAATTTTTATTGGCTGAATTAAAGTTAGATCTTCCCTCATTTGCAAGAGATCTGAAACCGCTTCATCTCGTGCAGTGCAGTGCGGTCAGCGTAAGTTGAAGGTGTACCTGCGCAAGTGACCCGAGGAGTTCGAGTGAAGGCAAGCATCCAGCAGAGGGTAGCAGAGCAGAGCTTCTGATTGGCTGTTCCGGGGAGATTTGCATACGTGCAGTACGGTAAGTTGAAGGTGGTTTGTGAAGGGGCTGTTCTCGAGTGACAGCTTTACCCGAAACACTACTTACGTAGTGTCTCCCACCCATCCTCCTCCTCTAACCAAAAAAAAAAGTTCTGTCCGTCAGATTGCTAAACTAAGTTTTTTTTTAGTTTTTTTTTTCGTTTTCAGGAGTTGGGAAGTTAGTTCAGTGGGAATGGAGGTTAGGGTAGTTGAATGTCCCTCCTGCAGAATGTGGGAGGAAAGGGTCACCTTGAGTGTCCCTGCTGACTACATCTGCGGGAAGTGCACCCAACTCCAGCTCCTCGAGAACTGCGTTAGGGACCTGGAGCTGGATGAACTTCGGATCATTCGGGAGGCGGAGGGGGTTATTGAGAGGAGTTATAGGGAGGTAGTCACACCTCAGGTAAAAGAAGAAGGTAGATGGGTTACCGTCAGGGGAACGAGAGGGAACCGGCAGGCAGTGCAGGGATCCCCTGTGGTCGTTCCCCTCAATAACAAGTATACCGTTTTGGATACTGCTGGGGGGGGGGACTTACCAGGGGTAAGCAATGGGGCACAGGTCTCTGGCACAGAGTCTGTCCCTGTTGCTCAGAAGGGAAGGGAGAAGAGGAACAGAGCACTTGTAATTGGGGACTCCATAGCTAGAGGAACAGACAGGAGATTCTGTGTGAACGAAAAAGGCTCACGGTTGGTGTCTTGCCTCCCAGGTGCCAGGGTTCGTGATGTCTCTGATCATGTTTTTGGGATCCTTAAGGGGGAGGGGGAGCAGCCCCAAGACGTGGTCCACATAGGTACCAACGACATAGGTAGGAAAAGAGATGGGGATTTGAGACAGAAATTCAGGGAGCTAGGGTGGAAGCTGAGAGCTAGAACAAACAGAGTTGTTATCTCTGGGTTGTTACCCGTGCCACATGCTAGCGAAGTGAGAAATAAGGAGAGAGTGGAGTTGAGCATTGGCTACAGGGATGGTGCAGGAGGGAGGGTTTTGGTTTCCTGGATAATTGGGGCTCATTCTGGGGTAGGTGGGACCTCTACAAACAGGATGGTCTTCACCTGAACCAGAGGGGTACCAATATCCTGGGGGGTAGATTTGCTAGTGCTCTTTGGGGGGAATTAAACTAATTCAGCAGGGGGATGGGAACCTAAATTATAGTCCCAGTGTACAGGATGTTGAGAGTAGTGAAGTCAGGGATAGGGTTAAAAGTTCAAAGAGGGCACCGGCAAACAAGATGCTGGTTTGAAGTTAGTCTACTTCAACGGCAGGAGAATCCATTGGATTTGGTACTGGGTAATGAACCCGGCCAGGTGTTAGATTTAGATGTAGGTGAGCACTTTGGTGATAGTGATCACAATTCGGTTATGTTTACTTTAGCGATGGGCAGGGATAGGTACCACAAGGCAAGAATTATAGCTGGGGGAAAGGCAATTATGATGCTATTCGGCAAGATTTAGGATGCATAGGATGGGGAAGGAAACTGCAGGGGATGGGTACAATCGAAATGTGGAGCTTATTCAAGGAACAGCTACTGCGTGTCCTCGATAAGTATGTACCTGTCAGCCAGGGAGGAAGTTGTCGAGCAAGGGAACCGTGGTTTACTAAGGAAGTTGAAGCACTTGTCAAGTGGAAGAAGAAGGCTTATGTTAGGATGTAATGAAATGAAATGAAAATCGCTTATTGTCACGAGAAGGCTTCAAATGAAGTTACTGTGAAAAGCCCCTAGTCGCCACATTCCGGCGCCTGTTCAGGGAGGCTGTTACGGGAATCGAACCGTGCTGCTGGCTTGCCTTGGTCTGCTTTCAAAGCCAGTGATTAGCCCTGTGAGCTAAACAGCCCCAGGATGAGATATGAAGGCTCAGTTAGGGCACTTGAGAGTTACAAGTTAGCCAGGAAGGACCTAAAGGGAGAGTTAAGAAGAGCGAGGAGAGGGCACGAAAACACGTTGGGGGATAGGATCAAGGAAAACCCTAAGGCTTTCTATAGGTATATCAGGAACAAAATAATAACTAGAGTAAGATTAGGGCCAATCAAGGATAGTAGTGGAAAGTTGTGTGTGGAATCAGAGGAGATAGGGGAAGCGTTAAATGGATATTTTTCGTCAGTGTTTACACTGGAGAAAGACAATGTTGTCGAGGAGAATACTCAGGTACAGTCGACCAGGCTAGATGGGATTGAGGTTCACAAGGAGGAGGTGTTAGCAATTTTGGAAAGTGTAAAAATAGATAAGTCCCCTGGGCCAGATGGGATTTATCCTAGGATTCTCTGGGAAGTCAGGGAGGAGATTGCAGAGCCTTTGTCCTTGATCTTTATGTCGTCTTTGTCGACAGGAATAGTGCCGGAAGACTGGAGGATAGCAAATGTTGTCCCCTTGTTCAAGAAGGGGTGTAGAGACAACCCTGGTAATTATAGACCTGTGAGCCTTACTTCGGTTGTGGGTAAAATGTTGGAAAAGGTTATAAGAGATAGGGTGTATAATCATCTTGAAAAGAACAAGTTGATTAGCGATAGTCAACACGGTTTTGTGAAGGGTAGGTCATGCCTCACAAACCTTATTGAGTTTTTTGAGAAGGTGACCAACAGGTGGATGAGGGTAAAGCGGTTGATGTGGTGTATATGGATTTCAGTAAGGCGTTTGATAAGGTTCCCCACAGCAGGCTATTGCAGAAAATACAGAAGTATGGGATTGAAGGTGATTTAGCAGTTTGGATCAGTAATTGGCTAGCTGAAAGAGAACAGAGGGTGCTGGTTGATGGCAAATGTTCATCCCGGAGTTCAGTTACTAGTGGTGTACCGCAAGGATCTGTTTTGGGGCCACTGCTGTTTGTCATTTTTATAAATGACCTGGAAGATGGTGTAGAAGGATGGGTTAGTAAATTTGCAGATGACACGAAGGTCGGTGGAGTTGTGGATAGTGCTGAAGGATGTTATAGGTTACAGAGGGAGTTAGATAAGTTGCAGAGCTGGGCTGAGAGGTGGCAGATGGAGTTTAATGTGGAAAAGTGTGAGGTGGTTCATTTTGGAAGGAGTAACAGGAATGCAGAGTACTGGGCTAATGGCAAGATTCTTGGTCGTGTAGATGAACAGAGGGATCTCGGCAACCAGGTACATAAATCCCTGAACGTTGCCACCCAGGTTAAAAGGGCTGTTAAGAAGGCTTATGGTGTGCTAGCCTTTATCAGTAGGGGGATTGAGTTTCGGAGCCACGAGGTCATGCTGCAGCTGTACGTAACTCTGGTGCGGCCGCTCCTGGAGTACTGCGTGCAGTTCTGGTCGCCACATTATAGGAAGGATGTGGAAGCTTTGGAAATGGTTCAGAGGAGATTTACTAGGATCTTGCCTGGTATGGAGGGAAGGTCTTACAAGGAAAGGCTCAGGGACTTGAAGTTGTTTTCGTTAGAGAGAAGAAGGCTGAGAGGTGACTTAATAGAGATATATAAGATAGTCAGAGGGTTAGATATGGTGGACAGTGAGAGTCTTTTTCCTCGGATGGGGATGACAAACACGAGGGGACACAGCTTTAAATTGAGGGGTGGTAGATATAGGACAGATGTCAGAGGCAGTTTCTTTACTCAGAGAGTAGTAGGGGTGTGGAACGCCCTGCCTGCAACAGTAGTAGACTCGCCAACTTTAAGGGCATTTAAGTGGTCACTGGATAGACATATGGATGAAAATGGAATAGTGTAGGTCAGATAGGCTTCAGATGGTTTCACAGGTCGGCGCAACATCGAGGGCCGAAGGGCCCGTACTGCGCTGTAATGTTCTATGTTCTATCGCAGATCCAATTACTGTGCAATCATGAATCAGTTCATTTCTCAATATTCTGCAGTCATAAACCTGTGCCAGCCTGTACAGGTCATTAATGAACAAATCCATGCATACACCGCGTTTTTATTTCTCTTATTAAATTTGTCTTGTTGTTCAATTGCTGAATTTGTTTGAGCACTGAGATATGAATTGAATGCCTGGTGTCTGCTTCATAATGAGTGCTTGAAGATGTTGATTCACTACCTGGCTTTTACATCATTGGCAATAGGTCAAGGGCCCTTCCTTTTGATTCCCTTATTTCCTATTTCTTTTGTTTTGTCGTTATCATTTTTGGTCCATGGATCGTCAACGGAGACATAGCTTGAAATCGAGCAGAGCAAGTGAGGAACTTAAAGCTACAAAATAGCACACTGCTATGATGTTCTCGATTGTGAACAGCAGAACCCAGACTTTATGGCAACTGAGACACTGGAGGGATTTGGTTCGATTGATTGGCTGGTGGCCAATGGATTGGCCAGAGATGGTATTCTGCCTGGCAACAGACAGTGATTTTATCTGCCATGTGCGGTTTTCAGAGGACCTAGGTGAAAGATTCTGGATTCCGAAAGGAAAAATTCTGTTTTATTTTTGTCTGCCTCTCTCTGTCTGTCTGTCTCTCTGTCTGTCTCTCTGTCTCTCTCTGTCTGTCTGTCACACTCTCTCTCTCCCGGACATACTCTCTTCCACCTTCTTCCATCAGGAAAAAGATACGAAAGTTTGAAGTCACGTACCAACCGACTCAAGAACAGCTTCTTCCCTACTGCCATCAGACTTTGGAATGGACCTACCTCGTATTAAGTTGATCTTTTCTCCACACCTTGCTATAACTGTAACATTATATTCTGCAGTCTCTCCTTCCTTCCCTATATACAGTATGCATTGTTTGTACAGCATGCAAGAAACAATACTTTTCACTGTATAATGCATCTGACAATAATAAATCAAATCAAATCAAATCCCTTTCCTTCTCCCCCACTCCCTCTCTCTTTCTTTCTCTCTCTCGCGTGCTCTCTCTCACAGTGCCAGGGACACGGGTTCGATTCCTGGCTTGGGTCACTCTCAGTGCCCAAGTCATAGACTCATAGAATTTACAGTGCAGAAGGAGGCACTCGGCCCATCGAGTCTGCACAGGCTCTTGGCAAGAGCACCCTACCTAAGTCCACACCTCCACCCTATCCCTATAACCCCACCCAACCTTTTTGGACACTAAGGGCAATTTAGCATGCCCAATCCACCTAACCTGCACGTCTTTGGAGTGTCTTTAGAGTCTGCACTTTCTCCCTGTGTATGCGTGGGTTTCCTCCGGGTGCTCCGGTTTCCTCCAACAAGTCCCGAAAGACATGCTTGTTAGGTGAATCGGACCTTCTGAATTTTCCCGTATGTACCGGAACAGTCGCCGGAGTGTGGCGACTCGGGGATTTTCACAGTAACTTCATTGTAGTGTTAATGCAAGCCTACTTGTGACACTAATAAAGATTATTATTATTATTGCTAAATAAGTGACTGATCCAATCTCTTAAGTTTCCTTGACTTTAAATCCTGCTCGCCCATTACTCCCTTCTTCAATGATCAACATTGGATTCCTGTCCAAATCTGTCCCGAACTTCAAGTGCAATTTTTTCTATGGCCCTGCCTTATCCTCACACATTCCTCCAACCTTAGATTCTCCTCCTGCTCCCTCCATGTTTCATCCTCTATGGATTACCCCTTCCTTTGCCCCACTATTGTCATCCTAAACTGTCTTTCTTGCAGTTTGCTTTCAGCTGCATTTACTGGAAAGGAGCAATAAGGTGGAAGCCGGTCAGTATTTGGGTTAAATGGGCTGCAGTGTCACTGATTGGCTGAGGTTGGGCAATGCCATGGTCATATGGATCCTACATGGGGTTGAAAGGAAATAAAGAACTCCCTCCAGAGAGATGGAAAGAGCACCTTCAGTATGAACAAAGGAGAAGGCAAGTTGTACACAGACTGCAATCCACAACATTGGTATAAAATCCATCTACCTCACTACTACTTGTAGTTAGTCAGACTTGTTGTATTGGATGGCTCTCCTAATCATGAAGGCACACACAGAACATGAAGATTTGATTGCTGTATTCTTGACACGCAGTACAAATCTGCCAACGTTACTATGAAGCTAAGGGGAGACGTGACTGTCCTGTCGTCTGCCCTACTACCAAGTGCCCCCATCTCGTCCGTCCCCCGGTATAAGACCATAAGACATCGGAGCAGAATTAGGCCACTCGGCCCATTGAGTCTGCTCCGTCATTCAATCATGGCTGATATTTTCTCATCCCCATTCTCCTGCCTTCTCCCCATAACCCCTGATCCCCTTATTAATCAAGAACCTATCTATCTCTCTCTTAAAGACACTCAGTGAATTGGCCTCCACAGCTTTCTGCGGCAAAGAGTTCCACAGCTTCACCACTCTCTGGCTGAAGGAATTCCACCTCATCTTTGTTTTAAAGGATCGTCCCTTTAGTCTGAGATGGTGTCCTCTGGTTCTAGTTTCTCCTACAAGTGGAAATATCCTTTCCACGTCCACTCTATCCAGGCCTTGCAGTATCTTGTAAGTTTCAATAAGATCTCCTCTTAACCTTCTAAACTCCAACGAGTACAGACCCAGAGTCTTCAAATGTTCCTCATACGACAAGTTCTTCATTCCAGGGATCATTCTTGTGAACCTCCTCTGGAGAGTTTCCAAGGCCCCAGCACATCTTTCCTTAGGTACGGGGCCCAAAACTGCTCACAATACTCCAAATGGGGTCTGACCAGAGCCTTATACAGGCTCAGAAGTAAATCCCTGGTCTTGTATTCTGGCCCTCTTGACATGAATGCTAACATTGCAGTTGCCTTCTTAACTGCCGACTGAACCTGCACATTAACCTTAAGAGAATCGTGAACAAGGACTCCCAAGTCCTTTTGTACTTCTGCTTTCCGAAGCATTTCCCCATTTATATATATATATATGATTGTTTGGGTGGTTCCACCTGCTGGCGGGAGGTCATAACTGTCACTCCATGTATTGGTCAGTGGTTATGCACAATAGTGCTGGTATAGCAAAATATATACATTGGTACAACTATGTTCAGTTGCACAGAGATAGGCCTCTGCGTAAATCACCACAATAACATGCTGACTAAAGTTATCAATGCCACTTGTCAAACTGATTTTCAATTGGAATGACAGTCTGGAATGTCCTTTCTCTCTCTTTTTGTCTTTCCAGTTTAAATACATTTTCCATCTTCCAAACAATTTGTCACCTTTCCAAACCCTTGGATCAACATCCCCTAATTGATTTGTTTTATTTTCCTCCCTCTTTTGAAGCTATTGGAAGGTTTCCTACAATAAAGGGAGCTGTATAAATGCAAGGGCAGACTACTCGAGAAAGCCCTTTCTTGGGCACCAATGATTATGACGCACAATTGTCCTTGTTCTGAATACTCGAGAAGCTGGACACTTGTCAGGATTTGGCTTGATTGTCCATCTGCAGTTAAAGAATACAATGCGTGAAAGAAGCAGGGGTAAGGAAATAGAATCATAAAATCATAGAATTTACAGTACAGAAGGAGGCCATTCGGTCCATCGAGTCTGCACTGGCCCTTGGAAAGAGCACCCTACATAAGCCCACACCTCCTCCCTATCCCCGTAACCCCACCTAACCTTTTTGGAGACTAAGGGCAATTTAGCATCGCCAATCCACCTAACCTGCGCATCTTTGGACTGTGGGAGGAAACCGTAGCACCCGGAGGAAACCCACGCAGACATGGGGAGAACGTGCAAACTCCACACACAGTGACCCAAGCCGGGAATCGAACCTGGGACCCTGGAGCTGCGAAGCAACTGTGCTACCCACTGTGCTACCCTAATAAGCAGTAAGACTCCCAAGATTAAATTGAAACAACAATAGTATATTTTTCAAGCAAACTTGAACAAAACACACAGAAGTAATAATGACTAAATCGGTACACTGATAAAACAATTATTCAAAACAATAGGAGCTTCTACTTTAAACTCAGTCCAACAGACTTAGTAAAGCTTCAACGTTTTACTGTGGCTTTCCATCTGATAGGCTTTTAAACACACTCAAACTCTGGGTCTGGTTGCGCAGGTCACAAATCAGGTCTATAGTATATTCCTACCAATATAACCGCCTGGTCCAAGTATAGACTTGCTGACAGTCACATACCACAACCCAGCACACATATGTAGACAACCATTGGGATATATTCCATTGCTATACTACTCCTCTCTTTACAGAGCTATTTTGTCTGACGCAGTTCTTTGGTTAAACAAATAGATTTGATGTGTTCAGCCTCCTGGGGGCTTCTCTTATGCTTACTTTTTTCCACACAAAAATCAAAACCCACCAGTTCCTTTTAGAGCATGATCACCCTCAGCAATTTTACCCATAGAAACCAAGGACTTTCTTGCTTTTAAAAGCCTCCGAGCAGGCATACCAAAGCAAACCAAAAGTACACAACCTCCAATTCACCTTATACTGAAATAAACAGTTACATTATTAAATGATAATGTATGCCATTACAGACACAGTTATAACACCCGCCACCTGATAACAGCAAGGCAGGCAGCACTCAAGTTTTACATTGCCTCCTCAACAAGGTACGTGTAGTATGCAGCTCAACGTAAACTATGCTGCTGACTGGCCATACGCTCAGCCTCGGGTCCAGGAGTGTTTGTGGCCGGCATGTTTTGCAGCCAGCCTGTATATCTTGAAGGCAGCCTGTCCTTCAAAAAGGTGAGCCAAGATGCAACATCTGTGGGCCATTATCTGGAGAGTGTGGGTGGAAGGTACTGCACAGTAAATGGAGTAACAGGCCAAAGTAAGGGCTCCCAGGTTTTCGGGTGCAGTGCAAATGATTTTAGCGATGGTGTGGCAAGGAGGAGGGTACCATGTTTCCACTGGGGGCAAAGAGGCCTTCAAGGTGCACCTGGGAAAGTAATGGGAGCAGGTGGTTTAAGAATTCAGTTCCCAGAGCCTGACACCAAGGACCTGGCTTCAGTGGTGGGAAAGTTCAGTGATCTCACACAGGTGATTAAGGTCAGAGAATGTATCTTTCAAAGGAGGATCTTACCCTCTGCAACACCAATCTCTTACACAACTCAATGAACCAGGGCCCAAGCCCTCACCCATCAAACAGGAATCATGCCTCCCAACATTTCAGCGGTCCCACCTCATCCTCACACACCTCTGCCTGCTGCCAGTCTCACTCTCACCTCTCGTGCTTTTGCATTCCTGCAGATATTTAGCTATGACAGACATATTCTTGAACACTCACTGATGTTCTGACACCTCTCTTGCAGGACAAGGTTGCACATAATTGCAGGTAGCAGCAGAGGACACATAGGGGGCCGGCACACCTACATCTCCTGAGTGTAAAGTCATACAACACAGAAAAGGCCCTTTGGCGTTTATGTCGGTTATTCTGGAGCATTCTGTGGATATCGTGGACTGGGTGTGACTGCAGTATTTTCAGCTGAGTCAATTCAGGATGGTGTTAGGTTCCGGCATCATTTCCCCTTCTCAAATCCCACTGCAGCCTCATCCAGCTGTCTGACATGAAGTGCAAGCTGCAGATGGTGTGACTTTGGACATTTTGCTTTCCAACCCGCCCCCCTCCCCCCATTCCCTATCTGAATCTTCCCTTCTGCTTTTTTGCTCTGATTTCTCACTTGGCCAGCCTGTGCAGACTTATCATGAAGGCTAAGGAGTCCATCAGCCCCCTGATGAAGAATCATCATAATTTCATTTGACACAGCCAGCAGCTCTAATTGGACATAGGTATTAAAGAGTCAAGATATACTGCCTGGCATGAATAGGCTACAGTCAGGCGAGGGGGAAAAGATAGTTTGCCCGCTGGCACACTGGGGGGCGACATTGCAGATCAATTCTGTCACAGAGGACTCAAGTGAGAATTTCAAAAGAGCAGAGTAAGTGAGGGCACCGATGAGCAAGCACTCCTGGGTGCTGGTTAGCCTGATAGGTAACCTTCAGGCACCGTTGATGAACCTGGAGAAGTCTGTTTACAACTCGGCACAGGTTACCCTGCAGAGATTTAATGCAGATCCTCTCCTTCCCATTGCGGAGGTAGTGGTCAACTCCATGGCAGAGCCGCACCTGCTGCAATGCCGAATGGCTTGTTGTCAAAACCAACAACTGAGTGATACAGAGGAAGCTCAAAAGGAGGTGATAATTGGTCCACACTTGCTATGCAGGAGCATGAAGCACTGTAATATCGGGAATATTACAGTTTTGTTTGCATTATCAATAAGAAAATCGGCATGTCCACACTGACTATTACCAACTTTTCCAGATGCACCATAGAAAGCATCCTATCTGGCTGCTTCACAGCCTGGTATGGCAACAGCTCGGCCCAAGACCGCAAGAAACTTCAGACTCGTGAACACAGCCTAGTCCATCACACAAATCTGCCTTCCATCTATTGAGTCCATCGACACCTCCCGTGGCCTGGGGAAAGCGGACAGCATAATCAAAGCCCCCTCTCACTCGGATTACTCACTCTTCCATCTTCTTCCATCGGGCAGGAGATACAAAAGTCTGAGATCGCGCACTAACAGATTCAAAAGCAGCTTCTTCCCCACTGTTATCAGACTCCTAAACAACCCCCTTGTAGACTGACCTGATTAATACTACACCCCTGTATGTTTCACCCGATGCCTGTGTCTATGTATTTACATTGTGTACCTTGTGTTGCCCTATTATGTATTTGCTTTTTCTTTTCTTTTATTTTCATGGACTAAAGGATCTGTTTGAGCTGCTTGCAGAAAAAACTTTTCATTGTACCTCGGCACACGTGACAATGAACAAATCCAATCCAATCCAAGATACCTTGTCAAGGACAATTTTTTCTGAAATTGCTGCCTTTCATTTCAGTATTTGGGCCAGAGAATATGGCTATGGTATTATGTAGCAGATGGTTTGAAAGATGAGGAATATTGGAGGAACTGGGCTGTCAGGATTACATCTCAGGTCTGAGTATTCACTGGCTGAAAACTCATCTGGAGTAAAGGGACCGCAGATACGTCCTGGCTTCCTTCTCTGAGGGGCTGAATGGTCGATTCCTGGTCCTAATTTGTATGTTTTTGTATGTTCTCCTCCTTCTCTTGGACTAGCCTCCAAAGGTTGGGTGGCAAGGGCTGCATGGTCATGGAAACAAGTTGTGGTGGGTTAATCAGGAACCAGGAGCAAAGCCGATCTCACAAGTGTGGTCCAGACAGTGTAGACGTTGTCTCAGCATGACAATGGTTTGCTCCATGACACTCCTGTTTGTTGCAACCTTTCAACATCCTTGTGTGATCTGGTGATGGAGGGGAGTCATTACCCAGATGTAGAACAATTAGCACTTGTAACTCAGCAACCAGCATCTGATTCATCACTGTGGTATGGCTGACAGCCTCAGAATGATGGCTCCTGGCCTTGTCACATGCCAACTGCATGCTTAAGCCACTATGGTTATGGGACAAGTCCCCATCGGGGGGGGGGGGGGGGGGGCAAGGTAGCACAGTGGTTAGCACAGTTTCTTCACAGCTCCAGGATCCCAGGTACGATTCCTGGCGTGGGTCCCTGTCTGTGCGGAGTTTGCACTTTCTCCCCGTGTCTGCATGGGTTTCCTCCGGGTGCTTCGGTTTCCTCCCACAGTCCAAAGACGTACAGGTTAGGTGGATTGGCCATGATAAATTGCCCTTAGTGACCAAAAAAAAGGTTAGGAAGTTTTATTGGGTTGTGGTATAGGGCGGAAGTGAGGACTTAAGTGGGTCGGTGCAGACTCGATGGGCCGAATAGCCTGCTTCTGCACTGTATGTTCTATGTTCTATATTCTAAATCTGCCATCCTGACCCAGTGTGGCCTTCCTGTAACTCCAGATCCACAGCAATGTGGTTGACTTAACTCCCCTCTGAAATGGCCGAGCAAGCCACTCAGTTCAAGGGTTATTAGGTCAAGGCAACAAATGCTGACCTTGCCAACTATGTCGTCTTCCCATGAATGAACAAATGAAGCCATCCAATTCCTCTGACCTACTTGTCAAAATCCAGTCCCACCTGCTTGTAAACCCAAAGGTTTTCCAGAAGTCTTCCAGCAACAGACAACACCACAACTCAACTAACTCTGCTACATCAAAAGAAAGTCAAAAGCAGCTCACATTAAGGTTTTGCGTCATGGTAGCACAGTGGTTAGCACTGTTGCTTTGGAGTGCCAGGGACCCGGGCTCGATCCCCGGCTTGGGTCACTATCCGTGCAGAGTCTGCAAGTTCTCCCCATGTCTGCGTGGGTTTCCTCCGGGTGCTCCGGTTTCCTCCAACAAGTCCCGAAAGATGTGCTTGCTAGGTAAATCGAACATTCTGAATGTTCCCTCTGTACCTGAACAGATGCCGGAATGTGGCGGCTCGGGGATTTTCACAGTAACTTCATTGCACTGTTAATGTAAGCCTACATGTGACACTAATAAAGATTGTGGTTTGCCCTTTAAAAACTCTTACTCGAGGTCCCTCATGCACCTGAATAATAATAATAATCTTTATCCGTGGGTTTTATGTATACCAAACGTCATGTGTATGCTCCCGGCATGTGTGTGGCACACTCACGCTATAGCGTCCATACTGTCAGGTTCTATGCCAGAAGTTCTGGGAAGTGGTCAGCTGACAAACTTTTTTTAATTTTGGCTGATTTCAATGATGTTTATTCATTTTATGCAGAGCATGTAGCACCGCGTAATTGATTAACATCGTACTTGAGTGGGTAATTCACAGCAAATGAGCGTTGCATTGGAAGAGAGAGGCAAGTCTGCATCACAATCAAGTTAAGCCAGAATTGTTTCTTCTTAAAGAACTCTGTTTACTGAGTTCATTCAACAATTCAAACCTGCACCTGGAAAAAACACTAGCAGCTAAATTCATTCGAATTTATCTTGTTGGCTCTGCCACTACAGTTTGGGTGATTCACAACAGGCTTTATTGTCAATGGTGATGAGTCAGGATTGGTTAAATTGAATTGAGCTTGACTTGTTCATCCCTTGTACGTGTAGTTGAGATGACCCAGAACAAATGTGCCATGTCGAGTACTTTCTGCGATTAAACATTCTATGTACTTGCATGCCAAAATGCAATGGACAAGAGGGGTTTCACGTAGATTTTCTCAATGCACTGCAGAGTTTTTTTTAATTCATTTTACGGGATGTGGGCATTGCTGGTTAGGCCAACATTTATTGCTCATCCCTAGTTGCCCTTCAGAAGATGGTGGTAGGTTATCTTTTTGAACCAGTGCGGTCCTTGAGGTGCAGGTACACACGCTGTGCTTTTAGGGAGGGAGTTCCAGGATTTTGCCTCACTGACAGTGAAGGAACGATGATACATTTCCAACTCAGAGTAGTCAGTGACTTGGAGGGGAACCTCCAGGTGGTGGGGTTCCCAGGTATCTGCTGCTCTTGTCCTTCTAGATGGTCGTGGTCCTGGGTTTGGAAGGTTCTGTCTAAGGAACCTGGTGAGTTACTGCAGTGCACCTTGTAGATGATGCACACATTAGGTCTAACTAGACCTAATGACATCAGGATCTCATCAAATTACAGCCTTCCAGTGCACATCACCAACACTGCTTCTCCCAGAAGGCTGGGCAGGAAGTGGAAGTGACCAGCCACATGATGTGTACCCAAATTTGGCATCCTTAGTTCTGCAACCCCAATTTTGTGCTCCTTGCCATATTGAACCACTGCAAAAAGGGCGACTTTCAACCGACCTTCATTCAAAGTGTGGGCCAGGCTCAATACGCATTCCGCACACCTACTTTTAGCAGAAAAAGGGGACGTGGTGGAGTAGTGATATTGTCACTGGATTAAAAATCCAGGGGCCAAGGTAATGCTCTGAGGAAAAGCAAATTACTGCAGACGCTGGAATCTGAAATGAAAGGGAAAATGCTGGAAAATCTCAGCAGGTCGGGCAGCATCCGTAGGGAGAGAAAAGAGCTAACGTTTCCAGTCCGATGACTCTTTGTCAAAGCTGACAAAGCTGACAGAGCTTTGACAAAGAGTCATTGGACTCGAAACGTTAGCTCTTTTCTCTCCCTGCGGATGCTGCCAGGCTTGCTGAGATTTTCCAGTCATGCTCTGAGGACCTGGTTCAAATCCCACAAGACAAATGGTGAAATGTGAATCCAGCAAAATCTGGAATTCAAAGTCTAACGATGAACCATGCAATCATTGTCGATTGTTGTAAAAACCCATCCCATTTGGCACACTGCCATTGCCCTTTAGGGAAGGAAATCTGCCATCCTTATCCAGTCTGATTCCAGGTCTGGAGTCTGCTGTGACTCCAGATATACAGCAAATGCCTTCTGCAAGGACCTAGCAAGCCATTTGGTGCATGGGCAATTAGGGAAAGGAATTAAAAAAAGATGGTTTTCTATCGGTTCCAGAAGGCACGATCAAAGGAGTGGTGCAAATTGGGTAGTGTTAGCTATGGGTCAGTTGGCAGTACTTCAGCCTCTGGGGGAATTTTGCACTGCTAGAGGTGTTTTCTTTTAGTGAAATGCTAAACAGACCTCGTCTGCCTTCTCAGGCGGATACATCGGATCCCCAAGCACTATTTTAAAGAGTAAGAGAGTTACCCCTGTCTCCGATCCAAGATTTATCCCTCAATCGACATCACAAAAGCAGATCTTGTGAATAATTATTACATTGCTTCTCATTGGATGTTGCTGTGCACACATCGGCTGCCTTGTTTCCGACATGACAACAGTGATTATTCTTCAAAGCACTTCACTTGCTGGGATATCTGCTGGTCATGAGCAGACTTGGTAGAGTACAAAGCTTTATTTCAAAGAGCCGTCATCAATATAACAGAATGAATGACTTCCTTCTGTACTGAATCATTCTCTCATTCCCTTGTATGGAGTACAGTTGTTGACTTGAATATAGTCCCTTCAATCCGGCCCTAATGGTGTCATTACACAGATTCCCTGTCGGGATCTCTCTCTGCTGGGAGGTCTTTAGATCTAATCAATGTTCTGAAAAACAACTTGCCACAACTGATCCGATCACGGCTTTTCAACATTTATGGTACAAACCAAAATGTATTTGTTCCTACTGTATATACTGCATATTTAATAAACCGTGTTTGTAACATGTCTGCTTTTTTCAGTCTCTAGTGACTGCTCTCTACTTAGCAATGTGCAAGAAGTTCTTTTCAAAGGACACACAGCACAAGACTGGCATATGCGATGGAATTTTGACCGGATGTCAGTTGGAATAGAAAGCAGGAGAGGGTGAGTGACCTGATTTCACAAGTTTCATACTGTTGTGGTAAACAGAAGCACCAGTGCAGACAAGCCCGGGGAAAGTGGCCTATTTCTGTCTTCTGTAATTGTCCGAGGTCAAAACTAACTGCTGGACTGTTGGAGGTGCCGTCTTCTTGGGTGAGACATTAAACGGAAGCCTGGTCGAATAGACGTAAAATATCACACTGCTTTACTTGGGGGAATGGCAGAGGAGTGCACATGGTTCCCTGGCCAATATTGATCCTGTGATCAGCATCAGAGATTATCTGCTCATGAAGGGCCAGTCAAGGACAGTAGTGGGAAGTTGTGCGTGGATTCCGAGGAGATCGGAGAGGTGCTAAGTGAATATTTTTCATCAGTATTCACACAGGAAAAAGACAATGTTGTCGATGAGAATACTGAGATACAGGCCATTAGACTAGAAGGGCTTGAGGTTCTGGATATTTTTCATCAGTGTTTACACTGGAGAAAGACAATGTTATCAAAGAGAATACTCAGGTTCAGTCGACCAGGCTAGATGGAATTGAGGTTCAAAAGGAGGAGGTGTTAGCGATTCTGGAAAGTGTGAAAATAGATAAGTCCCCTGGGCCAGATGGGATTTATCCTAGGATTCTCTGGGAAGCTAGGGAGGATATTGTTGAGCCTTTGGCTTTGATCTTTAAGTCATCTTTGTCTACAGGAATAGTGCCAGAAGACTGGAGGATAGCAAATGTTTCCTCGGATGATGATGGCTAGCACAAGGGGACATAGCTTTAAATAGAGGGGAGATAGATATAGGACAGATGTCAGAGGTAGGTTCTTTACTCAGAGCGTAGTAAGGGCGTGGAATGCCCTGCCTGCAACAGTAGTGGACTTGCCATCACTAAATGCATTTAAATGGTCATTGGATAGACATATGGACGATAAGGGAATACCGTAGATGGGCTTTAAAGGGGTTTCACAGGTCGGCGCAACATCGAGGGCTGAAGGGCCTGTACTGCGCTGTAATGTTCTATGTTCTATGTTCTATGATGACATTGCTGTTTGTGGGGAAATTGGCTGCCCTGATTCCCATATTAAAACAGAGGCTGCTCATCGAAAAAAAAACTACTTCATTGGCTGTAAGGGTCCGCTGGTCATGATGGGCGCTATTTGAATGCCAGTCTTTCTAAATGAGCAAATAGTAACAGTTTAGATTTATTTTGGAGTGAATTCATCCTTTATTCAAAAATATCTATTTTTGGTGCATTTGGCGAAAATATTACTTCATTTGTTATGATCTCCCAGGATAGAATCAATGGGTAATTTCCCATTTCATACCATAGGGGAGCTGAAGTAGAGCAACCAAGAATGGTCTCCCATGGAGAGAATCATTTTCTTCTCAGTTATGTCCACACATCTCCCAATGGATGTTCCTGACGGCCACAGGCCCGAGCAGATGTTGAGGGATGTTGCGCAATGTTGCACTTAGATGGCTCGATAGCATGAAGCGGATCTGAGACTTGTATACTTGTGAGGGCATATTAACTAAAATCTAAATTCTGTGAATGCTGGGAATCCTTCTTTCCATTGCAGCTGGCCAAGGATGGGCATGTGGGCATGAGAGCAAGGTGCTGAGTAGAAATGGCAAGTGACCAGAAGGTTGGGGTCATGCTTGTGGATGGAGCAAACGTGTTCCGCAAAGAGGTCATCCAGTCTGCATGTAGTCTCACCCGTATAGAGGAGACACAATGGGAGCAGCGAATACTGTAGGCCAAATTGGAGGAGGTGGGAGTGAAATGCTGCATCATCTGAAAGGATTTCGGGAAGCAGGCAAACATGGACTGTAAAAGGTTCTGGGACTATGAGGTTGGAAACTGTGGAGGGCAGGTCTCCAGAGGGGGTGAAGTCAGTGCACCTCTGCTCTCACCACTCCCCCTCCCTCCTGGAAACGTGACAGGGTCGCTATTATTCTCACTTTGCACCCCATCAGCCTCCATATTAAAGGATCATCCTCCACCATTCCTGCCAACTCCAGCAGCATGACTGGAGTACCACTAAGCACATCTTCCCCTCACCACCCTGTCTGCATTCCACAGAGAACACTCCCTCTGTGACACCCTAGTCCACTTCTGTAACTATGTACATGTATAAATTGTAAGATCTAAGCTGTCTCCATGCTTGCCTCTACACACTTCTCTGTCGGGTGCCTGAATCCCCTCCGGACTCGAGTCAGGTGTCCCTTTACATCACACTGTGGGCTATACTGTACCCTGTCCCACATTAATTCTTTCTATGCCAGACCCTAATATAGGAACGTGGGTACAGATATAGCACAAGAAGCTCATCAGCGAGATTCTCCGTTTCTGAGACTAGATATTGACACCGGGGCACGATTCGTGGAGTTCCACGACAGAAAAGCTGGCACCGCACCTGGACCAATTCAGCAACTATTGACGGGCTAGCACCAGCGCCACGTGGAACACGATTGATTCCAATTGTGCAGGATTCACCAGTTTTGTGATTGGCACTCAGGAGGCTGACTAGCTGCAGCGCATGTATACACTGCACTCTCCATACGCACCATCCCAGCCAACAAGATGGCAGCGAGGAGAGCAGCCCCGAGGTATATAGATGCCGAGCTGGAGACCCTCCTGGATGTGGTAAAGGAAAGGCAGGCTACCATGTAAACCAGCCCGGGAAGGAGGCTGCCAGCAGCTGCGTGGGCACAGGTGGCAGAGGCGGTCAGCGCCACCAGCAATGCCGTCTGGACCAGCCTGCAGTGCCGGAAGAAACTGCACGACCTCCTCAGGTGGCCAGAGTGAATACGCAAGACTGTGCCCCTAGCCACAGTACCCTGACCCACACACCTGTATCCCCCCCCCCCCCACCTCCCCCCTCCCCACAAGGAGCAGGTGTGAACCCCCCCCCCCCCCCCCACCCTGCACCACATGCCGGCACCCATAATGGCTGCCCTGGCCACTGAGGCCACCAGTTACCCACCGCCTGGGCTGCATGCGTTGTACTGCTGTCGTTTTATGTCCACACCCCCCCCCTCCGAGGAGAAGGTCGCTCATAACCGCGGGGAGCGGGTGAAAACTGGAGGGGGACCGCCGGACCTGCGGCCCTTCATCGTGGCTCTGTAGCGGGCCCTAGATGTGGTCGGTGGCCCAGAGGAAAGGGAAGTCACCGGGGCAGACATCCACTGTGAGCGAGGAAGTGAGATCCCGCTTAGTTGCGGCTCCTCATGCCTTGTGTGTCAACCCCCACCCCCCACAACACCATCACCACACCAACCTCATCCTCACTCTCACCCCACACTCACCCCCACACCACCCTCACCCCTCTCCTCACCCCCCACACCACCCTTAGCCCACACTCATCTGCACACCATCCCCCACCACCCTCACCCTCAGGCCCACCACCTCCACTACCCCCTCCCACCAACCACCCCCCACACCCCCCCCTCAAAACACCCACCCTGACTCAGGGTCTAATCATGCGTCTTGTCTTGTGTCTTACATGACCTGCTGGTGGTTGGCGGGTCCACCTTGTGGCCCACGCCCCCAGCCAGTGCCACAGCCATCCCCCCCCCCCCCCCCCCCCCCCCCGGTGTGTTGAGCAGTGGTGAGGCGAGCAGTGCAGACGGCAGCCCTCGACAAGAAATCCCTAGACACCCTGGAGCTCGAGTCTGAGGATGACACAAATTTCCTGTCACAGCTGTCCCCCACACCCTCCACCGTCCCAGAGGCACTCACCTGGGTTGGGCACTTCAGTGAAGAGGCTCCTGGGACACTATCTGGTGCACA
Organism: Scyliorhinus canicula; assembly: GCF_902713615.1. Taxonomy (NCBI): domain Eukaryota; kingdom Metazoa; phylum Chordata; class Chondrichthyes; order Carcharhiniformes; family Scyliorhinidae; genus Scyliorhinus; species Scyliorhinus canicula. The sequence continues at coordinate 270,116,854 of NC_052147.1, forward strand.
CCACACAGCTGCTCCAGTACATCAGGTGGAGGTAGGAAGCCATGGGCAGATGGTCGGAATGCAGTCCAACCCCAGGGTTTAGCTGCCGACCTGACGGGTTTGGCCTTTGGGAATGGATAGTCCTATCGATTGTAGCTGAGCCAGGGTCCACATGAGGGGTTGTCGGAAAACATCCAGTACCTGCGGATGCAGTCGGAAGAGTCCAACCATGTGCAGGAACAGGAGGTGGTGTTGACCCCAGCACACAGACACGTGTGCCCCATTGAAAATATATCTGGACGGTTCATCCACAGTTTTAGATGGAGAACGCATCACTGGATGCAGGATCTATGTTGAAGATGCGCAAGGTCGCGCACTAGAGGAGATTGCATTACAATTACCAGGTCACTTAGGCGCGCAGGCAGCAGAGCTCGCGGCCATTGCGTATATAGTGGACCACCCAGATTTGTTCCCCCGCCCAGCAGACATATATTCGGACAGTTTATATGTCTGTAACAGCCTAACAGATTTTCTACCCCTGTGGAGGACAAGAGGTTTTGTCTCCGCAGACGGGAAGCCCCTTCCATCAGCCCCATTACTCCGACACATCCTAGAAAAGGCAAAAGATAGGATGTTCGGTATAGTTAAAGTTAGAAGTCACCATAGGTCATCTCCCTGGAAATGTAAAAGCCGATGCATTGGCAAAAGCAGTTTCCAGGCGAGGTCACTTTTGGACACCCCCAGCTAACGCACCAGCTAGCGCCCCTGTGAGTGCAGTTCAGGTCTCACAGACAGAAATCGAAGATTTAGTACAGGCACAGAAGCAGGACGAAAATCTCCGGGAGATTTTTAAAGGAATCTTTGTGGCCCAGTATGATAAATTCAAACACGCTTTGACCATACGTGAGGGTGTGATCATTAAAGATCAATTGTATGTGGTTCCTGAACAGGACAGGAATCAAATGATTGCCTTGTTCCATGACGGTCAAGGGATCGACCCCACCACAACACACCTTAGACAACTCTGTTGGTGGCCCAACTTATGACAAGATGTAACCCACTACATTGAGAATTGTTTAATTTGTGCACAGAATAACCCGGAGAGGTATTCAAAGAAGGCACAACTCAGCCACACTCGCCCCGTTAATGGCCCCTGGACAAACCTCCAGATCGATTTTATAAGTCCATTGCCCCCTTGCAGGAATGGCTATAAATATGTTCTGGTGGTCATAGATACCTTTACCAAATGGGTAGAGGCATTCCCTTCACGCACCAACACAGCAAAGACAGCTGCAAAGATCCTGACCCGCCACATCTTTACAAGATGGGATCTCCCCAGAAGTATAGAGTCAGATCAGGGATCTCACTTTACAGGACGGGTCAGGAAGAACGTCCTGACCATATTCGGAATAAAACAGAATTTTCACATTGCGTATCACCCCCAGTCAAGCGGGATAGTAGAACGCATGAATCGGACCCTAAAATCGACCCTTAGGAAGATGGTACAGGAGAACAATTCGACTTGGGATTCAGTGCTCCCATTCGCACTAATGTTCATCCGAAATACAGTTTCATCATCTACAGGTTCCACCCCACACACACTCATGACCGGACGCCCTATGAAAGGATCAGAATTTCTTTTAGGACTGGACATGACCAGCCCAGAAGTGACGGCCCTCACACACGAGAAAGCAGTCAAAGAATTAGTTGAGACTGTAAGGTCTGCACAGTGAGCAGCCGCAGTAACATTGGGAAAAAGACAGAAACAGAGCAGGGCCTGTTTCAACAAGAATGTACACCCCACAGAATTTCAGGTTGGGCAACAGGTTATGCTACCTGTTTATAACCCCAGCACGTTTTTGGCTCCTAAATTTTCCGGCCCGTACTCAATTTCGGACAAAATCAGCCCCTCGGTATATAGGATAAAGTACCCCAACGGTAAGACTGCGTGGTTCCACATTAACCAGCTAAAGGCTTATGGAACACAGTCAAACCACTCGCACCATGTCCTGCTGGATGCAGCAGAACACCTCACTCCGCCCACAAGAGACACATTTCCACCCTCCCCCTCACAGACCAGTTCCTCATCGGACTCGACCTCGACTCCACCCACTGACTCCAGACCACACCCCGGAACGCCCACAAGCTGCCATAGCAGAGACAGTGACAGTAACTGTGAAACTGAGGACAGCCACAGCACTCCACCCTACAGCCCCCACTTCAGCGACTTCGGCCCCGACTCCAGTGATCCCCATGGAGATCACCTACATTAAAAATCCAGACCCACACCCAAACCCACCACCCTACACTGACGACCCCGACAACGCTCCTTCAATTTTAGACCCCACGATTTGGCACAGGGACAATTCTTGGCGACTTGTCTGCAATGACGAGAGTGACCCCCGATCACATAATGCAAAGATTGCATGCCTGATCCATACAAGGGTATGGGATCCGGGAGAAGAGAATGACTTGATGTCTGACTCCCGACAAGGCAACCCCTTGGCGACCCTGTTCGCAGAGCATGAGGAGAAGTGAGGTGTCCAGATGATGTAAAAAGAGGAACCGCTTGAGAGAAGCGCGGTCCTTTCTGATGGAACCTGCACGTATGTTTGTTTGTTTGTATGTTAAATGTTTGATTTGGAGATTGGCCACTTACTTTTCAGCTGAAAAGCTTGTGACCACCATACATGCACGTTAGTTTGTCCGCCGATATTTCTGAGAACTTCACTCAATTGAAATGTCCTCTGCAGAACCGACATTGTTCACGACTTGTCTTCTGTTTACAGATGTTGGGGCATTTTGGCTCCTCCCTTTTTTAGGTGCGCCTCTATTCGGCGAATAGGGGCTGCAAATCCACTACGACTAAATTCTTGCCCGTTCATTTCAGGTTGCTCAGGCAGTGGAGAAATGGCATTGAGGCCCCGCCCTGTCTGAGGACCCCCCTTTGGTCAGCTAAGCTCGGGTACAGCACAGCACGCCCTACCCTGGGATCCCATACAACTCTTACCCGTCGCGGCCCATACGCAACTCATTCGACCTTTTTCTTTCTAAAGCTTGTTTTCATTTTTGTTTAAGGTAGCCCTTCGGCCGCCACTCCATATGCCATTTACATCCAAGAACAGTTGGGATGGTAAATTTCAACACTCTGCAAGACGGCCCGCACTGGTTTAAGATAAGTATATGTCTCATCCTAAATCCGTTTTTGAAAACAAATGAGGGAGTCACATGTAGGTGACTATCATAAAGGGAAAATTGGAACAAGAGGACAGATATACTTAAAATCAAGATATTAAGCTGAACACTAACAGATAATATCCTTGATCCCCTTAGCTTTCGGACGTTCAGGAAAGGAACCGAGGCAACAACACAGCAAGATCCCAGAAGAGAAGAGAAGGGAAGAGAAGAGAAGATGAAGAGCACTCGAATTGCTATGGTTTTAGCTATTGTGGCATCTGTGTGGTTGCGCGTGGACGCGGGCCCCCTTTCTCACAGTACAATGTTTGCTAACTTCTCCCAAACCCAGACCACCCCCAGCCCAGTCAATGGTAACAGTACCCCGACCTGGTGTACCAAATTTCTGACATGGTACTCCTTGTCATATGTAATAGAATCACCTTTGGTGATTGCAGTCCTATGTATCATAGTCCAGACCCTCAGGATGAGGAGAAGGAGAGCCCACCGCTCGCGGGCCTCAACAGTGTACAGAGTACAATCCCCCATTTTCGGATTCCACCAATCCCCCCAACCCCTTGATGTATAATAAAAGATTTAATTTTGATACGATCTGTAAATAAAGATTATTGCAGATGTATTATAATGTTCTGCGCTTGACTGCCGAGTCAGAAAACGAAATGTAAAGATGCTGTTGTATGAATGAGTAAGGGTTTAGAATGTTATAGAATATTTTAAATGTGAGATGAGAGTAGTTTATTGAGATAGTTAGAGGTTACCGATTCGAATTGGTAATGCATGTCCCCTTTGACATAGCACCAATCAGAAACTGTTAGTTAAAATTTTTTTTGCCATAGTTGAGGAAAGAATAGAAGCCATGGAACTCGCTGAGGTCAGGGGACCCAAAGACACCGTACTTAGGTGATCCTTCATGATTTCTCATGAGGATCACAAGGAGGGAGTGTAGCCACCGAAGTTAGCCATTTCCCTAAATACAAAATGAGGAACGCAAAGCATACAGGATAAAATGGACAATGTTTGCAGCCCCAGCAGGCTGCACCTAGCAGGTGTGGATTCTGTCTGCTAAGAAAGCAGACAGCACCGAAACGAATGTTCCACATACTAATGAGGCAATCACCGGGATAATTAGCATGTTAATGGAATGATTCCAGATACAATGGACACAAATGGGGAAGCAACTGCAACATTGTAAAGGATACCAGACACTCAGGCACCAACAGGGTTCGAAAAAAAAGAGCCTGAGAGCCCGCCCAGTAGCTAAGGAACAGCCTCAGTATTGGGGGGATTCAAACATATCGATTGGGAAGAGACCCAATCGATTCCAAGCAGGTAAGGGAGTCCGCCCAAAGGGGTGCGGATCCCTGGGACCTATAAAAGACAGGTCCCACACATGGTTCAGTCTTCTCGTCTAGCCCTCCTCTCTCTTTGACCAGCACTCCTCCGTGGACCAGCACCTTGACCAGCTTTTGCCAGTAAGACCCTGAAGGAGAGAGAGAGAGGTTCAGACAGCAGCCGCCAGCAAGTAAGTGTCTCCCAATGATCGCCAGCAGAGATAGACACTCCTGACCCCTTTTAACTTATACCAACCAGAAGTCTGCAGACCAGAGCAGAGCAAGAGGCCTTGTTCCCTGACCCGGCAATTCCTTCGAGATAAGTATTAGTTTATTTAGCGGTAGGAATAAGTTTAATCCTTTTAGTGTGTGCATGGGTAGTTATTATAATTGTATTATAATAAACTCAGTTGTTTGAACTTACTAATTGATGTATGGTTTTATTGCTTTGAACTTCACCTTGAACTTGTGGCGGTATCTTAACGATACCTGGTGACTCCAGAGCTAAGTAAAGAAACAGAGCCAAATTGAGTGTTAAGCACACTCACCCAGAACGACCAACACTACTCAACCTCGTACAGCGAGTCCATGCCATGTCTTCTTCAAATGTGGATCTTCAGGCTGACATTGATGACATCCTTGCTCAATATCTGGATGTGTTTGATGGAATGGGCACTCTGCCATACTGCTACAACATTCTACTCAGGCCTCATGCCACGCCAGTAATCCATGCGTCACGCCGGGTTCAAGCTCCTCTGATAGAATGGTTAAAGGCACAGCTACAGGAGCTCCAAGACCAGGCCATCATCTCCAAAGTGACGGAACCGACTGACTGGGTCAGCTCGATGGTCTGTGTGAAGAAGCCCTCAGGAGAGTTGCGGATATGCATAGATCCCAAAGATCTTAACCAGAACATAATGCGGTAACACTACCCGATCCTGAAGTGGGAGGAACTGACCAGTAAGATGACACATGCCAAATTCTTCATGAAGCTAGATACATTGAGTGGTTTCTGGCAGATACAACTGGACGAGTCCAGCAGGAAGCTCTGCAAGTTGAGCACACCATTTGGCAGGTACTGTTATAACCGTATGCCATTCGGCATTGTCTCAGCCTCTGAAATCTTCCACAGGATCATGGAGCAGATGATGGAGGGCATTGAGGGTGTGCGTGTCTACGTAGATGATGTAATCATATGGTCCACAATCCCCGAGGAACACATATCTCATCTCAAACAAGTCTTTCGACCTGTCCATGCAAACGGCCTGAAGCTGAACAAGGCCAAGTGCTCCTTTGGTCTGTCAACCATCAAGTTCTTGGGCGACCAGATATCCCAGCAGGGTGTGCAAACAGGTTCAGACAAGGTCAAGGCCATTAATGCCATGAAGACCCCGGAAGACAAGAAGGCGGTACTATGCTTCCTTGGAATGGTGAACATCTTTGGAAAATTCATGCCCAACATTACCTCACACACCACAGCTCTCAGGCATCTGGTGAAGAAGTCCACTGCATTCCAGTGGCTACCCACACATCAAGCAGAGTGGCTCGAGCTCAAAGCAAAGCTCACCACTGCTCCGGTACTGGCATTTTTTGACCCGGACAGGGAAACAAAAATCTCCACGGACACATGTCAGGACGGCATGGGTGCAGTGCTCCTCCAGAGGGATGACTCCTCATCCTGGGCTCCAGCTGCTTATGTGTCAAGGGCCATGACTCCTACTGAACAGAGGTATGCCCAAATAGAAAAACATAGAACATTGAACATTGCAGCGCAGTACAGGCCCTTCGGCCCTCAATGTTGCGCCGACCTGTGAAACCCCTCTAAAGCCCATCTGCACTATTCCCTTATCGTCCATATGTCTATCCAATGGCCATTTGAATGCGTCTAATGTTGGCGAGTCCACTACTGTTGCAGGCAGGGCATTCCACGCCCTTACTACTCTCTGAGTAAAGAACCTACCTCTGACATCTGTCCTATATCTATCTCCCCTCAATTTAAAGCTATGTCCCCTCGTGCTAACCATCACCATCCAAGGAATAAGGCTCTCACTGCCCACCCTATCTAATCCTCTGATCATCTTGTATGCCTCAATTAAGTCACCTCTTAACCTTCTTCTCTCTAACAAAAACAGCCTTAAGTCCCTCAGCCTTTCCTCATAAGACATTCGCTCCATACCAGGCAACATCCTGGTAAATCTCCTCTGAACCCTTTCCAATGCTTCCACATCCTTCCTATAATGCGGCATCCAGAACTGCACGCAATACTCCAAATGCGGCTGCACCAGAGTTTTGTACAATTGCAACATGACCTCATGGCTCCGATACTCAATTCCTCTACCAATAAAAGCTAACACACCGTACGCCTTCTTAACAACCCTCTCAACCTGGGTGGCAGCTTTCAGGGATCTATGGACATGGACACCGAGATTTCTCTGCTCATCCACACTACCAAGAATCTTACCATTAGCCCAGCCCAGGGGCTGGTTAAGCTCACTGGGCTAAATTGCTGGCTTTTATAGCAGACCAAGCAGGCCAGCAGCACGGTTCAATTCCCGTACCAGCCTCCCCGAACAGGCGCCGGAATGTGGCGACGAGGGGCTTTTCACAGTAACTTCAATGAAGCCTACTCGTGACAATAAGCGATTTTTTTTTCATTTCATTTTCATTTCATTTTTTTTCATTTCATTTCAGTACTCTGTCTTCCTGTTATTCCTTTCAAAATGAATCACCTCACACCTTTCTGCATTAAGCTCCATTTTCCACCTGTCAGCCCAGCTCTGCAGCTTATCTATGTCCCTCTGTAACTTGTAACATCCTTCTGCACTGTCCACAACTCCACCGACTTTAGTGTCCTCTGCAAATTTACTCACCCATCCTTCTACGCCCTCCTCCAGGTCATTTATAAAAATGAAAAACAGCAGTGGCCCCAAACCAGTGCCTGGGCCTCCTAATCGGCATTGTAAATTTCCATGACTACATCCACGGTCGACCAACATTCACCAGTGGAGACTGACCACAGACCCTTGGTCCATATCATTCTTAAGGACTTGAATGACATGACACCCAGGCTTCAGCGCATTCTCCTTCGACTCCGAAGGTACGATTTTGAGTTAGTATACACACCAGGAAAGGAGCTGATAATTGTGGATGCCCTGTCCCGCTCCATCACCTCGCCCTGTGAACAGGTTGACTTTGTCCGCCAGATTGAGGCGCAGGTGCAGCTGTGTTCCAGCAACCTCCCGGCCTCAGATAAAAGAGTGATCAGCATTCGTGAAGAGACTGCCAAAGCCCCTCCTCTGCAGCGTGTAATGCACCACCTTGCAAATGGCTGGCAAAAAGGGCAATGCCCTCAGTTCTTTAATGTGAAGGACGACCTGACAGTCGTCGAGGGGATCCGCCTCAAGCTAGATCGTATTGTTATTCCTCGCAGTCTGCAGAGCTTAGTGCTCAAACAAATCCAAGAAGAACACCTAGGTGTCGAAAAGTGGAGGCGCAGGGCCTGGCAGGCTGCCTATTAGCCTGGAATCGTTCAACATGGTCCTCAATTGTGCCACCTGCCAGCATTTCCAGCCAGCTCAAACAAAAGAAACACTCCAGCAACACAAGATTGTGACGTCTCCGTGGTCCAAGGTGGGAATCGACCTTTTTCACGCTAATGGGCATGACTATGTGTTCATCATAGATTACTTCTTAAATTACCCGGAAGTTGTGAAGCTGTCAGACCTCACATCAAGGACAGTCATCAAGGCCTGCAAGGAGACATTTGCCAGGCATGGTATTCCACTCACTGTCATAAATTACAATAGTCCCTGCTTCCACAGCCAAGAGTGGTCCAATTTCGGCAAGTCGTTCCAATTCAACCACATTACCTCAAGCCCACACTACCCGCAGTCCAACGGGAAGGTTGAGAAAGGGGTCCATATAGTGAAGCAACTGCTCTGCAAGGCTGCGGACTCTGCTTCTGACTTCAACCTTGCGCTGTTAGCGTACAGGGCAACCCCTCTGTCCACCGGTATGTCTCCGTCTCAACTCCACATGAATAGAGACCTGCGGATGACTGTTCCAGCCATACACTTACCGGACCTGGATCACCTCCCAGTGCTGCAAAAGGTGCAGCAACTCAGGAACTGGCAAAAGCTGATGTACGATGCTCATGCTACCAATTTGCCTGTGCTATCTCCGGAAGATGCTGTTCGGATCAAGCTACCTGATGGAGGCTGGTCAGCTCCAGCTGTTGTTGTTCGATAGGCTGCTCCCATATCGTTTGTAGTTCGTATGGCTGATGGTTCCATTGCCAGGCACAACAGAAGGGCACTGTGCAAAGTTGCCTGCCCACCACCTGATCCTACTTTTCCATATGTTTTTATGCCTCCGCTGGACACCTCGCACCAGGAGGCCACCAATCTGACAGCAATCCCGCTTGTCAAGGCGCCATCGTCCCCACCTCCATCTCTCAGGCGGTCAACAAGGATCAGACGCAAGCCCCAAAGATTGGACTTATAGACATTTCTCTTGTACATTTTGTTCTGTATCTGCATGCTAGACACCTCATATATATATTCATCCACTCGCTTTCATCCACTCACCATTTAATGTAAAAAAAAATGTTTTAAAGGGGAGATGTCATGCTATGCACTCATGCACATAACGAGATACAGACAGGCAGTGACAGACACCCAGTTCAGCCAATCAACACACGGGACAGAACACAACCAATCACCAGGCAGAATACTAGAAGGTGCTCTTGCACTATAAAACACAGGAGGCATCAACACTCTGCCTCTTTCCATTGGTGACAACTGTAGTGACAGTCAGGGTGTATATATCAGTTAGTACATTCTACATGTGACTCAGAGCCAGTCTGGTCTAGTTAGTTATAGTAAGCACGCATAGATTAATAGAGTGCCAAACCCACAGCAAACTGTGTGCACTGCATAACAATTTCAATAAAGCGTATTGAACTAACATCAAAGTTTGGAGTCTACTTTCAAGTACGACTGCATCCAGTTGCAGTCCGTGTTACCCCAGGGTGATTAACATGACAATAATGACCCTCAGATAATCTGTTTCTGTGATGTTAGAATCATGTAGTCATTGAAGTTTACAACAAGGAAACAGGCCTTTCGGCCCAACTTGTCCATGCCGCCCGCCACGTTTTTCCCACTAAGCCAGTCTTGCAGGAGGAAGAAGCATTGGCCAGGACAGAGCTCCTCTCCATTTCTTTGACATAATTCCATGGAATCTTTTATATCCAGCCGAGCAAGCAGTTGGAGACTCTGTCAAACATCTGATCCGATAGAACTCTGGCGTTCCTGCGCTGGATTTTTATGCTCAAGCCCTGGAGTGGGATTTGAACACATAACCTTGAGATTGAGAGGCAAGTACACTATCAACTGAACCACAGCTGATAATTGAAAATAGATAAATGGAGCAAGGTGCTAGGAGAATTTTAAAAACACTCGCTGCTCTGTGTTTGCTGAATATCACTGTAAAGGCACAGAACGTACCTGTGTTGAACTCCCATCCTTACTTTTCCTAACTTAAGGCAGTCAGATTCCCAGGCTATATGAAAAAAATGAAATGAAAATCGCTTATTGTCACAAATAGGCTTCAAATGATGTTACTGTGGAAAGCCCCTAGTCGCCACATTCCGGCGCCTTTTTGGGGACGCCAGATGGATCCGCCCCACCACCAGCAGGTCGTGCAAGACACAAGACAAGACGCATGATTAGACCCCGAGTCGGGGTGATGGTTTTGGGGGTGGGGGGGTGGTTGGTGGGAGGGAGGCAGTGGAAGTGTTGGGCGTGAGGGTGAGGGTGGTGTGGGATATAACATAAGTTCTGGAGTTGATCTGCTGCCAGGTGAACATGACAAGTGAACAGTATCTAATCCATCCAGAAATTGAGGCAGGTGCAGACATGCTTCCTGGAGGATTACAGAAATTGAGCTCTTGTGCTGGCCTTGAACTCATAAACCCTTATATCCCTGTGAAATGTAGAGAAGGCCTGAAGGATTCTGAAGGAGCAAGTCTAATCTCTGACTCGAGGAGATAACAGGAGATGAAGGTATTGCCTAATATGGCCTTCAAGCTGACACTGGGTGATGTCAAGCTGAGGCAAAAAGCATCCCACCTCTATTCTTCAATGCAACATTGATGGGCTTTAATGTAAGATGAGAGCACACTCTCAAATCAGAGAGTCCTCTGCGGACGGCTTGTTAAGTGAGGAACAGCTGAAGCTCCTTGGTTGCCTCTGAGTTAACCTCGAAGGACCATTGTGAATTATTCTGACCTGCACCATACCTGAAATCAAATGAGAGAAGCTTTGCATTTTCGATGTGCTTTTGAACGGGAACTAGACATGAGATCTTTGCATTCCTGTCTCCTTTCCTTGCAGTAGCTGTCTGCGATCTAAGCTTGTCACCAGCTGCTCAGTCTTTAATCACACCTGCAGTCGCCTTGATCTTGGCAGTGGTGAATGTACCCATGCACCTTCTAACAGCATTGGAGGGAGGAAAGCTGTGAGATAACTACTGCTGCTGTGCTTTCTTTTTTGTTGCCTTTAGTGTATTTCAGACAAAAAGGCATCTCATAAATATGGGCATTACAGCAAAGTATCAAGAAAGGGAAATACATGATTATGAGGGCTTCCTTTGAAGCCTGTCCTTTCAATTGCTTTAGGCAAAACAGGACTAATTTCAAAGGAGATGGTAAGAGAATTATGAGCAGCTTTATCCCATCACCTTATGAACAATTATGACATTTTTCCCCTCCTGTTGGTTGTAACGCGCTAATAACATGATTTAAGATTTGACGAATCAGATGGTAGATAGTTTTAACCCCTATTATTCCGGACAACTTTCGCTCACGTCAGCGAAAGCTTTACGTCTGCGTCACCTTGTAAGATACGAGTCAGCACAGACCAGAATGTGCAAGTCGAACCGGTGGATCGGAAACAGGTCCCGAGCTTGCGACAAGCATGGGCTCCACGCTGTCATTCGCGCAACGTTTCTGAAGAGCTGAAAGCTCGAAACAAGCTCGGCAGTGGGATAGCCAGAGAAAGACGCACTCTTGTTATGGGAATGGGACGTTTCGGCGTGGCCAGTTCGGCGTGGCTGATTCGGCGTGGCCCATTTGGCGTAGCCGATTCGACGGAGGAATTTTTCGGCGGAGGGACGTTTCGGCGTCAAATTAGTCATTATAGTCGTTTTTTGCCAAATAGTCCAGTTCTAATTAGCTCTCTCTCTCGTTCAAATGAGCTATTCTAATTGCCAAATTGTCCAATTATAAGCTTCAGTGCAGCTTCCTTCAGTGATTTCCTTCAGTGCAGCTTCTCTCTCTCTCTCTCGTTCAAATGAGCTATTCTAGTCGTAATAGTTGACGTCGAAATGTCCTGGCGCCTAAACGGCTGCGCCGAATAGTCCAATTATTTCCCTGATGCCGAATCGGCCACGCCGAATCAGCTACGCCAAATGGGCTACGCCGGAACGTACCAAACCCCTTGTTATAGAGCAGCTTCAGGTTTACACAAGGAGGAACCAAAGGATCAGATCAGTCCTTTACTCAATGCACTTGGAGCTATTGTTACGACACTCTGGGCTAGTGTACGGTTAGTTCCAGCCCCACTTGACCCTGAGTCACAACACAACTGAAATAAACTTTTTAATTAAAAAAAACACCCAAAGTCTTCGGTCTTTAACTGCCCAATAAGTAGTCGCCAGGTTTTCAAAATTAAACACAATTAACATCTACGTGTTCACAGTAACTGTAATTAAATAGGCAACAAATACAACTGGTTACTAACATCGCCCCATTTAAGTCACCCCACTCACCACACACACATACAAGACAAACAAACACAGAGGGGAACGAGGGGTGTAAAAATATATATTATAAGGCTAAAGGTCGCTGTTTCAGATGGACATCTTCCAGTTAGATTTGTCCTTCAGTCCAGGGATTGTGCAACCCGTCTGATTGATTTCATAGAATTCATAGAATTTACAGTGCAGAAGGAGGCCATTCGGCCCATCGAGTCTGCACCGACCCTACTTAAGCCCATGTCTCCACCCTATCCCTGTAATGCAACCTAACCTTTTTTGACACTAAGGGGCAATTTTGCATGGCCAATCCACCTACACTGCACATGTTTGGACTGTGGGAGGAAACCGGAGCACATGGAGGAAACCCACGCAGACACAGGAATAAAGTGCAAACTCCACACAGACAGTCACCCGAGCCCGGAATTGAATCTGGGTCCCTGGAGCTGTGAGGCAGCAGTGCTAACCACTGTGCCACCGTACCGCTCCTCAGTGTGTTAAAATTAACTCCCTCAGTGTACCGCAGGTGTGGATGGAACAACTTTGGATAATTTGGTGCTTACAGAGAGTGCAATGTGAAGTCCCTGGGACAGAGACAGTTCTCTATTCAGCCGAAGCCATTCAGAATTGGAATTGCACGAACTGTTGAACATGGATCCTTGATTATCTCTTCAGCTTTGTTTGCTGCCACTGCGGCAGCCAGCGGCAGGCATGCACAATTGATTCTGTTGCCCCTTTATGTCTTACCGAGCGACAGATCCAGCACTGGCCAGGACCAAAACCGCACTGCTCAAATAATCACAGCTGTGTTTTCTCCACTTGATCTGGTAGCTTTGAGCTACAGGACACCATCCATTACTTTCAACTCGACATCTGCACTTTGTATTTAAAGACAACATTCCCATTCATCATTCTTTGTCCTTAATCGATTTAATTAGCTAGAATCACATGTATAAGCAGGACTGCTTCAGCATTTCACACATTTTACTAACGCGAGTTGATTTTAGCATTTGCAAATTAATAATAAACATCTATTAGTTGAACGTACTTGCTTTTCGGCAGGTTTTGCAATTTAATTTGCAAGTTTAAGCCAAGTCCCTCCTTTTCCTCTTCTCAGCTCGCAAGCTTTGCAAAATGGGAAGGATCTAGGAAGTTAAGGGTTACTGATCAACATTTGTTTTTTCAAAAAAATGAAGCGAAATGCAAGTGAGTTTGAAGGTTGCATAATTAGCGCATACTTTCTTGTAATTAATTCAAAGATAATGAGAGAAAATACCATAACAAAAATGACAGAGTACAGATAATTGCAATATCCTGCATCTGGCATATTAAAATATTTGTATTTAATGGAAACTGTCTTGTGCTTCTCTGAAGATTCCTGTTCAAAGCTTCCAGCCAAATGTTGTTTCAGCAATCCAGATTTGAAATATTAGTTGGATTTGCCACGATTGCTGATTTTGTAGATTATTGAAACTGAAATGAGATAATAAAATAATCCAAATGCCATGCTCTCTCCAAAGATTGCAGGAAAGTCACTGCAACTATTGGATTCCAATAATTGTAAGCAGGGTGGCCGCTTGTTCTCAGATAACCAGCAAAGGACAAGACGGCAGTCCTTCAATATTTCCATTAGCTGGATTTCTTTAATAGCATCATCTTTATCATTTCACAAAACGGTACATCAGCACAGACCTAGGATGGGAGTGTAGGTTAGGGTTTGTAAGGTGTGAGCAGAGTACAGAGCTCGTTCCTCCTGTTAATTCTTCTTTGCATTGCTGCTCTTTTATTTTTCTAACTGTCCTATGTCCTGAATTTAATGCTCCCCCACTTGGGGTTTCAGGTAAGGGCTGGAGGGAGAGAAGTATGAAATTGCAGAGACTGGATTCCCTCCCAATTGCCGCCCACCCCAGTCGCACAGTTATTTTATGCTGGGGCGGGCAAGGCCTCGGATGAGAAGCCAGCCCTTGCCTTTATTGGAACCCTTAAGTGACTAACTGATAGTCGTTTCCCACCCAGCTTCACTTTCTAGGCTGGCGAGAACATTAAACCCACATGGGGAAAGGGCGGGAAGAATTAGAGTTAGATCTCGACTTGAAAGGAGGGTGGAGGCATTTCAAAAGCCCTCATTGGCGATGCCCTCCCATTAAGGCCTGGTAATCACCAAACTCTCTCTCCTGCCACCCCCACTCTTCCCTCCTGTGTCAAGACACCAATCGTCCCCCTCATGATACCCCAGGCCTTCCCTCCCCTCTCAGCCCTGAGACAACCTTGTTCTCTGGCTCCAGCACCTGTCACTGCAGCGACTGGAGAACTGCTGGCCAATCAGACTTGTCCATAACGTGTCGCAGACCGACAGAGCACATTCTATCCCTTCATTTTCTCACTATACTTTTTAAAGGTCTGCGTGCAAAAAAATATTTACAACAAATGCATCTATTGCCCTTTCTGGAACTGACAGAGGGTGAGAAGTTGGGCTTCCTCTCACCTGAGGAACGGAAGTCCTATCTGCAGCCAATTAATGCTGCTTGGAGAGTAAATTGGCTGCAGGGCAGTTAGGGTTGTTAGGGAGATGAACCCCCTCACCTCTTAAAATTTCAGGCCTGTGAATTTTGAAGCATTCCCTTGTAAAGTTATTGTCAGGCTGCAGATTTGATGCCGGCTTGGCTTTTTTGTTGGTGCTGAACTTCTCACCCTCTGTCAGTTCCAGAAAGGGCAATAGATGCATTTGTTGTAAATATTTTTTTGCACGCAGACCTTTAAAATGTACAGTGAGAAAATGAAGGTATAAAATGTGCTCTGTCGGTCTGAGACACATTATGGGAAAGTCACAAGGATGGTAATAAACATTTTCAATAAGTAATCAAATTCACAGTAATCAATCCTGTTCCTGTCTGGGTGCATAACTACAAGTAACAATTTTAGGTTCTTACAGATCAGTGACGATATAATATCAACCCTATCATCGGGAAATTTCTTAATAACTTTTGTCTAATCTTTTGCATCTGATCGGATTGCACTGTACATTATCTCGATGTCATTTCCTCTTTTCTTATGTGGGCAAGGAATAGCAATACTCATCAGAACTTTTGTATTTTAAAAAAGTTTTCTCAGCCCTTGTGTTGACTCATGTACCAGCCTCGTACCATTCCCGTACCAGCCTCCCCGAACAGGTGTCGGAATGTGGCGATCTGGGACTTTTCGCAGTAACTTCATTTGAAGCTTACTTGTGACAATAAGCGATTTTCATTTTTCATTTCCATGTGTTTTCACCAACCTTTGTGTTGTAGGAAAGACAATAAGTAATACATTTATACAGTATAGCATTCTCTTAGATAGAAAAAATATAGCCCTTAAAATATTTGTTTTCTCTTCCTGATCGTCTATGTCGGACAGGTTTGAGTACATTGGGTAAAACAAGGTGGAGGTTGAATTTTACTCATGGATTTGCCCTCTTCTTCATTAACGGTCCCTTACAAAGAGCTTTGGGACCATTTACGCATTAGTGTAGGTGTCGTGGCAGGCTGGGCACAGCGAAATTACGTCATTGGTGTTCTGCACATGTTTGGGCTATTGTGCATGCACAGACTGTCTATTTTGCATTGGCAGGAGTTACAGTGCATCTCTTCCTAGAAGACTCCCTCTGCTGGTACAGTCTGTATGGTGACTGCAAATAGACAAATAGCAATGCAACTTTCAATACATTGCATGCAGGACGAAGTTTAATAAGCAGGATATTGGAGAATCTAGAGTGACAGAGACTTGAATAATGACCACGAAGGAAGTGGAATTGAGATTGGAGAGACCCTATGATGAAGGTTAGAAGTAAATATGTTTTCATAGAATTTACAGTGCAGAAGGAGGCCATTCGGCCCATCGAGTCTGCACCGGCTCTTGGAAAGAGCACCCTACCCAAGGTCAACACCTCCACCCTATCCCCATAACCCAGTAACCCCACCCAACACTAAGGGCAATTTTGGACACTAAGGGGCAATTTATCATGGCCAATCCACCTAACCTGCACATCTTTGGACTGTGGGAGGAAACCGGAGCACCCGGAGGAAACCCACTCACACACAGGGAGGATGTGCAGGCACAGACAGTGACCCAAGCCGGAATCGAACCTGGGACCCTGGAGCTGTGAATCATTTGTGCTATCCACAATGCTACCGTGCTGCCCGTGTTTTGATAATACAGGAT
The DNA here is from genome assembly GCF_902713615.1 of Scyliorhinus canicula. NCBI lineage: Eukaryota > Metazoa > Chordata > Chondrichthyes > Carcharhiniformes > Scyliorhinidae > Scyliorhinus > Scyliorhinus canicula. The sequence continues at coordinate 270,133,371 of NC_052147.1, forward strand.
ATTGGGTCGGAAGATCATCATTGGCTCAAAGTTCTGGGATTCCCTATTTGATAGTAATATGGAAGTACCTTTGCTGCATTAACTGGAGCAGTTCAAGAAAGTGGCTCAAAGGTAATTGGTGTTAACATTCCTGGTCAGGCCTGCGTTTCTCTTGGCACAGGAGTTGCGTGACCTGCTCAGTATTTCCATCAATTTCAGTTTTTAATTCTGATTTCTTTGCCATATTTTGCTTTTGTATGAGAGCAATTTGAGGATGGGTAATTAATATTGACCTTGCCAGTGTCTCATCAATGAATTCTTAAGCAAATACAAGTACCTTTATGATATGCCATCAATGAACACACGACGAGCAGTGAACGTAACTGGGGCTTTAATAAACTAAACAGAAAGCCTCCTGGCCTCTGATCCCGAACTGGATCTGAGGCGGAGACCAGCCACCTTTATACCGGGCCCGACGGGAGGCGGAGCCATCGGGCAGTGGTTTACCACATTACATATAATACAGTGGCCATTTACCACAATACACATCGTATACACTACAGTGTTTTACCACACTTTATTTTCTGATAAACTCAATTTATGTTGAGGTATCAATCTGGGTTAACATCTAGAATTATTAGTAGGTGAACATGCAACTGACAAAGCAAGGTTTAAAGGAGTGGTTTCAACCAGGCATGCCAATCAAATCTGAGTGGGCAGATTTTCCCATCCTTCAAGTGTCGTAGAAAAAGCTGGATTCATATATGGAACATTGGACTTTTAAAGCATCTGAGTTGCATATTTTAAAAAATGTACACAAGGCACTGCGGAAGGCTGATGACAATCACATTAGCCACTAACAGGACTGGATACTGGGGTTCTTTTTGTGATCTTTATTAGTGTCACTAGTAGGCTTACATTAACACTGCAATGAAGTGACTGTGAAAATCCTCTCGTCGCCTCACTCCGGTGCCTGTTCGGGTACACTGAGAGAAAACTCAGAAATCCAGTTCAGCTAACAAGCATGTCTTTCGGGACTTGTGGGAGGAAAACGGAGCACCCGGAGGAAACCCACGCAGACACGGGGAGACTCTGCACAGACAGTGACCCAAGCCGGGAATCGAATCTGGGACCCTGGCGCTGTGAAGCAACAGTGCTAACCACTATGCTACCATGCCGCCCATGCCTGCAAAACAATGGGGCATCTTCCTGGGTTTCCTGCCAGTCCATATGACTGGTAAAAACATTCTAGGCCTGGAAGAAAAAGGGACTTAATAACTGGGGAGATCCAGCAGAGATTTGCCACGCTCTGGCGCCATCTTGGAAAAAATCTTTTAACAATTTTAACATCCAGCTGCAATCTGTTGTTGTTTTTTTCTCTCTTTTTGATCTTAGTTCTGCATCATTCTCCTTTCTTATTCTTTTTCTTATTCCTTTTTCTTTCTTTTTCTTATTTCTCCTTCGCACCTCCTCCAGCCGCTGCTGTTGGACATCGCCGGGGGTATTCTCCCTGTTCCTGGCTCCTCCGCTGCCTCTCCTCTAGCCCCCGGGCCCGGCCTGCTGTTGGGGAAAGCTGGGCCGCCTCCGTGGTGAGTGAAGATGTTACAAGCGGCCTCACGCGCCACCCCCCCACCCCCCCCCGGCTGCTGTGTCTCGCTCCCTTCCATCGCGTCCGGGACTTGTTGTGCCAACTCTATCCCTGCCCATCTAGACTGTCTCCCCGCCGGCACCAGCACCATCAGCCTCGCCGATGTGGGCCTGCTGTTGCCCCAGCCTTTCCAAGAGGGCCCGTCACGAATTCCGCTCTTTTGGAGACATTTATTTTCCATCCTTCCTTGCTGTCCAAACTACCTGAACCGCCGGCTCAGCTGCATCAGCCTCCCACTGTCTCCAGCCATTCCTTCAGTCCGTTAACCAGGTCTCCAGTTTTTTCAGTCTCGATCTCTCCACAGATGTCATGGCACCAATTTTTGTGTGCCACCTACATATTTTTCCTCTTAGCGGCACTGGGAGATATAACAGTTTCTGATCCGTATGAATGTCGATGCATCTGTTTTACAATTTCGCCTTACTTTTTTTTTAGTAGTTAATACATTTATTTTGTCTGAACTCTTGAAATCCTGCTTTAATTTGCTCCATTTTGAACATAACGAATGGGCCTGGAAAAGGTATCCAAGTAGCAGGGAACCTTGTCAGATTAAACCTTTGTCACTACCAGCAGAGGGTGGGTTGAATAGAGACACAGACCAGTCAGCCCTCCTCACCCATGTTTGTGACAATTGGGGAGGGGGGGTATCCCATCTGGCGGTGACAAATCAAAGGGTCTCACCTCGATCAATAACCTTTGGGGATCCCCAACTGGAGTCGGACCACAAGGAAGGGCTGGTCAATCAGCTATTAATTAAAGTCTACATCAATAACTTTGATGAAGGGACCAAACATAAAGTCAGCTGTGAGGGGTTTGCAAAGAGGCAGCAAGGCAGTTGAGAGTTGTTAAGTGATTGGGAAAGAAGGCACAAGATGAAGTATAATGTTGAGGAGTGTGAAATTATCCACTTCAGTGGGAAGAATGAAGAAGCAGACCTGAAGACAGATCGTTCGCCACTTTGTACTTGTAGGTCATGCAGACAAATTGCCATTAAATCACTGATGAAACATTTAATAGAACATAACCTTTTTTTTCTAAATACCAATTAAGATCACTGGACTGTTCACAAACACAGTCAGATGTGCATTAACACATCACAAAATGCCTTGAAAACCCATTGGCGGACTGTACTTTGAAGGGTAATTATTTTAATCTGCACTGCAGCCGTCATGCATATTCTGTCTCGATCTGTACATTTAAATAAATCACAGGCGTTGAGAAATTAATTTCACTGTGACAGGTAAGTAAGTGGCCATAACCCACTGGAAAGTCGCTCAAGTTATGCCTTCTCCAAGTGGCGTGATTATTCAACAGCGTGGAGTAGAAATTAGTTGTGGAGATGGGCTTTTTTTTTTGGCACTGAGAGGTGCACATCCCAAGTGGGAGGCCTGAGACCATCTCAAAATTGGGCCTGTGGCTTTCTGCTGACATGCAAGGCAAGCTGCAATGCCTGCCTCTCCTCCATTTGGCTGAATGAATGCTGCTGTTACCCAAAGGTATTTAAGGATATGGGGCAAAGGTGGATATATGGAGATTTGTCACAGATCAGCCATGATCTATTTGAATGATGGAGCTTGAGGAGCTAAATGGCTTCATCTTGTTCCTGTGGAACTGTAGCCCACAGGCCTTGCTGACAGTAGTCCTCTTCCGAGTAAGACAAGTAGGGTGGTGATTCTGGGCTCACCGTGCACCCTTGGGATTTCAGTGGTGCCAGGCTAAGAGGGATGGCGTAGTTCAAAATAATAGGCATGGAAACACTCCTGCTTCTCTTGCTAGTCAAGGTTTAGTCGCAGTGGCCACTGCCCATCTCTCGGCTGTTTAAGTTAGCAGAGCGGGTTCAAGTATTAGACTTAGGCATAACCTAGTTCACAAGGTGAAAATAAAACTCCATGAATGGAAACATGATGGAAAGGAACAATTTTGTGTCTTTTGTCTCCTCAGATTATCACAAAATGTGTCAGGCCAATCGACTGCTTCTGAAGTCAAGGCAAGGTCTTCTGGCAGTTCAGGCTGCTGCGATCTACTGGTCCCTCTGACGGCGCGCCCCCGGTTGCGTGTTTCCCAGTGGCGTGGCGTGGATTCAATGGGAAACTCCATCGACAGAGACAGGACCAGAATATCCCATCGCCGGCCAACAATGGGCCAGCACCAGCTGCCAATAGACACATTGTGGCGAGGCCAAAGAATCCCGCCAATTTGCCACTACTGTGATGTAGAGAATTGCAGCACCCAATTTGTCATGTAGCCACATTCTGGGATGAAATAGAGTCACAGAATGATTCACAAGGTGAATGCAGAAGAAGGCCATTTGACCCGTCATGTCTCTATGATAGAACTATCCAATAGATGAGATTCGATATGTAGCGGGGGGCATGCCTCCCGCCATGAAATCCCATCCATTCAGTTCTCATGAGTCCCAATGGAGTGAAATGCCTAATTAGCAGCGGGGATCCTGATGCTTCCCCCGGGTCAATTAATTGGTAAATTTCTGTGCCTGGAGTGGACATCCCAAACCTGAGAGCTTCTGGTCAATCAGAGGCCAGCAGCACTGCAGTGCTGGCAGTGCAACCATTTAGAGCAGGAGTTCTCAACCTTTTTTAACCCATGGACCCCTTTTCCTCTTAATTTTTTTTTGTGGACCCCCATAGCCATTCCACAGAAAAAAAAGCTCCTTTTCTGCGTGGTAAACTAATCCTAAAGTCCATCTACCTTACCGTGAGGGTTGGAAACGGATTAGCGGTATTTTCGTACGTTGCCAAACTTATTCTAATATGAAAAGTAATGAACAAAACTTTTTACTGACTAAATTGAATTAAATTACTCTATAAATAACCAATTAATATCAAATATACACAGTTTCTAGTGATTACTGTGTTAAATCATTCATTAAACTTGTCAAGGAGAAACGTGGCATAAGCGTCAGGTCAACCGTGGGTATTTACCTCAAGGTAAATTAGATAGATTATAATCTCTCTTTGACCTTTGTCAGTGCGAGAGAGATAGAGAGAGAGAGAAAGGTGAATATTCATCATGAAAACAAACATTTTTTTCTTCTACTTGATTCTCAGTAATAACAATTGTTCTGAAGTAGAATTGCTCTATGGACCACTAAAATACCACCGTGGACCCCCAATTCGGTATTTTTTTTGTGTGGACCCCCAGTAATGTTACATGGACCCCCAGGGTCCATGTGGACCCCGGTTGAGAACCACTGATTTAGAGTGAGACCCCATCAAGAGGATCATTCATGCTAAGTGGCACAAGATGGGGTTGCCAGTAAAGCCAAGTGCTGACTGGGGTGGGGAGGTGGTAGAGGAAAGCAAGGGAAGGGGGTGACTTTCTTTGCATCCTACCCTTGCTGTTGCTAGGTCCCTCATTTGAGCACAGAGTACCTGGGAATGAGGGCCCACATCATCCACCAGAAAGCCACAGATACTGAATCGGGTTTGCTCACAGCCTCCCCTGATGGCAAGTCCTCCACCCACAGCTGGTGGGTTACCAGTGCACGGTGGCACAATAGGTAGCACTGTTGCTTCACAGCTCCAGGTTCCCAGGTTCGATTCCCGCTTCGGTTAATGTTTGTGTGGAATCAACACATTCTCCCCGTGTCTGCGTGGGTTTCCTCACGGTGGTTGGTTTCCTCCCACAGTCCCGAAAGACGTGCAGTTTGGTAACTTGGACATTCTGAATTCCCCCTCTCTGTACCCGAACAGGCGCTTGAATGTTGCGACACGGTGCTTTTCGCTGTAACTTCATTGCGTTGTTAATGTAAGCCTACTTGTGATAATAAAGAATATTATTATTATTAACTGAAAGGGGTCATCGAGCGGCAATTAAATGGCCACCCAAGGGCCACATTTGGCTTGTGGACATGAAGGCACCACAAGGCACCTGCCCTGGACTGAGACTGTAAGAACATAAGATATAGGAGCAGAATTAGGCCACTCGGCCCATCCAGTCTGTACCGCCATGATCAAATATATATGAAATAGTTCTCATCACCATTTTCCTGCCTTCTCCATTAAACCCTGAGCCATTTATTAATCAAGAACCTATCTATCTCTGTCTTAAAGACACTCAATGATTTGGCCTCCACAACCTTCTTCGGCAAAGAGTTCCACAGATTCACCAGCCTCTGGCTGAAGAAATTCCTCCTCATCTCTGTTTTAAAGGATCGTCCCTTCAGTCTGAGGCGGTGCCCTTGGGTTCTAGTCTGTCCGACTAGTGGAAACATCCTCTCCACGTCCATTTGTGTTTATTGTCACGTGTACCGAAGTCCAATGAAAAGTATTGTTCTACCACAGTCCTGACAGATCCTTCCATACGTGAAAAACACACAGGGTGGGATTTTCCGCTGGCCAATGCCGGAATTGGGTAACATGAGTGGGCAGAGAAGTGGTTTTGACACTGAAATCGTGGTGTACGCTGGATTTCACGCCAAATTGCAATTCTCTGGTGCCTCAACAGTGGCATCAATACATTTCACTCTGCACATACAGTAAACACTTGTGCTTTTAAAAATCGAGAAACAGGCACCCGGATGGGAATTGGGGGTGGGAGGGGGGTATCCAGTCAGTGCCGGTGGGGGGTGGGGGCACCAGAGGACAGGCTGTGGGGCCGGGGTGTCTCTCCCATGGGACTCGGTGACTCGGCATGGACCGCCATTGCCATGGTCTGCAAGGCAGCCATCTTGCGGTGTATCTTCGTGACCACCCACCTTGGCCCCTGGTTCTGCAGAGTAACACTGACTGTATGGATGCACCCAACCCACCAACCCGCACCCTAGCCCCTACCCTCCACCCCACCACCCCGCACCCCTCCCTCTGCCATGCCACCCCCCCAAAACCAGCTGATGCCCACCGGTGGGGCGTCATGCACTCTACCCAAGTGCAACACCCAAAGTAGTCCCTACGGGGGGGGGGGGGGGGGAAGGGGGGTACTAGACAGGGGCCGCAGTGCGTACCACTGGAAAGGGCAGTACCAGTCGATGGTACCCCTGGTAGCAAGGATGGGCGCCAGGGCTAGAGGCCCCCACGTGCCAGGTATCAAAATGGCCAGGACTGCAGGGAAGGGGGAGAGGTGGGACATGCGGTAACAGGGTCCAAAGTGCCAACCGGGCCCACTGCATAGCCCTGTGGACCTAGTCAGGCACAGGGATTATGCACCATGCTATCATGTCCCCTGCAGACAATGGATATTGGGATACAGCCATCAATGGAGGCCTTCCTCCTAGTCGTCACAGCGCTGGGGGATGTTTTTTAATCTGTTAGTGGGGGAGGGGGGGTGGGGTGTGGTGTTTAGAAAACCAATGATAAACTTTGATACCAGTTGGCAACATTTTGTTATCGGCGAGCAGTGCTTGATGTTCAGTCATGTCAAAAGCAACTGACAAACTGGTGTCAACAGTGGTCATTCTGTACTACAAAAAATGGCATTGTTTATCATGATGTGGAGATGCCGGCGTTGGACTGGGGTGAGCACAGTAAGAAGTCTTACAACACCAGGTTAAAGTCCAACAGGTTTGTTTCAAACACGAGCTTTCGGAGCACGGCTCCTTCAGGATTCACCTGAAGAAGGAGCCGTGCTCCGAAAGCTCGTGTTTGAAACAAACCTGTTGGACTTTAACCTGGTGTTGTAAGACTTCTTATTGTTTATCATGGCTTAGAAAGTGAGGGAATAGAGGGAGGCGGAATTTGCATCATTGCTATGCAGCTATACTTTTCAATTTTGCCTGAGGTGACTTTGGCATGTTGGAGGGAAACCATCTTCAACTCGCTCGAGTGATTTTTCATGGTTCAGGCTCAAGCGTGTTGTCCAAATTTGGACAAATGTGCCCTTACTCAGACACAAAATATAGTAATTACGATTACACAGTAATCTCATGCAGACTCAAGCTGCTCACAATCTACCATCAGTGCTTCAGATGCGGGGGGACCAAATGTAATCCTTCCAAGTTTGCTGATGGCACAGAACTAGTAGGGAATGTGAGTTGTGAGAGGTTTCAAGGGGGTTTAGACAGACTAAGTGAGTGGGCAAGAACACGACAGATGGAATATAATGTGGAAAAATGCAATGTTTTCAACTTTGGTGTATAAAAGCAGAAATGCAGAGTATTTCTTAAATGGTTAGAGATTGGGAAGACTTGATCTCCACAGGGATCTGGGTGTCCTTGTTTGTAAGTCATTGAAAGCTAACATTCGGGTGTATCAAAAAATTAGGAAGGCAAATGGTGCATTGCCATTTATTGCAAGCGGATTTCATCTTGCTGCAGTTTACCGAAGTACAGTGAAAAGTATTGTTCTGCATGCAGTCCAGACAGATCATGCCATGCATAAAAAAAGATAGGGCATAAAAGAGAAAGGTTAGATATAGCATTTGTGTTAGAATTAAGGTTTAATAAGTTATAAGAGATGTAGGAAGAGGATCTGTGTGAGAGGGCTCGCAGAGAGTCGCCACGCTCTGGCGCCATCTTGCTTAAAGGAATTGCACCTACCTCGGGTACTGTCAACAGTTTTGATCACCTTATCTATGGAAGGACGTACTTGCCATAGAGGGAATGCAGTGAGGATTCACCAGACTATTTCCTGGGATGGTGGGATATTCCTCTGAGGAGAGGTTTAGGAGGCTGGGCATATCTTCTCTAACGTTCAGAAGAATGAAAGGGGATCTCAATTAACCGTACAAAATTATTACAGGGCTTGACAGGGTTGATGCAGGAAGGATGTATACTCTGATGGGGGGGGAGGGGGGGGGGGGGGGGCCAGAATCAGGGGACACAGTCTCAGAGTAAAAGGTAGGCCATTCAGTGCTGTGATGAGGTGGAATTTCTTCACTCAGAGAGTGGTGAATCCTTGGAATTCTCTGATCCAGAGGCTATTCAAGACAGATATTGATAGGTTTCTAGATATTAGAGACTTTAAGCGGGCTAGTGCGGGTTCAGGTAGAAAACCTCTTAAATTGTGGAGCAGGCTTGAGGGGCTGAATGGCTTTCACCTGCTGCTGTATCCTTGTTTCTATGTTCCTATCAGGCTTGCTCCTTGTTAGCTAGACTTCAGACTGTCCAGGAGCCGTCTTCAGCAGGTTCCTTGCTCTTCTAGGGAAATTTTACTTATCCCTCCCACTAAAGTCCAGAGTCTTGTCGTTCAATGTTAAGCCATGTCCCCTGCTTCCTCCATACAGACCTCCAGGCTGTGATATAATGCCTGCTTCTTTACAAAGGGAGAGGGATATCCTCGCTATTTATCCATGGTCCTCCTATAATTCCTTTCTTTACAGCCAAACTGCCATTGTTAACAACTATTCTAGCTCTGCGAGGTCTGAGGATGTGAATGACTTCAAAAGAATGGTTCGAATCAAAGCTAGGAATGTTTTGATGAGCAAGTAGAGCAAGACAGATTCTAATGGTTGTTGCTTTTTTGTGATTGCATTATGCTGTGTAATATTTCAACGATTATTTTGGAGAAATTAGTCATGGCTGTAGTTAGATGAGTGCATCGAATTACATAATAATCTTTATCAGTGTCACAAGTAGGCTTACATTGGTAGCATTGTGGGCAGCATTGGTAACATTGTGGATAGCACAATCATTTCACAGCTCCAGGGTCCCAGGTTCGATTCCGGCTTGTGCGTGGGTTTCCTCCGGGTGCTCCGGTTTCCTCCCACAGTCCAAAGATGTGCAGGTTAGGTGGATTGGCCATGATAAATTGCCCTTAGTGTCCAAAATTGCCCTTAGTGTTGGGTGGGGTTACTGGGTTATTGGGATAGGGTGGAGGTGTTGACCTTGGGTAGGGTGCTCTTTCCAAGAGCCGGTGCAGACTCAATGGGCTGAATGGCCTCCTTCTGCACTGTAAATTCTATGAAAAATTTTATGAACACTGCAGTGAAGTTACTGTGAAAACCCATAGGGTTAACCATACAGAAAAAATGCATTTAGTGCAAACTGGTCTTTTCCAATGATGATGCCTCCTATCAGGTCACTTAATTGAATCCTAACAGCATATCATTCTACTTCTTTTGTCCTTCTGTGTTTGTATATCTTCCCTTAAAGATATCTGTGCTATTTAGCCCAATTTATGCTTGAGGTAACATGTTCTACTTTCCAACCACTCTCTCAATAAAGAAACTTCTGTCAAACTTCCATTGGATTTATTAGTGACCATCCTCGGAACATGATGGCATGAGAAGGCCATTTGGCCCTTCTAGCCTTCTCCACTATTTGCTAAGATCTGAACTGGTTGTGGTCTCAGCTCCACTTTCTTGTCTGCCTCTCATAACCTTTGACTCCCTTGTCCAGCACAAATCTGTCCAACCCAGCCTTGAATAAATTTAAAGACCAAGCCTCCATTATGAGGGATGGCACAGTGGTTGGCACTGCTGCCTCACATGCGCTAGGTTCAATTCTGGCCTTGGGTCACTGTCTGTGTGGAGTTTTCACTTCCTCCCCATGTCCCCATGTCGGCATGGGTTATCTCTGGGTGCTCCGATGTCCTCCCACACAAAGATGTGCAGGTTGGGTGGATCGGCCATGGTAAATATACCCCGTAGTGTTCAAAGATGTACAGGTTAGGTGAGGTTACAGGGAAAGGTGGGCGAGTGGGCCTGGGCAGGGTGCTTTTTCAGACTCAGACTGGATGGGCTAAATAGCCTCCTTCTGTACTGTAGGAATTCTATTCTATTCTACTTTCTAAGGAAGAGAATTCCACACACAACAACTCTTTGGGAATAAAGTTTCTCCGCATCTTTGTCTTAAAAGGTAGACTTACTCTGACATTCATGCTCTTCTACACTTGGAAACATCCTTCGGGTACCTATGGCCTGATGCTGCCATGGCTCTCATTGTATCCCCTCTCTGCGTCATATCTGGGCACCCTCACAGACATCATTAACCATCATTTCAGTGGATAGCCCATGTCACCTACTAGCCTTCCTTCCAAGGAATCAGGGCTGGTGAAAAGGTCTGGAATCTGTCAGTTACTAAGCAGATAGGAGTCATGACCGCTGCCCGGGTACCTCGCACACACCTGCATGGTCCACCGATTATAGTTGCACACCAGCTGGAGTTGAGCGAGTGGACGCCTTTCCTGTTTATGAAGGGACATGGCTGTTCAGCAGGAGCCTTTATGGCCATATGAGTTCAATCAGTGTCTCCCTGTGTTCTGGGGAAACATGCAATTGCTGCAAATCTTTCTGTTCTATCCATTTGTCTCTGGACATCCCATGTGAGTGAAATGTAATTCCCAGCCCTTCATAACATTGTATCTGTGAAGACCTTGTAGAAATGGTGGGCAGCAGGGTGTCTAATGCCACTAGGATCTCCATAGGCTCCCTAGAACCAGCATGTTGCAAATAAGTTCAGCATAACAGTTTACTTCAATGCGACAGGCATTGAGTGGGCCCCAGTGCAGTTAAATACAATCTCCCCTGCAAACATCTCACAAAGTGGTGCCACTGTGCCTCTTGAAGAAAATTCTTGAATATAAAACCAGCAATGGCGACCAATATGGCAACTATCATTGATGTTTGTGAAGTCCCATTTAGTTCACTAATGTGGGGTTGAGGTTACAATCAGAACTACCATGATCTTATCGAATGACGAGCAGGCTCAAGGGACGGAGTGGTCTACTCCTCTTCTGGATTCATATGTTTGTAGATCCATAAGGGGAACAAGGAAGAGAAAAGAAAAAAAAATAAATAAAAGACCAGCATTCCTGGAGCAACTTATTGTTCGGTTGAGTTGGGTTTCAAAGAGCTCTGTATACAGCAAATTACTTGTAATTATTTACTCTTGCCTTGCACACAAATGCGGAAACAATTCTGATCCAAAAGGTCCCATGAATGAAAAGGCAGTTCATGTTTTTTTTGGTAATGTGGGTCCATGATGGACTGCTTCTGGGCATTGGGAGAACTCCTTGACCTTTCTTCAATGGTTCAAAGGTTTTTCATCATTGAAAAATTATACAAAAAAATGATAGTGTGGTAAATAGTCAGGAGGAAAGCCTTAGATTACAGGATGATATGGATGTGCTGGTCAGATGGGCAGAGCAGTAGCAAATGGGATACTTGTCTTTATTAATGGCGGCCTAGAATATAAGAGCAGATGGAGCTGTATAAAATGCTGGTTAGGCCACAGGAGGAATATTGTGTGCAGTTCTGGTCACCACACTATAGGAAGGAGGTGATTACACTCGAGCGGGTGCACGGAAGATTCACGTGGATGTTGCCTGGGCTGGAGCATTTCAGCTATCAAGAGAGACTGGATAAGCTGGGATTGGTTTCCTTGGAGCAAAGAAGGCTGGGGGTGGACCTAATTGAGGTGTATAACATTATGAAGGGCATAGATATGTTGGATAGGAAGGAACGCTTACCCTTTAGCGGAGGCGTCAATAATCGGTAGCATAGATCAAAGGTAAAGGGTAGGTTTATAGGAGACGTGAGGAAAAACATTTTCACCCAGAGGGTGTTAAGTATCTTGAACTTATTGCCTGAAAGGATGGTAGAGGTCGGATCCCTCACAACATGCAAGAAGCATTTAGATGAACACTTGAAATGCCATCACATACAAGCTTACGTGCGAAGTGCTGGAAAATGGGATTGGAGTAAATAGGGGCGGGATTCTCCCCTACCCGGCGGGGCGGGGGGTCCCAGCGGGATGGAGTGGCATGAACCACTCCGGCGTTGGGCCGCCCCAAACTTCCGCACCTTTAGGGGCCAAGCCCTAACCTTGAGGGGCTAGGCCCGCGCCGGAGTGGTTGGCACCCCGCCGGCCGGCAGGAACGGCCTTTGGCTCCACGCTAGCCGGGGCCGAAGCGATTACGCCGGCCGGCGGAAGTCCGCGCATTGTCCAGAGCTTCAGCGGTTGCTGACGTCATCTCCGCGCATACGCAGGGGAGGGGGTCACTTCTGTCTCCACCATCGTGAAGACTATGGCGAAGGTGGAAGGAAAAGAGTGCCCCCACGGTACAGGCCCGCCCGCCGACCGGTGGGCCCCGATCACGGGCCAGGCCACCGTGGAGGCACCCCCCGGGGCCAGATCACCCTGCGCCCCCCCCCCCCCCCCTCCCCAGGAGTCCGCCAGCGCCACCTGATCCCCCCGGTAAGGTAGGTGGTTTGATCCACGCGGGAGAGGCATGACAGCGGCTGGACTTCGGCCCATCGCGAACCGGAGAATTGCCGGGGTGGGGCCACCAACAGGCGCGGCGCAATTCCCGCCCCCGCCGAATCTCTGGTGCCGGAGACAGTGGGGGCGGGATTCACACCGGCCCCCGGCGATTCTCTGACCCAGCGGAGGGTCGGAGAATCCCGCCCTAGGTGTTTGATGGCCGGCGCGGACAAGATGGACTGAAGGGCCTCTGTCCGTGTTGTAAAACCTCTAAGTCTCTACGACACTGGTGGAAAAATGCCTATTTTTAACATTGCATGTAAAGGGTGTTAGTACTGACAATGCAACCTCTGCTCCATACTGCACAGGAATAGAAACTGTAAGGAATGAATGACCAGAACATTATCAATGCTTGAGTATAATTCTATTTACTTAAAAATATCCTGCATGTATATAAAGGAACACAGTACCTGTCGAACCAGATACTTTGTGCAACTTTGTTTTTAAGCTCAAAATACAGAGTTAAACTGAAGTTCAAACATAAAATTAGCAGAAACGACGAGTTCCCTGGACATCCAGTTTATCTCATTTTACTCTGGGAGACCATCATTTTGCACTGTGAAATTTCAGTCGCTGACTTCTACACAGTAAAGGTGTAGTCATGTGGAAGAGTATGGTTTCATTGCTCAAGAATGTCCCCGTTCCTCTCACAAGTGGAAATAAAATTTTTATTTTACGCGAAGCTATTGAGTAAGCTTTTTCTTTTGCATATATAGGTCTTATCCAGTTAGTACCAGGGACTCCCGTGCAATAAATACTCCTCCTGCCCTGCCCTGTTACATTCCAGCTGTACAGGCAGAGGAGGATTCACCTATCTCATAGCAGGGCACACAAAGCAGGCTGGGTCCCTCCAACTCTTTGCTTTCTCGAAGACGCCCACCAAAGCCATCAAAGAGTATACCACTCAATAGGTTGCCTCCCCTGCTGCTGTGTATGTCATTGATGAACCCTAGATATCGCAGTGGGACAGTTTGGATCACAGGTGTTCAACTGCTGTTTACATCATGTACCTTTGTAAATACATTTTCTGTTAATGAGTGGTCTTGCCATTTGAAAGGATTGAGCAGTTGCATCTATGTACCTTCATATTGTGAGGGTGAGCCATTTTCCCACTCAGTGTTCGCCTCCCTTTGTTAGCCTCACACTCAAGCGATATGTAGCTGTCCCGTGATAGTTACCGTACCCTTGTATTATGTCAGAGAGATGTGTCAAATCCTTTACTGAAGAGCCTGCAAAATGTACTAGCAACCTTGCAAGACAGTATGGAGTTAGGCATGTTCACTTGCCTTAGAGGAGTAGCTGTCATTATTTCTCGAAAGGAGAAGACTACCTTCAGCGGCAGAGCCAAAGTACAAGACTGGCTGCCATGTTGCTCTCTCCAACCTTGCGTTCATCTCAGTGTCCACAGAAATGTTCTCACAAAGATGGCCAACACTGCATCAGGGGCTGGTTTAGCGCAGTGGGCTCAACAGCTGGCTTGTAATGCAGAACAATGCCAGCAGTGTGAATTCAATTCCCCGTACTGGCCTCCCTGAACAGGCTCCGGAATGGGGCGACTAGGGGCTATTCACAGTAACTTCATTGAAGCCTACTTGTGACAATAAGTGATTATTATTATTATCAACTCTTTTGACGCAGCACCTGGAGCAGTTGTTTTAAATATTACTCCCCAGAGCATCCCAATCGTGGGATCAGCACTCACCTTTCCATGATACAAAGATCTGTCGAGGGGCAGGTAGTATTGAGGAAGAAGGTGGGTGTCAGAAGGACTTGGACAGGCCAGGAGAGTGGGCAATTTGTAAAGTGTGAGGTCATGCACTTTGGAAGGAGAAATGGAGGCATAGACTATTTTCTAAATGGGAAGATGCTTAGGAAATCAGAAGCACAAAGAGACTTGAAAAATGAAAATCGCTTATTGTCACGAGTAGGCTTCAATGAAGTTACTGTGAAAAGCCCCTAGTCGCCACATTACGGCGCCTGTCCGAGGAGGTTGGTACGGGAATCAAACCGTGCTGCTGGCCTGCTGGGTCTGCTTTAAAAGCCAGCGATTTAGCCTTGTGATCTAAACCAGCCCCTTGAAATGAAAATTGCTTATTGTCACGAGTAGGCTTCAATGAAGTTACTGTGAAAAGCCCTTAGTCGCCACATTCTGGCGCCTGTCCAGGGAGGCTGGTACGGGAATCAAACCATGCTGCTGGCCTGCTTGGTCTGCTTTAAAAGCCAGCGATTTAGCCTTGTCAGCTAAACCAGCCCCTTCTTGGGAGTCCTTGTTCACGATTCTCTTAAGGTTAACGTGCAGGTTCAGCCGGCAGTGAGGAAGGCAAATGCAATGTTAGCATTCATGTCGAGAGGGCTAGAATACAAGACCGGGGATGTACTTCTGAGGCTACGTAAGGCTCTGGTCAGACCCCATTTGGAGTATTGTGAGCAGTTTTGGGCCCCGTATCTAAGGAAGGATGTGCTGGCCTTGGAAACGGTCCAGAGAAGGTTCACACGAATGATCCCTGGAATGAAGAGCTTGTATATGAGGAATGGTTCAGGACACTGGGTCTATACTCGGTGGAGTTTAGAAGGATGAGGGGGGATCTTATTGAAACTTGCAGGATACTGCATGGCCTGGATAGAGTGGACGTGGAGAGAATGTTTCCACTTGAAGGAAAAACTAGAAGCAGAGGGCACAATCTCAGACTAAAGGGGCGGTCCTTTTAAAACAGAGATGAGGAGGAATTTCTTTAGTCAGATGGTGGTGAATCTGTGGAACTCTTTGACGCAGAAGGCTATGGAGGCCAAATCACTGAGTGTCTTTAAGACAGAGATAGATAGATTCTTGATTAATAAGGGATCAGTGGTTATGGGGAGAAGGCAGGAGAATGGGGATGAGAAAAATATCAGCCATGATTGAATGGCAGAACCGACTCGATGGGCCGAGTGGCCTAATTCTGCTCCTGTGTCTAATGGCATTATGGTCTTTTGACCAGGAACTAGTGGACCATAAGGGGGGACAAGGTGCAAGTGCGAATTCTGAACTTGCTCTCAATGTCACTGGTTTTAAGGGCCTTTCAGTCTACTGGCAGAAGGGACAGAAGGAAGATGGCTGCGCTTGTTGCCTGTACCTTATTGATCCTGGAATGTTTTGGCGCCCAATGTGTCGGGGCATGTCTTTCATGTTGTGCTTCTTCAAGGGCATCCTCACATGCAAGCTGTCCCTTATTTCATAGAATTTACAGTGCAGAAGGAGGCCATTCGGCCCATCAAGTCTGCATCGGCTCTTGGAAGAGCACCCTACCCAAGCCCACACCCCACCCAACACTCAGGGCAATTTTGGACAAGAAGGGCAATTTAACATGGCCAATCTACCTAACCTGCACATCTTTGGACTGTGGGAGGAAACCGGAGCACCCGGAGGAAACCCACGCACACACAGGGAGAACGTGCAGACTTCGCACAGACAGTGACCCAGCGGGGAATCGAACCTGGGACCCTGGCATTGTGAAGCAATTGTGCTAACCACTATGCTACCGTGCTGCCCTTAATCCCCTATTCAGATTCATGCCTTCCTGCTCTTCGTTGACTGAGGATCTCTCAGCCTCCTCTATGCCTCCCTCTAACAAGGGGCTCCTCCTTTAAATCTCCAGGATGTGAAAGATACAAAAGACCATGATGATGCTGGCCACTCACTCTGGAGAGTGCTGCAGAGACTGTTAAGAGCAGCCCAAACATCATAAAAGTATCTTCAGGACATCAATCATTTGCTCGATGACAGATCATATTGCCTTATACATCTTGTTGTGTATCTCCTCCTAGTGATTCAGAGGATAACGCATTGGTGTCATAAGCCAACATTTGAGTGGATACACCTTATCCCCAAGAAGCCATTCCTGTAATGGCCGAGGCTCTTTCAATATGTGAGACACCTGAGAGTGTCTTAGGTCGTATGAATCATGGGAACTCCTGGGGTACCTGGAACAAATGTGCCTGATTTGCTTCTGGTTATCACACACCAATTGAACCTTCAAGAAGTGGAACCCTTTTTTGTTAATGAACATCAGGGCTGCTGCCATGGCGATCTCAAAACCAAGCAAGTTCAATCGATTGCATTCTGAACTGTAGGGAAGTCTGAGGTAGTTGCAAACCCTGAAATCTGGCTAGCTTCATCAAGTGTGAAGTTCACATAGAGATGAGCCTTACTCTAGAGGACATGCGTCATCTCTTTGATACATTTATGTGGTGCAGACTGTGAGATGCTGCATAGGTCCCCTGTGGATCACAGGAACAATTCCTATCCACCCTGTCTATGCCCCTCCTAATCTTGTACACCTCAATTAGGTCTCAGTTCTCTGCTCCAGGGAAAACAACCCAAGGCTATCCAACCTCTCTTCATAACTTAAAGGTTCCATCCCAAGTAACGTCGCACCTCACTTACACAGAGGGTAGTGACTGCCTGGAATGCGTTGCCAGTGGAGGTTGTGGAAGCAGATACATTGACGGGGTTCAAAAGGCATCTTGACAAATACATGTATAGGATGGGTATCGAGGGATACGGCACAAGGAAGTGCTGAGGGTTTTGGCCAAGGTTGGTATCATGGCCCGTACAGGCTTGGAGGGCCGAAGGGCCTGGTCCTGTCTGTACTGTTCTTTGTTCTTTGTACATCTCCAACTTCCCTTGCCCCCACTGATAGTTGTGCCTTGAACCATTTTAGGTCTTAGGCCTGGAATTCCCTCTTCACCTCTCTCTTCATTTAACTCTCTTTTTGACCAAAGTTTTGATTGCCTGCTGTAACATCACTTTTACACTGGTTGACTTTCATTTTTTTTGCCTGTCTGCACATCTGCAAAGAGCGTTGTGGTCATTTTATTACTTCAAATGAGCTAATGTTTCCTTGTTATTTCAGTAACTCTTTGCATGGTGTAAGAATAACAAAGACAGCTGCGCAAAATTTGTCAGATCCCATTCATCAGTGCTATCCACACACTTAAAATTCCACAGCCAAAATCTCTGTTAAGAAGCCATCACACTTGGAAGCTATAAAGCTATAGAGTCAAATCATCTACATCGGACAGAGAAACAAACATTTTAATTAAAGCAATCCATTTAGCTGCTGGGCTAATATCCTGAATTACTGTATGCTGGCTGAATTGAATAGGCAACAGATTTTTTTCCACAAGATAAATGTTGCGGTGATCTTCTGAAATCTAGATAACATTAAAATATAATATTATCAAGTGGAATATGTCATTCACCTGACATTTTTAATCATGAATGGAAAAATTGCAACAAATCAGATATTGCTCCTATAAGTGTTTCTATGTCATTAATTTTTTGCAAGAAAATCTGTCGGTGCTGCATAAAGAAGCTGACACTGGCTGGATGAAGTCCTGCATTATTATCAGTTTTGAATATTCACCATGTGCTTTAAGTACTTCTGATTTTTTTTTCCACCATGCAAAGCCATACTGTAGCATAAGGTGTGGTTTAGACAGTTAAGGCTGACAGGACATTACGCTGTTGGCCTCTATCTTTATAAACCCGAGTTTAAGGTAAACAAGAGGGTAGGGTGGCAGGGAGGGAGGTTAGGGTTTGGATGATGGACACATTTTGCTCTAAGTTTACTGACTTTAAATTAGTCCCTGGTGTAAGTATTCTGAATTCCAATCTGAATTTGTAATCTTGATGCATTTTGGAGAATGCTAATGGCACCCCTTGGGTTCAACCAAAATAGGATATAAATAGTGATTAAGTGCCTATTATGGATGCACCTCCAGCTGCATAGCAATCTGGATGAGCGGAACTACAAGCAAATGCATTTGAGATTTGGCCCAATAACCTGCACTCTGCCAGAAAGACTAATAATTGGTACAATTATAAATGACAAAAAGTAATGAAAATCACTTATTGTCACAAGTAGGATTCAAATGAAGTTACTGTGAAAAACCCCTAGCCGCCACATTCCGGCGCCTGTTTGGGGAGGTTGGTATGGGAATTGAACCATGCTGCTAGCCTGCCTTGGTCTGCTTTCAAAGCCAGTGATTTAGCCCTGTGCTAAACCAGCCCCTAATTATAACAGGCAGGGTGAATTAATAAGCTACCTTGCTGGTTATTGCTTCTACTGATCATACTCATTCCTTCCACCATTGCATTTGTTACAAAATCCCCTTTCATATCGCATGAGCCCCTGCAGCCTCATGGCGCCGAGGTCCCAGGTTCGATCCCGGCTCTGGGTCACTGTCCGTGTGCAGTTTGCACATTCTCCCCGTGTTTGCGTGGGTTTCACCCTCACAACCGAAAGATGTGCAGGGTAGGTGGATTGTGCCACGCTAAATTGCCCCTTCATTGGAAAAAATGGATTGAGCACTCAAAATTTATTTTAAAAAAATAATATGGCATGAGCGATTCTGACAGAAGCTTGGCTGCTTCTCAAAAGTATCAATGCTTCATAAAAAAATGTCAGAAAATACTTAAATACCTATTTTGGTGAAGCAAGCAAAACTAGAAATTCTTCCAAGCTTGAGACACACACTAGCGTATGCCCAAACTGGATTATCACTATTTTATTATGCAACAAAGCTAACATGGTTTTGAATATAATACTGGGTATAATGGAATATTTCATTCACTTAATGGTCAAATTAGCTACTTCTGATGTGTTGGGTAGGCAGGGTCTATGTGGACTGCGTTTGATGCAGTTTAGAGGGAGACAGGCTTCCAACACTTGAAGAGATGCAACACGATTTTATTGAAAAACTAATTATAATACATGCTTAACTGTGGGTTGACACGATGCTGACTTGACTGGAGACCTGAGGCTAACCTGACCAGACTAGCTGACTGCCACATGGTGTTTATACTAGCTGCTGTTCACGAGCTCAGACTGTCTCAGAGGCTGGATCCCGAGAGAGCGGGAAAACTGGTGCCCTCTGGCTTTATAGTGGTTCCGTCTGATGATTGGCTGCTGTGTTCTGTGTGCTCACTGGTCATCCTGTGTGTCAATCATTGCCTGTCTGCACTCCATCATATACCTGGATGTATATTATGACATTTCCGCCACTTTAAAAAAAAAGAATATGTGTTCAGGTCAATAAATAATGAATATGTGTACGGGAACTTGACTATATACATAATATGCTAACTTATATACACGGGAAGGTGTCTAGTGCAGATAGAGGGCAGATAACATATGCCAAAAAAAACAATATGTACAGATGTTAAAACGGTGAGATCACAAGGTAATGCAACATTCAGTCTATACATTCAGTCTCCGTGGCGGGCGACAAATTCTGGTTGACCGCCTCAAGGGTGGGTCAGGGGCCGCCTGCACCTGAATGGCGGGACTGCCTCCAATGCGGTGGTCGTAGAGGTCGGTAGAATAACTGACAGATCGGCGGCCTCATGGAAGGGCGCGTCCTGAAGAAGCAGTGTGCGAGGCGGGGCATCAAGGTCGGGTGGCGGGAGGGTAAGTCTCCGCAGTGTCCGCCTGTTGTGCCAGAGAAAGGAGCCATCAGGCATGCGAACGAGGAACGATCTCGGGGCCACTTGCTTGACTGCCACAGCCGTGGCGGACCAGCCACCATCAGGCAGCTGAACACGAACTCGGTCAGCAGAGACCAGCTCAAGAGATCTGCGGCATGGGCGTCGTATACTGCCTGGCCAGTATACTGCCTCTCGGGCTCAACGGCGACATTTTTCGACCCCCAGGTGACCCTCCTGGATTTGGCTGTGAACCAAATCTCGCATGCTCTCTGGGATCACAATCCTGTCAAGCTTCATAAGGATGCCGTCTACCACCGTTAGATCGTCCTTGACATTATAAAACTGGGGACAGTGCCCCTTTTGCCACCCATTCATGAGGTGCTGCATCATCCTCTGGAGCAGAGGATTCCTGGCAGGGACAGCTCAAGGTACCGGCAACTCGGGCAGTCGCCCGGGGCGCCATGTGCTAGGGGGCGCAATTTGAAATTTGCTGGCACCGCCTCTTCCGCGAGTGCATTCTAAAGTCAGAAATCCCTGCATGGAAAGCATTCTCAGCACACCCTCCCTCCAACCTCGCTGCTCCCTGCCAACCCCAAGTATCAATCCTCCCCTCTCCTCTCTCTGTCTACTTCAACATTCTTACCTGGGTTTCTGTGAGACACAATCTGTTTGCGAGTTGTTTTCTCTCGGCTCCCACCACGTAGTGATTTTTCTCAAAGGCTCGCTCTAATCGCAGGAGCTGGGACGGGGAGAAGGCCGTTCGAATCCGCTTGGGTTTTCTGGTGAAGGGGCCGTGGGGAAGCAAGCCCTCGGCTTGTAAGGGCGCAGAAGTTCAGCTTGCCCGGGGCGCCAGCAACCCTCGGGCCATTCCTGATTCCTGGCCATCTACTCATGAATTTACACGACCCTCTCATCAGAGGCCGGAAAGTTGGAGTCACAGAATTGCACCTGCTCACATGGTGTGGTGATAGATCTGGAGAGTGCATCGGCAACAATGAGCTCTCTGCCCGGGGTGTACACCAGGTCAAAATCGTAGCGGCGAAGCTTGAGGAGGATACATTGTAGCCGTGGCGTCATGTCATTGAGGTCTTTCTGGATGATGTGAACCAATGGCCTGTGATCCGTCTCAACTGTGAATTTGGGGAGGCCATACACATAATCATGGAACCTGTCGATCCCTGTAAGGAGGCCCAGGCATTCTTTTTCAATCTGAGCGTATCGTTGCTCAGTAGGCGTCATGGCGCTAGAGGCATATGCAACTGGGGCCCAGGAGGAGGAGTCATTCCGTTGGAGGAGCACTACCCCAATACCATCCTGGCTCGCGTCAGTGGATATTTTTGTTTCCTTGGCGAGGTCGAAAAACGCCACCACCAGGGCCTTGGTGAGTTTCGCCCTCAGCTCACATCACTCTTTCTCATGAGCAGGTAGCCACTGGAACTCCGTAGTTTTTCTAACGAGATGGCGGAGGGCTGTGGTGTGTGACGCCAAGTTGGGGATGAACTTCCCAAGGAAGTTGACCATCCCTAGAAAGCGGAGGACCGCCTTCTTGTCCTCCAGGGTCTTCATGGCGTTGATCACCGAAACATTGTCCGCATCTGGCTGCACGCCTTGCTGCGAAATGTGGTCGCCAAGGAATTTGATTTCTGATTGACCCAACGAGCATTTATCTCTGCTGAGTCTGAGGCCATGCTCGTGGATCCTGTGGAACACCTGCTTGAGGCGATCGATGTGTTCTTGAGGAGTTGTGGACCAGATTATGACATCATCCACGTACACTCGAAGCCCCTCGATGCCCTCCATCATTTGTTCAATTATGCAGTGGAACACCTCTGAGGCGGAGATGATGCCAAAGGGCATTCGGTTGTAACAGTAGCGACAGAACGGGGTGTTGAATGTGCACAGCTTGCATCTGGATGCGTCCAGCTGTATTTGCCAAAACCCCTTGGAGGCGTCCAGCTTCGTGAAGAATTTAGCACAAGCCAGCTCGCTGTTTAGCTCTTCTCGTTTAGGCATTGGGTAGTGTTCCCACATGATGTTGCGGTTCAAATCTTTGGGGTCGATACAGATTCGAAGTTCCCCTGGCGGCTTCTTGATGCAAACCATGGAGCTAACCCAGTCCGTGGGTTCCGTGACCTTTGAAATGACGCCCTGGTCCTGGAGATGTTGCAGCTGCTGCTTGAGGCGGTCCTTGAGGGGTGCCGGTACCCAATGCGGTGCGTGAGCCACAGGGGTGACGTTTGGCTTCAATAGGATTTTGTATCGGTATGGGAATGTGCCCATACCTTCGAACACGCTATGGTATTGCGCTATGATGTAATCGAGTTGAGCCTGGAAGTTATCATCTGGTGAGGCTGTTTCCTGTGCGGACGACATGGTGTGAACCCGCTGCACTAGGTTCCGGAGTTTGCAGGCCCGAGCACCGAGCAGGGAAGCTCTGTTGGTTCCAATGATTTCAAATCGCAGCGTTGCTTTTAATGACCTATTGGACACCGCAAGCTGGCATGAGCCACTGGCAGCAATGGCATTGCCATTGTAGTCGAGGAGCTGGCAGGCCGGTGGAAGAATGCTTGGTCTGACGCGGATGGTGTCGAGGTCAGATTTTGAAATGAGGTTTGCCGGTGTCCAGCTTGAAAAGTATGCGAGCTTTGTTAGCCGTAAGGATGGCACACCACTCGTCGTCCGGATCAATGCTCAGGATTGGGAGTTGTTTCACTATCATTGAGAAAGGCAGCGCATGCTTAGTGATGATGCCCACCCGGAATGGGGACTTGAGGCCCTCAGCATCGGGATCTGGTAGACTGTCAGGGTCGCAG
Organism: Scyliorhinus canicula; assembly: GCF_902713615.1. Lineage (NCBI taxonomy): Eukaryota > Metazoa > Chordata > Chondrichthyes > Carcharhiniformes > Scyliorhinidae > Scyliorhinus > Scyliorhinus canicula. The sequence goes on from NC_052147.1 coordinate 270,156,437, forward strand.
TCTGTCACGGGCTGCTGCACTGATCGGACGCTCCTGCGCTGTGGCTGGGATCGCTATGTGCTGGGCAGTGGAGCAGATCTGCACAGGGCTGTGTAGTGGCCAAGCTTGCCACACTGGAGACAGCATCGAGATTTTGCTGGACATTGCCACTTTAAATGGGCGGAGCCACAATAGGAGCTCATCATGACGCCGACGTCAGGACGTTCCGTGCGCCACCCCGCATGCGCAGTGCGGCCGAACGACGTGCGCACGGGCGCGGGCTGGTTGTCAGTCTCACTGTCCCCTCGGTCGTGGCGCGCATGCGTTGGAGCCCGGGAAAAGCGTGCGAAATGACCACTCTCATCCAGACTCAGGCCCTGCATTTGTTTGATGGCCTGCACCCGCTCTGCCTCGTGGGAGCCCAGCCTTGCCGTTTCTGCCGCCCTGATGTGGGAGTACCGGTTGTTAGCGTGCTCGTGGAGGACGTAGGTTTCGATAACGATGGTAAGTGTGAACTGCTTAACTTTTAGGAGCTGCTGGCGAAGGGAATCGGAGTGGACCCCGAAAACGATCTGATCCCGGATCAGATGTCGAGTCATAGTTGCATGACTGCGCGAGGACGCGGAGATGGGTTAAAAAGGACTGAAAAGCTTCATTCTTACCCTGAAGCCTCTGTTGGAAAACATACCGTTCAAAGCTCTCATTGACCTCAATGCCAGAGTGGCTGTCTAACTTCAGCAGGACTGTTTTAAACTTCATCTTGTCTTCGCCTTCAGCAAATGTGAGGGAATTATAGATGTGGATAGCGTGGTCCCCGGCTCTAGAACGGAACAGTGCAATCTTCCTGGCATCTGATGCGGCTTTGAGGTCGGTGGCTTCAAGATAGAGCTGGAACATCTGTTTTTAAATCTTCCATTTTGCACCGAGGTTGCCGGCGATGCGGAACTGCGGATGGACACTGTCCATGTTACCGGATGGCTAATCGCTGGTCAAAGGCAGATTATCTCAAGGTAGATCCGTCAAACTTCAGCATTACTCACTGGTACCATGATGTGTTGGGTACGCTGGGTCTATGTGGACTGCGTTTGATGCAGTGTAGAGAGAGACAGGCTTCCAACGCGTGAAGAGATGCAACACGATTTTATTGAACAATTAACTATAATACATGCTTAATTGTGGGTTGACACTATGCTGACTTGACTGGAGACCTGAGCCTATCCTGACCAGACTATCTTACTGCCACATAGTGTTTGTTCTAGTTGCTGCTCATGGGCTCTGACTGTCTCAGAGGCTGGATCCCGAGAGAACGGGAAAACTGGTGCCCTCTGGCTTTATTGTGGTCGTGTCCTGTCTGGTGATTGGCTGCTGTGTTCTGTGTGCTCACTGGTCATCCTGTGTGTCAATCACTGCCTGTCTGCACTCCATCATATACCTGGATGTATATTATGGCAACTTCTAGCTGTATAACTTTTTTTTTACTTAGCTTTGAAATTTCAAAATAACGGACATTTATGAATTTCACCTGAACTGCAACCTTCCTAAATTTTAATGTTGAGCTTCACATGGTCCCAGGCTGAACCCACCATGTGTGAATTGCTAATTAGTTCCCAAACTACCTGGGCATGATTTCCCGCCGGCGAGAGCGCGCCACCCAGGAAAAAGCGGCTGGCAGAGCGCAGAATCCCGCCTTCCAACCTTTGTGCGATCTCAGGAGAGGATTAAATGAGGCATATAAAATGATGAGGGTCCCCGATGGAGTGGGTAGGTAGGAGGATCTATTTCCATGAACAGGGGTCAATAATCGGGGGCAATGGCTCAAAGTAATCAGGAGGGGGGGATTAATGGAGAGATGAGAAGTTGTTTATTCACCCAGAAGGGTGGTGGTAGAACCAGACATCTTCGTCGCATTAATTAAGTACATGGAAGTGCCGTAACTCCAATGCTATGGACAAAGAGCCAGAAAGTAGGGTTGAGTTGAATGGCTCTTCTTTGGCCAGCAACGTTACAATGGGTTTTGTGCTGTAATTACTTATGATTGTGTGATCTTTTCAGACTAAAAGTGACCTTATCTTTAACCTGTAGAATTAATTCATCCATAAGACAAAGCTTTACATACCTTCAGGGTGACAAAAGAAACCTTTCTAAATGTCCACAAAGAATCTAAGCAGATTGATGTAATATGATAAAAGTCATTCCTGTGCAGCTCCAACCAAAAACTTTCACTTGTTTGCAGTGAAAGCTTTCACAAATTTCAGGTTCCGTTCCCCTCTGAGTGTGTTTCCTTAAATTTTCACCTGCCCTTCAAAATTGATCCTTAAATGTGAAGGAAAAGAAAGCTGAAAGCTTATCCATTGCTTTGTGAGCACATCAAATTGGGTTCTCCTCCACATTATCTTGCCTGACAGAACAAGAAAAGTAGTTATTTGCATTGATGGAGGTAGGTTCTTCAATCATTTTCCCTTTTCTTGCACACATTTAATAACTCTCCATCTGTTAACTGGCTTAAAGGCTAAATTCAAGGCCATTTCATTATTTTGAAAGTTCACTTTCTTTTCCATTAAAATTTTAACCGTTTTGAAAGTCGCTGGCATCTTACTCTTTTGCTGAAGGTACCTTTATCGGCATCTGCTAGCTTCTGTTAAATTGATGTGTCAATATTGAATGTACCCCAGTCAACTGAACATTGCATTTTATCTCTAGGTGGCAAATTTTCCCTTTTAAATGGATATGGCAAACCAGTTTATCAGGGAACTGTAATACTGTTGCTTTCATATTTCTAAAACATCTAATCCGTTAATATAGTGGTCAACATTTGGACCACACAGCTGCACAGTGAACAAAGTTTATTCAAAGCAACCCAACCAAGACTTTTGAAAGATAATTTTAAACTTAGAGAAACAGAGAGATCCATTTGCTGTTGTGTCTGTTGAACATTCACAGGATACAGCAGTGGCAGAAAATCATTGCTTAAATCTTGGATTTGGATTTTGTTTATTGTCACGTTCACCGAGGTACAGTGAAAAGTATTTTTCTGCAAACAGCTCAACAGATCATTAAGTACACGAAAAGAAAAGAAAATACATAATGGGGCAACACAAGCTACAAAATGTAACTACATAACTCCGGCAGCGGGTGGCGCATACAGGGGTGTAGTGTTAATCAGGTCAGCCCTAGGGTCAGCGTAGGGTTGACAACGTCGGGTTGACTTAGAAGTGTTTTGTTGTGTGTTCGGGGTCTAGATGAGGGGCGGGATTCTCCGTCTGCTGACTCTGCAATCGGGAAACACGATTGGGTAGAGAATTCGGCGTCAGCTGAAAATCGAGATTGGCGCCAAGCGCCAAATGGAATGCCATGCTCCGGTCCCTTGACAGTGGTGTGAATGCATTTTAAACCACATGCCAGCATGGGCATGCACATTGGCATATCATTAACGGGCTTGACCCGGCATTTTCCAGGCTTTCTACGAGGCTCCACCTCCACTAGGGGGAATTACCGACAATCAGGTTCACTTGTGGTATTTCAAATCGGGAAACATGGCTGCTGAGGATGCAGCAGGGGGTACAAACAGTGTCCAACATCGCTATAGTGTGCTGACAGTTGTGCTGCTGGCCGGGTGGCGTCTGCCTGGGCCGGGGCACTAGCGGCGAGCGGCTAGGAGGTGGGCTGAGGAGTCAGGGTGGCCGGGCTCGGACCACCGTTGCCGCAGCCGGCAAGGCAGCCATGCGGCAGCGCACACCGTTTACTGCCCACTGGGAACTTAGCGACACGGGTCATATGGGTGCCCACTCAGGTCAGCCTCCTCAGTACCCTCTGGCCGCAGCCGATCCATCAACAGGATGGGCGTGCTCCAGCGCAACCAGTGCCATCACCTTTGCTGGGATGAGGGTCGGCCTGCATTGGAATTGCACAAGTTCTACTTCATATTTAAATGGCGATCTCCAAAACCCCAAAAAGAATCCTCGATCTCCGCTCAGCCCAAATGCAACATGTGAGGGACCCCATCAACACTCCCCCGCCCCAACACCCACGGCGGGAAACCCCAGTCCGATTGCACACGTGCAAGAAATGAAGCTTAGCACTGCCAAGCTGGCACACAGGTGGCACTGCCAGGGTGCCAGACTAGCACTACCAGCATACCTAGGTGGCACCAGAAGTACCAGGGTACCACCCTGCCCAAAGGTAGCTAGAAGCATCCAATCCCCTTGGAGACCCCGACGAGTGCTGTTCGATCTGGTTCCCGTTTGTGGCAACCAATACCAAACGGCGCTCACCTGAGACCTCCGAGGGGGAGGAATTGAATCCTAAAGCCTCAGGTACCTTGGGAACCTCCACATTAGAGTAAGGCTTACTGACTCACTTGAATATGCAGATTTGCCAAGAAAGTGTCCTGCCCATTGTGGGTGGAATTCCCCTTGCTACATCTTGTGAGATTGCGTTGAATCTCGTGAGGCGTTGCGAGCCAGGTAGATTGCGGGAGAGGGGTCTCCCAGCCGCAGCGAGATACTTTTCTGGCGTAGCGTGGCTGGAGGATCGTGTCCTTCCATCTCAAATGGAGAATTCACCCCGAGGATCTTTGGGGCTTGTCCATTCTCCCAAAATAAGCTGTTCGAGAATGTAGTTTTTTAAACAGTTACTTTTATTTACAGCTACTATATACATATTGGGACCTCTGCACGAGGTTGGAACCTCTCTTCCTCCAGATCTCTGTTATTCAATCATGTGATTTTACATCATCATTACATCATATGCTTCCACAAGGAGGAGGCCCACAAGAAATTGAATGAACTGCAAAAATGTGCCTAGGGATGACAAACAATCTCTTTTAACAGGAAGTGGAGGATATATAATGTAAGTGAAATTGACAGTGAAAGTATTTCCAAAATTTGCAAATGAATGATGAAGGAATGAATGAATTGATTAAAACACTGATTTATCAAATAAATGGCAAACCCGTCTACCTTCATGTGCAACAAGAGGGGACAAGCTATAAGTGAAGTTATTTTTTACTCTTTGAATGGAATAAATAATTTATGACTCCAGTCACACAGCTGAAGTCATGTCAGGTGGAAAACCATTTTGTTAATTTATACTGATGTTGTATTTAATGGTAAAACAGGAGCTCAAGCAATGATGCATGTGATAGGCGACATCATAAACATCATAGCAGTATCTCAAGGTGTACCACGGGCCCAATTTTAACTTTGTCCAAGTGAGTAGGTTTTGAATGAGTTAATGGGCTGGATTCTCTGTTTTTGGGACGATGTCCCACCCCTCCGTAAAAATTGTGGCCTTTCACGCCACCTTTTCTGGGCCACATATTCCGAGCCCTGCAGGGGGCGAGCAGTGAACCAGTTTAAAACTAGCAGCTTTGCTGCAGATACGGGCCCCTGTGCTTCCGGGTCGTAGGCTGCGCATCCACAGAGCGGCGAGCTCCAACGGCCGCGCCATGCTCCATAGCGGACTCAGACCGCGGAGCTGGACCCTAAACATAGTGCCCCTGATCGGCCGTGCTCCAGACCTTGACCACACGCCCAAAAATTACCCGGCCGCGTATCAGACCTCCCCTATCCTCCGATCGGCCCGCCCCAACGAGGGCGGCCGCGGACTGAGTCCACAGCCGCCACGTAAGTATCCCGACCTGCAGGGCCATGTTGGATCCACGCCGTTGAAACTTCGACCAATCGGGGCGGAAGAATGGCGGAGCGGGCATCTAACAATTGCCGCAGGTAGGTGATATTTTCGGGGCCCGGAGAATCGGGAACCAGCGCCGGTCCCGATTCCATGCCGGGAAATAGATTCTCCGTCCCGGCGCCGGCCTTGATTTCGGCATCGGGGTGCGGGGAATCCAGCCCATCATCTCTCTCAAATGTCAGTGTATGCCCAGAAATGTCTACAATTGGCATTCCTGTCAGATACATCAGATTTATTCGCAGTGGCAATCCCGATATTAGTATCTTCTTTAGCTCAAAGAGATAAGGCGGTGAGCAAGTCTTCTTCTTAACACTTAACTGCAGAGAATTCCCCAATGCCACTTACCTTCATGTCTCAAATAAAGCATGAACCATCCAAAATAATTTGATCTAATTAGTACCTGATCAGGCGATGCCAACAAGGATTGGCTGCCAGCCCATCTAACTACTGATTATCTCTATTCTTGCACCAACGTCTGCACAAAAATAAACTCATTGAGCCGATTTTATGAATTCAGATATCAGAGGCAGCGTCAGCTGCTGGCTGCACAGATCGGGAAATTATGACCGCGTTGCATTCTCAGCAATAGCTGACTGAAATCCATTTCAAATTCACATTACTCTGTCCATCTCGAGTCAAACAAGACTGTATCATGCAGAGATATTCTGCCTGAGGCATGAAAGCTTTCAGCACAATAGCGTCTCCTACAAATGACTGCCGACCACACAAACGGAATTACTGTCTCTATGATTTTCCTGTTGGCAAACTGTTTTTAAAAAATGCCTTACGGGTTTCTAAAGCCTCGTTAGTGTACATTAACACATCTCGGATCATGATGCTGAGGGAGACATTACAATTTTGGATGGCAGCAGTGACGTCTATGGAGGCAGATTTTGCTGTTACTGCTTTGGTATGTCATATATTCTGGGCAAGGGCTATCGAGGAGAACCTGGCGAAGATGATCATACACACGAAAGGGGCACTGCCCAATTTTCAGTCCACATTCCGATGGAAAATCAAATGGGCTTCCCACAAATGCTCTTCATTGCATTGCACCCGGGCAATTTAATACAGCCACTCGTAGACGTGGGGCTATCTTCCCCTTGACTTTCTGAGATAGTCTCTGATATAGATAGTTATTTTGTGGTTTTTGGCGCGACATCTAGAATAGGGACTAAAATGACATTCTGATTTTAGTAGGAGTAGTAGAATGGGTTTCCAGCATGTGATAATGCGTGGGATGCAGACCAATGTTGGGGCACAATTGAAGTGCATGGTGGGAAGCGAAGGGAAATACTGCATTTGGAAGACAGTCGACAAGTGTCAAACATAGTACTAGACATGGATGGTGTGCAGATTCATTCGGCACCTTTGGGAATCCCGGAACATTTTTACAAACATACCCTGAGATATCAAAGTAGCTGAGTGGTAATAAAAATTGTGGAGCTGAATTCTCTGTTTGGGAGACTAAGCCCCCACGCCGGCGTGAAAACGATGGAGTTTTACGCCAGGAAAACTGGCGCAAAACGGCCACTGAATCCCGGGGGGAGGAGGGTGGTGGTGGGGGGTGGGGGGGGGGGGGGGTGGGGGCGTCTAGCAGCGTAAAGCTCCCTGATCCACGAGCTGCTGATACAGCCCGGAGCGTTGCCTGGTCCTTGGCTGCGCATGCACATGGTGGCAGCCTGCAGCGGCCGCGCCGTGCAAATTGTAGGCGCAGCCAGCGGACCCCACCCGCAAAAATAGTCCCCCCCCTTCAGCCGGCTCGCGCGTCCTGGACTTCAACCCCCCCACAGTACACTTAGCCCCAAATAATGCTCCCCCTGCCCATGGATCTGCCCTCCCCCGACTGTGGCACCATTGGACTGTGTCCGCTGCCCCACGCTGAGTTCCCGACGGATGAGGCCACGAGAGTCCGACGCCATCGGGAACCCAGCCGGTCGGCAGCAGAGCAGCGCGAAAGCAGCGGCGTCTCTAATTTTGGCGTCATCGGGAATTCTCCGCCCCATCGCCTAACGCGATTTCGCTATCGGGGATCGGAAAATCCAGCCCGTGGTTTGTATAAAGAGTAGGCTTGATGTATTACACAATTTATTTTCACTCCTTACTTTCTTCATTCTTTCTCAGTTACCCAGTCCTTCTTGGATTTCATATGTTACTAAAGGTTAGTTAGTCCTTTAGTTTGATTTCCAACATTTTTAAAATCTATCATCATGGACAAAAATATACTATTGTATAGTATTTTATTCCATCAGTTTATTGCAGACAAAAGTTTATGCTCTGTCGTTGGATGTAGCAAATGATAGTGAGAAATGATAGGTGTCTTTTGTCCACTTAATTAATCTTAATTAAGGAATCACCCTTATGTGAAAACAATATAGTTTCAACAGAATGATGATTAATGGGTTATTAGCACTCGTTAATGGAATTTAATCGATTAATCAAATGTCAAAGTATTCATATTCAATGGCACATTACCACTTAATAAAGCAACAAAGCTATAAACATGAACTCTTTTATCATTTTAATAGCAAATGTATGGTTTTCTTTTGGTCTGATTTATTAATTTCTGCTATCCCAAGGATTTGTTGTATTACTTTTTAGGTTTTTGAACAGAAGCACCCAAAGTGTTTTGGTTAGATGGATTAGCCAATTAGTGCCCAAACGGTTAGGTAGGGTTACGGGGATAGGGTGGGGGTGTGGACTTAAGTAAGGTATTCTTTCCAAGGGGTCGGTGTAGACTCAATGGGCCAAATGGCCTCCTTCTGCACTCTATTATTCTATCACACTTCTTAATAATTCAAACAGCAGCTTTGCTGTGGATCTGGAGTCACATGGAATCATAGAATTTACAGTGCAGAAGGAGGCCATTAGGCCCATCATGTCTGCAGCGGCCCTTGGAAAGAGCACCCTACCTAAGCCCATACTTCCACCCTATCCCCATAACCCAGCAACCCAACCTTGTTAGACACAAGGTCTATTTAGCATGGCCACTCCACCTAACCTGCACATCTTTGGACTGTGGGAGGAAGCCGGAGCACCCGGAGGAAACCCACGCAGACACGGTGTCATGTGAGAGTCCCTTTAAGAAAAGTATGTTTTATCAAATGGCTGCAGTAATGTCATTGTGTGGATGGAGCTGGAATACGATTCTATCTTTTACTTTTGTTTTGAGCTGGGAGCTCTTTCTGGCTCTGTGTTTTACTTTCAGATTTGCCCTTTGGAATCTGGATAAAGATAGAGAAGTCTTGTGTGTGTGTGTCTCTCTCTCTCTGCTAGTTAAATAGGTGTCTCCAGATCACTTGATAACAACAAAGTAATACCTGTTTTCTGTAGAGATTTCAAACCTGCTGTCTTTGTTAAAAAGGGTCTTTTGACTTATGGACGTTGTTAGGAAAGTTATTAAGGTTTGTCTATAGAGTACTGTATCTGTGGCGATTATCAGTGTTGGCAGTGGATAAACCGTTTACGGTGGGCACGATTCTCCGCTGCCCACGACGGGTCGGAGAATAGCGGGAGGGCCTTCCCGACAATTTTTACGGCCTCCTGCTGTTCTCCCCCCCCCCCGACACGAATCGCTGCTCGCCATTTTTTACGGCGAACAATGATTCCCCGCAGGCCGATGGGCCGAATACCACGGCGTTTACGGCCGTTTTCACGGCCGCGATCATACTTCCTTTCAGCGTTCGTGAAAACGGCCGCAAAGTGCCCGTCCCGGACAACCATGGCACCGATTGGCACGGCCGCACCACAGCCATGCCAAGGGTGGTATGGGCCTGCGATCGGTGGGCACCGATCGCGGGCAGCGGTTCCGATACCCGCGCACTATTTGTTCTTCCGCCACCCCGCAGGATCAGTCCGCGGGGCGGCTGAGGGGCATGACGGCCCGCACATGCGCGGGTTTGACGCGTCTGCATGATGATGTCATCCGCGCATGCGCAGGTTGGAGCCGTCCAACCCGCGAATGCGTGGCTGACATCATCATGCGCGTCAGCCGGCGTGACACTTGGCGTGCGGACTTAGCGACGGTCTCTAAGCCCGCGATGCCGTGCTTCACGGGGTCCCGCTGCTAGCCCCTCCAGGGGGGGAGAATCGGGTCCCGGGAGGGGCCGCGGAGGCTGCCGTGAAACACGGCCAGTTTCACGGCAGCCTTTACGACTCGCCGCATTTGCGGAGAATCGCGCCCTGTGTGTTTATAAAATGTTAACTGAATTCATAGAATAAATATTATTTTGTTTTAAAAATACTTAAGGGGTGGGATTCTCCGATCCCCCCGCCGGGTCTGAGAATCCCCGGGTGGGGGGGGGGGGGGGGGGGGGCAGCGCGATTCCCGTCCTGACGCCGGCTGCCATATTCTCCAGCACCATTTTCTGAGTGGGTGCGGGATTCCCGCCATGTCGGTTGGGGGCCATTGACAGTGGTCCCCCCGGTGATTCTCCGGGCCCCGATAAGGCGAGCGGTCATCCATTTTTGGCCAGTCCCGCTGGCGTGGGTTATGTATGGTCCCACATAGTGGGACCTGGCAGGTAAGTTGGCAGGGGCGGTCCTCGGGGAGGGGTGGGGGGATCCGATCCAGGGGGAAGGCGCCTATGGTGGCCTCGCCCGTGATCGGGGCCCACCAATTCTATTATTCCTTTTGTCTGAATAAAGCTCGTAGTCTTGCAGTTGAAGAAGATACTTTATTTGTAAATGTGTTCTCTCTCCAGAGCTTATACTAGACGTTACATGAAGTTTATATACTGTGCTGAGCTGTCTGTGTCTGCTGAGGACTGCAGTCCTTGTGAAGAGTGACTCTGACTTCCTGTCTGTCTATAATGATACATCTCCCGTGCTCCCTCTAGTGATTGCTTAGTCGTAGTGCATTTACATTGACCCCTTGTATAGATTCAGATGTGAAGATCACTACACCGATCTGCTGGCGGGCTTGTTCCATGGGGGCACTTCTTCCTTCTGCACCATGGCCGGCGTGGAGAAGAGAACCCCCCGTGCATGTGCCAAAATACGCCCGCCGGTCTGCGCGGAATCATGCCGGCGGTTCCGCGCATGCGCGAGATCACGGCAACTGTTTTGCACATGTGCAAACATGCACTGTCCCTTCAGGGCCGGCTGGAGCAGCGCCAACCCCTCCGGCATCCACCTAGCCCCCGAGACAGGTGAGAATTTCTCACCTTGGGGGCCCGTTTATGCCGGAGTTGTTGCCGCTGGTTTTCCAGTCGGCGTGGGGACTTAGTCCCCAGAAGGGAGAATCCTGGCCAATGTCTCTGTTGCATAACACCTGGAGAGTGGACCCTTGTGCTCCCCATAACCAAAATCTATTAAAGTTGTATGTGAGGTGAACTGCATGATATACTTTGGTGTTCTCTAAACCCTGGCCCATAACAATGGGTAGAATGTGCAGACTCTGCACAGACAGTGACTCAAGCCGGGAATCAAACCTGGGACCCTGGAGCTGTGAAGCAACTTTGCTAACCACTGTGCTGCCGTGCCGTCCACAAGTTGGTCAGACTGGGGAAGGGTGGCAGATTTCCTTTCCTGAAGGATATTAGACAGCCGGATGGGCTTATACAACAATCTGGTAGTTTCTGGGTCTCCATGTTAGGTGGCATTGTGACTCCATCGGTAATGTACCTACCTTTGTGCCAGAAGCTCCAGGTTCAAGATCCACTGCAGCCCCTGTTGGTCACAGAAGGAGTGTTTATTGGATAAGCATATGGATGTTAATGGCATAGTGTAGGTTAGATGGCCTTTAGTTTTTGACTTCCCATGTCGGTGAAACATCGTGGGCCGAAGGGCCTGTACTGCGCTGTATCATTCTATGTTCTATGTTTATGACGTGGTTCAACAGTTTGATGATCAGCCTGTTATTTCTTCTGCACTTTCCCATTAATCCTTGAAAAGGAAATGTCTGGGCAAAGATATTAGTCGAACAAATAGTCGCCCGGTCTTGTAATCTCTATAACTCCCATGAAACATCATTGTTTTGTTGCCTACTCGTAATTCTCCATGTGCCAGTGATCACATGCTGCATTCATCTGAGTATATCATACTATTGAAATACCCAGTATTGTCCCAGTGGGCACATTTTCCTTGGGGAACCTTCTCCTCCAACCTTAACTGACTCTCAGCTTTATCTAAATATTATAGCTGGGTATACATTTTGCTCTGGGCATTGTTTATGCAATGCAATAGATAGCATTATCATACTCTGAAGATGTGCTTTTCACAGCTCACTGCATTCAGCCTCTCATCTGTATTTCATATTCGAACATTACCTCCAGAATTGCTGACATGGGGATGCAGGGATACCAGATTGCTGCTAAAGTCATGGCATTTATACAGGAAACAATAAGAAAAGGTCCCAATACAGTGACGCCAATAATGTCACACTATCTGCTTAACAAGCAATTAACACCAAATTGGAAATGTATTTTTTCCCCAGCATTTCTTGAAAAAAAAAAGGTCCAAGGATTTGATAGGATATATGGCATGAAATGACATGAAGGTAGGGGGAGGAATTTTAGCGTGGCTGAGTGCATGGGGTGGATTAAATAAAAAGATGAATGCATAAGAAAGATGGCTCGAACTGCCAATTTCGCATTTAATTCCTATCGGGCAACTCCCTCAGGACACGCAGTTGGGCAATGCATTTGGTGAACTTCAATACATCAGCTACATTACAGCAACATTTGCATGCATTTTTGCAGTTTAACAACAGGTTCACAGGTTCCTGAGCTTCCTGGAATTCACCAGCGAAAGTAAAATGAGAATGCAGTGGCAATTGAGCCCACTGTGGACATAGCAGCAAAATACACCAGTAAATCCTGACAGTTTACTACTTTCTTCTCTGCTTGTGTGAAAGGCTTTGGCACTTGTGCTGAGAGACTAGTTTTTACAAATTTGAAGGTGACAGCGACACTTTGTGGCTTCAGTACCTGATCTGCCCTTTAAACTCTGACATATATATACAACATACAATTTAGATGCAGCAGTAAGTCACTTAGCCCTCGATCCTGCGGTGCCATTCAATAAGTTCATGGCTGATCTGATTGCATCATAATATAATATGACGACCTCCGCCTTTAAAATATTCAAAGATTCTGGCTGGGATTCTCTGACCCCGCGCCGCCCCGACGCCAGCTCGCCGATTCTCCGGCGCCGATTCCCGGGCACCCGCGCTGGTCGGAAGCCGTTGAAAGCCCCCCCCTTCCCCGGCGATTCTCCGGGCCTTGACGCGCCGAGTGCCCGCCGAGTTCGGCCGAGTCCCGTCAGTGGGACCTCGGAGTTCTGCCTGTGGGCGCCGTTCTGGTAGGGAGGCGGGGGGGGATCCGACCCCGGGGGGGGGGGGGGGGGCCTCCACTGTGCCCTGGCCCGCGATCGGGACCTACTGATCGGCGGGCGGGCTAGTTCCGTGAGGCCCTATGTTCTTCCGCGCCGGGCCCCTGTAGGACTTTGCCATATTGCCCACGGGCTGACACGGAGTCGGGAAGCCACGCAAACTCACGCCGGCCATGGTGCACATGCTCGAACTTGTGCCGGCCGTGGCGCGCCGGCTTTCGGGCGCCGGAGCTGTAGACACCACTCCGGCGCCGTACTAGCCCCCTAGGAAGGGGTGAATACCTGCCACTTGAGCCCCTTGACGCCGGTGTGGTTCGCGCCGCTTTTCACGCCGGCGTCAGAACTTGGCCACAGGATCAGAGAATTCTGGTCTCTGTTCCTACTGAAGTCTGTGAAAGTGCACCATTACAACCATGTGACCAGAAACTGAACTGAACCAGCCATGTAATTACTGTGACGGATTTCTGAGGGGAGTAACTCACCTCCTGACCCACCAAAGCCTGTCCACCATTTAAAAGGCCCAAGTCAGGAGTGTTATGGAATACTCTCCACTTGCCTGGATGTGTGCAGCTCCAACAACACTCAAGTAGCTTAACAACATCCAAGACAAAGCAACTCGCTTCATCAGCACCCCCTGCTCAAACATTTGCTCTCTCTATCACTGACTAACAGTGACAGCAGTGTATACCATCTGCAAGGTGCACTGCAGGAACTCATCAAAGCTCCTTGGACCACACTTTCCAAACCCTTAACCACTATCTTCTAGAAGGACAAGCGCAGCAGGCATGGGAACACCACCACCTGACGGGTCCCTTCCATCCAGGCATCCAGCCATAGGAATAGCTTTCTCCCCACAGCTACTAGACTCCTCAACAACTCTCCCTCAGACTGATCTGTTCCCTGTAAGAATACCATTCACGACGCACTACGGTGCCCTTGCTCATGTATTTGCTTCATTTGGCCCTTGTTCCACACTGTATCCGATCACTATTTGGCGATGTACTATTTGCCAATGTACTCTGTCGATGATTCTTTTTGTCTATTATGTATGTACTGTGTACATTCCTTGGCTGCAGAAAAATACTTTTCCCTGTACTTCGGTACATGTGATAATAAATCAATCAATCAATCAAGGCTCACACCACCCTGACTTCGAAATACATCACCGTTCCTTCACTGTCACTGGGCCAAAATCCAGGAACTCCCACTCTAACAGCACTGTGGATGTACCTACAGCACACAGACTACAGCTGCTCAATAAGGAGGCTCACCACCGCCTTCTCAAGGGCAATTGAGGGTGGTAAATAAACACTGGCCTAGCCAGTGAAAGAATTTTGGTAAAGCTTTTAGACATCTGCCCTGATGTATTCTTTTGTGACTGGATGTCATGTTTTGTTTCATAACATTCCTGTAAACTGCCTTGGGATGTTAAATTACGTTGGAGGAAATAGCATGGATTGGCCATGCTAAATTGCCCGTAGTGTCCTAAAAAGTAAGGTTAAGGGGGAGTTGTTGGGCTACGGGTATAGGGTGGATACGTGAGTTTGAGTAGGGTGATCATTGCTCGGCACAACATCGAGGGCCGAAGGGCCTGTTCTGTGCTGTACTGTTCTAAATTCTAAATACAAGTTGTTGTTGTAGAATAGGGAAAAGAAGCACACATTAAAGGCTAACGTTGCAGGTGGTGTAACAGAGTGACCTTAATGTGCTGAAGCTCAGGTTATCAAAGGAGACACCAAACACAGAAGCAAGGACGAAATGCTGAATGAGACAGAATTAATGTGGCGCGCACGGCTTTTTGTCACCCCTTTGTCGGAAGAATGCAATAGCAAGGGACAAGGTGCAGTCAGATTCAATGCAATGTTAACATGGATAGAGGAGGTTACAGTTAAAAATGAAATACTTTAGAAATTGGAGCTTTTTTCACTAGAGCTGAGAAAATTAAAGGATGCACTTTTAGAGATCTTCAAGATAATAATGAATTATGATCAGACAAGTCGAGATAGATTATTCCCGCTGGGCAGTGCGACGATAATGAGATGGGGCAGATTTATTCTGAAAGAACAGCTTAGATACAAATTGGTCAGACAAACGTTAGATCAAGATCTGTGTATCTCCACCAACTTACTGCTGTTGAAACAAATTCTTCAAAGTGAGTTAAATATTTTCTTGGAAAGATTAAACGATGTGAGGATTTAATACACAAGTGAGTTAAAGATTTTCTTGAAAATATTAAAGGATGTGAGGAATGACCAGGAGAATGAGATGACAATAGTGGGGGCAAAAAATGACTGAGCGGGTTGGAAGGGTTGAGTGGCACTCCCTCTGCTTGTTCAAGTGCTTTATCATTGTTCTAATACAGGGCAGAAGCCAACCTCATTTCACGGTAGAAAAGACGCTGAAATGAATGAAATGAAAATGAAATGAAAATCGCTTATTGTCACAAGCAGGCTTCAAATGAAGTTACTGTGAAAAGCCCCTAGTCGCCACATTCCGGTGCCTGTTCGGGGAGGCTGGTACAGGAACTGACTTAGAACTGGATGCGATGTCTCCTTAACTAACTATCCAGTCAAAAACACTCTTAAGACAGACTCCGACAGTACATTTTTTAATTGCGTACTTATACAATCCTATGAATTTTCACAATCGCACAGGCAGCTCGTAATCTGTTATAAAGAAGGCAACGTACAATTTCACCCACTCTTCCATCAGGACAGACGGCAAGTTGGTGGCAGGGCAGGGTGCGGTCAGTTTGAATGTCGCTGACTGGATGGTAACTTGGTGGAGCAGACCATCTGCTTTCTTTCTGTAGAACAAGGTCGATTTTTGTCCTTTTGATTGCAGACCCTGCATCATTCTCAAATGGCTTCTTGAAATGCCGATGCTGAGTTATTGAGATACAGGAAGATCCTGCAAGTTCTGAATGTATGTGGGGGGGAAGGGATGCAATGCAGGAGCTGAATGAAGCCTTGACACCTCTGGTAGTATGACTAGGGATATTACGGTACCTTGGAAGCGAGCTGCTATTGGTGCAGAAGACTCGCTGCCCATTGGCCCGGGTAAATCATGTGCCTCTCTGCCGATTGGCTGGGGAAGTCATGTCCTTCTCAGCCAATTGGCTGAGAGGTTGGTAGCTCCACCCACGAGGCGGGGTATAAGAACCCGTACTGCCCGGCAATCGGCCTTTCTTCTGTACGTCTGCTGCCGGGCACATATCTTGTGCATTAAAGCCTATCGTTTGGATCTCATCCTCGTCTCATGTCCAAATGATGGTGCATCAGCACTGATCATGTGTGTGCATGTGTGTGTGTATGTATATGTTTGTGTGCTTGACAGCCCTTCCAATGATTTGCTCCTCCCTCACATGATTCGCTAAGTGTGCCATTCTGCCACTCAGCAACTGAACACCCCGTGTTGTAAGACACCGTGGAGAGTAAAGGGTTGATCATCGAGCTTCCCCCTAACCTGGAACAATAGATTTTCCATGGAAAACAGGACCACAGCGGGATGCCACGAGAAGGCAGCTGGCTGATCTTCAGTTTTAGGAGCTGAGTATTTGTGAGAATGCTTGAGCAAGGAAATAAGTGACTGGAATGATATCAACTACGAGGGAAGAGAACATAACTTTTGTGGCTTGGGTAATAAACAAAAGCAGAGAGGTTCATTAACTCCAGCAGAGGGAGGATGCATCGAAGGGTTTACTGTTAACAAAACTGCAAGGATTTTGAGAACAGTTATATTCGGGAATCTTCTTTCAGATAAGTATTTTTGTCGTAAACAACAATGACTGTTGATGTGAACAGACCACTGGGATAAATTTTCCGCCCCTGCCCACTGCGCTAATCATCGTGTGCAGGATGTACAATTTAACAGACCAATGGAAGGTCCGCTGATCTCGGGCAGGAATTTCTGATCTCGGAGCAGGCGGGGTTGGGGTTTCAAAGTATTTAGGAGCTTATTCATCAAAACATCTCACTTGTGACCCATACCTTTGACGTAGGCAAAATATAATTCATAAAGTGGACAGATTTTCAACTGTCATTTGGATCACTCAACAAAGAACAGTACAGCACAGGAACAGTACAGCGCAGGAACAGGCTCTGTGGCCCTCCAAGCCTGATTTCTCTTGAAACAAGGCAGCACGGTGGCGCAGTGGGTTAGCCCTGCTGCCTCACGGAGCCGAGGTCCCAGGTTCGATGCCGACTCTGGGTCACTGTCCGTGTGGAGTTTGCACATTCTCCCTGTGTTTGCGGGGGTTTCGCCCTCACAACCCAAAGATGTGCAGGGTAGGTGAATTGGCCATGCTAAATTGTCCCTTGATTGGAATAAATTAATTGGGTATTCTAAATTTATTTTTCAAAAATGATGCCTCTTGAATCTAAAAACCTTCTGCGCTTCCGGGGGTCCGCATCCTTCTAGTCCCATCCTAATCATGTATTTGTAAAGATGCTTCTTAAATGTCACAGTTGTATCTGCTTTCACCACCTCCTCCGGCAACGGGTTCCAAGCACCCACTACCCTCTGTGTAGAAACTTCGCTCGCACATCTCCTCTAAACTTTGCCCCTCGCATCTTAAACCTACCTCCCCTAGTTATTAACTCTTCCACCCTTAGAAAAAGCTTCTGACTATCCACTCTGTCCATGTCACTCATAACTTTGCAGACTTCTATCAGGTCATCCCTCAATGTCCGTCGTTCCAGTGAAATCAATCCAGGTTTATCCAACCGCTTCTCTTAGCTAATACCCTCCAGACTGGGCAATATCCAAGTAAACCTCTCCTCAGAAGGTAGATATATAAAAGTGATATATTGGATATTACGGCTGATAATTGGGCTGGCTGAACCCCCCCCCCCCCCCCCATGTGTTTGTATAATATGGTGTGATGAAGACAGGTCAGCAATCCAATGGCATTACGCCAGTCTCTGATATTATGGAATGCGTGTGACGTGGAAATTGGAAGCCTGCCCACCATTTTGAAAGAAGCAATGAACAAGCTATTGAGATAATTAAAAACATAATTAAGGACAATGTTTCCTTGTCTGCTCCATTTTTCAGATGTAAAATGGGAAAAGGTGTGTGAGTACTTTATGACAGGTATGAGCAGGAGGCACATAGGCAAATCAGTAGGTCACCAATGGGACCATTGGTGCATCTGGCAGTAGAGTCTGCTGGTGAAGGTGTGGTGAATGTAACTCCATAATTCACACTGTATTGTATATACATGAGACCAGGCATTGATAAGTGCAGTTGCGTTGCCCGACCACTAGGGGGAGTAGCGCTGGGAATGCTGAGGAGTTTGTACAGGGCTCCACCCTTGGCTCCGCCCATGACTCCTCCCACTGGACTGCTGTATAAATACCAATGCTCAGAGCCAGTCGTTCAGTTCATCGAGAGTTCAACGTGGAACAGGCTGGCTCTGTTGTACGTAGATTAAAACCACTGTTCATATCTTAAAGCACGTGTCTAGTGAATTGATGGTTCCATCAATTTAATCTACTTAAGAAACAGTCAGGATCAAACATGGAATCAGCCCTCAAGCCTGAGCGACTGGAACTCGATCCACAGGATGCAGAGGCAAAAGAAATTTATTCTCATTGGCTGCGGTGTTTGAAAGTCTACCTGGCGGAAGCAAGCAGAGCCGAAACAATGGAGGAGCAGAAACTGAGCCTACTGCACGTGAGGGTGAGCCACCGAATCTCTACTCAACTAAACTGCGCCAGTTCATATACTGAAGCCCTAGCGCTACTCGACAAAATGTATGTAAGGCCTGTAAATGAGGTCTACGCGCGACACATGTTTACTACTCGCCGCCAGCGGCCTGCAGAATCGCTCACAGAATTCCTGAGAGAGCTTAAAACTTTATCTAGTGACTGTAATTACCAGGCGGTTACCGCGGCAGAACATAGAGAACTTGCTGTACGCGATGCCTTTGTTGCGGGCCTTAGGTCAAATTACGTGCGCCAACGACTGCTGGAAAAGGGGGCCCTAAATCTTGAAGCGACTGTTGAACTTGCTACCATTATGGAGGTCTCCTCCCACAGCCTCACCTCATTCCCCGCGGACCCCGCGACCCCGTCATGGGCCCCCGACCAGCGACTCCCCCTGGCCTGCGCCACGCGGCCGCCCACCCACAATGCTGCCCCAGTCTGCCACTTTTACGGCCAGGATCAGCACTCGCGGCAGCACTGCCTGGCCCACAACGCGACCTGCAGCAGCTGCGGGCGAAAAGGGCAATATGCCAGAGTGTGTCTGACGAAGAAAGCCCCAGCCTCTAACCCCCCCATGGCTCAAAGCACTCGTTCCCTGAATTCACAGGCCCGCAGGCCCCGAAACGCTGCAGCCTGTATGCCGACTCCGTCCCCACCCGACATGTGCGACTCATGGGGGCGGCCATCTTGGCAATCCTCCTCCATGCGGCTGGCCATGTGCGACTCATGGGGGCAGCCATCTTGGCAATCCTCCTCCATGCGGCCGGCCATGTGCGACTCATGGGGGCGGCCACCTTGGGATCCATCCCCTTCAAACTCTGAAACTCACCTCGACGACTACGAACTCAGAGGACAGTCATCACGGGGCCACTCCAGCACAGCTGATCGAGCCGCCGACGACCCGCAACTCAGCGCAGTCACTCTGGACCAATCGCACCCGAAGCATCTGTGAAACTCGATGGCGACGGTCCAAATTAACGGGTACAGCACGCCGTGTCTTTTCGACTCCGGGAGCACTGAGAGCTTCATACACCCAAATGTGGTAAGACACTGTTCACTCCCCGTTTTCCCCATGTGGCAAACTATCTCCCTCGCTTCGGGCTCCCACTCTGTCCAGATCCAAGGGCGCACCGCCGCGACGCTCAGAATCCAAGGCGCTAGCAATGCCAAATTCCAGCTCTACGTCCTGCCCGAACTCTGCGCCCCACTCTTATTAGGCCTTGATTTCCAGTGTAATCTCAAGAGTCTCACCCTCAGTTTCGGTGGACCCCTACCCCCACTCACTATCTGCAGCCTAGCCATGTTGCGAATCTCCCCCCTCCTCTCTTTGCCAACCTCACCCCAGACTGTAAACCCGTAGCCACTCGCAGCAGGCGGTACAGCCTGCAGGATAGGGTGTTCATCCGATCGGAGGTCCGAAGGCTTCTCAGTGAGGGGATCATAGAGGCCAGCAACAGCCCCTGGAGAGCTCAGGTGGTGGTCATCAAGACCGGGGAAAAATTCCGTATGGTTGTCGACTATAGTCAGACCATAAATAGATTTACGCTCCTTGACGCGTATCCCCTCCCCAGGACTGCAGACATGGTAAACCAGATCGACCAGTATCGGCTCTTTTCCATGGTGAATCTGAAGTCTGCATACCACCAGCTCCCAATCCGCCTGGAGGACCGCCACTACACGGCATTTGAGGCCGATGGCCGCCTCTTCCATTTCCTCCGGGTCCCCTTTGGCGTCACAAACGGGGTTTCGGTGTTCCAACGAGCAATGGACCGAATGGTGCACCAGTGCAGGCTGCGGGCCACGTTTCCATACTTGGACAATGTCACCATCTGCGGCTATGACCAGCAGGACCACGACGCAAACCTCTACCGTTTTCTCCAGACGGCTCAGAAATTAAACCTCACTTATAACAAGGAGAAATGCGATTTTCTGCACAACCAAACTAGCCATCCTCGGCTATGTCGTGGAAAACGGAGCCCTGGGCCCAGACCCGGACCATATGCGCCCCCTCTTAGAACTCCCCCTCCCTCATTGTCCCAAGGCCCTCAAACGGTGCTTTGGTTTCTTTTCCTACTACGCCCAGTGTGCCCCTCAATATGCGGACAAAGCCGTCCCACTCTTTAAGGCCACACTTTTTCCCCTGTCAGCTGAGGCGCGCCAGGCCTTCAACTGCATCAAGGAGGACACCGCCAAGGCAGCCATGCGGGCGGTGGATGAATCCACTCCCTTTCAGGTTGAGAGCGACGCCTCAGAGGTAGCTCTAGCAGCCACCTTAAATCAGGCAGGAAGGCCAGTTGCATTTTTCTCCCGTACCCTCTCCGCTTCGGAACTCCGACACTCGGCAGTCGAAAAAGAAGCACAAGCCATTGTGGAGGCTATTCGTCACTGGAGGTACTACCTCGCAGGTAGGAGGTTCACCCTCATCACCGATTGGTTGCCTTTATGTTTGATAACTCGCAAAGGGGCAAAATTAAAAACGATAAAATTCTGCGGTGGAAGATCGAACTCTCCACCTATAGCTACGATATTAAGTATCGACCGGGGAAGCTTAACGAGCCCCCAGATGCCCAATCTCGTGGGACATGCGCCAGCGCGCAGATCGACCGCCTGAAAGTCATCCACAACGACCTCTGCCACCCAGGGGTCACCCGGCTCACCCACTACATCAAAGCCCGAAATCTGCCTTTCTCCACTGAGGAGGTAAAAGCCGTCACCAGAGTCTGCCCGATCTGTGCGGAGTGCAAACCGCACTTCTATAGACCAGACAGGGCCCACCTGGTCAAGGCTTCTAGGCCCTTTGAACGCCTCGCGATCGATTTCAAAGGGCAACTCCCCTCAACTAACAGGAACATTTACTTCTTAAACGTCATAGATGAGTTCTCCCGCTTCCCATTTGCTATCCCGTGCCCCGATATGACCTCCCACATAGTCATTAGGGCCCTGCATAGTATCTTCACCCTGTTTGGTTTCCCCAGCTACATGCACAGCAACCGGGGTTCGACCTTCATGAGCGACGAGCTGCGTCAGTACCTGCTCGACAAGGGCATCGCCTTGAGCAGGACTACCAGCTACAACCCCAGGGGGAACGGGCAGGTGGAGAGGGAGAATGCGACGGTCTGGAAGACCGTCCTACTGACCCTCCGGTTCAGGAATCTCCAAGTTTCCCATTGGCAGGAAGTCCTCCCAGACGCGCTCCACGCTATCAGGTCCCTCTTAGGCACATCGACCAGTCAGACCCCTCACAAGCGGCTCTTTAGTTTTTCCAGGGGCACTGCCACGGGGGTCTCTCTCCCGGCATGGCTGAAGACACCGGGCCTTGTACTCCTCAGGAAGCACGTCAGGGGCGCACAAAACCGACCCCCTTGTAGAGAAGGTGCGCCTGCTTCACTCCAACCCCCAGTACGCCTTCGTTGAGTTCCCTGACGGCCGTCAGGACACCATATCCCTCCGGGACCTTGCACCCGCCGGATCCAGCATCCCCTCTATCACTACAGATGCACCCCTCACCCTACACCCCACCCAGCTGCCCCCTCGGCTCCCGAGCCCACTAGCTCGCTGCATTGGTTCCGCGCAACCCAGCCGCCCTCTCGCGCTCCAGAGCCCACTAGCTCACTCCACCTGTTCCGCGCGCCTGCACCGGCTAACCCCCAGCGCCCCCAATAAGTGCAGTTGCGTTGCCCGTACACTAGGGGGAGTAGCGCTGGGAATGCTTAGGAGTTTGTACAGGGCACCACCCTTAGCTCCGCCCACAACTCCTCCCCCTGGACTGCTGTATAAATACCAATGCTCAGAGCCAGTCGTTCAGTTCATCGAGAGTTCAACGTGGAACAGGCTGGCTCTGTTGTAAGTAGATTAAAACCACTGTTCATATCTTAAAGCACGTTTCTAGTGAATTGATGGTTCCATCAGAAGGTGACAAATCCATGGCAGGATAGTTCGGTCCTGCCAACGGCGAAACCCCACCACATGTTTCCTGTGGGCAGGGAGATGCATTCAACAGGAAACACCATTGACAGTGTCAGGACCAGACGATCCCATCACTGGTCAATGACGGTTCATCTCCGCCTCCGTGAAAGACTCCGCAAGGGGGGAGGGTGGAAATTGTTGTCCTCCATGTTTTTGACATTTGCCACCTTCCTGCTGGGCATCAGTTGATTATCTGTCTGAAGCTCGATTTGCCATGCTGTGATAGTGGAGGGTAGGGGCAGGAGCAAGAAGACCATTCATTTCCCATTCTTCTTCCCTCACTCCATTGAAAGCATATAAAATCCAGTTCAGTGTTTTCATTTATCTAGTCAAGCCTGGAGGGAGGACACAAAGGTATGGATATGAGTTTCAGCATTTTATTGATCAGAGGTGGGGATGGAAATGGCTGATTTTACTGAGGTGGTAAAATCCACTCGTAGAAACATGGAAAATAGGAGCAGGAGTAGGCCATTCGGCCCTTTGAGCCTGCTCTCCATCATTCAATATGGTCATGCCTGATATTCTATCTCAATGCCATACTCCCCCTCTCTCCCCTATACCTCTTCACATGATCAGTCTCTAGAAATCTAACAATTTCCTTCTTAAATATGTTCAGAGAGTTGGCCTCCACAGCCTTCTGTGGTCGAGAATTCAACAGGTTAACCAGCTTCTGAGTGAAGAAATTTCTCCTCATCTCAGTCCTAAATGACCTACTCTGTACCCTGAGCCTGGGAAACCTTGTTCTAGACCCCAGCCAGGGGAATCAACATCAACGTCTGCCTGGCCCTGTCAGAATTCGGAGGCCATCCAAAGCTTCATCTTGGAATGTTTCCTTTTACCTTCTTTAAGCTGATGGAACCTCACTCTCCAGCAGCAAGACACTTTAAGCAAAGTGTACTTTAGCAGTTCCCATTCATTATGCAATTATCCAACATTGGAGCTGGTTTGCTGGTTAGCACACTGGGCTAAATCGCTGGCTTTTTAAAAAAGCAGACCAAGGCAGGCCAGCAGCACGGTTCAATTCCCGTACCAGCCTCCCCGAACAGGCGCCGGAATGTGGCGACTAGGGGCTTTTCACAGTAACTTCATTGAAGCCTACTTGTGACAATAAGCAATTTTCATTTTTAGTTTTTTCAGTGGTTCGAAGGTAAAGGTCAGCTGAAGGAGCTTTGTTCCTCCCATCACTGTGCCTGGACAAGCCCTATGGTGTAGATATCTTAACAACATCCACTCAGGAAAGTTTCACTCAGCTGAGAAGAGGGGATTATCCCATGAGGAAAGGTTGGAGAGGTTGGGCTTGTATCTGTTGGAGTTTAAAAGAATGCTACAGCGCACTACAGATGGAGTTTAATGCGGAAAAGTGTGAGGTGGTTCACTTTGGAAGGAGTAACAGGAATGCAGAGTACTGGGCTAATGGCTAGATTCTTGGTAGTGTAGATGAACAGAGAGATCTCGGCATCCAGGTACATAAATCCCTGAAAGTTGCCACCCAGGTTAATAGGGCTGTTAAGCAGGCATATGGTGTGCTAGCCTTTATAAGCAGGGGGATTGAGTTTCGGAACCACAGTGTTCTATGTTCTATGTTCTATGTTCTAATGAGAGGCAACCTTATTGAAACACACAGGAGGATCCTGAGGGGACTTATAAGTTGGATACTGAAAGGACGGGAGAGACTAGATCTGGGGGATACAGTTCAAAAATAAGGGGTCTTCCATTTAAGATAGAGATGAGAAGAATTGTTTTCCTCAAAGAAGAGTGTGAGTCTGTGGAACCCTCTACCCCAGAGAGAGGTGGAAGCAGAGTCATTGAATATTTTGAAAGCTGAGCTAAACAGATCCTTGATTAACACAAAGTCAGAGGGTATAGTGGGTGTTGTATTTTTAGAATGATATAAAGGTACCAATCACTCATGAGGGATTAGGTAAACATGCTGTGGGTTCATTTATTGAGACTAGGCACATGTAAACAGATGCAGCTGCAAATAAAGCTTGAAGACATCAGAGCTGTGTGCATGCTCTGCTGAAAGTAAAAGTGAAACAAAAACCCGATTGCATAAGTCACTTCCTTTCGAGTGATGTTGTGCTGCAATCTTTTAAAAACATATTACAACAAGCAGTAGGAAGTAATGTGGAGCTGAGGCATTAATCGGGTCAGCCATGATCTTATTAAATGGTGGAGCAGGTTCGAGGTTGCCAGATGGTTTAGTCCTGCTCCGCATTTTACCTGCCATAATGAAATGAAAATGAAATGAAATGAAAATCGCTTATTGTCACGAGTAGGCTTCAATGAAGTTACTGTGAAAAGCCCCTAGTCGCACATTCCGGCGCCTGTCCGGGGAGGCTGGTACGGGAATCGAACCGTGCGGCTGGCCTGCTTGAAAAGCCAGCGATTTAGCCGAGTGAGCTAAACCAGCCCCTGGTTTACCAGCCCCGGGATGAAGATCTCCCTTGCATTATTTATGATGCAATTCGGCAGTGAATTGCCCAACTCAGATCTGCTTTATGGCAGACAGGAACAGTGTCTGTTTTTATGAGCTATGCAATGTGGTTGAACCTTGTGCAAGAATTTTTCCCATGAAAGCTCTGAAGAATAATCATGTTGGCAGAACATTGGAGTGTGGATAATGGAGGTTACACTGCAGTAGTCCTTTGTACAAGCCGAAAGGTACTTGTATTGCTCTGTGGTTTTCAGCTTGTTAGGTCTAGTGAGCTGTGGAATAACATGATATGCTTTAATGAGTCTTTTACCCAAAAGAGATACCTCAATGCCATGCCATGCTGTCAGATTTTGTACATGGCTTGTGAATGCATATCTACAAATAGGAAAATTATACACCATCAATAAAAGTTTTCTCATCTTTTTATAATCTATTCTTGTGAATAATTCAATTATATTCCAGGTTTAAAAAAAGCAGCTTAATATGTGCACAATGCTCAAAAGAATGCACATCATTTCTTAAGGCAAATTCCACACCTTGTCTGTCTAGTTTCCACTTGTATGGGGGAGTCCAAAACTAAGTGGCAAAAATACAGACATCACGAATAAGTCCTTTCAGGAATTCAGTTGAAACACTCGGAACAATGAGAATGTGAATATCACTCCCACAAAGTGTGGTTATAATGATTATTTCATATTTTTATTAATTCATGGGATGTGCGCATCGCTGGCTATACCAGCATTTATTGCCCAACCCTTATTGTCCTAATTTGTGTTGAGCTGTCTTGTTGAACCACTGCAGTCCATGTTGATCATAAATCATCATAGAAGTCATGCAGTGTTGATCATAGAATTTACAGTGCAGAAGGAGGCCATTCGGCCCATCGGGTCTGCACCGGCTCTTGGAAAGAGCACCCTACCCAAGCCCACACCTCCACCCTATACCCATAACCCAGTAACCCCAACACTAAGGGCAATTTTGGACACTAAGGACAATTTAGAAAGGCCAATCCACCTAACCTGCACATCTTTTGGACTGTGGGAGGAAACCAGAGCACCCGGAGGAAACCCACACATACACGGGGAGAACGTGCAGACTCCGCGCAGACACTGAACCAAGCCGGGAATTGAACCAGGGACCCTGGAGCTGTGAAGCAATTGTGCTAACCACTATGCTACCATGCTGCCCCCCCCACAAAAAAAAAATGACAACAAAACCACAGCAATCAAAAACAGCCAGGAACAAAAAGATAATTGAATTTGATTGCTGCAAACTGGCCCAGAGGGGAAATTGGGAAATATTTAACTGTGCAATACTGGACCTCGTCATCAGGTGGTGCTGAAGGAGGAGGACTGAAGCACAACCCCAACATTGGCCAAACCCACACCCATACAGTTTAATAAATACTGGATAACTTTTACACTATCCACCAATTCCAATAAGGAGTCAATAGTGCCAGGAATGGGAGGAGCAGAATGCAGCAAGAGCCAGCCATTGTAGAGGCGAGCTTTGCACAGAACCTGATTATCTCATAACACATTAAGCTGAAGTTTTGGGGTAGCTCGCTCAATAGAGCTGAGTGTGGAAAGTGAATGAGGAAGCTGACCAGATAGCTGTGCCAGCAACAACCAAATCTGGCCCGAGGAGGTGGAGATGCAAAGTTAAAGGGCGAAATCGCCCAGGGCCGCTGAAAATCCCGCCCCCGCTGTGGCAGAAGTTCTCTGCTACTCGGGAATTGGCGGGGTCGGGAAACACCACCCGCCGATCGGCGAGCCCCCTGCGGCGATTCTCCGGCTCGCGATGGGCCGAAGTCCCGCCGCTGTGAGGCCTCTCCCGCCGCCGTGGTTTGAACCACCTCTGGTGGTGCCAGGATCGGCGGTGCGAGCGGGCCCCCGGGGTCTTGGGGGGGCGCGGGGCGATCGGACCCTGGGGGGTGCCCCCACGGTGGCAAGGCCCGCGATCGGGGCCCACCCCATTTTCTTCCGCCGCCGCCACGGCCTCCACCATGGCGGAGGCAGAAGAGAATCCCCCAGCGCGCATGCGCCGGTGGTGACGTCATCGGCAGCTGACGCACTGGCGCATGCGCGAACCAGCGAAGGCCTTTCAGCCAGAACCGGCGCCGGGCGTCAAAGCCCGCTAGAGCCGGTTTGGGCGCCAGTCGGTGTGGTGCCAACCGCTCCAGCACGGGCCTAGCCCCTCAATGTGAGGGCTTGGCCCCTAAAGGTGCGTAGAATTTCGCACCTTTGGGGAGGCTCGATGCTGGAGTGGTTGGCGCCACTCCGCTACACCGGGACCCCCCCGCCGGGTAGGGGAGAATCCCGCCCCAGAAGGGAAAAGTGCAATCCCGTTTATTTTGAGGTTGCGTGTTAAGCTATCTCATTGTCAGGTTATGTGGTGTACGTACACCCACAGTGCTGTTATGGATTGAGTTTCAGGATTTTGATCCAGCGGCAGTGAAGAAACGGCATTATATTTCCAAGTCGGGATGGTGAGTGACTGGGAGGTGAGTTTCCTGGAGGTGGTGTTCCCCTGTGCCTGACACCCTTGTCCTTCCAGATGGTAGTGGTCGTGAGTTTGGAAGGTGCTGCCTAAAGAGACTTGGTAAATTCCTGCAGTGCATCCTATAGATTGTACACACTGCTGACACTGCGCGTCGGTGGTGGAGGGAATGAATGTTAGGTTATTTACATTGTCTAACTTGTGTTGCTCTGTTGCGTATTTTTTTTACATGTACGAAATGATCTGTTTGAGCTGCATGCAGAAAAATCTCAGCACACGTGACAATAAACAAATCCAATCTAATAGGGTTGGTTTGCCAATCAGGCGGCCTGCTTTGTTCTGAATGGTGTCAATCTTCAGGAGTGTTGTTGGAGTGGCACTAATTCAGGCAAGTGTGAAGTATTCCATTACGTAGTCGTAGCCCCAAGTCGTAGTCCACATTGGCACTAACGACATAGGTAGGAAAGGGGACAAGGATGTCAGGCAGGCCTTTCGGGAGCTAGGATGGAAGCTCAGAGCGAGAACAAACAGAGTTGTTATCTCTGGGTTGTTGCCCGTGCCAAGTGATAGTGAGACGAGGAATAGGGAGAGAGAGCAATTAAACACGTGGCTACAGGGATGGTGCAGGCGGGAGGGATTCAGATTTCTGGATAACTGGCGCTCTTTCTGGGGAAGGTGGGACCTCTATAGACAGGATGGTCAACATCTGAACCTAAGGGGCACCAATATCCTGGGGGGGAGATTTGTTAGTACTCTTTGGGGGGGTTTAAACTAATTCAGCAGGTGCATGGGAACCTGGATTGTAGTTTTGGGGTGCGAGAGATTGAGAGTATAGAGGTCAGGAGCACAGATTTGACTTCGCAGGAGGGCGGCAGTGTTCAGGTAGGTGGTTTGAAGTGTGTCTATTTCAATGCCAGGAGTATACGAAATAAGGTAGGGGAACTGGCAGCATGGGTTGGTACCTGGAACTTCGATGTTGTGGCCATTTCAGAGACATGGATAGAGCAGGGACAGGAATGGTTGTTGCAGGTTCCGGGGTTTAGGTGCTTTAGTAAAGTCAGAGAAGGGGGCAAAAGAGGGGGAGGAGTGGCGCTGCTAGTCAAGGACAGTATTACGGTGGCAGAAAGGGTGCAAGATGGGGACTCTTCTTCCGAGGTAGTATGGGCTGAGGTTAGAAACAGGAAAGGAGAGGTCACCCTGCTGGGAGTTTTCTATAGGCCACCTAATAGTTCTAGAGATGTAGAGGAAAGGATGGCGAAGATGATTCTGGAAAAGAGCGAAAGTAACAGGGTAGTTGTTATGGGAGACTTTAACTTTCCTAATATTGACTGGAAAAGATATAGTTCGAGTACATTGGATGGGTCGTTCTTTGTACAATGTGTGCAGGAGGGTTTTCTGACACAATATGTTGACAGGCCAACAAGAGGTGAGGCCACTTTGGATTTGGTTTTGGGTAATGAACCAGGCCAGGTGTTAGATCTGGAGGTAAGTGAACACTTTGGAGACAGTGACCACAATTCGGTGACCTTTACATTAGTGATGGAAAGGGATAAGTATACACCGCAGGGCAAGAGTTATAGCTGGGAGAAGGGCAATTATGATGCCATTAGACATGATTTAGGATGTGTAGGTTGGAGAAGTAGGCTGCAAGGGTTGGGTACACTGGATATGTGGAGCTTGTTCAAGGAACAGCTATTGCGTGTTCTTGATCAGTACGTACCAGTCAGACAGGGAGGAAAGGGTAGAGCGAGGGAACCGTGGTTTACCAAAGAAGTGGAATCTCTTGTTAAGAGGAAAAAGGAGGCCTATGTGAAGATGAGGCGTGAAGTTTCAGTTGGGGCGCTTGATAGTTACAGGGAAGCGAGGAAGGATCTAAAGAGAGAGCTGAGACGAGCAAGGAGGGGACATGAGAAGTCTTTGGCAGGTAGGATCAAGGAAAACCCAAAAGCTTTCTATAGGTATGTCAGGAATAAAAGAATGACAAAGGTAAGAGTAGGGCCAGTCAAGGACAGTGGTGGGAAGTTGTGTGTGGAGGCTGAGGAGATAAGCGAGATACTAAATGAATACTTTTTGTCAGTATTCACTCAGGAAAAAGATAATATTGTGGAGGAGAATGCTGAGACCCAGGCTATTAGAATAGATGGCATTGAGGTGAGTAGGGAAGAAGTGTTGGCAATTCTGGACAAGGTGAAAATAGATAAGTCCCCGGGGCCTGATGGGATTTATCCTAGGATTCTCTGGGAAGCCAGGGAAGAGATTGCTGAGCCTTTGGCGTTGATTTTTAGGTCATCATTGGCTACAGGAATAGTGCCAGAGGACTGGAGGATAGCAAATGTGGTCCCTTTGTTCAAGAAGGGGAGTAGAGATAACCCCGGTAACTATAGGCCGGTGAGCCTAACATCTGTGGTGGGTAAAGTCTTGGAGAGGATTATAAAAGATAAGATTTATAATCATCTAGATAGGAATAATATGATTAGGGATAGTCAGCATGGTTTTATGAAGGGTAGGTCATGCCTCACAAACCTTATCGAGTTCTTTGAGAAGGTGACTGAACAGGTGGACGAGGGTAAAGCAGTTGATGTGGTGTATATGGATTTCAGTAAAGCGTTTGATAAGGTTCCCCACGGTCGGCTATTGCAGAAAATACGGAGGCTGGGGATTGAGGGTGATTTAGAGATGTGGATCAGAAATTGGCTAGTTGAAAGAAGGCAGAGAGTGGTGGTTGATGGGAAATGTTCAGAATGGAGTTCAGTTACGAGTGGCGTACCACAAGGATCTGTTCTGGGGCCGTTGCTGTTTGTCATTTTTATAAATGTCCTAGAGGAGGGAGCAGAAGGATGGGTAAGTAAATTTGCAGACGACACTAAAGTCGGTGGAGTTGTCGACAGTGCGGAAGGATGTTGCAGGTTACAGAGGGACATAGATAAGCTGCAGAGCTGGGCTGAGAGGTGGCAAATGGAGTTTAATGTGGAGAAGTGTGAGGTGATTCACTTTGGAAAGAATAACAGGAATGCGGAATATTTGGCTAATGGTAAAATTCTTGGTAGTGTGGATGAGCAGAGGGATCTCGGTGTCCATGTACATAGATCCCTGAAAGTTGCCACCCAGGTTGATAGGGTTGTGAAGAAGGCCTATGGTGTAATGGCCTTTATTGGTAGAGGGATTGAGTTCCGGAGCCATGAGGTCATGTTGCAGTTGTACAAAACTCTAGTACGGCCGCATTTGGAGTATTGCGTACAGTTCTGGTCGCCTCATTATAGGAAGGACGTGGAAGCTTTGGAACGGGTGCAGAGGAGATTTACCAGGATGTTGCCTGGTATGGAGGGAAAATCTTATGAGGAAAGGCTGATGGACTTGAGGTTGTTTTCGTTAGAGAGAAGAAGGTTAAGAGGTGACCTAATAGAGGCATACAAAATGATCAGAGGGTTAGATAGGGTGGACAGCGAGAGCCTTCTCCCGCGGATGGAGGTGGCTAGCACGAGGGGACATAGCCTTAAATTGAGGGGTAATAGATATAGGACAGAGGTCAGAGGTGGGTTTTTTACGCAAAGAGTGGTGAGGCCGTGGAATGCCCTACCTGCAACAGTAGTGAACTCGCCAACATTGAGGGCATTTAAAAGTTTATTGGATAAGCATATGGATGATAAGGGCATAGTGTAGGTTAGATGGCCTTTAGTTTTTTTCCATGTCGGTGCAACATTGAGGGCCGAAGGGCCTGTACTGCGCTGTATCGTTCTATGTTCTATGTTCTATGTACAGTCCTGACTTGTGCCTTGTAGATGGGGGTCAGGTTTTTTGGAGTCAGGAGGTGAGATACTTATTGCACAGTTTCTAGCATCTGACCTGCCACAGTATTTAAATGGCTGGAAAAATATATTAATTTTGCTTCCAATTTCCACCCCTCTATCATCTTCACATGGTCGATCTCCAACCATTCTTGACCTTTCTATTTCAATTTCTGGGGATGGACTGCCCACTAATATCCCATTACAAACCCACTGATGCCTACAGCTAATTCGGCTACAGCTCTTCACGTTCCACATCCAATCTCCCAGTTCCTTCGCCTCCATCACATCTGTTCTGATGATGCCACTTTACAAAACGGTGCTGCTGACATATCTCCATGCTTTCTCTGTCGTGGTTTCCCACCCATTGGGGTGGATTGGCCATTGAGGTGGATTGGCCATGCTAAATTGCCCGTAGTGTCCTTAAAAGTAAGGTTAAGGGGGGGGTTGTAGGGTTACGGGTATAGGGTGGATACGTGGGTTTGGGTAGGGTGATCATTGCTCGGCACAACATCGAGGGCCGAAGGGCCTGTTCTGTGCTGTACTGTTCTGTACTACACCCTGTCTGCTTCATCCGATGCCAATGCTTATGTAGTTACATTGTATATCTTGTGTTGCCCTATTATGTATTGTCATGTATTTTCTTGAATTCTGTTCAATTCCCTTTTCTTCCCATGTACTGAATGATCTGTTGAGCTGCTTGCAGAAAAACACTTTTCACTGTACCTCGGTACACGTGACAATAAACAAATCCAATCCAATCCAATCCAATCCATTGTGGTCGACAGGGCTCTCAACCGTGTCCAACCCATCTCCCGAACCTCTGCCCTCACCTCCTCTCCTACCTCCCAGAAACAGGATAGTGTCCCCCTTATCCTCAATTTGCACTCCACCAGCTTCCTCATTCAAAGATTCATCCTCCGCCAGTTCCACATGATTCAACCACCAAACACACTCATTCCCCATGTCAGCAATTCGCAGATGTGCAGGTTTGGGGGATTGGCCATGCTAAATTGCCCCTTAGTGTCCAAAACAGATGTGTAGGTTAGGTCAAGGGGTTATTGGGGTAGGGTGGGGGACTAAGCTTGGGTGGAGTTCTCTTTCAGAGAGGAGGTGCAGACTTGATGGGCCTAATGGCCTCCTTCTGCACTGTAGAGATTCTATGATTCTATCATGTTGGGACACGGTGCCATGTGAGGAAGTTGAAGGAACTGAAAGTAATCAAAGTAATCACAAGTAGGCTTACATTAACACTGCAATGAAGTTACTGTGAAAAGCCCCGAGTCGCCACATTCCGCCGCCTGTTCGGGTACACAGAGAGAGAATTCAGAATGTCCAATTCACCTAACGGCATGTCTTTCAGGACTTGTGAGAAGAAACGGGAGCACGCGGAGGAAATCCATACAGACACAGGGAGAACGTGTAGACTCAGCACGGGCGGTGACGCGAGCCGGGAATCGAACCCGGGTCCCCGGCGCTGTGAAGCAACAGTGCTAACCACTGTGCACAATTTATTACTTGTTTCTGGCTACTGATTCAATCAGGTAAGCTGCTGAATCATAGGATACTGAGCAGAGTAACATACTTCCCAGTCAAATGAAAATGGAGCTCTGATCCGGTCAGCCAAGAGGCTGAAATAGGCATCTGAAGCTCGGGATAAGGGTGACCATTTGAGTGCTGGAGCAGGTGCCATTTCTACAGTGCATTTGGTACAATTGCCATCTTGTGTAGCTGTATATGTCACAGCTCACTGCTCCATCTACTCTTCACAGTACAAGAGCTTTGGAAACTTACCTCTTAGTCTCTTATTTTCCAGTCCATTTACCTCGCTGTTATTTACCTGAGGGGGCAGCACGGTAGCATGGTGGTTAGCATAAATGCTTTACAGCTCCAGGGTCCTAGGTTCGATTCCCGGCTGGGTCACTGTCTGTACGGAGTCTGCACGTCCTCCCCGTGTGTGTGTGGGTTTCCTCCGGGTGCTCCGGTTTCCTCCCACAATCCAAAGATGTGCGGGTTAGGTGGATTGGCCATGCTAAATTGCCCGTAGTGTCCTTAAAAGTAAGGTTAAGGGGGGGGTTGTTGGGTTACGGATATAGGGTGGATACGTGGGTTTGGGTAGGGTGATCATTGCTCGGCACAACATTGAGGGCCGAAGGGCCTGTTCTGTGCTGTACTGTTCTATGTTCTAGAAGCTTCAGGCGATATTATTCAAGTATTAAAGATACATCAGGGAGAGGTAAATTGAACTCGAATAATACATTTTGAGATTTCCACAACTTTAAAAACAGAGGATAAAAGCTAACATTAAGAAAATGGAAGGTGCGCAGACAGTTTAGATTTTAACGGCACTTTCTATATTGGGAGGTGAACTGGACTGCCCAGGAATGCAGATACTGTGAAAACAATTTTAAGGAGAATGGCACTAAATAAAAATAAGTAAGAAGGTGCATTTATGTAGCAACTCTCACAACCCCAAGCCATCTCAATGTTCCTTACAATCGTTGAAGAATTTTTGAATTCTTCACTGTTGTAATGTAGAAAAAAACTGACGATTGATCAGTCTTAGGTCTTGATCGAAGCTTGATGAGCTGTAAAGTCTTTTCTGTCAGGTGCATGTTCCCAGAGAGAACACTTCATTTTTAGTCACTGCAGGATTGCATATCTTTAAAGCCCTTACTTAGTAACCTCCTTATTTTCCTTCTCCAGAAATGTTGCTCTTCTCTTTTCCCATTGAAAGGGTCACATAATTAAGCTAACTTGTGTCTCCAGGGAAACCACTCACTAAGACACAGTAGAAAGGATCAGCAGATCTGATAGCATCTGTGGAGAGAAAGATGGAGTTAATGAATTGGATTCTTTTGCAAGCTTCAGGGCGCCAACATTGAAATAAAATGGGGATCTCGAGCCCGCACTTGCTGGTGGTGGGAAGGGTTTGGCGGTTTTGGCGGTAAAGGTCCCTTAATTGGCCACCTCCGGTCCTGACATCCACTTGAGGGTGGATGGGAAGCTGATGCTACAGGCCCAGTCAGAGGGCTGGCAGTTCTGAACCTTCAGCAGTCCCACTGGGTTGAAGGTCAAAGGTCTTGTGGATTGGAGAGAAATAGCTTGCTGGGGGAGGCGGGGGGGGGGGGGGGGGGGGGGGGGGGGGGGGGGGGGGGGGGGGGGGGGGGGGGGGGGGGGGGGGGGGGGGTGAGGGGGGGGGGGGGGGGGGGGGGGGGGCGCGGGGGGAGGGGGTGTCTGACGGTAGGATTGTCCGTTTCTCCATCTGGCCCCGCCAGGCTAGGTAGATGGGCTACCACCATGAAGTGGGCAGCCTTCCCATGTGTTGGGGGTCTGCGCAGCCAGTGAGAAATTGCTGGCGGCCCCACTTAATGGCCCTTCATTGGGGATTTTATTATGGAGGTTGACTGTCTGTCTGTTAATTGGGCAGCGGATTTGCACAGGGGTCTGCTACCTGCCCGCCACACGGACACTTTACTGGTGGCAGGACTGCATTGGGGAGGCCTCTCAGTGTAGATCATCTCAATTTTATCATCACCTCCCGCCCTCAACCCTACCACCCCCATTCCCAAGACCTTTGGGGGGGGCATTAAAACTCACCCCATTGTTTCAGGTCCACGACCTTTTGTCAGAACTCAGGTTTCCAGTGTCCACTGTATTTTGCTTTTCCTTAAGATGGTGTGGATAAAGATTACTTCCAAGTGTCATCCTTTGTTCTTCATAATTAACTGGAACATTCAAATATCAATGAGGAAGGAATATTCAGTGTTAATGTACTGCTGTCATTGAGTCAATTAAACAACTTCATTTCAATATTTATGGGTCAGAAATGCTTTCTGAGTTCTCCAAGAAAAAAATCTAATGTTCTTCTATTGCTTCAGAAATACAACTCTCCTTCGGAAAGGCGGATCTTTGGAATGTTAAATAAAAGTTCCGCAGCAAGACTCACTGCTGACTTTGAAATTGGCCGCCTGCTCTGTGAACATATAATTCCATGTGCAATGTAGCATTTTTCAGAAGTCTTTGCAAATGACACGAGCTCCAATGATGAGTACTACGATGATATCTATGAAGACCTTGAATATGATGAAGAAGGTCAAGGCTCAGAGGGCAAGTCAGATGAGGACAACAATGTTGTTTCGCGGGAGTGATGGTAAGCTAGATGAGGAAGCCTGTGACGTGCTGCTCCGGAGGTTTGGCGGGATTGGATTGAATTTTCTTATTGTCACTTGTGCCGAGGTACAGTGAAAAGTATTTTTCTGCGAGCAGCTCAAACAGATCATTTAGTGCATGAAAATTAAATAAAATAAAAAGAAAATACATAATAGGGCAACACAAGGTACACAATGTAAATACATAAGCACCGGCATCGGATGAAGCATACAGGGGTGTAGTGTTAATGAGGTCAGTCCATAAGAGGGTCGATTAGGAGTCTGGTGACAGTGGGGAAGAAGCTGTTTTTGAGTCTGTTCGATCGTGTTCTCAGACTTTTGTATCTCCTGCCCGATGGAAGAATTTGGAAGAGTGAGTAAGCCAGGTGGGAGGGTTCTTTGATTATGCTGCCCGCTTTCCCCAGGTAGCGGGAGGTGTAGATAGAGTCAATGGATGGAAGGCGAGTTCGTGTGCTGGACTGAGCTGTGTTCATGACTCTGAAGTTTCTTGCGATCTTGGGCCGAGCAGTTGCCATACCAGGCTGTGATGCAGCCAGATAGGATGCTTTCTATGGTGCATCTGTAAAAGTTGATAAGAGTCAGTGTGGACATGCCGAATTTCCTTAGTTTCCTGAGGAAGCATACATGCTGTTGTGCTTTCTTGGTGGTAGCATCAACGTGGGTGGATCAGGATAGATTTCTGGTGATGTGCACCCCCAGGAATTTAAAGCTGTTAACCATCTCCACCTCGGCCCCGTTGATGCTGACAGGGGTGTGTACAATACTTTGCTTCCTGAAGTCATGACCAGCTTTTTAGTTTTGCTGGCATTGAGGGATAGATTGTTGTCATTGCACCACTCAACTCGATTCTCTATCTCCCTGCTGTATTCTGACTCTTCGTTATTCGAGAGCCGACCCACAAGGTTGTGTCATCAGCAAGCTTGTAGATGGGGTTGGAACCAAAATGACAAGGTGATCACAAGGAACGTCCTGTCTGCGCAGGACACCGAGAAGTATGAAAGCTCTAAGATGGCTTCTGCAGAGACTGAAAGTGAGATTGCAGTAGAGGAAAACAACTCAGCTGTGAACAAATTAATAACGGAAGATATAAAACCCATCTTGGGGAAACTGGTTCCAGAAGCATACAGTGAAATATCTCAGGCCAATGAAATGGTTCCGGTGGTGGACTCCCCAATACTCGAGGCCGCTCCATCGAAAGATGTGTTAGAGGAGCAGATGACTCTATCTGTATGCAGCTCCACAACGACAGATGATAATTATATACCATGTTATCAGACGTGGCTGTATCTGTTTGCAGTTCCACAACGATAGATGATACGTATATAATCTTACAAGACAAGGATGAGCCATTACTTGGTTCTTCAGGAAAAGATGACCTATGCATTGTAATTTAGAGTGATGATGGGCCATCACTTGGGGCTCAAACACAGGATGTAGGAACAGCCCCCAACGTTGGGAATGTGCATCCAACCCAGACAGCAGAGTGCGAGGCTCTGCAGCCAGCCATTGAAGGTGCAGACTTGACCACGACACAAAGTCCCTCATAAGAATGCTAACACGTCTCAGCAGACGATCCAGAAACAACCGCTCCCAAGGTGCAGGCCAGTGGCAAGAGGGGTGCTACCAGAGCCAAGCGAAAAGAGAGGAGCTGCCACAAAATCAGTCACAAAATCGCACTCAGAGAAAAAGAGGGTGAGAAGGAGAGTGGGGGATACTGTGGCCCGGATTCTCCAATCCCGCGGCCAAGTTCTGACGCCACGTGAAAAGCGGCGTGAACCACTCCAGCATCAACAGTCCTCAATAGCCCGGTATGCTCCCTTTCCTAGTGGCTAGGCCAGCACTGGAGTAGTCCCCGCAGCTCCAGCCGGTGCGGCACGGCTGGCGTGAGTTTGCGTATGTGTGCCACGGCTGGTGTGATTCTGTGCATGCGCGTGGGTTCCCGTCTCCGTGCCGGCCCCCAGGCAATTTGGCGAAGCCCTACAGGGCCCGGCACAGAGGAACATAGGCCCCCACGGAACCAGCCCGCCCACTGATCGGTAGGCTCAGATTGCAGGCCAGGCTATCATGGAGCCCCCTCCCCGGAGTTGGATCCCCCAACCCCCAGGACGGCCCCCGCACACAGAACATCCGGTCCCACCATGTGGGACCATACGTGACCCACACCGACGGGACTCGGCCGAACTCGGCGGCCACTCTCCCCGTCGGGGCCAGGAGAATCGCCAGAGTGGGTGCTTTCAACGGTCCCCGACCGGCGCGGCGCCGATCCCACGGGCACCTGAGAATCAGTATCGGAGAATCAGCCAGCCAGCGCGGGGTCGGAGAATCCTGGCCCGTGAGTCCCACCGATGAAACTCATGGTGCTGAACGAGAAGCCATTGGCAATGTGGCCGACAGGCACAATGACACAGCAGCAAAAAGCATTGTGTAAAAACTCAAAAGAAGCTGGCGATGCAGAAGCTAGTAACGGAGTCATGGCCAGCAAGAATACCGGTCTTGAGGACTCATCACATCAAAAGACTAAGGCACAAAAGACGGAAACCAGTCTTCTAGAAGCAATGCAGAAAGCTGACAAGAACCCAGAAGATCAGTGGGGTGATCCTGTCGGAGATGCACAATTAGCTGAGCACAAGGGACATTTGCAGCAGGCATAGCATCTTACTTGAAGCACAGAATCTGAATGTACATATGCCACATGTGTTAAACGGCAATACAAACCATGTTGTCCATGAATATCTCCAAACGAAGCCGGATGTGGTGATTTGCCGGTGAATAGTATTGTACATAGTTGGCAATGTGACCTCCAACCAGCTGTTGCCGTCAGACATTTGTCACATGAAGTGAAACACTCGCCAGTTGGTAGTAAGACCTACAACAGGACAGTCACACATTCCAGGAGAGTTCACGGAACTCAAATAGTAAACCTAGTCTGTAGAGCATTCTGTTTGTTATCTTTCCACGTGTTAATCAATAGACCATCATTCTAGTTCAGTCATCAGATGTTCTGTGTACGTCATTGTAACGACAAGGTCGCAGAATACAACAGGTTCCTCCTTTAATTGAGCCACTCGCTGGGCGGAATTTTGTGCCAGCGGGATTTTACCGCCCTGCAGAAGACAACGGACTTTTGAATAGCACGTCGCATTTAACCGCTCCACACGCAACACCCCCCCCCCCCCCCCCCCCCCACCACCACCACCACCACCACCACAACAGGGCTGCAAAGTTCTATGCATGGTGGGTGTGTCTCAAAGGTTCAGCTCCGAGCAAGGTTGGCTCAAAAATCTGAGACACTGTTCACCCCGGCAGATGTGCCAGGGGCAGGAGCCAAATAATATCATGGAATGCTGAACACATAACTCAGGTATTAAATGAATAGTGTCAAACATTTAATAATGCTACAGTGAAGCGCCTTAGAATGTTTTCGCTCTATTAAAGACACTGGGTGGATGCAGGTTGTTCAGACTTCTGAACTAAAAGTCCAAATCCACAAGCTGTAAAGATATTCAATGCCACAAATAAACCCACGCAAAGGAAGACCCCTCTGAGCAAGTTTCAATAAGATGTCAGCTTCTCCGAATAACTTATTTTCTGTTCTTGAAGAGACAAAGAAACCAACAGCAATTATTGTGTCGACCAGTTCGGGTTCATGACCACAGTCTCCAGTAAGTGCGTTACTATTATTCAGAAATACAAACCTTAATCTATAAACTGTTAGAAGATAATGCTTTGTGTGATACGTTTGCGAAAAGTTTGGTATCGTATTGCACAAAACTAATTTTACGCTTACCTTTCAATCTATTATTTTTATCATGGGCTTTCGGATAAATTATGATTGCGTGCGTCCTTTTGAGCCAAATGGAAAAAGTAAAAATCAATAATGTCATTTCATCGCTGTTCATCACAAGTAGCAAAATGCCTTTGGTTCTGTTCAGTTCAATAAAAAGTATTAGTCACTTCCAATTCCACGTTCAGCTGGCGTCTTTCAAACATAGGTCAAATGGTCTGAGATATTTCTGTGTCAAAGCAGCTGCTCTGTCTATTGTCGAGGAGCAAACTGCGAGAACGTGCGGGAACAAGAAAGTATCTACTGGGTGTGGAAGGTGGTATTGGTTCCTGTTGTGCCTATTTTTCCGCAGAAGACAAGGGCAACAGGGACAAATTTCAGGAACCAGTGCCGTGTAACTGGTCTACATTTGGGGTCACCATGTTCCAGTGATGGCTGTTTGAAGCAGGCATAAGGTCCCTTATGAATGGACATGTCTACCTCATGCCCCTGAAGGCAAACAGGCAGTTCAGGTAGTAGGATGCAGATTTTGTGTTGGCTTAACCATCACAACCTGGTCAATATAAGGGCAGCACAGTAGCACAAGTAGCTAGTGCTGTGGCTTAACAGTGCCAGGGTCCCAGGTTCACATAACAGCACCAGGGTCCCAGGTTCACATAATAATAATAATCATCTTTATCAGTGTCGCAGGTCGGCTTACATTAACACAGCGATGACCTAACTGTGAAAATCCCCTAGTAGCCACACTCCGGCGCCTGTTCGGGTACAGTGAGGGAGAATTCAGAATGTCCAATTTACCCATCAGCACCGTTTTTCGGGACCTGTGGGAGGAAACCGGAGCACCCTGAGGAAACCCAAGCAGACACGGGGAGAACATGCAGACTGCACCGTGATCCCTCATGTCTAAATCCCTCCTGAACCAATGTGTGCCATTTTCTGCATTCGATTGAATGGTGGAGCAGGCTCGAGTGACAGAACGGCCTACTCCTGCTCCAAATTCGTATGTTTGTATTTATGTATGTATGTCTCTGTATGTATGCATGTTTATATGTATGTTCGTTTGCCTGTATGTATATACGTTTGTATGTTTCACCACGTCGTCCATGGAATTATTTTACATTTCTGTTGCCATTTTGGGTGAGAACATTTTGCCTGCACTATTTTCTTGAGACTAACTTTTTAATCTTAACTCATGTTTGCATACTTGTACAGGCACAGTATCGCAAATCTGACTGGCCAAAAACTGGAATTGTCTGAAAACCGGACATTTTTCTCTCAATCCTCAGAATGGAGAAAGAAAAATAGCAAAATCTTTGCAATAGGATAAGTAGTTATATGAGTGCTGACATAAATCTCATCCTTAAAATCATTGTAACCTCTGAACGGCAACCCCCGCCCTGAAATTTGAATATTAAAGACGGTGATTAAATATGAGGGACCTGACTTACCTGACGGTGTCCCAGATTAATACAGGTATCTAGGAAGGGCTGCTGACCTCGTCAACAAAATCTGACACAACTTTGGGCTAGCTCAGAGCCTTGAAATTAAAATGCTTGTCGTTATCACGATCCAATCTGTCATCCAATCCAGGAGGTAATCCAAAATCCAGAAAAACCCAAAATCCTGCAGGGTCTCGGTCCTGAGGGTGTGAGAGTTTGGACATCGGACCTGCAATGTTTTTTTTTAAGAATTACTGATAGTCCATTTCATTACGGTTCCACCGATGGCCATTCAGAATGATGGCCTGCACATGGGACATGCAGAGATTCATCCCTTGACACAGTCCATGATTTTATGTTACCCATCCACACCATCTTGGGCCTTGCTTGGGCAGGTTTTCCAGGTGTTTTGCCTTGCATTGCCTCGTTTTTCCAAACGCTTGACTCCTGTCCACATCGTGTGTCGGAAATATGTGAGCTTCCTTGATAACGCCGCCTCAAACAAGTTGCTCCATGCACCCGCTTTGTCCAGCACCCACTCTTTGCCCACTTGTCCATCCATGACACACATAATATCTGTCTGAGTCCTTTCATTTCAAATGCTCTCGTTCCAGCCTCCTCGCTCTTCTTGATGGTTCAGCTTTCACAGGCATTACATTGTCAGCAGCCACACAAGGTCTTCCAGAATAACAAACTTTTGTTGCAATTGCGATGCTGTTGTTATGAACCCAGTTGTCTACTGCTGGATGGAAAGATCCCAGAGTTGTACAGGCTTAAAAGGCCTTCATTTGTGTTTTTTTCAGAAAACGCGGAGGAACAAAGTCAGACGGGTGCCAAAAGTCTGGAAAACAAGAAAAGAAAAGACATTTTAAAGTTTTATTATGACACAATACTCCTTCAATCCTACTTATATTCACAAGGGTTTCAAGGATATCATAGGTTGCAAAATATATCTTATAATGCAATGGTTTTGGGAAACATACAGTCCCTTTATACCCACACGCTGACTGTGATCAGACAACAACCCACCATGCAACCAAATGGCAGATGCGACTCAATCAAATTCTCCCCAGATGAGTGTTTCCAAGCTCCACTCTCAAAAAGACTGGGGAGACAGTGGCGCAGGGGTAGAGTCACTGGACTAGTAAACCAAGGTTCAAATCGAGCCACTGAAGATGGTGAAATGTGAATTGAATAAAAATCTGGAATTAAAAGTCTAATGATGACCATGGCAGCACGGTAGCATGGTGGTTAGCATAAATGCTTCACAGCTCCAGGATCCCAGGTTCGGTTTCCGGCTGGGTCACTGTCTGTGTGGAGTCTGCACGTCCTCCCCGTGTGTGCGTGGGTTTCCCCCAGGTGCTCCGGTTTCCTCCCACAGTCTAAAGATGTGCGGGTTAGGTGGATTGACCATGCTAAATTGCCCAAAGTGTCCTAAAAAAAAGTAAGGTTAGGGGGGGGGGCGGGGGTTGTTGGGTTACGGGTATAGGGTGGATACGTGGGTTTGAGTAGGGTGATCATTGCTCGGCACAACATCGAGGGCCGAAAGGCCTGTTCTGTGCTGTACTGTTCTATGTTCTATGAAACCATTGTCAATTGTCGTTAAAAACCCATCTGGTTCAATAATGTCTAATCTGCCATCCTTACCTGGTCTGGCCTACATGTGCAGCACGGTAGCACAGTGGTTAGCACAGTTGCTTCACAGCTCCAGGGTCCCCTGTTCAATTCCTGGCTTGGGTCATTTTCTGTGTGGAGTTTGCATGTTCTCCCCGTGTCTGCGTGGGTTTTCTTCGGGTGCTCTGGTTTCCTCCCACAGTCCAAAGGTGTTCAGGTTAGGTGGATTGGCCATGATAAATTGCCCTCAATGTCCAAAAAATGTTAGTTGGGATTACTGGGTTATGGGGATAGGGTGGAGGCGTGGGCTTATGTGAGGTGATCTTTCCAAGAGCCAGTGCATGCCCGATGGGTTGAATGGCCTCCTTCTGCGCTGTAAATGCTATGATTCTATGTGACTCCAGACCCACAGTCATGTGGTTACCTCTTAACTGCCCCCTCAAGGACAATTAGGGATGGGCAATAAATGCTGGCACAGCCTGTGATGCCTACATCCCATGAACGAAAAAAAAATCTCCTTTCAAGTCAGCTGTTTTCATCAAGAATCCATCTCCTGGTTTTCCAAATATCATCTCAAACAAAGCTTCCACTCTGTTGTTTTAACAAGGATCTGGCTCCAGGTTTAAACTCTTCTGTCAGGATTTCTTTGTCTTGAATGCTTTCGCACAAACCCTGAGATCCAGCCATTCACCGCTCCACAAACCTTTCAGCTAAAGTCTCACAAACCTTAGAACCACTTCAGATATCTTTCTGGCTTCTCACAAGCCAACTCCTTCTCAGCACTGTCTGTGATTTACTGAACAGAATTCTGTTCTAGTTCCAGTGTCCTTTGTTACTGTAACCTCGGTGTAGTAATCCACGGGAGGCAGGAGTTCCGTCACCACACCAGTATTTATTTACAATAACGATATTACAGGAGCAGCTCCAAACAGTGCTGCTAGCCATCCAGTCAACTTAAGACTCTTCACAAAGCCTACACAGGTGATTATATGGGCCCCCTCAATGAGCTATCATTGAGGGAGCTCATACTCCAATTGGCTAACCAATAAAGCCAATTGGAGTTCATTACACTCGGCTGCCTGGAAACTCATCTTCATTTCTTTAGTTTCCTTAACAAGCCACAATTTAGATTTCTGGCACTGGCTTTCTTAACCATTACTCCATTGTACGGTTTCCTTCTGGTAAAACTGAGCGAGTTGTCCCCTCTTTAGCTACCTGTCATCAACTGCAAAATTTCCGTGAAAAACAATCACAAAAGACTTACTACGCTAAAGGTGTTAAGCAACCGTTCTTTCCTTCTCTCTGCTTTTATTTACTTTTCACACCATATACCTCTCCAAGCACAATGAGAGCACAGTTTGAACTGATCAAAGTAGCCACACATGCAAACACCTGCGTCTAACGTGAATGTAACTAGAGTGCTTTCTTCTTACACAGACCACTCAATTAAACCCACTTAAAATCTATATATTATTTCTAATATTTAACAACAGATATAGATCACTTGAAACTCCTTGTTTTCCTGACATTGTGGCTACTTCGTACTCTTTTAAGTGAGTTCACAACACCATGCCCTATGTTGCACCTCGCCCACATTTCTTTGCTAAACTCTGCACCTTGCTGATGAGTGGCCCAAGAAAGCAGAAGGTATCAGATTTGATTGTGTTCAAAGGCTGGAAGTGGACTTGAACCCACAATCTGATGATTCAGAGGCAAGAGTACAACTAACTGAGTTGCAGCTGCCACCTGAGTTGTCACTGGTGTAGCGCTGAGGGAACATTCAAAGAATAGGGTGGACTTGTGGCACAGCAGCGGTGTCTCTGACCCCAAAACACTGGGTTCGAGTCCAATGTCAGGACTCGTTGGGCACAGCAGGAGTGCTCAACATGGTTCACGGTAGCATTGCGGATAGCACAATGGCTTCACAGCTCCAGGGTCCCAGGTTTGATTCCAGCTTGGGTCACTGTCTGTGCGGAGTCTGCACATCCTCCCCGTGTGTGCGTGGGTTTCCTCCAGGTGCTCCGGTTTCCTCCCACAGTCCAAAGATGTGCAGGTTAGGTGGATTGGCCATGATAAATTGCCCTTAGTGTCCAAAATTGCCCTTAGTGTTGGGTGGGGTTACTGGGTTATTGGGATAGGGGGATGTGTTGACCTTGGGTAGGGTGCTCTTTACAAGAGCCGGTGCAGACTCAATGGGCCGAATGGCCTCCTTCTG
Source organism: Scyliorhinus canicula (assembly GCF_902713615.1). Lineage (NCBI taxonomy): Eukaryota > Metazoa > Chordata > Chondrichthyes > Carcharhiniformes > Scyliorhinidae > Scyliorhinus > Scyliorhinus canicula. The sequence continues at coordinate 270,201,058 of NC_052147.1, forward strand.
CACTGTAAATTCTATAACTTCAACGGGCTGATAATCAGCTCAGGAGTGAAGATGTGAAGAGGCACTAAAAAAAATGGAAGAATTCTGTAATGTAAGAGGTGCTGCTATTCAGCAGCACGGTGTCACAGTGGTTAGCAGTGTTGCTTCACAGCTCCAGGGTCCCATGTTCGAATCCTGGCTTGGGACACTGTGCGGAGTCTGCACATTCTCCCCATGTCTGCGTGGGTTTCTTCCGGGTGCTCTGGTTTCCTCCCAGAAGTCCCAAAAGATGAATTGGATATTCTGAAATCTCCCTCAGTGTACCTGAACAGGCGCCGGAATGTGGTGACTAGGGGATTTTCACAGTCACTTCATTGAAGTGTTAATGTAAGCTTACTTACATTAACAATAACAAAGATTTATTTAAAAACTGAAACCCAAATGACCTGGTTCGCCTAAAGTCTGATTATAGATTTCAGCAAATGACTGCGTAACAACAATAATCACACTTTCAGATAATTAGTTGTACATAAAGTGCTTTGGGGCATTTTTTTTTATTTCTAAATTGTGTTGTTTATCAGCATCTGTGGTTTATAGGAGCTGGTTGGTCTGCATCCAATGTAATTATTGAGATAGAAAAAACAATCAATGTGGACACCCAATGATTCTGAGAGTGCCACCCAAGAAAGAGATGTCAGTAATAGGAAGTGATCCTAAAACCTTTCTTTGGAACACTTGATGACTAAGGACAGCTTGCAAAATGCAATAATCACTTATTGATCCACAACTTTTCAAATAAACTATTCTATTTCTTTGCCATGAATTGATGGCCTCAACCGCAGTCAATGAATTGCAGAGAGCTTGGACGGGAATGGCAATGAAACCAATATAAAAAGTAAAATGGAAAAAATCTAACAAACAAAAACAGTTAAAAATTCATGCTCAGAATAAAGAATCAAAATGCTCCAGAATAGATTCGAGGCTGTGTGGTTTGAATAATCTATTGCTGTCAATTTAATAGAAATATCAATATTTCAAATTTCTTCTTCGTTACTTCAGCTATTGCCTGTCTTTTGGATTGGATTGGATTTGTTTATTGTCACGTGTACCGAGGTACAGTGAAAAGTATTTTTCTGCGAGCAGCTCAACAGATCATTAAGTACATGGGAAGAAAATGGAATAAAAGAAAATACATAATAGGGCAACACAAGATATACAATGTAACTACATAAGCACTGGCATTGGATGAAGCATACAGGGGTGTAGTGTTAATGAGGTCAGTCAATAAGAAGGTCATTTAGGAGTTTGGTAACGGCGGGGAAGAAGCTGTTTTTGAGTCTGTTTGTGCGTGTTCTCAGACTTCTGTATCTCCTGCCCGATGGAAGAAGTTGGAAGAGTAAGCCGGGTGGGAGGGGTCTTTGATTATGCTGCCCGCTTTCCCCAGGCAGCGGGAGGTGCAGATGGAGTCAATGGATGGGAGGCAGGTTTGTGATGGACTGGGTGGTGTTCATGACTCTCTGAAGTTTCTTGCGGTCCTGGGCCGAGCAGTTGCCATGCCAGGCTGTGATGCAGCCAGATAGGATGCTTTCTATGGTGCATCTGTAAAAGTTGATGAGGGTTAATGTGGACATGCCAAATGTCCATAGTTTCCTGAAGAAGTATAGGCACTGTTGTGCTTTCTTGGTGGCAGCATCGACGTGGGTGGACCAGGACAGATTTTTGGAGATGTGCTTCCCGAGGAATTTGAAACTGCTAACCATCTCCATCTTGGCCCCGTTGATGCTGACAGGGGTGTGTACAGTACTTTGCTTCCTGAAGTCAATAACCAGCTCTTTAGTTTTGCTGGCATTGAGGGAGAGATTGTTGTTGCTGCACCACTCCACTAGGTTCTCAATCTCCCTCCTGTATTGTGACTCGTCGTTATTCAAGATCCGGCCCACAATGGTCGTATCGTCAGCAAACTTGTAGATGGAGTTGGAACCAAATTTTGCTACGCAGTCGTGTGTGTACAGGGAGTAGAGTAGGGGGCTAGGTACACAGCCTTGCGGGGCCCCGGTATTGAGGACAATTGTGGAAGAGGTGTTGTTGTTCATTCTTACTGATTGTGGTCTGTTGGTCAGAAAATCAAGGATCCAGTTGCAGAGTGGGTTGCCAAGTCCACGGTTTTGGTGCTTTGATATGAGCTTGGCTTGGATTATGGTGTTGAAGGCGGAGCTGTAGTCAATAAACAGGAGTCTGATGTAGGAGTCCTTGTTGTCGAGATGCTCCAGGGATGAGTGTAGGGCCAGGGAAATGGTGTCTGCTATGGACCGATTGTGACGGTATGCGAATTGCAGTGGATCAAGGCGTTCTGGGAGTATGGAGGTGATGCGCTTCTTGATCAACCTCGGGAAGCACTTCATTACGACTGAAGTCAGGGCACGTGGCCTGGTTCTTCTTTGGCACAGGTATGATGGTGGTCTTCTTGAAGCAGGTGGGGACCTTGGAGTGGAGTAGGGACAGGTTAAAGATGTCCGCGAACACCTCTGCCAGCTGGTCCACGCAGGCTCTGAGTGCACAACCTGGAATCCCGTCTGGGCCCGTCGCCTTCTGAGGGTTCACTTTCAGGAAGGCCGATCTGACTTCGGAAGCTGTGATGGTGGGTATGGGTGAGTTTTGGGTAGAAAACCACCCGGGCATTGAGCAAATGATGCTTCATGCTATACTCCCCTATTTTTAATAACTGCCAGTATTAAGTTGCCATCTCATCAGATGCTCGATGTAAATGGCTCCAATATTGTTTGCGAGCTTGTAAAGGCATGAGTTATTGCTCGTAACAATAATTAATTTGAAAGCTGAGTTAGTAAATGCACAATCTGGTATGGCACTGAAGCAACATGTGTGAGGTTTAATTCTTGGCCTCTGCCAGTTAATCTCAGCCAGGGTGAAAATTCAGCCCGGGATCCTATCCTGAACTGAACTGCCGTCCAGTCAGCTCTGCTGATGAGCACTCATATACTCACAGGCACGTCAGGTGTGGTCGGAATAAGATTCAGCTTCCATAAGCACCCATAGCTTGGCAGCACTCGCTGCACAGCTCACACACTCGAATGGTCACTTGGTCACTCGCATCTCCTAGGTAACAGCTGGGCCTTTTGGCCGAGGCCTGGGAGCAGATTGTCTGTCCACCCTCCTGGCTGCAGGTCTTGGCAGAAGCAGATCAAAAATTTAGTGATCTTTTAACTTGCCAAAGCAGGAACATTTTTTGCACATGTCTCCCAGATGAAGAGAGAATGATTTAATTAATATTAATTAAACATAAGAGCTGTTTAAAACAAAACAATAAAAGGTGTTCTGTCTTGTTATAAGGGGGAATATTAGGATTTGAGGGAGACATTCATGTTTTACAGTAAGACCATGAGACCAAAGGATATAGGAACAGGCAAAGGCCATTCAGCCCCTCAAGCCTGCTCCACCATTCAATAGGATGATGGCTGATCTGACATTCCTTATGTCCACTTTTCTACCCTTTCCCCGTAACCCTTGATTCCCTTCCTGACCAATAATCTCAGCCTTAAATATACACAGGGGGCGGGATTCTCTCAGCCCACGCCGGGCCGGAGAATTGCTGGGCAATGCGCGAATCACACGACGCCTCCCTGGTGCCGGTCCGCCAATTCCCGATTCTCCGGTGAACGCTCTATACGGCCCTTCCCCACAGCGATTCTCTGACCAGGATGGGCCGAGTGGCCGCAAAAAAATCCGAGTCCCGCCAGCGCCGTCCAAGTGTGGTGTTACCCGGTGGGCCTTCGGCATGCATGCATCGTTTCGGGGGCGGCCTGGTTTGGGGGGGGGGGGGGGGGGGTCCAACCCCGGAGGGGGCTCCACTGTGGTCTGGCCCGTGATCGGGGCCGGCCTCTCGGGCTGGGGGCCTCTTTTGTTCTGAGCTGGCCCCTGTAGCCCTCCGCCATGTTGTGTTGGGGCCTACGCGAAGAAGGAAGTCACCGCGCCGGCATTTACGATGGCGTGAACACTTAGCCTCAGGATCAGAGAATTGCGCCCAAGGACTCTGCCCCCACAGTTCTCTGTGGTGAGGAGTACCAAAGAGTCCCGACCCTCTGAGAGAAGTAATTCCTCCTCAACTCCGTCTTAAACTGGCACCCCTTTATTCTGAGACGATGCCCTCTGGTCCTAAACACCCCCATGAGGGAAAGCATCCTCTGAAAATTCACTCTTTCAAGCCCTGTGGGCAGCACAATGGCACAGTCGGACAGCACCAAGGACCCGGGTTCAATTCTGGCCTTGGGTGACTGTCTGTGTGGAGTTTGTACATTCTCCCCGTGTCTACATGGGTTTCCTCATGGTGCTCCAATTTCCTCCCACAGTATGAAGGTATGCAGGTTAGTTGGGGTTACATGGATGGGGCGGGAAGTGAATCTTGGTCGTATGCTTTTTCGGAGGGTCGGTGTAGCCTCAAAGGGCCGAATGGCCTCCTTCTGCACTGTGGGAATTCTAAGCCCATATATTTCAATGAGATCGCCTCTCATTTTTCTAAATTCCAATTACAACACTCCAAAACTGTTTAACATTTTCTCATCAGACAATTCTTCCATTCTGGAGATCATTCTAACGAATCATCTCTGACCCGCCCCTCCAATGAAATAATGGGTGCAATTCAGCAGGAACAAACTAAAACTTGTTGAACAGCGCATCTAGCAGGGTGTTTCTTGGTGGCTGCAGTGCCGAGAGGCTCTCTGCTATCCAATGGCACTTTGCTGTTTTTCTTGGCTTCGAGGAGTTTCTCCCCACAAAAGCCACATTTGGAAGGATTTCCTCTTGGTGGGCAGATCAGAGCTCCATTTTTTCCAGGAGCCTCGATCTACCTCCAACACCCCCCCCCCCCCCCCCCCCCCCCAGCTCCCGCATTGACCCCCTACCACAACCTTGGGAAAGACCCTCGGGTATCCCACAGCTCCCTCTACTTGGCAAGCCCCCCCCTCCCTGGGCCCAAACCCTATCAATGCCAACCTGGTGCCTGGACGCCATGGAACTGACAGCCTGGGACTGTCAGGGTGCCCATGTGCCAGGGAGAGGCCTAACCTGCCCAGTCCCCAACCACCTGGGTCTGCAAAGGCCTGGGAGACCTTCCCAGATATTGTCATGACTGTTCCATGTTTGTGTGGGCCAGTACTAAGCAGTGTCCTGGTGAGGTCTCCCAGGCATGACCAGTGAGCCGCGTGGGCCGGAGGCATCTGACTATTTAAATGAGTCAAAAGGCTCATTTAAATATTCAGCCAGGGCAAAATCAGGATTGCACAGGGCTGAGCGATTCGGTTGACTTGCGTGAGATTTTGTATCCAGCGCAGTGCCCGATTCACCTATTGCACCCAGAGATCACTAAACTATACCCAATGGGCTGGCTTCCCCGAGACATCGCCCCAAAATCACGAAATGCAATCGGCCGGAGGATCGGCTCCGATGCCGAAATCGGGCTTGATGCATGACGCACTCCTCCACCTGCGCCTGCAGGTGATGGAAGTCGGCCGCCACCCCCTCCTCCCGATCCTGGGTCCCTGACTGCATCCGCACAATGGTGGGGCTGGATATCCCAGGAGCCTGGGACCCGTCTGGGCGGCAGGTATTGCTGGGACCGGGTTGCCTTCCGACCGTCCGGATCCTCGGCTGCTCCTACCTCCACCTTCTGTACCGGAATGGCTGTGCACGCCAGTGAGTGTCCCAGAAGCCTCCACACTAATTTGCCCAACCGAGGTGATAGTCTCTGAGATGGTGGAGGGTGTAGGAGATAGCAGTGACGGAAAATCAATGTCCTCATCCAACCCGAATACTTCGGTCTCCTGGGTCATGGTCCCCTGTGTCTCTGTCCCCTGTATGTTCACCCCCTGTATGTATGTCCCCTGGGTCATGGTCGCCTGTGTGTCTGTCCCCTGTGTGTCTGTCCCCTGAGTGTCTGTCCCCTGAGTGTATGTCCCCTGTGTGTCTGTCCCCTGATTGTCTGTCCCCTGTGTGTCTGTCCCCTGAGTGTCTGTCCCCTGTGTGTCTGTCCCCTGTGTGTCTGTCCCCTGTGTGTCTGTCCCCTGTGTGTCTGTCCCCTGGGTGGCTGTTCCCTAGATGGCTGTCCCCTGTGTGTCTGTCCCTGTGTGTCTGTCCCCTGGGTGTCTGTCCCCTGTGTGTCTGTCCCCTGTGTGTCTGTCCCCTGGGTGTCTGTCCCCTGTGTGTCTGTCCCTGTGTGTCTGTCCCCTGGGTGGCTGTCCCCTGGGTGGCTGTTCCCTGGGTGTCTGTCCCCTGGGTGGCTGTCCCCTGGGTCGTTGTCCCCTGTGTGTCTGTCCCCTGGGTGTCTGTCCCCTGTGTGTCTGTCCCCTGTGTGTCTGTCCCCTGGGTGTCTGTCCCCTGTGTGTCTGTCCCCTAGGTGGCTGTTCCCTGGGTGGCTGTTCCCTGGGTGTCTGTCCCCTGGGTGGCTGTCGCCTGGGTGTCTGTCCCCTGTGTGTCTGTCCCTGTGTGTCTGTCCCCTGGGTAGCTGTCCCCTGGGTGGCTGTCCCCTGGGTCGTTGTCCCCTGTGTGTCTGTCCCCTGGGTGTCTGTCCCTGTGTGTCTGTCCCCTGGGTGTCTGTCCCCTGGGTGTCTGTCCCCTGTGTGTCTGTCCCCTGGGTGGCTGTTCCCTAGATGGCTGTCCCCTGTGTGTCTGTCACTGTGTGTCTGTCCCCTGGGTGTCTGTCCCCTGTGTGTCTGTCCCCTGTGTGTCTGTCCCCTGGGTGTCTGTCCCCTGTGTGTCTGTCCCTGTGTGTCTGTCCCCTGTGTGTCTGTCCCCTGGGTGGCTGTCCCCTGGGTGTCTGTCCCCTGGGTGGCTGTCCCCTGGGTCGTTGTCCCCTGTGTGTCTGTCCCCTGGGTGTCTGTCCCTGTGTGTCTGTCCCCTGGGTGCCTGTCCCCTGGGTGGCTGTCCCCTGGGTGTCTGTCCCCTGGGTGGCTGTCCCCTGGGTCATTGTTCCCCTGTGTGTCTGTCCCCTGTGTGTCTGTCCCCTGTGTGTCTGTCCCCTGGGTGGCTGTTCCCTAGATGGCTGTCCCCTGTGTGTCTGTCCCTGTGTGTCTGTCCCCTGGGTGTCTGTCCCCTGTGTGTCTGTCCCCTGGGTGGCTGTTCCCTGGGTGGCTGTTCCCTGGGTGGCTGTTCCCTGGGTGTCTGTCCCCTGTGTGTCTGTCCCCTGGGTGGCTGTCCCCTGGGTGGCTGTCCCCTGTGTGTCTGTCCCTGTGTGTCTGTCCCCTGTGTGTCTGTTCCCTGGGTGTCTGTCCCCTGTGTGTCTGTCCCCTGGGTGTCTGTCCCCTGGGTGGCTTTCCCCTGGGTGTCTGTCCCCTGGGTGTCTGTCCCCTGGGTGGCTGTCCCCTGGGTGGCTGTCCCCTGGGTGTCTGTCCCCAGGGTGGCTGTCCCATGGGTGGCTGTCCCCTGGGTGGCTGTCCCATGGGTGGCTGTCCCCTGGGTGGCTGTCCTCTGTGTCGTGGTCCCCTGGCTCATCTAGGGTAGAGGGCTGGTGTCCGGCTGCTTTCCCCGTCGGTTCTTGGGGTCCTGGGGAGCAACCGGCCCTGGCACTGGCCGGATGGCCCGGGCCCATCACCGACTGGTCCTGTAAGACACAAGACAGCATGTATGGTTAGACAGGCAGATGTGGGTGAGACGTGAGATGATGAGGGCTGTTGGTGTGAGGGGTTTGGGGTGTGTGTGAGGGGGGTCTACTATCATGTGACTCTTTACATCATACCATGGGCAGTAATGTTCTCCAGTCCCACATTAACCCATGCTTTGCCAGTACACCCTGATACTACAATGGCACGCCATTACCTGTTTAGGGCACGTATATCCGACAGACACTTTCCTTTCAGAGTTAAACAGTGGTAGGGAGGCGTCAATCACGGCAGAGAGACAATGATGGAAATGTAGTTCCACTTAATTGTAGAGCCTGAGGGACATCAAATTATTAGGCCAGGCAAGATAAATGTGGAGGAACATTAGCCTAAGGTACGGCTCAAATAAATTTCCAGAATTAGAGAGGGACCAGGGGAGTCCACATATATATCACAGATAGTGAGGGAGATGGCGGAATGGTAGCACAGTGGTTAACACTGATGCTTCACAGCTCCAGGGTCACAGGTTTGATTCCTTGCTTGGGCCACTGTCTGTGTGCAGTCTGCACGTTCTCTCCGTGTCTGCATGGATTTCCTCCTGGTGCTCCGGTTTCCTCCCACAAGTCCTGAAAGACATAGGTACTTTTGGGCATTCTGAATTTCCCCTCTGTGTACCTGAACAGGTGCAGGAATGTGTGGCTTTTCACAGTAACTTCATTGCAATGTTAATGTCAGTCAACTTGTGACAATAAAGATCATTATTATGTCTCACTCAGGTGAAGGGGCACAGGGCAGGGCAGCAGAAGGTAGTTATCCAACTTTGTGAAATGGTGTCTCAAACGACTGCAATTCTCATCCCGTTTTCTCATGTTGAAGTGAGAAATGTTTCGACCTCATACCCAGAGTTAGAATAAGTGATGATTTTAAACAGATTGTGCTCCTTAGGACTAAAGTTAAGAGACACTGTGAAACTACTCAAGGAGGTAGAGATGGACATGCACAGGGCCCTGGGAGAAGAGAACATTGATGTTTAAGAGATTTGTTTTTAAATCCACCACTGAATGTCCGAGTGTGCTCACAGGGAGAGTCCATGATAGTTCCTGCAGGATGCAAGAGGAGGAGTACGAGGGTGCCAACGCTGGGGTCCGTCAGCAATTAATGTCAGTGGACTCTGACTTTTCCACTGTCACCATCCACAATCCTGACCCTGACTCTGTGCAGGAGTACATTTACCCAGCCGAGATTATCCCTTACATTTGGATCAAGTCACTGGTAAAGCAGGGTGTTGTTTGCAAAAATCAAAGATTAAAAATAAATCGTTTTGGGGAAGAAAAAAGTTGGGAAACAAATTGGATTGTTTTAAAATTCTAGGAGTTCCCATGCTGAGAAAAGATAAACATAAGGGCAAATTCTTCAGCCCTCCCCCCCGGTTGGGTGTTCCAATCTCGTCAATGGTAACTCACCCTCCCCATGCGCGATGGGTGCTCTCAAGTTGTTTTCAACTATACTTGTACAATTGTGAAGAGGCTCTAGAGCTTGTCCACAAAATATAAAGGTGAATCTGAAGTCTTAAAGAGTTTTGGAATAAATCCAATTTGAACTTTTCAAGATATATGCATTAGAAAGACCTGCCAAAATTCATTTTAAAGACACATATTACTGACCGTTTCTCTCAGAACTGGTTAAATAAGAGCTGGTTTAGCTCAGTAGGCTACACAGCTGGTTTGTGATGCAGAACAAGGCCAGCAGCGCGGGATCTATTCCCTTACCAGCTTACCCGAACAGGCGCCGGAATGTGGCGACCACGGGCTTTTCACAGTAACTTCATACTTGTGAGAATGAAAGTTTATTATTAAGTAGCAAACATTGGGACTTGAAAACTAAATCAAAAGAGAAAAAAGATAAAGAAAAGAGATGGGAAAGATTTGCTCCTCTTCTATAGTTAGTCTGTAGTGTTGGATATTTGAGAAGCTGGTGTCTCTCTTTATCTCTTCGAACCCTGGATGTACCAAAAATATCCTAGGCGCGAAATGTCTTAAAAAATGTTCAAAGGTTTTGATGCGGTTGGAATTTTAAAATTGGGCAAAGTCAAAGAAAAGACAACAAAAGAAGTAAAAGAAAATAGCTGAAACCAGAGTTTGTTTGTTTTTTGATCAGCAAAGCTTACCAATGTAAAGTGATGGAATTGCATGCCACGTTTCTATGCCAGCCCAAAACAAACAGAGGAGCTTTCTTTTTGTATATTGTCAAACAACATGAATTTACAAAATGCATGTTGTGTGAGATTATCATGAATGTCAAGAACTGTAAGGGTTATTGTAATGTCTAAATCAACCACCAGAGGGAACTAGATGTACAATTATATAAGGCATCGATGCTAAGCCTTGTGGGTGAGAGGTTGAGGAGAAAGCAAGAGTACAGGCTGAAGGAAAGATAGTGTGAGTGAGAGCAGATCATAGTTAATGTAATAGTGCAGAGATTAGTAGTAGGTGAGTGTAGATTGTATGTTTATTATCAACTGTGTATTATACAGGAGTAAGTGCCAAATCCAATTAATTAATGTAAACAAATTTATAGCTTGCTCAACTTAAACGTTATTTGTCGTCCTTCTGAACACTACGCCAACCATCCTAAAATTAACAAACCAAAGAGCACCACATATAGGACAACATGAGATACCACAGCAAAGGATCCAAGAGTCTCGCAAATTCAAGAACTTATCTGCAGACAACAAATTTGGACGTAAGGCTTTTTTTGCCTTTCAGAGACTTGGCTTTAACCATTTGTTAGGTTTTTTATCTTTAAAGACAAGAATGTTTGCGTGCGGGAGATATGGAAGTTACCTCGAAACTGATTGCAAACACGTCTGTCTCTGATATAGAACCACAAAGCCTGGGCATAATTGTTTCGGAAATTGAATTGATAAAATAATTGATATGAGTTGCTATTTCAAGCATTCAAAGGAAAACCTGAAGGGGATAAACAAACTTTATTTTGCGAAAAAGCTAATGTAGAAACAGTCTAAGTGGATTCTCTATAAAACTGATTGTTACGGGAAGGTATAAATTGAACACAAACAAAACATGTCAACCCAACAACACTGCTGTTGAATTTGAGCAAATTTTTAAATAAAATTGTCAGGCACAATCTAACTTGTTGTATTTGAGAAAGTAAAATGCTGTTTGAACGAAAGAACAAACAAGCAAAATATGTTAATGCCTGGAATCAAGTGCGAAGGATTAATTTTTGTTTTAAGGATCTCATGGAAACATTTTTTTCTTATTTCTTTCCCCATTTATTTCTTGTGTGCGTGGGTTTCCTCCGGGTGCTCCGGTTTCCTCCCACAGTCCAAAGATGTGCGGGTTAGGTGGATTGGCCATGCTAAATTGCCCGTAGTGTAAGGTTAATGGGGGGATTGTTGGGTTACGGGTATACGGGTTACGTGGGTTTAAGTGGGATGATCATTGCTCGGCACAACATCGAGGGCTGAAGGGCCTGTTCTGTGCTGTACTGTTCTATGTTCTATGTTCTATTTTATTCGACTGTAAGATTTCTGCAGGGCTCATGAATGAGACAAGGGACTGGATTCTCCCATTCCCCAGCATTGTGTTTTTCACAATTGTGCTGTTGGCTGGCAGTGGGAATTTCTATATTACCAATATAGGTAAAAAAAAAGGGATGAGGTCCTACAATCAGAATTTAGGGAGTTAGGAGATAAGTTAAAAAGTAGGACGTCAAAGGTAGTAATCTCAGGATTGCTACCAGTGCCACGGGACAGTCAGAGTAGAAATTCAAGAATAGTCAGTATGAATACGTGGCTTGAGAGATGGTGCAGGAGGGAGGGGGTTCAGATTTTTGGGACATTGGAACCGGTTCTGGGGGCGGTGGGACCATTACAAACCGGATGGTCTACACCTGGGCAGGACTGGAACTAATGTCCTAGGGGGTGCTTTTGCTAACACTGTTGTGGAGGTTTTAAACTAATGTGGCAGGGGGATGGGAACCAGATTAGGAAGTTAGAGGTCAGTAAAGAAGCAGCAATTGAAGCCAGTAAGGTACGAGACAATAAACTCAATGTGACTAAGGGGAAGAGTAGACAGGGAAGAGATGATGAACGCAAAGGTGGTCTGAGGTGCATTTGTTTTAATGCGAGAAGTGTAACAGGTAAGGCAGATTAACTTAGGGCTTGGATCAGTACCTGGGAATATGATGCTATTGGTATTACTGAGACTTGGTTGAGGGAAGGGCAGGACTGGCAACTGAATATCCCAGGGTATAGATGCTTCAGGAGGGATATAGAGGGAGGTAGAAGGGGTGAAGGAGTTGCATTACTCGTCAGAGATGATATCACAGCTGTGATTAAGGAGGGCACGATGGAGGATTCGAGCACTGAGGCAATATGGGTGGAGCTGAGAAAGAGGAAGGGTGCAGTAACTTTGTTGGGACTTTACTACAGGCCTCCCAAAAGCGAGCATGAAGTAGAGGTACAAATATGCAGACAGATTATAGAAAAATGTAGGAGCAATAGGGTGGTTGTGACGGGAGATTTTAACTTTCCCAACATTGAATGGGATTCGTGTAGTGTTGGAGGCGTAGATGGAGCAGAGTTTGTAAGGAGCATCCAGGAGAGTTTTTTTTAGAGCAGTAGGTAAATAGTCCAACTCGGGAAGGGGCCATACTGGACCTGGTATTGGGGAATGATCCCAGCCAGGTGGTTGATTTTTCAGTCGGTGATTACTTTGGGAATAGCGATCACAATTCCGTAAGTTTTAGAATACTCATGGACAAGGACAAGAGTGGTCCGAAAGGAAGAGTACTAAATTGGGGAAAGGCAGAGTATAACAAAATTCGGCAGGAGCTAGGGAATGTGGATTGGGAGCAGCTGTTTAAGGGTAAATCCACATTTGAAATGTGGAAGTCTTTTAAGGAAAGGTTGATTAGAGTGCAGGACAGACATGTTCCTGTGAAAATGAAAGATAGAAATGACAAGATTAGGGAACCATGGATGACGGGTGAAATTGTGAGACTAGCTAAGATGAAAAAGGAAGCATACATAGGATCGAGGCAACTCAAAACTAATGAAGCTTTGGAAGAATATCGGGAAAGTAGGACGAATCTCAAACGCGCAATAAAGAGGGCTAAAAGGGGTCATGAAATACCTTTGGCTAACAGGGTTAAGGAAAATCCAAAAGCATTTTATTCATATGTAAGGAGCAAGAGGGTAACTAGAGAAAGGATTGGCTCACTTAAAGACAAAAGAGGGAATTTATGCGTGGACTGAGAGGAAATGGGTGAGATTCTTAATGAGAACTTTGCATCGGTATTCACAAAGGAGAGGGACAAGACGGATGTTGAGCCTAGGGATGGATGTTTAAATACTCTCGGTCAAGTTGTCATCCGGAAGGGGGAAGTTTTGGGTATTCTAAAAGACATTAAGGTGGACAAGTCCCCAGGACCGGATGAGATCTATCCCAGGTTACTGATGGAAGCGAGGGTCGAAATAGCTGGGGCCTTAACAGATATCTTTGCAGCATCCTTGAGCATGGGTGAGGTCCTGGAGGACTGGAGAATTGCTAATGTTGTCCCTTTGTTTAAGAAGGGTAGCAGGGATAATCCAGGGAATTATAGACCTGTGAGCTTGATGTCAGTGGTAGGCAAACTGTTGAAGAAGATACTGAGGGATAGGATCTATTCACATCTGGAAGAAAATAGACTTATCAGTGATAGGCAGCATGGTTTTGTGCAGGGAAGGTCATGTCTTACAAACCTAATAGAATTCTTTGAGGAAGTGACAAAGTTAATTGATGAGGGAAGGGCTGTAGATGTCATATACATGGACTTTAGTAAGGTGTTTGATAAGGTTTCCCATGGCAGGTTGATGGAAAAAGTGAAGTCGTATGGGATTCAGTGTGTACTAGCTAGATGGATAAAGAACTGGCTGGGCAACAGGAGACAGAGAGTAGTGATGGAAGGGAGTGTCTCAAAATGGAGTAAGGTGACTAGTGGTGTTCCACAGGGATCCGTGCTCGGACCACTGTTGTTTGTGATCTACATAAATGACCTGGAGGAAGGTATAGGTGGTCTGATGAGCAAGTTTGCAGATGATACTAAGATTGGTGGAGTTGCAGATAGCGAGGAGGACTGTCAGAGAATACAACAAAATATAGATAGATTGGAAAGTTGGGCAGAGAAATGGCAGATGGAGTTCAATCCAGGCAAATGCAAGGTGATGCATTTTGCAAGATCTAACTCAAGAGCAGACTATATGGTCAATGGAAGAGTCCTGGGGAACATTGATGTCCAGAGAGATCTGGGAGTTCAGGTCCATTGTACCCTGAAGGTGGCAACGCAGGTTGATAGAGTGGTCAAGAAGGCATACAGCATGCTTGCCTTCATCGGACGGGGTATTGAGTACAAGAGTTGGCAGGTCATGTTACAGTTGTACAGGACTTTGGTTCGGCCACATTTGGAATACTGAGTGCACTTCTGGTCGCCACATTACCTGAAGGATGTGGATGCCTTGGAGATGGTGCAGAGGAGGTTCACCGGGATGTTGCCAAGACTCGCAACACCTCAGGCGCGATTCTCCGACCTCACGCCGGTTCGGAGAATAGCGGGCTGCGCTGGTATTTCACGCGACGCCGGTCCGACGCGTTCCCGCTATTCTCCCAAATGCGCAAATTTTTTACATCGGCTTTCCCTCGGAGAAACTCGGCAAACCCCCCGATACGGCCAAACAGCCGACCATCCGGCCCCCGGCTATTCTCCGGACCGGATGGGCCGAAGTCCCGATGTCGTGACGCCAGGTTATGACGCAGGCTATCACACCTGCTTTTTAAAGTCGTCAGCCAGCACGAGCGAAGAGGTGAGCGGACCGCCGGAGTCTGGACAGACCGGGGAAGGCATCCCCGAGAAGGCAGCGAGCAGTAGGGGTGGGGGGGGGGGGGTGGGGAGGAGAGGGAGGAGAGGGGTGGGGAAGAGAAGGGGGGTAGAAGAGGGGGGGAGAGAGGGGGGGGAGAGAGGGGGGGAGTAGGAGGGGGAGTGTGGGGGGGGGGCTAGAAGAGTGGTGGGAGAAGGGGGAAGGGAGAGGGGGAGAGGGAGGGGGGAGAGGGGGGAGTAGGTGGGAGGGAGGGGGGAGAAGAGGGGGGAGGAGAGGGGGGAGGGAGAGAGGGAGCGAGTGACTCGTCCACCCCCGGTTACAAAATGTCAGCCGCCCTGCCATGGCATGACGGTCACGAGGACAGGGCCGCTGGTTGCCCTGTGGCTCACGGCCACAGGACACTGATGCACTGGTGAGGAGGACGTAGTTAACTGCCCGTTGGATGCAGAAAGTGACCAGGGTTTAGGCTGGCCGCGTGTCAGCAGCGCGACCAGGCCACCGGGACACACAGGTATCCTGTGGCACGCGGCTGCCGAGGTGTCAAATAACCTCCGTCTAACATGTTGTTTCTCTGCTCCCCACCACCCTTCTGTAGGTTAGCAAAATATATGTGAACAGAACGGCTATGTTCAGCGCAGTAGTTGGGGCTGCTGAACTGCAGTTGGAGATGGAGCGTCCACAGCCACAACGCGCAGTGGATGCAGGGCCAGCTGCAGCAGCAGAGGGAAGGGCCGAGGAGTTGCCAGTCGTTGAGCAGCATGGGGGGGAGCGAGGAGGAGGAGGAGAGAGTGAGGGTACAGCCAAGGCGCCGGAGGCGACGACCGAGGCCAAGGGTGTACCATGCCCGGATCTCTTTCCAGACAATGCCGGACATCACCTGCAGGAGGAGACTGCGGTTGAGTAGAGAGATGGTGACATATATCTGTCACCTCCTGTCGCACCTCGCCCCACGTGGAACGGGAGGAGGACACGCGATCCCGTTTGCCGTCAAGGTGACGGTCGCTCTTAACTTCTATGCGATCGGCTCCTTCCAGTCTCCGAGCGGGGACCTCTCCGGAATCTCCCAGTCTTCGGTGCAAGGTGCATCCGGGATGTGACCGACGCCCTCTATGCCACTGTGGACCGCTACATCACCTTTCCCGAGGACCGAGCAAGTCAACATTCACGAGCTCGTGGATTTGCCAGCGTGGCCGGGATACAGATGGTGCAGGGGGTTATCGATTGTGTTCACGTCCCCATGCGCCCGCCTGCAGGGGACAGGGAGGTCTTCACAAACAGGAGGGGGACATACTCCATGAATATCCAGGTGGTATGCGACCCCCACATGAGGATCATGAACATCTGCGCAAGGTTCCCAGGGAGTGTGCATGATGCCTATATTCTGGCACAGTCGTTCATCCCTGCGATGTTTGAGGGACGGCCCCCCCCGGCTGAGGGGCTGGTTGCTGGGCAACAGGGGTTATCCACTGAGGTCTTGGCTGATGACGCCTATACGGAGGCCTCAGACCAATGTGGAAACCCGATACAACGAGGCCCATGCAGCAACCAGGGGTGTGGTGGAGCGCTGCCTTGGCCTCCTGAAGATGAGGTTCAGGCGCCTGGACCGCTCCAGAGGGGCCCTGCAGTACCAGCCCGACAGGGTCGCTCGCATTGTTGTGGTCTGCTGTGCGCTGCACAACATCGCGATGCAGAGGGGAGATGACCTGGTGGAGGAGGCGGAGGGAGAAGCCAGTGGCAGTGGTGCCAGCACAGAGGGGGAGGAGGAGGAGGAAGAGGAGGAGGTTAGTGTTGCATCGGGAGCAGCACGCAGACAGGACCCGGGTGCTGGTGATGCCCAGGAGGCTGCACGACGGACCCAGCGAGGACTACGGCCACACAATGCCTTGGTGGCAGGCAGAAGGCAGATTCACATGTCGCGTGCGATGGCACCGCTGAACACCAATACTACCACCTGCATCGCCAGTCGCGCAGACGGTCACCACACAACTGCCCCCCCCCCCCCACACCCCTGCTCTGCGTACACTGCTCCACTTCGAGATCACCAATACCACTGCGGCACAATGGTATGGCATGTCATTGATGGCTGTGTCAGCGGGTGTGATCAGTGCCATGTGGAATGATGACAGCCCGCTCTGTGATGAGCTGAGAACTCAGAATCGTTAGACAAAGCCTGACTCATGGCAATAGCTGAACCATCCATCTCGGTGGCCGCTGAGTTCGTCAGGGACACTCCATCACGTGCCCACGTCGGGTAGCTGTGGGAGGGAGGGAGGGGGGGGGGTGGGGGGGGGACTGCACACCCAGCACCGAAGTTTCACCGCTCGTCAACCCCAGCGACACTCGGTCACCATCACGATCCCTGTGGCAACGGAAAAAAAAATCACATAGTTAGGTGCAACAGTGAGCTTAATGGTGAACATAATTTACAGATGCCCTAGCCCCTAAAACTAATCTGTGCCCTTCACCCGTGCCAACTAACTTTTTGTCCCTCTTCTTTGCCTTACGGACCCTACCACTACGTCTAAGTGAGTCCCCAGATGATACAGCAGGAGTGGAGGCGGACGGCTGCGAATCGCCCCCTTTGACATGTCTCCCCATCGGCACTCGTTTCCTGGGGCGACCCGGCCTTGATGGGCCAGGCTGCTCTGCGGGTGTTTCGGATGACATGGTGCCACCCTGCTCTGCCCGCTGCCCACCCGATGCACCAGGGATGGGACGGGGGGTGGCCGAGCGTTCCGGGACGTCCCGTTATGGAGTTAATGGGACGGGCCCCGAACCTCCTCCGCCCTCGGGGAGCCCGGTGGGCTTCGGACCACACTTTTGGACGGAGGTGCGAGCGGGGAGGTGCCCCGTCACCCCACCAACACCTGGCGCTGCCAGTCCTGGAGGCCTGCAACGGTCTCCACCAGGGTCCGAAGGTTCGCAGTGACGGAGTCCAGGGAGTGAGACATTCCCGCCAGGGACTGTGCGATCTCAACCTGTGTGTGCACGACGCCATCCAGCACATGTGTCAGGCGGTCGATGCTCTCCGCAACTGACTGGTGGGACTGTGCCATTTCCTGCTGGGACTGTGCCATGGCGTGCTGTGACTGGGCCATGGCCTGGTGAGACTCGGCCAAGGCCCGCAGCGCGCCGGCAATGTCATGTTGGCTCTGGCGCATTGCTGCCTGTGAGAGGGTAGCCCTGTCCAGGACCGAGGATGACGCGTGCAAATTAAGCCCAACGCCTTGCAGAACCTGACCCATGGCCGAAACCGTTTCACCCATTGCCTCGACCGCGGATGCCACCCGTGCGGTGTCGGCCTGGGTGGCTGCCATGAGCGGCACCACTCCCTGCTCCTGGATGTGGTTTGACTCCTCTAACTGCATCTGCAGCTGCTGGAAGACAGCCCTCATCCCGTCATTTTGTCCCTGGGTTTCGACATGCATCGGCTGTGCGGGTGGGTCAAGTAAATCCAGGAACCCAGGAAACGTCTGGGAGCCAGCTGAATGCTGGGCCTGGCCTGCCCTCTGACAGTCCAGCCCCTCGGCTGCTCCGACGTCCACCTGCTGTACCTGCTCAGCTGTGTGGTGCACACCAGACCGTGACCCAGGAGCCTCATCACTGCATTGGCCAACCGAGGTGAGTGTCTCTGGGATGGTGGATGGAGTGGGAGATAGCAGTGCCGCAAGCTCGAGGTCCTCGTCAGTGCAAATCTCCTCGAGGTCATCGGCCCACTGATGAGCGGCCGCAGGGCGTTCGCGGCCCATTCCTCCCTCTCCCCTCTGTCACCGTCCTCTGCGCGTCCTGCTCCACAGATTCAGTTTGGGAGGATGGCACCCCTGACTGTGCTCCCGGCACCCTCTGGCGTGCGGCCCTGGGTGCGGTGGTGGTGGTGGCAGATGCTTCTCTTTGCCTGGAGGCAGACGGCCCTTGTTGTTCGGCAGCTCGTCCTGGAGAAGAGAATGAAACGGGGTTATTTAGAAACGCTCGGCCGGGCGTTGGACGGTCCAGTGGGCAGAGTGTGAAGGGACAGAGGATGGGGGGGTGTCCAGTGGGCAGAGTGTGAAGGGACAGAGGATTGGGGGGGGTGTCCAGTGGGCAGATTGTGAAGGGACAGAGGATGGGGGGGTGGGGGTTGTCATGCAGGGCTGTCTCACTTAGTTCAGCATCTCCAACCTCGCATTGCGCGACCTCCCGAGTGGCGGATCCCCCAGCAAGGTCCAGTGCCCTCTGCTCAAACGTGGTCAGGGGGTGGAAAATGGGCATACCCCCTCTGGTCCTGTTGCGCTCCCGGTTATTGTGGGCAGTCTTGTCCTGTTGGGGGGGCATAGATAGATCATCAATTCGGCAGGTATCATCAAGGCGTTCACATATTGGAAAAGGTTGGGGGGTCAAGTTGTAACTAAACCATTGCATCTCTCCAGGGGGTCGCAGCGCTCATGTGGGTCTGTGACTACTTGGTAAACCACCCTCCACTCACTCTGCCCCCCTCCCCCTCCCTCTCGTGCCAGGGGGGGAGGTGGGTGATTAAGTACATGGGGGGGGGGAAGGATTGTTGTGACCCTCCACTCACTCTGCCCCCCTCCCCCTCCCCCTCGTGCCAGGGGGGGAGGTGGGTGATTAAGTACATGGTGGGGGGGGGGATGGATTGTTGTGACCCGGGGGCACCCTCTTGGCACTTACACTGGCAGCCCTGGTGAGGTCGTGCAGCTTTTTGCGGCACTGCTCCCCAGACCGAGGGGTCTGCCCCACAGCACACCACACAGCAGTGCCCACCTCACGCCAGGCCCGTCTCACGACACTCGCAGGGTGCCGATGCCCTCTTCTAGGGCAGATGATGCTCCTCCTCTGCTCCACCTCATCCAGGAGCGTCTCGATATCTGCCTCTCCAAACCTCGGGGCGGCCCTCCGTGGCTCCAATATCTTTCTCGTCCCGTTGCTGTGCTCGCTCGCGCCTTTTTACGATGCAGAGCGGCGTCACGTGGGCGTCATTCTGTCGTCATCCGGGCGTCGCGGACTTTTGCTGTCATTCCCCACGTGATTGGTGCTGCCCCGTTCCTAGCCAATTTCTTGGGCGTGAATAGCTCGGGAACGGGGCCGTGTCGGGCCGTCGTGAAAGTCCGCCGATTTCACGACGGCCTTTGCGATTTTCCGCAGGAGCGGAGAATCGCACCCCTCATCTTTTTGGATCTCAATGTGACTCAGGCTATCTACACACCCTTCTCCAGACTCAACATCTACCAATACCGGGCAGCAAGGCAGCACAGTGGATAGCCCTGTGGCTTCACAGCGCCAGGATCCCAGGTTCGATTCCCCGCTGGGTCACTTTTTGTGCTGAGTCTGCACGTTCTCCCCGTGTCTGTGTGGGTTTGCTCCGTGTCGGGTGCTCCGGTTTCCTCCCACAGTCCAAAAATTTGAAGGTTAGGTGGATTGGCCATTTTATATTGCCCTTAGTGCCCCAAAGGTTCGGAGTGGTTATTAGTTTATGGGGATTGGGTGGAAGTGGGAGCTTAAATGGGTCGGGGCAAACTTGATGGGCCGAATGGCCTCCTTCTGCATTGTACGTTCTATGTTCTAATTCCTTCTCTTTGGTCAATACTGATGCAAAGTATTCATTTAGTACCTCGCCCTTTTCCTCTGGCTTCACACATAGATTCCCTCCCCTGTCCTTCAGTGGGCCAACCCTTTCCCTGGTACCCGCTTACTTTTTATGTACGTGTAAAAAGCCTTAGGATTTTCATTAACCCTATTTGCCAATGACTTTTCGTGGCCCATTTTAGCCCTCCAGACTCCTTCCTTAAGTTCCTTCCTACTTTCTTTATATTCCACATAGGCTTTGTTCCCAGCCTTCTAGCCCTGACAAATGCCTCCTTTATCTTTTTGATGAGGCCTACAATATCTCTCGTTATCCATGGATCGTGAAATTTGCCATATTTATCCTTCTTCCTCACAGGAACATGCCAGTCCTGAATTCCTTTCAACTGACATTTGAAAGCCTTCCACGTGTTGATTTACCCTCAAACATCCGCCCCCCCAATCTTGGTTCTTCAGTTCCCGCCTAACATTGTTATAATTAGCCTTCCCCCATTTTAGCACATTCACCCTAGGACCACTCTTATCCTTATCCACCAGCACTTTAAAACTTACTGAATTGTGGTCACTGTTCCTGAAATGGTCCCCTACTGAAACTTCTACCACCTGGCCGGGCTCATTCCCCAATACCAGGTCCAGTACAGCCCCTTCCCTAGTTGGACTATCTACTTGTGCTCCTTACAAACTCTGCCCCGTCCAAGCCCCGAGCACTAAGTGAGTCCCAGTCAATATTCGGGAAGTTAAAGTCTCCCATGACAACAACCCTGTTGCTTTTACTCCTTTCCAAAATCTGCCTACCTATCTGCTCCTCTATCTCCCACTGGCTGTTGGGAGGCCAGTGGTGGCCACAATGTCCCAACATTGTGACTGCACCCTTCTTATTCCTGATCTCTACCCATATAGCCTCACTGCCCTCTGAGGTGTCCTCCCGCAGTACAACTGTGCTATTCTCCTTAACCAGTAGTGCAAATCCTCCATCCCTTTTATATCCCTCTCTATGCCACCTGAAACATCTAAATCCTGGAATGTTTAGCTGCCAATCCTGTTCCTCCCTCAACCAGGTCTCTGTAATGGCAAGAACATCATAGTTCCAAGTACTCATCCAAGCTCTCTAAGTTCATCTGCCTTATCTGTTATACTTCTTGCATTAAAACATATGAACTTCAGGCCACCAGTCCCACTGTTTTCAGCAACATCTCCCTGTCTGCTCTTCCCCCGAGCCATACTGGCCCTATTCTGTAGTTTTCCCTCAATTTTTTCACCTTCTGACCTATTTCTCCAGTACAAACCCCCTGCCATACTAGTTTAAACCCTCCCGTGTGACACTAGCAAATCTCGCGGCCAGGATATTTATGCCTCTCCAGTTTAGATGCAACCCATCCTTCTTATACAGGTCACATCTGCCCCGGAAGAGCTCCCATTGGTCCAGATAACGGAAACCCTCCCTCCTACACCAGCTGTTTAGCCACGTGTTTAGCTACTCTATCTTTCTATTTCTGGCACGTGGCACAGGGAGTAATCCTGAGATTAAAACCCTTGAGATCCTGTCTTTTAACTTTCTGCCTAGCTCCCTGAACTCCTGCTGCAGGACCTCATCCCCCTTCCTGCCTGTGTCGTTAGTATCAATATGTACAACGACCTCTGCCTGTTTGCCCTCCCCCTTCAGGATACCCGCTACCCGTTCTGAGACGCCATGGACCCTGGCACCAGTGGGGCAACATACCATCCTGGAGACTCTTTCACATCCACAGAAGTGCCTATCTGTGCCCCTGACTATAGAGTCCCCTGTGACTATTGCTCTTCTGTGCATTGACCCTCCCTGCTGAACATCAGAGCCAGCCGTGATGCCACTGCTCTGGCTGCTGCTGCTTTCCCCTGATAGGCTATCCCCCCCGACAGTTTCCAAAGGGGTATACATGTTCGAGAGGGGAACAACCACAGGGGATTCCTGCTTTGACTGCTTGCCCCTTCTGGTGGTCACCCATCTCTCTGCCTGCACCTTGGGTGTGACCACATTTATATAACTGCTTTCGCCTCTGCCACCTGCATGCCCCTAGGTGCATCCAACTGCTGCTCCAACCGAACCATGTTGTCTGTGAGGAGCCCCAGTTGGGTGCACTTTCTGCAGATGAAGCCATCTGGGATGCTGGAAGCCTCCCGGACCTGCCACATCTCACAGTCAGAGCATGCACCCCTCTAATTGACATTTTGTTAATTAATTCTAGCACTAGATTTCTACTATAAATATAAATGCTAAATATAGTACTCTCTGATCTCTGGTTTAGATACCCCTCTAAATTATGATTAAGTGATTAATGAATTATGTTTCATTCATTTAACAATGTTTAATTTTTAAATTTAGTGCAGATTACGTATAAGCCAATCAGGTCACAGCTTTCCTGTGATGTCAATTTTCAGTACCCACCCCCCCCCCCCCACCCAGTCGAATGACTCATAATAGCAGAATATCTATCACTTACCTGCTCCCTGGCTCGCTCTCTCTCTGTCTCTTGCTCCCGAAAATGAAGGCCGCTGGAACCTGGGGGTAAGTTTTTATATCACCTACCTTCCCAGGGTGCTCCCTGGTTTTCTCCCTGCTTACCGGAATGCACTCTGGATCTCTCCCTGCAGATTATCAGTTACAAAGCCAAATGAAGGAAATAGAACAAAAAGGGAAACAGCACCTCCTTCCGCTCCTCGCCGATTGACCACACTGCCCAAATTACCAAATTCAAATTCCCACTCTGGCTGTGTCTCACTCACTCAGGCTGTGTCTCCTTCACCTGCGCAAAGCTTACTGAGTGTGCTTTCTGTCTGTCTTTGATACAGAACCCAGCTAAACAAGATGAGTCACACTATTTAAGCATCAAACAGAAGAATACAATGTACACCCTTGTGCCACTAAAGAGGCTTCAGGTGACTGACAGATAACTGACTCTCAGCAATTAGGGTGGCGGCATCTTCAGCCAATCAGACACTGAGCTAGACACTGACCTTGTAACTGAAAAACTGCAAAACTGTTTTGAAGATTTGAATTCACCACTTACCTCTTAAATGACCACACTGCCCAAATTATCAAGTTCCAATTCCCATTCTGGCTGTGTCGCAATCACTCAGGAAATTCAAATTCAATAAAATTCTGGAATAAAAATTCTAATGTTGACCATGAAACTCTTGCCGATTGTCGTAAAACCCCATCTGGTTCATGAATGCCCTTGAGAGAAGGAGATCTGTCATTCTTACCTAGTCTGGCCTACATATGACTCCGGATCCACAGCAACCATGATTCTTGAAAGGAAGCTTTTCAATCAAAGCTTTGGAGAAAAAAAAACAATAAACGAAGGCCACATCCAACAGATAGAGAAATGGGAATTGGGATTCCAGTTTGAATGCATAGAAGTGGTTTTTTACATGTGTCGTTATTAATGTGTGGGAGTACATGGTGAACTGCACTGAAGGATGTGTCTCAGACATGCTCAGCATTTGACTAACAGCATAACGCAAAATAGTTAATGTGGCCTGAAGAGTAAGAATTCACTTTTAAATGATCACGACTCTGACACACACTCCATAGAGAAACTGATGTCAGGGCAATTAAGTTGATCAGAGGGAGCAAATTTACAGTAAAATCCATTTTGGGTTGAGACACTTGAAGGCTGAGGAGAAATAATAGATAATAAGAATTTTCCACATGATGGATGGAGGTGAAGGAGAAAGCTGGAGATCCTTTTAAGTCTATGCATAATCTGTTGCTTTAATTGTCTGCTCATCCATATTAATAACCTAGAAAGTAATAGCACTGTGGCAAAATAATCAGGATATTAGAGAAACGGCTTGTACTGTAGGATTAACTATGTTACCTGAAAAGGAGTTGTGAGAAGTCAATAAACAGACTTCTTTCCCAAAGTGGGGAGTTGGAAGAAATCGGGACCTTTAAGAAATAGGCCAGAATTTTTCTGCTTGCGTCATGGTGATTTGATTTGATTTATTATTGTCACATGTATTAGTATACGGTGAAAAGTATTGTTTCTTGCATGCTGAACAAACAATGCATACCGTAGATAGGGAAGGAAGGCAAGACTGCAGAATATAATGTTACAGTTATAGCAAGGTGTAGAGAAAAGATCAACTTAATACGAGGTAGGTCCATTCAAAAGTCTGCTGGCAGTAGGGAAGAAGTAGGGTTGGTACGTAACCTCAAACTTTGATACCATTTTCCTGATGGAAGAATGTGGAAGAGAGTATGTCCGGGGTACGTAGGGTCCTTAATTCTGCTGGCTGCCTTTCTAAGGCAGCGAGAATTATAGATAGAGTCAATGGGTGGGAGGCTGGTTTGTGTGATGGACTGGGCTACATTCACAACCTTTTGTAGTTTCCTGCTGTCTTGGGCAGAGCAGGCTCCATACCAAGTTGTGATACAACCAGAAAGAATGCTTTCTATGGTGCATGTGTAGAAGTTGGTGAGGGTCGTAGCTGACATGCCAAAGTTCCTTAGTCTTCTGAGAAAGGAGAGTCATTGGTGGGTTTTCTTAACTATAGTGTCGGCATGGGGGGACCAAGACAGGCTGTGGGTAATCTGTACACCTAAAAACTTGAAGCTCTCAACTCTTTCTACTTCATTCCCATTGATGTAGACAGGGGCATGTACTCCACTACACTTCCTGAAGTCGATGACAATCTCCTTTGTTTTGTTGACATTGAGGGAGAGATTATCGTCATCGCACCAGTTCACCAGATTCTCTATCTCATTCCTGTACTCTGTTTCGTTATTGTTTGAAATCCGACCCACTACGGTGGTGTCATAGAAAATAGAACATGCAGTGCAGAAGGAGGCCATTAGGCCCATTGAGTCAGCACCAAATCATTTAAGCCCTCACTTCCACCCTATCCCCACAAACCAATAACCCCTCACCTTTTTTCGTCACTAAGGGCAATTTATCATGGCCAATCCACCTAACCTGCATGTCTTTGGACTGTGAGAGTAAACCGGAGTACCCAGAGGAAACCCACGCAGACATTGGGAGAACGCGCAAACTCCACACAGACAGTGACCCAGTGGGAAATCGAATCTGGGACCCTGGCCCTGTGAAACCACAGGGCTATCCACTTGTGATACCGTGCTGCCCCAAATTTGAAAATCGAGTTGGAGGGGAATTTGGCAACACTGTCATAGGTGTATAAGGAGTATAGTAGGGGGCTGAGGGCACCGTGTCGCGTCTTTTCGTCCGACGTCACTTCGTCCAACGACACTTCGTCCACGTCTTTTGGTCCAACGTCTTTTTGTCCGCCCGTCTTTTGGTCCAACGTCACTTCGTCCAATTATCCAATTACAAATTAACTCCGTATAAAACCATTTAATTGATAAAATGCAAGTACAATACAGCAAGTGAATTTAATTGCTAAAATGCAAGTAATTGATAAAATGCAAGTAAAATGCAAGTTGAAAAATGCAGTTAAAAAGTTAAAAAATCTAAAAATGCAGTTAAAAAATCTAAAAGTTTACTAATTACTTAAAATTCCCGAAATTACTTAAAATTGATGTAAATTGTAAATTCCCGAAATTACTTAAAATTGATGTAAATTGTAAATCCGCACTGAACATAGCCTTCTTTTCTCACATCTCCAGTATTCTTTTCCTAGGTTTGCACTGATCGATTTGTTGAGGAATGTTGCTTACAATTTACATCAATTTTAAGTAATTTCGGCAATTTACAATTTACATCAATTTTAAGTATTTTCGGGAATTTCTGAGGTATATGAAGTTTGGACGAGACCCGCCCTGGAGTCTGCCATTGTACCCCAGCTCTCAACACCCACCCAGCCACCGCAAGAGGCTGCAACCCCGGTGCTCCGCAGATCGAAACGAACAATTTGTCCACCGGACAGACTAACTCTGTGAGCCACCACCCCCGCCGGTCTCGATTTTTTTCACAGGGGGTGAATGTGGTGAATGAGAAGTCACACGGTATTTTTTTTTTTTAATGTTTTTTATTGAGTTTTCATATTTTATATATGACAGATTACAAATTATTAGAGAGGAAAAAAAAAGAAAACACAAAAATTTAACATGAATATTTACAGGTAAGCATCTTCATAACAACAATTGTGGCCGCCCCCTTTAGCCAGCATACATATTTTACATTCCCCAGTGTGGCCGAGGCACATGTTTATAGGTATTCATTTATAGTTTGGTTTTGGGCCTTGGCTTGCCATCAAACCCCATAACGAGCCCGTAACCCCCCCCCCCCCCCCCCCCCCCCCCTCCGGCTACCTTCCCCGATTCCCGTCCGTTTTCCCGATTCTTGGCCACCCGGCTATTCTTCCTCTTGTACGTTGGCCACAAACAGGTCCCGGAACAGTTGCATGAATGGCTCCCACGTTCTGTGGAAGCCGTCGTCCGCCCCTCGGATGGCGAATTTGATTTTCTCCATTTGGAGAGATTCCGAGAGGTCGGACAGCCAGTCTGCAGCTCTGGGCGGTGCTGCTGACCGCCAGCCAAACAGGATTCTACGGCGGGCGATCAGGGAGGCAAAGGCAAGGGCGTCCGCCCTCCTCCCCAGGAATAGATCTGGCTGGTCTGAAACCCCGAAGACCGCCACTATTGGGCATGGCTCCACCCTCACCCCCACCACTTTGGACATAGCCTCGAAGAAGGCTGTCCAGTACTCCACAAGTCTGGGGCAAGACCAGAACATGTGGGCGTGGTTGGCCGGTCCTCTTTGGCACCGCTCACATCTGTCCTCCACCTCCGGGAAGAACCCACTCATACGGTTTCTCGTTAAGTGGGCTCTATGTACCACTTTTAGTTGCGTCAGGCTGAGCCTTGCGCACGTGGAGGTGGAGTTGACCCTATGCAGTGCTTCGCTCCAGACTCCCCACCCTATCTCCATCCCCAGGTCGTCCTCCCATTTCCTTCTTGTTGCGTCCAGTACGGTGTCGTCCCTATCTACCAGTCGGCCATACATGTCACTACAGTTCCCTTTCTCTAGGATACTTGCGTCCAGTAGGTCTTCCAGTAGTGTCTGTCGTGGCGGTTGTGGGTACGTCCTTGTCTCCTTTCGTAGGACCGAACCTGGGACCCTGGAGCTGTGAAGCATTTATGCTAACCACCATGCTACCGTGCTGCCCCAAATATGTTGCTTGAAGGTATTGGTGGGAGGGGGGATTAATTGGAAAACTCCAGAATGGATTTGGAAACTGTTGGAACCAACAATTCTACGGACACGTGCTTGTAGGATTAGAATAGCGGTTTTAATATACTTACAACAGAGCCAGCCTGATAGCCGTTGAACTTTTGGTGAACTGGCTGGCTGACCCTGTGGCACGGATCTTACACAGCAGCTCCAGGGGAAGGAGTCCTGGGCGGAGCAAAGGGAGTAAGGACGTTGTTTGATTTATGCTGACGGGACTGTCCGAAAACGGGCAGCCACTCGACTCATCATGGAGCGGAGGATCGCCGGGGGGGCCATTGTCAACAGCCCCTGACCGGCGCGACGCGATTCCCGCCCCCGCCGAAAAACTGGCGCCGGAGAATCCGGCAGCTGGCATTGGGGCGGCGGGGCGAGATTCACTCCTCCCCCCCCCCCCCCCCAGCGATTCTCCTGTCCGGTGGGAGTTCGGCGAATTCCGCCCATGGTATGTTAATAAGTTCTCAGAAGCAGGACCAGTCCTCGTCAGGCAGCCATCTTGTTCAAATGAATGATGGCCCAGGAACGATGGAGGAAGACATAGAACATAGAACATAAAACATTACAGCGCAGTACAGGCCCTTCAGCCCTCGATGTTGCGCCGACCTGTGAAACCCCTCTAAAGCCCATCTACACTATCTCCTTATCATCCATATGCCTATCCAATGACCATTTGAATGAGTTTAGTGTTGCCGAGTCCACTACTGTTGCAGGCAGGGCATTCCACGCCTTTACTACTCTCTGAGTAAAGAACCTACCTCTGACATCTGTCCTATATCTATCGCCCCTCAATTTAAAGCTATGTCCCCTCGTGCTGGACATCACCATCCGAGGAAAAAGGCTCTCAATGTCCACCCTATCTAATCCTCTGATCATCTTGTATGCCTCAATTAAGTCACCTCTTAACCTTCTTCTCTCTAACGAAAACAGCCTCAAATCCCTCAGCCTTTCCTCGTAAGATCTTCCCTCCATACCGGGCAACATCCTTGTAAATTTCCTCTGTACCCTTTCCAATGCTTCCACATCCTTCCTATAATGCGGCGACCAGAACTGCACGCAATACTCCAAATGCGTCCGCACCAGAGTTTTGTACAACTGCAACATGACCTCAGGGCTCCAAAACTCAATTCCTCTACCAATAAAGGAGTGGAAGAGATCCTGAACGCTGATCAGACAACAGTATTCTGCCATCACAAGATACTGAGATCAACGTACTCTCAATTTCGAGGATCAATGGAACACTGTCTACTATATTTTTTACCTTGATTTAACTAAGGCATGATATCGAAAATGTCCCTTCTTAGTAGACCACCTTAACACTTGACTGTCAAACTTAGATTCCCAAATCCAAAGTCTTACAAGTTCCTCGAGTTCAAGAAAAATTTCTGCAGCAGTGCCTCCAGTCCATTGAGAAAGAAGACACTACTGGAGATCTGGGTCTGGATTCTCCTTTTCAGAGATGTTTTGGCGCTAGGGCTGAATCAGTTGACTTCTACGACAACAAAATTGGCGCCGGCCCCAGAGCAATTCATCAACCATAATGGGTTAGCACCGGCTCCATGTGAAACTCGTGTGATTTCAATGAAAGGCGGTGTCCGATTCGCCGGGGTTACTGGCCGAGAGGCTGACAAGCTCTCGTCGTACTTCAGCATTCCATTCCCCATACATATACTTATCCCAGCTGATAGGAATCAACTATTTCCTGATAGATCTGACAGGTAAAAAGGCTATTTTAATGTAAATATTAAGACCCAGTTTTAATACCCATTTTAAAATGAGGATTTCAGCACTCATAACCTCAGGTCATGACAAAACACACAGATTCAACAGAGACACAAAAGCCTGACACATGCATAAACTCATTGGAGATAAGAACAACATTTTTACTAAGCAAGATGAAAAAGCTATTGTTCTGATGAACACATTTGCAAAGACAGTCTGACATTAAGACATGATCTGTACCAATAATCAGACCAAGGCCAAGTAAGCACCATAGCAATATGAAGGCACCATTGTTCATAATGTGGATCAAGCAAAACCAGCAGAAAACCAGGAGAAACCAGTCTTGATACAAGCACAGAATCGCATTCCATAATATACACAAATATTCAAACATGAAACATTCAGAACTTATGCTGCACATTAAGGATTGACAATTAACCATCGAATCAAATGTATTTGATTCTAACCCAAATCAATTAGGACGACATAGAGGTGTGGACAGATGGCTAAAGACTGATAAGATTCTCCTTAAACATGATGGTCTGTTTGACCATCCTTATCCAGGATAATTCTATACTTTGATCTAACTGCTCGCTATCTTTATTTTCATATTTTCACTTTTCCACTCTAACTCTTGAAGTAAACGCAAGCTGTTTTGCCGTATGCAAGAAACCATTTCTGTATTATTTTGAAAGTTAAATTGTGTATAAGTTACTTCTCTTTAAGTCCTTTCGCGAGCCAGACTTTATTGAGAATAGATTTGGGTTTCTCTCAATTGTAATCAAATAGAGGCAATAAAAGATTCTTGTTTGCATCCGAGAAGTTTAACTCAAATTGCGACTGAGTTTTAGTGTCACAAGACTTCACTAAATCCGCATGGTGGATCTCTTCACCAGCCAACAAGCTGGCAGCACATCTACGGCACCCCGGTTCACGGGTGCGGAGCTCGAGACCTTACTGATGCAGTGAAGGAGAGGCAGCCATCCCTGTTGCCCAAGGTGGGAAGGAAGCTGCCATCCACCACCATACACTGGGTCTGGATGCAGACAGCAGAGGCTGTGAGCGCCGTGGGCCCCGCCACAAGGACCATACAGCAGTGTACTGCACAACTTCATCAGGGCAGCCAGGGTGAGTCGGCAGCACTGTGCCTCGAGACCAATCCCCGTCCCAAAACCATAACCATCCCTCAACCCCCCACCCGTAGGGAAATCAAACCCCACCCACCTTCAGTGTGCATGCGCCCCACCCTGCATCACCTGCCAGCACCCATACCGGCTAGGGGCTGGTTTAGCACACTGGCTAAATCGCTGGCTTTTAAAGCAGACCAAAGCAGGCCAGCAGCATGGTTCAATTCCCGTACCAGCCTCCCCGAACAGGCACCGGAATGTGGCGACTAGGGGCTTTTCACAGTAACTTCATTGAAGCCTACTCGTGACAATAAGCGATTTTCATTTCATTCATGGACGGGTGCCCTGGTCAAGAGGGCCACCAGTTGCTCACCCCTGTGTTGCCCGTGAATGACTGTCTAACACTGTGCATAACCGCAGAGAGAGGTAGAAGACCGAAGGGGGAGCACCGGACCTGCGGAGCGCCGGGCACTGGACCTGGTAGATGGGTCCGGAGAGAGGGCAGATGCCGAGATGGAGATTGGCATCGGGGATCCATTACGCTCCGGTCCCCATGGCATGCATGACATGACTCCCAGCCCCCCACACCACCCCAACACCAGTACCCACTACCCCAACCCTCGACCCAATCATGAGTCATGTCTTGTGCTTTGCAGGATCACCTGGCGACGGGGTGGACCCTTCTGGTGTCTCCCACCCCTGACACCAACCCCAAACATATTCCAGTAACCAGGAGGTAACGGACAGGGACGCAAACCCCGAAACGCCAGCTTGAGACACCCCGGAGCACCATTCCGGGGATGACACCAACTTCCCATCACAGCTGTAGCCAAGACTCTCCGCCATCCAGGGACACTCACCTCGGTTGGGCACTTTATCGAAGAGGCTCCTGCGGCACTATCTGGTGCACACCACACACGTGCTGCGGCATATCAGATAGAAGTGGGAACTCCACAGGGGGCAGTCGGTCAGATGGCCGCCCGGCCCAGGGACTAGCTGCTGACCAGACGGGTCTCGGACTACTGGAAGGTATGGGCCCATCGATCATGGAGATGCAGAGACAGAGCCAAGGACAACATGAGTAGCTGTCAGTAACCATCCAGTTGGAGGAGTCCAACAGCATGCAGAGGCAGGAGGCAGTGCCGACCATGCATGGCACCTAGGCCAACATCCAGCAGGTGGCATCCATGGTGGAGGCCTTGGGGGTGAAGGTATCTGCTCATGTCCCTGCATTAGGCAAATTGCTCCTTCAGAGGGTCGACAGAGACACATTGGGACAAATGTCTCCTTTCTGTGCTGTAACCATTCTACATGATTCATTATGATTCGCATCAAGTTTAGATGCTTTAAAATACTAGTGGATTCCTTACAAAATCTCAAAGGAGCTTACTTGTCGTAGATATTAATCTAAGTGGACATAATGCAACTGAAGCAAATACTAAATTACTTTCTCCGGCACTTTCAGAGGCTGAATAGAAAATGGATATTGGAAATAAAAATTCCCCTCCTAGTCGCAGATCTGATTTAGAATGAAATGCCAACTTCTTATCTTCCCTGTGCCAGTATCCTGAATTCCATACCCAGAAGCACAGTGCGAGTACCTTCATCACATGTAATAGACCAGTTCAGGAAGGGACGTCACCTCTTCCCCAAGATGGGAAATAAATGGCAAACTTGGCAGTGATCCCTGAAAACAGTTTTCAAACATTTTTCAAATAGATTAATAGAGAATCACCAACAAGGCCTATGAGCAGGAACTGCTGAAGCACAAACATTTCTTAAGGAATGAAGAGGAGTAAATGTCCAAAGAATCAAGTGACGGAGGAGGGATCAGGTGAAAAGAGGGAGTTCATGAAATGTTTCCCAGGCAAGATCGAATGTCGGGGTAACAATATTGCTGGAGGGTAGTTCCAAAATAACAGAACTACACCCATTTTTTTAACTGAATAAACCATTGCGGAAATTAAATTCAATTCATTTTATGAAATAGCTCTGGGCAGGATTTTCTGGCCCTATTTGAGGTGGGCGCCATGGTAGACAGGAGTAGGAATCATCACGAGATGGAGACAAGTCAGCTGCATGTCCTCGTAAAGCTAGTTTATGATCGTCCGCCCCACCTCTCAAAGGTCAGCTGGTCCTCCTGCCATATCACATCAGGAAAGTCATGTTAATATACTTACATCTCATTATAAGCCCTGGTTGCTGGAGTCATCCCACCCACGGTGGATAATCCGGGCATTTCGGTGCATAATTAGAACAATGTGTTTCACAGCGATACATAATCGAGGTGCAACTGGTAATCTGCGCTTTGCTCGTGCCTCCAAGGTTATTGTCTCTTCCTTGCATCGTGCACAGCTCGTACGAATGAGTGCCAGGTTTCACAGGTTGCACCACATCGTGTTCAGGGGAGCCTCACAGGTAGCTCTCGACTTACGAGACCAGTCTGATGTTGCAGGGTTCAGGGTCTTGGGGGTACCTGACCTCAGGCTGGAGAAGGGTTTGCGGGGGGAGGGCAGGCAGGGTGTGGTTACAAGTGGGGACACATGACTGGGGGAATGGGTGCCAGGGATGAACATCATCAGTATCAGGATGAGTGGAGAGAATGTTACAGATGTATATCAGCCACTTGGGACCTAAATGGGTTGAGCATGGAGTGAAAAAGCTCTTCAGTTTATGTTGGGAGGAATGTTACCATATTTTTTCAAAGCGTCAGGTTCAGACTGAAAACAGGCATGTAGCTCTCCAGCTGTACAGACCAGCTTCCTCTCCAGATCTTCAGCCGCTCTAAGTAAAGAAAATGGGTGGGTGGATTTTCCAACATCATTCTCATGTACGTACTCAGTTCACCTTCTTCAACATACTCCAAAGAGTTCTGGGTGCCACCTTTAAAGGGTGCCTCCATCAGCACTGAAGTGGAGCACCTCCCCACCTCAAAACAAGGAGGCATTGGGGCCTCCACCACTCCTCTTGGCACAATCATCGGTGACCCCTGCTCCCCTACGCTCAATCATGGGAACATTTGGGCAGCATGGTGGCCTAGTGGTTAGCACAACTGCCTCACAGCGCTGAGGTCCCAGGTTCGATCCCGGCTCTGGGTCACTGTCCGTGTGGAGTTTGCACATTCTCCCCGTGTTTGTGTGGGTTTCGTCCCCACAACCCAAAGATGTGCAGGCTAGGTGGATTGGCCACGCTAAATTGCCCCTTAATTGGAAAAAATAATTGGATAATCTAAATTTGTTTTTAAAAAATTTTAAAAATAAAAATAAAAAAAATCATGGGAGCATCTCCCCCACCACCACTGCAGAATTATCGCCGGAGTTCTCCCCTCACCCCGTGCTTCCAGATCCCCCCGTGCCTGTAAGTTCCCCCTTCACTGCTTACACTCCACCCCCCAACGCACATAACTGGAACGCCCACCCATGGTGCTCCCATGAGAGTCCGTCTCGGGCACTTCCCCTTGGCACAGGTTGGCACTTCCAGACTGGCACGGGGAGAAACCTGACAGTGCCAACCTATGCCCAGAGGTAATGCCAGGGGACAGTGCCGAGGCACTATCCGAGCATGTGCCTCTACCTGGGGGCTATACATACCTTTGAACCCCCGAGGAGATCTCCTCAACTGTATCTCAGTTTTTAAAAGCGGTTTGACTATTAATAAGGGGCGAGGAGGGGGCTGGGTGATCATATTGCAATGTGTTTACATCCATTAAAATTAGGTACTCGTCCATTGGGGTGTGAACAATGTCACAGCACTAGTGAGGGGGATGGAAAATTGGGAAACACGATCTCCCCAGATTGTCCACCTGTGTCGCCGTTCTCTCTGCTGGCGACCTCGGGCTGAAAACTGCTCCCATTTTTGAGTACGCAAAGATTGCTTTTTTCGAAGTCAAGGGAGTGGATGGACATGTCACACCAGTTTGTCATGCCCAGTATGTTGTGCACAACAGCATACACCTAGGTCCATGAGATTTCAGGCATTATAATGGGCTGCAGTTGGCATACTCATGCCATCGTTGTGCTCATAAAACTTTTTAACCTTCCTGACCCTACTACTATGCCTTGATGCTTCTCTGATATCCATAGAGAGGGTGGAGGCAGCCTGCTCATTGCTGTGATCGACCTCGATAGGCATCCCCTGGAGGTCCGAGACTGGGAGTTTGTTTTGGGTGTCCTGCTATGGGGCAGGTGCACTCTCCTGGGCCTGTGGAGCTAGAGTTGATGGGGGTCACAGGAAGAGGATTCGTCAGACAGTCCCAGAGTCTACTCGATGGATGCCCGCAGAGTGCCCAGCTGGTTGTCCATCTCCGATGGCTACCCAAGAGCCCCTAGCTGAATCCCTGAAGAGAGGGGATGACTGAAGTGAGAGCCATGTGCCCTGCACGCCTCTCGCGTAGCCACTGTTAAATTCCATCGAGGCTCCAGTCATGTAGTACTGCTCCTGCAGCAGTACAGGACGATGTTCTGGGCCAAGGTCTCCATGGTGAAAGCCAAACTGCCTGTGTTGATTCCAGTCCATGGGCAGGCCGGCGCTATCACCTCCATATTTTATTGCAATCTAATGAGTGCAGGTGACAACCCTTCCTGACTGTCGCTGCAGCTCCAGCAACTGATTAAGGGCAAGGTCCTGTAGCTCGTCATCTGACTCAGACTCTGCAGAATCACGGCCTCCAGCAGTGACAATGACCTCGGATATCCATGCCTCCGTCTGCTGTGGACCAGATTATGCGCTGTGCTCACCAGAATATGACCCCGAGGTCTCGCTGCCACTGAAGTGTGTCTTGCTGTATTGGTGGAAACTGTGGGTGAGCTCCATGACGGTTCTTAAAGAATGCTGTCCTCAGGTCACTCATATGGGCTGCTGCTGTAGGACTGGCTGGTGTAGGGCACTGGGCAGAGGTGCCTATGATGGAAAGTAGACACAATTAGTGCAAGGCAACAAAAAAACACAAGCGTGCACTCATGGTAGCGTTGACTGATGGATGATCGGGTTCAGGTGAGTCTTTTCCACCGACCTCACTGTCACCGCAGGCATAGTCCGTGTCTTCCGCAGCCAGCTCTCCCTTTCATTGTGCACAATCTTCTGCTGCATGCAGACAAATGGAGAGAGTGTGAGCAGGATACACGACAGGCCAAATTAAAAGGTTGCCTGACATGTGTGGGTGGTGGGCAGATCTGTGGACAGGGTAAGGACATGATCTGTAGAGGAGATGAAGGCGTGTGTGAGAGAGTGAGTGGTGATGTCCTTTTAGCTGGCAGTGAGTGAGATGCCAGTGAATGTGTGTTGGGCTGGCGGATTGGATTTTGTTGGATTTTGTTTATTGCCATGTGTACCAAGGTACAGTGAAAAGTATTTTTCTGTGAGCAGATCATTAAATACATGAAAAGAAAAGGAAATAAAAGAAAATATATAATAGGGCAACACAAGGTACAGAATGTAACTACATAACACAGGCATCGGAAAAGAGAGAGGTTAGTAACAATGTTAGTATAGAATTAAATTTTACAAGATTAGAACGATTGTAAGATAAGTAAAAAGAGGATCTGTTAGGTCGAGCTCGCAGGGAGTCGCCATGCTCCGACGCCATCTTGTGCATTGTCAAATTGCAAATGGTGCGTGTGTGTGTTGAGAGTTGACTTACCCTGGCTGCACAGATAAGATCGTTCATCCTTTTTCTGCAATGGATGGCCAACCTCTTCAATGTGACATTGACACTGACAAGCATTGCCACCGCCTGCCAAGCTGGTTTGGCCACTTGCTAGGCCTCCTGCAGCCAGAGGTGGGGTAAAGGACAGCCTCCAATGCTATCGGCAGCCTGCCGGGGGAGATGGTAATGAATATTGCGACAGCAGTCTTCCTGCCTCTGGGGGCCATCTTTGCATTATACAGCAGCCCTGAGCTGCACCTATTGAGACAGGTGTGAGCAAGTGCGCTTTAAATTTGGAGTGAGGAAGGACTAGATCATGGTGTTGTGGGTGAATCAGAGGCCTGACACCAGCTGCCCAGCATGTTTCCCATTCCTGCATAACTAATATGGTAGGGGACAGATGATACCAATGGGAATAAATAACACATATGACTCAAAGCTCGGTGGAGGGTGAGCTGCGAGGAGGATGCAGAATGTAATTTGAACGAGTGAGTGAGTGGGAAAATGCATGGCAGATTCAGTGTAATGTGAATAAATGTGCGGTAAACCAATTTGGTAGCAGAAACAGGAGGACAGATTATTATCTGAATTGCTATAAATTAAGAGGGGAGAATATGCAACGAGACCCAGATGCTCTCCAGTTTCTGAAAGTAACGCACTGGTACAGCAGGCGATAAAGAGGGAAATGGTATGTTTGCCTTCATAGCAAGAGGATTCGAGTACAGGAGCAGGATTGGTTTGCTGCAATTATACAGGGCCATGGTGAGGCAACACCTGGAGTATTGTGTGCAGTTTCGATTGCCTTACCTGAGGAATTATGGCCGGGATTCTCCGACCCCACGCCGGGTCGGAGGTTCCACCCGGGGGGGGGAGGCGAATCCCACCCCGCCGCCCCGATACCGGCTGCCCAATTCTCCGGCGCAATTTTTGGGGGGCCGGAGGGATTCCCGCCACGCCGTACCCTGGCGATTCTCTGGGTCCCGATGGGTCAAGTGGCCGTCCAGGTTTGGCCAGTCCCGCCGGTGTGAATTACTCACCTCACGCTCGGTGTGATGTGGCAGGTAAGCGTCGGGGGCGGTCCTGGGGAGGGGTGCGAGGGGAATCCACGTGCATGCGTGGAAATACGCCGATCTGTCTGCGCATGCGTGGAAATAAGCCGGCTGGTCCGCGCATGTGCGAGATCACGCCGGTCATTCCATGCATGCGCGAACTCACACCGGCCCTTCGCCGGCAGCTAGTGCGCCGCCAACCACTCCAGCGTCAACCTAGCCCCCGAAAATTTGGAGACTTCCTCATTTTCGGGGGCTGATACCGCCGGAGTGGTTGGCGCCATTTCTCCCGCCGGCTGGAGAATCCTGCCCTATGTTATTGCTATAGAGGGAGTGCAAAGAAGGTATCTGGGATGGTTGGACTAATGAAATGAAATGAAAATGAAAATCGCTTATTGTCAAGTACGAGTAGGCTTCAATGAAGTTACTGTGAAAAGCCCCTAGTCGCCACTTTCCGGCACCTGTCCGGGGAGGCTGGTACGGGAATTGAACCGTGCTGCTGACCTGCTTGGTCTGCTTTAAAAGCCAGCGATTTAGCTCAGTGAGCTAAACCAGCCTCGGTATGAGGAGCCTCTATATGTAATGTATGAGGAGTGATTCTGTCAGTTAGGATTATATTCACTGGAATTCAGAAGAAAGAAGAGGGATCTTATGGAAACCTATAAAATTTTAACAGGACCAGATTAGATGCAAGAAGGATGCTCCTGTTGTTGGGATGTCCAAACCAGGCGCCACAGTTTCAGGATACAGGCTGGACCATTCAGGAATGAGATGGGAATAAATTGCTTCACCCAGAGAGTGGCCGGCTTGTGGAATTCTTTACACAGTAATTGAGGCCAAAGTATTGTATGTTCAAGAAGGAGATAGATACAGTGAGTGGGGTTAAAACGATCAAAGGATCCCGGGGGAAAGCGGGAGCAGGTTACTGAGTTGCATGATCTGTCATGATGAACGATGGTGCAGGCTCGAAGGGCCGAATGGTCTACTCCTGCTCCTATTTTCTATGCTTCTACACCAATCTTCATGCCTGTAACTGCACTTTGTGCAAATCAGGGACTATCTCACTCAATGAGTCGAGATAAGTAATTCACCGCTGAGTTGGTGTGGGTTTGGGGGCGGGGGAGGGGGAAGATAGAATATGCTTCAAGGTGTCTAAGCTTGATGCCAATGAGTATTTGATGGAGAGCTCATCGACCCAATTTGAATGCTATGTTTCAGACAAACCAGAAAATATTCAGATTATTGAGTCACTTTGCTGCCTTACCCTGCACTTTAAAGGGAACAGTGTATTGTACTGGGAATTGGAACTGCACTCAGTTCCTGGAATAAGGAATTAGCTGCTTTGAATATTGTGATGGAGCACCATCACACTAGCCATTGTGACATGATGAAACTGCCAGGCCTGCTGTATCTCTCGCATTGAGGTTTTTGAATTGTGTTATTTTCATTTTAACTTAATCGGGCTGCGGACTGCAAGGCTTACTTTGGTTGAATAATTTTGTCGGTGATAGAGGACCTTCTTCAAGGGATTAATTATTTGAGGCTTTCCATTTGCTACTTTACCTTTAACGGCACCCCAGAACATATGACTATCTCTGATAAATAACCTACCAAAGTACCCAATAAAAATGTTTTTGTTTTATGCATATTTTCAAATCAGGGACTTAGAAAACAAACAATTCCCAGAGAAGTTTTTTTTGATCCTTTGCCTGGCAGCAGACTGAACAACCTTTTCTCTGAATATAAAAGCCACAAAATGGTTGGAAGCACAGCAGGTCAGCCAGCGTCTGGGGCGAAGAGATTCTCAAAATGATGGCATGTTACTGGTCGAGTAACCCAGAAGCCTGGACTAATGATCCACGAGCCATGAGTTAAAATATCAGCTTGGGAGCTGAGGGATTTTCATTCAGTTAATGAAATAAGCCAGGAATCAAAAGTTAGGATCAACCATGATTATTGTCAAAGTCCGTCTGGATTTATTAATCCCCTTAATGCTGCCACTACCTCCTAGGCCCGATCTGGAACTCCAAACCCGTTTGCACAATGGTTGATTTTTAACAGCCCTCTGAATAGGCCTGGCAAACCATTGATTTGTCAAGAAGCCAGCTCACCACTTATAGACAATTAGTGGACGGCCAATCAATGTTACCTTTGCAGTGACACCTACAAATCATGAATGAATAAAAACAATGAATAATCATTCATTATTTCTGTGTGTTTCTAATATTTGCCCTTTTTAGGTCAGATTCCCAGCCATCTGCAGTATTTTGATTTTTTTCCTTTTTTTTCTCCCATTGTTATGGGGCATGATGGCCTGCTCACCTTCTGGACCCTAAATGCCTGACACTACATATTTCTGTTCGTCACACCTTCCTATCTCTTCTTGCTTTTGTCAAGAGTATTAAAGATTAAAATTACCAGACAGTTTCACCAACTGGTGTTGCCTTTTAGGGTGGGTCTAGGCAGGTAGCATGCAGTGGTGGGAAGCTGGAGACTGACAACGTACTCAAGGATACATTAGTTACATTTTCCGATGAGTTTCACTTGACTTTATCTGTAATAAGGCCCTTCCAAGAAATATAAATATTGTGAGTGCCGCTGCCTAGCCCAGCATTTATTGTCCATCACCAATTGCCTTTGAGAGGTGCTGGTGAGGCACCTTCTTGCAATCCATGTAGTGCAGGAACACCCACAGTTTTGTGAGGAAGGGAGTTCGAGGATTTTGACCCAGTCATCCATTGAGAATTGTCATCAAATTGTGACAGATCAGAATTATACCTATAATGAAAATCGCTTATTGTCACGAGTAGGCTTCAATGAAGTTACTGTGAAAAGCCCCTAGTCGCCACATTCTGGCGCCTGTCCGGGGAGGCTGGTACAGGAATCGAACCGTACTGCTGGCCAGCTTGGTCTGCTTTAAAAGCCAGCGATTTAGCCCAGTGAGCTAAACCAGCCCCAGCCTGAGAGCAATGGAAACGTGAGTGAGGAGGACATGCCATTGAGAAAGTGAAGACAGTCGGGTCGATCTTCTGGTCCCATCCGCCAAAGCAGTCAGAGGCGGGACAGACAATTTAACAGACCATTAGGTGGGAATTTTTGGCCTCGGGGTGGGCAGACCAGAGAATCTCACCCAGTATATTTAAGACAACTAACTAATTAAGACACTGTACCAAAATAATTTCAGAAGGAATGTAGTGTACTGTGAGCTGTGAAAACGAAAAGGTGGGACTATTATAACAACTGATATTTCTCACAGTCAGAAGGAGAAGAAAGCATTTGCCCTGTGTTTTAAGATGGGATGTAAGAGTAGAATACAAGCTAGAAACTGGAAATGCAGGGCTACCAATTGTGGAATAATAAGATGCAGACTGCACGGAGGAATAGAATCTTTCACCGTGAGAAGGTTGCATCCAAATGGGTAAGTGCTGTCTGCCTGCAGATTAGTACCTGGTGATTGGATAGATCATGTTGAAAGTTCAAATTGAGAAGATGGAAGGGTAAAGTCTTGAATGGGACGAAAGCTTTAGGTGGAACATTGAAAGAAAGGGGGAGATCATGTAGCAAGATCTTGTAGCATTATGATTATAGTTACTGATAGACGTGGTGACTAAAATGTCAATAAGGCTGGGTTACGATAAGCTGTCTTTTTCTCATTTATCTCTTTAGCTTTGAAGTTCCAGCTTCATACTTGAAGTCAGGTATTTCTTCAAATGTTCCCCTTTTCAGTTGTAATTTTCACATTTTTAAAATAAAATGTATGTTGCTTTTCTACAGATTTGACACTCAAGGTACATTCAAACACCGCAGTGCACTTACATTAAAAATAACTTGTTGCAAAGACTGATTACGAGGACTGGCTGGATTTCAATAATTATCTGGGTATTTGCTATGCTTCAAAGGAACAACAGGAATAAATTGAGATTTATGCAGCGACGGTTTGCAAAGAAGCAATGACAGCAACAGGGTTTTGCTCGTCAATGATGTCAGTGGTACACTGGAAATTGCAAGTACTGTGAATATGATAAATAATTGCTGCATCAACGTTGTGACCCTATCATTTAGAATAATAACATTTATTCCATGAATGTCTCAAATATGTTCCCATTATGTACAAACGTAATATTGTAGTGATAGCTTGCTGTAGGCAACATCACATCTAAATGTACCAACATTCTAAAACACATATTTCAAAATCTTACTTCTTGACTTACTGCTCTAAGATTGGTAATAACCGACACAATGAATTTTGCTCCATTAACTACATTTATGTATAGTTCTTAATAATGGAAAAAAAAGGCCTTTATATTTAAAATGTAAAGCTAAATTCCTGACAGCACACAAACACAGTGAACAATCTATCCAAAGAGATTTAAGGGGCATCTAAAATTCTAGACCGAGGCAAAGGTCCACAACCCATAAGCCAATACATTCATATCTAATAGGTTTGTTGATGGATGCCAAATGCATGGGCGTTGAAGGTAATAAGGTGGCCAGGTGTTGGGTGTTGGTTAGTTAATTGTACCCAGATGTGTATGTGAAAAAAAGTCAAACAGCACCAGGGAGATTGTGTTAGAATGCAGAAGTTAAATTCTGTGGGTAGCAATAATGAATTAAATAAAATGAATGAAAATCGCTTATTGTCACGAGTAGGCTTCAGTGAAGTTACTGTGAAAATCCCCTAGTCGCCACGTTCCGGCGCCTGTTCGGGGAGGCTGGTACGGCTGGTAACAGTCTCTAACAAAGCAATCTCGACTCAATGTCTTCTTCACGACCAGGCCGGGGAGTCTCCTGAAAAATGAAATGAAATGAAATTCGCTTATTGTCATAAGTAGGCTTCAATGAAGTTACTGTGAAAAGCCCCTAGTCGCCACATTCCGGCGCCTGTGACGGGAATCAAACCGTGCCGCTGGCCTGCTTGGTCTGCTTTCAAAGCCAGCATTTTAGCGCTGTGCTAAACAGCCCCTAAACACCCTCTGACATTGATAGCAGAGTATGCAATCCTGAAAGTAAAGATCGGAGACTGAGATTTACTTCCAGACAGTAGGTTAGAATTAGAGCTAATTTTGCTTGGGAGGAGACAGCAATTGGAGACTCTTCGAAGAAAAATGACTGAAACCAGTTATGCGGCAGCACAATATGTTTTCCTACTACTGTTTTGTGACACGGAGCCTTATGATCAATGGGAAAATGAAGCTGATGCATGGACACAGTTTATGTCACTACTGAAAAGAATACAGGATTATACGGTGCAGCACTTCCACTCCCTGCCAGGAGCAAGATCAGCAGCAAAGTCTTCCCACAGCTCAGGAACATCACAATGAAGAAGGTAAAATTCATGGATAAAATTTACATGGCAGATGACTCGTTTAGTGCCGAATGAGGTTTGGTCGGACTTTGATAAAGTTAGAAAAATGGATGATTCTTCCAACGGAGAACACATCATGAGTTTAACTGATTATAAACAAGATTACATGATTACACTTGAAAATCAGTTTGCGCCTTTCAATTATTGGACCATGCTAGGTCCAATGGGTAGGCTCTTGGCTTTAATGGGAGTTCATTTCAAAGAGACAGAAACAAGTGGCGGAAGCCTTCAAATTATTTCTGGGAAAGGGCGGCATGTGGCGCAATGTTTAGCACTGGGACTGTGGCACAGAGGACCCGGGTTCGAATCCCGGCCCTGGGTCACCGTCCGTGTGGAGTTTGCACATTCTCCCCGTGTCTTAATGAAAATGAAATGAAAATTGCTTATTGTCACAACTAGGCTTCAAATGAAGTTACTGTGAAAAGCCCCGAGTCGCCACATTCCAGCGTCTGTTCGGGGAGGCTGGTA
Source organism: Scyliorhinus canicula (assembly GCF_902713615.1). Taxonomy (NCBI): domain Eukaryota; kingdom Metazoa; phylum Chordata; class Chondrichthyes; order Carcharhiniformes; family Scyliorhinidae; genus Scyliorhinus; species Scyliorhinus canicula. Next base: position 270,243,660 of record NC_052147.1, read on the forward strand.
CGTGACTTGGACTGTACAGAAGGTGAGGAGGAAGATGCTGGCCAATTATATAGAACCTTATTGGTCACCAGAAGCTTCAGCCTAGCAATGAGTATCCTATAAGCAGATTTGTTCAATTGCACAATTCTGGATAGTGGGTTCACGGCATGTGGAGTGGATTAGCCAAACTGCAAAATGGACTTCGTAAGTAAAGAAAACCTAAGTCAAGTCAAAGACTGATACAATTAAAATTTTTACGGGTTCAGTGATGGTAACCATTGAAATCACTAAAAAGAATAGTAACTCTGTGTAATATAGCAGTGGTAAATCACTTTAGCAGTACTGGTGTTGCATCAATTAAAATACCTTTTTTTAAATTCAGTCATGGAATGTGAGCGTCACTGGCTGGGCTAGCATTTATTGCCCATCCCTGAGGGCATTTAAGAGCCAACCACATTGCTGTGGGTCTGGAGTCACAAGTAGGCCAGACCAGGTAAGGACAGCAGATTTCCGTCCCTAAAAGGGAATGATGGATTTTATGACAATCTACAATGATTTTATGGTCATCATTAGACTTTTAATTCAAGGTTTTTGTTTTATTAAATTCAAGTTCCACTATTTTCTATGGTGGGATTTGAACCTGGGTCCCCAGAGCATTATGCTGGCTTGCTGGATTACTAGACAATACCACTGCGCCAATGCCTCAATGAAAATGGCCAAAATTAAGTTGGACATGGAACATGATAAAAACAATTGTCTTTGGGAGATCTTAGATTTGCAATTTCTGCAGTCAGGGCATTATTGTATTCCTTCAAGGCTTACCCTCTCTAGACAGAATGTTCAAAAGGTATGAGTGGCAGCTGGGGATAGAGATGGATAAGAAAAGATGCTGTGAAACATTGTAGGGGTATTGGATGAGGAATAGAGTGGACTTGCTTAGGGTATTAGTGAAATATATGACATTTGTAAATAATTCGGACGAACACCACCACGACCAATGGTAAGTCTTCCATTGTGAGTGACTTTAAGGTGCCCGTAGCAATCAACCTTGAAGTATGAGACAAAGAAAAATATATCTTTCTGCTACGTTTTGTAGATGTAGTGACTAGATTTAGTCTGTCGATGGAAATTTATAGTAAAGCCAAAAACAGGGCATTTTGATAAGAAAATGGAAAGATGTACAGGAAATTCTTCACGAACAATGACTGAGAATATACCAATGATGAATTCAGGAGTGTGTGTGAAAATCTAAATATGGCAGCAATGCACACAGCAGCAGAAAGTATTTTTAAGCAATGGGCTATGTGAGAGAAATCACGCTGTGATTGACAAAATGCCCCAGAAAAAGAACGACCGAATTGTCAACTGCTCTAGCATCAGCAGTACAAGCAAAAAAAACACATTCCAGATGGTTGGGGGCTACGCCCCTATCAATTAATTTATGGCAGGAATCCAAAGATACCTTCAATAATGTGGGACCGTTCCTGCCTTTAAAGGGGTATTGGATTCAACAGCTATAGAGGGGGGTCCTTTAAAATAATAGTGAAAAAGATTCTTGAAAATTAATACATTTGTAGAAATATGTGTAAGTTATAATTATTTGAATACTGGCCATGACTGTCTCAAATGTTATGAATAAATGCACTACAAGTTCTGATATGAAGGGACATTCGACAACCTTAAAACAATATTGTAGTTGAGACTAGACGTGCTGTAGGGAGTTTGAAAGTGGGACAAAAGTCGTGGGACAGTTAATTAATTAATTTTGAGTAATTGAGAATGTCTAATTAACCAATCGCCTGTTTAGTGACTGACACTTTCCTGAATGAGTCACAGGGGTCTCAGCCGAGAATTAGTACCAATGAATCTAAGTAAGGGGCTAAACCCAGATAAGGATTCCCTTAAAAACGTAATCCATCTAACTGATTAACAGAGAAATAATAGCCATCGGAGAATCCTTGGAGCATTGGTAAAAATTACTTTTAAAGGCCTTTGGCGGGATTCTCCGACCCCCTGCAGATTCTCCGGCACCGACTTTTCAGCGGGGGGGAGGAATTGCATCGCACTGGTCAGGGGCCATTGACAGTGGCCCCTCCAAAAATTCTCCAGCCCGCAATGCGGCGACTCGCGTCGGCCGGAGGAGCCAAGCCCTTCGGCGCCAGCTGGCGCAGCGCTAACCCCGCTGCAGGCGGCCTAGCCCCTGAAGGTGCGGAGGATTCCGCACCTTCTGGGCGGCCTAACGCCAGAGTGGTTCACGCCATTCCTTGCCGCGGGTACAGCCCGTCCTGCCGTTAGCGGAGAATCCCGCCCCTTGTTGAAATTACTTTTAATTTTGTAAATCTGAAGTCACTTGTATCTTGACGTTTTTTGCTTCCACTTGTTGGTGCCTCAGGGGCATTTCAAGGGACACAGGAAAAAAAGCATTTCCCAGTTAATTGTGCCAAAATGTGTTCTTAAATAAATAAACTTTGCTTTACATTCCTTCAACTGGACTGAGACTTTGGGTGGGATTCTCCCAGCCCTGCACCAGGCCAGAGAATCCCCGCGAACAGGCCTCACCACCCCGATGCCGGCACACGATTCTCCAGCCCGGACGGGCCGAGCAGCCGTAGGAAAAGAGCCAAGTCCCACCAGCGCCATTCTAACCTGATGTGGGCCGGCGGGACCTCGGCGTGTAAGGGTCGGGTGGCGGCCTGTGGGGTGGGGAGAGTTGGGGTCCGACCCCGGGAGGGGCCTCCGATGTGGTTCGGCCTGCGATCGGGACCCATCGATCGGCGGGGCCTCTGTGGCTTGGGGCCTCCTTTCCTACGCGCCAGCCCCTGTAGTCCTGCGCCATGTTGCGTCGGGGCCGGCGCGTTGAAGGAGGCCACTACGCATGCGTACGTTGGCGCCGGCGCCACTGCGCATGTCCTCATTGGCGCTGGCGCAACTGCGCAACGGGAATCCCACTGGCCCCCTGTTAAGACGGCGTTTACAACGGTGTGGACACTCTGCCGCGGGATAGGAGAATCCCCCCCCCCCATCTATGAGCAAGAGATAAGGTGAATCTTACAAGGGGGTTGCCATTAGTTAAATCTTTTGCTGAACATTTGCATGCCGTGCATGCAGCGGGTATAGTGTTCCTAAAGGTAGAGATTTCTGAAGAAACCAAACAGGGGAGCTTCGAGGTATAAAATTAGGCCATCAGCAATTAATTTTAAGCCTGTGGACATGGTGTATTATAAAAGAATGGCAGAAAGAATGAAAGGGCCCAGGAAAAGTTACAGGCACCAATCGCAAAATGATAATCTGTAACACGGTAACCAAACTGGGAGAGTACATTCCACATGGCTCACCAGCAGTGATAACTCATTGATGAAAGCTGGACAGATGATGCATATTGGAGGCGCATCATGCACCTCATACACAGATATGCCGGACCTGTACAAACGACAGATTGTGGCAGATAATGGGCAAACCGAAAGTAGGTGAAGTGATAGTGAGGATCATGACAGGACCATTTATCACAAAGCTCAATGACCAAATGTTGAAACTATGGTGGAGTATATGCTACTAAGTGAGTGGAGGGAAGCTAACATTGTCAGAAGGGCAGGAAAGGCAAAACTGGCTAAATGTACATGACAAGGGGTAGAATATCAGATTCTGAATTGGCAGGAGGAAGTACAAATGTGGAAAGCCAGCAAACAAAGTGTGATTTCAGACAATGGGCCTAATGGTGATCACAGCCCAAGGAAAAGATCAAGAACTTGTGAAAGAAAGTCTCGAGGGTGGGATGTGGTGCAGTGATTAACACTGGATTGCAGCGCTGACGACCGGGGTTTGAATCTCGGCCTTGGTCACTGTCCATGTGGAGTTTGCACATCCTCCGCATGTTTGCGTGGGTTTCACCTCCACAACCCAAAGATGTGCAAGTTAGGTGGATTAGCCATATCAAATTACTCCTTAATTGGAGAAAAAATAACTGGGTACTCTGAAAAAAAGTGAAAGAAAGTCTAGTGACAGGAGGGTCAGGTTGAGTAATAGCAGTCCAGATAGAGGCAGGAGATCTAATCGGACATATAATTGAACAAGAGCAAGGACCAATGAACATGCAAGGAGTGATCATGGAAGTAGGAGCTTTGACAGAGGCATGATAGAGAGAAGCTCTAGTGGCTACGAGCAAGGTAGATGGTAAATTGGTAATGGAGGCAAAACAAAAGAAACTAGACAGTTGGAGAGAGATTAGTTTTTACACAATAGTGCCAGACAAAGCATTGTCCCATAGATGGATAGGTATTGTCATAAGAATGTCGCTTGAAGAAATGTTTGGCTGCCCATGTTACTGCAGTGATGTCAGAGTATGGGTGGAACTGAGCTCTGGTTCTGCTTTTTAGTTTCACTTTGAGAGAAGCTTGGGCGTGTCTGTCTTTTTAGTTTCGTTGTTCCGTGTGTTGCAGCTAAAGTCAGCCAAAGCAGCTGTATTGTTGAGCTCTCTGCCATGAAGGACTATCTCTTGATCATTTGGTGAATTCAGAATTATAAATGTTTTCAGTATTGAATGTAAATCCTGATGTGCTTCTGTTTAGAGGTTTGTTAAATCTTTTGGATGTTAAAAGAACAGCTTACGGATTACTTAGTGTTGTATTCTTTGGGGGGTGTATTTGAATTAATGGTTGTTAAGAGATTCACTGTTTGTTTTAAAAGGCTAACTTGAGTTCATAGAATAAATATTGTTTTGTCTTAAAAAATACTTTTCCATTTCTGTTGTACCGCATCTGTAGAGTGGGCCATGTGCTCCCCTTACCACAATCTATTAAAAGTTGTGGGTCAGGTGAACTCCATGGTACACTTTGGGATTCTCTAAACCCCGGCCCATAACAGTATGGAGATGGTACTTTCCGATGGTACATATAAATTAAACCAGATGTGTGTCTTGGGGATTGAAGAAACAACTGGGCAACTAGGAAATTAGAGTAGGCTACCCAACAGCAAAAATATTGTGCAACATACTCATGGGAATGTAAATCCATTGATGTCAAATCAGCATATTTGCAAGGGCAACAATTTCAAAGAGAGTATTCTTAAAGCCTCCAAAAGAAGCTCACGATTTAGAGGAGAAAGTATGGAGGGTAAATAAGTGTGTTCACGGGCTAAACAATGCATCCAGATTGTGGTATGTTTCCAGTGTGTCCCGGTTTTGCCTGACTCTTTATGGAGTATGTGGAATATTCCTTATTATAGTCGTAGTCTGGCCCCATCCCACAACTCATTTATTGATACATTGACGACTCTTTGGGTGCCCCTTCATGTTCCGGTCTGGAACTGGAAAATGTTATTAATTTTGCTTCCAATTTCCACCCTTCTGTCACCTTCACATGGTCCATCACCAACACTTCCCTTGCCTTCCTTGACCTTTCTATCTCCATTTCTGAGGATAGACTGTTCACTAGATTCCATTATAAGCCCAACTCAATAAGAGTTCTTCACACCCCACATCCTGTATGGACTCCACCCCATTCACCAAGTTCCTTTGTCTCTGGTGCATCTGATATGATGATGCCGCTTTCCAAAACTGCTGCTAGCATGTCTTCATTCCTCCTTAATCGTGGGTTTCCCACCCACTGTGGTCACCAGGGCTCTCAATCGTGCCCAACCCATCTCCCACACCTTTTCCCTCACCCCTTTCACTCGCTCCCACAACTAGGATGGGGTGCCCCTCGTCTTCACTTTTCACCCCACCAGCTTCCGCATTCATAGAATCATCACCAGCCATTTTCGCCAATTCCAGAATGATGCCATTGCCAAACACATCTTCCCCTCACTCCCCCATCAGCATTCTGCAGGGAACATTCCCTACGGGAAACCCAGCCCGCTCCTCCACCATCCCCAACACCCCACTCGCTTCCCGCAGCAACTTTCCATGCAATCACAGAAGGAGCAACACCTGCACTCCTCCCTACTCACCATCCAAGGGCCTTAAACATGCTTTTGAGGCGAGGCAGTGCTTCACGTGCACCACCTTCAATCTGGTCTATTGCAGTTCCTGTTCCCAATGTGGTCTACTCTACATTGGAGAGATGACAGACTGGGTAGCCACTTTGCCTAACACCTTTGGTTCATCCACAAGCAGGCTGTCACTCCCATTTCAGCTTACCGTCCTACGCTCATGTCCACATGTCCGTCCTTGGCCTGCTGCAATGTTGCAGTGAAGCCCAGCACAAACTGGAGGAACAGCACCTCATCTCCAGATTAGGCACATTACAGTCTTCCGGACTTAACATTGAGCTCAACAACTTCCGACTGTGAACTCTCCCCTCCACCTTCACCCCATTGTTTTTTTCTGTCAATTTTATTTCATTTCTTCCATCGCTCTGTTTATCCCTCACCATTGTCACACTCCCTCTACCCCACCTGGCCATCTGTTCCCTGTTCCAGGTTGTCCTTTGACACACACTGCTCACCTTTGCTCTGCCATTAACACATTCTGGGTCACTGTCTGTGCGGAGTCTGCACGGTCTCACCGTGTCTGCATGGGTTTCCTCCAGGTACTCCGGTTTCCTCCCACAGTCCAAAGACGTGATGGTTAGGTGGATAGGCCATGTTAAATTGCCCTTAGTGTCCAAAAAAAGTTATGAGGGGTTATTGGATTACGGGAATAGGGTGAAAGTGAGGGCTTAAGTGAGTTGGTGTAGACTCGATGGGCCGAATGGCTTCCTTCTGCACTGTATGTTCTATGTTCTATATGGATTGGTTAGTAAAGTGGGCCAAAATATGGCAGCTGGAGTTTAACGTGAATAAGTGTGAGGTCATCCATTTTGGTCGGAAAAATAGAAAGGCAACTTATTATCCAAATGGAGAGAAACATCGAAGTGCTTTGGTGCAAAGGGATCTGGGTTTCCTCATGCATGAATCGCTGGAACCTACCGTGCAGGTACAACAGGTAATAAGGAAGGCATATGGAATTTTGGCTATATTGCTGAAGGAATAGAGTGCAATGGGAGGGAAGTGTTGCTGCAACTGTACCAGACATTAGTGAGACCGCACCTGGAATATAGTGTACAATTTTGGTCCCCTTACTTGTGGAGGGACTTAGCTGCATTGGAGGCACTTCAGAGGAGGTTAACCGAATTGATTCCAGAAATGAGAGGCTTGTCTTATGAAGAGACATTGAGCAGTTTAGGACTATGCTCACTTGTGTTTAGACTGAGAGGAGATCTAATTGAGACATGTGAGATGATAAAGGGATTGACAAAGTGGATGTAGATCAGATGCTTCCTCTTTTAGGGCAATCAAGAATGAGAGGTTATAATTTTAAGATAAGGGGTAGCAGATCATGAGAAACTACTTCTCTCAAAGGGTTGTGAATCTTTGGAATTAGTGGGTGTCATAGATAGACCCCCAAACTGCAGTGGTGATGTTGGGAATGTCATTAAACATAAAATTAGACATGCATGTAATAAGGGAATATCGTTGATATGGGTGATTTTAATCTTCACATAGATTGCGCAAATCAAATTAGCCACAATGTTGTAGAGGAGGAATTCATGGAGTGTAAACGGGGTGGTTTTCTTGACCAATATGTGGCGGAACCAACTTGAGAGCCGGCCATCTTAGACTGGGTACTGTGTAATGAGAAGCGAATCATTGCCAATCTGGCTATGCGAGACCCCTTGAGAATGAGTGACCATAACATGATAGAATTTTTTATCAAGGTGGAGAGTGAAGTAGTTGATTCAGAGACTAGAGTGCTGAATCTTAATAAAGGGAACTATGAATATATGAGGCATGGTTGGCCTTGATAGATTGGGGAGAGTTACTTAAAGGGATGTCAGAAGATAGGCAATGGCAAACATTCAAGGAACGCATTGAGGAACTACAGCAACTGTTCATTCCTGTCTGGCCCAAAAGCAAAGGGGGTAAGAGGGCCAATCCATGACTTACAAAGGAAATTAGAAATAGTATCTGATCCAAGGAGGAAGCTTACAGATTGGCTAAGAAGAAGAATAGGTCTGAGGATTGGGAGCAGTTTAGAATTCAGCAAAGAAGGACAAAGGGATTGATAAAGAAGGGGAAAGCACAGTACAAAAGGAAGCTTGCAGGGAACATTAAGACTGACTCTAAGAGTTTCTATGGATGTGTGAAGAGAGGAAGATAGGTAAAGGAGCTTCCCCCTACAGGCATAAACAGGTGAATGCATAATAAGGGACAAAGAAATGGCTGAGCAATTGAATACATGGGCGGGATTCTCCGGCCCCCCCGCTGGGTCGGAGAATCACCGGGGGACGGCGTGAATGCCACCCCTACCGGCTGCCAAATTCTCCGGCGCCGGGGTTTTGGTGGGGGCGTCAATCGCGCCATGCCGGTCGGCGGCTGCTGTCAGCGGCCCCTCGGCGATACTCCGGGCTGCGATGGCCACCCGTTTTAGGCCGATCCCGCCGGCGTAAATTAGACCAGGTCCTTATCGGCGGGACCTGGCTCTGCGGGCAGCCACCGGGGTCCTCGGGGGGGCCCAGGGTGGATCTGGCCCCGGGGGTGTGGTGCCCCCACGGTGGCCTGGCCTGCGATCGGGGCCCACCAATCCACGGGCGGGCCTGTGCCGTAGGGGCACTCGTTCCCTCTGCATCGGTGAGGCCGACATCCAGATTGTAACATTTTACGAGATCCAGTTTAATCTCGCAAGACATTTTGAGTGTCGCGAATCTCACAAGTGACCACTCACGAGACTCAACGGCCTCGTCGTGTCACCAAATCGTGCCCGACGAGGCCATTAAATCGCGCCCCAGAATTCCAAATATTCATCACAATGTCGGGACATTTATTTTTGGCTTCACGCCAAATTAAGTTTACCATCCACCACGCTTCCAACTGCTGGCATTTTCAAACTCAAATACTACCTGATTTGCCTTTCTTCCGCCAAACTCTTCTTTAGTTTTGTTGTTGTCTTGTACAATGGACATTTGCCCTTCAATGAAACAAGTAAATTCCTTGTATACAAGAAAATTAACATGACAATGATTGGGAAATTGAAACTTACTTCACCTGATGCAAACTGCAAGAATGCTGAGTGTTGTTTAGTACTGCACACTTAAACAGACCACCACCATTGGCAATGGATACAATATCCAGCCTTCTCTCCATTCATAGATTTGTACATAACCGGTTAAAGATGGAGTTTCTCCACCATAATTAATCTTAAACAGTCACAAAGCATTATGATTGCCATCAGGAGTCTCTTGTTCCACCCACTTTACTAACCTTTTGTTTCGATGATGAATGATAATTACATTGGTGGGATTGCTAGGTTTAAGGAGTTAATTGAGCCAACTGCATAAAAGGCACTGATTAAAGCTTAGTGGAGAAATAGTCATTGACACAATGGTAAACAGACAATAATAGCTTATTTTAATTCATTAACCCTTTGAGGCCAATACTCCCCATTGCAAGAAGACAAATAATGCAAGAAATGCAAAACTAGTTCTTCGGTACCAGAAAAAGACTGACTGAAGGAAAATCTGTTTCTTCTTAGTCATAAGGATGCCGCATAAAATGATGTTGCGCCATTTCAATCCGGTTGTTGGGGGTGCGGAGACCTAATTTTCTACTTTAAACCTGACATGGTTAATGTTGGGCTGGATTCTCTGCCCCGCAATATTGGCAACGCGATTCGCGATCAGGTGGAAAATCGGGAATCTGACCAAAATCGAGGTTTGTGCCAGGCACCGAACAAACCGCTATAATCTGGCCCTCCGCTGGTAGTTGGATGGGGGTTCCTGCCCACGCGCTAGCAGGAGGATGCGCCAGATTGGTCAGGCCCTCCAGCTTCTCCGGTCCTCCAGGTCAGGAATCACATGGGCACGGATCATATCATTTTTACAGTGCAGAAGGAGGCCATTCGGCCCATCGAGTCTGCACCGGCTCTTGGAAAGAGCACCCTACCCAAGGTCAACACCTCCACCTTATCCCCATAACCCCATAACCCAGTAACCCCACCCAACACTAAGGGCAATTTTGGACACTAAGGGCAATTTATCATGGCCAATCCACCTAACCTGCACATCTTTGGACTGTGGGAGGAAACCGGAGCACCCGGAGGAAACCCACGCACACACAGGGAGGATGTGCAGACTCCGCACAGACAATGTCCCAAGCCGGAATCGAACCTGGGACCCTGGAGCTGTGAAGCGATTGTGCTATCCACAATGCTACCATGCTGCCCATCATTATAGGTGTCACCAAACATGTACCTGATGTGGTGGTCCCGCGATGGACCAAGGGGGTAACTCCTGAAGGAAGGTGTCCCCAAAGTCTTCCCAAGGGCCAGTCTCCCCACCCCCCACAATGCAGTAGCTGCCCACCTCAATAGGGTGATCCCCCAGGGTTTCCCTTAATATGGCGAGCCCCCAGTTACCCAATAACTAAAGGAAACCCCCTTACGAGACCCCCAATTAAATATTTCACCACAGATACACTCTGGGGACCCTAAGAGACCCTCTGGGGACCTTACAGAGACTCTCTGGGCCCTACAGAGACTTCACCCCCCCACCCCCACCCACTGACCCTCCAGAAAAAAACCCTACCTATCTAGAAGCTACAGAGTAGTCTAGGCAGGGGCACTGCCATGGAGGTGGCCTTGTACCAGGGTCCCCAGTTCAGCCACCACTCCGGTGTCCCACTCCCATCACTCTTTCCACCACCCCCCTCCACCCCAGTGTGGGGGGTAACCTGACCCACCCCCCCGTCTATCCGTCAGAGATATCCTAAGTAAAGAGCACTTAAATAAAGAGACCCCCAAAAAGACCTAACCCCCCCCCCCAAACTGGATTGCGTCCCCACCCCAAGGGTTCTATGAGACCATGTGATGGAATAGCCAACTCGCATGCGGGGCTCACCCAGGTTAATGGTGGTAAGTGCTACCGTGGGCAGGAGTCAGAGGTTGTCAAACGATGCCATGCATCAGAGCTCATTGCAGAGCGGGTTGTCATCATCCTCCATCCCATGGACTGGACCCACTGTTACTGCGAACCCAGGGCCCCCACCACTTAGTGAGGCAGCTAGGCAGGGCCGGCCCAAGGCACCGGCAACTTGGGCAGTGGCCCGGGGTGCCATGTGCTAGGGGGCGCCAGAGACTCGGGTCCCGCGCATGCGCAGTTGGGCCGGTGCCAACCAGCGCATGCGCGGTGGCCGCCCTCCCCCAGGGCGGCCCCCTCCGCCCCACCCTCCGTCCGCCCCCCCCCTCGGCCCCGCCCCCCGCCTCGGGCCCGCCCCCCCCTCGGCCCCGCCCCCCCGCCTCGGGCCCGCCTCGGCCCCCCCCGCCTCCGGCCCGCCCCCCCCCCCCGCCTCGGCCCCCCCCGCCTCGGGCCCGCCTCTATCCCCCCCCACCTCGCCCCCCCCCGCCTCGGGCCCGCCTCGGCCCCCCCCGCCTCGGGCCCGCCTCGGCCCCCGCCCCCCTCTCCGCCCCCCTCTCCGCCCCCCTCTCCGCCCCCCTCTCCGCCCCCCTCTCCGGCCCCCTCCCCGCCCGCCCTCTCGGCCCCCCCCTCCCCGCCCGCCCTCTCGGCCCCCCCCTCCACGGCCCCGCCCCCCGGCCCCGCCACCCCCCCCCCCCCCAAGGGCGCCGAAGTTCAGCTTGCCCGGGGCGCCAGCAACCCTAGGGCCGGCGCTGCAGCTAGGAATCACGGCGAGGATTGCAAGGAAGGCAACGCAGCGAGGGTGTTCTGGGAGGGATTGGGAAGCTAGTGGGGAGGGGAAGTGGAGAGTGATGGAGGTGGGATGGGATGTCCATGCAAATGGCCAGGCCCCATAGTCAGTCTCCCGTGCCTGCCCGGGCCCCATATCCTATCCATTCTAGTCCTCCTGCGCATTCTCCCCGTCAGACGGGGCTTGGCATTCATCTTCCTCCTCCAGGCCACCACCATGTGGAAGACTCTCCTCGTGCTATAATGGAGGGTCCCTCCAGGGCGGTCCAGGCACCTGAACCAAATCTTCACGATGCTGAAGCACCGATCAATCACACCTGTGGTTGCGGCATGGGAGCTGTTGTAGTGGGCCTCCACGTTGGGCTGTGGCCTCCGATAGGTGTCATCAGTCACGGCCGCAATGGATAGCCCCTATCGCGCAAGAGCCAACCTCTCAAAGAGGTCAGGAACCGTTGAGTGTGCCAGGATGAAAGCATCATGCACACTGCCCGGGTATTGTGTGCAGATGGGCATGATGTGCATCTGGTTGTCACACACCAGCTGAAAGTTCAGCGAGTGGAACCCCTTTTGGTTTGTGAAGATCTGCCTGTCATGGGCCGGTGCTCGTAGGGCGAAATGCATCCCAATGATCGCTTCCTGGACTGATGATGATGGCAAACCCTGCTGCCTGGGCATCCTGGTGGGCTTGGTCCACATTGAATGTGATATACTATGCCGACCGGGCATCCATGATGGTGAGGATGCACCTGTGCAGCAAGTTCTGTGAGATTCCGGAGGGGTTTCCACTCAGCACCTGGAAGAGTGACTGTCATGTTGACGGGCACTGGAGCAGGTGCCTTTCCCCATACCCCTGCAGTTCCGGGTGCACCATGATCTGGCAGATATGTCGCACTGTTCCGCTATTCAGCTGGAGTCTCGATGGCATGCCCTTTCCGGCAGGCCCTCGAATGACAGGCACTGCCGGAACACACGAGGCCTCATGGGGCGCCTCCTTCTCACCATCTCCTCCTTGGTCTGTTGCCTGGCTCTCACTCCTCTCCGGCTGCCTCCTGTTCCTCTGGGGCAGGGTCCCCATAGAGCTGCTCCAGCTCATAGACTCTCAATATATCCCCCAGGGTTGCAGCGACTAGAAAGAAGGCCACCATTGCTGGTTTCTTTCCAAAGTCCATTGTCTGCAGGGGGTGAAAGGCAGGCATGTTACATTATTCGTACCCCCGTGCCCAACCAGGTCCAATGGGCTGCACGATGGCCCCGGTCTGCACTGCAGACGATGTCCCCACATGCCCCCCTGTCCGCCCTCCATCTGCCCCCATCCCCACATCCACTCCCGGTCCTTCCTCCGGCACTTGCCCCTTTGCACCCTGGCCCCATCGGTACCCAGCACTTCAGGGATCTAGAGCCCTGGTGCCCGTCCCTGCTGGCAGGGTGCCGCTGGCTGGCCCTACCTCTGTCAGCGGTGTGCTCCAGTTTTCCATCCGACGCCCTCCTGCAGAATGTTGCCCTTTTGTGAGATACGTGCTGCCCAGCTGGCGTGGTGGCCGATTGGAGGGGGGAGAGTTTGTGGGGTGGACAATGGGACATGGAGTGGTGGGGTCTACCGTGGCCCCTAGTTGTGCAGTGTGACTCCAGTGGCTGCAGTCACACTCCACAACCAGGGGCCACAGTGGACGGGCAGTGGGATACACATCAAGATGGCTTCCTTCCAGGCCGCGGCAATGGTGTTCCATGCCTGGATGGTAGGTCTGTGTGGTGGTCACCCCCGACCAAACGGCCCATCCCCTGGTCACCCCACCCCGCTGTACACCCACCTGGGCCTGGCAGACGTCTCCACCACCACCCTGCCTCCCCAGTCAGCAGAGCCAGTGTCAGGACTGACAGCCCACATTCAAGCCTCTGCATGTCCTACCTCCTCTCTCTCCCTCATCAGCCACGACAAGTATTTCCCAACTTTTAAAGCCACAAGTGAACCTCGCCATCGACAATTACATCCGGCGGAGGCAGAGACTCACAGAAATCCCGGAGAATACCCTGTCAGGCCCATTAATGATATGCGAACGCCGTTTACTTTCCGTGCAGTGTCGATGCATCGGAGCACAGAACCCTGGCGTGCTCCCGGCGCTCACCGCGATTTTGGCGTCACGACCGATTCAGCGCCAAATTGCGTTTTCCGATTCAGGCGTCGGTCGAGGGAGAATGATGCCCCTTATTTTTCTTCAGCTCGACCACCGCACGTTTTGGTGGCCGTTGTGGGCACATTGCTGTCACTTCCTTTCAGCTGCGTTCTGGATGTGCTGATCCAATTGGCTGTCCATTATAAAATGGTAAGTTCTGATTTTTTTTACTCACCCTCCTTGTGATTTGACTGTGCCTCATGACTTCTCTCAGCTGTGGCTTTTCATCTGTGCAGAGGTATCTTCTTTTTTCAACATTTTTAAGTTTTTCCCTGCCTTATTTGTGATCTGGTTGGACCTTGCCTTTGATCAGCAAAAGACGGAGTCTTTCAACCATCCACATCTGTAAAAGAGCTTTTTGCTGAGGTACATTCCAAGGGTATCTTCCATGTCTTTTTCAGTGGTCTCCAACTATATCCTCAATTTCTTTTTAGCCAAATTTCTCTCAGGTCAGGCTTCAGATTATTTAGTTTCTCATGGTTTGAGAATCTGGGTTATTCCTTCAGCCGCTTCACAGCTCTGGGTTGATTATTTAGCTGTCACCGTGTTGGAAAGGTTCATTTGGTATACCACTAAAATATCTGGGAACTTGTACTGTTGAACCTAAATTGTTTATTGGTAACCCATTATTATGGAGACACCCAAGATGCTGCCATGAATGTGTGCTTCCACCAGACCCTTTTCCACAGAGTCTGCTATAATGTCACTCAATCATACCGTTATAGTACTGTTCTCCTGTGCCACAGTTACCCTTGCTCTGCCTTATGCTACAATTACATGACATTATCTCTCAAAGACGCACCACATCATTTAATGTCTGCTTACAGCATGACCTCTGTTGAGGATGTCAGTCTTGGTTCAGTGGGAAGGCTCTTACCTCTCAATTGTTGATTCAATTTCTACTTCAGAGCCCTGGGTTTGTGATTCAGGGTGACAGCACTGTTAGATTGCTGCATTGTTGCTGATACTGTCCCTCGGACGAAACGTTAAACTGAGGCCCCATCTACTCTTGCAGGTGGAAGTTAAAGATTTCATGGATTTAGTAAAAGCAGGTGTGTTCTCTTGCTGTCCTGTTTATGAAAGGCATATCTCCTTCCTTTTCTTGTGTAATTACTGTAATTGCATTTCAGTCCGTCAAAGGGAGGTAATCATGCTTAATAATCTTTAGTGTCACAAGTAGGTTTACATTAACATTGCAACGAAGTTACTGTGGAAAAACCCCTAGTTGCCAGCACCTGTACACAGAGGGAGAATGTCTAATTCACCTAACAGCACGTCTTTCAGGACTTGTGGGAGGAAACCGGAGCACCCAGAGGAAACCCACGCAGACACAGGGAGAACGTGCAGACTCCGCACAGACAGTCACCCAAGCCGGGAATCGAACTTGGGACCCTGGCGCTGTGAAGCAACAGTGCTAACCACTGTACTACCATGCCACCCATTGATGCATTATTGTTATTTGGGCAACTCTTGGCTAGCGCATATGAGTCTGCAAGTTAAAGACTGTAGTGGAACACAAGAATAAAAATAGAAAACAATCTAATTACAAATCAATGATCTTTCCACACTCAGATCCATGTAATACAATATACGAAAATACAGCATGTTGAATCTACTTGGAGTTTAACATCCTTCTAATTGGTTTCATCGTGCTCTTGTCCTCAGTTCTACAATGTGAAAGTGGTTTTGAAATCTGAAGATGTCCAGTGATATTATTCTGTATGTGTGTACCCTATCTTTCAGGTGGTAAATGGGTGCAATAATGAATTTAGCAGTGGGACCACCCATGTCCAATTTGTGTGTGTTCTGGCCACGGCAGAATGCATTGGGCTGGTTTGTTTCGACAGACTGCCTCAGGGCCTTTGCAAATGTCAATGTTCATGACCAGCTTTGGACCACTCCCAGCTCTTGACAAGACCAGGTACTGGGCGTAGTCCATTCAAAATTCTTTGAAGAAATGTCAGCAATGAATTCAAATTAAAAGAAAAAATGAAAAATCCAACAATATCATGAATGCCCTTGTTACTTCATAGTCCTTTCAGTAACTCCCTCCACTCCCCACCCCCAACCATTGGCAGTTCTGCTCCACCCAGGGAGTTAATCTTGGGCCATTACCTTCAAGTCAATTACATTTATAATTGCTGAGTTGATTCTCGAAGTGCAAGAGGTGCCAATAGTTCTTACAACTAATGTGAACAAAGTTTGAGGACTAATTTTGGGCAGGCTTCAAACCTCTATTTTAAGTGCATGGGAAGTTGGATAATTATAGGCCTGAGAAGATGCCATAATGAATTTCCACTTCTCAGACTCCTCAGACTATGAGGCACAAGTACCTGTGTACCTTGACCTAAATGTGTTTGGGGCATCATATTTGACAGTTATTTTCCACAATGGCAAGTTTCCTTTTCCGTTCAGGAAAGTAAGGCGGCCTCGTTAACCCACACAGTTGTTGACTTTGGTCGATTTATTTTTCCTGCGAATGTGTCACCGGGTTGAAGGAAGCACTGATAAGTCATTCCTGTCTCTGCCACCTCTATCCCCATAATTCAAGCACATTAAATCGAGTCACGAGTGAATGAATGGAAGCCACAGTGAACCAGTTGGAACTCCAGTCTCGCACAAAGAAGGAATTATGGGCACAGGCAATAATGCTGAACATTCCTACCCGAGTAAAATGCATTCACTCTCATAGAATTGAGAATATCACAGCACAGAAAGAAAATATTTGATTTATCAGAGCGATGCTTTTTGTAAGAGCGACCGATAAGCCTTGCTCTTGCTTCATTCAGATATTTCCTTTTCAAGTCTACATCACTATGAACGATATCTATTGCATCTGCTTCCATTACCCCTTCAGGCAGTGCATTTCACAGCATAACAACATATTTCATTTAAAACAAAACCACCTGTTCTTCTCTGTGGTTATTTTTCCAGTCACGTTAAATATATGTCCTTTGGTTATGGATCCTGGATCCTCCAGCCAGCGCAAACAGTTTCTTAATTTCTCCATCAAAACCTCTCATAATATTGAAGAACTCTGTTAAATCTCCTCATTGATTCTCCACTCTATTCCATTTCCAGCTCGTATTTTGGAACAAAACCTACTTGAAAATGTTTGACGCCCTCGGAAGATATTTTACAGGACTTACCCAAGCTGGAATGTAATCTGAAGGACTTCACAGTTCGGTAAGTGTTGAAAATATACTGAATGAAAAATGGAAGTTGCTGACCAGTGCTTTAACTTAATTTATGGCTCAAATATGTTCAAGTAATAAAGTTGGAGCCTCGAGCGTTGGAGAGGTAAAATCTTATTGCAAGGTTTCTCCTCTAAATCAGCAAACATAAAAGATGGTGGCATGATGCGAACGGACAAGGAATGGATGCCAAAGGCTGCTTTATAAACAAGTTTGCAATTATCCCAGGGATCGAATGTAGAAGTTGAAACACGAGGTGCTGCACAGAGGCATAATCCGACAAAAATGAATGCTGAGCAAAAAAGGTAATTGCTTGCGACTGGTCCCCAGAAGAGAGGGATTGGCACTTTTTTTTTCATGAAATAAATACCTTGACACTAAATATTAAAGTTGAGAATTGTGCCATTGCATCACTACAATTGACACATGGCTGCTTTAATGATGTCCTGGGGTGCAGTGGTAGGGTCCCTTACCTCTGGGCCAAAATTTCCAGGTTCAAATCCGACTTCAGGACTTGGTAGGCATGGAACATGCATTCATAACATAAAAAAACAGTTTGATTATCAGCCGTGAAGCTCATCAAAATGCCTGGGAAGATTGGGAGAGTTTTCTCGTGTTATGGCTGCAACAGATGCTAATTCCTGAACAAAACAAAACCACAGAGGCGAACTTTGCTTCTGGACAATGTTGTGTTTTTTGCACTCTGAAAATGAAAAGAAAATGCACCAAACTCAGCAGCAAGAATTCCAGTAACACTTTAGGTGTTTTAAAAATTAAAAGTAAAGGTTGATTGACAAGAATAAAAGAAAACTTAAGCACACAAGATTACACTTACCCAGTTAAAATTAGTCTTTCAAGTGATTCTCCCCCAAAAGGTTCCCCACTTTGATAGACCCAGAAATAAACACATGCCAGGTAGCAATCCATTATCAATGGTTAACTATAAAAATCCTGTAATATTACCCAAATCAAAACTGCTGTCATTTTAGTAAAAGTATACAACACAATCTTAGTAATCTTTATTATTATCACAGGAAGGCTTATGTTAACACTGCAATGAAGTTACTATGAAAACTATCTCGTCGCCACACTCCAGCAGCTGTTCGGGTACACTGAGGGCGAATTTAGAACGTCCAATTCACCTAACAAGCACGTCTTTCAGGACTTGTGGGAGGAAACCAGAGCACCCGGAGGAAACCCATGCACACATAGAGAGAATATGAGGACTCTGCACAGATAGTGACCCAAGCCGGGAATCGAACCTGGGATCCTGGCACTGTGAAGCAACAGTGCTAACCACTAAATGTCGCCTTCTCCCAGCCCAGAGCTTTTTCCAGGACATTTTGCTTGTACAGTCAACTCCAAATAAGCTCAACATCTCTCCTTCCATATCCCTTTGTCCCTTCCATCTTTGATTCCATTTTTTTCAACACTTCATTGAATTTAATTTGATCAAAATATAAAAATCTTCCATCTTTTCCCTATTGCCCTCACTGTTGGTCTCAAATTCAATTTAATAACCATCCTTTGTTTATTTACAAACCTTTGCAAGTTGTAAAAGCCTTTAATTCTCCTTTGAAATTTGAGATGTTAAAAAAAATGGTTCTGATGTATCTCCTAATGCAGATTCCTAAATTTTACTTTAGTTATAACACTACTTGACTGTAGCTTTTTAAAAAATATATGCATTTAGAACTTCTATTTCCTTTCCCTCAAGCTTTCCAGATAAATGGTCTTCACTGATCTTCCCTCTGCATTTAATTAATTTACACACACACATGAACATACACACATAGAATAGCACAAGAATTGTTTTTGAATTATCCATTACCACAATGGTCAGCCATATTGCAGACGATGACACCAAACCACTCAAGTACTTGGCTAAGCATAAGCATAGACTGATCTAATGGAAGCCCATGGTTACCAATGCTGTAGCCCTATTAGGGCTGGATCCCTGAGGAATGGCGGCACGGTAACACAGTGGATAGCACTGTTGCATCACAGCGCCAGGGACTTGGTTCGATTCCCGGTTTGGGTCTTTGCCTGTGCGGCGTCTGCATGTTCTCCCCGTGTCTGCGTGGGTTGCCCCTGGGTGCTCTGGCTGCTTCCCACAAGTCCCGAAAGACATGCTTGTGAGGGGAATTGGACATTCTGAATTCTCCCTCATTGTTTCCGAACAGGCGGCGGAGTGTGGTGAATAGGGGATTTTCACAGTACTTCATTGCAGTGTTAATGTAAGCCTGCTTGTGACACTACTAAAGATTATTATTAGAGAAGGAGGAGTCGGCGTAAACACAACAATGATTTGCATAGATGTCACTTTAATGATAATAATAATAATCTTTATTGTCGCAGGTATGCTTATATTAACACTGCAATGAAGTTACGGTGAAAAGCCCCTGGTCACTTCACTGAGGAAGAAGAATGTTGCAGGATCCTTCACAGATGCTGGGCCCCAAAAGGCGATGTTAGGAGGAGTGGTAGAGAAATTGATGAAAGAGATAAGGGCGTTTAAGGAAGACGACTGATGACAGGGGCATTTAGCATGAGAATTACAGGGATTGAGGAATCGATGGCTGAAGGTCTGACTGCCAGTGGCGAAGCAATGGGCCAGGCTGGAATGCACTGAAGTCAGAGGGGATCGGGGTCGCTGGATGGGTTTTATAAGTAGAAAAAGGAAGGGCAGTACGGTGGCGCAGTGGGTTAGCCCTGCTGCCTCACGGCGCCGAGGTCCCAGGTTCGATCCCGGCTCTGGGTCACTGTCCGTGTGGAGTTTGCACATTCTCCCCGTGTTTGCGTGGGTTTCGCCCCCACAACTCAAAGATGTGCAGGCTAGGCGGATTGGCCACGCTAAATTGCCCCTTAATTGGAAAAAATGAAAAAGTAGAAAAAGGATTGATTTCATAACCAGTGCCCTCAGAATTTGTGTTCTCACAGTTTTTCTTGGATGAGTTAGTTTTTTTTGTCAAGAGAAAAGAAGGATAAGTGAAGAGGAATTGCAATTATTTCCCACACTGACAGGTGTTTGGAAATTATAACACTATGACCTTAAAAAGGTGACTAAACATGAAAGAAGGTTCTTTTTTCTTTCCACTGAAACATATTCTGTTATGCCCCATATTGCAGAGGTTGCTAGGATACTTTAGTGCGATATAATAGAAATGATGAAGGAAAGAATTAGCCTGAATGACGTATTGAAAGTCACCTTTCAGTCAAAACTTTGTGGAATTCACTCTGAGAACACAGCCTGAACAGCAGCCATGTTCCATTCAGTACATCGTTTATATGTCCTGCCATTTGCTGCCTCATTGGTTTCTTTTCAATGTCATTCTGCTTTACTGACAATTGCAAGTTTAATTTGTCTATTTTTCTGAAGTACCTCGCACTTCAAATGAAATCAGGCCAGATACGGTTATCGCGCACACTGGCCACGGAGTCGCTGAATTTAAAAAAATTAAGCATGGCCGGCTGAACATTTCCCATCGAAAGGTTCCTTCGGTGCAGTCATCTTAATTTTTTAATCATTAGCCATCCCCTGGAAATGGATCTTCACAACCTTAGCCTTCAAATGCAAAATGCCACCATCCTTGAGGCTTTTGGCAGGGCTGTTCCACAGAGTTCCGTCAGGCTTAAGCCTGGTCTGCTTGATGATAGCCTTGGCAAAACAATACACCTTGTGGCCTTGTACGATCAGAAGGAAAAGAGAGGCTTTTAGTATGTAGAAGAGGAACGAGTCTGCAGGGGTGTTAGTGGAGTACAGAAAGTGCAGGATGGAGCTTAAGAAATCTATTAGGAGAGTGAAGAGGGGATATGAGAAAGCTCTGGCTGGTAAAAGTATGGAAAAGATACTCTGTCAGTACATCAACAGCAAGGAGATAACCAGGAAAAGCGTGGGGCCATTAAGGACCAAGGGGGAAATCTGTGGGTGGAGCCAGAGGACATGGGTCGGGTGTTGAACAAATATTTCACATCTACCTTCTCCCAAGAGAATGAAAACATAGTTATGGAACTTGGTGAGAGAGATAGTGAGGTTATGAGTGACAAGGTAATCTGATAATAATTGCTTATTGTCACAAGTAGGCTTCAATGAAGTTACTGTGAAAAGCCCCTAGTCACCACATTCCGACGCCTGTTCGTGGAGGCCCGTACGGGAATTGAACCTGCTCTGATGCCTTGTTCTGCATTTCAAGCCAGCTGTTAAGTCCACTGTGCTAAACCAGCCCCTTAACCCCAATTCTCTGCTAAACCAGTCCCAATACCAGGTATTGTAGGTATTGGAGGGCTTATAAGTGGACAAATCTCAAGATTTGGATGAATTATGTCCCAGGCTGCTGTGGGAGGTGAGGGAGGAGATTGCTGGGGCTCTGACAGCTAATTTGGTCCCACTATTTAAGAAAGGTTGTAGAGACAAGCCAGGGAACTGCAGACCAGTGAGTCTCATTTATGCCAGATAAGTTACAAACAACACCCATCTCTTACAAGGGAGAGTTCAAACGTCCCCCCCTTTATGTTGAACTGCATTATCACCACTGAATTCTCCCATTATCAACATCCCGGAGTTCATCATTGACCATAAATTTAACTGGTCTAGCCCTATGAAAGAGTGCCTACAAGATTGGGAAGGGGCAGGGAGTTCACTGGCTTGCATTGAGTTTATTGGCAAGTCATGTTGCAGCTTTATAGAATCTTAGTTCAGCCGCACTTGGATGACAGTGTTCAATTCTGGTTGCCACACTACCAGAAGGATGTGGAGGCTTTAGAGAGGGAGCAGAAAATATTTGCCAGGGTGTTCCCTGTAATGGAGGGCATGAAAATGAAATGAAATGAAATGAAATAGCATTAGCTATGAGGAGAGGTTGGAGAAATTTGGTTTGTTCTCATTGGAACGACGGAGATTTTGGGGCGACCCGATAGAAGTCTACAAAATGATGAGGGGCGTGAGCATAGTAGATAATCAGAAGCTTTTTCCCAGGATGGAAGAGTCAATTACTTGGGGGCATAGGTTTACGGTGCAAAGGGCAAGGTTTAAAGGAGAAGTACAAGGCAAGTTTTTTACACAGAGGGTGGTGGGAGCCTGGAACTCGCTGCCGGGGGAGGGAGTGGAAGCAGATACGATAATGACTTTTAAGGGGCATCTTGGCAAACACTTGAATCGGATTGGGATCGAGGGATATGGTCCCCGGAAGTGTAGGGGGTTTTAGTTCAGACAGGCAGCATGGTCGGTGCAGGCTTGGAGGGCCGTAGGGCCTGTTCCTATGCTGTAATTTTCTTTGTTCTTTGGATCATAGAATTTACAGTGCAGAAGGAGGCCATTCGGCCCATCGAGTCTGCACCGGCCCTTGGAAGAAAACCCGACCTAAGCCCACCCTATCCTGTAACCCAGCAACCCAACTTAAACATTTCGGACACTAAGGGCAATTTAGCATGGCCAATCCACCTAACCTGCACATCTTTGGACTGTGGGAGGAAACCGCAGCACCCGGAGGAAACCAACGGAGACACGGGGAGGATGTGCAAACTCCGCACAGCCAGTGACCCAAGCCAGGAATTGAACATGGGACCCTGGAGCTGTGAAGCAACTGTGCTAACCACTGGGGCACCGTGCCCCCAGGGTGGATGGGGCCAGGAGGGTGGGAGTTGAATGGGATTTGATGGGTGTATGGATTGAGATGTGGGGCAAGTGAGCAGGAGGGGTGGGGTGGTTTGGATGGAGGGTAAGGGGGCATGGGGGACAGGGGTTGAGGTTAGCTTTTAGATTGGATTGGATTGGATTTGTTTATTGTCACGTGTACCGAGGTACAGTGAAAAGTATTTTTCTGCAAGCAGCTCAACAGATCATTCAGTACATGGAAGAAAAGGGAATTAAACAAAATTCAAGAAAATACAAGAAAATACATGAGAATACATAATAGGGCAACACAAGGTTCAGCACCCCAAAATTGAGGTGGGCTATTGATTTTTTAACGTTGTATAAGTACTTTGTTCTGGCAGAACAGATCTTGGCAGATATCCAGTCTGTTCTCCGTGTACACGTAACAAGCTTGCTTAAACAGCCGTCTTGTCCAGGTTGGCATTGTGTATTTTCCTCTCTGTACTGAGTTGAGCCACAGGGAATAACCCCACGTGGAAGCTGAGTCAACACACAGGTCTTGAAACCGCTCCTACAATGTACCAGACAGAGCCTTGAGAATTGTGGGCTTCACCTAAATAAAGGGAGCAAAGTATCATGCACATCCCTGTCTGCATCTATGGTGCCGAGATGGAGATGGTTGACAGCTTCAAATTCCAAGGTGCCCACATCACCAACAATCTGTCCTGGTCCACCCACATCGGCGCTGCGACCAAGAAAGCACAACTGCCCTATACTTCCTCAGGAAACTAAGGAAAGTCAGCATGTCCACATTGACTCTTACCAATTTTTACAGATGCACCATAGAAAGCATCCTATCTGGTTGCATCACTGCCTGGTATGGCAACTGCACGACCCAAGACCGTAAAAAACTACAGACGTGAACGCAGTTTAGCCCATCATGTGAAATCGCCTCCCATCCACTGTCTCTATTTACACCTCCCGCTGCTTTGGGAAAGCAGGCAGAATAATAAAAGACCCCTCCCACCTGGGTTATTCTCTCTTCCAACCTCTTCCATCGGCAGGAGATACAAAAGTCTGAGAACACGCACTAACCAATTCAAAAACAGCTTCTTCCCTGCTGTTACCAGACTCATGAATGACCCTCTTATGGACTGAACTGATCTCTCTATGCATCTTCTCTGCTGAGTAGTACTACACACGGCATGCTTCACCCGATGTCTGTGTCTATGTATTACCCTTGTGTGTTTATGTATGTCCTATGTTTTTCATGTATGGAATGATCTGTCTAGACAGTATGCAGAACAATATTCTTCACTGTACCTTGATACACGTGACAATAAATCAAATCAAATCAGCTGTAAGAAATTAAAAACCAGAAGTGATGCAAAACAGAGTGGACTGAATGTTTGTTCATTGTATCATTCCTTGAAAAATTCAGATCAACAATTTAATCTGCATTTTTTCTAAGATGCTGGTAAATTTTTGATTGACAAATCCTGGTGGTACGGTCAGTAGTGTAAAAGGAGGAGATTCCAGTTTTGGTATATTGTGGGACAGTACCGGTGAAGTCAGAATGCTATGGTTGTATTAGCTACAGAGTTGAATTGTTCAGTAAATTCAGTGATTCCTTTGTCACCACTTTCCAAACATCAGTTCATTGCTCTGCGCTTCATTCTCCTTAGAGAATCAGCACTGAGTCTCCAATTTCCCCATTGCTACATTGAATCGACTTGCTACATGTGGATATAATGAAAGAAAGACAACTTACATCTACATTTATACAGCACGTTGAATGATGTCCCAAATCACTTTATAGCTAATTCAGTATTTTTGACTTGTAGCCAGTGGTATAATGCAGACAATGTTTTCAAATGGCTGACCAGGATTGAGGGGCCCAATGTCTTACTCCTGCACCTAATATGTATGGTTGTCTGTCATTCTGGATGGATGAAATGAACTGGGCTAAATCACCTTTGCCACCTAAAGTTATCTTGCAAACTTTGGGTGGAATCATGACTGGAGTTCTATTTATTTTATTGCGAATGCAAGTTTACTGTGAGCATGCTTTGTGGGCTGAAATTGCGAGGACACAATTTTGTAGTGGGGTCAAAGTGAATGAGTAATCTGTTTTATGCTGCATACAATTCGAAACAGTCTTTTCAATTGACTTCAACCTTGACCTTTTATCCACTTATCTATTATCCCACTCTATCTTGATGCTTCTATGAGTTTTTTGAGGTACTGAAATGTCATGATAAAGTTGCGCTACAAAGTAGATATTGAAAATATATTGCAGTAAGAAGCAGCTATCATTCTTCATACTTGCTTATCAGGAAAACACAGATACAACGGTGAATCATTTGTCCACAGGCCTCTTGTGTCACAAAAGTTATGTCACACAGAGACACCTGAAGACTCCAATGCTTCACATTGTTAGTGAAGACCTATGTTTTTGACCTTTGAGGGCGGCACGGTAGCACAGTGCTTAGCATTGTTGCTTCACAGCTCCAGGGTCCCAGGTTCGATTCTTGGCTTGGTTCACTGACTGTGAGGAGTTGTACATCCTCCCTGTGTCTGCATGGGTCTCCTCCGTGTGCTCCGGTTTCCTCCCACAGTCCAAAGATGTGCAGGTTAGGTGCATTGGCCATGCTAAATTGTCTTTAGTGTCGAAAAAGGTTATAGAATTTATATTGAATTTACAGTGCAGAAGGAGGTCACTCGGCCCATCGAGGCTCGGTGGGGTTACTGGGTTATTGGGATAGGGTCGAGGTGTGGGCTTAATTAGGGTGTCTTTTCAAAGGCCAGTGCAGACTCGATGGGCCAAATGGCCTCCTTCTGTACTGTAAGTTCTATGATTCTATGATTCTATGTTGTTTAATCATTCCACCTCATTGCTCATTGATCTTTCTACTGAGGAATTGAACAAACGAATGTGATATAAAATAGTTAGTTCAAATATTAGTTACAGTAATGTAGATGTGAGCCAGTCTGATAGTAGTGAGTTCACAAACAAAGGACAAAGGGATTCAGAAAGCATGGCAAGGAAGGGGGGAGGGATGCCTTGTGGAGGATGGGGAAAAGGATGCTGGGTAACAAGAGGCCCAGGGTTGAGGAATGCGAAGTGAGCCAATCAGGATATATGGCCAGGTCAGGAGGTATATAGGATGACCTCTGGGAGTCTTGTATGTGAAACTTGATGCCATTTGAATGATATTTGCAGAGATTTTTTTGTTCCTCTCTCACTCGGTTCTGGAGCCCCAGAAGATGCCTGTGTGTTCTGAGTCTCTGTGGAGCGAGTCAGCCTTGCAAGTTGGTTAAAAATAAATAATACTATACCTACAAATCCATCTCAAGTTTTATTGAGGCCGGACTGATGGGTAAAGAACTCATATTGTCACTACCATGTGACAATGCTGATAAAATAGAATCCAATTGCACCCATTGTATGAAACAATTATGTTGAATAATATCAGGAGGAAGTCTTCCACTTCTTCGACAGAATGGAAAAGATCTTGTACAGTTTATCTGGGTTGCATTAAATTAATCTTTCTCCCAAATATGAATTTACTACCAACATGTCCAGTGATACAATGTGAAGAAGATGTTAATGAGGGCTCAGGCAACAATTATGTTGAATAATATCAGGAGGAAGTCTTCCACTTCTTCGACAGAATGGAAAAGATCTTGTACAGTTTATCTGGGTTGCATTAAATTAATCTTTCTCCCAAATATGAATTTACTACCAACATGTCCAGTGATACAATGTGAAGAAGATGTTAATGAGGGCTCAGGCAGTCATCAAAACAGCCGGCACAGTGTTCTAAATAACTAATGGGATCATTTTTATGTCAAATTAACAATATTTCAGAATGCTGTTAAAGTGAAATTTATAGTTCCTGGTTTATTTAATAGTCATGGTGGGATCACCCACAGTGTGCACGCAAAGTAAAATTGCATGATATTGCTTCTGCTCTTAATATTCACGACACACGCTACACATATATTGGATGCTATTTTGAACCAGATACCAACAATGAGCATTATTATTTTACTAGGATCTTTCCGTGCTTATTGGGTTAATTGATCAGTGAATCTTGAAGTGGAAAAATATCATGCATGTTTGAGGGGAAGGTATAAGTCAGGGTTGAGGGGGGTTGGTTGGTGGGAGGGCGGGGGGATCGGGACGGGGACAGGGGATGGGGAGGGTGGATGGAGGGACATTGAAATAAAGGGCCCAGAACCAGGAGAAGCCCCAAGGACCATGATTCTCTCCATTGCCCTGAGTGCACTGCAGCACCTCATCAGGGCACCTTCGATAGCATCGCCCAAACCTGCAATCTCTACCTGCAAGAAGTGTCCATTCAAAGAACACACCATCCTTCACTTTGGTCTGTCGAAATCCTGGAACCCCCTCCCTAACAGCACATGAAATTCAGTGACTCACCACCACCACCTTCTGAAGCGTAATTGGGGATGGGGATGGGGACAGACAAATGTGAGGTAATGCATTTTGGAAGGTCTAATTCAGGTAGGGAATATACATTGAATGGTAGAACTCTAAAGAGTATTGAAAGTCAGAGATATCTAGGTGTACAGGTCCACAGGTCACTGAAAGGGGCAACACAGGTGGTGAAGGTAGTCAAGAAGGCATACTGCATGTTTGCCTTCATTGGCCGGGTCAATGAGTATAAGAACTGGCAAGTCATGTTGCAGCTGTATAGAACCTTAGTTGGGCCACACTTGGAGTATAGTGTTCAAATCTGGTCGCCACACTACCAGAAGGATGTGGAGGCTTTAGAGAGGGTGCAGAAGAGATTTACCAGGATGTTGCCTGGTATGGAGGGCATTAGCTATGAGGAGCGGTTGAATAAACTTGGTTTGTTCTCACTGGAACGACGGAGGTTGAGGGGCAACCTGATAGAGGCCTACAAAGTTATGAGGTGCATAGACAGAGTGAATCGTCAGAGGCTTTTCCCCAGGGTAGAGGAGTCAATTACTAGGAGGCATAGGTTTAAGGTGCGAGGGCCAAGGTTTAGAGGAGATGTACAAGGCAAGTTTTTTACACAGAGGGTAGTGGGTGCCTGGAACTCGCTGCCGGAGGAGGTGGTGGAAGCAGGGACGACAGTGATGTTTAAGGGGCAATTTGACAAATACATGAATAGGATGGGAATAGAGGGATACGGACCCAGGAAGTGCAGAAGATTGTAGTTTAGTCGGGCAGAATGCACGGCACGGGCTTGGAGGGCCGAAGGGCCTGTTCCTGTGCTGTACTTTTCTTTGTTCTTTGTTCTTTATTCTATATACTGGCCTTGCGAGCGATGCTCACAGCCCATGAGCAGATTTGAAAAATGAACATGAGTGACTGATGATATTGCGAGCAACCGAAGAAAACTCACATTTACATATCCCGTTTAATACAGCAAAATATCCCAAGATTATTTGCAAGAACATTTAAAACAAAATGTCAATACCGAGGCACATAAGGAGATATTAGAAGAGGTAACTAAAAGTTTGGCTGAGAGGGTAGGTTTTGAGAAGTTCCTTAAAGGAAGAGACAGGAATAGAGGAGCAAAGTGTCAGAGGAAGGGTATTTGTGAGTATGTGACCAAGGTAGCTGATGCCTGCCAATAAATAAGCCAAGGGAAGATGTGTTGCACAAGAGGCCAGAATTGGAGGGACACAGAGTTCCCGGAGAATTGTAGAGCTGGAGGAGAGCTACCAGTCCTATCTGCATAAGAAAGAAAAGTTTGATTGTCCGCTAAGAGAATGTCTACAGTTCCTGAGTCAGGACATAATCTACAACTCAGGTAAAAGTAGATTCCAAGGTCGATCTTCAACAGCCTACAAAGCGCAAAGGAAGTTAAATGTAAAAATAACCAAGGGCTGGATTCTCCGATTTGGAGACCATGGGCGGGATTCTCCACTACCCGGCGGGGTGGAGGGTCCCGACGTGATGGAGTGGCGTGAACCACTCCGGCGTCGGGCCGCCCCAAAGGTGCGGACGTCTCTGCACCTTTAGGGGCCAAGCCCTAACATTGCCATGCCGGCATAGGCCCGCGCCGGAGTGGTTGGCGCTCCGCCGGCTGGCGGGAACGGCCTTTGGCGCCACGGCAGCCTGGGCCGAAGGGACTTCGCCGGCCGGCTGCTGACGGCATCCCTGGCAAAGACGGAAGAAAAAGAGTGCCCCCACGGCACAGGCGCGCCCGCCGATCGGTGGGCCCCAATCGTGGGCCAGGCCATCATGGGGCACCCCCCGGGGCCAGATCGTCCTGTGCCCCCCCCCCCCCCGCAGGACCCCGGAGCCCGCTCGCGCCACCTGGTCCCGCCGGTAAGGTAGGTGGTTCGATCCACGCTGGCAGGACCAGCATGACTGCCGGGATTTAGGCCCATTGTGGGCCGGAGAATCGCCGGGGGGGGGGGGGGGGGGGGGGCGACTAGCGCGGCGCGATTCCCGCCCCCACTGAATATCCGGTGCCGGAGACTTCGGGACACGGCGGGATTGACGCTAGCGATTCCCCGGCCCGGCGGGTGGTCGGAGAATCCCGCCCCATCGGTGGGCCCCCCCAGCCTTGTCCCCCATGCCGGCGTGGAAACGGTGGGAAACTGACGCAAAACGGCCACCGATACCCCGTTCTTCTGGGGGCTAGCATGCCGGCAGCATAGAGCACCTGGCTCAAACTGCCGATATGGCCCGTCGAATTGCCGGGTCTGTGACCGCGCATGTGAACGGCGGCAGCCTGCAGCGGCCGCGGCGTGCTCATAGCGGATGCCGCTCGTGGACCTGGCCCACAAAATAGTCTCCCCATTTGGCTGGGTCGCACACTCCTGACCACCCTCCCCCCCCTCTCCTACAGTGTTTCCAGCCCCGAATAATGTCCCCCCCTACCTGCGGAAAGGTCCTCCCCTGTCTGTGGCGATGCTGGTCTAAGTCTGCAGCTGCCACGCTGATTGCCCGATGAGTGAGACCCCATGTTGTCTGGAACTCAGCCGGTCGGTTGGGGGGGTGGGGGGGGGCGGCACAGGTAATGGCCTGAGGCTGTGGATATGTGGGGCGCAGCGTACTCAGAGAGTACGCCGCTTGGGAGGGGACGGGGCATCGCAGAAGCGGCACCTCCAATTCTTTTGGGAATTTGAATTCTCCAGCCCATCGGCGACCGGAGAATCCAGCCCACGATTTACCAGTATTTTTAAAACCTGCCAAACAAATGGAGCTTCTCTGTACCTCCTGTACCCAACATAATTTTCAAAGAAAGTTGAGTACACATAAAAATGAGCAGGGACAGTATGTCTCTGACCCACTTCTTGTACCTTCATTAGGCTTGTACTCCTCTGACTGCATAAGATTAAAGGCTGATCTAATTGAAGTGTTGAAGATTATTAAAGGATTTAATCAGCTAGGCAGAGAGAAACTATTCCCTCTGCTGGGGACAGTTCAGATCAAAGGAGCATAATGTTACAAATTAGAGCTGGATAATTCAGATACTTCTTTGTTCATGAATCACAGAAAGTCAGTATGCAGGTGCAGCATGTAATTAAAAAGGCAAATGGAATGTCAGCGTGTATGTAAAAGAACTGGAGTATAAAAGTATGTTGCAATTGTAGAGGGTGTTGGTGAGACCACATCTGGAGTATTGTGTCCAGTTTTGGTCTCCTTATTTGAGGAATAATGTGGTGGCTTTGGAGGCAGATCAGAAGAGGTTCACCAGATTGATTCCGGGGATGAAAGAGTGGTGTATGAGGAGAGATTAAACAGTTTTGGCTGATACTCACTGGAGTTTAAAAGGATGAGAGGGAATCTGATTGAGATATACGAAATACCAGAAGGTTTTGATAAAGTAAACGGAGACCAAATGTTCCCCATTGAGGGGATAATCTAGAATGAGAGGTCACAGATGTAGGTTGAGAGGTGGTAGATTTAGAACTGAGATGAGGAGGAATTACTTCTCGCAGAGGGTGATGAATTTGCAAAACTTGTTGCCCCATAGTGCGGTGGAATCTGAGTCATTAAATGGTTTCAAGAAGGAGATAGATATATTTCTGGCACAAAACGGATTAAAGGAGTATGGACAACAGGCAGGGAGGTGGATTTGAGGCCAGGAAGAGATCAGCCATGATCTGATTGAATGGCGGTGCAGGCTCAAAGGGTTGAACTGCCTACTTATGCTCCTAATTCCTATGTTCCTCTGTTCTTTTGAGAAAAGTGAGTGGGAATTTGGAACTCTCTCCTACTGACAGTTATTGAGATTGGGTCAGTTGAAAATGTCAGAGCACTAAGATTGACAGCTTCTCATTTGGATCAAAACTTGAGTCACATAGTTTAGTAAGGAAGATGGCCATTCAGTCTCCTGAGATTGTGCCAACTCTCTGATTGAACAATTCACCTAGCCTCATTCTCCTGCCTTCCTCTGGAAAATACTTTCTTTTCAGATAATTATCCAATTTTTTTTTCAGGCTTTGGTTGAATCTCCCCCCCCCCCCCCCCCCCCCCTTTCCCCCCTCACCCCACCCCCATCACATTCTTGGGCGCTACATTATAGATTTTAGCCATTCGCTGAATGAAGACGTTTTCTCCTCATGTCACCTTGGCTTCTTTTGCCATTCACCTTGAATCAATGTCATCTGATATCCCGTCATCCTGTCCCTGGGAAGAGTTCTTTCCCCGTCTAATCTGTCCAGACTCCGCATAGCTGACTTGAGAACATTGAGAATAGACCACACAGTCACACCAGGTAGGTGCAACACAAGGTAGGACCACTAGTTGATCAACTAGAGCTTGATAACAGTCCAATATCAATTCACTTTCACCACTTACCACATTGTGAGATTTGAACTCATGAACCCTGAGTTACTAGTTCAAGGTGGTGACCATCTTGCGCATTCCCCAGTAATAAAGAAACATTAATAAGACTGCATTTCCCTTTAACAAGAGAAATTGTGCTGCTTGATACTTTAGTTCAAAGAATATATATCACTCCCATGAGTATACTCCTGAAGGAAAGTGATGTGCGTGGTGAGTTATGCAATCCCTTGGGAGATCCCAACAGCAACTGATTCAGCTTAAAACACAGAAAGGTGACCGAGCAGGAGCATATGCAAGCTCGATTCTGCAGAATGAATGGAGCTTAGTTATGCAAAGATGCTAACCAGTGTTTATTATAATTATTCATCCATCTATGCGCCAAGCAGATGCGTCCACTGAGAACTGCGGCATGCTGTGAAATATCTCATTTTATTTGATAGAAATAATTTTTTTCTTCCAACTTTGAACATGTCTGGGGAGGAAATGTACATACAATTTGTTATGGGCCAGGGCTTAGAGAACCCCAAGTGTATCATGGAGTTCACCTGACTTACAACTTATGATAGCACAGGGCTAAATTGCTTGCTTTTAAAGCAGACCAAGACAGGTCAGCAGCATGGTTCAATTCACGTACCAGCCTCCCCGAACAGGCGCCAGAATGTGGCGACCAGGGGCTTTTCACAGTAACTTCATTTGAAGCCTACTTGTGACAATAAGCAATTTTTTTCAGTTCACTTCATTATGGAGAGCACATGGCCCACTCTACAGGTGTGGCACAGCAGAAATGGAAAATTATTTTTTAAAGCAAAACAATGTTTATTCTATGAACTCAAATTAACCTTTTTAAAACATACAGTGAACATCTTAGCAACCATTAATTCAAATACAACCCCCAAAGAATACAACACTGAGTAATCCTTTAAGCTTTCCTTTTAACATCCACAAGACTTAAAACACCTTTTACCAGAAGCACATCAGGTTAAAGTCACTGCTGTTATTAGTTTTAAATCACCAGGATCGATTTACAGTCTTTATATGACAGAGAGAGACTCTAATACACCTTCTGGCTGTGACTGCAGCTATCCAGCTCTGAAAACGAAAATAAAAAACTGGCAGACAGCCCAGCTCCATCCACACTCTGACATCACTGACAAACACCTATTTCTTAAAGGTACTCTAACATGACAGACTTTAAAACCCTGAACTTTACGAAGACTGTCAATAAATAATGCCGTTCTGTGAACATCTCTCAGTTGTTCTTTCAGTTTTTGCATCAATTCCCCTTCTTCATCAGTCCCTTGTGATCAGTTGCTTCCACTCTGATTTGCTGGGTTCTAAAATGCAGTCCGCGATCTGCAGACTCTTCCACATGAGGACCAGGCGGTGCTGAAGGGCTTGGGCTGGTGAGTTGTTTGGAAGTTTGTGTGCTCCCTCGACTTTTCCTCTGCATGTCCCCAATGACGTCACTCGATGTGTCCGGTGCCTTCCCAAACAAACCTCCATTTTGGTCGTTCACAAGCCAGGGACTCCCATGAGCACCGGTTATATTTAGAGACTCAGATACTGCAGCTGATTGGAAGCATCCTCTCGGCTGGCCAAACACAGATTCAGTCGGTACAAATAAATCTGGCTATGATGGCGGGCCACTGGAAGGCGGGTGTGCTAGAGCAACATCATATCTGAAATAATGGGCTGCATTTTACGTGCTCCTTGCGGATGTGTTTTCAGCAGGGAGGCAAGTAAAATAGGACAGGTGCCCACCCTCCCACCCACCCCTGAGCTGGCCCTCAAATACAGGAGATGGGCAGGTGCCAAAGTCAGCTACCTGCCAGCCATTCTCCAATAAATAATTAGGGGTCAATTGAGCTTGGTAACAAGGCAATTAACCCCAATAACATGCTGCCAACACCATAAAATGGTTGGCCGAAGCAGTTGGGCAGGAGTGAGCTGCGTGTCATAACCCTCATGAAACCCAGGGAGACGACCTGATTGATCTCCCCATGGGACTTGTGGAATACGAGCTCCCCAGCTAATTGTCAGAGACCCATTAGCTGAGGCTCACAGAAATCACCTCTTAAAAGCCATCCTGGATTGGGATCGGCATGATCGGTAGTCCCGGTTGGGACCTTTGTGCTGTTTGCCATGTTACGGCCTTTTCTATTGGCTGAAAATAAATTGTTGCTTTGATGTGGTCAGCACGACAGCACAGTGGTTAACACAAGACGTGCTTGTTAGCTGAATTGAACATTCTGAATTCTCTCACATTTTTCCTCGTACAGGCACCAGAGTATGGCAACTGGGAGATTTCCGCAGTAACTTCATTGCAGTGTTATTGTAAGCCTACTAAAGTGACACTAATAAAGATTATTATTTATCTTCTTTAATCTCCTGAGCTGTTATACAGTTGCTGGATGTCCTGTCCGCCGCTGGATTACCCAGCACCAGAGCAAGTTCAGCGAGATTTTTAAATTGCCACTTTTCAGAAGGCCTTTGACACAGGCATGAAATTTTGGGCCCAGTGTTACTTCTTCCAGGCAAATAGTATTGTTGGAGATGGCCAGCTAAAGGTAATACTCTTGACCACCTATGGAGCCCCAACTTTTAGCATAATTAAAAACCACACAGTGGTTACACGTTGCGGTTGTGGTTGATGACGCCTATACGGAGGCCACAGACTGATGCGGAGAACTGCTACAACGATGCCCATGCAGCTACCAGGGGTGTGAGAGAGAGGTGCTTTAGGCTGCTAAAGATGTGCTTCAGGTGCCTGAACCGCTCTGGAGGGTCCATCCAGTACCCATCAGATAGGATCGGTCGCATCGTTGTGGTCTGCTGCTTCCTGCACAACATAGCCCAGCAGAGGGCTGATGTGCTGCAGGTAGAGAGGGAAGGAGAGGAACAGCAAGACGAGGCGCAGACCTCCCCAGATGAGGAGGATGGGGGCAATGGTCAGGACAGACGCGGTGGACATGGATGGGAGGCTTCCCACCGGTACCGGCTGGGACGGCGGGCACGGGACAGGCTGATAGCCGCCCGGTTCAAGGACGAAGGGAGCGTGGGACTCACCGAGTATGGGCACAGACTGCACACCATGGCACCAGCATACCACCCTCACCCCACCCACCTAACACCAACCACCCTCACCTCACCCACCCAACACCAACCACCCTCACCCCACTCACCCAACACCAACCACCCTCACCCCACCCACCCAACACCAACCACCCCCACCCCACCCGCATGCACACCACCTCTCCATTGCACATCCACCTGCGGCACAACGGGCCGGGCTCACACGGTTGCCGGTGGAAGCGTGTCTACTGCAGGCCATGGAGGATGATGACAACCCGCTCTGTGATGGGCTCTGGGCTCCACATCATTGGACTATATCTGACCCATTCCCACAGTACCACCCTCCACCTGGACCGTTCCTGCATGCGGCCATGACACTGCAGCGCACGGTCCCGTCGCCTACCCGGGAGGGAGGGCGAGGGTGACTCGGGGGGAGGGGGGGGCACACTCACCTGAGGCCGACGTTCTATCACCCCTCACACACCCACTGGCACTCACCTCACACCACACCCCTGCACGCATTGGACAGAGCACAAAAGCTGCTTCTGTAGGTGTGAAAGTGATTTTAATAACAAACAGTTCATACACATCCCCTAGCCCCAGAACGAATCTGTGCCCTGCACCCGTGCCAACTTACAGTGTCTAATATTTTGTTCTTACGGGCCCTATGATTACGTCTAGGTGATTCACCAGAAGGTGCAGCAGACCTGGCAAAATGTCCGCCTACCGCGCAGCGCCAAGTGAGACCCCCCAATGCCTGCCCCCTTTCCCACTGGGCTAAATCACTGGCTTTTAAAGCAGACCAAGGCAGGCCAGCAGCACTGTTCGATTCCCGTACCAGCCTCCCCGGACAGGCGCCGGAATGTGGCGACTAGGGGCTTTTCACAGTAACTTCATTGAAGCCTACTCGTGACAATAAGCGATTTTCATTTCATTTCATTTCATTTCATTTCATTTTCATTTAATTTCATTTCATGTTGGGCCATGCCAGCTATGTGGGTGAAGCCAATGGCCCTGGCATCTTGGCTCTCTGGTTCCAGTTCAACTATATATACATGTGGGCCTTTGAATAAAGTATTACGATCCCAGACCGACCCCAGCAGTGGCTAAGATACTGGACAGAAATGCTAATATTTTATTTTAATTTTGTAAGATTGTGAGGACTCGCTCCAGGAATGTTTACACGAAGCAATAGGGATATGGTATATTGAAACACACTTTATTACTATCACAGGATTAAAATAGCTTTAACATTACACTAGAAAATAACTTATAATTACCCCTTACACAATACTACTGAATACATAATTGCTATCTTTATTCCCATTTAAACAACAAGGGGGAAAGACATCTCGGCTATCAATCCACAGTAACTATCAATGGCACATAGGAATACTTGCTTTACAGAGATGTTCTTTAAGAAAGAGACATCTCTTGGCACTGTTTTAAAGACAAGACTTCTGTCAGATCCATGAAAAATCCCTGGCCGAATGTCTTCAGAAATTGTTTCTCAGCTTGCTTCAGCTCCCCCTTGTTCTCAGACAAGTCTACACTACTTTAACAACTGCTAATCCCTTTTAACTGAACTCCAGAGAGCAAAACTGCTTCACAACTGGACACAGCTGCATTCAGAAGGGTTTTTTCATACACAATGCCTGATACCGTAGCTCTAACGAGCAATGACACATATAACGATGTTGAAATCCAATTAGCTCCCTTAATCAAAACAAAATTCTTTTCGCCTAAGCTTTTTATGATGGTTTAATTGCACCTCTAGTTCCCAACCTTGCAAACTAGGATTTATTTTAAAACATGACTACAGCAGTCAAACACACTCTAACCAAGGCTTTTAATCCTTACTGCACCAAATAATTATCATACAATACATCTGAAATTCTTATATTCATCGCAGAAGGACATCTATAACTTCCCTGATGCATTTGTGTGCAGCTGACTGGGAAATGCCACACAGATTATCGGTGCTGCCCTGAAATAATGGGAGCCATGATGTGGAGATGTCGGCGTTGGACTGGGGTGGGGGCAGTAAAAAGTATTACAACACCAAGTTAAAGTCCAACAACTTTGTTTGGAATCACTAGCTTTCGGAGCGCAGCTCCAAACAGTCTTTTTGGACTTTATCCTGGTGTTGTAAGACTTCTTACTGTGCCCTGAAATGAGCCACATGCATAGAAGGTTGAAGCACCAGTGATTTTCAAGACCACATGCAATGGATGTTCTCCTATTTCTTGTAGTTCCAGCTCTTGAAGGACATGGCAAAGGTGGTCCACCATCTTCTGTTGAGTTGTGGCTCCGACATCTGTAGATTAGGAAGTCCGACATCGTAAGACCCTTTGCTTGTGCAGTCTCAATGGAGCTGTTCCCTCTGTGTTGCTACTCCCTGTCCAGCTAAGGACCCAGGCTCCCTCTCTTCAGCAGGGTGCTGGTCTTGGTCACGTGCAGCGGCTTGTTGCTTTCTCCGCTGCTGCTCTATTGCAAGTGTTGGAAACACCACTGCGCTACCGTGCCAGCTATGCATGGGACCCCTGTTTGCATCCTAATGGGACACCTAAAAGAAGCCCCCCATCATGAACTTTCATGGAGTCAATGATGATAGACTTCACTATGAAGCCTTGCTTCAGGTTTCACATCAGTGTATTCTGTGGGATGTGATCTCTTGCATGAACATTGGTGTTCAATGGTTGGGATTGCAATCAGTGGCAATGACCTTTATTGGCACAGCTGAGTTATCAATGAAGGGTGAAATTGCATTTCAAGTAATTTAATGTCTCTTGTGACAGATGAGGCACAGCTGATTATGGAAGCCTGCAATGAGCATGACAAACACGGTAGCTTCACAGCACCAGGGTCCCACATTGATTCCCGGCTTGGGTCACTCTCTGTACGGAGTCTGCAAGTTCTCCCTGTGTCTGCGTGGGTTTCCTCCGGATACTCCGGTTTCCTCCCACAAGTCCCAAAAGATGTTCTGTTAGGAGAATTGGAATCCTCCCTCATCTCCGAACAGGCGCCAGAATGTGGTGACTAGGGGCTTTTCACAGTAACTTCTCTGCAGTGTACATGTAAGCCTACTTGTGGCAATAAAGATTATTATTATGAAAAGCACCATCTACAGGGCACCCTCATTCTCCCATTTCACAGTCCTATATCATTAATCCTGAAGACAATCTTCCCAGACAGGTGGAATTGATATTCAATAGAGTTTAACCCCTTGGTCCGTTAAGTTATGCCTGAGTGTGGTGTTCTAGTCACAGTTCAATTGTGTTTCCCCAAGTCAGAGTGTCTTTGTTCCTCATGAGGAAGGGATGCAACCCATTTCTGAGAATTCCCCACCCTGCTCTTGAAATCCCATGCGACCTCACCCAGTAACCTCACCATTGCCCCCAGTGCTGACCCTCAGCATTCACCTCCCGCCCACTCACTTTCATGCTCCCACTGAGGATGGACCCTACCTCAGCGGTGATTTTGCCCCAAGTCCAGCAAGCAGGAAGAACGAAGCGATGCCTGCATGACAGCCTCCAGACCTTTAAAGCAACGGGTGCCCCAAAATGAATGCAAGCTAAGGCCGACTAGCGACCACTTTGCAGAAATTGAAAGACTGACTCCCCCCAGCCCCAGCTCTGGGTTGAACTTATCTGTAGCCCCCACCTCATCCCTGGTGCACGCTGAGGAGTGAAGAGAATGGGAAATCATGGCTTCCTGAGTACTCACTTCCGATATCCCTCTTGGAGGAGGCCGGCATGTTCACATTTATGCAGGCATGTTGTAAATGATGCCGGTATAAGGTCGCTCCGGCACCTGGTGAATATTCCATGAGTAGGGAAGGTCTGGAATGACTGCTCGCTAATGAGATGCTAATGTATTCAAATGAGGTTCCTGGCCTTGCGTGGCGCGATTCGCACTACTCCAC
Organism: Scyliorhinus canicula; assembly: GCF_902713615.1. NCBI lineage: Eukaryota > Metazoa > Chordata > Chondrichthyes > Carcharhiniformes > Scyliorhinidae > Scyliorhinus > Scyliorhinus canicula. The sequence goes on from NC_052147.1 coordinate 270,282,069, forward strand.
TGGTGGGGTGGGGTGTGGGAGAGTGGGGGTGGGGGGGTTTGCAAATCTCAATCACGCCTGAGAGAATCAAGTTCTTCAATTGTCTTCGGATTTTGAGCCCATGCCATGTATCTCGTGGACAGAGAGAGATGACTCTACTGTCTTTCATAATCTCTCGCTCATAATTCTGGAACTTCCTATCTAAGAGCACTGTGAGAGAACCATCACCAGACGTTAAGACGTCAAGGGCAATTCGGGATGGGCAACAAATGCAGGTGTTGCCAGCATTCACATGAATGAATTCTCATGCCAGCTTTTCAACTAACGCAGGGTCAATGTTCATTCCTCAATTAAAGAGATTAAAATAAGGAAAGAAAGACACCTTTGTTATATTACTGGGGAGTAATATTTGTTACTCATTTGTTTCTGCCAAGTTGAACTTAACTTAGATGATGAATACTCAGAGTCGTCCAGAGATAACAAATAATTTATTGAGTAACTAATCAATTTACTTGTGATTTATTTTCTTCAATACTAGTGGTTGAATTAAACAAGATATATTTAGATTAACAATGAATAATAGACTTTGCACTCTGAGCTTGCTATACTTCTGTCCTTTAGCTACAACACATCTGAAGAGAGCGGGAAAACAGATTGTGTTTGTTTATATACCCTCTGTTAGTGTTGCCCTCTCGTGATCATCTGACTGTACTGACTAAACATTAACTCTTCATGTATTTACATACACAGAGGTCACTGCACCCCCATTTTTTGTGTTACATATTTTCTATATGCTGTAAAGAAAATTGTACACAAAGAAATTACGCAGTATATCATGCATTATACAGAATTAGTGGGCGGGATTCCCTCTGCGCACGGTTTCAGAGAATCGCCGGGCCGAATGCAGCGCCACCCCGACGGCGGTCTGGCGATTCTCCGGTGAGTGGAGAATCGGAGTCATTGGCACCGGCGTGGTCGACGTGGTGCCGGTCGGGGGCCCCAGCGATTCTCCGCCCAGGTTGGGCTGAGTGGCCGCAAAACAAATCCGAGTCCCGCCGGCGCGTCCATGTGTGACCTTACCCGGTGGAACCTCGGCGTGCATCCTTTCAGGGGCAGCCTGGTGGGGGGGGAGGGGGGTTCCGACCCTGGGGCCTACCGATCGGTGGGTCGGCCTCTCGGCCGTCTTTTGGTCTGCGCCGGCCCCTGTAGCCCTACGCCATGTTGCGTCAGGGCCGGGGCAGAGAAGGAGGCCACCGCGCATGCCGATCGCAGTGCGCATGCGCAGACCCGCGGCACCCATTTGAGGCCGGTATCGGTAGCTGGAGTGGCGTGGGTCGCTCCAGTGCCGTGCTGGCCTCCTGTAGGGCTCAGAATCGCTGCTCCTGGGGGCCTGTTGACGCCGTCATAAAATGCGACGGCTTTTACGACGGCGTCAACACTTAGCCTCAGGATCAGAGAATCCCGCCTATAATGAACCAATCAGTTCAATGTTCACAAGTTTAAAGTTCACTGGCTGGATTCTCCCAAATTGAGATTATGTCCCCACGCCGACATAAATACGGTGGAGTTTTACTCCAGAAATTCCTTCCAAAAAGTTGAACGAATTCAATGCCCTTCACTCTCGCAGAGACGCAGAGTGAATCTCACAGCTTTTGCTGCAGGTACGGGTGCCCGCTCCTCCGGTTCGGAGTCCGCGCATGTGCATGGCGGTAGCCTCCAGCCCCTGTGGCCTGCTCCATGGTGAACTCAGACCGCAGAGCCACAGCAAAGAAAGAGACCCCCCCCCCAATTGGCTGCCCACTCGAGCCTCAACCTCCACCCATTGAATTCCCAGCCACCTATAACGCCCCCCCCCCCCGGTCTCCGATTCATCCCCCTGACCAGGACGGATGTGGACTGAGTCCATGGCAGCAGCCCGACCGGCAATAGGTGGTTAGTTCCACGCCGTCATGAACTCGGCCGGTCGGGAGCGGAGGTTTGCTGGGCGGGCCTCTGTCAATGGCCCCCCGGCGGCGCGGCGTACTCCACAGTCACGGATTTTCAGAGAATCGCCGGACCGGCACCGGGACCGATTATGGTGTGAAAGTGGATTCTCCGACCCTGAGCCAGTCACGATTTTGGCACGGGGCTGCAGAGAATCCAGCCGCACAATTTTAAACGATATGTTTTCCGTCGCCGACTACTCGATCTTCTCAGTTGACTTAGAGTAGTTGATTTTTTAATGTCCTTATTATCAATGTCACCTGGCTTATTGATATGCAAGTTATGCTGGTTCAGAAATTGATGCAAATTCGACGTCGGGAATACAGGTTAAGGATTTCGAATTTTTAAGAGGTCTCGCCAATTTCGTCGAATTAATGCATCCTCTGCAGTTTTGACAACATACGAATGTGGTGCTGCTTGTCTGATTACTGTGGCGGTTTGTGATCATCCTCCTTCTGGATGCCGAAGTCTACCAGTATTATCTGCTTCTCGTGGTTTTAGTGGTATCGCACGTCGATCATAATAATGTTGTTTGTTGCGTTGTTGCTTGATTCAACTCAACACACATGATTGATCTGGATGAGTAATCTGTATCATAGGTAGCGTTGTTCTCACTTCACGATTGAAAAGAATTTGAGCCGCAGATAGCCCTAAGCTTAATGGTGAGGCTCTTTACAAGCGTAAAGCCAAGTGAATGTCGGATTGCGAATCACTTGCCTTGCTAATTAATTGCTTTACAATGTGTACCCCTTCCTCTACTTTTCCGTTTGACTGAGGAAAATGCGGACACGAGGTTATATGGTTGAAAATATATATTTTTGAAAAGTCAGTCCCCTCCCAACTCGCAAAGCAGGGACCATTATCTGACATAACGGTTTGCGGAATGCCATGTCTTGCAAACGTTTCCCAACAAGCTTTAATCACAGATGATGAAGTGGGATCTGGAAGTCTCATCACTTCAGGAAAATTGATGCAGTGGTCTATGATGAGAACATAGGGCGCGATTCTCCGCTCCCCATGCCGGGTGGGAGAATTGCGGGAGGGCCAGGCGCCCCCCCCCGTGATTCTCCCACCCCCCCAAAAATGGCGTGTCGCGTTTTTCGACGCGCCGTTTGGAGAATCGCCGCTTGCCGTTTCTCACGGCGACCGGCGATTCTCTGGCCCGGATGGCCTGACGAACCCGACCGGTTCACGCTGGCGCCAACTACACCTGGTCGCTGCCGGCGTGAACAGTGCGCGACATGTGAATGTGGGGCCTGTGGGGGGCTGTGGGGGGCTGAGGGAGGATCAAGCACCACGGGAGTGCTCAGCAGATGTCGACGCATTCTTTTCCCTCCGCCGCCCCGCAAGATCAAGCCGCCATGTCTTGCTGGGGCAGGGGAGGGGAAGATGGCAACCGCGCATGCGCGGCTGACGTCACTTCGGCGGCGCCAGCCGCGTCATTCCCGGCGCGCCGCTTTGACGCAAGCGTCAAGGCCGGGCGTTCAGGATTCACGCACCGCCGCTCCTAGCCCCCTGGGGGGGGGGGAGGGAGAATAGGGGGCGAGGAGCGGCCACCGACGCCGGAGTGAAACACTCCGGGTTTCACTCCGGCGTCGGCACTCAGTCTCCCGTTGGGAGAATCGCGCCTATAGTCTCTCCCTTTAGCACAGGACAAGTCAATGCCCACTTTTGTTCACAGTGATGCAGCTATTTTGTGCTGTTGGAGTGTCTCCTTACATTGTGCTGGTTGATGTTTTTGACACGTTGTACACATCATTGCCATGTCAGTAATCTCTTTATTTATTTCAGTGCAATATACAGCTTGCCATGCTCTTCTCTTGCACTTCTCGAATCCAAGATGTCCTTCGTGAATCTTGCTGAGCATTTCTGACCTGAGAGTTAGTGGAATGACAATTTGGTAATTTCTGAGTAGTATCCCATCCACTAGTTAGTTCTGCCTGGATATTTTGAAATTGTGGACAGTGTCCTTTTGGTCAACCATGCTGGAGATGTTGTATTACTCGTAGAAAGGTTGCATCGTTTTGTGTCTCCATTTGAATTTGTTGCAATTTTTCGTCAGATGCCGGAAGAGTTTCCTTGAACAACTTTAATTGAGCTTCTATATGGACTCAGGAGGTGTGCTTTCAATATCGATGGAACTTGATAGTGTGTCTGCCACGGTGAGATATTTTCCGGAGTGTAGACTAGTGTGGTCATAGCCTCATCATCTTCAACATCATTCCTTGCAGGCGAGGAGTCATATCATTGAGATTCTTATCAATGATATTAACCAGTGGTCTGTGATCGGTTTCGACGATGAACATAGGTAGCACGTGCACATAGTCGTGAAACTTTGATATACCTGTGATCAGCCCAAGACACTCTTTTTCTATTTGTGCATACCTGCACTCCGTGGCGGTCATCGCTCTGGACGTGTATGCTACAGGAACCCAGTCTGTTTGGTTGTCTTGCTGAAGTAGTACCGCATCAATTCTACCTTGACTGGCGTCGGTTGAGATCTTTGTAGGGTTGGCCGGATCCAGAAAACTCAGAATAGGAGCTGTCATCAATTGATGATTGAGGTCCACCCATTCATCCTGGTGGCGTGGAGTCCACTCAAACTCTTTAGTTTTTCTGTAGTTTGAAATGAATTTTCCGAGGAAAGTAATAAATCCCAGAAATTGAAGCACAGCTTGTTTATCTTTCGGCTGTTGCATGTTCTGTATTGCTGATATTTTTTTCATTGTCTTGTCTGACACCTTGAGCTAAAATTGTATCACTCAAGAAATTCAAAGATGAACGTACAAATGTGCACTTCAATCTGTTCAGTTTTAGTCCATACTGGTGGAGTCTTTGAAACAATTTTCTTAGTCTTGCAATACGGTCTTCCGTAATTGACCAGATGATAGAATAGAATAGAATAGAATAGAACAGTACAGCACAGAACTGGCCCTTCGGCCCTCGATGTTGTGCCGAGCAATGATCACCCTACTTAAACCCACGTAACCCGTATACCCGTAACCCAACAATCCCCCCATTAACCTTACACTACGGGCAATTTAGCATGGCCAATCCACCTAACCCGCACATCTTTGGACTGTGGGAGGAAACCGGAGCACCCGGAGGAAACCCACGCACACACGGGGAGGACGTGCAGACTCCGCACAGACAGTGACCCAGCCGGGAATCGAACCTAGGACCCTGGAGCTAACCACCATGCTACCGTGCTGCCCCAAATCATGTATCTATGATTCCGACGAAGAAAGTATTCTCCAAGGAAAAATCATCTTCATCTTCCGTAAAATCTTTCTTGGATTCTTGATTTTCCATTTTATCAATGGTGCGAACGTTGATACGTTGTCGCTTCAAAGCTGGAATCTGAAAAATCGCTGTTGACTTGCATTGGGATGCAAAATGGTTAAGCTTTGAACATTTTAAACACCTTTTTCCTTGTGCAGGGTATTTCCCCTTCAAGTGGGCGTTACCACATCGGTAGCACATCATGACATTGTCTCTCTGACACATGCTACGCGTTCGCTTCTTCTCTTGAGCCCCGCATCTTTGTACGAACTGCACATGCCCCGAGCTGAAGTGAGCCCACACAAGATAGCTGCCATCCTGAACATGATTCTTTGCTGCCTACGACACCATTTTCACACTTTCGACCTCGTGGTGGACTTTTGCATCCTTTTCCTGGTGATAAAACTCCAAATGTCGATTTCTGCTTTGCTCATGCACGTTTTTCGATCACGGTTTTGAGCGTTAGATCTTTTTGTCGCAATAATGCTTCTCTCAAGTTTTCATCACAGAGTCCATAACCAATTTGATCCCTTATTAATGAATCATGCAAATCAGTGTAATTACATGTTTGTGCCAACAGTTTTAAGTCGGTGACAACGTTTGTGGTCAGTTTGCCATTTTTTTGCAACCTTTTATGAAACCTGAAACGCTCCAGTATTTCATTAGTCTGCATTTTTCAGTGGTCATCAAACTTCCCGATTATCACACCAAATTTGCTTTTGTCTTCACCTTCTCAGAATATAAATGAATTATATATCTCTAATGCCTGCTTACCTGCCATTGACAGTAGCAGTGCTATTCTTTTGGCTTCAGAGGCAGTATTTAGATCATGTGCTTCCAAATAAAGTTGGAACTGTTCCATAAAAAGCCTCCAGTTTAAATTGAAATTACCGGTAGTTTTCAGATGCCATGGAGCTTGAAAGTAGTCAAAGAACAAAGAACAAAGAAAATTACAGCACAGGAACAGGCCCTTCGGCCCTACCAGCCTGCGCCGATCCAGATCCTTCATCTAAACCTGTCTCCTATTTCCCTCTGTTCCTGCCCATTCATATACCTGTCTAGATGCTTCTTAAATGATGCTATTGTGCCCGCTTCGACCACCTCCGCTGGTAAAGCGTTCCAGGCACCCACCACCCTCTGCGTAAAAAACTTTCCACGCACATCTCCCTTAAACTTTCCCCCTCTCACTTTGAAATCGTGACCCCTTGTAACTGACACCCCCACTCTTGGGAAAAGCTTGTTGCTATCCACCCTGTCCATACCTCTCATAATTTTGTAGACCTCAATCAGGTCCCCCCTCAACCTCCATCTTTCCAACGAAAACAATCCTAATCTACTCAACCTTTCTTCATAGCTAGCACCCTCCATACCAGGCAACATCCTGGTGAACCTCCTCTACACCCTCTCCAAGGCATCCACATCCTTCTGGTAATGTGGCGACCAGAACTGCACGCAGTATTCCAAATGTGGCCGAACCAAAGTCCTATACAACTGTAACATGACCTGCCAACTCTTGTACTCAATACCCCGTCCGATGAAGGAAAGCACGCTGTGTGCCTTCTTGACCACTCTATCAACCTGCGTTGCCACCTTCAGGGTACAATGGACCTGAACTCCCAGATCTCTCTGCACATCAATTTTCCCCAAGACCCTTCCATTGACCAGATAGTCTGCTCTTGAATTTGATCTTCCAAAATGCATCACCTCGCATTTGCCTGGATTGAACTCCATCTGCCATTTCTCTGCCCAACTCTCCAATCTATCTATCTATCAACTGGTCCATCGAGTTGATTTATTGTTGAGGATCCGATTGCTGCAAAGTCTTCGACAGTCGAACAGTCAGTACTGGAACTTTCTTTCTTCTTGCCTAATCTATCCAATAATTTTTTCTTCAAGCTTTTATCCTGGTACCCATGTTATATTATTTGGGAGTAATACTTGTTACTCATTTGTATCTGCCGAATTGAACTTAACTTAGATGATGAATACTCAAAGTCGCCCAGTAATAACAAATATTTTTGTTATTATTTGTTGGGCTGGGCTTTGACAATGAGTCATCGGACTCAAAACATTAGCTCTTTTCTCTCCCTACAGATGCCTGCCAGACTTGTTGAGATTTTCCAGCATTTTCTCTTTCGTTTCAGATTCCAGCATCCGCAGTAATTTGCTTTTATAACAAATAATTTATTGAGTAACTACACAATTTACTTGTGAGTTCTTTTCTTCAAGACTTTTACTAGTGGTCGAATTGAACAAGATATATTTAGATTAACAATGAATAATATACTTTACACTCTGAGCTTGCTGTAATTCTGTTCTCCCGTGACAACACATCCGAAGAGAGTGGGAAAGCAGATTGCGGTTGTTTATATACTCCTTGTTATTCTGCCCTCTAGTGATCATCTGACTGTACTGACTAAACATTAACCCTTCATGTATTTCCATATACAGAGATCACTATAACCTTTATAAAACACATTTGAGGATGACACGGTGCCTACAAATGTTTAACAGCCAATTAAGTACTTTGGACATTTCAATTATGTTGTGCTCAGCAAAGTGTAGCAGCCAATTTCTGCACAGCAAGCTCTTACAAACAGCAACAGGACAATAATCTGATATGCAACTTTTTGTGATGCTAATTAAGGGATATATGTTGGCCAGGTCACTGGGGATAACTCCCCTTTTCTCGTTCAAAATAATTTAATGGGATCACTCCAATCCACTGGAGGGTGTTGAGAAGGCGACATTTTGAAGTCACATCGACTTTCAAACAGTCCAATCCTCCATTAGTGCTGCACTGGAGAATCAGCCCTGGAATGGGATATTTTATTTTTTTTATTTTAGAGTACCCAATTATTTTTTCCAATTAAGGGGCAATTTAGCATGGCCAATTCACCTAAGTTGCACATCTTTGGCTCGTGGGGGTGAAACCCACGCAGACACGGGGAGAATGTGCAAACTTCACAAGTACAGTGACCCGGGGCCAGGATTCGAACCCGGGTCCTCAGCGCCGTAGGCAGCAATGCTAACCACTGTGCCACTGCTGCCCCGGAATGGGATTTTAAGCCGCAATCTTTTGACTGAGACGTGGAGATGCTCGCGTCGGACTGGGGTGAGCACAGTAAGAAGCCTTACAACACCACGTTGATGTCCAACAGGTTTTGACTGACTGGCAGATGTGCTACCCACAGCTGAAACAAAAAAAGAAAATAAAGACTTAATTAAGAAAAACGCACAAGAAGTTATCCTGTCACACCACAGAGATCAACTATTGCTGGGAGACACTTACATTGTAGCTGGGAACTTAACTTCCAGGGAAAATATATTCTATTTCCATGGCAACCCTCAGACCTCAATGTTTCGTTCCAGTGATTGAGAACGTTTTTCAAAATCTTCTCAAGCATTTAATTTGTTTAGCCAAAGGTCAAATGTGTTGGACTAATTGCGAACCAAGCGGTTTTAAATCTTTTAAATCCAAAATATACCCAGCACGGTGGTGGACTCTTTCAGTTGTGCATTATTGATAATTTAAAATAATTTGAGAATTCTATTAAGCTGAGTTCTCACTCAGTTGTATCCCAAGTCATAAAATTGATCAGTTAATCATTCATTGTTCAAGTACAAGAGGCGAACTTGACACAGTATGTACTGTACATGTACCACTGAAGAATTATGTGTGCAATCAAATGATAGGAGCAACTAGTTCTGCTGCTCCAACTATACCCCAGACAAATGTGCGGAGCTCATAAACTCCTTTGTTACCTCGATGGAAACTAAAAATCCAAATCCCTCTGGTTCTTCTCCCCTTTTGACTCGCAATTCTCATCTCCCCAGACGTTGCCACCTATCCTAACCCTGAACTCCCATTTCTCTCTCCAGTCTCACATTCCTTTCCCTGTGCCCTCTGGGTAAAATGCCACATAACTGGCACCAAATCTAGTAATCGCTCTCAGGTCCAAAGCTCTGCTGCCCGTATCCTGACCCATGCCAAATCTGACTCACCCATCACCCCCGTCCTTGTCTCTTGGTCCAACAAAGTAGGGTTATTCTCTCTTCCAGCTTCTTCCATCGGGCAGAAGATACAAAAGTCTGAGAACACGCACAAACAGATTCAAAATCAGCTTCTTCCCCGCTGTTACCAGACTCCTAAATGACCCTCTTATGCACTGAACTGATCTGTCCATGCATCTTCTCTACAGTTGTTCGCACAATACTCCATACTCTTCACCCAATGTTTATGCCTATGTATTTACATCATGTATTTATCTTATGTCATATGTTTTTCATGTGTGGAACGATCTGCCTGGACTGTAGACAGAACAATACTTTTCACTGTACCTCATTACACGTGATAATAAATATAAATCTAAATAAGGTCATGGTTGATCTCATTGTAACCTCCCACCTGCCGCCCAATAACCTTTCACCTCTTGTTTGCCAAGAATCATCCACCTTTACCTTAAAAATATTCAAAGGCTCTGCTTCCGCTGCCTTTTGAGGCAGACAGTTCTAGAGACTCATGGTACTCTGAGAGAATAAAATGTCTCCTCATCTCTGTCTTAAATGACGACCCCTTATTTTTAAACAGTCACCCCTATTTGGCACGGTAGCACAATAGGGAGCAATGTTGCTTCACAGCTCCAGGGTCCCAGGATTGATTCCCGGCTTGGATTGCTGTCAGTGGAATCTGCACGTTCTCCCTGTGGCTGTGTGGGTTTTCTCCGGGTGCTCCGGTTTCCTCCCACAAGCCCCAAAAGACGTGCAGTTAGGTAATTTGGACGTTCTGAATTCTCCCTCTGTGTACCCGAATAGGCGCTAGAATGTGGCGATTGGGGGCTTTTCACAATAACTTTGTTGCAGTGTCAGCTTTTATACTCGATATCCCGTCCGATGAAGGCAAACATGCAATATGCTCTCTTTCCCATCAATTCCACCTGTGCTGCCATTACTAAGGATCTATGGACCTGCACACCGAGATCTCTCTCTGTGTGCTCTTTGCTCCTGATGAATCTGCCGTTTTGTTTTGCTCTCAGCTGAATTGGATCCACCAAAATTCAGCACCTCGCATTTGTCCGGGTTAAATTCCATCTGCCTTTTCTCTGCCCAATTTTGCAGCCTATATATATCCTGATGTATTCTCTGACAATCTTCATCACTATCCGCAACTCCTGCAATCTTAGTATCATCCACAAACCTGCTAATCAGACCAGTTACGTTTTTTTTCCAAGTCATTTATATATATTACAAAGAGCAGAGGTCCCAGCACTGATCCCTGCACAACACCACTAGTTACAAACATCCATTTGCAAAGAAACCCTTCCACTGCTACCCTCTGTCTTCTGTGGCCAAGCCAGTTCTGAATCCATCTAACTAGTTCATCCCTGACCCCGTGCGATTTAATCTTTTGCACCAGCCTGCCATGAGGGACCTTCTCAAACGCTTTAATAAAGTCCATGTAGGCAACATCCACAGCCCTTCTCTCGTCAATCATTTTTGTCACCTCTTCAAAAAACTCAATTAAATTAATGACACAATAGTTCCTTCGTACAAAACTCTCTGTCGCGAACAAGATCATTCGCTTCCAAATGTTCATAGATCCTATCTCTGAGAATCTTTTCCAACAATTTCACTATCACTGCGTCAAGCTCACTGGCCAATAATTACCCGGGTTATCCCTTGCTACCCTTAATAAATAAAGGGACAACATTAGCTATCCTTCAAAGCTCTGGGATCTCATCTGTGGCCAACGAGGAAACAAAGATTTCTGTTGGAGGCCCAGCGATTTCATCTCTTGTCTCACTCAGTAATCTGAGATAGGTGTCATCTGGCCTTTGGGATTTGTCTATCTTAATAAGACCATAAGATCATAAGACATAGGAGCAGAAGTAGGCCACTCAGCCCATCTGCTCCGCCATTCAAGCATGTCTGATATTTTTCTCATCCTCATTCTCCTGCCTTCTCCCCAAAAACCCTGATCCCCTTATGAATCAAGACCTATCTACCTCTGTTTTAAAGACACGCAGTGATTTGGCCTCCACAGCCTTCTGCGGCAAAGAGTTCCATAGATTCACCACCCTCTGGCTGAAGAAATTCCTCCTCATCTCTGTTTTAAAGGATCATACCTTTAGTCTGAGATGGTGTCCTCTGGATCTCCGTCCACTCTATCCAGGCCTCGCAGTATTCTGTAAGTTTCAATAATACCCCTCCTCATCCTTCTAAACTCCGAGTACAGACCCAGAGTCCTCAACCGTTACTCATATGACAAGCTGTTCATTCCAGGGGTCATTCTTGTAAATCTCTTGTGGACCCTTTCCAAGGCCAGCACATCCTTCCTTAGATATGGGGCCCAAAACTTCTCACAATACTCCAAATGGAGTCTGACCAGAACCTTATACAGCCTCAGAAGTACATCCCTGGTCTTGTATTCTCGTCCTCTCGACATGAATGCTAACATTGCATTTGCTTTCCTAACTGCCGACTGAACCTGCACATTAACCTTAAGAGAATCATGTCCCTTTCTGCTTCTGATTTCCTAAGCATTTCCCATTTAGAATATTGTCTATGCCTAAATTCCTCCTTCCAAAGTGCATAACCTCAAACTTTTCCACATTGTATTTATTGGCCACTTCATTGCCCACTCTCCCATCCTGTCCAAATCCTCCTGCAGCCCCCTTGCTTCCTCTACACTACCTGTACCTCTACAGATCTTTGTATCATCTGCAAACGTAGCAACAGAGCCTTCAGTTCCTTCTTCCAGATCATTAATGCTTTTTAACACACATTACACTTCTTCCCTCGTAATAACGACCTGTTCTAAAGTATTTACACATCCCTCTGAAACACCACTTATCAACGTGTCCCTCTCCTTTGTCAATACTGATGCAAAATACTCGTTAAGGATCAGACCTACTTCCTTTCGTTCTTTGCATAGTTTCCCTCCTTTGTCCTTGACTGTACCAACTCTTTCTCTAGCTACCCTCTTGTTCCTAATAAATGTATGAAATTCCTTCAGGTTCTCCTTAATCCTGTCTGCCAAGGGCATTTCATGACCTCTTTTTGCCCTCCCAACTCCTTGCTTGAGCTCTTTTCTACTTACCTTGTATTCTTCAAGTACTACATCTGTTTTTAGTTGCCTAGACCTCATGCTTTTTGCTAGTATGCATGCTTTTTCTTTTTGACTAGACTCGCAATTTCCCTGGTCATCCACTGTTCTTGAATCCTGTCTTTCCTGTTCATCAGCACATATCGGTTCCCTGCATGCGAGCTGGCCAATCCATCAAATTGTCACAAGGAATCGGGGTAATATATTGAGATAGATAGAGAAATGGTTGGGAGACATCCCAACTCCTGTATTCAATATTCTGACCTTTAAAACCAAACATGCCGAATGCCTTCTTCACCATCCTGTCAACCTGTGACTCCACTTTGAAGGAGCTATGAACCTGTACTCCTAGATCTCTTTGTACTATAACTCTCCCCAACACCCTACCATTAACTGAGTTGGTCCTGTCCCGATTCGCTCTACCAAAATGAATCATCTCACATTTATCTAAATTAAACGCCATCCGCCATTCATCAGCCCCTGACCCAATTGATCACTTTGTCACTGTCGACTACGCTATCAATCTCGGTGTCATCTGCAAACTTACTAACCATGCCTCCTACATTCTCAACTAAATCATTAATATAAATAACAAATAATAGTGGACCCACCACTGATCCCTGAGGTACACTGCTGGTCACAGGCCTCCAGTTTGAAAAACAATCCTCTACAACCACGCTTTCTCTTTTGTATCCAATTGGCTACCTCATCCTGGATCCCATGAGATTTACCCTTATGCAACAATCTACTATGCGGTACCTTGTCAAAGGCTTTGCTAAAGTCCATGTAGACAACTTTGACTGCCCTCCCCTCATCTACCTTCTTGGTTACCGCTTCAAAAAACTGAATCAAATTTCGAGACATGATTTTCCGCTTACAAAGCCATGCTGACTGTCCCTAATCAGTCCTTGCCTCTCTAAATGCCTGCAGATCCTGTCTCTCAGAATACCTTCTGACAACTTCCCCACCACAGACGTGAAGCTCACCGGTCTGTAATTCCCAGGCTTTTCCCTGAGGCTCTTCTTAAACAAAAGCACAACATGTGCTACCCTCCAATCTTCAGGCGCTTCACCTGTGGCTGTCCATGATTCAAATATCTCTGCTAGGTGACCCGCAATTTCCTCCCTAGCCTCCTACAATGCCCTGGGATACATTTCATCAGGTCCGGGGTATTTATTTACCTTGATGCACTTTAAGACTTCCAGTACCTCCTTCTCTGTATTATGTGCACACCTCAAGACATCATTATTTATTTCCCCAAGTTCCCTAATATTCATGCTTTTCTCAACAGTAAATACAAATGAGAAAATTAATTAATGCTTGGCAAATCTTAGAATTCTTTGAAAATGTAATTAGTACAGTTGACAAGGGGGAGCTAGTCGGTGCAGTATACTTTGACTTTGAGAGGGAGTTTGACAAAGTTCCGCATAAGAGATTATTATGCAAGATTAATGGGATTGGGAAAATGTATTCAGGTGGATAGAAAACTGTTTGGCAGAGAGGAAACAAAGAGTAGGAATTAATGGGCCCTTTTCAAATTGGCAGGCAGGGTACCACAGGGATCGGTGCTGGGACCCCAGCTATTCACAAAATATATTAATGATTTGGATGAGGGAACAAAATGTAACATCTCAAAGTTTGCAGATGATACCAAGTTGGGTGTGAGGGTGAACTGTGACGAGGATGCAGAGATCCTACAGCAAGATCCGGACAGGTTGGGTGATTGGGCAAATCAATGACAGATGCAGTATAACTTGGATAAGTGTGAAGTACAATCCTATCAAAGTGATCTCTCCCTTCTTATTAAGTTCTACCCATATTGACTCAATTGAAGCTAGGCCGGTCTGCCAGCGTGGGGTGATCAGCAATGTTTTTGGACATCAAAACTTCAAGGTCATGAAATTAAAATGGAAGTGGATACGGCTGCAGCAGTATTGTTAATACCCGTGACAATTTATCATCAAAAGCTGAAGTATCTGCCTTTTCAACCATCAAATGTGATCCTGAGGATGTACTCTGAAGAGGTTATACTATTAAAATGATGCATTATGGGTGAAAGTAGAAACAAATGGACAGGCAGTGAAGTTGTCTCCTCACATTGTCCGTGGAAATTTTCCCGTTCGATCTGGCAGAGCATGGTTGGCTAAGATTAGGCTTAACTGGCGAAAAGTCAATCAACTACTGGATTCAAAGAGCAACCCGCAACAACTTCGATGAAGTGTGCAAAGGTGTTCAAAATTCGCTACATTCTATGACTGGACTTGAGGTACATCTGAAGATCAAGGCAGACAGGAGACCCAAATGTCTGAAAGATAAAACTGCATCATAAGCCGGGAAGTCATCCACACTACCTCGGTCCCATTATGGAAAAAGGTGGCTTCCACAAGGAACCAAACAAAATGCCAGGAATCTCAGAAGCAACACATCCTCAAAATGTGACACCACAATTTAAGTCGTTTTTAGGATTGATCAAATATTATGGTAAATGTGTGCCGAATTTAGCAACGCGCTTGAAATCTTTACACACTTTACTACGTTCGAACAGGCATGGCACTGGTCAGAAGAATGTGAGAATGCATGCAATGAGGTAAAAGAAGCTTTACAGATGTCGGAGCTGTTGCTTCATTGTAATCCAAAGCTGTGGTTACAACTTGCTTGCGATTCCTTGTCCAATGGGGTTGTTGCAGTTGTCCTCAGGAGAGGAACGACCAATAACATTTGCTTCATGTTCTCCTACTAATGTAGAAATTAAATGAGCTCAGCTGGAAAAAAAGGCTTTGAGCATTATTTTTGGTGCAAGAAGGTGCCACCATTATGGGCGTCATTTCACTCCTTTGATGGATCATCGACCCATGATGGCCTATAAACATATATTCACTTTGGTAGCGAGTAGATTGCAAAGGTGATCATTAATATTGTTGGCACACACTTACGATATCCAATTTCGCAATTCAACACAGCATGCAAGTGCGGATGCTTTATCATGATTGCTGTTAAATGTCAGACATCAACCAGGAGAAGATTTCATCAACATCTTGTCTTTCTCGCTTCGCGATAATACACAAGTGACTTCATCTCAAATTCAAGTCACAGGGCAGCACAGTGGTTAGCACTGCTGCCTTACAGTGCCAGGGACCAGGGTACTATTCGTACTCGGGCGATTGTGTGGAGTTTGTACTTTCATCCCATGTCTGCGTGGGTTCATGACAATGGTACTCAGTTTACTTCAAAGGTGTTTGAGGACTACTTGAAGGACAATGGTATACACCATATCAATCAGCTCCATATCATCCTGCAATAAATGAATTGGCCAAATGTTTTGCATAATCATTAAAGCATTGTAAAACTATAAGTAAAGTGCCATAATCGCAGATGACCATAGGCTGCTTTTCCCCTTTGAGGCGGAGAGCTGACTGGTGGTGTTAAACTTGAGGATTACCACTCCTCAGGTGAGGGACAAGGTTGAAAAGGCGAGGCTTTTTTAAATAACTTCAACCATTACAGGAATTGAACCCGTCCTGTTGACCTCGCTCTGCTTCACGAAACCAGCTGTCCAGCCAACTGACCTAAAACCAACCCCAGCGTTGTATCAAAGTCATGATCCAAGTCAACCCCTCCAGGTTAGCTTGTCACCTGAGGAAGGAGCAGTGCTCCGCAAGCCAGTGTTTGAAACAACACTGTTGGACTTTAACCTGGTGTTGTAAGACTTCTTACTTGTATCAAAGTGTCAAAGGACCAGGGGAGATTGAATTCCTAATGTCTTACCGGAACACTGTACAGGCTACCTTGCAGAGTTCACCGGCAATGCTATTGTACAAAAGGAAACTGTGAACACAGTTAGTGCATAAGAGCCCATGGGATCCAAGGAAATTTGGCAAATTGGATCCAAAATAGGCTGAGGAAACAGAGGATGATGGTCGAGGGGTGCTTTTCTGTCTGGAAGCCTGTGTCCATTGGGACCCACAGGGATCAGTGTTGGACCCTTGCTGTTTGTGGGTTATAAACATTATTTAGAACAAAAACAAAGAAAGGTACAGCACAGGAACAGGCCCTTCGGCCCTCCAAGCCTGCGACGACCATGCTGCCCGTCAAACCTAAAATCTTCAACTCTTCCGGAGACCGAATCCCTCTATTCCCATCCTATTCCTACACCTTAAACATCGCTATCGTACCTGTTTCCACTACCTCTCCAGCAGCGAGTTCCAGGCTCCAAATGTAAAAAATTTGCCCTGAACATCTCTTTTAAACTTTACCCATTGCACCTTAAACCTATTGATGCACAATCAATTGCACAAAGACGAGTTGAATACAACTGAGGATTTATTGCTTAAAGATGTGTGGCCTCCCACAGCAGCTGGCGAAATGGCTGCTGCAGGGAGGACACACAGATTTATACTCCATCTACTGGGCGGAACCAGCAGGTAGGGACTACCGTCGTACCTATAGTACAGGTCCTACCATACATCACCTAATATAGGTGCAACAGTTGTTTACCACATGCACCCCCTGTTAAAATTGAGTCCGGCAGGGGTGGTGGAGAATTACATACAACAACTGAATTTTACATGTACAATTTTTGTGCGAACAAAAAATGTCTTTTGAAGTCCAGTGGACCAGTTAGAGGTTTAACCGGTCCGGGGCCTTGATGTGCCGCTGGGAGCGATGCAGTGGTGGCAGTGATGCCGATGCTGGTCTTTGGTGACTCCGGGAGCGTGCCAAAATCCTCTTCATCCTCGGGCGTGGGCAGGGGGAGGACGGATGGTCCTGGGGGTTTGCTGCTGGGAGTGCCGGGGAAGGGGAGGGTGGCGTCGGGCCGGAGGGGTGTGTGGGTGGGGAGCCTGCTGTTGCCAGGTCCCTACAGTATCCTGGCGGCTGTCGGGGTACGCCACGTAGGCATACTGGGGGTTTGCATGGAGCAACTGCACCCTCACCACCAACGGGTCTGCCTTATGGAGTCAGACGTGCTTGTGGAGAAGAACAGGTCCTGGAGCTGCGAGCCAAGTTGGAAGCGACACCCTGGATATGGACTCCCTGGGGAAGGCAAAGAGACCTTCATGGGGTGTGTTGTTAGTGGCGGTGCACATCAGTGACTGAATGGAGTGTAGTGCATCAGGGAGGACCTCCTGCCCGTGGGAGGCCGGGAGGTTCCTGGACCGTAGGGTCAGTTGGACGGCCCTCCATACCGTCCCATTCTCCCTCTCTACCTGTCCGTTTCCCCGGCGGTTATAGCTTGTCGTCCTGCTGGAGGTGATACCCCTACTGAACAGGAACTGACGCAGCTCATCGCTCATGAATGAGGATCCCCTGTCACTGTGGATGTAGGCGGGGAAACCGAACAGAGTGAAGATTGTGTTGAGGTCTTTGATGATGGTGGCAGACGTCATGTTGGGGCATGGGATGGCAAAGGGGAATCTGGAGTACTCACACTGAGAAAATACATGTTATGGTCGGTGGAGGTGAATTCCACTCTGAGGCGCTCAAAGTGGCGGGAGGCCTTCACCAGGCGCGCATGGTCCGGCTGGTAGAAGTGCGGCTTGCACTCCGCACAAACCTGGCAGTCCCTGGTGATTGCCCATACTTCCTCAACGGAGTAGGGAAGATTGCGGGCCTTTATAAAATGGTTCAACCGTGTGACTCCCAGGTGACAAAGGCTGTTGTGCAGGGCCCGAAGTCGGTCTACTTTTGCGGTGGCACATGTACCTCAGGCTAGGGCGTCTGGGGGCTCGTTGAGCTTGCCGGGGTGATACAAAATCTCGCAATTGTAGGTGAGGTTTTGGAGAGTGGTGGTGTGGAGAAATTTGGCAAGGTGGCATCGTGGTCCTGCTGATCATGGACGCAGATGGTGATGTTGTCTCGGTACAGAAAGGTGGCTCGCAAACAGTACCGGTCGACCATTCGGTCCATCTCCCTTTGGAAGACCGAGAACCCGTTGGTGACGCCGAAGGGAATCCTGAGGAAGTGCTGGAGGCGACCGTCTGCCTTGAAGGCCGTTTATGGTCGGTCCGCTTTGCGGATGGGGAGCTGGTATAGGCGGATTTGAGGTCTACCGTTGAGAAGACCTGGTACTGTGCAATCTGATTGACCATATCAGATATGCGTGGGAGGGGGTACGCGTCGAGCTGCGTGTACCGATTGGTGGTCTGGCTGTAGTCCACAACTATTGTGTTTCTCTCCAGTTTTAACTACTACCACCTGGGCTCTCCGGGGGCTGTTGCTGGCCTCGATGATGCCTTCCCGAAGCAGCCGCTGGACCTCAGACCTGATGAAGATCCTGTCCTGGGTGCTGTACCGTCTGCTCCTGGTGGCGACGGGTTTGAAATCCGGGGTTAGATTTGCGAAGAGGGAAGGTGGATCGACGTTTAGGGTCGTGAGGCCGCACACAGTAAGAGGTGGTAAGGGCCCGCCAAATTTCAGGGTTAGGCTCTGGAGGTTACACTGGAAATCCAGGCTGAGTAGTAGGGCAGCGCCGAGATTAGGGAGGACGTAGATGCGGAAGCCTCTGAACTCTACACCCTGGACCGTGAGTGTGACCGTACAGTACTCCAGACCGCCACAGAATGGGATCCGGAGCCCAGGTAGATTCTTTGATTGGCGGGGTGTACCGCGAGGGAGCAGTGCCTTACCATATATGGGTGGATGAAGCTTTCCGTGCTCCCGGAGTCCAGCACGCAAGAGGTCATGTGTCCATCGATCTTAATGCTGGTCGATGCGGTGGCCAGGTTGTGCGGAAGAGACTGATCGATGATCACTGAGGCGAGTCGTGGTTGGTCGTCACTGGTGTCGGATGATGGGGTGACTGGGGGGCACGGGTCCTGGAATGCTGGTGGAGCCCATGTGCCGTGGGGGAGACAAGATGGCAGTGCCTGAAGATCTTGGAGAGGACAAAATGGTGGCGCCCATGGGCCGCACGTGGCGGGAGTCGAAAAAGATGGCGCCGCCCATGGGCCGCATGTGTTGTGCGGAGGGTAAGATGGCAGTGCCCACTGGCCGCGCTTGGTCTGAGGGGGAGAAGATGGCGGCAGCCACTGGCCGCCCACTGGCCGCACGTGGTTTGGGGAGGTGAAGATGGCGGTGCACATTGTCCATAAACGAGGGGGATGGGGGCAATAGCAGCAAATGCGCGGGCCTGGCACACTGCGGTGAAGTGCTCCTTCTTACCGTAAGCCTTACAAAGGGCCGGGCAGTGTTGGCGGGGGTGGTTCTGCTGGCCACAAAAGTAACATCGGGGACCCCCGGGGTTTGCTGGCTGGTGCGTGGTGCAGGCATGGCTGGGTAAGGCCCCCGCTGGGACGGCTGTCTGTGGGGTCCAGAATGCGCAGGAGGGGTGGGCCGCGTGGCTGGGGGTGTAGGCCTGAACATTGCGCGAGGCGACCATCATAGAGAGCGCTAGCTTCTTTGTATCTGCGCGATCGAGCGTGGCCCCTTCTAAAAGTCGCTGGCGTATGAGGTCCGACCCAATCCCCGTAACAAAAGCGTCCTGCATAAGAAGGTTAGAATATTGACGGCCAACGGGCCTGTTCCTGTGCTGTAATTTTTCTTTGTTCTTCTTTGGGTAGTAGATCCTTGGAAAATAGGCGACAGGTTTAGATAAAATATCTGGATCGGCGCAGGCTGGGAGGGCCGAAGGGCCCATTCCTGTGCTGTAATTTCTTTCTTTGCTCTTTCTTTGTATTCAGTGGACGTAATGGCCTGACAGTCACAGTCTGGATAAGTGGGGTTAGAGTCCGCCAGAAGTATTCTGTGGACTCACCAGGGAGTTGAGAGCCAATGGCGAGCACGTGCCTGGCGAAGAGCGTTTTCGTCCTCTGGGCGTAATTTTCTTCAAGTAGCGTCATGGCTTCGGAGTAGTTTGGTGCATCCTGGATCAGCAGAAAGATGTTGGAGCTCAACCTCGAGTACAGTATCTGTATTTTCTGAGCCTCCGGAACAGGGCTTGGCGCCGAGTTGATGTACGCCTTCAAACAAGCTAGCCAGTGCTGAAAGTCCTTTTTGGCGTCGCTTGATTGTGGAACCAGCTGCAGGCGATACGGCTTGATACAGAGGTCCACCTTCTGAAAATCTTAGAGCAATGATGCACGACAGTTAAACCCGAAAAACTTTGTGAGTGTTTCCCACCCTACCTCCTCCTCTAACCAACCCCCCCACCCCACGGTGGTTGGGAAGCGGGAGCAGGGGCCTGTCGTGAAGGTGAGTGAGTGCCTTTAAATTTGCTTAACTTTCAGCGGGAGCAGGGTTTGAGGTAATATCAGGTAAGCTCTTCCTTTCTTTTTCTTTTTCTTGTTTTTTTTTAAATCTAGAGGTGATGTCAGGGAAGGCAGTACAATGCTCCTCCTGCAGAATGTTTGAGGTGAGGGACGCCGTCAGTGTCCCTGCTGATTTCATCTGTGGGAAGTGCACCCAACTCCAGCTCCTCAAAAACCGTGTTAGGGACCTGGAGCTTGAGCTGGATGAACTTCGGATCATTCGGGAGGCAGAGGGGGTCATAGATAGGAGCTTCAGGGAAGTAGTTACACCAAAGACTGGAGATAGATGGGTAACTGTAAGAGGGACTGGGAAGAAGCAGTCAGTGCAGGGACCCCCTGCGGTCGTTCCCCTGAGTAACAAGTATACCGTTTTGGATACTTGTGGGGGGGAACGACTTACCAGGGGTAAGCCATGGGGTACGGGCCTCTGGCACGGAGTCTGTCCCTGTTGCTCAGAAGGGAAGGGGGGAAAGGAGTAGAACATTAGTAATTGGGGACTCAATAGTCAGGGGCACAGATAGGAGATTTTGTGGGAGCGAGAGAGACTCACGTTTGGTATGTTGCCTCCCAGGTGCAAGGGTACGTGATGTCTCGGATCGTGTTTTCCGGGTCCTTAAGGGGGAGGGGGAGCAGCCCCAAGTCGTAGTCCACATTGGCACTAACGACATAGGTAGGAAAGGGGACAAGGATGTCAGGCAGGCCTTTAGGGAGCTAGGATGGAAGCTCAGAGCGAGAACAAACAGAGTTGTTATCTCTGGGTTGTTGCCCGTGCCACGTGATAGTGAGATGAGGAATAGGGAGAGAGAGCAATTAAACACGTGGCTACAGGGATGGTGCAGGCGGGAGGGATTCAGATTTCTGGATAACTGGGGCTCTTTCTGGGGAAGGTGGGACCTCTATAGACAGGATGGTCTACATCTAAACCTGAGGGGCACCAATATCCTGGGGGGGAGATTTGTTAGTGCTCTTTGGGGGGGTTTAAACTAATTCAGCAGGGGCATGGGAACCTGGATTGTAGTTTTGGGGTACGGGAGATTGAGAGTATAGAGGTCAGGAGCACAGATTTGACTTCGCAGGAGGGTGCCAGTGTTCAGGTAGGTGGTTTGAAGTGTGTCTACTTCAATGCCAGGAGTATACGAAATAAGGTAGGGGAACTGGCAGCATGGGTTGGTACCTGGGACTTCGACGTTGTGGCCATTTCAGAGACATGGATAGAGCAGGGACAGGAATGGTTGTTGCAGGTTCCGGAGTTTAGGTGTTTTCGTAAGCTCAGAGAAGGGGGCAAAAGAGGGGGAGGTGTGGCGCTGCTAGTCAAGGACAGTATTACGGTGGCGGAAAGGATGCTAGATGGGGACTCTTCTTCTGAGGTAGTATGGGCTGAGGTTAGAAACAGGAAAGGAGAGGTCACCCTGTTGGGAGTTTTCTATAGGCCTCCTAATAGTCCTAGGGATGTAGAGGAAAGGATGGCGAAGATGATTCTGGAAAAGAGCGAAAGTAACAGGGTAGTTGTTATGGGAGACTTTAACTTTCCAAATATTGACTGGAAAAGATATAGTTTGAGTACATTAGATGGGTCGTTCTTTGTACAATGTGTGCAGGAGGGTTTCCTGACACAGTATGTTGACAGGCCAACAAGAGGCGAGGCCACATTGGATTTGGTTTTGGGTAATGAACCAGGCCAGGTGTTAGATCTGGAGGTAGGTGAGCACTTTGGAAACAGTGACCACAATTCGGTGACCTTTACGTTAGTGATGGAAAGGGATAAGTATACCCCGCAGGGCAAGAGTTATAGCTGGGGGAAGGGCAATTATGATGCCATTAGACATGACTTAGGATGTGTTGGTTGGAGAAGTAGGCTGCAAGGGTTGGGCACACTGGATATGTGGAGCTTGTTCAAGGAACAGCTATTGCATGTTCTTGATAAGTACGTACCAGTCAGGCAGGGAGGAAGGGGTCGAGCGAGGGAACCGTGGTTTACCAAAGAAGTGGAATCTCTTGTTAAGAGGAAGAAGGAGGCCTATGTGAAGATGAGGCGTGAAGTTTCAGTTGGGGCGCTTGATAGTTACAAGGAAGCGAGGAAGGATCTAAAGAGAGAGCTGAGACGAGCAAGGAGGGGACATGAGAAGTCTTTGGCAGGTAGGATCAAGGAAAACCCAAAAGCTTTCTATAGGTATGTCAGGAATAAAAAATGACTAGGGTAAGAGTAGGGCCAGTCAAGGACAGTGGTGGGAAGTTGTGTGTGGAGGCTGAGGAGATAAGTGAGATACTAAATGAATACTTTTCGTCAGTATTCACTCAAGAAAAAGATAATATTGTGGAGGAGAATGCTGAGACCCAGGCTATTAGAATAGATGGCATTGAGGTGCGTAGGGAAGAAGTGTTGGCAATTCTGGACAAGGTGAAAATAGATAAGTCCGTGGGGCCAGATGGGATTTATCCTAGGATTCTCTGGGAAGCCAGGGAAGAGATTGCTGAGCCTTTGGCTTTGATTTTTAGGTCATCATTGGCTACAGGAATAGTGCCAGAGGACTGGAGGATAGCAAATGTGGTCCCTTTGTTCAAGAAGGGGAGTAGAGATAACCCCGGTAACTATAGGCCAGTGAGCCTAACATCTGTGGTGGGTAAGGTCTTGGAGAGGATTATAAAAGATACGATTTATAATCATCTAGATAGGAATAACATGATTAGGGATAGTCAGCATGGTTTTGTGAAGGGTAGGTCATGCCTCACAAACCTTATCGAGTTCTTTGAGAAGGTGACTGAACAGGTAGACGAGGGTAGAGCAGTTGATGTGGTGTATATGGATTTCAGTAAAGCGTTTGATAAGGTTCCCCATGGTTGGCTATTGCAGAAAATACGGAGGCTGGGGATTGAGGGTGATTTAGAGATGTGGATCAGAAATTGGCTAGTTGAAAGAAGACAGAGAGTGGTAGTTGATGGGAAATGTTCAGAATGGAGTTCAGTTACGAGTGGCGTACCACAAGGATCTGTTCTGGGGCCGTTGCTGTTTGTCATTTTTATAAATGACCTAGAGGAGGGCGCAGAAGGATGGGTGAGTAAATTTGCAGACGACACTAAAGTCGGTGGAGTTGTAGACAGTGCGGAAGGATGTTGCAGGTTACAGAGGGACATAGATAAGCTGCAGAGCTGGGCTGAGAGGTGGCAAATGGAGTTTAATGTGGAGAAGTGTGAGGTGATTCACTTTGGAAAGAATAACAGGAATGCGGAATATTTAGCTAATGGTAAAATTCTTGGTAGTGTGGATGAGCAGAGGGATCTCGGTGTCCATGTACATAGATCCCTGAAAGTTGCCACCCAGGTTGATAGGGTTGTGAAGAAGGCCTATGGTGTGTTGGCCTTTATTGGTAGAGGGATTGAGTTCCGGAGCCATGAGGTCATGTTGCAGTTGTACAAAACTCTTGTACGGCCGCATTTGGAGTATTGCGTACAGTTCTGGTCGCCTCATTATAGGAAGGACGTGGAAGCTTTGGAACGGGTGCAGAGGAGATTTACCAGGATGTTGCCTGGTATGGAGGGAAAATCTTATGAGGAAAGGCTGATGGACTTGAGGTTGTTTTCGTTAGAGAGAAGAAGGTTAAGATGTGACTTAATAGAGGCATACAAAATGATCAGAGGGTTAGATAGGGTGGACAGCGAGAGCCTTCTCCCGCGGATGGAGGTGGCTAGCACGAGGGGACATAGCCTTAAATTGAGGGGTAATAGATATAGGACAGAGGTCAGAGGTGGGTTTTTTACGCAAAGAGTGGTGAGGCCGTGGAATGCCCTACCTGCAACAGTAGTGAACTCGCCAACATTGAGGGCATTTAAAAATTTGTTGGATAAGCATATGGATGATAAGGGCATAGTGTAGGTTAGATGGCCTTTAGTTTTTTTTCCATGTCGGTGCAACATCGAGGGCCGAAGGGCCTGTACTGCGCTGTATCGTTCTATGTTCTATGAGAGTTGAATACAACTGAAGCTTTATTGCTCTAAGTTGTGTGGCCTCCCACAACAGCTGGGGAAATGGCTGCTGCATGGAGGACACACATATTTATACTCTGCCTACTGGGTGGAGCCAGCAGGCAGGGACTACCGTCGCACCTGTAGTACAGGTCCTACCATACATCACCTAATATAGGTGCAACAGTTGTTTACCACACCTATGTCCCCCAGTAATTGACTCTTCCACCCTGGGAAAATAGCTTCTGACTATCTACTCTGTCTATCCCCTTCATAATTTTGTAGACTTCTATCAGGTCGCCCCTCACCCTCCATTGTTCCAGTGAGAACAAACCAGTTTATTCAACCTCTCCTCATGGCTAATGCCCGCCAAACCAGGCAAACTCCTGGTAAACCTCTTCTGTATCTCTTCAAAGCTTCTGGTAGTGTGGCGACCAGAATTGAAATGAAATGAAATGAAATGAAATGAAAATGAAATGAAAAATTGAACACTATATTCCAATTAGGTATGAACGTAGGAGAGTTGGTCAGCAAGTTTGCGATTGATACAAAAATTAGTGGGATAGTAAATAGTGAGGAAGATAGCCTTAGATTACAGGAGGATATGTTGTTAAATTCTGACCCTCAAAAATGCTTAGTCAACTTCAGCATCTTTATTACTTTCACCAATTGAATTGTGCTACGTGGGATCTTCCTGTGTAAGTCACACACACGCACGGCCAACTGAACCATAACAAAAGCTTACGTCTCCCTTTAAATTAAAATGTTTCAATGTCAAAATCTTCAGAAAAATCGGACTCTGACATGCTGCGAACAGTAACCACATTGCACTTCACGTGCAGCACCCGAGAATATTTTAAACTGCTATTACTTGCAATCGAAGTTAGTTATTGTTTCACACAATACAAATACAAAATTGCCTACTCATTTCGTACTCATTCTGCTTAAAATGGGTGAGTGTTTTTTTTTTAAGATTGTCTAAATTATCACATTATTGCAAAGGAATTTTAACCAGAGAAGGTTGGCAGCTGGTTTTTAATTCTCACATGAAAATTGGAATTAATGATTGTGGATTTTCTTTTGTTGAATACTAAAACTGCTGCAGACACTTCAGTTTGCCCAGGCTGTCCTTTTTGTGTATGTTTTTGTCATTTTGATTGAACATGTTGGCCGGTGGTACCAGTATTTGTTTGGCACAGGGGCACAATTGGCGCATTTATTTACTCTTACATTCCTGACCTAGCAGATTGTGTGTCTCCCATTCAGCTTGCTCAGCAGCTTTGAAGGTCTGTGCATGATCCGTGGTTGAATTCCAGATGTTCTGAAGACCTGTTAGCCGTTTACAGTCAATACAATGAATGATAGCATGGAATTAAATGGTTCAGTGTTGGCTAAATTAAAGTTGGGTGCAGGCATCAAAATAGACATCCATGGTGTGCATTGGATACAGACATTAGGCCCCTTGCCTATACAAGTAAGTGGTCAAATACCTGTTTGATGATTCATTTACAGGCTAATTTGCCCCAAATGATTCTGGGCTAACCAGTGGCCACTTTCCCAATCATGTCCTCAGCTATTGTGACCTTGGCCCACCCCAAGTTCTGACCTCAATCCCCTCCCAGTCTTGAACTTGACTGATGTCTGATTGCAATCTCACCTGTCCCTGACATTCGTCCCCACCTACCCCTTCACCCCCTCCACCTCCTCAAATTTGACCTCTGTTCTCTCCACCCACGGATGACGTCAACCACCCACTCCAAATCGTGACCTCATCACACTGCACGCCCACCCTACCCTCATCCCTGATTGTGAACTTGGCCCTTCCCCATCTCCCGAACGTGATCTCAGTCACGCACGCACCTTCAAAATGCTTCCCCTTGGTGCTGCCCCACCTCCTCTCATGATCATAATCTCAGTCCCATTCCAACCCCCTGCCCCCTCCCATCCAATCCCGAGTTCCCTTTCCTTTCCAGGTTGCGACTACTGAGTGATCACTCCTGTGATGATACGCCTGTGCACAGTTTGAATATTGTTGTTTGGTGAAAAATATTCACAAATAGACAACGTGAGCAAAAGAAGCGATTTATTGTTTACAGAGCTCTGGGAGAAAGGCCTTAGACTCCGCAATCTTAGCGGCACACTTTCTCTGAGCTGTGGCTTAAACTGGCTTAATATACACTTTCAAAGCAGAATTAGTTCACATTCTCATTTACATACAGCCAATCAATTCTCTTAGTTTTGCCGTTCATACCATTTTTAGTTATAAATCCTTATTCTCTTCGTATCTCAGTTCATGCCATATATGGCTATCAATTCATGACACAGAAGCTTACATTTATCAAATCCATATGTTGCGTGATTACATAAGGTCATAAGCTTATGGGTTGCCAGTCCGAAGACCATGAGTCGCCAGTCCTGGATGTGGTCGCAGCTGTTTTGACAGCTGAGAATAACAGTTCCTGAAGAAAATGGAGAACCGGTCCTTACTTGACCCATTGTCTTTGGAAGGTACATCTGTCAGAGTCATTCTTTGTCCAATGGTCACTGTCTCAGCAGAAAACTTCATGTAGCGAAAAGCAGTCATTAATTCATAGACAAGTAGACAAGTATGTTACCAAAGCCAAAGGTTTACACCAACAGTTGTCTATCAATCTATTTAGTTATTGATGCAACCTCCAACCAGATGGTGGCAATACAGTTCTACCATATGACTCGAGATATTGGGCAGTTGGTAGAAAGTCAGACTAGAGAATAATAGCACTCAGAAGTAGTTCCAGAAGAATTCACTGAATTCACTTATTTTGCTCCGGTTCGTATCATAATTTGTTAGTTTTCTTTCCACGTGTTCATTTTGTTAATGAAACTATCTTACTAGTTCTTTGACTAGATGTTCTGTGTGCATCTGTACTGTGGCCACAACACAGAACATAGCAATGCCACCCCCCAAAAAAAACTTCACAACACTCATATCCCCTGTCCCACCTCCATATCAAGCTCTTAGAGAAACCCTTTCCAGTCACTCACCCTCCCAATCGCCCCCACAATCCAGTCACCTATTCCTGTCTGCTCTCCTGTCCTGGTTGCACCCTCCTTCCTGATTTCCCCTCTCCCAGTTGTCCACCATCCCCCGCCCATCTCTCCCTCTTTGGACCACATAACCCAGAGCTGCCTGGGGGCAGTGTCACTGATGCAGTGGTCCAAGATTGAAATGGTGTTTACTGGTGAACTTGCTGGTCTGCTGCAAATGACACCCAGACCCAATATCAGGTGAATCTTAGGCCAACCCATTCGGGTGATTTATTCATTCCCTGTGCCCATTCTATGTACCAGAGGCTCAGCTGGAACGAATATTTCAATAGCCTAAAATAATGCAGACTCCATCTGTAGGGCTAATGAATTTATCTGAGAAGTAATTGTTAATTGGCTCATTAATTGGCTACTTAACGAATTCATTCGGCTTGGAGGTGGGCGGGCCACATACGCCTCCACTGTCCACATGTAAAGGGAGACAGGTCAGGGGTGTAAGGGAAAGTGGTCGGCAGCCCATACACTGCATTTTACTAGCCATCCAGCGTTCAAACACACCAGCAGAAGACTGCAAAATACAAACCGCTGAATCAAAGAATAGTTAGAACGCGGAAGGTGTTGATTCAGTCCATCCAGTGGGTGCCAGATTTTTAAATGCAATTCTTATCTGATTTTATTTTGAAAGCCCTGAGCAAATCTGACAGCAACA